>NC_136916.1:11249392-12643142 GCF_949752795.1 Hyperoodon ampullatus
GCAGCAGTGCTATTGGACTCCTGAGTCAGTACTCAATGCACAGGACTAAGTTCGTGGACACTAGAAAGTGTGTCTGCAGACTTATGGATTACCATTAGATGAGTATAAGAAAGGATGGGGTGGTATAGGAAATCTATTTGTTTTTTCCCACTGGTTCCTGGCTCAGAGCTCCTAAAACCCTTGGAATTTCCAAAGTGATAGGAGTGTCTTTTGTTATTCCTAACAAGCCTCTTGATCACAGCTGGCTTTATGTTAATGAGGTGACTTGGAGTGGGAACCCTAGATGGCCTCAAAGAACAGTGATCAGAGGGTAGGAATTTTCAGCCCTGCTCACTGACCTCTGGGTAATCATACAACTGCATTTCATTAGCTACTATTTTTGTGCATCTACAGTACATTCAAAGAAGAAATGGTCCTATAATTTTCTCTTCTTCTGTTATCCTTATTTGGTTTTGGAATAAGGATTATTCTAGCCTCAAAAATGACATCAGGTACGATTTCCCTGGTGGTGCAGTGGTTGAGAATCTACCTGCTAATGCAGGGGACACGGGTTCGAGCCCTGGTCTGGGAAGATCCCACATGCTGCGGAGCACCTGGGCCCGTGAGCCACAACTACTGAGCCTGCGCGTCTGGAGCCTGTGCTCTGCAACAAGAGAGGCCGCAACAGTGAGAGGCCCGCACACCGCGATGAAGAGTGGTCCCCGCTTGCCACAACTAGAGAAAGCCCTCACACAGAAACGAAGACCCAACACAGCCAAAAATAAATAAATTAATTAATTAATTAATTTTAAAAAAAAAGAATCCGCCTACCAATGCAGGGGACACGGGTTCAATCCCTAGTCCAGGAAGATCCCACATACGGTGGAGCAACTAAGCCCATGCGCTGCAACTACTGAGCCTGTGCTCTAGAGCCTGAGCCACAGCTACTGAAGCCCGTGTGCCTAGAGCATGGGCACCGCAACGAAGAGTGACCCCCACTCTCCGCAACTAGAGAAAGCCCGGGTGCAGCAACAAAGACCCATTGCAGCCATAAATAAATAAATTAATTTATTTTTTAAAAAATGACATCAGGGAATTCCCTGACAGTGCAGTGGTTAGGACTCCATGCTTCCACTATAGGGGGCATAGGTTCGACCCCTGATTGGGGAACTAAGATCCTGCATGCCTCACAGCATGGCCAAAAAAAAAAAAAAAAAGACATCAGCCTTTACTTTTTTTCTGTTTTCTGGAACAACTTGTATAAGATAGAGATTCTCCATATGTTGACATTTGTACTACTTTAAAAAATTTCACTGTGTATGTAGTCATTTCTTCTTTTTGTTCCATATTTTATTTGCTTCTAATACCTTTTTTTTTTTTCTCCACCAAAGAAACCACTTTAGTTTTGTTAATCTTTTAGTGGAGCCTTTTTTCCAGGCTGTATCCATCCTCCAGATTCCATGAGTGTTGGCTGGAAATGATGCTTATCTCCTAGTATTGTTGTAAGGCTTAAATAAGATAACATATGTACAGTTCTTTGCACTTAGCATTAATCAAGAATCATATGCAATATACAAACATATGATCATCTATAGATACTTAATGCTGGCATTTTTCTTGTCCTTCATCTCCATGCAGTCCCTTCCACTTCATCTCAGTCCTTGTACTTTACAACATATTTTAAATAATTACTCAACATTTCTATGGCCAAGTAATAGTTGTCTGAACCTTGATTTTGTTCCAAGGGTACAAAATCTTAGTTTTTGAACTTATCCTGATCAAAACAATGGTTAAAATAATTGTGGTGCTGCTCTAACTTGAACAGATGGCTTGTTTTTGTTTTTTAAGTACAAATTATTTTGGCAACCAACTTTGAACTGGCTGTCATTAAAACTTTGAAAATAAGTTCCAGTTTTGAATCAGGAAGCCAGAAGGACTTGGTAAATCATTTCCACGCTGGGGAGAAATCACCCGAGAGGTGCTGTGTCCCTGCTAGTTTAGTGTCACAAGTTCATCAAGGTTCTTATAGCAACCTTCAAGTCAGGCACTGAAAAAAAGAAAGTGTGCCAACAGAGAGAGGAAGAAAGAGAATTTTCATCTCATCATAACTCTAAGCTGTAACTTAAACAAGTAAGACCCAAGAGGTTCCCCTCTTCCAGTTAGAGACAAAGACGTGAAATGCGGAAGCCAAAACTCAGAACCCCAATACCTGTGACTTCTGCAGCACTGAGCTCTAGTTCCAGGCCCCAGCTGGTCCTCTCCAGGCCTTGCTTTTACTCATCTATAAGCCCAGGAGAGACAGACAGGCCTCCTCATTGTATAGCTATGAGGAAAAATTCGTTAATAAAAGACAAGTAAACCTATTGGCAATAGCAAACGTTAAGATGCTTACAATTAGCCTGGGAAAAAGAGATACCCTGTGCTGTTTACCTCCATCAGACACTGCGCTTCTCTCTGAGGCCAGGCTGCTAAACAGCTTGCGTCTAGAAAGTCCTCTTGTGAAGTCAAATGTCCTTGAATGTATAGAAGGTCCAGGGCCAAGTTGTTCAGCATGAGACAGACTGGGCAAGGTCACATGGTGAGCAGAGGCTCTAGAAGGAAGTGCTGATGTGCATGCAGTGTGCTGTTCATTCACTCCTACTGCAGTCAACCGAACGACGGTTCCCCAAAGATATCCACGCCTTCATGCCCACAGCGTGTGAATACGTTGCCGTACATGGCAAAAGGGACTTTGCAGCTGATTAAATGAAGGATGATAAGACGGGGAACTTATCCTGGATTGTCCAGGTGGGGTCATTGTCATCATAAGGGTCTTCATAAGACAGGACCAGGAGAGTCAGACTCAGAGAAGGATGTGATGGCAGAAGAAGGGGTCAGAGACAGAAATGTGGAGACGCTCCACTGCTGGCTCTGAAGATGGCGGAAGAGGCCATGAGCCAAGGTACGCAGGAGGTCTCTAGAAACTCGCACAGGCAAGGAAATGGATTCTCCCCCAGAGCTTCTAAAAGGGACACCTTGATTTAGCCTGGTGAAAGTTGTTTTGGACTTCTGGCTTCCAGAACTGCAAAATAATATGTTTGTATTGTTTTACATCACTGAATGTGTAACAATTTGTTACAGCAGCGACCAGAAACTAATACACCTCCTGTATACCAGTGCCATATGGCAGGAGACATTTTTCTTCCACAGTCTCTACAGGGAGGCAGCACACCTAGAAATGGGGGGTACCACCTAGGAAAGCAGCCACATGCTGCCGTGGCTCCCAGCCAGCAGAGCAGGAAGAGGGATGCATGGAGGCCTGTTTCTCCACTTGAGTCGGTGTCAGGGCAGAGTAAGCCCAGGATTTTATTCAGTCACGTAAACATCCACGGAATATATTGAGTGTTTACTGCTCCTGAGAATTGCTAGGCCTCCTTACTTTTGAATGACGAAAAAGTGCTAACTTTCTGCTGGAACGCTTGTGACCCAACGCACCTGTGACAAGCCCAACCAGGGCTGAGTCTCTCTTGCTCAACTTATCACCTGAGCCCAGCGTCACACCTAGATGACAGTGAGAAACCCCATCACCATTCTTGACACCATGAGGTGGCTTCCTGGTTGTCAAGGTGACGATGTGCTGGGAAACATCGCATGTACTCATCTCGTGGTGTTGCCTACAACTGGTTTGTTCCTTAGCCATCAAACCAGGGCAGATTCCTTAGAGGGCCAGCTGCTCACGGTGTGACAGGAACATTTTTAATGCCCGTTTCACTTCACGGCATCATTTCTCACCACTTGTGGACACACACTCTCCATGCCCATCAGACGAGCCTGTTTGCAGCCCGTGTGGATGGTTCTCACTCATTGCTCCTTTGTCCTTTGGCACAAGAGGTATTTATTTCCACGTTGCATGTTTTTTGCTTTCTCTCTACCAATTGACACCCCTTTCGTCTACCTCAGTATGGAACAGGGTGCGCTTCTAGGACCCCTTCCCAGGTTCTACTGCCCTAACCTGATTCTCCCGTGAACTTGTGCCTCCTCTGTTCTTACCTGCGGCTGGATTCATGAGGGAAGAGGCGAGGTCAGCCCACCAGTGCTCGCTTTTATGTATCATGTGTATCCCCAGAGACGTTGTAAGCCTCAGGAGAGGAGGAATCACATCTTCTATCTATTTCCTATTACATCTCTGCCAAGACATTAACTAGCACAGCCTTTGGTCTTCAGTAAATAACAAATGGTTCTAACTGGATTTGTTGCAGGAAGGGGGACCCCTTCCAGGGCCCGAGAGTGGGCTCTCGTCTAATGCTTGGAAATGAATTGTCCGAGGAGACACACGTGCTGACAAAGCAAGAGACCTTATTGGGAAGGGGCGCCCGGGCGGAGAGCAGAGGGTGAGGGAACCCAGGAGGACGGCTCTGCCACGTGGCTCGCGGTCTCGGGTTTTATGGTGATGGGGTTACTTTCCCAGTTGTCTCTGGCCAATCATCTTGCTTAAGCCGTAGTCTGACTCAGGGCCCTTCCTGGTGGTACACGCATCGCTCAGCCAAGACAGATTCCAGCGCAAAGGATTCTGGGAGGTTGGTAGGCTATATTGGGCTGGCCAAAAAGTTCCTTCGGGTTTTTTCCATAACATCGCTATTACAGGCTGGGGTCTCCTCCCTCCTTGCGGCCCCTCCCGAATTCTCCCGGTTAGTTTTCAGCGGCCGCACCATGTTCCTTAGTGGGACCTCCTGTTGTGAGACAACTCATGCAAGGTGTTATTATTGTACCTGGCCAAGGCAGGTGGTTTCGGTCAACGTTTCCCTAACGGGTTCGTTCTTTTCTGCAGGTAGAGAGAGCAGACCTTGGTTTTACTCCTGGCTCTGCCTTGAACCACCTGAGTGGTATCCACTGGGGCTTCACCCTCCTGCCCCTCAGCCCCTCGATTATAAAATGAGGAGGTGGCTGGACCATCTCTAAAGGCTCTTTCAGTTCCTAAGTCCCATGTGTATGTTTCCGTCTTAATGATGTTCCCCAGCCTGCCCTGTCCTTTCCCGCTGCCACTGTTTGACCCCTCTGAGACCCTCCCAACATCACGAACAGTCTTGAGGCATGCTTGATGCACAAGTTCAGCCCAGCCAGCCTCAACAGTCAGGAGCGCCCTGTGCGCGGGTCATGGCTTTCTGAACAGATCCGCGGAGGGTCTCCTCGTGTTCGAATAATTGGCAGCCGTGGAAGTAAGCATCGTTGTCGTGGTTGCCGCTCCAAATGCATTCCCTTGTCAGACTAACAAGGCTTTGTTCCCATTCCTCTCTTGTATCTCCTCAGAACACTTCCTACCCTAGAAGCCCTCCCAATGCCCCCTCAAGATGTGCCTGTCTCATGCAAGAGCTATGGATGCATTCCATCACAAACATGGAGTGAGGCAATTACCTGCACAGGTGGGTTCACGGGAGACTCTGGGTATGTATTTGGAAAGACTTACAAGTTAGGAGCTTGGGCAAGTTGCTCAACCTCTCCATGCCTCAGTTTCATCATCTGTAAAATGGGACTAATGATGGAACCTGCCTCATAGGGTTCTAGTGAGGATTCAGGGAATTAGAACTGGGTCTGCTACTTAGTAGGTGCTTAGTAGCTGTTGGTTGTTATTATTATTACCATGATCGTTAGTAGAGAGCTATCTGAAACCAACTCCCAGCAGGACTTTCCCTGCAGGAGGGTGGAAGCTCAGGTGGGGTGGACAGGTGAGCTCACGGCAGAGCCAGCTGGCTTGCTGAGAAGCAGAGAAGCCCAGGGAGCCTCATGCCAGTATTTTTAGCAGAGATAGTGAATCACAAGCATCTGACATCAGAAAGACTTAAAACTGAAATAGCTTCTAACACCTCTCCAGTATTTTTACCACACTGTATTTTTTATGCCCAGATAAGGACATTAAAAAAAAAAGTTTTAATTACATCTTGCTCTGAAGGGAAGAAAACCCAAATGCTTGCCGTCTCTCTTCTCTGTATGTGTGTCTTTCATTCCTGATGAACCAGCGGGCTTCTAAAATGATGGCGTCAGTGGAGGTCTCTTGGTGAGGTGGAACCAGCCTACTGGGCCTCATTCAGCCCAGTGTTAAGACAGGAAATGAATGCATTGTTTTGAAGGCTGTTTGTTGCCGCATTGTTTCTCCGGCCCAGGCCTGTGTGGGACAGTTTGTACTGCAGCACACACAGCAGCCATTATGTCCCCTGCAACACTCTTCATGCAGCTGTGAACGCTTGTGCCCACGCCAGCAGAGCTGCCGCGGAATGAGCTCAGAAAGCAATTGCGAACAACGCACCGAGTCAGGGCCCTGCTTCTCTGTGGGAACGTCCTAGGCTCTCCCACGTTCCTCCTCCCACTTGGCCAAGAACAACAAGCAGATAGAGGCCTGCTTTGATGTACGTACCTCTGGGCTCTTCAGAGGTGGGGCTTTTGGGTAGTAAGTTCCAGTCTCCATGTGGAATCTCCATTCACAACTTTCTGACCCAGGGCAGGAACAGTGATGCCCGGTTGCCGGATGTTCCTTTCCCCCAAGGTGACGGTCTAATCACTACGAAGCTCCACGTCAGCGGTGGAGGGGTGTCAACCTGCTCATTTGCACCACTATAGCTGTGAGATGAGCCTGCCGTGTGACTCGATGAAAACTCCGTGGTTATTTCAGGTTTTCTTTGGCCCACCTACCAGAGGACACACGTTTGGGTCATCGGAACAAGAAATACTGGCTCCCAGGCTAGACATGGGCGTCTGGGAAGACTGGGGCAGTGAGCTCACAGACAGACATTTATTCAAGGCTCAGCCATTGCAGGCACCCCCTCTGTGTGTTGAGAGTGACAGCGCACTTGCGCTCACCTTGAGCCTGGGGTCAACAAGGGCAGCCCTGGAGACCTTGATCATTTCCTCTGAGGCACAGCGCCTGCGATTTTGGTTGATAAACGATGGTGCTTGAAGGCTTGGTTGTATAATGTGAAACAACCATCTGGGCTGTTCTTGGGACTGCAGTGCTGATCATCAGAACATCTAACAGAAGGAACCAGAAGGTAAACATTCCCATAAAATGTAAGTGTGTAGATATGGATGTAAAACAGAGTGTATAGACTTATCAGTTTAAATCTCTAACAAACACCATTTCTCAATGGTGGCCAACAAATTTCAGAGTGGATGTAATTTAGAACGTGAGTTAAATAAATACAAATACATAGATGTCAGTTCAGTTCCTCTCTGGCTACATTTCCAGTTTTCACTGTTCCATGTGACCCTGCTGTTCATTCCCAGGACCAAGGAGGAAGCGAACTTTCCCACTTCCAGCCTCTGAACGCTGCGTCTCCTGTAACCAACAGAAAAGCGTGTAAAGGTGTTCAAGGAAAGTGCATCCCTGGGAGCCAGTTTTCCTGGGACACTTATTTTTCCAATCAGGAAGAGGTTCTCTTGATAATCAAGTTACGTATTTCTTCTCAACTCTTCCCTCCCCACTGTTATTTGAAGGTTGGAAGAGCAATAAAAATAACTTCTCAGAGAAGACGGAGGATTCCTCACTAATTACGTGTCCTTCCCACTCACCCTTCTTGCCAATCTCGAGTTTCGCCAGCTTTTTTTTTTTTTTTTTTTTACACATTAAAAAGCAGAAGAAGGGGCTTCCCTGGTGGCGCAGTGGCTGAGAGTCCGCCTGCCGATGCAGGGGTCACGTGTTCGTGCCCCGGTCCGGGAAGATCCCACATGCTGCGGAGCGGCTGGGCCCGTGAGCCATGGCCACTGAGCCTGCGCGTCCGGAGCCTGTGCTCCACAACGGGAGAGGCCACAACAGTGAGAGGCCCGCGTACCGCAAAAAAAAGAAAAAAAAAAAAAGCAGAAGAAGGAGAAAGCAGCAGAGAATGGAAACAGATGAGGCTTTAAAATAGAAGTGTTATCGTGGTTCCCTGCAAGGTGTGTTCCTTCATCTAGTGATTGGCAACCTGAGGTTTCCTTGCTTCAGGCCAGTATCTCATAGCAGTAGATGGAGCAGCCCCTTAAGGATGGAGAATGCCCCAAACGAACATTAATTCTCTAACACAATGGCTGTTCTTTAGGGTTTCCAGTGAAAAACAAATTTAAACAAACACAACATAAAATACTTCCATGAAGAAACCCTCTGTGAAATAAAATTCATAGGCGTCAGTCACTTGTCGAGAGCATCTTTGCAAAACGCTCTAACGTGGGGGCCTTCAGACAGTTCTGCTCACAGCCCACCTGCCCTCCAAAGAAAGAATTTTGAAAGACTCTGCCCTTCTCTCCTGTTTTAAAGATAACTTCCAGAACTTTTCAATGTAAGTTTCAATGGTTGCCAAGGGTGTAACTCCCAGCATATTGTAAATGTCGTTTCAAACGAAAAGTACGCATCACTTTGAAATGTGTCTGCTGGAATCTAAACATCTAGACAATTTGATACTCATTTTCATCCCCTAAAAAAAAAAAATACATGAAAACTTATTTAATATCTGGAAATGCTATGTCCATTATTTTTATAACAAAAATAATTAATTAATCATGCTGTTAGGCTTCTCTGCAACAAAATAGGTTTACAAACTGTGCTTCTGGCTGGAGTTTGGAAGGAGGGTTGGAGATAGATTTATGGTCCAAGGGAGTGAAGCACCCCTAGGAAAGCGCTCACCAGCTTGGTTCGAGGTCATGCTCAAGGGAGGAGCAAATAACATGGTGCCAGGACCTGGATGTTTCCTCTGGTTCATCCCCAGTGAATAAGCTGTGAGGTCTCAGGGGGTGAGAGGAGGAGGCCAGTAAGAACTGAAAGTGCCGTTATCGTGTGAAACTCTCTGTAAGACTTTGGGAGCATAAAGCAGCCCTACTTTGGCCTGAAGTGTGAGAGTGTGGCCTGAAAGTGGGAGGAAAGGTCTGTCCCTACTTCAGTGAGGCCATTTCTGGACGTCATGGACACAGTAAGACTGTAGCCCTGGGAAGCAGCGTGCACATCAGCCTCCATAGCCTGATTCTGGTGGTGGCTGCCCCACGGGGTGTGGCAGAACCCAGCCCCGAACCAACACTAGGGCAACAGCTGCTGTGGGCAGCAGCCCCACGGGCAGGCCCACGATGATGGCCCTGGCTGGGCAGACACACCCCACCATCAGGCACAGCGCCCCCAGAGCAGCAGTGCCTTGGGTGGTGGCCATGGCTTCAGTGGCAGCTAATGAGAGCAATCAAGTATCAGGTCTTCTGCTCGGCTGAGGGGCTTTGCTGCAACTTCCAGGGCAGCATCCCCCTGAAGGAGCCCAATGGCCAACACGGGGAAGACTTATTTGCAAACCCATGTGAAACACCAGCTGGGCCCCCCCTCGAAAACATTGGTATGAACTTTTCAAGAGTCCCAGAGGTATGCAATAGCAGAGGGAAGCCAGAACCAAGAAGTACTGCTTTTCACTCAACGCAGCCCTGATGTTTGTGGCCTCAAATGTTTGTGGCCTGGGCAAGCTTGAGGTCCGACAGAGTCTTTCCAAAACTTCCAACAGGCCAGTCCATCATTGTGAGATAGGCAGCAGCCAGGAAATAGAAGAGTCTGAGCCTTAGGGTGTCAGGATGGCACCTGAGTTCAACCCAAAGTGCCCTCCAAGCTCTGAGGGTTTGTTTGCCTTTACTTATTCTGTAAGACACAAACTGGGAATTTTCCAATGTGGGAGACGACCCAGCTTAATTAAGGAGAAATGATATTAGTGTAGGTCAGATCAGTACAAAGTAGTAAAGAAAAGCAGAAGTTAGCCTGTCGAGGCCTCCCTTCCAGTTCTTACACAAGAGGAGAAATAAAGGGGCATTTGCTGCTAAGCAACTAGAACTAGAGAGTTCCTGCCTAGAAAATAGCCATGACCTTAACTGAAGGACACTGAGCTGAGCTTGGCTGTATTTTCAGAGAGTCTGATGTTCTCTGAATGAGAAGTCATATAGGTGTGCCGAGTATTTTACTGATGCACAGGACAAGTCTCCATCTTCTCTGTACCAAATAGAGGGAGGGGAGGTGGGCAGGAAGAGGATCTGTGCTCTGGGAAAGACTTCACGCTCTAAGACTGAGGCCCTGCTTCTAGCAAATCACCAAAAATTCAAAATCAGTAGGCAGCTGAGCCTGGCCAAGAACATGTTCTGAAAAGAACTTGCTGTATCCACTCGCAGGCTCCCTTTGGTTTTTTCCCAAGAAGCTGAGAAAACCTTGGACTGGAACAGCTCTGGGCTGGGAAAACATTCTGGCCCCTGAAGACAAGTCAGCACGTGTACACGTGCCGAGAAGCCCCAGACCCTGACCCGCACTGGCATGTAACTCCCTAAACCCCACTTAGCCGGGATGAGGTGATGCTTGACTCTGGCACGGGAGCAGCAAATATGCATCAAAGCTAAATCTCTCCCACTTTGAACTTCAACAAGTCCTGCAGACTTTTGTCCACAGCCCGTTACTTGGGTTAGTCCTAGATTACTTGTCCAGTTGTTGGGTTTCTTCTGCTAAGTTATAAGCTCTTTTCTTCATTATGTCCTCTGTAGCACCCAGGGCACAGGACAGGTCTTAGTGAATGGTTAAATTGATTAGATACACGTGATTCCACTGCTGGAGGTCGTTAAGGTTAGCCCTGAAAACCTGACCTCTGCACATCCTTTAAGTGAATGTTCTACAGGATAATCACCAGGGCCTCGTGCATCCTGATGTTGCCTGGACAGAGCCTGCCTTGCATGGGGAATCTGGGAGATGTGCTTTTGGACTGATAATTGTGTGTAGCAGAAAAAGGAGAGAAGAATGGGAGGTTCTGTGATCTGCAAAATAATTTTGTTGATGCTAACTCACTCATCTGCTCTGCATTACAACACTGAGCAGTGTTGATTTTACAGAGGAAGAAACCAAAGTTTATAAAGCCGTGAGGAATTGAATCGGAGTAAAATTGGAACTTGGATCTGACAGACGCTGGATCCTGGGCTCTCTCCGGTGCAGCACAATCCTCCTTAGGGAGAGGAGTCAAGGGGAGGGCATCTTCAGTCCTGCTCCGTGCCCTGGCCTCTGGCTCCTGCATACAGGTCCCCCTACCTGCCAGCCCCTCACCTTCCCTCAGCCTTGGGCAAGGGTTCAGCGCAGCAGAAAAGCCCCGGCAAAGACTCTCATTTCTCACAAAAGCTTCGCATCCAAATCTGGAGCTAGTCATGGCCTTCCAAACATATTGCATCTATTTATAGAAAAAGAATCTGATAAGGAAGGGGATTTCCTGAAGAGAAGGAAAAAGGAAATCTAGGGATGTCCCCTGGACTCACTCTGTTCACATGTGCAATACTGGCTTCATCAGGCAAACTTGAACTTTCACCTTGGGAATGTTGAAAACAATTAATATAGAAAAGGAACAAGGTGGGTCTTCAAAAAGGAGTCTCTCATATGTCATTTGAGGCGTGGTTGCTAAGGAATCAGCTCCAAATCTTGTATTTGATCAACAGCTGCGACTCCAGACCATTCAGTTTTGTTTTTCCTCCAGTGAGTTTCTTTAAAACCAAAGTAACAATCCCGACATCCTGCCATTTGAAATAACAACAGCCAGAATCATAGCTGACAATTATATAGTCCTTATAATGCATGAGGCATTGTTTTGATTTTATTCTCACAGTTACCCCATGAGCTGGCTACTATTGTATCCCCATTTCATAGATGAGGAAACTGAGGCATGAGTATCTTGCCCAAAGTCACAGGACAAATAAGTGGTAGAGCCAGGATTCAAACCTAGGCAATTTGACCCCAGTGTGGGCACCTAACAGGTCTAGGAGAGATTTACTACAGTCGTCCCTCAGTATGCACGGGGATTGGTTCCAGGACACACCCATCCCCCCACTCCCCTCCCCTCCCCGCCTCCAGATAGCAAAATTTATGGATGCTCAAGTCCCTTATATAAAATGGCTTAGTATTTGCATATAACCTACACACATCCTTGCAATACTTAATACAATGTAAATAGTTGTAAATACAATGCAAATGCTATGTAAATAGTTGCCAGTGTGTGGCAAACATTTGCTTTTTTGAATTTTTTTCTGAATATTTTTGATCTGCGTTTGGTTGAATCCACAGATACAGAACCTGGGAGGGTCAATAGTTCTCTGAGTTAGAAGGATATTATAGAAAGAATATCAAATGCATCATCAGAAATACAACACAGCTGTGGTGGCATCATTGTGTCAGCATCTTTCTTCTCGCCTTTGCTGAAATTGTTTAAAAAAAAAAAAAAGGAAGGAAGGAATTCAGAGTCTAGTGCCCTTAAGATGAAGTAACATCTGGTCCCTAAGGTTAACTACTCTAATAATCTCTGTATTTAGGTCAGATTTGTAGACTGGCGCTCAGAGTGACTCCTGGTCCTTGATCAGTCCAAGTGTGTAAAACAGTAGATCCTTTCATTGTCAGCAACCAAGGAGGGATTGGTGAAGACAGCAATAGATAAGACTTCAGGTAAGAGGGAAAGGCTGGAATTGATTGTTGTCATTTATATCACTTGCTGCAGGAGAAACAGGATATTCCTAATTCTTTGTTCTGTTCAGAAACATTTCGCCAATAACTGCTTTCACAGCAAACTATGGCCATTTTTGCTTCAAAGACTCACTCTAGAAGCTCTTTAGATTTCTGGCGAGATATGATGGGTTTAACACAAGCCTAATACATCTAATAAAATGTCAGTACTAGAATGTCAGGAATAAATAAGTCAATAGTCCAAAAGACCAAATGAATGATATAACATCTCTTTAGATTAAAAAAAAAAAAAAAAGAATGGGTAAGATATGATGCAGAATGGAGACTCAGCCACCTAAACCCCTGCAAGAGTAAACAACAAAGAACAGAGCATCAGTTTGCTCCCTGGAGCCCTAGAAAGCCTGGTCTTGAAGTCAAGTAACATGGAAGATTGGTGAGGCATGGAACTGAAAATGTGGATGAAAGACTGTGTACACAGTGCGGCTGCTCTCATTTTCTCTGTATAGCCAGAAAGATTACCTACCACGGCCAAAAAAAAAAGGCAGTGTGGATGTGCCATTCCAGGCATCTAAGATGGCAGATGCCATGTTTTTGTGTTTGTTAAGCCTTGCAGAGTTTGCTACACTGAGTGAAATGAACAAAGTGAAAGAGTAACAATTATAAGACAAAACGCACAAAAATGAGAAAAAACAAAAAGTTGGAAGAAGAGAAAAGGTAACCAGCAGTTTATACTTGGCTTAATTACTGAAATAATCACATAACAGTTTACAAGGGATTTCAAGAGATAGTTAAGGTAATTTGGAGAGTTTATTCTCATTCCATATAAATATATCTATGTATATAAAAATAACATATTATATATGTATATATATATGCATATATATTTATAGTAAGTTATATATATGTGTGTATATATGTATATTCTACATATATTCCAAAATGTTAGCAGTGATGGGTATTATGGTGTTGATACTGGTATTGTGAATGATCTTGAATTTCATCTATGTGCTATTATTGTTATAGTTAGAAAAAACACAGTTTTAAAATGAGTTCTTTTTATAAAAACTGTGTTTTCTGTTTACTCTCCCTTTTGCTTTTATAAAATTATAACTTTTTAGAATTGGAAGGGACAGGAGATTAAATTAAGATGGTGAACTGAGCACAGATACCTAAAAATGACAGAAAAGAGATGATGTGTTTAAAATTACAAGCCCATGGGGACTTCCCTGATGGCGCAGTGGATAAGACTCCGCACTCCTAATGCAGGGGACTCAGGTTCAATCCCTGGTCAGGGAACTAGATCCCACATGCATGCCACAACTAAGAGTTCATGTGCCACAACTAAAGAGCCCGCCTGCCTCAAAGGAGGCCACGTGCTGCAACTAAGGAGCCCGCAAGCTGCAACTAAGGAGCCCACCTGCCTCAACTAAGACCTGGAGCAACCAAATAAATAAATAAATATTTTAAAAATTAAAAAATAAAATAAAATAACAAACCCACAATATAACTGGAAAAGCTAGCAGAGATATTCTTGGTGGACTAGAAATAAGAAGGAATTCCTGAATGAGAGAAGGCAAGCAGGATTGGGATAATAGAGGAAGATGTTTTTCAAAAAGCAAAAGGCTGTTATAGAAGGAACAAGTTGTTCTGGAATGCTCCAAGCCTCTAACCCCAAGCTTGGAGATGGCAGTTATGAGAAGCAAGAGGGGAGCCCAGAGGCTAACGTAGGCGTGACTGTTACAGAAATACAGTAGGAGCAGTCAGATGGGACAAGCTCTGACCCCTCCTTGCCAAAGAGAGATTTCTGCCTTCAGGCAGGGGAAATGAATGAGAGCTTTGGAAAAATGCTTCGGAAAGATCCAGAAAGAATGGGGAATCCCTATACCCAGAACACTAACTACTGGCACACCCCTCCTGACAGTAAGTCCCATTCCTGCTTGAGAATACTAGGAAGCAGAGAAAGCATTCATAGGTAGGTTCCAAGGAGATTCCAGCTACAGTGATGAGCTCCCAGCTCAGAATCGTCAGTCATTTGGGGAAAAAAAAAAAATACAATATCCTGAATAGTGGTACCAAACTCAATAAGTAGAGGTATTTCTTCCGAGGACCTAGGGTGATCTTGTGAGAGATTACAGGGGATATAGCATCCCTGAAACTGACGGCCCTTTTTTTTTTTTTTTAAAGAAAATTACTAGAAGCTTGGACATAAAAACTATGATGGTCAAAACAAGAATCTGCAGGATCGAGTCTGTATTTCCCTTTCTACTGCTTTCCTGACCATCTCTGCACGGACAGGGAACTATCTTGTCAAGCACTCTATTCCATTGTAGGCGAGCACGAATTTAAAAGTTGAACAGTTCTCTCTTAAATTGAATCTTGTCTCTTTGCTCTCAAACCCATTGGTCCTGGGTCTCGCGCTGAAGCAAAACTAAGTTGGCTTCCTCTTCTACAAGAAAACCTTTCAAATATTTGCAAGCACTTATTATGTCTCTCTCTTCAGTCTCCTTGTCTCCAAGCTAAACAATCAATTCACTCAATTGTTTTTATCTGACAGCTTCCAGACTCTTTATTCTTCTGCTCTTTCTTGATTATTCTTAATACCTAGGATAGAGGCTACGTAAATCAAGCCTGAAATTGCACATGAGATTTCAGATGTGGCCTAATTTTCCCACAGCAATATTATTACTTCCTCTGGTTACTCAACTGCTATTAATAACATCTAAGCTGACATGAGTATGGTGCTTTCCTTGAAGAATTCCAGGAAATGAGTAAGTAGGTCTGTTTCTCTAATGTTTACTATTAGGTTCATCTCTCTAGTAAATATTTAATAACCACAAGTTGTGCTCCAGAGACCATACTGGATGCTACTGGGGCTTCGAGGATGAATGCCACATAGTTGCTGCCCTCAGGAGCTTACAGTTTAGTAGGAAACTTAAGATACATGTATAAATAACCTCCAACGTAGAAAGTGTAAGAGATGATGGAACAGGACAGATATGGAGCTAGGGGATCCAAAGGAGATACATAATCTAAAAACAGAAATCCTTCCAATAAACACTATCTTAAGAGGCTGAGGGCAGAGTTCTTACTGTCCAGGTTCCTTGACCAGACTTTGCCCAGCAGTCTCTTCCAGGTACCAACTCAGTTCCAGTGCTCAGTATGGGTCCCTGTTTTTCCTTATCATTCCCTCCTGAGCTTGAAAATAGCCTGAGACGCCTGGCTTTAAGAATCAGCCCTTCCAGCGAGCTCACTTCTGGGTAAATGTCCAAAAATATTTAAAGCAGGAACTCGAATAGATATTTGTACAACCATGTTCATTGCAGCATTATTCATAATGGTCAAAAGGTACAGGCAACCCAAGTGTCCATCAGTGAATAAATGGATAAACAAAATGTGATCTATACGTACAATGGAATGTTTTTCAGCCTTAGAAAGGAAAGTAATTCTGACATATGCTACAACATGGGTGAACCTTGAATACATTATGCTAAGTGAAATGAACCAGTTACAAAAGAACAAATACTGTATGATTCCACCTAAATAAGGTACGTATAGTAGTCAGTTCATTGAAACATAAAGCAGAATGGTGGTTGCCAGGGGATGGAGCAAGAGGGCAATGGGGAGTTGGTATTTAATGGGCACTGAGTTTTCATATTGCAAGATGAAAAAAGTTCTGGAGATGGGTGGTGGTGTTGGTTGTACAACAATCAGAGTATATTTGACGCTATTGAACTGGGCATTTAAAAACTGATTAAAATTGGGCTTCTCTGGTGGCGCATTGGTTAAGAATCCGCCTGCCAATGCAGGGGACACGGGTTTGAGCCCTGGTCCGGGAAGATCCCACATGCTGCGGAGGAACTAAGCCTGTGCGCCACAACTACTGCGCCTGCGCTCTAGAGCCTGTGAGCCACAACTACTGAGCCCACGAGCCACAGCTACTGAGCCCACATGCCACAACTAGTGAAGGCTGCTGCCTAGAGTCTGTGCTCCGCAGCAAGAGAAGCCACCGCAATGAGAAGCCCGTGCACCACAACGAAGAGTAGCCCCTGCTCACCGCAACTAGAGAAAGCCCATGCACAGCAACGAAGACCCAGTGCAGCCAAAACTAACTAAATAAATTATTTATTTTAAAAAAAATGTTTAAAATGGTAAGTTTTATGTTATGTGTATTGTACTACAATAAAAAAAAAGCATCAGCTTATCCTCGGCCCTTAGATAGTACAGCATTCAATTCTTCACCCCTTTTCCTGGCTCTGATCCACAATTTTGCCATTCCTTTTAAGGCCTGTTTTGACTTAGAGATACTCCTGACACAGGGCTGTCTCGGGGCTGCCATGACCAGTGACAAACATTAACCAGTGTGTTCCCAGAGCAGAGACTTGTCTTCAGGGACCACAGCCAACTAACTAATGCTAGAATCTTCTAGGGCGAGACTCACATGCCACTCATGGTCTCATTTGCCCATAAACGTGCAGGGCACAGGCCCATCAGTTAGCCAATAGCATGTTTGGCTGTAGTCTGGACTGAGCCTGAAGTGAACGGCCCCTGTCCCCATTCCTGCCAATCTGACATTTTTCAGAGAAACTCATTTTGAAAGAGGCTATTTGCCCAGCATTCCATCCTCTGCTCCCAGGAGAGGACCTCACCCTCAGAGTTTTCAAGTCGGTAAACCAGCCAACAGACTTGCAGAAACTGAAGTGACGGTGTCATAAAGAGCAGGCTATTAATGCATTTTAACAAGGGTTTAATTTGAATTATTTATGATGGTTTACAGTTCGCTAGAGACTGCCCACAATTCATGCAATAGGAGGCCCTCGGCAGAATAACCTGAGACCTTGGCGTACCTCTCAACTGTCAAATCCTTCTTACTAGGAAGGGTGAGTCTTTTCAAGAAAGAATTATTATTCATTCATTCAATAAATATTTATTGAGATTGGTAGGATAGTTACATGGTGTGTGGTAATAAAAGGGTTATGATAATAAATGAGTCTGATTAAGTGAAAATCCACTGGTTATAGGTCCATAAACATTCCGCTTTTATACGAAGACTATTTCACCACAGTCTTATAGACCCCGAAGCAATTGTATCTCCGAGGTATTCAGGGGGCAATTAGTGGCATCTTATGGGCTGCATTGTGTCCCCTCCCCTCAAATTCATATGTTGGAATCCTCACCCCCAGCACCTCAGAATATATTTAGAGATAAGGTCTTTAAGGAGATAATTAACTTCAAGTGTGGTCATTAAGATGGGCTTAATCCAGGGCTTCCCTGGTGGCACAGTGGTTGAGAGTCCACCTGCCGATGCAGGGGACGCGGGTTCGTGCCCCGGTCCGGGAAGATCCCACATGCCGCGGAGCGGCTGGGCCCGTGAGCCATGGCCGCTGAGCCTGCGCGTCCGGAGCCTGTGCTCCGCAACGGGAGAGGCCACAACAGTGAGAGGCCCGCGTACCGCAAAAAAAAAAAAAAAAAAAAAAAAAGATGGGCTTAATCCAATATGGCTAGTGTCCTTATGAGATTAGGATGCAGACACAGGAAAGACCATGTAAGGATACAGGGAGAAGACGGCCGTCTAAGGAGAGAGGCCTCCAGAGAAACCAACCCTGTCCTCACTTAGACTTCTAGCCTCCAGAATTATGAAGAATTAAATTTCTGTTGCTTAAGCCACCCAGTCTGTGTATGTTGTTATGGCAGCCCTAGCAGTAACACACTCCATCATTGCCCAGTCCACTTCTCTGATGCCTTAATAATCCCACTGCCTTCAGTGACATCATATCCAAGACATTAGGATGGAGCTGCTTGGATTCATGAAGGAGCCAAAGGAACACACAGCTCATAAATCTTCCTTAGCAACACAGTGTGCCTGAGGAAGAAAAAAACATGGTGGAAGGGGCTGGGGAGGTACCATGTTACAGCTCAGCAAGCTGTGGATCTACTGAAAAAGCATATTTGTTATTACTCACATTTCCTCCCAGAGTAGGACTTTTCCAGCTTAGGAAGGCTTCCCGGAGCTGGCATTGCTGCACTAAAAGCTGAACAGCCAGGCATCTGTTCGCCCCTGTTGCAAGCAATTCACTGAGATTGTGCAGTGAACAATCTAAATAAGGACAGTGTCCTCTAAATAAGGACCTCACTTTAATTAGGATTTACATGAACATGAAAATTCCTAAACTTTCATCCCCAAAGAAGGATGCCATTTCCAGCAGCCAGAGAATGTAGGTGGGTAGCTCCTGGGTTTTGCACTCCTAAAACGTCTGCCTTGTATTTCTTCTCGTTCACAACCCCATCCAACAACACACCCCACAGGAGGAGCCATATGGCCACACCACCCACTCGGCCTGGCCGTGCCAGGATTCACTTTTGCTTCTTTGGGGAACATTACAGCCTCCAGGCTGAGATGCCTAGAGCATGATTCTTTGGCTCAAGCATGATTCTGGTGCTATGGACTCTACCTATCGCCCAAGTTTGCCAGGATTTGGAACTGTTTTCTCAGCTTTTCCCTAATTTCTTGAGCCCTATGCCCTGTGTGCATCTATAACCGCCCCTCCGCTCCGGGTATGCCCATGGCTGCTCTCCTGACACTTGGATATTAGCTTCCAATTCTCATCTGCTCACCTGGACAGTGCCCATGAGTTTTCCTATTTGAGGGTTACAAGCCTGTCACTGGTGCCCTGGTTAATACTGACTACCTTTCTAGACCTAGTAAGAACTCCCCAGGCCAAACAAACTCTTTGCCCCCCCCTTGTTTTAGAGCTATTTAACTGCCCCAAATCTGGCCAACATTTAAATACTTCTCCCTTCTCATCTTGTATAAGGAATCTTTTTTTTTTGGCTGCATCGGGTCTCAGTTTCGGCATGTGGAATCTTTGTTGCGGCACGCTGGATTCTCCGCTGCGGCATGTGGGCTCCCCGTTGTGGTGCATGGGCTTCTCTCTAGTTGTGACCCGTGTGCTCAGTAGTTGCAGCGTGCAGGATTAGCTGCCCTGCGGCATGGGGGATCTTAGTTCCCCGACCAGGCATCAAACCCGCGTCCCCTGCATTGGAAGGTGGATTCTCGTTTTGTTTTGTTTTTTGTCTGTGTTGGGTCTTCGTTGCTGTGCGCGGGCTCTCTCTAGTTGCGGTGAGTGGGGGCTACTCCTCGTTGCGGTGCGCGGGCTTCTCATTTTGGTGGCTTCTCTTGTTGCAGAGCACAGGCTCTAGGCAGCAGGCTTCAATAGTTGTGGCGCACGGGCTTAGTTGCTCCGCGGCATGTGGGATCTTCCTGGACCAGGGCTCGAACCTGTGTCCCCTGCACTGGCAGGTGGATTCTTAACCACTGTGCCACCAGGGAAGTCCCGGAAGGCAGATTCTTAACCACTGGACCACCAGGGAAGTCCCTGTAGAAGGAATCTTTGTGCTCAACTCAATGGCAAAACAACTTTGATATTTATTGAAAGCCGGGCAAAAGATTCTTCCCTAATGCTGTCTTCCCACAGTATTACTGATAGCAGACCTAAGAATCCAGCGTACTCTCACATTGGAATGTATGTTAGAGGCATCAGAAAGCATCATTCACAAAATATAAACTAAGACTAAGAATGCTGCTCCCTTTTTTTTCTTTTTGACTGAAGTATTGAAGTTTATTTTCTCACAATTCTGAAGACTAGATCAGGGTGAGATCAAGATGTCGGCAGGGCCCTTCTGAGGGCCAGGAGGGCAGGATCTGCAGGCCTCTCTCCCTGGCTTGTGGACGGCCATCTTGTCCCTGTGTCCTGTGTGGTCTTCCCTCTGTGTGTGTCTGTGTCCAGAACGCCTCTTCTTTTTTTTAATTTTTATTGAAGAAGAGTTGCTTTACAATGTTGTGTTAGTTTCTACTACTGTACAGCAAAGTGAATCAGCTACACGTATACATATATGCCCTGTTTTTTGGATTTCCTTCCTATTTAGGTCACCCCAGAGCATTGAGTACAGTTCCCTGGGCAACACAGTAGGTTCTCATTAGTTATCTGTTTTATACATAGTATCAGCAGTGTATACATATCAATCCCAATCTCCCAATTCATCCCACCCTCCCCCTTTTCCTCCTTGGTATCCATACGTTTGTTCTCTACGTCTGTGTCTCTATTTCTGATTTGCAAATAAGATTGTCTATACCAATTTTTTCAGATTCCACATACATGCGTTAATATATGATATTTGTTTTTCTCCATCTGACTTACTTCGCTCTGCCTTACAGTCTCTAGGTCCATCCACGTCTCTGCAAATGACCCAGTTTCGTTCCTTTTTATGGCTGAGTAATATTAAAAAAAAAAAAAAAAAAGAAGGCTGCCCCCAACCTCTGTTGGGAATCACCCCTTTCTGTTTCTGAGGGTCATCAATCGAAACAGAGTAACCTCCTTTCTTTGAAATCAACACTCGGCTAAACCCCTCACCAGCTCCTAGACTAGATGATAGGTTTGCTTCTGTCATTTTGTCCTTTTTGTTCCCATTTCCTCCTTCCTCTTCCAGTTGGCCACGTACGTGCTGTGCCACCTAGAATTCTGGGATGCTTTTCTCTGCTTCTCCATTTCCCCGCACTTTAGTGCTTTCTGATTGCACCATTTCTGCTTATTCAAAACCAGAGGCTTGTGTGTGCAGATCTGTTTATGCCCAAGGCTGTGCACTGTATGCTGGGAATAGCGTGGATGCTGCAGCCACAGAGCGTTGCCCTAAGGAACACTAATTGCCATGCTGATAAACTGAGAAATAAGAAATGCCTCAGGGACAATGCCAGACCCATTGAAGGATAGATTCCTTAAAGCACATCTCCAGAAACTTCGGTCTTTTAAAGAAAACAGTCTTTTTTCTCTTCCCCCAATTTTTTACTTCCTTTGGCTTCATCCTGTTCTCTTTGACCATTCTAGGCTCGATCATTCCCAGACCTGAACAAGGCATATCAAGCTAAAAAAAAAAAAAAGAAAGAAAAAAAACAGCAGAGCCCAGAATCAAGGTCTCTGCTGTTGTCAAGGTCAGGATTAGCTGGAAAAGCCCTGCCTTTCTGGTCTTGTCTCCCTATCGTGAAACGCCGTTTTCCCAAGACATTCTTGTAATCCATGGCCATTCACCAATCAGAAAGCCCAGTGGGGTGATATTTAATTCATGTCTGTCAATCACGACACAAAGAAAAGGCCTTCAGCTGGTCACCGAGAGAATCCTCTGCTATGGAACAAAGAGTCCGTGGGGATCTGTGGTCCCAGCCTCGCCCTGCATTCAGGGGCGGGCCGGCACCACTGCTGGCCCTTGCCTGATTTCAGAATAATTGTGGCTTTGGAAGCAGCAAGGCAGATTAAAGAGATTAAATCCAAAGTGCATCCCTCCGACACAGTCAGGGGAGAGTAAGATTTGGGACTTTCATGTTTTAGCTCTTCAATCGCAGATCAGCGTGTCCTTGGCATTGGACCTCTGCATCGAATCCAAATATTTGAATTTTAGAGTAACCACTGTCGCCTAGCCCTCTGGACTGGTGGTTGTAGGAGCGCCGTAATTTTTACGCTGACATATCAGCAAAACAAGGCAGCTGAGATGTGAACCTGGTGTACGAGAATGAAAAAGCTTCCCTTCCCTGCTTTGCATTTATCTTTGGAGGTTGGAGGGATATGAATAATAAATAAATGAAATGAAACACTTCCGTGGCAATTGTCGGTAACACAAACACAGGACTCGAAGGCAGCAGCTGGACAACAAAGGAACAGTGCCTCAAGTTCAAGATTAGCTCACCAAAGCTTTTTTTTTTTTCCCCAAAAACAGTCACGTGGAAATACAGTGTGTTTCCCCCACTCCCTGCCCCTCCTGTACCATTAATGGACTCAAAATGACTTTGTATGTTGATGCTAAGTGTCAGGACTTAAGCTGAGGCTCCCTGGTAATGGAAGCCACGTTTCTTTTTACTGCAAGTATCCTTTAAATATATTTTGCATATTATTCATTACAAATACTTTCTCATTTGTTCACTCAATTTTAATGAAGGTGAGGGATATTTTACTAGCCCTTTCCTAGGTTCTTTTTACAAATGGGGAAAAAAAAAACAGTAAGGGAGGGTGATATAGAAAATAATGAGAGGTTGGGGTAGCGGGACAAAAACAGAAGCAAATGGTTTGGGGGATGGGAAAGGTCTGGTTTTGAATCTCACCATTCTGATTTCTAGCGCTCTGATTTTGGCAAGATTCCTCAACTCTTTGATCTTCAGTTTCCTCTCCTTCTAAATGGAAATAATTCCTTTCTGACAGTAATCTCACGACAATTATAAAGTCAGGTAACACAGGGAAGAGTTCCTGGCACACAGTGGACTCTTAGAAATAGCAGTTTCTTCCTTAAGCCAACAGCATATTGACTGCAGAAAGGGAACTTCTGCCTCCAAGCAGGATGCCCTGGACCCCTGAGCAAGCTCCACTGACCCTGGGGGCCAACTGACCTTGCCGGTTTTGCTCTATAGGCTGGACACCCATGGGCTCCCTACCTGCTCCAGCAGCAGGAGCCCTTCCAGAAGTTTCCCTCTCTCTCCTTCACTATACTTGCTGCCTCTCTCATGGAAATTTGGGATGGGAGGAATTTGGGGAAGAGGTTAACCCAGTGTGACCCAGCGCCGCCTTACAGCATGCTCCTATTATCCTAGGCTGCAATTAATGTTTCAAAAGTAGAACATCTCCAGGAAATTTGTCTTTCAAACATGCCTGCCTTACAAATGGAGAAGCAACAATGGCAGGGTTCAAGTTTTAAAAAATGCACATTGGTATAACCGGCATTTCCTCCGGGTTTGGTCTTTGAACTTGAAGACCCATTTAGCTTTTCCAAAACCTCAGTTGGAAAGTGAGGTGCTTGAATGAGAATATGTTCTTTTTATGTTCTCATTCTTTATGTAGCCTCCAGGTTTAATTACTATAAACTTGGGAGAATAATGCCTCACATATAAGTTACTGTGGGGCTTAAACGAGAAGACACAGGTAGGAAGTGTAAACCTCAATCCACAAATTCTGATATGAAAGAACTACATATATAACTTTCTAAAACTCACATGCTCTCCGAGCCCTAAGCCTCTGGGTTACTAGAAATTTAACTTCAGATCTTCTTGGATCTTTCTCCCCACATCCCCAGACAGAGTTCCAGGGCCTTACACAGCCCCAGGATATAGTTGTGGGTGAGGGATTCTCGTCTGTCTTTGAGAAGTCTATCGCCCTTAGCCCACATGGGCCTTTCACTCACTCTCCTGCCATGCTCCTATGGGCTGAAAAAAAAAATGCACAACTTAAAAGTTGAGAATTATGTTTTATTTGGCAGAATGACTAAGGACGAAAGCCCGGGAGACAGCCTCTCAGATCGCTCTGAGGGACTGTTCCAAAGAGAAAATGGGGGCGCCGGGAGATATAGGAGTTTTTGCAACAAAAAACCAGGTAGTGGAAACATCACAGGATTACTGTTAATTAAGGAAAACCCTGACACCTCAAGTTAATGAATTTTGTGCTATGGGAAGATGCAAGAATCTGGGCTCACTGAAATCATTCCTTTGATAGGCACCTTAGCCGTCTAGGGCCAGCCACCTGTGTTTCTCCATCCTGAATCCCCTCAGGGTGCACAGTTGGAGAGGCTGCAGTGGCCTTTGTTTGCTGATATGGCAAGATGACATTCTTCTTCCACCTGTGAGTATGCAGTCGCACACCTCAGACTGGGACTATTCTGAACCCACGGGCCTGGGCTCGGACCCAGCCAAAAACCCAGACTGGGACTTGAACCCACTGTCTTTTTTTTTTTTTTTTTTTTTGCGGTACACGGGCCTCTCACTGTTGTGACCTCTCCCGTTGCAGAGCACAGGCTCCGGATGCGCAGGCTCAGTGACCATGGCTCATGGGCCCAGCTGCTCCGTGGCATGTGGGATCCTCCGGGACCAGGGCACGAACCCGTGTCCCCTGCATCGGCAGGCGGACTCTCAACCACTGCGCCACGAGGGAAGCCCGAACCCGCTATCTTTTAATTGAAATCACACACCTGGTCTCAGGGCCTAAATGAAGCTCAGGTTCTTTATGTCTCAGCACAGAGCGAATTCAGTGAGAGACAAAGGGATAGGTAAGAAGTGGATTTATTTAGAGAGATACACATCCATAGAGAGCATGCGGTTCCTCTCAAAAGGCAAGAACGGCCCTGGGAGAAGCACACTCCACAGTGTGGGCCATCTCGGAAGGCAAGAGGCCCCGAAATACGGAGTGGTTAGTTCTTACTGGCTGGGTAATTGCTCTTTTCTTTCTTTCTTTCTTTTTCATAAGTTTTATTTATTTATTTATTTTTGGCTGTGTTGGGTCTTCATTGCTGTGCACAGGCTTTCTCTAGTTGCAGTGAGCGGGGGCTACTCTTCGTTGCGGTGCACGGGCTTCTCACTGCAATGGCTTCTCTTGTTGCAGAGCATGGTCTCTAGAGCACCGGCTCAGTAGTTGTGGCACATGGGCCCAGTTGCTCTACAGCATGTGGCATCTTCCCGGACCAGGGCTCGAACCATGTCCCCTGCGTTGGCAGGTGGATTCTTAACCACTGCGCCACCAGGAAAGTCCCTGGGTAATTTCATAGGCTCACGAGTGGGAGGATTATTCCAACTATTTTGGAAAATGGGTGAGGATTTCTAGGAATTGGGCCACTGCCCACTTTTTGGCCTTTTATGGTGGGGCTTGGAACTGTAGCGGTGCCTGTGGGTATGTCATTTAGCATATGCTAATGTATTACAGTGAGTGAATAATGAGGCTCCAGGTCCACTAGAAGTTGAATCTTCTACCATCTTAGACCTCGTCGGTTCTGACCAGTTTCTGCTGTATCCCTAACGGCTTTGTCATTCTCTAAAGCTCGTGCCCTGCCCCCTTCCCTCCTGTCTCAGGCTGAGAAGTCCAGTGCCTGTAGTCTCTTTCCCCGTCTGAAGTCTTGCCCGCTTGCTCCCCAGGTCACTGCCAGGAAGCAATTCTTCTTCCCCGTGGATCTGGGACCCACATCTTCTCAACACTGACAGTAAGTTCCCCACTGCTACACGTAGCAAGAAAGAGCTTCACAGTCTGGTGGCCACCTATTCCCCAATACTGCTGCCATCTTTTCACAGGTGTCCTCTACACCAACCATGCCAAGGAACCACCTGCAGCTCATCATGCCTGCCACGTTCTCTCATGCTTTACTGCTTTGCCTTTGCAATCCTTTCTATGTAGGCTATCTTCCCACCCTCTCCTTCCAAGTTAAATCAGCTGTTTTTCATTCTTAAGCTTAAGCTCACTCGTCACCTCATTGAAGAAGTCTTGTTTTATGCTTCCTGCAGACACTCTGTGCTACCTGCACGGCACAGAAGTACCGTGGCACCCATTCCAGTGCGTTGGAGTGGCCTGGGTACAGGTCTCTGTTCACTGCTTGCCTCAAAGCAATCTGAATTTCATCTCTGTGTTGCGAGCTCCTGCCTGAAACATAGCGAGTGCCCAGTGTAGACTGAAGTCAGTTTTCCTCTTAGCTTCAGCCCTGTCTCTTAGCCTTCCCCTTCCCTCTGTTCTCTCCTAACCTCTCTTGCCCTCTACACTTGAATCCTTGGCGGCACTCGCCACAGTTGAGCCATTTGGCTATTAATGTGACTACCGGGTGACCACAGGTTTGAATGAATTACAAGTTCCCTCTCCAAGCCTTCTAATTACAGAACCAGGAAGGGATCTCAGTGGTCAGTCAGTCCAACCTCCCATTTAGTGCAGGACCTGCTCTATGGTCCCTCAGTCTCTGCTGAAATAACTCCTAAGTCTTTTTATAGTAAGTGAATATAATGGAAGCATCGTGGAAGATACCAGCGTGTGCGGTAAACATTACCAAGAAGACATCCTGGCTTGTGGGAGCCAGTTCTCTCTGTTGGTGAGAACAGGGCAGTCCAGAACCGATAGAGGCAGAGAAAAAAAGGGACATTCTTTTTTTTTCTGCAAAGCTTATTTTTCTTTCAGATTACAGTCCAGGTGAAAAGGATGCTTGACTACCTTAATCTTGTGGGCTGTGGCCCGTGGGCTCGTTTTGGCTGGGACTCTACAGGTGAAATGACTACAGCCTCCTGCTCAGCCTGCGAGGAGCCTTTGTTATCTCCAAGGCCAGTTTTGGACTCTTACAGTTTTCGAAGAAAAAAAAAAGAGGCAAGGACAGTGGCTCTTTGTGTCTCTCAAAGGCAGCCCTGTTTCCTTGGGCTGGCACTGCCCACGGACAACGTGCTGCCCTGCATGCGAGATTGTTTTACTGCCCCGACGCATGGACTGCCTGGTGCCAGCCTTCACGCGGGAGAGAAATGCTGGATGCCCCCTGCGACGCCAGCACCACTTACAGAGCAGCAAGTGGATATCACCTTTTGATGATGACTGTCCATAATCCATCCTCATCCTCTCCTTGCGTCCCTGTGAAGCAAGTTTCGGGGACTGCTTCCTGTTACCTGACCGATTCAGGATGCCTGTTGCCTAGAAGTCAACGGTGGTCTTCACCTTAGAAGTGAGTTTCTAAAGATCTCTCTCACATTTCCTTTATTTAGATTCATTTTCAAAAGTTGAAAGTCAATGAACAGCTCAATCTTTGGGAATACTGATCTGTTTATTTTTAACGGGAAGATAGTTGATGTACAGTATTAGATTCAGGTGTACAACATAGTGATTCAATATTTTTATAGATTATAGTCCATTGAACGTTGTTACAGGGAATAGTTATCTGTTGACTCAGTCGGAACGCTTCATTCGTTGATACGTTTCACAGGCATTTCTGAGGACCAGCTCTGTGCCACCCACTGCAGCTGGTGCTGAGGTACCAAGAGAAGACACTCCTGTCTTCAGGGAGTTTCTAGGTAACGGACAGTTCACTAGGATAAGTAACAAAGGGGTACTGTGTGCCACGGAGCCCAGAGGAAGGGTCATGGAACACTGCCAGTGGGAGTCATGGAGGCTTCCCGATGCAGGCAGTGACTGAGTTGTCATGTTGGAAAAATAGAAGTCAGCTGGGGGGCTGGCGATGAGGAAGGGCACACAGCGTTGTGAAGGCAGCGAGAAAGCACGGCACATTTAGGGAACTGAAATTAATTTAAAATAGCAGGAGGGCTTCCCTGGTGGCGCAGTGGTTGAGAGTCTGCCTGCCAATGCAGGGGACACGGGTTTGTGTCCCGGTCCGGGAAGATCCCACATGCTGCGGAGCGGTTGGGCCCGTGAGCCATGGCCACTGGGCCTGCGCATCCGGAGCCTGTGCTCTGCAACGGGAGAGGCCACAACAGTGAGAGGCTCCGCGTACCGCAAAAAAAAAAAAAAAAAAAAAAAGTAAAATAGCTGGAGTTAGGGGCGGCAGGAGATATTGATGAAAATAGAGATTTTGAAAACAAGCCTTGGGTGCCCTTGGGATTTTAGATTTTATTGTAAAGGTAACTGGGAGCTTTTGAAAGATTTTTGCTGGATGGTGACATGGTCAGGTACACCATACAGACCATGAGTCTGAACAATAAACCAGTCCCACACAGAAGACAGCACATTGCCATTGCCAGGGGGCTATGCCAGCCCAAGGAACAGTGCTGCCATGAGAGACATAAATGCAAGTTTCAGAAAGCTGGAACTTGTCCTTCGTCTGCACTAGACTGTGTGTTTTTTGGGTTGCTTTTATCCCTGTACCTCTAAAATCTTGCTTAGTAAAAAGTAATAGGTGCTCAATACATGTTTGTTGAATGATGAATGAATGAATGAATGAATGATTCTGCCCTCTGGGAGAAGAGGGAGCAGGTGTCATCTTTCTTTCATGAGATTTCATACCAGACTTTCTGATACTTGAAGACCACCTTTTCTTTAGTCTTATATTTTCAGGTTCCACACCCTTAGATCCTTCAACTATCCTTCATGTGATGTGATTCTTCCCCGCCATCCTGATTGACCCTGTTCTCATTTGTCATTGCCCCCTGATTAAAATATGGTCCTGAGAAGTAAATGCAAATCCCCAGGTAAACTCTGGCCTCAAGAAAGGCTTTCAGGGACTCTTCGTGTGATTGCTTTTCAATTCAGTTTCACCTGGTTATTTTCACAATCACTTAACCCTGGTGACTCGGATCGTGCTTATAGTAAATTGAAATCCTGAAATCTTTCCCATACGTTCTATTTTTAAACCATACCTCCTTCTACGAGAAAAAAAAATTTTTTTAATATGTCCTCTCTTTGGGATATATGGTTTAGATCGTTTAGACTCAAGTGTAGGGTTATACTTTTAACTCTTTGGAACCTCAGCTTGTTTTCTTGGACCCATTGTTACAGCCTATTAAGGCCATATTAGCTACATCTTCCAGTCTGCTATCGTTTGTCTGCAAACATAATTGGAGTTCAGTCAGTGTCCTAAATCAAATCACCAGGAGAAATGTTTAACAGACTAGATCCCTGCGGCATACCAACTAGAAAGTTCCCCCAAGTCAGTGTTTTTAAGGATGAGCAAACCCCCCTTGCAAACCCATGCCAGACGTGGAGCAGAGTGAAAACCAAACCGTTATTGTCTTGAGCACCTGAGACTTTGGATGTGTTTGCAGCTAAAACAAAAATTAGCCCATTCTAATATGTGATTTATCATACACTTATTTTCCTGTACTTGAAGCCGTGTCTATTTTTTGTTTTCATCTGTGTCTTCGTTTCTATGGTGATAAATCGGGATTATTCTTCTTACATCTCCTCACTGTTTATTGAACTGTAAGAATCCACTCTTCTGATTTTCCAGTGTTTTTTTTTTCCTGTGAAAGAGTCATATTGCAAGAATCTTTCTTGAATGAATATCAATAGTGGGGCAGTTGGAAGTCATACTTTTTTCATTATATTTGGCAAAGAAAAAGTATACTTCCTTTTAGAGGAGCTCCACCCTTCAGCTGCAACTCATTACTGTCTACCTAAATGCACTTAACTAGCCAGAAAGCAAATGTTTCCCATTACAAATGACATTTATCAGTTAGTCTCAGGAATAGGTTTCCTTCAGAATTGATCTAGTTTGGAAATAACAGTTATGACTCACTACTGGATCTCTCAGTGCTTTCAAAGTGAAGAAAATGCAATGGATGATATGATTAACATTGACCTATTGCATCTTTTGTATGTATATATCAACCATAACATTTATTTTTCCAGTAGGACATTTTTTTGGTTACCAGTGTTCAAATGCCTTCCTGAAGAGGCCTGGTAGCCTTTCGTGTGCATTAATGCTTTACATTTTAAAGTTTTTCATATAACCTTCGTTATTATATTTTTAGAACCTATTATTTTATTTTGTGCTGTTGCTCATAAATTTAATTACATTGTTAAAAAAATGTTAGAGCTAATATTATTCAGACTTTAAACCTGATTGAAATATAGCAAGTTCCCAGCTTCCCCAGTGGATTTTGTTCTGAAAATTTGTAGTCTCCTTTTTGGAGCTTGGGTGATATTTCCCAAAAATAATTCTGAAATCCATCATTAGTTTCCACCCTAGCCACGCAAAGCCAATTTAAACCCTAAAGTAGTTGATATATCTATATATCTATATATCTATATATAGATATATAGATATATAGTCTGTGTGTGTCATCTTAGAAGTCTAATATGTAACAATGTTTGGGAAAACCAATTCTTTGGCATCAAAAAAGGCACACATTTATTTGGAGAAAATGTTTGTTCCCCTAAACGTTCTTATGAGAAAGGAAAAAAATGTCGCAGCCCTAGGAACACCTTTTTTCTCTTTCTTACAGCCATGGAAAGAATGGTCTACTGATATATATATATATATATAAAATTTATTTTTTAAGAGTATGGAAGTATAGGACTCTTTCTCCCTCTTCAGGTAGTTGACGTGATCCTCTTAGAACATCTGGTATGGCCTGAGATGGATGGTAAGACAAAAAAGTCTCTGTAAATCAGATATTTCTTTCAAAATACTTGTAGTTAATTTCATACAGTAGCTTAAAAGATATAGATCCATGTAGAAGAATATAATGCAAAATTAACTCATATGGGGTCTCACCTTCTCATTCTGACTTTCCGCCATAATGTGTTGATCACTAATAAGAATATCAATCTAATAATAACTTTTTTTGTGTGTGTGTGGTACGTGGGCCTCTCATCGTTGTGGCCTCTCCCGTTGCGGAGTACAGGCTCCGGACGTGCAGGCTCAGCGGCCATGGCTTACGGGCCCAGCCACTCCGCGGCACGTGGGATCTTCCTGGACCGGGGCACGAACCCGCGTCCCCTGCATCGGCAGGCGGACTCCCAACCACTGCGCCACCAGGGAAGCCCTAATAATAACTTTTTAATGAGGTAGTGCAGCTGCAAAATTCAAACTCTAACCAGTTCATCCCTCTCGTGCCATGGGGAGAATTGAGATGACTTTGAAACTCCTGATTTGGAGGTGTGGAACAAACGGTATCCGCTTATTTAGTGATAAATTGCCAGTGAGCTCTGTCCTGTCACCTTGACCCATAGATGAGCTAACTCAGTGTTGAATCAGCAGGGATTTTGTTTTTAAGCCTTGTTTGCTCCATTTTGCAAGCGATAAAATGGCAGCCCATGAATAAGAGAAGGAAGTAAAGAGGAGAATCTGTGATCCAGTAAGGAATTTATACCACGATTCCACCTTTGACCATAATAATACAATACTAGAAACTCAAGAAAAAGATTTTTTTTCTCTGCTAAGAAAAAAAAAAGGAAATAGAGACAGAGATCCAAACAGTGTTGAATTTTTGAAATATTTTAAACAGCTATGCCCCAGACATTGAATAACATTGACAACCAAAGTCGTCCCATCACTTCTTTTTTTTTTTTTTTAATGGTACACATCTTTATGCAAATGCTACCACAGAATGGACAAGTGCTATAAATCAGGGTTTTGTGGGTTTTCTGTTCATCTGTAGTTTTTATTAGAGAAGTGGTTTTTTTTTTTAACCCCACATTTGTTTATTTATTCATTTTTGGCTGTGTTGAGCCTTCATTTCTGTGCGAGGGCTTTCTCTAGTTGTGGCAAGCGGGGGCCACTCTTCATCGCGGTGCGCGGGCCTCTCACTATCGCAGCCTCTCTTGTTGTGGAGCGCAGGCTCCAGACGCGCAGGTTCAGCAGTTGTGGCTCACGGGCCTAGTTGCTCCGCGGCATGTGGGATCTTCCCAGACCAGGGCTTGAACCCATGTCCCCTGCATTAGCAGGCAGATTCTCAACCACTGTGCCACCAGGGAAGCCCTTCCCATCACTTCTTGAAGAGTGAAGCTAGAGGGGCTTCCCTGGTGGCACAGTAGGTGAGAGTCCGCCTGCCAATTCAGGGTACACGGGTTCGTGCCCCGGTCCGGGAAGATCCCACGTGCCGCGGAGTGGCTGGGCCCGTGAGCCATGGCCGCTGAGCCTGCGCGTCCGGAGCCTGTGCTCCACAACGGGAGAGGCCACAACGATGAGAGGCCCGCGTACCACAAAAAAAAAAAGTGTGAAGCTAGAGTTAACCATGAGGTTAAGTGATCTTGAGAAGATTATCTTATTATAAAACTGCCTAGAATGCAAATGGAATTTTCTATAAGTCACCAGTATTAACTTGTTTGCTAAGTTGAATAGAAAATGCCAGGAAGTTTGAAAAATCTGGGGAAATGTGAAGCAAAATAAAGTACAGTAAAAGAAAATACACAGGTCCCTGAATTTTGAACCAGGAGGTCTTGGTTTTAATTTCTCTCCTGTACTACCTTCCTGGTCACTTGGATGACTGAGACTTAGTTTAACCCTCTGCAACTGTATCTCATTGGATTACTTGCTCTCTAAGCCTTTTCCAACTTCAGTATGTCAGTGACCTATCACTGGTCTACTCAGTCAGATAGAGGCGTTTCTAGATACTAAGGGGTGGTGACATTTGGTCATCAGTGTCTGTCTTGAGTAACAGTAGTGGCAGCAGGCACAACCGCCATTGACTGAAATTTATTCTGGGCAAGATTCTGTGCTGAATCCTTTACATGCATTATCTCAGTTAATCCTCAAAATATCGTTAGAGATATCATGTATTTTGTCCAAGTCCTCCCAGCTATAAAATGCCTAATGTGGAAAGAAGTAGTGGATATTGATCTTTTTATCATCTGCTCATAAATTAGCTGCCATAGCAGCTTTAAATGAAAACATAAATCTCATGTCTCCCTTCTTACTGGAAATCAGATGTCTTGTGTGTGTTGGCAAAAGATTTTTGTTTCGGTCACACTTGGATCTATTCGTGGGTGTTACGTGCACTGAGTACACTCATAAAATCAAACAATGTTAGAACTATCAGAGCTCTTACAGACTATCCAGCGATGTGCTGTCCAAAATAGTAGCCACTAGCTGTATGTGACTATTGAAAGTTTAATTTTAACTAATTAGATCAAAAACTTCTTTTCTCATTCACCAGCTACAACTCAACAGACACATGTAGCTACCATACTGGTCAGTGCCTTTACAGAATATTTTCATCATCACAGAAATTTCGATTGGCCAGTGTGGTTCTAGTGACTACATTCTAATTCAACCCCATTGTAGCAATTAGGATGCTTTTGGTTGCAGGTAGAAGAAAACCTGGCCCCAAATGACTTAACCAAAGAATGAAAGAGTGGGGAATTTATTGGTTCACATAGTTGGATAATCCAAGACTTCCTCAGGGTTCTTCAAGCCATGTGGGTTCCTCCTCCTGTTATCTCTCATGTCTACCCTCCCCTCCCCCCAGTGCCTCAGCTGGTCTTAAGGTCAGATCCATTCATGGTGGCAATAGCTAGGAGTTCCAGACCTTCCCATCAGAGGAAGAAGAACTTGGGTGGGGGGAGTACTTAGAAGCGTGAGGGAAGTAACTTCTCAGAAGTCTTACTCTCTGTATGGACATGTCTCACTGACCCAAATTTAATGATGTTTATCTCTCAGTAATCCTATGGCGAGAGAGATAGAACGTTCTGGGTTTAAGCCAATCAGGCCCATGCCTGGGTCAATCCCACTGTAATTACTATAATTTCATGACTAATATACAATAGATTCACAAAGAGATCCTGCCCCCCCCCAAAAAACCCCAAAAACCTCAGAGTGCTTTAAGCAGAAGAAAAGAATAAATTTTGGTGAGTTACCTCCCAAATATCCACTGTACCCTTTTTCTTTCTTTCTTTCTTTCTTTTTTTTTGTGGTACGCGGGCCTCTCACCGTTGTGGCCTCTCCCGTTGCGGAGCACAGGCTCCAGACACGCAGGCTCAGGGGCCATGGCTCACGGGCCCAGCCTCTCTGCGGCATGTGGGATTTTCCTGGACCGGGGCTGGAACCCACGTCCCCTGCATCGGCAGGTGGACTCCCAACCACTGCGCCACCAGGGAAGCCCTGTACCCTTTATTTTTACTGTTTCTCCAAAGTGATGTCTAGGGTTCTGTTAAAATGCCATACTGGAGGTCACAGAACTCAGGCAATGGTGTAGCTGGGATTAGGTTCTGTATTCCCAGGCAGCACACTTTCTACCATATTGTGAGGGTGCCCCATCATGGTGTATATATAAAAGATATATATCTTTGGGTATCATAGAAGGTACAAAATTATTGGATGCACCATAGTAATGGGAATTCAATTTCAAGAGCTTTGCCCAGACCTACAGAGGGGATACTCAGTGAATGGGTAACCTCCAAGTATGCTACTGTATAAACTTGGGTAATTCAGTTAACCTCTACTAATTAAGCTTCTATATCACATTTCTCTTGCATTCCTTATAATGCAAGTCAGTACAATTGAGGTCTCTGAGTCTAAATTCATGTTTTCTAAAGCTCTTTGACACTCTAGGCTAGAGAGTATTATTTAGGGGGAGGATGCTGTTATCCAGTTTCACTTAAAGTGGAAGGAAGTGGTACCAATAGTCATCAATTACATTTCTTTCAAGTCTTTTCTCTTAGTTTTCAAAAAATATGAAATCTGGGCCTTATGTTTTTAGATTTCTGAAGTTTATTTAAGTGTAGAAAAGAAGAATGCCCCCGTCTGCTCCTTCCCCAAATATAAATATACAAAAGAAGAATCCACACAAGTCTGTTTACAATTTAGAACAACAGCAACAAAAAAGAAAAAGTCATGGTGATGAGTCCAGAATGTCCAAGCCAGTTTTAAAGCAGCTGGAGTTTGAGTTGCTAAGTGTGTTTATTTTTTCCATTCTCTCCTGAAACCATAGTTGCTACAGAATCCCAGAAACAGAACTGCACTGAATCTACAGAACTGCTTTATTCCATCATACCCCAGTCACCAAACTGTGGTTAAATGGGTGTGAAGAATAAAACAGCCCAAGATTCCTAAAATGTCACATATTTGCAATTTGACCAAAATGGAACCAAGCCTGTAGGCTTGTCTCATTACTTTTTGGAAAAGGGAAAAATGAATATCCATGGAGATGCTCTTAAAATTGCCCTCATTTTCTTCTGAAAAATCATACCAATTCATAAAGAAATTGTAGTCCTAGTCAGAGGGGTCAGCATACCCACCAAATGGAGACTCTCAAAGAAGGATCAAACTACCCAAAACTGCGGTGTGAGATTTACGTTCTGAGGCACTAGTGAGACAGCTACGCATACCTTTCAGAGCATGCTCACACCTTTATTTGCTCATGATAAAGAGCTCTCTCTCGCTCAGAGGGGCTGCCCTCCTTCTGTGAGGCCTTGACGTTAAGCCTTTCAGGACAGTAACTGCAACTCTTCTCTGAACTAAATGAACCACCCTCTTTGGACTCATAGGAAGCATTTTAATGACCACTGATCGCGATGGGGTCAGTTCTTCCTGCATATAAATGCCCATCACAGAAATCAGCAGACCCAAGATTCTACTCACAGATTCTAACAATAGATTCTACAGGTACAACAGTTATTTTCTTGTTTGTTTATTTGTTACAGAAGTTTTGGAAGATGACAACAGCACATATTGTTCATATTATCATCTCATATTAGCTTCTTATTTAAGACAGCAACCAAGCCTATCAGCTTAACTCTCTCTGATGTCTTTCTTCTTTCTTAAGATAAAAAAAAAAAAATGAAAAAAAGTAGGGGACTTCCCTGGTGGTCCAGTGGTAAAGAATCCGCCTTCTAATGCAGGGGATGTGGGTTCGATCCCTAGTCAGGGAAGTAAGATCCCACATGCCGTGGGGCAACTAAGCCCGCGAGCTACAACTACTGAGCCCTCGCGCCTCAGCTAGAGAGACTGCGTGCTGCAAGCTACAGAGCCCACGTGTCCTGGTGCCTGTGCACCACAACTAGAGAGAGAAAATGTGCACCACAACTAGAGAGAGAAAACACGCGCACCACAACTAGAGAGAGAAAACACACACAGCACAACTAGAGAGAAGCCCGCGTACCACAATAAAGATCCTGCATGCCACAACTAAGACCTGACGCAGCCAAATAACAATAATAATAAATAAATAAATAACAAATCTGTATTTAAAAAAAAAGTACATTAGTAAACCAGAATCCTCTGAGCCTTTTCTCCACCCCTCACCACACACCTGTGCCTTTCAGGATGAATATTTGATAACATTGGTACTATAAGCGTGTTGTTCTGGGCCTTATAGTACTATAATAAAGTGTTACTGATATTTAAAATGCTACTGATGTTCTTATATGACTTTCGGATAATAACTGTAAGTCACTAATTAGATGAAGTAAGTGAATACCTGAGTCCTTAATCAAGTTTGAACCTAAGGAAACTTATAGAATTGATGAGGAAAACTTGACCTTCTCCTTAGTTGGTGTTTGCTGCTGTAACAGAAAAAGAAATCCCCTAATATTTATTTACCTGTGTTATTTCAAGAAATGACACCCTCTGATGGTAAACAAGGATTCTGAGCCTTTACTCCTTCTAAGTTATTGACAATAGCTACTGATATCAATCTTTATATCAGCAGGATCCAAGTGTTTTTATAAGTTTCCTAGGGAAATAGACAATAATGAGATGAATTAAAACAGTATAGGTCTGAGAACAAACACATTTTTCTGAAGAACCTTAGAAAGAATCGGATGCAGTATGGTATTAGAGGACGATATCAAGGATGACACTGGGGTAAAATCCAGTTCTGATGCTTCATGTCTGTGTGGCCTTGAGGAAGCCACTTGAACTCTCTGAGATTCTGCTGCTTCATCTACACAGTGGGGGTAATAATGCCCCCTGCCCTTTGCCTTAATGGATTATTGTAAGAGCCAAGTGATTCTTAGAATACATGTGTTATTATCTTGAAGTTTGTTCGTAATCTAATGATCAAAGCCAGTGGCCCTTTCTGTCTTTGTGTTACTCAAGCTTTCTATATATTTAGTTAAGTAGCCTCAAACTCTCTCCTTTCATAATGTAGCACTCTATGGGTTCTATTCCCTACTTTAGAAAAGTTTCTTCATTCCTGTCTTTTGTAGACTTTCTCCTGCCTCCTAAAGTTAATACCCCTGAAATTGTGTCTTTGGGTTTCTCCTTCTCCTTTCCCTCTCCCTCTCTCTCTCTGTGTCTCTCACCAATCTCACCTGGCTAAGTATCCCCTTTAGCTGGACGATTCTCATGTCTACATTCCTAATCCACAGCTCTGTTTCGAGATCCACACTCTTTCCAATTGCCACTTAGAAAGCTCATAGGTAATTAACACTCAAGATTGACAGCTCCCTCCCCAAAACCAGCTCTTCCTAATAGACTGCTATTTCTATAAATGGCACCATCTTCCTCCTAACTCCCCACTCTCAAACTGTCAGGTATATGTGACTTCTCTCTTCCTTCTCCTCCACAATTTTCATATTTTGTTGGTTTGCCCTCTACAGAATCCTTTGTATCTGTTTCCTTCCAATTTCTATGGCTCAGGCTTCCCTTGCCTCCTGTCCAAACTATTCCCGTAGCCTCTCTTCATCCTCGCCTCCCTCTATTTCATTCACTACATGCTGCCAGAAAAATCTTCCTAATGCGCAACACTGGACAAATCATTCTCCTACAGCACATACTTTTAAAGGCTCTGATTGCATATGAAATCAAATTCAGACTTCTTATCCTGGTTCCATTTATTCATTCCTTCAATGAATATTCATTGTTAAGTGCTGGAAATACAGTGATGAGAAAAACAGGCCTGATTCATGCCCTCACTGAATTTTCAGTCTAGTATGGCAGACAAACATTGCATGAATGGGCAAACAAAAAGTTAATTCGAATTGTCAGCACTTTATGAATGAGAAATTAGGTTACTTCAAATGACGTCCCCTGATCTGGAGGATCAGAGAAGGCTTTCCCACAGAAGTTTTGTGTTTATATATCATACATGTAGAGACTTCCCTTTTCTCAAATCCCCTACTCACAGTCGATCCTTCATTCAAATTGAACAACTTGGAATCCTTGTTATGCCTTCTTCTGTGCTTGGTTCATGCTGAAGCCTTTATCTATGCTATATTCTACATATCTTTCAAGTCCCACCTCCTCCATGTAGCCTTGTTAGTAATTTCTCCATTCAGCTGTGAGTTCTTCCTCCCTAATCCAGTGGTCCAGGGATCCAATGATCTTGTTAAAACCATACTTGTTTGGAGGTTAAGATGGAAAAAAAAATCAGTTGTATTTCTAAGTACTAGAAACAAGCAAATGGAAAAAGAATACTTAACAGGGCTTCCCTGGTGGTGCAGTGGTTGAGAGTCTGCCTGCTGATGCAGGGGATGCGGGTTCGTGCCCCGGTCCGGGAAGATCCCACATGCCACAGAGCGGCTGGGCCCGTAAGCCATGGCCGCTGAGCCTGCACGTCCGGAGCCTGTGCTCCGCAACGGGAGAGGCCACAACAGTGAGAGGCCCACGTACCGCAAAAAAAAAAAGAATACTTAACAATCCATTTGAAACAGCATCAAAAATTATGAAGGGCTTCCCCGGTGGTGCAGTGGTTGAGAATCCACCTGCCAATGCAAGGGAGACGGGTTCGAGCCCTGGTTTGGGAAGATCCCACATGCCGCAGAGCAACTAAGCCTGTGCACCACAACTACTGAGCCTGCGCTCTAGAGCCTGTGAGCCACAACTACTGAAGCCCATGCGCCTAGAGCCCGTGCTCTGCAACAAGAGAAGCCACCGCAATGAGAAGCCCGCGCACCGCAACAAAGAGTAGCCCCAGCTTGCTGCAACTAGAGAAAACCCGCGCACAGCAACAAAGACCCAACACAGCCAAAAATAAATAAAATAAATAAATTTATAAAAAAATAAAATTATGAAATACAAACCTCTGCTTCCAGCTCAGTTCTACTCTCCCACCTGAAACAACCAAGCAACAACCAAAAATCGATAAATAAATCAGTAAATCAACCGACACAAAATATATGAAACAATGACTTTGAAGACACTGAATATCAGGCAATGAAGGACAGTGATCCCTGAAAAACAGAAGGTAAGAAAGGGGAGCGCTATGATTGCCTAAGCTTATGAGCTTGAGAGAGTTTGGGAGCTTCTAGGTGTCAGCACAGAGCGAGAAAACCAGGCAAAACCCAGTGACTTCTTGGATTGAGGAGATGGCACTGAGAGTCCAGAGAGACTGTGGGAGCTGGAGTATTCAGGACAGAGTAATAAGGGGGAGGGTTTTGCACAAAAAGAGAAATCCGGATATCTGCAGAAGGTCCGCCTCAGGTATGCAGCAGAGAATCGATCAGTGGAGGTATGTGAGGAAACTACTTGAAAGTGGACTTGGATTAGTTGTAAATGTTTATTAGTCATAGTCGAAAACTGGAAATAACCCAAATATCCGTCAACAGTTGAATGGACAGATTGTGGTATATTCCTATAATGCAGTATATTCATACTCAACCATACTGACCAATCTCAAGAAACAGAATGTGGAAAGAAGACAGTCACAAAAGTGTAAAAACTGTCTCTTTTCATACAGGAAGTGAAAGAACAGGCAAAATGGATCCATGGTGATAGGACTCAGATCAGTGTTGCCCCCGGGCGTTGAGGATTAACTGGCAGAGACATGAGAGAACTTTCTGGAGCGATGGACATGTTTGTTGTCTTGACTGGGGTGGTGGTTTCATGGGTTTATTATACATTTATCAAACTTGGTCAAGATGTATGCTTTTGATTTGTGCATTTTATTCTTACATACACATTGCTTTAAAAATTAGACAAGTATTAATCTTGTCGGGTAACAGATGATGAGTGACAGTTTATAAAGCTTGTGTTTCTGAATATTTAATTTTTTAAGTAGGCTTTACATTTCTACTCCGTTAAGTCATTAAATATATGACATCTCTTCAGACTTAAAATGCATCTGTTTATAAGAATTGTATAAAAATTCTGAGCCTTTACTTCATCGAAGAGTTAAAAGTTTTAAGAAATAAAAAATTGCTGAACCATGTCTGTAAAACACGCTACTGAAACGGAGATGAGAGGGAAAGGGTTTCAAGACTGAAATGAAACTCCACCATAACAGAGACAGAGAACTATGAAGAAAGGGGAGACAATTAAAAGTTGCAAGAATAATTAAGCATCCTAGGACGAATGCAATAGAAGTTGTGAGTGTGAATAACCAACAAGCCATGATCCATGCAGAGGAACCTAAGTCAGGAAATATGCGTTAGAACTGGGAGCCCTGCAGTGACCTTGGGTCCTGTTCTCATACCACACATACCTCTCATTCCACGGGACACAAATATGCCTTTCATATTAGAAAGAAGACTATTTCCTATATGCTCGGCCTTTCCAGTGGCCATCAAGAAGCACAGGGACAGACATCTGGACAGAAGCTACTTAGGTTTTCTAAAACCTCTATTTCTTCCCAAACACATATCTTATTCTCTGAAAGTTTATTCAGTGGACTCATTAAGTGCTGTATTTGAGAACAAGATTTTAACATGATTTTCAAGAAAATACATAATTTGAGAAATATGTTCATATAATTAATAAAGACCTACTAGAATGGGGGTGTCACGTTGGCGACAGCCACTTTCTCGTGGTTTGCTTTATATTAGAATCATTTGTTCACTCCATTGTCTCTGTTCAGCTATAAACAACGTGAGGGCAGGAACTGCATCTTACTTCCTTTATGTATCTCTGTCAGAGCCTTGAACATGACTGGAGATTAAGCATTACTTACTCAATTAAAATTAATCAAATTGGCTTTTACTTTTTCCTCTGCATTTCCAGGTGCTCAAGAGTCCCTCTGGAACAAGTGCTTCTCCTTTTTTTTTTTTTAATATCTTTATTGGAGTATAATTGCTTTACAATGTTGTGTTAGTTTCTGCTGTACAACAAAGTGAATCAGCTATATGTATACGTATTCCCTCCCTCTTGCGTCTCCCTCCCACCTTCCCTATCCCACCCCTCTAGGTGGTCACAAAGCACGGAGCTGATCTCCCTATGCTATGCAGCTGCTTCCCACTAGGCACAGGTTCTTCTAATCTGGATCCTTCATTGCTCTTTTTAGTGTGTTTTGAAGGTGAATATTTTTTATTCATTCGAGCGTCTCTTACTGATTTCTTCCCTCTTTCCCGAGGAGTTCAGCAGCTAAATAGAGAAACTGTTTCCATCCGTGGGATGAGTCCTGTTTTCTCTATGATTTCCTCCAAAAGAAAGAGCAATAAATAAAGCAGGGCAAACATGAGCTGTGTCAACATAGCAAAACACCTGCAGGATAACAACTCAAAGCTGACAAAGACTTACGCAACTTTTTAATGGTTTGTCCTGGATCCAACAGGATATTCCTGACAGTAACTCTCTCCCTGCCAAAGGGATCATGACCCTTGACTCTGGTAGAGAAATTGAGTATAATACTGTACTGTTGCTTCTGGGAACGACAGGATAAAATATGTGGTTGGAATCTTGGTCACAGAAAGATGTTGTCCATAGATTAGCACACGAGACAGAAAATGATCATAGTGATAGCAGGCAAAACATCTAACATATATACAGGATAGGCAGTTTGCAAAGCAGTTTTGTAGCCATACAATAGACATATTGTAGCCCCTCTTCCCCCAATACACACACACATGCACACACCAGACCAAGGGGGTGGCTGTAATTTTGTTCATTGCACAGATGAGAAATGAACTCTGACCAATGGAGGTATTTACTCAGTCACAAAACCATGTTCCTCCTTCATATTTCTTTTTCTTTCTTTAAATTTATTTATTTTTGGCTGCATTGGGTCTTTGTTGCTGCGTGCGGGCTTTCTCTAGCTGCGGCCAGCGGGGGCTGCTCTTCATTACGGTGCGCGGGCTTCTCACTGCGGTAGCTTCTCTTGTTGCGGAGCACAGGCTCTAGGCGCGCCGGCTTCAGTAGTTGTGGCATGCAGGCTCAGTAGTTGTGGCTCACAGGCTTAGTTGCTCCACGGCATGTGGGATCTTCCTGGACCAGGGCTCGAACCCGTGTCCCCTGCATTGACAGCTGGATTCTCAACCACTGCGCCACCAGGGCAGCCCCCCCTCCTTCATATTTCTGACTTGTATGCATTAACCAACTAATTCCATTTATGACATGTGTAGTCTTATTGATCTGTAGTAAAGACATTCCTCAGCTTTGATACAATATCATTTAAAATTCATTAAGGTGACTTCTGGTTTAAAAAAATATAAAATTTCTCCCAATTGCCCATTAAAATAGCTAGGAAACTACAGAATAAAGAAGAAAAGTTATCTCAAGGAAAATTAAGACAGTTATACAACCTATTAGAATTTGGGGTAAATCTTGACCAATGGAAAAGTAGATTTGGCAAACATTAATGGGAAATACTAAGCACTTATCTTGTGCCAGCCACAGTGCAAGGTACTGGGAATATATTGTCAATAAATACAACTGTAATCAGCCTCACAGAGTTCACAGTCTAGCTCAGCTTGCTATAATCTCCCAGACACTGCTTCATAGTGTACCTAAACCACCCGGAAAGAGGCAGGAGTATGACTTTTACCATCACAGTGATTCTTGCGCTCAGAGGCCCTGTATGTGTACCAGCTGGAATATTGGGCAGGTGGTACTTAGTCTGTAGATCCTTATCTGGCAGCCAGAGCACTGATACTTTCTTCTTGCTCTTCATCTCACTCTCCATTCCTCCTTGCCCCACATCTTGCTATATTTTTGCATTAGCTGGAAAATAGGTATACAGTTCTTAGCATAGCCCTTGAGCCCTAGTAAGTTCCCATTAATGTTAGACATTTACATTATCATTTTTATTTTTCTAATTCAGAGGTGATTATGATTCCAGAGAGTGATGGCACAGAAAGTAGGGCTCAGGAAAACTGGTGGCAGTATCAGTATATGGCCGGTGTAGACTCCATGTGTCATGCTCCAAAGGCAGAGAGGGCCAAGATCGGAGAATGCCGGTAGGAGTACTATATTAGTCAGGGTTCTCCAGAGAAACAGAACCAATGGAATGTATATAGAAAGATATTTTTTATAAGGAGTTGACTCACCCAGTGTTGAAGGCTGAGAAGTCCCAAGAGCTTCAGTTGGCAAGCTGAAGACTCAGGAGGACTGATCATGTAGTTCAAGTCTAAAAGCTGGCAGGCTCCAAGAGCCAGTGTTTCAGATTGAGTTCAGAGGCACAGGAAAAAACAAAAAAACAAAAAAACAATGCCCCAGCTGGAAGGCAGTCAGGCAAAAGGAGTTCCTTCTCCCTCAGCCTTTTTCTTCTATTCAGGCCTTCAACTGATTGGATGAGGCCCACCCACACTGGGGCAGGTAATCTGCTTTACTCAGTCTACTCATTTGAATATTAAACTCATCCAGAAACATCCTCAAAGACACATCCAGAATAATGTTTGATCAAACATCTGGGCACCCCATGCCCCAGTCAAATTGACACAAAAATTAACCATTACAGGTACCTAGTGAGGATATTAATTTTTCAACCATTCCATAGTTTCAAAGTGCAAGGGGTGAGATAAGATGTCATGAGGAGAATCACAACAATTAAAAATACCCTAGGGCTTCCCTGGTGATGCAGTGGTTGAGAGTCCACCTGCCGATGTAGGGGACACGGGTTTGTGCCCCGGTCCGGGAAGATCCCACATGCCGCGGAGCGGCTGGGCCCGTGAGCCATGGCCGCTGAGCCTGGGCGTCCGGAGCCTGTGCTCCGCAACGGGAGAGGCCACAACAGTGAGAGGCCCGTGTACCGCAAAAAAAAACCCTAAAAACCAGCAAGTGGACAAGTAGCACTTTAACCTGTATGTTCAGGAAGGGACCGCCATCTTCCCACAAATCTGCGGAGTGGGGTCAGGACAGTCCACGCTTCTACCTGTTGATAAAAAAGTATGACCAGATCTCAATTGATTGAAGAATGAGAAAGAGAAGAAAAGTAATGGTCTATAAAATGTGGTATAAGACTAGAGGAAAAGAATAATCTCCACAAAGTTTTGAAGAATTTCAGGAATCTCTTTGCCTTCCTCCACAAAGCACAGGAAGATGCTGTCTCAATGAATTAAAGCAGAAAGACAAAGAAGGAAGAAAAAACCCAAAAAGATGACAGGATGGGATAAAAAAGCAAAGCAAGATTTAAAAAGCAAAATGAGTAAAATGAGGAGAACTTTAAAAAGGAAAAACAAATAGCACAGGTAAAATAAAGTCATTTTTTCATTTATGAAGAAAACATAGGGACTTTTCTGAATATGCAAAGGCTAAGGAAATATCTAGAAGTTCTTCACTTAGTAATTGCTATTTTCCAGAATTGCTCTGATTGTTCTAGTCACCAAGTATTGATAAAATAAGAAAAATAAATAGATACAAATGTCAGAAAGAAGAGGAAACAGAAGCTCTTAGAACTGAGGAGAGAGTTCAGTAAGTGGGTTGATTATAAAATAAATATGCAAAATTGATTATTTTTCTGTATGCCAGTAAATGGTTTGAAAATATATAATCACAAATCATTATAAAGTTTAAAATACCTAAGATAAGCGCAATAAGAAATAGGTAGGGGGACTTCCCTGGTGGCGCAGTGGTTAAGAATCCGCCTGCTAATGCTGGGGACACAGGTTTGAGCCCTGGTCTGGGAAGATCCCACATGCCGCGGAGCAACTAAGCCTGTGAGCCACAACTACTGAGCCCGTGTGCCACAATTACTGTAGCCTGCACACCTAGAGCCTGTGTTCCACAACAAGCCACCGCAATGAGAAGCCCACACACTGCAACTAAGAGTAGCCCCTGCTTGCCGCAACTAGAGAAAGTCCATGCGAAGCAATGAAGACCCAATACAGCCGAAAATAAATAAATAAATAAATTTATTTAAAAAAAAAAGAAATAGGTAGGAATGACATTGTAAAAATGATAAAAGGGTGATGAAAGAAGACAAATAACTGAAGAGAAAAATCTATGTTCATTAATAGGACAGCACAATATTCTATTCTCATATACTGAAAGTTAATTCTTTCCAAGTTAATTTATCCATTTAATACTATTTGATTAAAATCTTTTTTTTTATTTTTTTTTATTTTGCGGTACGCGTACCTCTCACTGCCGTGGCCTCTCCCGTTGCAGAGCACAGGCTCCGGACGCACAGGCTCAGTGGCCATGGCTCATGGGCCCAGCCGCTCCACGGCATGTGGGATCTTCCCGGACCGGGGCACGAACCTGTGTCCCCTGCATCGGCAGGCGGACTCTCAACCACTGCGCCACCAGGGAAGCCCTGATTAAAATCTTAATGAGATTTTTTTGAGATGACTCATCGAACAAGAATAACCAAAAAACAAATTAGAAAAATGTTACTAAAGACGGAGGCTTACTTTACCAGATTATCACTCATGACGGATACAAGGTAAAAAATGTATTTGCAGCTCTGATCTTGTTCTGACGTCCAGACTCAGCTTTCCACCTGCTGGTGGACATGAAGTCCAGCCAGAACTTTGAAGTCAACACGCCCAAAGCTCTCCTTCCCAAAATAGCTCTCATAAAATCAATTAAATTACACGTCAGATGATTTCAAACTGCCCAATACTTCTATTTCCATTACAACTCTCCTAATCAGGCTCTTACTTCCCTATCCCCAAGCTATTGCCATGGTCCTTGCTCAGATTTCTGACTGTATTCTCTTCCCTATACATGGGCTCCATCCAGCAGTTCCTCTGCCAACCATACTACTACTTGGCTAACCACCGTGAAGGGACCCTGGTCGTGTCACTCAGTCACATGCCTCAAAACTTTTAGTGACCCCCCCCAACTGTCTACTAAATAGACTCTAAGCTTGTTAGATTATATTGTTAAAAGGTCCTGCACTTTTTAAAAATAAATTTATTTATTTATTTACTTTATTTTTGGCTGCATTGGGTCTTTGTTGCTGCACATGGGCTTTAGTTATGGTGAGCAGGGGCTACTCTTCATTGCGGTGCACAGGCTTCTCATTGCAGTGGCTTCTCTTGTTGAGGATCACGGGCTCTAGGTGCGTGGGCTCCAGTAGTTGTGGCGTGTGGGCTCCGTAGTTGTGGTACACAGGCTCTAGAGCGCAGTGTCAGTAGTTGTGGTGCATAGGCTTAGTTACTCTGTGGCATGTGGGACCTTCTCAGACCAGGGATCGAACCCATGTCCCCTTCATTGGCAGGTGGATTCTTAACCACTGTGCCACCAGGGAAGCCCAGGTCCTGCACTTTTTAGTCCCTACCTGTCTTCTCAGCTTTCTCTCTCATTAAACTCCTTTCTGCAAACTATGGTCCAGTCAACCTGAGCTGCTCACAGGGCCCTAGGGATGCATCCCACTTTGCTACTTATGTGATTTTACTTTACTAACTCTAGAATGCCCTTTCCTCCAATTCTGCATATCCCAAGTCTACCCTACCTTTTAACCTCATTTCACCTCTAACTGATTCCCATACCTAGAGGTTTTCCTCTGTGGATCCTTTGGTACCTCATGTTCTACCTCAGAGCATGATCATTTCTAGACAAATTTTAGTCTATTCTACCAGAATATAAATTCCCTACAGGACTTTGCTTATTCATCTGTGGGTGTTCATAGCTTCCATCACGGTGCCCGACAAAGAGTAAATGATCATTTTATATGTTGAACTCATTAATTAATAGACATGCATACAATAGATCCAAATAACTGAAAGCTTAACAAATATTTAGTTAGAGGAAACTGACATATACTGAGCTATCCATTAAAAAAGACTAGAAATAGAACTTTAAACTACAAATAGAATTTGATTAGAGAACTTTGTTGTATGGTTTTCCAGAAATGTTTTTATTATACAGTATCAGTCTTTATGTTTTTAACCTTAACTCTCTTATTTTTTCATTTCTTGACTTTTCAGAATGAACAGAAAGAAACCTCATTCAGCCATTTCATTCCATTAGTATAGGTGAGGAGATAAATTAAGCAGATATTTATGAAGGTGATTCAACAAAGATTTCACTATCCATTAGTCTTCATGTCAGGCAGTCTTGACACACCCAGAAAAGGTGACTTAAAAAAGGAAAAATAGGTTGGCATCAAAATAGTTTTCTGTAATATTAAAAACTAGATGAGTGTGAAGCAAATATTAAAATTTTATCAAATCATATAATCAATTTTATACAAGGCATATGAATTCTATATAATAACTAGAAATGATTGAACATTTTACTTGAAGTGTTTTGCAGTAGTTCATTAAATCCTCAAAACAAGATAGGTGTTCTTCCAATTTTGCAGAGTGGAAAACCGAGGAAAGAGTGGTTAACCAAGTTTGCAAAGCCAGGATTTGATTAAGCTAAGATTTGAACCTTGGCCATGTGAGAGCAGAACCTGCCCCCTTATAACTGCTATTCTACTTTAACTCACCGTAAAAGATAATGTGGTACTTTCCTTCTCGTTGCTGCTAAATACAACTGAAAACCTGGACAGTATATATAAAACAAACATAAGAAGAGTACATGAAAAGGTGTACTATGTCAATAGCCATTAGGGAAATGTAAATTAAAACCACAATGAGCTATTACTACACACTTATCAGAATGGCTACAATAAAAAATAATAACACTAAATGCTGGCAAGGATGTGGAGAAACTCGATCCCTCACACATTGCTGGAGGGAATGTAGAGGTAGAGTCACCCTGGAAAACACTTCGGCAGTTTCTTAAAAAGCCTGTAATTAGCATATGACCCAACAATTGCAGACCTGGGTATTTATCCCAGAGAAATGAAAACGTATGTTCATGCAAAAACCTGTACACAAATATTTTTATTGCCACTTGATTCGTAACAGCCCCAAACTGGAAAGAACCCAGATGTCCTTCCTCGGGTGCATAGTAAAACAAACTGTGAGATGGCCACATCGTGGAGGACTACTTAGTAATCAAAAGGAACAAACTGTCGATACACACGACAACCTGGATGAATCACCAGAGAATTATGTTGAGTGAGTGAAAAAAGGTGATCCCGATAGGTGACAGACTGTATGATTCCATTTATATAACATTCTTGAAATGACAAAATTATAGAAATGGAGGACATTATAGTTGCCAGGAGTTAAGAAGGTGTGTGGAGTGGGAGAGACATGTAGGTCACAAAAAGGGACAACCTGAGTGATTCTTGGTTGCGTCTATGAAGTGTCCTTGATCTTGGCTGTACCAATGTCAATATCTTGGTTCTACTATAGTTTTTTTGTTTGTTTGTTTCTTTTGTTTTGTTTTGTTTTGCGGTACGTGGGACTCTCACTGTTGTGGCCTCTCCCGTTGCGGAGCACAGGCTCTGGACGCGCAGGTTCAGTGGCCATGGCTCATGGGCCCCGCCGCTCCGCGGCATGTGGGATCCTCCGGGACCGGGGCACGAACCCGTGTCCCCTGCATCAGCAGGCGGACTCTCAACCACTGCACTATCAGGGAAGCCCTACTATAGTTTTTTTAAATTAATTTATTTTAATTGAAGTATAGTTGCTGTACAATATTGTATGTTACTGGTGTACAATATAGTGATTCACAATTTTTTTTCCTAAGTCATTTTAAAAAATGTTTTTATTTTATATTGGAGTATAGTTGATTTACAATGTTGTGTTAGTTTCGGGTGTACAGTAAAGTGATTTAGTTATACCTATACATGTATCTATTCTTTTTCAAATTCGTTTCCCATTTAGGTTATTAGAGAATATTGAGTAGAGTTCCCTGTGCTATACAGTAGGTCCTTTTTGATTATCTGCTTTCTACATAGTACTGTGTATATGTTAATCCCAAACTCCTAATTTATCCCTCCCCACACCTTTCCTCTTTGGTAAGCATAAGTTTGTTTTTGAAGTCTGTGAGTCTGTTTCTGTTTCGTAAATAAGTTCATTTGTATCGTTTTTTTGGATTCCACATATAAGTGATCTCATATGATATTTATCTTTCTCTGTGTGACTTACTTCACTTAGTATGTTAATCTCTAGGTCCATCCATGTTCCTGCAAATGGCATTATTTCACTCTTTTTTATGGCTGAGTAATATTCCATTGTATATATGTACCAAGTTCTACTATAGTATTTTTTGTTTTTGTTTTTTTTAATTTATTAATTTAATTTATTTATTTTTGGCTGCGTTGGGTCTTTGTTGCTGTGCGCGGGCTTTCTCTAGTTGTGGTGAGCAGGGGCTACTCTTCGTTGCGGTGCCCAGGCTTCTCATTGCAGTGGCTTCTCTTGTTGCGGAGCATGGACTCTAGGCACGTGGGCTCAGTAGTCATGGCTTGCAGGCTCTAGAGCACAGGCTCAGTAGTTGTGGCTCATGGGCTTAGTTGCTCTGCGGCATGTGGGATCTTCCCAGACCAGGGCTCGAACCCATGTCCCCTGAATTGGCAGGCAGATTCTTAACCACTGCGCCACCAGAGAAGTCCCTTTACTATAGTTCTGCAAGATGTTACCATTGGGAGAAACTAGGTAATGGGAACACAGTCCCTCTTTGCATCATTTCTCACAATTGCATGTGAAGCCACAATTTCCCCAAAATAAAAAGTTTAATTAAGAAATGGATAATGTTCCTAAATCTGGAAAACCATATTTCTATGTTCAAGGGCAACAAAAAGGCACACTCAGACTTACCACTCTAGCATCCTTTATGGCTGAGGGGGTGGCATGGTTAGGGCGGGGTAGGGTGATGGCAGGGCTTAGAGAAAGTCTTCAAATGGAGAGGTTAAGAAAATAGAACTCATGAGAGCACATGAAAAATCTATGAAAAGACACAGCATGACCAATAAAATAAATAAAACAGTGTTAAGACAGAACAGTTGATGTTATGGTGATTACCTCGAGACGCCTCACCCGCCAAGTGATGGTAAACGCATAATATAGAGACCGTTTCCCCTCAGCCCCCACCTACAATGATGCTTCCTGTTCCCAAGTTGGCCGTGTACCTGTCAAGTCTTTCATACATTTTAAAGCTGTTTCAGTTTTAACAGGGCTCCAATATTCACTTCAAATGCCCATTAATTGGATTTATACATTCTCCTCCATGAGACTAAGAAGTAGAGCTTTATGTTTTTATTAAAACCTTTGAAGTATTAGGGTTTATTTTATTTCTTAAAATAATAGACCCAAATTAAATCTTAGCTTAAGAAATCTTTTCTATGTAAATAAGGAAGAAGGAAAAAAATCCCTTTGGAAAGGACGGATACTCTTCTCTACCACTCGGAAAATCAAAGCTATTTTGATAAGTTTGAATTGCTGCCTCACCCTACTTGTTTCACTTTATTCGATACCAGAATAACTTCCTGTTGCATTGCCAGATGGTTAGAGTGATTTCATGGCAACATCGCCCACATGTGCTTTCATGAAGTCTAAATAGAACAGTTCACATTTCTGGGCTCAATCAGAACTCCTAAAATGCCTTCTGCTTTAGAATAAAAGAAAGCAGAGATGCAAAGCTTTACGCACTTCTTGAAGTGTCAAGCCTCTGCAGGCTTCTGTGATGTAACCATTCCCTTTTCCTCTACTTGCATTCAGAGCAATGTCCAGTCTTGACTGCAGGATGGGATCACCTGAGTTTTCAAAAACACTGGTGCCCGGGCCCCACCCCCAGAGAGCTGAATTGATAGGTTTCCAGTGTGGCCTGAGTCTCAGGAGTTTTTAGAGCTCCCAGAAATTTCAAATATACAGCCCGGGTTGATCAAATCTTTATGTGTTTGATCAAATCCAGGTGCCATTTAATTTGCTGTTTTTATCAGCTCAATTCCTAGCCTGATGAAGCTGCATTTTTCAAAAATGTAACTGGAATTCTAAATCAGACTTTACATCAAGGATTTAAGTTCCCTCTTCAGTAATTAGCTCAATTTTATTTTATTTTATTTTGTTAATTTTTATTTCCTTTTTTAAAATAAATTTATTTGTTTTATTTATTTATTTTTGGCTGCGTTGGGTCTTTGTTGCTGTGCGCGGGCTTTCTCTAGTTGTGGCGAGAGGGGGCTACTCTTCGTTGTGGTGCGCGGGCTTCTCATTGCGGTGGCTTCTCTTTGTCGTGGAGCACGGGCTCTAGGCGCGCAAGCTCAGTAGTTGTGGCGCGTGGGCTCAGTAGTTGTGACTCACGGGCTCTAGAGCACAGGCTCAGTAGTTGTGGCTTGTGAGCTCTAGAGCGCAGGCTCAGTAGTTGTGGCTCACGGGCTTAATTGCTCTGCGGCATGTGGGATCTTCCCGGACCAGGGCTTGAACCCATGTCCCCTGCATTGGCAGGCGGATTCTTAGCCACTGCACCACCAGAGAAACCCATTAGCTCAATTTTAAATTAATAAATTAGTTATCTTGATCTTGGTAATCATTCCATGTCTATGTGTATAAAATCATCGCGTTATACCCTTTAAATACATACAGCTCTATTCGTCAATTATTCCTCAATAAAAATTTTTTTAAATGCTCCTAAATTTTACTAGTAAAAAAAAACTAGTAAGTTAGATTTTGCAGTTTGGGTATTCATGAACAAACCGGAGGTCTCTGACATGTAGCAGGTTGTAATTGGGCTGCAGCACAAATTTGAATAAGATGCGCTGCAGGCTGGAGAACAGGGGCAGGTACCTCTCAACTCAGTCTTGCAGTTTTCCCCTTGTCATGGCTGTGCTCACTGTATAACATCTTTATGTGCACCTTTAAAAATGGCCTATAGGTGCGAAGGAAGATGCTGGTGAACGTGAAAAGAGCAGTTCACTTTTGCTGTGAAGATATCCATCAGAAACATTCCACTGTGAAACGTTCCCACGTTTCTGTAATTCATGTATTTACCTTCCTCTCCCCCTACCCCCAACCCCCCGACACACACAGTCATATTTTCCATCATTTTCAAGAGCCACTCATGTTTCGATAGTATATTTGCCGGGAAAGGAGGAGCACGTTTATCTCTTGTTTGTCCCGGAATCATGTAACCGTGTAGCTTCACCTCCACTCCCCTCTGTTCCCTCCCAAGGCTTCCAGCTTTTGTGTTGAGCCTCTGTCCAATGTGGGGCTGGTTGCTGCCCCAAACCTTGGCACTCCCAGCCTTCCTTAATAAAACGCTGTCGTGCCATGCTAGGCGGAGGGGTGACGTGGGGAAGGGCAGATGCCGTATTCCGCCCCATCCTTTGCTTCCCCCTAGTACCATGATACCATGACACTGAGTCCGTGAGAAGGTTTACTGAAAGTTTGCAACTCACTGGAGAGAGGACAATGTAGGCAAAGGAACTTAAACAGGAGGCAAAATATAGCTGTTCTCAGTGTAAGACAAAAGGAAAAGAAACAACACTCCTTACAGGGCCCTGTCCTGGCACATTGCAGTGCTTAGCCAATCTTCCCTGTTTCAAGATCTACTTTCCTCTCTCCCTCTCTCCCTCTCTCTCTCTGTAGAAAGGCCCTTCTCCAATTCTTTACAGTACTGGAAAAATCCTTCCCTCCCTCTGAAATAACGCCTCCGTAACCAGGGCAATCCATAGCATCCAAAACTCTCAGTCCATTTCCCAAAAGGGGTTGCGGCATGCATCCACCTACTTAAAATCGACTCTACAGTCCTCCTTTAAAAACAGTGATCAGGGACTTCCCTGGTGGTGCAGTGGTTAAGAATCCACCTGCCAATGCAGGGGACATGGGTTCGATCCCTGGTCCGGGAAGATCTCACATGCCGCGGAGCAACTAAGCCTGTGCACCACAATTACTGAGCCTGTGCTCTAGAGCCCAGGAGCCACAACTACTGAAGCCCGCGAGCCACAACTACTGAAGCCCGCGCGCCTAGAGCCCGTGCTCCGCAACAAGAGAAGCCACTGCAATGAGAAGCCCGCACACAGCAACAAAGACACTACACATCCAACAATAAATAAATATGATAAATAAATTTATATATTAAAAAAAAGTGAGGAGTGACAATTTGTAGAGTGCAGATGACGCTGCCTACCTTCTTCTTAAAAAGCTTTTGACCAAAAGGGAAAATGAGTTGGGAGCCATGAGTCTGCGTGCCCTCTGTTGGTAGCATTTCTCTGAGCTTCTCATTTTGCTGTGCTAAGTGCAATTCTGATATTAGGTACATGCATTTTTCACACAACACAGTCCCTAAACATATGCCAACCACTTAATTAGGCATCCAGTTGAAGCAACAATGACGTCCTCTGTTGCTGGAGGAAACACTGGTTGGGACTTACTGGGTGACAATGTATCTGTCTTTACTTCCTAAAGGATTTTCAAGGATAATGTTTATATGGAACTTTCCCTTTGGAAGTGTTGACATTTGACCAGGGGTCAGCAAACTTTTTCTGCAAAAGTTTATATAGTCAGTATGTTAGGCTTTGTGGGCTGTGTGGTCTCTGTCACTATTACTCAACCCTGCTGCTGTAACGTGAAAGCAGCCCTAGTAGACAATATGTAGACAAATGGGCGGGGCTGTTCCAATAAAATTTTATTTACACAAACAGGCAGTGGGCCAGACCTGACCCCTGGGTCCTAGCTTGCCAACCCCTGCTTTAGACAATCCCTCACATAAGAGGCTACTTGGAGGCCTCAGAAGAATCATCCAGGTGAGTTCTGACAGGTGAACTGTCCACGGTTGGGGTTGTGGCAGTCCAGGGCTCCTGGTTTGAGACCTTTGCATCAAAATGAGGTGAAAGTCCCCATTCCTTCCGAGGCTCCCAGTCTTTGTGAGTAACTCTGAGGAAACAGACTCAAACACACTCCTGCACAGGCACACCCACTTCCGCCCCCTCACACACATTCACACTTTCTTCTCCCGAGGACAAGCAATTCTCAGGGACACACTTGTCTACGTCCACATTAAAGGAAAGAAAGAGTTTCCTGGAAGCAACAAAATCTGCACAGCTGCCCTGTTCACAGTAGAGACCATATTCTACATTATATCGCCGGGCAAGTTCGACACTCTTATTTTCTTTCTCTCCCTCCCAGCCATGCCAGTAGGACATGAGGTCCCTTACGACGTCTTTCCAAACAATACAGTCCTCAACCCCTTGGCTAAAAGGACAACTGCCTGGATTTTGAAATGACCGGTTTTCGTTTTCGTTTTTGTTTTAAACTATGCACAAGCTGTCTCTAAGTGTCTCAGGGGAAGAGGAGCTGTAGAGAAATATGTTCTCCTTCCCTTATCTCCATCTGCGGTCAGTCCCTAGAGGTCAGGGCAGTATGTGCATGTGGTTCCTTGAGTTACTCCTGAGGATTTGGGGGTTGGCTAACCTATTAGTAGGTGCCTCTTGAAGATGCCGAGGGCTTGCTGCATTGATATCGCATGGGAGTAGGGAGGATCCTTATCTCTGGGACAAGCACCTATAACTCTTTATAGAAGACTTTCTTCACGGGGACAGTATGGGGTCTCACACAGAACACCACACAGAAGGAACACCGCTGTCCTCTGTAGACAGTCCTCCTTCACTTTTACGGAAATATGCTAAAAGTGTCTCGTCTTTCTCAGCCATACACATCCTCATCACCATTCTGTTTTTCCCATGACTTCACTCTCTTTCCTATGACTTCACTGTCTTCCATTGCCCCATAGCATACATCCTCCAAACCGAAAATGGTCCACTGGGATTTTACTCTCGCCCGATGGCAGAGCCAAGCCACTCTACGATGGCCAGAGGAACTGGCGGCTCTATGACCACCACCCCGGCTCTCTTCCCTTTCTTCACACAGAGGAAAAGTCATAACATCCCCTAGGAAACATTGCAGTGTCTCTGTGTTTTCAGTTCTGGTTAATAAAATTCTGCAGTGTATCACATATATGGTCATGCTCTGAAGTTGTTTGATGCATGGGTACTTTCTTTTCTGACTAGGCTTTGAATTTTCTTATAGCTTGATGCAGTATATACAGAACCTCTCACTCAATGGTGTGTTTTTGATTCAAGCAAGATTAGTTTTTAAAAACTAGAAATTTATTTAGTAAATGTTTTCAAGCATTGTTACATGAATGATCACACATTATTTTCCATGTCCACTAGTGACTGGGGGGAAAATGCATGTGTTTCAATTAAAGCAGAGAGATTGAAATCAGATTTTTTCCTTTTTCACTTTTTAACTCAAATATTAGTTTAAAATTAATACATATTTGTTGCAAAATCCTGTAATGTTACAAAAATATGAAAAGCAGAAGATAGTAGCCATGTTGTCCTTTAATCCTACCCACACTACCAAAAGAAAATATATCAAAGTTTATAGTGAATATTCTTCCCAACACTCTAATTTATTTTGCTTTATCCTCTTCCATGAGACCAGAAAATTTTAGGTAAAGGCTGTTCCATCAGACTGTGTTCTCGAGTTAACAAGATGTAGTAGAGAGGGCTTCCCTGGTGGTGCAGTGGTTGAGAGTCCGCCTGCCGATGCAGGGGACACGGGTTCATGCCCCGGTCCGGGAGGATCCCACATGCCGTGGAGCGGCTGGGCCCGTGACCCATGGCCGCTGGGCCTGCGCGTCTGGAGCCTGTGCTCCGCAACGGGAGAGGCCACAACAGTGAGAGGCCCGCATACTGCAAAAAAAAAACAAAAAAAAGAAGATGTAGAGAAAATGATGTAGAACTGATTAATGATGGATATGTGAAGTGAGCAAAGAAAAAAACCTTTGGGGTATAAGATATCTAGGTTTTTAACTATACTTAGTAAGAGGAATAGGGAAAAGTATGTCTACTCCATCTCCCTGGAAACTGAAGTTTAAGGAATTTTATCGAGTGAGTACAGAATGGTTCAACTGTAACTAACCTGATGTATTAAAATGGGGAGATGTCCTAATTTTTAACAATATTTCCATTTTTTCAATGAACCTCTCCCTCCTGCTGCCCATCATGGGATATTATTTAATATTTTGCTTAAAGTTAATACCAGTATTTAAAAAAAATTTTTTAAATCACTATTCGCATCTGAAATTGGCTCATGGCTTTCTTCTTCCAGCATATATTTATCATTCAGGCTTTAGAAAATTGTTTAAAATTTTTTGCTTCTTTATTTATGCCCTAGAGCCATTTAAATTGCATAGGAATTATCTGTTCCTTAAAGAGCTGTACAAGAAATTTCTGTATCCTGGAAAGCATTTTATTTATGGCACTTTTTTGCTTTTTTTTTTTTTTTTTTGTGGTACACGGGCCTCTCACTGTTGTGGCCTCTCCCGTTGCGGAGCACAGGCTCCGGACGTGCAGGCTCAGCGGCCATGGTTCACGGGCCTAGCCGCTCCGCGGCATGTGGGATCTTCCTGGACCAGGGCACGAACCCGTGTCCCCTGCATCAGCAGGCGGACTCTCAACCACTGTGCCAACAGGGAAACCCCAATGGCACTTTTTAAAAAGGTATTTCTTTGAGAACTTTCTTAATTTCTTCCATTGTTATTGTCTTTACATAGGCTTTGTCTTTTTTTTTTTTTTTTTTTTGGCTGCGTTGGTTCTTTGTTGCTGAGCGCGGGCTTCCTCTAGTTGCAGTGAGCAGGGGCTACTCTTCGTTGCGGTGCACAGCCGTCTCATTGTGGTGGCTTCTCTTGCTGCAGAGCATAGGCTCTAGGCACACGGGCTTCAGTAGTTGTTGCATGCGAGCTCAGTAGTTGTGGAACATGGGCTTAGTTGCCCCACATCATGTGGGATCTTCCAGGACCAGGGCTCGAACCCGTGTCCCCTGCATTGGCAGGCGGATTATTAACCACTGTGCCATGAAGGAAGTCCACGTAGGCTTTGTCTTCAGTCAACTTTTGGAATTTTATATTTTCCCTGTTTTCAGATATATTATCAAGCTCTTGCTTTTACTTCTGTTATATTTCCTCCATTTCTGTGGTTATTTTCTTATTCTTATTTCCAGGTATTCATGTTTTCTTCTCTTTTTAAATAGTCAAATGATTTATTTTTGTTATTGCTTTTATTTGTAATTTGCACTGCTTTTTGCTTTTCAATTATTTGATTCAGTGTTTTACTTTTATTAATTCTCTCATTCTGCTTTCCTTAGGTTTAACTTTTCTTCTAATTTCTTGATTTCTAAAAATCATTTTCATTGTTTCTATTTTGGTAGTGAAAATATATGAGGTTATGAATGTTCTTATAAGTACACCTTCACTCACATTCCTCAGGCTTTGATAACTACGGTTCTCATTTTCCTTCTTTTGTTGGTACTCTGACATTTGGATTTTGGTCACCTGTGTAATTAATACAAGAGTTGTCTAGGGGAGCACATGAATAATTCCCAAGGGTTGAAGGCTTTGCCTCCACTTAAAAAAAAAACAATTTCGTGTTGTATGTGGTAAAACTATTTTATGCTATTTCTGCCTTGTAGAATGTACCAAAATCTTTTCTATGGCTTGACATATGGTCAATTCTTATCGTGGTTTCATGGGAGCCTTGAGAGAAAGTAGTCTTTTACTTTTAGAGAGAGAGTTTGATAGATACGTATAATTTCAAGCTTGTTAATTATGTTATTCAGGTCCTCAGTGTTTTTATTTTCCTATCTGTTTGCCCCAACAAGGACTGAAGAAGGCATTTTAAATTTGTCATTTAAAAAATGGAAGTAACGCTTTCTCATAAATAATTTTAGGAAAAAAACTCCAAATGGTGATCAAGGTGCTTTTTCCTCTCCTTCACCATTCTCAGTTCCTCACCCCAAAGACAAATGCTGTTCAGATTTTCTGGTTTTAATATATGTAGTGGAAATAGATAGATTGTATTACATACTATATTATATCTAAATATATGTGTTATTTTTTTAACTTTATTTTTTTTTATTGGAGTATAGTTGCTTTACAATGTTGTGTTAGTTTGTGCTGTACAATGAAGTGAATCATCTATATGTATACATATATCCCCTCCCTCTTAGACCTCCCTCCCACCCCCACCCCGCCATCTAGGTCATCTAGGTCATCACAGAGCACCAAGCTGAGTGCCCTGTGCTATACAGCAGGTTCCCACTAGCTGTCTGTTTTACACATGGTAGTGTATATTTGTCAATCCTAATCTCCCAGTTCATCCTGCCCTCCCCATCCCTCCCCGTATCCACATGTCTGTTCTCTATGTCTGTGTCTCTATTCCTGCCCTGCAAATAGGTTCATCTGTACCATTTTTCTAGATTCCACATATATGCATTAATATACGATATTTGTTTTTCTCTTTCTGACTTACATCACTCTGTATGACAGACTCCAGGTCCATCCACATCTCTACAAATGACCCAGTTTTGTCCCTTTTTATGGCTGAGTTATATTCCATTGTATATATGTACCACGTCTTCTTTATCCATTCATCTGTTGATGGACATTTAGGTTGTTTCCATGTCCTGGCTATTGTAAATAGTGCTGCAATGAACATTGGGGTGCATGTGTCTTATGGTTTTCTCAGGGTATATTCCCAGTAGTGGGATTGCTGGGTCATATGGTAATTCTATTTTTAGTTTTTTAAGGAACCTCCCTACTGTTCTCCATAGTGGCTGTATCAATTTACATTCCCACCAACAATGCAAGAGGGTTCCCTTTTCACCACACCCTCTCCAGCATTTGTTGTTTGCAGATTTTTTGATGATGACCAGTGTATGGTGATACCTCATGGGAGTTTTGATTTGCATTTCTCTAATAATTAGTGATGTTGAGCATCTTTTCATGTGCCTCTTGGCCATCTATATGTCTTCTTTGGAGAAATGTCTATTTAGGTCTTCCACCCATTTTTTGATTGGGTTGTTTGTTTCTTTGATATTGAGCTGCATGAGCTGTTTATATATTTTGGAGATTAATCCTTTGTCAATTGCTTCATTTGCAAATATTTTCTCCCATTCTGAGGGTTGTCTTTTCATCTTGTTTATGGTTTCCTTTGCTGTGCAAAAGCTTTTAAGTTTAATTAGGTCCCATTTGTCTATTTTTGTTTTTATTTTTATTGTTCTAGGAGGTGGGTCAAAAAAGATCTTGCTGTGATCTATGTCAAAGAGTGTGCTTCCTATGTTTTCCTCTAAGGGTTTTATAGTACCTGGCCTTACATTTAGGCCTTTAATCCATTTTGAGTTTATTTTTGTGTATGGTGTTAGGGAGTGTTCGAATTTCATTCTTTTACATGTAGGTGTCCAGTTTTCCCAGCACCACTTATTGAAGAGGCTGCCTTTTCTCCATTGTATATTCTTGCCTCCTTTGTCATAGACTAGGTGACCATAGGTGCGTGGGATAAAATATGTTTATGATATGTCTTCAGAGCTTTTTATTTTAAAGACCCAAAATGTTGCAGCTAAACCCTTTCCCCATCCCTCTTTTCTTTCCTTCCTCCTTCCCTCCTGAAGCTGATGTGTATCATTCCATGATTTTTATACTTTTCATTCACATGTGTATATTATAAACAATATATGTTGCATATATGGATACATATGTATATAATATTTACATCAACAAATTGCTCATCTTATCACAATTCGCCTTTTCACTCAACATAATTCTTTTGATATAAATTGATATTTGTATTTTACCTGCTAAATAGATTTGGATCACTTAAACAAAACTGATTTTTGTTTACCTACTGAAGAGCATATTATTTCTGCTTTTCTAGAAAGGGTTACTTATACTTCTGCTTAGGTATAAAAGGGACAGTTTCTCTGGGTGGATATCCAGAAGTAGATTTTGTCTGGAATAGAGTATGTACATCCTCAATTTTCCTCACTATTATATTTTAAAATGTGCTTGCCAAAGTGGTTTTCATTTACTCTTCAGCACATATTTTATTGGGTGTCTAGTATATGCCAGGCCTGTTCTAGGCACAGGGATTTAGCAATAAACAAGAGACTTATTTCCTGTTCTTCTGAGGTTTACATTCTAATCTGGGAAGAGAGGCAATAAATAACAATATTAAGCACCAGGTGGCAATTAGGGTTAGGGTTAGTGCCTTGAAAAATTAAATAAAGTGTAAGCGGTGGGGAGAGAGCATTTGGCTTGGGGTGGGGTGGGCAGATATGGTACTGTTTTTTTTGTTTTTTTTTTTTTCTTTGCGGTACGCGAGCCTCTCACTGTTGTGGCCTCTCCCGTTGCGGAGCACAGGCTCCGGACGCGCAGGCTCAGCGGTCATGGCTCAGGGGCCCAGCCGCTCTGCGGCATGTGGGATCCTCCCAGACCGGGGCACGAACCTATGTCCACTGCATCGGCAGGCGGACTCTCAACCACCGTGCCACCAGGGAAGCCCCATATTTATCTTTTCTATTGTATTTATTGGTTTATAGGGGCTCTTTATAAACTGTCGATATAAATCCTTGGTGGGTTATATCAATGACATACATCTTCTGCTAGTCTGTGGCTTGTCTTTTCACATTATTTCTAATTATTTAGTCACTCAACACTTCTGCCTTAGATACCAGAAGAATACTATTAGAGAATGCTAACTCCCTATAACCACTGAGGAAATTACTGCAATTAACACTTTTTCACCTTTCTTTGTCCTTCCACCTCTAATTTTTTGTACCCTCATTTTGATTCTCATATATTATACTGACAGCATTATTACTTTTCATTGTAGGACCTTTCTTTCAAGATGTATAATGTGTACATTCTATATAATCAGTTGTTTCAGTCCTTTTATATTTACTCTGAACCCTGTCTTAGTGGATTATACGGTCGTATCATATAATTGTTTTGAGGAAAGGTGATACACTTCCCAAATATCTACATAGTTGAGAGTGTCTTTCTGCGGCTTTTAGATGTGGATGACTACATAGTGTCATCTTTAAGGCACCCTTTTTTCTTCAAAACTCTTTTATATCAATTCATACTGAGAAGAGTTCTGCGGTTAATAATGTTTTTCCTTTGGGCCAGAGGTCAGCACACTATTACTGGAGAGAGCCAGAAAGGAAATATTTTAGGCTTTGCAGGCAGTATGGTCTCTGTTGCTGTGTCCTGCCTCTGCTATTACAGTGCTGAAGCAGCCGTAGACAAGTAAACAGATAACCATGGTTGTATTCCCATAAAACTTTGTTTAGAAAAACAGGCAGCAGACTGGATTTGGTCTGTGGGCCATGGTTTGTCATCCCCTGCTTTAAGTGATTCACTTTGATTTACTTTTAGGATTCCTTTTTTTTTTTTTAATAATCAAATTTTAACAACTTCCCCCAAGTAATTATTCTCTTTTAATAATTCCTGAAACATGGTAAGTCTTTTTAACCTTTGGCATTGCAAAATAGTGTTCACGTATAGTTTAGACAAAAGCTAAGCTCCTATACCAAAAAGATCTTAAAAATACAGTGGTTCTTTTTTTTTTTTTTTTTTTTTTTTTTTTGCGGTACGCGGGCCTCTCACTGTCGTGGCCTCTCCCGCTGTGGAGCACAGGCTCCGGATGCGCAGGCTCAGCGGCCATGGCTCACAGGCCCAGCCGCTCCGCGGCATGTGGGATCTTCCCGGACCGGGGCACGAACCCGTGTCCCCTGCAACGGCAGGCGGACTCTCAACCACTGCGCCACCAGGGAAGCCCCAGTGGTTCTTATATATAGAAGTGGTTACATGGAAGGTTATGTCTGTTTCTGGTAACAAGCCAGAAGTAGGCAATTCAGGCCTGTGGCAATGTCTCTGGCATCTTCCACAGGTGACTTCCATCTCTGGGTCAAAGGAGATGCTCCCATTCTCAGTATCTAAAGGAAGATTCCCAGATAAAATATAGGACACCCAGTTCACTTTGAATTGTAGATAAACAATGAATAATTTTTTAGGACAAGTATATCACACACAATAATTGAGATATACTGAAAATGTGTTCTTTGTTTATCTGACATTCAAACTGAACTGGGCATTCTTTATTTTTATTTGCTAAATCTGGGAATCCTTTTTTCCAGCCATCATGAAGGGGGAAAAGGGTTAGGAAGGCACAGGTTCAGTCTTTTAAGGAAGACCTCCAGCGTGGCAGACACCCATTCCTGCTCACATTTCATTGCCTAAAATTTAGTCTTAGGGCCACACCTAGTTAGAAGAAAGGCTGTGAAATCAAGTCTAGCTTATTCACCATGTGGCCAGCTCAAACGCTATTTTTATGGAAGGAGAGAACAGATATAGGAGGACATTTTACATCTTTTAATAAATTTTCTAGTTTCATTAATTCTAAATATGTCAAAGGCATCAATTTCTCTAAATTGGATTTTGGTTACTTGTCCTCCATATTTTTCATTTCCTGTCTAATCACTTTAACCTCTTTGTCCTTTTCCTTTGTATTTGAAATGCTTTTTAAAAGCCTGTCATCTACCCCACTATTTTCTGCCAGATGTCTCTTCTTATTCCTTATTACTTATAATTCAGTTATTACTTCTGCAGTGGTATGATTTTTTTCCCCCTCTCAGTATCTTCCCTTAGCTCTTCCATCTCCTTTTAGATCTCATTCATTGTCATGTCATTTCACTTCTTTTTTTAAGAAATGTATTTATTTATTTATTTATTTATGGCTGCATTGGGTCTTTGTTGCTGCACATGGCCTTTCTCTAGTTGCGGTGAGTGGGGGCTACTCTTCGTTGCGCTGCGCGGACTTCTCATCACGGCGGCTTCTCTTGTTGTGGAGCACGGGCTCCAGGCACACGGGCTTCGGTAGCTGTGGCACACAGGCTGAGTAGTTGTGGTGCATGGGCTTAGTTGCTCCGTGGCATGTGGGATCTTCCCGGACCAGGGATCGAACTCGTGTCTCCTGCATTGGCAGACGGGTTCTTAATCACTACGCCACCAGGGGCGTCCCGTCTTATCATTTCACTTTTGACGTATTTGATTTCCTTCAGGGTGGAAAACATTTGTCTCTATTTTTCTTCTGTTTACTGGGTGGAAAACATTTGTCTTTATTTTTCTTCTGTTTACTGTGGTGAGTTGTCTTCTATAATACATCTTTTCTTTCACTTTAGAATAATATGCTTCTTTATTTCATCTTCCCCTTTTCCTCTCCAAATTAAAACGTTTACATCAATCTTTTTATTTTCTTTCCATCCATCTGTGATCAGATTTGCTATCTAGATTTTCTATGTATATAAAGACACAGCTAATGATTTATCTTTGAGTGGATCCAGCCAACGAAGAGCCACAGTAGGAGGCTGGAAGAGCACGAGAGGGTGGGTTCATAGGATGTGACACAAGATTGGGCTCTCTCCTAGTTGCAATATCTACTTTTTTCTTTTTGTGTTGCAATTTTTAAAAGTTAAAACGTAATTGAAAAAATCTTTTGGGAGAAAAGTTATGCAAGCCTGCATCTATCCTACTGAAGCCCAGATGTGAATTGCCACATATTATCCTGCAAACCTTTCCTATCTGAAGGCAGAACCCTTGATTAGTTGACTTTTGGATTAGAAGAGAATGCAGTCGGGATTTCCCTGGTGATCCAGTAGTAAAGAATCCACCTTCCAATGCAGGGGACATGGGTTTGATCCCTGGTCGGGGAACTAACATCCCACATCCCACATGCCACAGGGCAACTAAGCCCGTGCGCCTCAGTGAGGGAGCCCGCATGCCACAAACTACAGAGCCCATGTGACACAACTAGAGAGAGAAAACCCTCAGGACACAACTAGAGAGAAGCCCACGCGCTGCAATGAAAGATCCCGCATGCTGCAACTAAGACCTGACACAGCCAAAAAAATAAAGAAAATAAATAAATAAAAAAAGAAGAGAATGCAGGCAATGAATCAAGGAGTGGAGAGGTCTTTTGATGTCTCTCCTACTTCTGCCTTGAAAGATGAAAGGGAAGGCTAAGATATTTTTTTCATTCTGATGAAAAAGATTTGGTTGCTCTGGATTAGGCCTGTAATATCAAAATCAATTGCTAGCACAATTTCCTAGTTGGAATGGTTGGAATTTAGTGTTCTATTCCAAGATGATGAAGACATTTCAGTTCTCCAGTTTGAATCTGGGTTTCTACCCAGATTGCACAGTATTTTCACAGGATGTTCCAGCTCATATTTAGTTGGGTGGGTGGAAACCTTTAAAAAACTGGCCTCATATTTTTAAGGAAAATTGGAATGCTTATAAATGGAAGTCACGATTCTTATGATAAAAGAAAAATGTGTACATTTTTATTCTTTCTTTTTCTCAAAATATATAAATAAACTCTTAATAATGCTGATGAATATGAACACCATACCACTCAATTTTAATTATGGAGGTGCTGGTGCTGAAAGACAATTTGAATCCAGAAGAAAATGTTTGCTACATGATTATGGTTAAACTATGGGCTTTGTAATTATAGTCAAAATTCAAGTGCTATGTTTTTGGCATGGTAGTGTGGCCAAAAAACAGCTCAGTCACCAGAGGTGGAGGTAGGTAAAGAGATAAAATGTGGCATTTCTGGAAATTGAGGCCCACATCAAGTGTCCTCTGTGTGGACACCTCTTGTAATTTACACTTTCCCTTTTAGGCATATGCACACAGACATATACATATATCTTCCAGCAACCCAGAGAGCTGTCGGACAGCCAGGAATTTCTTGAGGTATAAATATTTATCAGTAATAGTGATATAATCATCATTCTTTTCTTGAATAATTTTCCAGTGAAATGTGTAAAAGCTGTGGTAGGTATTATGGAGGTCTGAAAAAGAACTAAATGCCCTAGGAATCTGCCCTAGAGAAGTTTCTAATCTAGATAGAAAAGGAGATAATAATCAGGTAAATAATAATATAAAATTGTTTTTGATAAAGTAACCAATTAATAGCAACAAACAAACAAACTAAAAAGAAACATTCAAGCAGAGTACTAGTCCAGAGAAAGGAAAGACCAGGTTAAGTGGAGGGCAGAGAAATTATTCAAGTGTATCTATTGTGTGTGGTACTTGCTAGGCACTATAGACTTGGAATAAAACAGTATCAATACCCTGTAGATTAGAAATTAATAATTGAAGATAGTAATCATGTGGACAGAAATATTAAATCATATATTTGGCAGATGCAGAGAATTAAATTAGTAAATCGTTTACATTATTAATTAAAAAGAGGTGATGAAGGAAGAAGAATCTTAGAAATTATTATTATTATTGGCCATGGCGCATCTTGCAGGATCTTAGCTCCTGGACCAGGGAGTGAATCTGGGCCCCTGACAGTGAAAGCGCCAAGTCCTAACCACTGGACCACCAGGGACTTCCCTAGAAATTATTTATTGTAGAAAATCACAATACAATAGTTTAATGCCTTGCCAGAGAGATGAGATTTCTGTAGTTACTCAATTCAACAAGAAAGTCTTTTTCAAAGAAATATTAGTAGATAATGTGTCTTTTTACTCTTGTATGAATAAGAAATGAAATCTACAGTAGAGTCCTAAAACCAAGAAAAGCCTTATTCCTCTGAGGGCCATTGGTCTTAACTGCCTCAGACATATAGTTTGGCAAATGCTGCATCGCAAATTACACATTTCATCTGTGGAATTCGCTGGCAAACACTTGTGCCTCTTAGAATTGCCAACTTCTATATTGAGAGTAGAAATCATCCATAGATTATTACAGAATGACGTGAGACCAGGGGCTAGGGCATTTTGGTTCTATTTCTGGCTTTGACATATTTCCTTGATAATGGTTCACCAAAACAATATTACTGTGTCATTAACAAAGTCAAAACTGAACATTTTAAGGTTATAGTTCCCATCTTTAAGAATGTCTCGCCTACATTGCAAGAATTATAGTGTGCAAGGTTGTCTTATAGTTGTTACTAATATAGCTGTAGTAATTTCTGAGACTGTTTCAAGGAAAACTCTCAGAAGTTAGATTCTAAGAAATCCATACATTTATTACCTATGCTCAAAAGAGGACAATATCAGCCTTTCAAAGTAAACAAAGCTAGAATTACTGTGAGCTCTTGCTTATCCACGATATTTGGGATAAAGACTACTACCAAGATATCAACTGCGAAACCCATGGTTAATTCCATATCTCTTCATTTACAGTGATCCCCAAACCTACTGTTTCACCAGATTTCTCACTGGAATGGTTAATAAGTAGCCACAGGAGTTAGGTTTGGCTGGTTTTCCTTTCTCCTGCCCTCCTTCTGGTGGAGGTGTTAATGAGTGAAACAGCCAAGACGGGCAGCTGAAGACAACGCCAAAGGTTTGATTTGCATCCTCCACCAATTATAACGTCAGCCTTTGGAACGGAGAATGAGGAGGGATGGCTGCCACTTCCCAGATGCCTAGAGGGCATCCACTTGGGTCTACTCAGAATGCATCTAAATGAGAGCTCAAGCAGCTATTAAAGTATTGTTACTGCTCATGCCTTAGAAAGGAATAGACATAATTTTTTATACTGGGTTAATATGTTCCTAATAAATACCAATGAAATGTTATAGAAGCATAGGGCTCCTGTTGGAAAAACAGGACAAACCTCTCCTTCATAATAATACTTTAATAGGAATAATATTTACATCTATTGTCTTATTTGATGCTCTCAACATCCCAGCAAGAGAGGGAAGGTTCTGTCATACTTGGAGGTCCCAGGAGAGGACTAGGACTCAGGTTTCCCAAATCTTAGTTATGTGCTTTTGCTCTTCTGCATCCAGATAGCCTAATACACATAAAATACATATGGTAGCAAGTTATAATGGTTCTTAAAAACAATCCTAAGTTTTCGAACACCATAATCTTACCGATCCCAGAGGTAGGATTAAATCAGTTACCCACAAAGCACAATCATCAGTAGAGGAAAAGCTAGGAAAAGCTAAGTAAATGTTAGCTTTTGTTGTTGTTATGATTAAAAACTGTGTTAGAGGTAGGATAGTGTTGTGGAGGGAAGTATGGACTCTGGACCCTACCCCCTGCGCTTGAATCCTGGCTGTGCAGTGTACCTGTCTCATTAAATTGTGTGTAAAGCTCTGCAATACTCAGCAGGCAGGCAGTGCTGTTATAGACTGTAGTCACTACTATTACTTGATAGCTCTAGTACTTATACACAGAAGTAAAAATTTACCCTAGGTCACCCGGTAAATGTTGAAGCTAGACTGTAATCCTGGTCCTTCTCCTTTTACATCTTACAGAAATGTCTTTCTAGGTTACATTAGTTTCCCACAATTCCTAAAATGTGTTTTACCTCCTTTTCATATCTCCTTCCATGGCCAACATTTAGTCTCCTTTACCAAACTGAAAGCCTTTTTCAAAATCAACATTTCTAAAAATTTCCATGACAAAAACCTTAACCCTAGACGTCCTCAGCTGTGAGGTACTCAGTTTATGCCATGCACGTGCATTTGCATTTGTAAGGAGCTGTTTTGTGCTTAAAATTGTTTTTCCTTTCTGGACATATTCTATAAGCCCACTAGAGGTACACTACTTGAACCCTGCATTTCTATTCACTTCTAGTTCATTTACCCTATCGCATCCAGAACTGGATAGCCCAGTGGGCTATTCAGTAAATTACCGACTGACTGGCAGGAATTCCTTCTGTTTTATTCTTTTTTTCCCCCTTTGTTATTGGCTGACTAGTTTTGTCAGGGGCTGTCAAGAACATGCAAATTTCGTGGCCACATAAAAATGATCTAGTCAGAGTCGTTCCCCTAATCGAGGCGGAGGATTTAGTTGTATATTCTAAATGTTCGGCACCTTCCACTCTTAGGCAGATCTAAAAACTACAGCACAGGTATTCAGGCTCCAGGGAGTGGTTTTTTTTTTTTTTTTTTTTCTCAACAACAACCGAAAAACAGGACCCGAGGCAGCGGACGGAGAGCTGGGTGTGGAGGCCGGGGTGGGTGGAGCGGGGAGGTGTCTCTAAATCTTCTGGGGAGAGTGCGGTAAGAAAGGAAGGAAAAGGTACGCAGACCCCAAAGCTTCTCGGGTTTGTTCTTTTATTTTTCCCCTTAGGAGGGCGGTGGCAGCTGATCCGACACAATAGCTGGCAGTCCCCCGCCGGCACGAAGATAAAAATGACCCTCAACAGCACCAGCAGGAGGACTGGGAAAGGGAGGAGGGGTGTGTCTGGGAGGAGGCGAGGATGAGGGTGACTAGGTGACAAACCCCGCCACCGCGGCGGGGTCCTCCACTCCAGCCCGGCGAGGACAGGAGCTGGGAGACACCTCCCCGGAGGGGGGCGGGGTGGGAAGGGGAGCCCGAGGGGTGGTGGCTTTCCTACTGGGGGCGGGCAAAGGGTGGAGGGACGCCTGAGTCAGCAGCCCCTGATTGGCTGGAATTCTCTCGTCGCGTCTTCCGATTGGGCCATTTGCAGCGGGAGATGTTGTGAGGCGCGGCGGGGCGGAGCGAGCCGCCGGGGGTCTGGGGCGAAGCCCCGGAATCGGGCGGGGAGGGGCAGCGGTTGTGCCCAGGACCCCGCGCTGCTGCGACCTGCTGTGTAGAGACGCGCCGCCACTTTTCCTCAGTTCCGCTAGCCCGCCGAATTGTTCAGCTGCCCTGAAGATGTAAAAAGGGCAAAGAATTGAATGAACAGCGCTTGGCCGCGACCTCTCCCCAACCCCCCACCCACCCACCCACCCCAAATGAGAAGCTGTCTTACTGTCGGGCGTGAGAGGACACTCCCTTACCTTGAAGTCCCACATCGCACCCCTCCCGCTGCAAAAAGGGTCAAAAACTCACCCGGGCGTGTCCCCCGCAGTCTGGGACCCAATTCTGCGAGTCTAGCCGTATGATCGACCCCCTCCCCGGCCCTGACGCTGAGTACCTAGTCCCTTCCCCAGTGGAAGCCCAGGTTCCTGGCCGCTCCCGCTCTGCGCTCGGGAGACTGGAGAAGGCGGGGAGGGTTTTGTGTGTCTGGTTTTTAGGGAGGTGTTGGGGGGGTTGGTGAGGGCTTGTAGGTCCCGACACACATTGGGGGGGTTGGCGAGCACCCCCCCGTCCCCGCCCCAGGCTAATCCCCCTTCTCCAGCGTCGGTTCCCGGGACCATATTATTCAAGACAGAAAACATTCAGCCCCAGAGCCTCCCCTGGGGAGGGGAGGGGAAGGAGGTGGAGTGGGAGGAGGTGGATCCAGGGAGGAAGAAGCGAGAAATCCGCCCCCGGGAAACAGCTCGGCGCGGCAGCGGAACGAGGCACTTCTGTCACTTGGCGGTCGCGGGCGCCCGAGCGCGGCCCCGGCCCGGCCCGGCGAGGCGAGGGGAGAGTCCGGCGGCCGCCGCCCCGCCCCACGCCCTCCCGCGGCGGCCGAGAGCCCGGGGCCGGCCGGGGCAGGTCGCGGCGGTGCCTGGGAGCGGCCGGCCGGGGGCGGCGGCGGCCTCGGAGCGCGGCGGCGGCGGAGGACAGCGCCGGCTCGTCCTCCCGCTCGGTCCGGTGCGCGCCGGGCGTGAGGGGCGCGCCGTCCGGGGGCCCGTCGGCTCGGTGCGGATCTACTCGCCGCGCTTTCTCCGGTGCGTGTCTGCTTTATTTTCCGCCTCGGCCGACGGGGCGCAGGGCCGGCGGGCGGGTGGAGAGGGAGAGCCGGGCTCGCCGCTGGCTCCCTCCCTTCCCGCCACCCCGGGCCAGCCCGCCCCGGCGCTGGCGCGGGGCCGGAGGGAGCGGCGGCGGGCGCCCGGCGGGGGCGGAGGGGCCGCGCCCGCGTGTGCGGAGCGAGGGAAGGCCGGCGGGAGGAGGGAAGGGCACAAAGGCCGGCGGCGGGCGCCGGGGTCCCGCCGGCCGGCCGTGGAGGAGGGGCGGCTCCCGTCCGCTCATGAATATTAACCGAGCCTGCGGCCTAGCGCGTACCGGCTGGGCCCGGCGCCCGGCCCGCGTCCCCGCCGCCGCTCGCCGCCGCGCCTCGGAAGCCGGGCCAGGCGGGGCGCGCAGGGTGAGCCCCCTCGCTTTGGGCCTTTCCCCCGGGTGTCCCCGTTCGTTTTGTAAAGTACATATTTGGGCCGCCCTTCCCGGGAGATCGAGATCCCCGACCCGCCTCTGGAAGGGGCGGAGGAAATAGTGGTCGGTGGGTGGTGGTTTTCTTTTTCCTATTTTTTTTCCCCCTAGGTGGCCACGGGGAACGGGGAGGACCGTGTCGAGGCGTAGTTTGGGGCGCGGCAACTAAATAAAAGTGGCCGGGGCTGCGGCTTCATTTCTGTAACTCCGGAATAATGCCCCGGAGAGGGAGTCCCTCCTGCCGCCGCGCGCACCTCCCCGCCCGACCCCGCGCCGTCGCCGCCCAGCCCCGCCGCGGGCCAAGGAAAACAGCCGCCTCCTCGGGGACACCGGCGGGCCGGGGCGGAGGGCGGGCGCCCCGGGTGCCCCAGGCCGCCTGGAGACGCCGGCCGAGCCGCCGGTCGCGTCCGAGCAGGGCTTTTTGTTTTTATTTTGGGGAGCTGGGGAGATGGCGGGGAGCAAGGAGGGCTTTTGAAAAAGGATTATCCCATTTTAGTCCCGCGGGGAGCAAACTTCCCTTAAGTCTGCTTATCCGGGTGATGGAGAAGAACATAGACTCCCTCTCCTCTGCCCAGAAAATACATGAATTAAAATGCACTTGAAAAGGGAAAGGTTTTTCTTGACGGCTGCACAACGGCCGGGCATGTTTGAGGCAACCACCGTGCAGTTATGATGTTTCGCTTTTTTCCCCCCCCCCTGATTTATAGGATTTTTCCCCCTTTTTCTTTCTCTTTTTGTATGGGAAGATTCTTTCATCTTTCATACTTCATCAGCATGGACCGAATTATCTTTCCATATGTTGGAAAGGCGAGCTTGGGGTAGGCATGTGAACAAGCCTAAGGTCAGTGTATGGAGAAAGTTCATGCTCTTTAACTTTTCCCTCTTCTAGGAAAGATCTACTTGGGAGAGCCTTCACGACGCGCTCGCCTTGCTCTTGGACTTGGGAGGAGCGCTAGGAAGAAGGGGACCGCTTTCTAGCCGCCGAGGAGACCTCTCTTCTTTGTTTTTTGTGTCTGGAGAAATGGACGAAGACAGTGAAATCAGTTGAAGTCCGAAGAAATAATCATCAGGGCATTTCGAAGGCGCTTCATCAAAACCTTCATTCCCTGGCGCTTTAATTGTCTCACCGGCACTGCACCTTCTAGGAGCCTCGTGTGGAATTCTTACCCTTTGGGTGTCTGGTGGCATTTCCCCCCCAATGTGGACTCCCATGGGTTGGTCCCTTCTTTGTAATTTGAAATGAAATGATGGCCACACGTCGGACTGGTCTGCCGGAGGGAGATGGTGACAACGAGCTCAAGGCCTGCGGGTCCCCCGCCTGTGAGGTAAGCGCAGCGGCAGCGTCCCCGTGTAGCCCGCAGTGACCTGTGTCTGTGAGGTGTCCTGCCAGTGGGGGGTCAGTTGCCACCGGGCCTAAGAAGAGGTTTTTGGGGCTTTGGACTGAATGGTGGGAGTGCCCCAGCTTGACCGGTAGGGAGATGAAGCCTTGCCCATTTTTGTTTCGAGGAACTTCCAGTGATTCTTCTGCAAGGACGTTTTCCTTGCTTACTTTGAAATGTCCCCATCTTGGTCATCTCAGGGCACGGAATTCTCCTTTTTTAGGTGGCTGGCAATACTGCAAGCTTCTGTTTTCCTACAGTTCCCATTCTCCAGTATTTTTGGAGCTGGGCTGGTTAGGGGGTGCTTTGTACCTTTCGTGTGTGTATCCAAGGTTTGCTCTGGAGGTGGAGAGAGGGCATCTGTCTGGAATGCTTGCTGCTCCTGGACCACCATCTCTCTCCGACACTGATGCTGTTGCTGTGGATGTCTGCTTTGGGTAGAGAAACAAGTCTTTTCCCGTGGACAGTTTAGTTTAGGCACAGCCTTGGAAGACTGCTTAATGGAGCTGTAATTCCAACTCCCTTAAAAATGTCTTGCCTTTCCTTTTCTTTTATTTATTCCCTTACTTTCACTGCTCAAAAGTCTGGTGAGTGTCAGCCTGAACTGTCAGGAGGGTGACTCTGCCTTCAGACCAGCATCTTTGGAAGGGCCCAGAAGATTTTACACCAGGCTTTCTGAAATTTTTTGAGCAGGCAGGAGAGAAATAGAAAATCCATTGATCTGTGGCACCCCTATGCCCTGTTGCCTCTTCTGTCTTTTTTCCTCCTTATATTTGGGGTTTAATTCTATAATGGCTCCTTTGTGTTTACTTTGTTATTGATGGTTTCTGTAATTTGCTTGCTAAACATGCTGAATACTCTTTTCCTTAAATTTTGCTTTTGAGCTGCCTATATTTTTAAGGAAAGGTTGAAGATTACTTTAGATAACAGTAACATCCCCCAATGAGCCGTCTCTCTCATTGTTTATTTTGTGCTTGTGTTACATTTTAACTTAATGGTCATTGAAACAGGGTCTAGTTCTCAGTGTGTGATTTTTGGCATCTTAATGAAAATGAGTCAGAAGTTAAGTTTTTGTTCATAAAGCAGGCAGAGGAACTTGCTTCATGCAGCTTACTTCATACTGCATTAGAAAGTTTATGCAGAAATCAGTGAGGTAGGTACAGTGTGCCATTGCTGTACAGTTTATTAGAACTATAGGTTTACAGTTAGAAACAGTGTTTTACTTTTTGACACCTGTGAACACCTGCTTGCAGGTAAAAACGTGATTAAGTATAACACCACCATTCTCTGATCATGGTGAACCATAATAACTCCTTTTGGAAGGCCCACCTACAACTTAGTGATTGCTTAATGTGTATTGTAGTTCCATAATGATAGGTACTGTGGTCTTAAAGCCTTATTTGTCATTGACTTGTGAATACCTTAATTAACATGCTATTTGCATTGTATTTGCAAGAACTAATGTTATTTGACTTTTTTTCGGGGGGGGTCATTTAAGGGATATCCCGGAAACCAAGAATTTATAATAGACACATCTTGTCCTTGGCTAGAAGGCAGTGTTTCCAGTTGCAAACTTGGCTTTTATTAACAATGACAATTATGTATTTTTTTTAAGGGCTGTGAAATTTGCTTTCATTTGGACCTTACTGCTGGCATAGCTGTAGTATTTCTAGTTTGGGAGCCAAGAAAACACTGTATTGTCTGTATTTTGCTCATTTAGAGACTATATACAGTAGTTGGGTTTGGTAATAAACTGTGCTGTTGCTTGGCTTTTTAAAAAATAGGCAGATAGTTTGCTTAGATTCTATGTGGAAATAGAAATAAAGGGGCTATATGCTGTCAGAAAACATTTAAAAATCTCAGGGTGAGGAGTGAAGGGAACGTGTATTTACTGGCTCTGTTTAGTTGTCTCGTATTGATGCTTCTGATGCACATTAAATCTTGTGAATATTCATTAGTAATAAAAGGAGTTGCCACTGGAATACTTCGGGTATCAATTTTGGGTTGACAGATATTTAAGTCTTTGAATACTGCACTCAATTTTTGTGCTTAATTTTATTAGAAGAATTATATTCTAGAGTAACACTGACATTCTTCTTAAAATTTTAAAAACCAATAGCTAAAAAACTAACAAACAAAAAACCGATTGCTATGTTCCTAAATCTGTATTTGAATAATAAATTTGTGTGTGCTTTTACCTACCCAAGAAACGATAGTACATATCTTAATATTAATGGTATTAGCCAAAACTAACTTTGTAGCACAGAAGAAATCAATGTAGTGAATTAAAGGAGTCCCTGTTTTATGCCTTATCTAATTGGCTAATTCCACCTGCTGTGAATAAGGTCTATTGTTTTGTTGAAAACAATCAGAAATTTCTTGTTTATATTAAGTGTTAGAATCTAATTGTGTTGCTATATGAATAAATGTAGGCACCACCTCCCAAGACTATATTGGAAGGGTCAAAAACTAAGAAATAACAAACAATCCTCTTCAAATAAAGAATTGTGACACTTTAGTAAAATATATCTTGACATTATACAGTAAGGATAGCATAGTTGTGTTCACACAAAATGATATATTTTTTCACATCTAAATATGTATTTTTGAAAATTGGTTTCACTCACTGAGCCAGATAAGTGTTTTTTTGGGGTGTGTGTGTGTGTGTTATGCATGCATGTGTACAGGCTGATCTGTGACACCTAGCCTTGCATAACTTTGCTCACAAAATCACTTTGTATAGACTCTGAGTCCTCTGTGGTATTTTCACCCCTTTTCACATCATATAGTGTTTCTTCTTTATGGTTCTACTTGCTCGCTCTTTCTCTCTTTCTTTCTCTCTCTCTTTCTTCAAAGCTTTCTAGGCCACATTATTTTTCCCACTTCTAACATTTATTTCATTTTTACTCTCTAGTCCACAGGATTGTACACGTGTTTAGCACTTTCACTGTCTACTATTAGAACAAACCTATTTACTCATGCTAATTAACTTAGTTCATTTTATGTTTTGCTTCTTCACCGAGGCTAAAATGATCCTGTGACTAAAACGTATTATAAGCTGATGAAAAATATTTGTTAGTTGATTTTGGAACAGTGTAAATAATAAAATAAGACATTTTCTGTGCGTGAATTCATTCACGTAAAAATTCATACTTTTGCTCTTCTTTCTGGAATACTGTACACTTTGCTTTTATCCCAGACTTCCTTGTTCCTTCTCAGGCTCTCTCTCCCTCCATCTGTCTCTCTTTCTCTCTCTCTCTTTAGGCGTCTTATTCCTCTGCTGCCTCTTTCTTTTTGGTTTTTATAGGAGCCAGGCCTTTCCATTCCTCTACTCTTTGCTCACTCCCTAGGTTTCATTTTACACCCTCCCAGGGCTTTAATCTACATGCCCGTGATTCCTAATTTACAACTGTATCTCAGATTTTATGGCTGCTCTCTAGACCTAGATAGCCAATCGCCTATTTACCATACAGTTTTTTTTTTTTTTGGATAGTCTACAGGCTCTTCAAACTCAGCAGGTTCTCTACCCTGACCACCAACCTGCCCTCCCCCTGACACTTCCTTCTTTTAGTGAGTAGCACTGCTAGGTACCTATCTGTCCAAGTCAAAAACCAGGCTACAATCCTTGACTCCTCTCTCTCCTTCTTCCTCCTGTCAAAGTCCTACATTCTGAACCCCACTGCCACTCCCTGAGTTCAGATTAGCTGCATCTCAGCGATGAATCATGGACCAGGCTTCCTAACTAGCGTCCCAGGCTCCCAGCCTTGCCCCCTTCCAGCTCTCCGATCTGCCGTAACCAGAGCGCTCCTCCTGAAATAGAAAGCTGATCATTGCATTCCCTGGCCTAAAACAGTTTTCTGGCTTCCCATTGCCTTTGGAATAAGGCTCAAACTCCTGAGAGAAGTCTGAGAGGACTTCTGGCCCGCCCTTCTCCTATCGCATCTGTGACCTCTCTCTGTACTTCCTGTACTGTCACCTCTCTCTGTACTTCCTGTACTGTCACTACCAACACCCCCCCAACCCGAGGGCATCACAATGTCTCTCTCTTTACTTCAGGTCCTTATAAATCCTGTTTTCTCCCAGCCTTCCTTCCATTCTCCCCTCCTCCACTTCCACCCCTCCCTGGCTGATTTTTACTATCATTCTGGTCTTTTCTTCCACATCACTCAGGAAAGCTTTCCCTGACCTTCCAAGACTGGATTAATTGGCCCTGCTGCCTTATCCTCAGACACCCTCCCTGTACTTTATCAGGAAGAGCACTTACTAGTTTATTTATCTGTATTCCCCTGGATTGCAAGTCCCATGAAAACAGGGACCATGTTTGTCTCTACAGTGAGTGGCGCATAGTAGGTGCTCAATAAATATATGTCAAAATAGCCAATAAACATAGCGGAAAGGCTTGGGTTTTCTATTAACCGTTCATTTAGGTCCCAGCACACTGTACCATCTTGATGGTCCTCCTGCCTCACTGTCCCCTCCTTCTCAGCCTTGGAAGTTTCCTCAGCCTCTTGACCTACTAAGTCTTCCTATACCTCAGGGCTCCATTTGACTCTCTTTTCTTCTCTCCAGACTCAGTTTCATGGTTTTAAATATCAGGTATAAACTGATCATTCATATATATGCACATGTACACATGTATTTGTGTGTGTGTGTGTCTCTCCACTCTGACCTCTCCCTTGAATTCAGATGCCCACATCTAGCTGACCTGCCCGCTCAGAACCTCCACTCGCGTCTTGGGAGTGATCTTTGATCCCTCTTTTTCTCTCTCTCGTGCATCACCTGCAAATCTGGCCACCAGCCTCTCAGCTTAGCCCTTGCCAGCCTGCAGTCTGTCCCCACAGTCATCCCGGTGGACCTTTTAGAAGTCAGGTCCTGGCACTGCTTTGCTTTGGCTCCTCTACTGGCTTCTCCTCTCCTTCAGGATGAAAGGCCAAAGTTCTCAGAGTGCCTGCAGACCCCTGGACAGCCTCCCGGGCGCTCCTGCGGACACAGCCTGCCCCAGAGCCTTCCCGCTGCGTACCATCTCCTTGGGACGCTGTCCCCCAGGTGTCTGCAGGGCCCGCTTCTTGTCTCCTCCAGATTTTCTTAGAAGTCACCTTCTGGGAGGATCTTCCCTCCCTTGCTCCCCAGGACACAACCTGCCCTCCCTCGTCACTTCATTTTTTCCCTGTCACTTACCCTCCATCTGACATGCTCCTCCATTTGATTTTGCTTATTGATTTGGACAGATGATGTACGTAAGTGTTAAGAGTACAGTTTGTTTTGTTCACCTGGTATTTCTTGTGTCTGGAAGGGAGTCTAGCACATGGTAGGCCCTCAGATATTTTTTTCGAATGAATGAATGAAGGAAGGAAGACCTAACGAAAATTTCCAAAATGTTCTTGAGTTTGCATCTAGGTAGTTTAGATTATATAACGATGTGTAGTGTGAATTGTAGGTTCTTCTTTAGACCTCCATTTCCATTGGGATGGCTGTTCACATTTTTCTTTGCATCCTTCTTACCTTTTGGGAAGCTGGTAACCAAGTAACAGTAACCAAGGCAGTGTGTAGTACAAATGTATGAAATACTTTGTGCTAAGGTGAGATAATGGTAATGAACAGACTAGGGGAGGGGAATCAAACTGGTGGCGAAACTATGGGAAGGTAATAGGGTCATCCCTCAGGTTCCACGGGGCATTGGTTCCAGGAACTCCCACCCAATGGATGCCAGAATCCTCAGATGCTCAAGTCCCTTATATAAAATGGGGTAGTATTTGCATATACCCTTACACATCCTCCCTTATACTTTAAATCATCTCTTGATTACTTATAACACCTAATGCAATGTAAGTGGTATGTAAATAGTTGCTAGTGTGCAGCAAATTCAAGTTTTGCTTTTTGGAACTTTCTGGAAAAATTTTTTCCAAATATTTTTGATCCTTCATTGGTTGAATGCACAGGTGCAGTACCTTTAGATACAGTGGGCCAACTGTATGCCTGATGTTTTCTTTCTTAAAACAATTGGCCAGTATAGGAATCTTCCTTACGTTTTTAATTTTTTTTATGTCATGAATATTTCACTGTAAGTTAAAAAATGATCACAACATTGACTATGGCAAAATGTTAACAGTTGTTAATTCTGGATGGGGAGAATACCAGAATTATATTACTTTTGTATTTTCTCTTTTTTTTGTTTAATTCCAAAGTTACAATAAAAAGACAGCATTTACAGGTTTAAAAAATAGGTAATATGTTACCAGTCTGGTGAAAATCAGGTATCTAGCGAACCTACCTACGCTGCTTAAAATAATACTTAGGCACTTTTTGAAAAGGATACATGTTACTCAAAACAATACTTAAACATTTTTTAAAAAACATGTTTTCTTCATTGGAGGACTCATTGCAGGCTAGCGATAGTACAGTATAACATAACACTGTTATTTAACTTGAAACGTGTGTTCCTTCATACACTTGAATCTAAATGGCAGAATACCATGGTATGTCAAAAGCTTTACACTGCAAATTAGGGTTAAAAGTATAGCCTGTTGGAATGAAGAAGAGCAGCAGCAGCAGAACCCTGGATTTGGGGGTATTGAGTGGAACCCATCTCAAGATAAGAGCCATCAACAGAATGAGGTCTAGGAAGAGTTCTCCACACATTGTTAGTGTTTTGTAGCATTCATCTCTTCCAAGTGAAACATTTTATGAAGTCCTTGTGCCTTGCTTACAGAATCTCTAATCCCTTCCTCATTTCTTTAGTGATTACCAGATCACATAATCTGGTACAAACGTGAACTCCGTTTCTTTTGTTCTTTGCTTTGTGAAGGGACCCGTCATCTTATTATATTTAACAACATGATGATTTAAGTATGGGCAGTGCTGGATGTAGATGCACAGATGCTGTTATCGAATGCAGCTATTTTCTATTACAGAAAGACCATATGGTAGGCACTTGTTTTTCTTTCTGGTTGATGTGATTAGATTAGTAGAATGAAAGGTTATTGGACTTAGATTGTCCTAGTATTTATTTAATTTTAATTGACCATAAGGAATTAAGTATGTTAAAAATATTACGAGCCGTCGATATATTCTGTTGGTTTGAAGTAGGAAGGTGTCTTCACTCAAAAGCTCAGTTTTGGATTGCTTCTACCAAAATAGTTTTTTAGTTTAATTTGTCGTATTTTTTTAAAAAACTGAGTATTGTGCAGATAGTTTATTTCACAACAAAATCTGGAAGATGGCCTTTTGTAGCTCGAAGATAATCTGAAGACAAATGGATATACTGTACTGTAGGTTTAAGAAACTTAGTGTGATGGAAATTGTTTTTTTATAAGTCCTCTATTTTCTAGTTATTTATTAATATGGAAAAAATTCTACCATGTAGATTTGTGAATAAGAGAATAGATTTAAAACCCAAATTTGATATTTCTGAAATATTCATCTATTTTAGGGAAAGTTTTTAGGCAGACCAGAAAAACTGTTATTATCAACAAATGGCGAGTTAAAGAATTTATTTATTTTTCCTTAGACCAGCTCCTCTTGAACCTTCCTTCTGTTGGATACTGGGTGTGTTCTTGATTCAGACTTGGTTACTTATTGCCTTTTCCCCTTGTTGCTTATCTCTGTTCTGAATAGACACCTGGCATAGTTATGAGCAGTAGTCTGTTTATAATCCCACAAGTTCTTTTTCCTTCTTTTAACCTAATGAAGACATAGCCTCTCGAATTGAACTCTGGTTCACTGCATTCATCTTTAATAGATCTTGACAGGACTTATTTTCTTGAGAACCTTTTGATTTTCCTCCCTCCTTAGAATGGAGAATATCCTTAAATATCAAAAGCTAGAAAGCTGGATTTATGATTACATTTCTTCTGGATATGTCTTAGCTACTGTGATCTTGGGGATTAACAGGCATCTTTTTTTTTTTTCTTAACCTTAAGATATCTAGATATCTTTAATCCCCAGTATTTTCCTAATAAACACAGATTCTGTATTTAAGAGAATTTGTGTCAGCTAGATCAGTGAGACCTACTTTCTCCTTTGGGTTCTACATACTGGCTTCTGGAAACATTATATACCTAGTGAATGTGAGGGGGAGGAAGTCCTCTGGGCACCCAGTTTAAATCAGATCTTTATTATAAGGCTTTTAGGAAACTAAAAACATTTCGGTTTACTTATTTTTCATTTAATACTATATTACAGACACCCTTCTCTGCTCATAAGGGAGCAGCACCCTTCTCTGCTCATAAGGGAGATATATATATATACACACACATACATATGTATATATATACACACACATATATATGTATATATATACACATATATACACACATATATACACAGACACACACATATATGTCAATTTTATAAATGGAGGAAAAGAAACTCTTAAAAAGCACTATGCAAAGATATCTTCAGGGATTGTAATATGGAAGAGAGATTAGATTTATTTTGTGTGGCTGTAAAAGGCAGAACTAGGATCAGCAGATAGACAGATGGGCCAATTTCCAGAATTCAGAAGAAAATTTTTTGTTAAATTAGAAGTTAATTGGAATAGAATGTGTTCTTTGCACAGGCGGAATGACCTTCAGTTAGGGGACTCCAGAGAGGATTCCTGCTTTGGTAGGAATTTATTATTTAATTTAATTTAATTTAATTTTTAAAATTAATTTATTTATTTTTAGCTGCGTTGGGTCTTCGTTGCTGCGTGCAGGCTTTCTCTAGTTGCGGCGAGCGGGAGCTACTCTTCGTTGCAGTGCGCGGGCTTCTCATTGCGGTGGCCTCTCTTGTTGCAGAGCACAGGCTCTAGGCGCGTGGGCTCAGTAGTTGTGGTGCACGGGCTCTAGAGTGCAGGCTCAGTAGTTGTGGTGCACGGGCTTAGTTGCTCCATGGCATGTGGGATCTTCCCAGACCAGGGCTCGAACCCGTGTCCCCTGCATTGGCAGGCGGCTTCTTAACCACTGTGCGACCAGGGAAGCCCTGGTAGGAATTTAAATCAGGCAAATCTGGACAATCATTAAGAATCACTTGGACTGTCTTTCAAACTACAGATTCGTGTCCCCACCATTAAGTTAACCAATCAGAATCCTTGGGGATGAGACCCCAAAACCTTAGCTTTTAAAAAAGTCCCCTGGTGATCTTCTGAATTTGAGAACAACAGAATAAAATGATATTCAAGGTCTAGGTTCTTATGGCAGCCTGGTTTCAGAATTATTCTGACCAAATTGAAATCAATGTAAGGAAAAAGCAAAAGTATGGGGGAAAATTTAAATGACTGTAAATCAGTGAAATTTTCAAGCTTAAAATTATAATTATTTTCTTCTAATTTTAATTAAATGTATTTCTTTTTTTAAAATTAATTAATTAATTAATTTTTGGCTGCATTGGGTCTTCGTTGTTGCACTCAGGCTTTCTCTAGTTGCGGTGAGTGGGGGCTACTCTTTGTTGTGGTGCTCAGGCTTCTCATTGCGGTGGCTTCTCTTGTTGTGGAGCACAGGCTCGAGGTGTGCGGCTTCAGTAGTTGTGGCATGCGGGCTTCAGTAGTTGTGGTACACGGGCTTAGTTGCTCCGTGGCATGTGGGATCTTCCCGGACCAGGGCTCGAACCCGTGTCCCCTGCATTGGCAGGCAGATTCTTAACCACTGCGCCACCAGGGAAGTCCCTCTACATGTCATTAATATAACAAAATAATATTCTTTTCAAATAAAGTAAATGTTATGTCGAAAGAGCACTTTAAAATTCTACAGTAATAGGTGTTACACCTTTTTGTATGTATGTTTTACTTTAATCAAAAGTTAAATATTTTAAAGTGATAGAACTCTGACTTTGGTTATATCAAAGCTATTGTTACTTTTTAGATTTATTATAAAAGTAATTTGTTTCATGTCATTTCTAGAAGGGCATATTTTCTTTAAGCAAATAACTGTTAGGATGATTTCTTTTGCATCTTGTAATCATTTGTTCATAGCAACTCTTTTATCAAGAATAGGAAAAGTTACAGTGAAAGAAATAGATATATTCTATCTTTAAGTATACATTGTGAAGGGTTTCAAAAATCATTCTAACATAAATAATAATAAACTAATCATTAACAAAATAATTTCTCTTTACACATCCTTCTTCATTTAACAGCAACAGCTACTCTATCTGTTCACTGAGTCCATCTTGTCTTTTAATCTCACTGATTGTGAGATACATTGGATACTGTGCTGCAAAGACAATGTAAACTAATTACAGTGTCCAACTGCCAATTCTGCAAAAGAAGCAGGGTTTCTTAAAGTGATGTTGCAGAAGGAGCAAAGTCACTGACAAAGAGGCTGAGTGAGACCAGTGAACAGATGCAGAAAGCACCATCAAGGTTGATAGGTATCTCAGAAGGGAATGATTTGAATTCTAGGGATTAAGAGAAGCTTTTGAGAAAACTGGTGTCCTTGAGGGCAATTGCAAGTATGGGGAAGTGACATTTTCTTCTAGAAAGTGATGTTTAGTTTGGACCCCATGCCTTAAGCTCTGTTTGCCAAGAGACCTTAAAAAGTGGGTGTGAATCTAGAAGGAATAGCAGCAGTGAACAGATTTCTGTTGTGTTTTCTTTTTCTAAGTAGAGACAGTGCGGCTGAGAGTGAATAGAAAATCCTAGCTTCTTTAATTGACTTAGATATAAAGTTGTTAAAACAGAGGTCCAGGAGTAGTGTCTTGAAAGGCACTGCTGTTGTAATAGTTCTTATTTGCAAAGATACTTCAGAGTTTGAATATTTTAGATGCCTTCATTTCTTTTTTTCTTTTTTTAAATTAATTAATTTATTTATTTTTGTCTGTGTTGGGTCTTCGTTGCTGTGCGAGGGCTTTCTCTAGTTGTGGTGAGCAGGGGCCACTCTTCATCACGGTGCGCGGGCCTCTGACTGTCGCGGCCTCTTCTATTGCGGAGCACAAGCTCCAAACGTTCAGGTTCAGTAGTTGTGGCTCATGGGCTTAGTTGCTCCGTGGCATGTGGCATCTTCCCAGACCAGGGCACGAACCCATGTCCCCTGCATTGGCAGGCAGATTCTTAACCACTGCGCCACCAAGGAAGCCCCATTTCTTTTTTATAAAATTTCTTTATTGAGTTACAATGGACATGTAAAAAGCTGTATATATTTAACATATACAACTCAGTGAATTTGTGGATAGGTATACACCCATGAAACTATCTCCACCATCAAGGCCATAAACAGATTCATTACCTCCCCAAATTTCCTCCCACCCTCTTTATTATTGTTGTTGTTGTTATTATTATTGTAACATATATAAAACCTACTTAACATAATCTGCCCCCTTATCAAATTTTGCGTATACTATACAGTATTGTTAGCTACAGGCACTGTGCTGTAGTGTAAATTTCCAGAATTTATTTATATTGCATAACTGAAACTTTGTACCCTTTGACCATCACCTCTCCATTTCCCCCACTTCCCAACCCCTGGCAATGTACTCTCTGCTTCTATGAGTTTGACTGTTTTAAATTCCACATATAAGTGAGATCATACAGTATTTGTCTTTCTGTATCTGGCTTATTTCACTTAGCATAAAGTCCTCAAGATCCATCCATGTTGTTGCAAATGGCAGGATTTTCTTCTTTTTTTTTTTTTTTTTTTGCGGTATGTGGGCCTCTCACTGTTGTGGCCTCTCCCGTTGCGGAGCACAGGCTCCGGACGCGCAGGCTCAGCAGCCATGGCTCACGGGCCCAGCCGCTCCGTGGCACGTGGGATCTTCCCGGACTGGGGCATGAACCCGTGTCCCCTGAATCGGCAGGCGGAGTCTCAACCACTGTGCCACCAGGGAAGCCCTCTTCTTTTTTTTAAGGCTGAATAATGTTCTCTTCAAGATCCTGATTTGAATTCCTTTGGATAAGCACCCAAAAGTGGGATAGCAGGATCATATGGTAGTTTTTGAGGAACCTCCGTATAACGGCTGTACCAATTTACATTCCCACCCACAGTGTGTACAGGGGGTTTCCTTTCTCCACATCCTCACTAAGGCTTGTTATCTTTGGTATTAACAGTAGCCATTCTAAGACGGTGAGGCAATCTCTTTGTGGTTTTGGTTTGCATTTTTCTGTTGATTAGTGAGGTTAAGCACCTTTTCATAGACCTATTGGCCATCCGTAAGTCTTTGTAGAAATGCCTGTTCCAGTCTTTTGCCCATTTTTAAATTGGGTTATTTGTTTGTTTGTTTAGCTGTGTTGATTTCTGACTCTCACTAGTCTTTGCTACCTAAAAGCATGATGATGCCTTAGCAAAATGGGCAATTGATTAAAAATCATCATAGTAGGAACAGTTACACTGTAGACTTAGTGGGAGAGACTAAGTACCACTGACGTCTTCCTTGGGGGTGTATGAGCCGCTCTACAATCCCTACCTTACGATATTGACAGAGCTTCACAGTTTATGGCTACTAGAACTGCACCTGCTCTAGACCAAGGGCGAATGCAAATTCTCTTCAGTTGAGGAGAGGACCCTGGAAGAAGAATCACTTTTCCCTGTTTAATCCTTGGCTACTGCTGCCATTCTTGGCTGTCTTTTTATTTGACCACCATAATCTTTTTATCTAACTCTCACTTTCAAATAAGTTACTGAAACATTGTTTTTGGATCAAGTGGGATCTCTAGGAAAAAGGCAGATATGTAAAGCCTAAAATATACATATATTCAGGAAGCATAAGGATACCCCAAAACGCATGGCTTAGAAAGTGAATACTGCTTGATTTCTACAAACTACGGTGAAGTGTTTAGCATATATTTGACAGGAAAAAAGTATGTCTTTTCCAGTTGGCTTTGAATTGACAGCAGACAAGACAGGGATCTTTTGCTAGTCTATGAGAAAGATTTTGAACATCAGAAATCAGTCTGTAGGATTAATGAAGAGGGAAAACATAAAATGCCCAGATCAGGAGTAAAAGAGGGGAGCACCATTCAGAGCCTACAGACATTAACAAGATAAAAAGGGAATATCTGAACAACTCTATGCCAGTAAATGTGACAACTTAGGTGAAATGGGCAAATTCTGCGTAAGGATTCTGATACCAGTTCAGAGTTGTGTGTGCGTATGTTAGTTAGGTAGGGGCGGTGGTGGTGGGGTTTTCCTCACCAGACAGTTCTCCGATACCAGCTGCGTGTCCTACAGTTCAACTTACTTCTGATGCTGTCTACCCGAATATAGAGTCAGATCCCACAGGTTAAGGGCTCAGTTCCACAGGACTGCCCTACCCCCCCAGCCCCCTACCACCCGCAACTTCAGCGTCCAGTTGCAAGTTTAGGTTGTCACCTGAGTTTCTAACCTACTGACTGTAGATTGGAGGTTCCAACAACCCCTTCCTTGGGTTCAACTAATTTGCTAGAGTGGTTCACAGAACTCAGAGAAACATTACTTAGCTACATCACGGGTTCTATAATAAAGAGTATAACACAGGAGCAGCCGGTTAGGAGGGGTGCGTAGGGCAGGGTGTGGGGAAAAGGTGTGGAGCTTCCGCGCCCTCTCCAGGTGCTCCACTCTTCCCAAACCCCCATGTTCACCAGCCTGGAAGCTTTTCGAACCTCATCCTTTTGAGTTTTCATGGAGGCTTCATTACATCAGCATGATTGATTAAATCATTGGCCATTGGAGGTGGAATCAACCTCCAGCCCCTCTCCCCTCCCCTGAGGTCGGGATGAGATTCAGTGTTCTGACCCTCTCATCACTTGGTTGGTTGGTTCTCCTGGCAATCAGCCTCTGTCCTCAGGTGTGTTCCTGATGTCACCTCATTATCATAACAAAAGACACCACGGTTGCTCTCGTCACTTAGGAAATTCCAGGGGTTTTAGGGGCTCTGTGCCAGAAATGGGGATGAAGCCCAAATATGTATTTCTTATTATAAATCACACTATCACACCTTGAAAGATACAAATTACCAAAACTGCCACAAGGAGAGATGTAAAAAAAAAAATCTGACTGCTGCCATATGTGTTAAAGAAATTGAATTTAGAATTAAAAACCTCCCCACCAAGAAAACTTCAGATCCAGATGGCTGCATTGACATATTCTATCACATGCTTAAGGAAGAAATCATACCAGTTCTATACAAGCTCAGAAAATAGAGGTGGAGGGAACACTTCCCATCTTCTTTTTATGATGCCAGCATAAGCCTAGTAACAACCAGGCAAAACCAGTATAAGAACAGGAATTCAGACCAATAACCCTCATGGTTGTAGATGTAAAAATCCTTAACAGAATATCAACAGATCAAATCTAGAAATATATGAAAAAGATAATACATCATGATTAAGTTGGAGTTATCCCAGGAATGAAAGATTAATTTATCATTTTAACATATCAACAACATATTAACCATTTAATATATTAATGGAATAAAGGAGAAAATTTGTATGATCATCTCAATAGATGCAGAAAAAGCATTTGATAAACTTCATAACGTTCATCATAAAGACTCTCAGAAAAGTGGGAATATAAGGAAACTTACCCAGTTTGATCAAGGGGACCTAGGAAAAAGCCTACAGCTCTCATGCTTGGGGAAACACTGGCACTTCACTACTAAGAGCAGGAACAGGGTAAGGATGTCTGCTCTCACCACTCTATTCAGCCTCATACTGGAGGCCCTACCACGTGTGGTAGGTCAAGAAAAGAAATAAAAGGAGGAAGGAAAAAAGAGAAGGAAGGGCTTCCCTGGTGGCGCAGTGGTTGAGAGTCTGCCTGCCAATGCAGGGGACACGGGTTCGAGCCCCGGTCTGGGAAGATCCCACATGCCGCGGAGCAACTAAGCCCATGCACCACAACTACTGAGCCTGCGCTCTAGAGCCCGCGAGCCACAACTGCTGAGCCCACGTGCCACAACTACTGAAGCCTGCGTACCTAGAGCCCATGCTCCACAACTAGAGAAGCCACCGCAATGAGAAGCCCGCGCACCACAACGAAGAGTAGCCCCTGCCCGCCGCAACTAGAGAAAGCTCACGCACAGCAACAAAAACCCAGTGCAGCCAAAAATAAATAAATAAATAAAATTTTAAAAATATAAAATAAAATAAATTACCTAAAAAAAAAAGAAAAAGAGAAGGAAGAAATAAAACTCTTTTTTTGCAGACAACATGATTGTGCACACAGAAAATTATAAGGAATCTACCAAGAAAACGTCCTAGAACTAATAAGTAAATTTTGCAAGGTTGTGGGTTAGAAGACTATGGACAAGAATACAAGGTTGATATACAAAATCAGTGTATTTCTGTATACTAACAACAAACAGTTGGGAAATGAAATAGAAAATAATAGCATTATGTTTTTAATATTTTAAAGACAACCTGAATAAATTGAGGAATATGCTGTATTTATGGATTGGAAGACTCAATATTATTAAGATGGGACTTCACCACAAATTGCTGTGTAAGTCCAATTCAGTCCCATTTAAAATTCTAGCAGCGTTAAAAATTTTTTTTTTGTTAGAAATAGACAAGCTGCTTCTAAAATTTATATGGAAATGCAAAAGACAAAGAGTAGCCAAAACAGTAATGAAAAAGAACCAAGTTTGGAGGACTTACAGTAGTATTTTATAATACTGACTCAAAGCTACAAAAATCAAGACAGAGTAGAATGGGATAATGATAGATATATAGAACAGTGAAAGAATGGAGAGTTTGGAGACCCATATCTATATGATCATTTGAATACAGTGGGGTGAGTTCAAGTGGTGCTGGAACAAAAATGAACTTCCATCTTTACATCACACGGGAAAGTGAACCCCAAATAGATCACTGATGTAAATGCTAAGACAATAAAACTTCTAGCCAAGAGCAAAATATACATGGCTTTGAGGGGTAAACAAATATTTCTGAGATAGGACACAAAAATCACTAAGCGGAGAAGGAAAAAGAATTATAAGTCGGACTTCATCCAAATTAAAAACTTCTGCTCTTTGTAAAATACCATTTAAGAAAATGAAAAGTTAAACCACAGATGGGGAGAAAATATTTGCAAAATATGTATCTGATCAAGGACTTGCTTCCAGAATATATTATAAAGAAGCCTTCAAACTCAATAATAATAAGACAACCTAACTTTAAATATGGGCAGAAGTGAACTCCATAAAAGAAGATATATGGGACTTCCCTGGTGGCGCAGTGGTTGAGTGTCCGCCTGCCGATGCAGGGGATATGGGTTCGTGCCCCGGTCCGGGAAGATCCCACATGCCGCGGAGCGGCTGGGCCCGTGAGCCGTGGCCGCTGAGCCTGCGCGTCTGGAGCCTGTGCTCCGCAGCGGGAGAGGCCACAACAGTGAGAGGCCCGTGTACCGCAAAAAAAAAAAAAAAAAAAAAGAAGATATATGAATTACATATAAGCACATGAAAAGATATTCACTAGCACCAATCATCAGGGAAAAAATGCAAATTAAAACTATCAATACAGTGAGCTACTGCTATGCTCCCATTGGAATGGCTAAAATTAAGAAGATAAAAAATACCAAGGTTGTTGAATATGTGGTGCAAATGACCTCTTACTCACATATTGCTGATAGGGATGTAAAATGACACAGCCACTTAAGAAAACATGTTGGCGGTTTTCAGAAAGTTAAGCATACGTTTATCGTGTGACCCACTCCTAGGTATTTACCCACAGGACATGAAAACAGTGTCCACAAAAAGACTTGTGTGTGAATGTTCATAACAGCTCTATTCATAATATCCCCAAATTTGAAACAACCCAAATACCCATTAAGAGATGAATGGAAAACAAATTATGGTATGTCCATGTAATGGAATACTACTCACATTTAAAAAGAATGAATTATTGATGTACTCAACAGCATGAATGAATCTCAGAACATTGAGGAAAAGAATCCAGACTTGGCAGAGTACGTAATGTATGATTCTACTTTTTTAAAATTCCAGAACTGAGTAAACTAACCTATAGTGATAGAGAGCACATCAGTGGTTGCCTGGGCCTGGGCAGGGCTTTGATCGATTGCAAAGAAGCATCAAGGGGCTTGGGGTGATAGAAATGTTCTGTACCTTGATTGTGTGATGGTGATTTTATGGATGTATACATTGGTTAGAATTCATTGAACTGTTCATTCTGTTCTATTTTGCTGCCTCATTTGCATCCATTCATTTATTCAACAAAAAGTTATTGAAGGTTTATGACTATGCCAGGAAGTTCCTAGGGGAACTTTTAATATTTATTTTGGCCTTGCTGCGTGGCTTGTGGGATTTTAGTTCCCCGGCCAGGGATCGAACCCAGGCCCTCCGCAGTGGAAACGCGGAGTCCTAATCACTGGACTGCGAGGGAGTTCCCCCTAGGGGAACAGAGATAGAAAAAAACAGTAGCCTCTGCCCTTATGGAGCTCACTGTTAAGGAGGAAGAGACAGATTAGGAAGCTGCAGTTAGGGTATTGTGCGACAACTAAGGATACACGTGAGCATGAGACAGGAGGGTCTAACAGCCTGGAAGAGGAGAGGGAAGATGGTGGCCCTTGAGTGGAGTCTTAAAGGACATGTAGAAATTTCTGAAGCAGGTGGTGGCAGAATGTTACAGGCAGAGAGAACAGTATGGCAAAGACAAAGTGTGAGAGAATGATTAAGGAGGAAATCCACCAAAAAATTAAGGAAGAATAAGTCATATTAAATTAAACATTTGATAGTCTGTACATCAATTTCCATATAAGACTTTTCTCTGCCATTGCCTCTGAGTAAGGAGTATATATAGTATGAGTAAAACACACAGCTTGGCGTCCAGAACTTATTTTTGCCTCTTTTCTTTCTGGTTCAAACTGTTTTTGATAGATTAAAGTTCTACATAGGGGACCTCTAGTATATTTTGTGACAAGAATCTGATTTTTTATAAAAGCTAGATCTAGCTAGCTGTAAGCGAGTAATTTTTTACAAAGTCAACCTGTATAATCTGTTAATTCTCACAGGCAAATTGGCCTGAGGACCCTGAGAAACAGTGATATTGGTGATAGTATTTTTTTGAACTTTCCTTTTTATTAAAAATTTTTTTTAATTTATTTTTAAAATTTTATTATTTATTTTTGGCTGCATTGGGTCTTTGTTGCTGTGCACGGGCTTTCTCTAGTTGCGGCGAGCAGGGGCTACTCTTCACTGCGGTGCGCAGGCTTCTCATTGCGGTGGCTTCTCTTGTTGCAGAGCACGGGCTCTAGGCGCCCGGGCTTCAGTAGTTGTGGCACATGGGCTCGATAGTTGTGACTCGCGGGCTCTAGAGCACAAGCTCAGTAGTTGTGGCTCACGGGCTTAGTTGCTCCGCAGCATGTGGGATCTTCCCGGACCAGGGCTCGAACCTGTGTCCCCTGCATTGGCAGGTGGATTCTTAACCACTGCGCCACCAGGGAATTCCAAGCTTTCCTTTTTAAAGAGTTAAATCGGATAGTTCTTCTCCTTTTTAAATATCTTAATGTATTCTGGTTTTGTAGCTGCCTTCATTTATTTAATCTTTGCTTCTGCTAATTTCCTTCCTCTACTATTTTATAACCTGTGAAACTTCTGGGGTCTTATGGTGTGGTTTTGCTTTTCATTTCTTTTTTTAAAATAAATTTATTTATTTATTTATGGCTGCATTGGGTCTTCGTTGTTGGGTCTTCGTTGCTGTGTGAGGGCTTTCTCTAGTTGCAGCGGGCTACTCTTCGTTGCGGTGCACGGGCTTCAGTAGTTGTGGCTCATGGGCTCTAGAGCGCAGGCTCAATATTTGTGACGCACGGGCTTAGTTACTCCTGTTATATGGGATCTTCCCAGGGCTCGAACCCATGTCCCCTGCATTGGCAGGCAGATTCTCAACCACTGAGCCACCAGGGAAGTCCTGGTTTTGCTTTCCCACAGATAATCCGAACAGGCAAGGTCAGGAAAAGAGAATTTGTTTTTGTTAGATTAACTACATATATTTCAATTTGGCTGCCAAGATGGTCTCAGACTCCTTGTAGGGAAAGAGGCTAGTTGGGTATTTTTGGTCTTAGACTGAAAATACAGGCCATCAGAATAGATTCCCAATAGCTGGATATAAGAGAGTCATTAAACCTTTGCAAAGGGTGATGAGGTTGTATAGTTTATACTTTATTTTGCCTAAAATATGTAAATTAGGATAAAAAGTTAGTAATCATTTGATTTCCGGCATACAATATGTATCTATTTGTCTTCAGTTTTGAGTGTCACATCCTTTTAATATTTTTTATTCCTGTTATAATTTAGGTATTTATGCTCTTGACATTTACTAGCCTTAATATTTATTTAATCTTTTTTTAAAATTTATTTTTGGCTGCATTGGGTCTTCTTTGCTGCGCGTGGACTTTCTTTAGTCGCGGAGAGCGGGGGCTACTCTTTGTTGAGGTGCGCGGGCTTCTCATTGCAGTAGCTTCTCTTGTTGCGGAGCATGGGCTCTAGGCGCACAGGCTTCAGTAGTTGTGGCATGCGGGCTCAGTAGTTGTGGCTCTCAGGCTTAGTTGCTCTGCGGCATGTGGGATCTTCCAGACTAGGGCTTGAACCCGTGTCCCCTGCATTGGCAGGCGGATTCTTAACCACTGCGCCACCAGGAAAGTCCCTATTTAATCTTAATATACCGTTTGTAAGTGCTAGGCTGTAATGTCTTGTTTCCTAGAAACATACAGTGAAGCAAAGTAGACTTTAGATAATTTTTTAGGGTTTTCAGAGAGAACACTGAACCCTTACTAAGTACCGTGACACTGATTATTTACCTTGTTTAATCCTCAAAACAACTCCATGAGGTGTGTACTATTATTATATTCATTTTAAAGATGTGGAAACTGAGGTACAGAGAGCTTAATTAACTTAACCAAGGTTACACAGCCAGGAGGGGAAGACGGAAATTTAACGGATAGAGTGTTAACATGACCATAGCAGCTTTAGTAGAAGGAAGAAAAAAATTTCAGGGAGAAAGTCTCTACTTTGATCTAGATTTACTGGTTTCACCTAGATGGAAATAGTTTGTGTTCATTTAGCTAAGTGGTAAACAGTTCAGTGGCAGATTAATAGACAGCTTGAAAATTTTGTCAACCCTCTTTTTTGTCTCTTGGCAACCAGGGAACTTGATGACTTGATATCTTTAAAGTGTCAACTTATGGTACACAGATGACTGGCATCTTCTGTTGCTTCAGTGTGTTAAGTTACTGAGCTAAAGCCATGTGCCGAATTTATTGAGCCTCAGGGATGGTCTTTTAAGACTAAGGTTTAGAGGCACGTTTTCTAGAGGTGTTTTAAGTTTCTGCTTCTCCTTTCTCTAGAGTGGTAAGCTGGTCATATATAAATATAGTTTTCTGAAGAGAGCCTGCAGTTCATTTAAAGTTGAGAGGCTGTAACAGGGTTGAAGGTCCAGGTGTTTCTCCACGTGATGTCTCACTGTCCCACATGAAACATTTGTTCAGAGCAAATGGCAGGTCCATTGTCCCCTGAATGTACATGCAGTCTGAAGTGTTTTCATGTTTGTTCATGTTCATTTTGCCTGAAATGCTTTTCCCATGTCTTGTCATTTATGTAAATCCCATACTTTCTTCAAAGTCTGGCTCACATTTTACCTGCTTAGAAAGCTCCCTCTGGAACCAGATAGTGACCCTGAAGAGTCAGGAAACAAGAGGGTCCCCAAGAAAAAGAGGAAATTCTCTTCCAAGGAGGAGCCTCTCAGGAGTGGACCTGAAGAGGCTGCTGCCAGCAAGAGCAGTAGCTCCAACAAAAGAAAAAGCTCCGAAAGCTATCCCAGGAAAATTAGAATGGACATTTCCCTAGTAGGGCATAACTTACGGAGATATTTCCCAACCCATCCCCTATAGCCCAATAAAAATAAAAACAAATTCACGAGTCAAAAAAAAAGGAAGAAGAAAGCTCCTCTGGCCGTAGTGATCATAGGTGGAGAAGATGTTCCCAGTCCTGGGGGAGATGGTCTTGCTCTCTGTAATCTTCTTCCCTTGTTGTTTGTTTCTTCTGGACTCCTGCTGTCCAGTTACCCTTATTTCCTGTGCTGTTTGTGCAGATAATCCACTATCCAAAATCCTTGGGTTTTTCAGAAATCAGAAGTTTTCAGGTTTTAGAAATGTAAGATGATGCAGATTGTGGGATAGCCCGCAGCTATCAGAGTAGTAATTTCTGCTGTAAAATGTATGAATATTCATACTAACACATAAAGACTTAGAAAGAACATTGTGTCAGGTCAGGGCAGGGCAGGTAGAAAGCACATTGTGTCAGGTCAGGGCAGGGCAGGTTTCGCAATTGATGAGTTTCAAAAACGTTTTGACTTTCAGAGCTCTTTGAATTTCAGTAGTGTCAATATAAGATTATAGATATGTATTACCTAATTTTTTAGAAGTATAAACTGTGTGTATTGGGAAAATATGACAGTATGATTTTTTTTTTCATTCTTTCTCTTTACCTATAGAAATGAATCAGTACCCTGATCAACTTTCAAAGGTGACCTTTGTGTGTATTATGTGTGTACCTATGTGTATGTATGTATGTGTCTATCTAGTATTAACTGGTAGACATTTCATTTCTTATTGTAGCTCCAGTTCTCCCAGTTTTGAATAGTGGTAGCCTCTTCAGGCTTTCTCCTGGGTCCTTTACACATGAACCTAATTGTTTTTGGTAGCTTTCTTACTGTCCAGTGTGATTTTCCAGCATATCTTTTATGTGTATTTCCTGCTCAAGACCTGGAATCAGCCATTCCTCCAAAGAGCCCTGCTTTTCTTTAGTGGTAGATGATATCCAAGATCATGTCTGCAAGTTAGAGATGTTCATTGCTACTGGGTTGCACTACTGTGCATGGTCCTTTTCGTACTAACATTTTATTTTGAAATAATGTTAGACCCACAGAAAAGTTGCAAAATAGTACAGAGAGTTCCTTTATATCCTTCATCCAGATTTCCCTACTGTAAACATCTTAAAATAACCACAGTACAATAATCAAAATGGGGAAGTTAGTATTGCTGCACTGTTATTATTAAATTACACACTGTGTTTAGGAATGATTTGTAAAAGCTTGATCTCAGCTGTGTGTTTAGTCTCCAAGTCCTTTTTGTGGGTCCGAACTTTTGTGTAGTGGTTCTTTTTTTCTTTTTGCGGTACGCGGGCCTCTCATTGTTGCGGCCTCTCCCGTTGCGGAGCACAGGCTCCGGACGCGCAGGCTCAGCGGCCATGGCTCACGGCCCAGCCGCTCCGCGGCATGTGGGATCTTCCCAGACCGGGGCACGAACCCGTGTCCCCTGCATCGGCAGGCGGACTCTCAACCACTGCACCACCAGGGAAGCCCTGTTTAGTGGTTCTTAACTATTAAGGTGTGTCAGAATCCCCTGAGAACTTCTGAAAATCAGGTGCCTGAAACCCCCTTTTCCCCATCTTCTAGAATTTTTCAGAATCTCAGGATGGGGATAGAATATACGGTGTCAGTGTAGGTATTTAGGGATTTTGCTAGAAACCCATCCGCTCCAAGAGCTTAGTGAGATCATTTGAGGAAAGACGCAATTTGTGTTTTGCCCTCGAGTGGTGTTAATGACCCTCGTAGACCCCAAGGTAAGCATTATTCTGTCTTAAAGTGATTCGAGTTTGCTGCTTCTAGTGCCAAAGCTTCCTATTATACTTAGAACTGTGCTTCCACATTTATTAACTCATTCAACAAATATTAGTGAGCACCTTCTAAGTACCAGGCACTGGGGATACAGCAGTGAAAAAATTACAGACACGATCTGCCCCCTGCATTCGTGGATGTACCTGGATGGTGGGAAGTGGGAACAGTTGAACCAAGCAGTTATAATAGAGTGCAGTGAGTGGAGAGGATCAGGGAGCTATGACTATACACAGCAGGCAGGCCTCCCCGAGTGTAGGGATCAGGGAGAACCTTCCTGGGGAGATTGTGTTCGCGCCAAGTCAGGTAGGAGTTAGCTACGTAGGAAGAAGAGAAGAATGTTCTGGGAACAGCCTTAGTTTCTGAATATGCCCCATGGCTCCAGCTAGGGAGAAGTTCTGATATCTCACTGGAGAGATGGGTACAAGACCAAGGAAGAGAAAAATGTAGAAGTGAACACTACCCTTTACTGGGTCTTTTCAAAGCATTCAAGTTTTCATAGAAATAGCAGCTCTCATTTTTACTCATATTTTATCAGTTTCCATATCATATAAGCTACATAATAACAACACCAAAAGTAAAACTGACTTAAAGAGATTCGTGCAAAAATAAGCTGTGTTGAGCGTGAGTCTCACTTGGCGGGAGGAGAAATAAGAGGCTGGAGAAAATCTTCGCAAACATAAGAGGTGAGCTTGCCATGGGACCAGCCAGCATTTATTCATACAGCGGGAACTGAGGATTCTGGTTTGTCTGGCAGGTATGTTAGGCAGAGGTCAATTAAACCAACATCGACTATACTTATAGTTTGGGGAATAAGATGAGCTCATTGAGAGGGATGAGGAGAGAGAAGAGGACCAAGGGACCTCTTCGTTAGGGACCACCGCCAATTAAGGAAAGAGAGAGGCAGACAAACCAGCTAAAGATTTTTAAGAAGAACTGGTTAAAAACAAGCTTTCCAGGAGGCCCACTTTTTAGATTTTGAGGCCTTTGAATCTGACCTTTGTGCTTAGACTCCGAGCGGTCTTTTTGAACGTATTTGCCATCGCAGTGTTTCTCAAAGATCCTTTAGGTGGCCCTCTGTGGGCGGGGTCGCAGAAGCAGTGAGGCAGAGTGTTTGGGAGACCAGCTAGAGCCCAGGAGCACGCTGAGGGGGGCCTCCATGTAGGCAGTGACCGTGGGAATGGAAAAGGGACAGATTTACTACAGATTTTAGTTGAAGTGCCAGGAGTTGGTAACCGGATGTGAGAGGTAAGGAAGAGGGAGGCCGGAGGACTCTGGTTTCTGTTTGCCTGACCAAGGGGACAAAATGGTGCTGCCATTATGCAAATGAGATGGTACAGAGCTGGGGCAGGTTGTGAAAGGGAAGACCCATTCCATTTTGGACACGTGGTCTAAGGTTTCTAGGTGCGTGTGCTTAGCGAGAATTTGGAGCTTGGGAGAAAGGGTGGAGCTGAAGAGAGGTTTGGAAGTAATTCATAATTAAAATCATGGGTCTGGAGGATGACATCATCTAGGGATAGTGTGAGACATGAGGTAGAATTCTAATTTAGACAGGAAGGAAGCCCATCTTAAGAATAGTAATAATTATTTATTAGGTGTCTGTTAGATACTGTTTCAAGTGCGTTACAGATGTTATTTTATTTCAGACTAAAAACTCCATGAGAGCAGGTGTTAAAATTGTCTCCATTTTACAGCTGAATGAGTTGAGGCTCAAAAGTTAAGCCATTGGCTCCCGGTCATACATTTGTAGGTGGCAGTTGAAATCTGCTTTCTTACAAGGAAGGAATGGTTAGAGAATAGGAAGAAAACCAAGAGTGGTAATACGGTACCCAGGATGAGAGACATCTAAGGGGTTATTACAGTGTAAGACGTCCTGAGAGATGAAGAGAGGACCAAGAGGTCCCCTCTGGATTGAGCACAGCGTCAGGGTCACTGGTGCTGCCTAAGCCTCAAGTCGTCGGGAGCTGGCTTGTGGGATGCAGTCGGCATGGTTGATTTATTATACCACCTCCCTAAGCTGTGATTTCACTGAATGTATAAAGGCTAGCCTGTGATACCCAGAAAGAAGGAACAAGCAATAATCTTTTTAAAAAGCAAATAATCATAAATATAGAATAAGACTTTTAGGAAGACTTTCCTTCATGATGTAACAGTGTGAACGTACCAGCGTTTGGAAGGATGATGTTGTTCTGCCAGTGAGCTATTGCTGCTCGGACAGGAAAAGGAGGGGAAGATCCTATTTGCCCATCGCATCACTGCAGAGCTCCCGTAACAGCCCCCGGTGCTGACGAGGGCTGAGTCAGAGAAGATGCGCAGGCTGTGCTCTAGGCAGTCATGGCCCAGTTCAGGATTTTAGACTGCATGATCAACCACAATTGGAGTTTATTGTGCAATCTGTATTGTGCATGGAGTGGTCAGGTTTGTTGGATAAATATCTATATTTGCTTTGTAATTCAAAACTACTGTAATGTATAAAGCAAAAAAAAAAAAAATTGGTGAAAATGCTGGCTTTGAAGTCACTGTCTTCCGAAAACAGTGAAAAAGTAATCTTTAGACTATGGCTCTTTATTGAAATACTTGTTTAGCATGGCGTATCTCAAATCTCATCATCTGAATTCCTCTAAAAGACTTAACTCTGAAGTTGCCCAGATGAGACTTTATTTGTAGAGCTTTAAGTGGTGGGGGGGAGGGGAAGTTAGAACAAATTACTTAAAAAATAAAACTAGGAAAAATTAAAGCAATAAATTGAGACTCGGCAAATGTTATACATTTTTAGAGACATTTAACATTATATTTATAAGAAGGTAGGCAAGATTTGGAATGAGTTGCTTTTTAACTAGTTTTTCATTTTTAATGAAATATAGTTCTTGATTTCTTTCACTATGGGATTAAATAAATGTAAGTCCTTGTTTAGAATCTGATATTCGACTACTGGACAGCCTTTTGAGAAAATAGTTATTTTGCGATAGAGAAACTTTGCTGGGTATTTTTTTTTAATGACAGTTATTATATGCTTTTGAGTTTTCTCCCCTAAGAAGCAAAAACTCTTATTTCTCCCTTCAACCTTCAATCAGCATTGTTATTATCAAGTACAGTCTGCTTTTGTAATTCATAAATAATATTGTACATATTTAGCATAATAGCTCCTGTTAGAAAATAGAAAGAAACCTGATTGATGTCTTTTGTTCCAGTTATCAGTGAATCTTATGAATTATTTACCTTGTATGGTTATTAATCACTTTGCGGATTTCTGTCTTCATTATTTTAAAAAGTGCTTTAGTACTGTTTGAAATTTAGAAGAAAAACTAAATTTAAAATATTGAAAGCAGTGAATGATAAGTGAAATGTACCCCACCCAACGTACACACACACACACACACACACACACACACACACACACACACACACACACACACACACACACACACACACACACACACACACACCTGCCATTTCTCGGTTGCCCCATAGCCATGGCATAAACAGAACGTTACGAGACATGAACTTAGTTCCAAGTGGGACTTTTGGGTCCCTAATACCTTTCTTTATGCCATATTCTCTTTATTCTGGAATGGTGACAAGGTGTTTTCATAGTTTCTGTTGGGCACAGTAGACTAATTTATCAGAGAAATTAGAGATGGAGAAGGTCATTTCATCTATATTTTTTCCAGCAAGAGATTGATCCCTCAATGGACTTTCTAGTTCTTTCCCTAATGGATTTACATTACCATAAAAATATGGATTTCGAATGGCTACTTAGAGAATAAAAGAAGATAGATACTACAATTATCTTAGCATGTAAAAAAAAATAGTGTTTAGTTTGACCCTATTACTAAACTTACTGGTGTCATCAGAAAACTTTCTACTTTAAGATCCGGGACCTTGTCAAGACTTCTTCATTCTAGATAATCCCAAAGGAATTTTGTGGTTGCAACAGAATCTAGGGATGAGTTGATCCAGTAAGCCAGCAATAGAAAGTGCCTTTGGACATGCCTTGGCCTGGGGTTTTGCAGGATTGCTGTTGCTACTTACCCTGTGGTTTAGATCTGACAGTAGGCCATTTAGTTGCTAGCATCTCTCAGAAGAAGAGTTTGCAGAACTTAGCATGAAGTAAAAATGGCAAGTGACCACATCTCCTGTGGCTTTTATGTCACCACTTAAAGTATTTGGTGGAAGTCACCGACTCAATGCTTTTGGGACTAGGCATGTTCCATAAAAGTGTAAAGGGAGCTGGGAAGGGTCAAGTATAGGACAACAGGGGCTGGTGAAGACTGTGGCTAACTGGGGATTCAGCTTCAGGATGTGACTAATTCAAGTTTTTCAAAATACTGAGATCTAAGCAAAACACATCTTTTTGGCCAGATGTGGCTCTTGGCTTCCAGTGTGTAACTTCTAGAAAGTCTTTATAGAAAGACTTAGGGCAGCAGCTGGATTTATTTGAGTTTTATTATTGAAGCTAAGCAGTGCCCAGGGATGTTGCTGGACACCTTTGGAAGGCTTATGGTATTGGTAGGGGAGCATGGGAAAGCAAGAAAAGGAGTAGGTGAAAAGGCAGGATGAGGAAGGAGCTGGCTCTGTGACGACTCTAGCATTACTCACCTCTGCTTCCTCACTTCTAACGGTACCTGCGTCATGCAGTGTTGTGACGATTAAATGAGACCACCTGGATACGGCGTTTCACACAGTGCCTGGCATGATAAGTGCTTAATACATGCTTGCTATTATTTATGTATCAGGTTAATACAGTAGACCTAGAGGCGATGCTCTGTGACATTTATATTGGAAATGAAAAGATGGGAGTAACGTGGTTCCATTAATTTAATTTCTAAAGTTGTAAAAAAAAAAAAAAAAAAAGAAAAAGAAAAAAAACCTGTCAATAAAATGTATGGTCACATGTAAAAATTGGAAAATATAAAGTTGATTTACCTAGTTCAGTACAACTCCTGCTAATATTTTGATACGTATACTGCCAGGTTTCTTTTTCCTGTGCACAGTGTTTTTTCCCTCTATGTGTGTGTGTGTGTGTGGTGTGGTGGGCGGGAGAGTGTATTTTATGAGTTGTAATCATATTATGCACATTTTACCGTGTTGTGACATGATTTTTAATGGCTGCATAATATTCTAGCTAGAGGATATACACACGCATATATAACATTTAATATTTTATGTATATTATCAATATAATTAACTGTTGTTGAACATTTAAATTGCTTCTAGATTTTTGCTATTAGAAATAAAGTATGGTGAATATCTCTGTTATTAAAATTGTTTTCCTGTTTAGGATTATTTTCATTGGATACAATCTCAGAAGCGAAATTACTGGCTCAGTGATGCATAACTTTAACAAAATACATCTTATATTAATTAAGACAGTCTTTGAGAAGAGAGTATTCTTGGATTGTGAGAGATGAGTGAAGTTTTAAATTTTATAGATAGTAAATAATATTGTTAATTCCCACAACAGCATTAGGAAGAGAAGAACCCTGTGCTTCTCTCTCCCTGTTTTCCATGTTGGTATGTGAGAAATTTCAAATGTTCTAATCAACATTTAGAACTAGGGGCTGACTGTTTGCGGGCAGCAGAGTCAGATCCAAGGAGTTGGGCATTAAAGCTTCATGTCGATGACAGAGCCCATCATCCAGTTCTTGGTTTTCCTAGAAATCCAGTGCAACTGATACTGCACAACTCAGAAGGAAAACTGAGAAGCACCAAGCAAGGGAGGTCCTGGCGTTGTCATTCTTTCTTTGTGTTTGTATAGAGCCTACAGTCTGTTTTTAGCTCAGCAGCCAGTCTGATCCTGTTCAACATCAGAAAGTAGTTACTCTACTCAAAGCCCCCAGACTGCCTGGCTCACTCAGCATGAAAGCCCAAGGCCTTATGTGATTTGTCCCCCTCCCTCCATCATCACCATGACCTTGTTTCCGCTTAGATCTTTCCCTATTCACTCTTCTCTAACCACACCGGTCTCCTTGCTGTTCAACCCCAGGGCCTTTGCTCTTGCTGTCTGTTCCCTCTTCCTGAAGTGCTCTTCTCGCAGATCTCCGCATGGCTCACCGCGTCACTTTCTTTAGGTTCTCACTCGTCCCCTTCCCAGTGAAGTGTTCTAGTCAAATGTGTTACAAAATGTTACGAAGGGAAAAATAATCATACCATTAAAGAAGATCCATTTGTTTTCTCTGAAAGAAGATTATAAAAATGATTAGCAACTTTGTTATTTCACAGAAATAGTCATTCTGTCTATAAGTCCATTTCAGGGAAGGAGAGCCAGAGAGGAATGCTGGATTGTTTCCTTGAATTGGAAACCAGGAGAGAGCCACCCTGAGGACCCAGGCTTAAATTCTTCCTCTCTTGCATGGTGGAGAACTTTTTTTTTACATTGCTTCCCCCTCCCCCTTGAAGCTCCTCTCCTTTATTAAGAAGCAGTTGGTAGCCTAGGGCTCACTCTGTTCCTTAGAGCTGTTAGGACAAGCTGTTGCTTCTCACACCAGTCGAAGGAGGCTTTCACTTGATAACCTAGGGAATTGGGAATAGGCCTTTTGACACGTAAGGTATCTTAAATTCTCGCTACTCTGTGGTCCACAGACCAGTAGTGTCTGTGCTCCCGGGAAGTTTGTAAGAAATGCAGACTTTGAGGTCCCAGCCCAGACGTAAGAATTAGCATTTTAACAAGATCCTCTGGTGATTCTTCTGCACTTTAAGGCTCCTGGAAAGAGTTAAAGCTGGTTTTTGTTTGCTTGGTTTTTTGTTTGTTTTTGTTTTGTTTTTACATCTTTATTGGAGTATAATTGGTTTACAATGGTGTGTTAGTTTCTGCTTTATAACAAAGTGAATCAGTTATACATATGTTCCCATATCTCTTCCCTCTTGCGTCTCCCTCCCTCCCACCCTCCCTATCCCACCCCTCTAGGTGGTCACAAAGCACCAAGCTGATCTCCCTGTGCTATGTGGCTGCTTCCCACTAGCTATCTACCTTACGTTTGGTAGTGTATATATGTCCATGCCTTTCTCTCGCTTTGTCACAGCTTACCCTTCCCGCTCCCCATTTCCTCAAGTCCATTCTCTAGTAGGTCTGTGTCTTTATTCCTGTCTTACTCCTAGGTTCTTCATGACATTTTTTTTTCTTAAATTCCATATATATGTGTTAGCGTACGGTAGTTGTCTTTCTCTTTCTGACTTACTTCACTCTGTATGACAGACTCTAGGTCTATCCACCTCATTACAAATAGCTCAATTTCGTTTCTTTTTATGGCTGAGTAATATTCCATTGTATATATGTGCCACATCTTCTTTATCCATTCATCCGATGATGGACACTTAGGTTGTTTCCATCTCCAGGCTATTGTAAATAGGGCTGCTATGAACATTTTGGTACATGACTCTTTTTGAATTATGGTTTTCTCAGGGTATATGCCCAGTAGTGGGATTGCTGGGTCATATGGTAGTTCTATTTGTAGTTTTTTAAGGAACCTCCATACTGTGCTTAATTGAACTGTTTTTCTTTGAATATTACTTCACATTGTATCTTCCGTTAAAAATTAAGGCAAAAAAAAATTCTAAGGGGTTAAGTGATTCTTTTTTAATCACTGGATAAGAGACGAGTTAATCCAGAATACCTGAACCTAAAGAACAAGAACTCAACTTTTCTTGTTTTATGCTTCATTATTGACGTAGATGGGAAAAACTGGAACCACCTTTAACTTTTATTATTTTAATTCAGGTAGCCTGAAAAAGAGGACTTCAGGTTAAGGACCCTGAGGATTTTGCCTTGCGAGGCATAATAGTGTAAATGGCCTTTTCTCTTGGCTTGACTTCCAGTTTAACCATCTGTGTAGCCTGTGGTGTGCTGTTTTTGTCATCTTCTCTCTCACTTATGTGCACGGGCCACTTCCACGTATGTGGCCTGGGCCTGGAGGTGTGTAGGTGATACCAGCTGGAAGAAGCTTGCTGCTGGGCAGGGTGAATATGGGATTAGCAGAAACACTTACACTTTCCAGGATACCACTGACATTGCCGAGACACACAGATGGCTAATTTTCCATAGGTAGAGCTTGCACGTGAAACCAGGGGGGCTGAGGATTCAAGGAGAGAGGCCTCTTAATCATTGTTAGGAAAAATGCAAGCAAATCATTTCTACATTTCACCAGTGGTGTTTGAGAACCATTCACCTAAAATTGTAACTCTCAGAATTACTGGTCTAAGACAGGAGAGATAAAAACCATCCCCATGCCCCTGTGACTAGCCTTATAATACCAAGGCTCTAAAATGCTGAAAAATGTCACAAGGAGCTTTTTAGTTCAATATTTTGTGAGAGGTAAAAATAGTAACATTTAGCGAGCACTTAGTATGTATGTCAGACACTTTACGTAGTTGACCTCCTTTAATTTTTATAACAACGCTACAGAGATGATATTATTTTCATATTCTCATTTTACAAGTGAGGAAACAGATGAAACAGGGCTTAAGTTACTTGCCCAGGGCCACACAGCCTAGAAGCTGCAGAGCAGGATAGGATGTAAACCTCGGGGGTGGGGGGAGTCAAGCTATGGTGTCCCTGCCCTTACCTCTCACTCTGCAATGAAGGCGTTGATATACTGATAATAGCAACTCATCAGCTTTATTAAAACTAGTAATTCTAAAGCTGTATTAAGAATGTAGAGGGCTTCCCTGGTGGCGCAGTGGTTGAGAGTCCGCCTGCCGATGCAGGGGACGCAGGTTCGTGCCCTGGTCTGGGAGGATCCCACATGCCGCGGAGCGGCTGGGCCCGTGAGCCATGGCCGATGAGCCTGCGCATCTGGAGCCTGTGCTCCGCAACGGGAGAGGCCGCAACAGTGAGAGGCCCGCGTACCGCAAAAAAAAAAAAAGAATGTAGAGTAAATGATAAAGAATTTTTGTATGTATGTTGGAATATAAATATATATATATTTCCAACTGATGACCAATATAGGGCGCAATAGAGAAAAACAGAAGGAAAAAGGAGAAGGAATCAGGCCTTTGGCCACACCCAGAAGAAAGACTACTCAACCTCAAAAAAAAAAAAAAAAAAGGAGAAGGGAAGGGGGGAAAGGGATAGGAATGTCTGGAATGATGGATACACAGGATTGAAGAAGAGATAAAAGGTTAAAAGAAAGATAAGGAAACAAAAAGGGAGAATTTGGTTTTGCCTTAAATAGTGGTAGCTGTGAGGTTTAGGTGCCTTTTGTAATGATGGTTAGTTGATAAGTCACTTTCTTAGCCCTTCTGATACTGAAACTTTAGCATTATTAATACATATAAATATAAACATAAGTATATTATGAGTTGGTAAATATAAGTAATTCATGATAAACACAGTCTATGTAAGCAGAGTTTAATGTTGAAATAAAAGTTTTAAAAAGTAGTGTTGTTAATGTCCTTTAGCGATATTCATAATTGCTCTTGAGCTGCAAAGTGGTTAAGTTAGAATAGTGACCTATTAGTTTAAATATCTAGATTATATTGATGGTGAACATCAAGCCGGCTGCCTCTGGATCTGTTGCTTAGAGGGCCCAGAGGCTGACTCTGTCTTGGCCTAGGTATACTGCCTGGGAGCTTTTGATGGGTGAAATCAGGTTTAAATGAATGGGAAAGACAAAATGGAAATTTCCGAAGGAAAAGGCAGATTCCAGAAGGACAGACCAAATGGTCTGTGGATGAATGGAATGGCAGATTCGTCTGTCTTGATGATAGTTGGACTTGATCGCAAAGAGAAGAGCACTTACAAACATCAGCTTTTGATGTTCCCTCCTCCCCACCTTTGGGGAGAACTGCTTGGCAAGTCAGATGGTCTGGTGGAAAGAAAGAGCCTTGGACTATGAGTAGAAGCTCCTGCATATTTGTCTGCTCTTCCACCTCTTGGTTGTGTGATTCTGAACAATTCTGTCAATTCTCTGGATTTTAGTGTTCTCATCTATAATCTGATTAGAGGATTTTCAGGGCTTCCTTCTTCCAGTCATAACAAAAAGTAATTCTTACATCATAAGAAGCAAAGGAGGAGAGCCAGAGAGAGAGAGAGAGTGTGGGCAAGGCCCAGGTCTCAGCCTTTTGTAATCTGATCTTGGAAGTGACACCCATCACATTTGCCGAATTCCATTCATTAGAAGCAAATCATTGGGTCCAGCCCACACTCAAGGGGAGGGGAGTGCACAGAGGCAGGAATGCTAGAAGGCGGGGTGGGGGGTGTCACTGTTCTCTTCTTTTTTTTTTTTTAATTTATTTATTTTATTTTTGGCTGTGTTGGGTCTTCGTTGCTGCACGTGGGCTTTCTCTAGTTGAGGCGAGTTGGGCTACTCTTGGTTGCAGTGCGTGGGCTTCTTATTGTGGTGGCTTCTCTTGTTGCAGAGCACAGGCTCTAGGCTTCAGTAGTTGTGGCATGCGGGCTCAGTAGTTGTGGCGCACGGGCTTAGTTGCTCTGTGGCATGTGGGATCTTCCAGGACCAGGGCTCGAACCCGTGTCCCCTGCATTGGCAGGCGGATTCTTAACCACTGTGCCACCAGGGAAGCCCCTCTTTGTTTTTCTACAGTCGTGACTGATCATCATCCGTTTCAGAACTGGGAGATGTGGGGTGGAGTCCCCCAGGTCACCTCATGGTTCAGTGACTTACAGAATTCACGACACAGTGGTACTCAGAACTATGATTCATTACAGCCAAAGGATACGAAGCAGAATTAGCAAAATGAGATAAAGCGCAGAGAAAACCATGCACAAGCTTCCAGGGGTCCTTTCCCAGTGGAGTCACACGAGATGCACTTAATTCCTTTAGCAACAAACTGAGACAACACATGTAAAATGTCATCTTTGAGGGACGCTTGTTCGAGACAAGGTTTTCATTGGGGGCTGGTCATGTGACTAGCATATGCCAAAATTCCAGACTCCCAGAAGGAAAGCAGGCGGTCAGCATAATCCACATTGTTTGTACTAACTGTTGAGGCCCAGTGGGCCAGTCTTCTCTGTTAGGGAATGGGGGGAACCCTCCTGAAGTCCAGATTCCCAGATGCTAACCAAGGGCCAACCTCATAAGCAGGCCTTTCTGAGGTTAGCAATCTCAGGCCTGCTGTGGTAACTCTTTTCTGCCCGGGAGGGAACAGGTTAGGTTTACCATAAATAATGGCAATCAGTCAAAATATTCTGTTACATTGATGATTCTGGACCTACGCTTGGTGGGGAGGGGGAAATGGTGCTTTTTAGGGCCTGGAGATTACAGGAGCTTAACTCAGGCAGTAATCACAGTGTTTAGATCCTGAGTGGGCTGTTACAATGCATATTTGTAGTGAGCTTAGAGAAAAATGAAGTTTCAGTGGTGCATTAATGCACTACATCTTTTGCTTGCAGACATGCTGATTCAGTGCGTATGGCTGCTCTGCTAGGCCTTGTCTGTAAGATGGTGACTGTTAACGGAGTGGGAGAGACAGATAGGAAACAAATGCACAGAAATAAATATATAGTTACAAGTGCAAACTTTCCCTTACGGGAGAAGAGACTCAATTTCTATTCATTCGCTACAATATCTTATGCCCCTGCTTTGTGCTGCTGTTCTGGTGTGAACAAAACACAGTCCCTGCTCTTATGGACCTTACATTTTAATGGGGGAGGGCAGGGGCACAGACAATCAATAATCAAATACACAATATTTGATACAGAATTGACAAGTGCTATGAGGAAAAATAAAGTAGGATGAAGCGATGGGGAGACTAGTTTAGATAAAGGTGGTCAGGAAAAATCCCTCTGACGTCACTTCTCTGAGTCGATGGTGTGTCAGCAGAATCCCAAAGCCATGCAAATATCAGCACTTCAGGAGAGGGATTGCACAGGTAAGGTCCCCGAGATGGGAAGGAGCTTGGTGTGTTTGAGGCAACCGGGAGACTGGTGTGGCAGGAATCGTGAACGGAGGGAGAGGACTAAGGGAATCAGGCATATCCAGGACCAGGTCCTAGGAGGGTCTGTAAGAGGAGGGCTTTGGAGTGTCTTCCCAGGGTGATGGGAAGCCTGTTGTAGGGTGTTTAGCATGACAGTGGCAGCCAGATTCATGTTTAATTAGACATGAACACATTTTAACAAACATGTAAACACTGTAACTAGAAATATAGCAATACCTAAAATATCTTTAAATCATAAATACACAGCTTGATGAATTTTACAAAGTGAATGCACCTGTGGAATCATTACTCTGATAAAGCTGCAGAGCATTAACAGCCCCTCAGCCTCTGTTATGCCCTTTGCAGTATCCTCCCCTCCTCCGAAGATGATAACTATCTGGGCGTCCATCACTATGTATTGGTTTGCCTGTTGTAAATTTTATTATGAATATGATTGCACCGTAGGTACCCTTTTATGTTTGACTTTTTTTCACTTAGGACTAGCTTTCAAATTCATCCATGTTGTTGCATTAGCTGTAAACTTAAAGAATTTTATTTATAGTAGTTCACTATATGCATATAACATAGTTTATCCATTCTACTTTTGATGGCATTTGTCTTATTTCCAATTTCGGCCACTACACATAGTGCTGCTGTGGACATTTTTGCACATGGCTTTATATGTATGGATTTCTGCTGAGTGTTTAACTAGGAGTGGAGTTACTGGGACAAGGGATGTGTACGTTTTATGGCCCAACTTCGACAGACGCTACCAAGCAGCTTTTCAAAGTGGTTATGCCAATTTGTGTTCTCATCGGCAGTATTTGAGAACTCTTGTTACTCTACATCCTTGCCGGTCATTGTTTGCCAGTTAAAAAATATTTCTTTTAGCCATTTTGGTGTATGTGTCATAGTATCTTATTATGGTTTGGGTTTGCATTTGCCTCGTGAGTAATGAGTTTGAGCATCTTTTCTTAAACTTATTGGCCCCTTGAATTTCTTCTTTTGTAAAGTGTTCAGATCTTTTGCCCATCATTCACTAGTTGTAAGAACTTGGATAAGTTACCTAATTTCTTTGAGTACAGTGTTAGCAATACATTAAAAGAGGAATAATGTCATCTAATTTTCAGTTTCTTTGAATCGTCTATTTGAGTGACCAGAGCAAGTTAGTGTCCTTCATGCAACTTCATCTTCCACATGTCCTTAAGAACTACTTATTAAATAACTTTCTGCAATGACAATATCTACTTGAATATAAAGATTTTTAAAGATGTAAGGTCCAGGGAGTGAGCGGCATTACCATTTTAGCCTAGCTAAAATGGTTACAGGGAAAGAAATTTTCCAAAAATAAGATTATTTTATTTTATTTTATTTATTTATTTATTTACTTATCTTTTGCGGTACGCGGGTCTCTCACTCTTGTGGCCTCTCCCGTTGTGGAGCACAGGCTCCGGACGCGCAGGCTCAGCGGCCATGGCTCACGGGCCCAGCCGCTCCGCGGCATGTGGGATCTTCCCCGACAGGGGCACGAACCTGCGTCCCCTGCATCGGCAGGCGGACTCTCAACCACTGCACCACCAGGGAAACCCTAAAAATAAGATAATTTTATAGGAAGACAGACTCTTGTTTCTTCCTATGGAAATTATAATTATTTAATCAAATTTGAATTAATTCAGCAACAACAATAACAATAATATCAGCGTCACTAACAAAAATCTGGAAATTGATTTGGGAGATGGTCCAGCCAGCTAGTATTTAAAGAAATGCCCCGTGGCATCCAACTCAACCATAAACTACTTGCACTGTAGCCAAAGCAAAAGAATGTAAAGGAGTGTAAAAAGCCCTTCTTTTAAGATAGAATTCCCTTTGGGCTGTTCAGGCTGATCTGAATGATTAATGGTTCTTATTTCTGCCTTATAAACTTTTAGTAAAATTTATGGTATATTGGATTTGTATTTTTATGAGTGCTGTATGTACTTTATAATACTTTAAGCTCCCCCTTATATAATATCCAGCTGGTATAATTATGCTTATTTAAAAATTGTGACAGTTTGCATTTGTAAATGATTTTAGAGGTTTCTAATTGTTATATCTTCGCTTTTCTGATGTATTGTTAAATCATTTCTGTGTTTTAGCCAATTAAAGCATTTTTTTCTATGTAAAAATATTATCTATTCAAATGATTCATTTTATAATGTAGTTTCCAGAAAAACGTTACGTTGAAAGGCAATTGTATTTATGGGACATAAATTATGGAGTGATTAAAACAATTTATTGCTTCCAATTTAAACAATTGCTTCCAATTTAAACAATTTAAAGCCTTCCAAAAGGCTTTATCCCAGCGTTCTTTTAAATAGTAAGCTCCACCAGTGCCTATAAAATGTGTACAGGATACTTCTTGATATTTAATACAAATTATGAAACAAGTACCTCCTGCATTTGGAAATTTTTACTTAGCAGGGTTTTTGAAATAAAGAAGACACAATTGAGTTCGACCTAGAAACTGCGATGCACCTGAAAGGGCACAAGCAGGCGGTACATTACCACATTAGGAGTTGGATGGCAGCCAGGTCGCTCCATTTCCAAGCCCAGTCTCCCCCCAAGGACCGTGGATGCAGTTAGCTCACTTCATGTCATCTGCCTTGGCTGGACCTGGCAACTCAAAGATGGACCTGCCCTGGTGTCTGGTGTCCTGAAGTTAAGGTGCCAGTGCTCACAATAATCTGAACATGAGCTGGTTTGACCCTCCTTCCTTGGGGAGCTTCTCTCCTCTCTGAGATCTGGGGTCTGCTTCCCTGGGTCATCATCCCTGGGTTCCTGTGTATTTTAAGCTCCGTCTCGAGTTCCCAGGGATTTTGCTTTGGTTTCTACTGCTGTGTTTCAAGGCATTGCTGTCAACCCTCATTTTGTACGAGAACTGTGTTCTGAACTCCAGTGACATGTTCTTTTGTAATTCACTCTTCAGCTGGAGACTATCATTCTCAAGCTGGAGACTAAGCTGAATATCTGTATATTCTTTTCTATATTACTTATATTATAGGTCTTTAAGAATTGGATGTTACATGCAAAGATGTTTAGCTTCATTACTAATGAAAGAAAAAAAAACAATAAGAACTATTTTCATCTTAGCATATTGGAAAAGATTAAAAAATAACTACCCAGTGTTGGCTAGAATATATATCCATAGTTAAGTAGTCTGCTGTGCTGTCCGTAGGTTTGTGACTTGGTTCCCCATTTTATAGATGGCCCTTTGACACTTTGCATATAAAACTATAAGACAAAGAAACAGAACATGATGATTTGATCCAGCAACTCCATTCTCAGGAATTTATCCTAATGACCTATTCATGGTTTTTCATGGAGATTGGTCTACAGGTAGTTGTAGTAATAGTAGTAACAATAATAACAATAATAACAGTAGTAGTAGTAGTATAAAAAAATCTTAATAAACAGTGTGCATTCCTAAATGACAAAGACAAAAATGAATAAATAAAATTTGATTTATTCATATGGTGAAATACCATGCAGTCTTTAAAAATAATGTGTAGATATGTTATATTAACATGGAAAGACATTCATAACGTATTAAATAAAACTAAATAGAAGAACATTTTTCTAAAGTGTGTATTTGTATATATTCACATATGAAAAAATCTGAAAAGATATATATACACCAAAATATTGGCATCACTTTTCTTTAGAAGGGTAATGGTAGGTAAGTTAAACTATTATTATTATTTTTTTTTTTGCGGTACACGGGCCTCTCACTGTTGTGGCCTCTCCCATTGCAGAGCACAGGCTTCGGACGCGCAGGTTCAGCGGCCATGGCTCACGGGCCCAGCCGCTCTGCGGCATGTGGGATCTTCCCGGGCCGAGGCACGAACCCGTGTCCCCTGAATTGGCAGGCGGACTCTCAACCACTGCGCCACCAAGGAAGCCCTTATTATTGTTTTTTTTTTTGCTTAGCTTTAGTTTCTAATTTGTCTTTAATGAAAATATATTATGTATCTGATAAATATCAATTATAAAGGAAAAAACTAAGGGTACATGACCCAGAAGCTATGATCCTCAAATTGCTGAAACAATCTGTTCTTGGTGTAATACAGTGAGAAAGTTCCAGGATCAGGAGATTGGAAACTTAGGTTCTAGCCTAAGCTGTGTCACTAATTAGCTATGAGACCATCAGCAAGTCTCTCTGGACCTCCGTTTTTGTATTTGTAAAGTGAGTTGGTTGAACGACATCTCTGATTTTTAAACTCCTTAACAGACTGTTAGGGTTTCTGGGAAACTAGCAAAATGGAGCAGGTTTCTGTACAAACTCTCCTGCCCTTGTCCCCAGACAGAGCAACTCTGTATATTTGATATTCTGTATATGGAGTTTCTGTTTAAGCTATCTTTCAGCAAAAAGTAAGGAAAAGGTGGGGGGAGAATATCCTATTTCCGAGATGTAGTAATTCTAAGTACAGTCTATGTGACTCCCTTTTAGGTTCCCACCTTCTTCCTATTCACTCGGGCAAGTTTCCAGTAGGACTGAGGATGCCCTTGCTCTCCTGGAAATATCAGACTATGATTCATTTACTCACTAGCTCTCTAATTCTAGCTCTCTAAGAGCTTGTGGGTAAATGAATAAATCAGGTGGTATGGGGTGCCTTCACCCTAGCTGACATAGAGAGACCTATTTTTTACACATTTAAAAAACCATTTCAGCATCTTTTATGAATTATTTTCCCATTTGCTCCTGATCCATTGGAGTAATACTCCCTGCCTGCTCTGTCCTTCAATTGGACCCTAATGAATAGTTTGGATCGCCAATCATTTGTAACTTTTGGCAAGTTACTTAACCTCTTGGAGACTCAGTGTTCTATAAAATGGTGAATGATTAAGTTGGATTACATTATCTGCACGTTTCCATCTTAGCTATATAAAATTGTGTGAAATTTTTCCATAGTTCAGTCTAGTGAAATTGAGGCAGCTATTAACGTTGGTTGCCAATGTAGTGTCTTTGATAATCTAAAATCAACATAGATTCAGAAAACTTATTTGTATGTACACTTAGCAAGATGATACTCTAGGTCATTACAGTGCTTCAAACAAAATAGTGAAACCACATGATATGGGTCTGACCTTCTGTACCCATATCTTCTCTAGCCTCTAGACATGCTCAGTATCGCTGTGTCTGCTCAGAGGGGACTGCATTATTTCATTGGTAGCTAGGACGAACTGAAATTTAAGCTTGCCTCTTAATTTGGAGATTCCTGTCTGCCCAAAGGATAGTGAGGTGATTGTTTTTAACCTAAAAATACAATCTGTTCTCTGAGTCAGAGTAAACAAAATTTTCTTCCTATCAGAAAATAAGTAGCTTCTGAATCAGCTCTGTTATCTGGTCATAGAGCCTCTTTACAAGAAAATATGTGTAAAAATAGACATCTATATTTGAGTTTATGTCTGTTAGACCTATATGTACTTACTGTCTCAAATGAGAAAAATGGGGAAGTAGGTAAACAGGAGTAATTCCCCAACAAAGTTTTAAAGTCATCGTTTTGTTTTCTGTTATCCTTGTTTTATGTAAACTTTACTCATTTAATTCATTTAAATTTAATTTCTTTTTTGTGTCCTACTTTCTGTCAGGATTTGTGGTGGGCACTGAAGCCATTATTCTCCTCTCTCCCCAGGAAGCTGCTCTAAGATTGAAAAGATAGATGTATAAACAAGTAATTGTAATGTGGTAGGGTACGCCCTACACGAAAGGTGCTCTGTGAGATGCAGGGCCTGGGAGACTGCCTCTGAGTATTGCAGTGCACTGGTTGGGGACTTCTGCCATAAGGCACTTTGGCACCAAGAAAGGAGTGGATTATTCCGTTAGCACAGATGAAGTTTTCAAAGCACAGCTCGTCAGCAAGGGATGGGCTGCACAGCATTGCAGGCTGATGTGAAAAATTAGCATCCATTCATGTTCCTTACAGAAAATCAATGAATTGTTTAGGGAAAAAAACCTGGCCCCTTATTCCAAACTGTGTGTGTGTGTGTGTGTGTGTGTGTATGTGTGTGTGATTAAAATAACTTTAGTCATACTGTGACATTTTAATCTTATTTTTTCCCTCAATATTATATTTTGGGCATTTCCCCATGTCATTAAAATTTTTTCATATTTCAGCTGTATCATAATCTACTTAACTCTTCCTTTTTGTTGCTCTCGTTGGACTTTGATATAGTTTCCAAGTTGAGTTTATTATACCTTGGAATGAACATTTTGTAAAATGAATCTTCACCATATCTCTTGTTATTTCATTAGTTACTAGGTTAAAAGGTATAAAATTGATAAACTGATAAATGTTACCGACAGGGTTTACAGAAAGATTGTACTCCCAGTAGAGGGTATGAGAATTCTCATGGGTTTTCCTGATTGATTTTAGAATAATATCTTTTCTTCATTGTCCTTCTCTGCTAGTAGAGAATATTTGTTAATGAGAGACTTAACTAAACTTTAGGTTAGTAAAGTAATTTCTTTAGAAATCCTTTGCAGAAAAATATTTTGGAAACTTAATATCTTGCCTTTATAATTTGAAAATCTTTGGCATGGAATGAGATTTTAGGAACTTTATATTTAAGAAGACTCTTCTATCAGTATAGTATTAAATTTTTAGAAGAAGTTTTGTTGTTGTTGCACTACATGGTCATTCTATCACTGCATTTTTGTGATTAGCAGATACCTTCTGGCTCGTTAGCAGCGAATGAGGAAAGTAACTAAAACTGTGTTCCCTGATTCTAGTAGACATGCTTAGAAATAGGTTATAAAGGGCTTCCCTGGTGGCACAGTGGTTGAGGGTCCGCCTGCCGATGCAGGGGACACGGGTTCGTGCCCCGGTCTGGGAGGATCCCACGTGCCGCGGAGCGGCTGGGCCCGTGAGCCATGGCCATTGGGCCTGTGCGTCCGGAGCCTGTGCTCCGCGGCGGGAGAGGCCATGACAGTGAGAGGCCCACATACCACAAAAAAAAAAAAAAAAAAGAAATAGGTTATAAATGCTCAGTATAGCTAGTTAGGCTTTGAGCGTAGGGACAAGATGCTTGTGCTAGTATAAATTGTGTTAGGCTGCAAGGGTCTATAGTGATGTAATGCTCAGTTGTTGTTTTGGGTGTGTGCTGAATGTCGTTGGCCACAACTGTACTCTTAAATGTGTATTTAATAGCTTCTTTATTTCTTTCTATTATTTGGTTCTCTTCCTGCCTGTAGGAAGTTTCATATTTATTAAAATATAGGCAAGAAAAAAGCAATTAAGCAGAAATGTTAAAACTCATTAATATAGTGCTGTTACATGGTTTGTTGGGGGAAGTACTTGAATGGCTAAAGTTACATTTAAAAAAAATTTTTTTCATTTTAGATGTGTATTTCATTTAGTCATTCTATTCTATGCTCCTTTACAAAAAAAGAAGGAAAAAAAGGAAAGAAAAAAGGTAAATAAAAGTTTATGTAAAGCAGATTTAAATAGTTTTGGCCATCCAGATATCAGTCACTATTTGTTACAGACCCATTTCTAATATGCTCAGTTGTTCAACAAACTGATAGACTTCTGGGAGTTTTGTTTTTTGATAGGAATTTAGTTTGGAATTGTTGTTTCTGCAAAATCTAAGTTATTTAAGACTTCATTTAAAAAAATGCTTGAGATATACAGCAGATCATTCTTCTGTACAGTTTCTTCTGTGTGGAGTTAAGTCTGCCACATAATGTTGAGTACTTTATTGAAATAAGTACTTAAGTAAGTTTCGTGTGTACTTAGTTTTATTTGCTAATAATAAATGGACTGATGAACATTGTTTAAAAAACAAAATATTGTTTAGAAGTCATTAGTATTAAAAGGCTTAGAAAACATTCTTTTTTCTGAAAAACATAGTCCCAGAAAAGTAAGTTAAAATTTCATTGGAATATATAAGAATCAGACTGAGTTCTTGTACATTTTTGGGTAAAGAGCTGTTTTTTAGATAAAAGATCTCTAGAATTGGAGCTATATGTTTTATGACTATGGGAAAGTCACTTCACTTTTTTGAGCCTCATTTAAAAAAAATGTAAATAGATGCCTGTCAGAGATGTCACAATAGTTCAATACGGCAATACTGATGGAACACATGTGTCACACTCAGTAGACGCTCGCTGGATGCTAGCTGAACTTTTATCCTCATATTTAATTATGGTTAATAATTAGAGAGGTTTGGGTATAGCAATGTATTTTGAAGTGGAAATATTCCCCTTACATAAAGTAGAATGTAGGCTCTCTCTCCTTTAGGAAACAACCCTGCAATGTATAAACCATTTTAAAAAAATGAAAGATTCTTTTTTGTTATCCCCAAGGATAGCACTAGGGAAGTACCCGTGAAACTTTGAGAGTGGGACATTGACAGTCTCTGCACGTGTGAAGGCGGGTGGTCTCCTAACCACGTGCCCCTTTTGTTGGAGAAGGATGATGGGATAGATGATGCGTAGTGGCCGCTTGTGGTGATGGTGCAGGTCAGGTTTCTGAATTAGACGTTTGACACTTAACTATGTTAAGCCACCATCTGTCATTATACTGTAAACATCTATCCTGTACCAGGTAAACACCTTAAAGAAACCATCTAAATGCTACGTAGACATATGTAAATACCATAAAGAAACCATGTGACTACTGTGTAAATACCTTAAGAAACTATGGTGTGAAGGATGTCTTTATAAACAGGAGATGCTCTTAGCCACATTTTTTTTTTTTGTAATAGCACAATAACTGGGGAAAACCCTATTTCCTTTTAGAGGATAATATAATAAATAAAATGTGGTATATTCACAATGAAATTTTATACACCAGTGAACATCAATGAACCACAGCAGAGATTGGCTAGCTGTTCATCAACCCTTTTCCTCCTCTTTCTGGTAAACAGCTAATCACATTCCCAGATTCCCTTACTTTAGTGAATTTTTTTTTTTTTTTTTTTTTTTTTTTTTTTTTTTTTTTGCGGTACGTGGGCCTCTCACTGTTGCGGAGCACAGGCTCCGGACGCGCAGGCTCAGCGGCCATGGCTCACGGGCCCAGCCGCTCCGCGGCATGTGGGATCCTCCCGAACCGGGGCATGAACCCGTGTCCCCTGCATCGGCAGGCAGACTCTCAACCACTGCTCCACCAGGGAAGCCCTGAAATAAGCCTTTATGTATTGGTAACCCCTGTGGTTTTAGAAAAACAGTTAAAAGAGTACTTGCTATGTGTGACGTACTGTTTTAAACACTTTACAAACTTTAACTCATTTAATCTTCGTGAGAAGCTTATGAAGTAGGCACTATTATTACCACCCTCATATGGAAGACGAGTAACCGAGGTCCAAATGCCCAAGGCACACAGCTGGTGATGAATCAAGGACCCAGGCCCAGGGACTCCGGCTCAGAGTCCATGCTCTTCCGCCCTGTGTGTGCCATCTCCCCATGTAATGAAAGAAAAAACATCAAGCCCAGATAGCAGTCATAACTAGAAGAGTTCAGTAATTCAACTATAAAAAAGGAAAAGGACTCACATATTCAAATCATCACCGCAAGAAAGCGTGGCCCTAAAATAAGGCAGAAAAATCTTACTTTAAGCAACTGGTACTACTAATATTATCAGTGGTAAGATTAAAAAAAATAACAAGAACATTTTCAAGTAATCCATAGGAGTAGAGCTTATAAACTTAGGACTATGATGGAGTCAATGTTAGGATCTTTTAGGATGAACATAATACTTTCTTATGCTTTATCGTGAATGATTCCTGGAATATACTAGGAAGCCATCCCCATTCTATTTAAAGTACAAATAATTACAAAAGGTAGCTTAGGGGTTATATAGTTACTGTGTATACAGGGATTGTTTCTTAACTCTCTTGTGTTTGCTTTCATGACAGCCCTGCGTCTTTCACCTCTGGCAAACATTTAGACTTTGTACTTTTTACCTGTGCCACTTTCTTTTTTTAAAGCATTTTTGTTGAAGTGTAATTTACAAACCATAAAAATCACCTGTTGTTAAGTGACATTTCAGTGGCTTGTAGTAAATTTATACAGTGGTGAAACTTTCATTACAATCCACGTTTAGAACATTTCCATTATCCCAAAGGGTTCTGTCATGCCAGTGTGCATTCCCTTCTGTGAGGTTTTTATTACCTTTATTGTTATATGATTAGCATTTTCCCCTACACTTTTGTCCTCTTTGCTTTGTCTTGTTGTTATATCTAGTTTTTATCTTTATTTCGGTTTCTTTAACCTACTCAAGCAGGTGACCTTGTTATGAAGTCTTTTCAGGGAATCAAATGTCAGTTCTTAGTGCACAGGAATGTGACTGCTATGGTTCCAGCCACTTCTTGGCTTCTTGCACGCTGAGGCTGTTGGTACATGAATTGGTGCTCATGGTGGGAAGGTGAGACACGTGTAGAGATAACGTATTAAGGGTCTTCTCAAGTGGAGAAATCTGACTGCTGTGTCCTTCACTGTGTGCCTGCCGTTTGCCCTTGTTATAAAATCCAGCAGATCAAAAGCCTCTGCGGGTAAGGAAGAGAAGGAGGGAGAAAGGCACATATGTGTATTTCTTTTCATCTTCTCTTTTTATGTAGAAAGAATTGTAACCCTTCTTTCCTGTAGGGAAAAGGTAAGGAGACTAAAGAGGATTCAATGTGATGTTCTTGGGAGGCTGAAATAATTGAGACAACGAAGCTTTGTTGCATCAAAAAATCTTAGTTTGCAGGGAACGAAAAAGAAATTGCTTACTCTTCATCCCATTTTCTCCATTTTTGTAAAGAACTCAGTAGAACAAGACAGAACAGGCTCAACACAGAAACTTGAAGCCTGACACCAGGATCCAAGAGCCTTATCTATATGGTTCAAAGGAAAAGGAAAGAAAAGTTGAATATATTTGGGAGCTGTGAGGCCAAGTCATAATAATACATTAGAAATAAATTTAATACATGTAAAGTGTTTATAAAGTAAAATTAGAGTCCTACAGAAAAATAAAATTTAAAAATAATAGTTGTGGCCCGCATGCCACAACTACTGCGCCCACGTGCTCTGGACCCCGCGTGCCACAACTAGAGAGAGAAAACCCAGACGCCACAACTAGAGAGAAGCCTGGGCACTGCAACAAAGAGCCCACGTGCCGCAATTAAAGACACGATGCAGGGCTTCCCTGGTGGCGCAGTGGTTGAGGGTCCGCCTGCCGATGCAGGGGACACGGGTTCGTGCCCCGGTCCGGGAAGATCCCACATGCCGCGGAGTGGCTGGGCCCGTGAGCCATGGTCGCTGGGCCTGCGCGTCCGGAGCCTGTGCTCCACAAGGGGAGAGGCCACAACAGTGAGAGGCCCGCGTACTGCAAAAAAAAAAAAAAAAAAGACCCGATGCAGCCAAAACTAAATTAATTAATTAAATAAATAATCTTTTTAAAAATAAATAAATAAATAAAAGTGAAATACTTAGGTATAAATATGACAAAAAATTTGTCAGACCTGTGCATTATAACTCCAAAACACTGCTGAGAGATTTAAAGAAAATCTAAATAAATGGAGAGATACACCATGTTCATGGTTCAGAAGACTCAGTATTGTTACAATATCAACCTTCCCCAAATTGATCTATAGATTCAATGAAATCCCAATCAAAATCCCAGGAGATTTTTGTGTAGAGTTGATAAGCTGTTTCTAAAATTCACTTTGAAATGAAAAGGACCTAAACAACCAAAACAACTTTGAAAAAGCAGAATAAAATTGGAGGACTTACAAGACTTCATATAAAGCTACAGTAATCAAGACTCTGAGCCACCGATGGAGACTCTGTACATTTGAAACTCATTTATCATAAATGCATTTTAGTTTATTCCCCCTTCTAAAACTTGGAGATTTTAAGGGGGAGGGGGAGTGACACCAAACATCAACATGGCGGACTCAAGCTGAGTCTCAAATAACTGCAAAAGCGATCACATAATCAGGTAGAATTTGTAGCATGAAAGTTGTTATTCTAGGCTTAACTATCCAAGTAGTTTAGCTAAGCTTTAGGCAGTGACTGGATCCTCCTTTTCAGATCCAAATGAGAGAATTATTTTATATATGCACGCAAGTTCGTTCTGTGTGTGTGTGTGTGTGTGTGTGTGTGTGTGTGTGTGTGTGTGTGTGTCTAAGTTTCTCTGCATCCTCGAGGGCATTTGGTATTGTCATTATTTTTTCTCTTAGCCACTGTGAGAGATGTGTTGTGATATCTTGTTGTGGTAATATCTGCATTCCCCTACTGGCCAATGATAAACATCTTTTCCTGTGCTCAGCTGCCATCTCCTTGTATAATTTTAAAGCACAAAAGAATCTAAGCTATGAGCAATATAAGTGAACCTTTTCCTGTTACATATGAGGAAACTGAGGCCTGGATTATTTAAGTGATTTGTCTAAGATTATTGTTGGCTAGTATCAGGGCAAGAATTAAAATCATGGTTAAATTAAAATCATGGTTTCCTGAATCTGAGGCTAGAATATTTCCCCTGTGTCATATTACTTTTCGTCATCTCTTCTACTGTGCAGTCTGCATAGACTTTCCCTCCAATAGGTCTTTGATCTAATCTATTATTATTATTATTATTTTTTTTTTTTTTTTTGCGGTACGCGGGCTTCTCACTGTTGTGGCCTCTCCCATTGCGGAGCACAGGCTCCGGATGCGCAGGCTCAGCGGCCATGGCTCACGGGCCCAGCCACTCCGCGGCATGTGGGATCTTCCCGGACCGGGGCACGAACCCGTGTCCCCTGCATCGGCAGGCAGACCCTCAACCACTGCGCCACCAGGGAAGCCCTGCATCGTGTCTTTAATTGCGGCACGTGGGCTCTTTGTTGCAGTGCCCAGGCTTCTCTCTAGTTGTGGCATCTGGGTTTTCTCTCTCTAGTTGTGGCACGTGGGGTCCAGAGCACATGGGCGCAGTAGTTGTGGCATGCGGGCTTAGTTGCCCTGCGGCATGTGGAATCTTAGTTCCCTGATCAGGGATTGAACCCGCATCCCCTGCATTATAAGGCAGATTTTTTACCACTGGACCACCAGGGAAGTCCTAGTTTTTCACATTTTAAATGGTATATTTTAAACGTCTCAATTTCCAAGTGCCTATTGTCAGTGTGTAGAAATACTGTTCATTTTTATATATTTATAATACTTCCATTCTGTTGGATAGCACTTGGTCACAGCCTCCCCTATTGCAGGTTTGGCTGGGAAATGTTACTATCTAGTGTCTTCCCAAATGGAAAAGAACATGAAATTGATAAAATAGCTAACTAGTAACAACCCAAATATTGACTAATGATGAAAATGTTCAGGATTTAGAAGTCTCTTGAAAAATTGCTTCCAGGAATTTTTTTTTTTTTTTTTTTTGTGGTACGCGGGCCTCTCACTGTTGTGGCCTCTCCCGTTGTGGAGCACAGGCTCTGGACGCTCAGGCTCAGAGGCCATGGCTCATGGGCCCAGCCGCTCCGCAGCATGCAGGATCTTCCTGGACCGGGGCACGAACCCGTGTCCCCTGCATCGGCAGGCGGACTCTCAACCACTGCGCCACCAGGGAAGCCCCAGGAGCATTTTTTAAGTTTAAATACCTTCATGTTAAGCAAATCACTGTGGAAGAATAGATAAGATTCACTAGTGGAGCATAATAAAAAATGTAATGGAATCAAGCATATTCAAGTATTTGTCGTTTGATAAAGGTGACATTTCAAAACTGCTGAGATGAACTTGGAATTGTAATTTCATACAAAATCTTAGCAGCAAGGTAGACATGTTAAGTTTGAGATACCTGTTAGATTGGGGAGATGTCTGGGCTAGAGGTAAAAATTGGGGAAATCACCGAAAGCCAGAGTAGAGGTAGAGAGGTCCATGGGCTGAGTCCTAGGTATTCCTAAATTCAGAAGTGGAGCAGTTGATGAGGTGGCGAAGGAGACTGAGCAGAAGCCCGGCGGTTAGGAGGAAATTCGGTGTGGGAAGTCACGTGGATAAGTTTTTGAGGCAGGAAGTGATCCCCTGCACCAGTTGATAGGTCACAGAAGACGAGGGCTGAGAATTGATCATTCAATTCAGAGATGTAGAAGTCTTTGGGGACCTTGACAAGAGCAGTTTCTGGGAATTAGGGAGGCAACAGCCTGATTTAAGGGGATTTAAGAGACAAATGGGAGAAAAATAATTGGAGATAGCAGCATAGACAACTTTCAAGAGGTTTTCCTGTAAAGATAGGCAGAAAAACAAAGTGGAAGCTGGCGAGGGCTGTGGTCAAGAGAGGATTTGTGTTGTTGTTTTAAGATTAAAGAACTTAGAAAATGTACACACGCACCAATGGGAATGATGTCGTAAAGAGAAAACATGATGTAAAAGAGCGAGGGGAGAATCGCTGGGACCATGTCTTTGTCTAGGAAGAGAGAATAGGATCTAGTACATAAGTGCTGGGGCCTTAGAACAATGGGCAGTGCAGCCATTGTCACAGGAGGGAAACAGGAAAGTGGCACAGTTGCAGGTAGGTGGGGAGATGTGGCCGGCGACTAAGCTCTCACTGTCCTGCTTGTGTGTTTTCGGTGTAATAAAAGCAAGGTCGGGCTTCCCTGGTGGCGCAGTGGTTGAGAGGCCACCTGCCGATGCAGGGGACATGGGTTCGTGCCCCGGTCCGGGAGGATCCCACATGCCGCGGAGCGGCTGGGCCCGTGAGCCATGGCCGCTGGGCCTGCGCGTCCGGAGCCTGTGCTCCGCAACGGGAGAGGCCACAGCGGTGAGAGGCCCGCGTACCACAAAAAAAAAAAAAAAGCAAGGTCATCAGCTCCAAGTGAGGGTCTGGGGAGAAGGGATGAAATGGTCATCTTGGGTGAATGGACTGGAGAGAAATGGACGGACAACACTGAAGGCTCGCTTGAGGTTAGCAGTCATGAACTTAGAGGGAAAGCCTTCGGCTTAATTTTTTTGTTTTTCTCCACCCATGTTTGGCCACGTGCGTGCAGGTCCAGAGTAGGTCATGGTGATTTATCCAGGGTGAGGTCTTCTCAGGTGACTTTGAGGAAGTGAGAGAAAGGCAAAGGAGTGAACTGAAGCTGGTTTAAGAGAGAACGGAGGACGTGGGGCAGTGAGGGGCAGGGATAGGGTCAGTCTCAGATGGAAGAATCGTAAGGGTTGGCCTGTGAGAGGGATGCAGGGTGGGCTCCTTGATCTGAGGTTGCAGAGGGTTTTTACTCATGAGCAGATAAAAGCCAAGAGTTGGAGAGAGATAGCAGAGAACTGGAAAGCCAGGATATTGGAAGGATTATCTATGTGGATACTGAATTTGTGCTCAGAACCCGAAGCCTTAGCTCTAATTTTCTAATATCCTTTGCTGCCGTTGGACTGATAATATGTTTAGTGTTCTTACTCGCAACAGTTTCATGTCTCTTCTTTCATAGTTTCTGTTTCTTAGTCCTTAGTGCTCGGTGAGATTTTCTTTGTGTTGTCTTTCATTCCATCTATTGCATTTAAAATTTTAGCCATTATATTTCTCATTTCCCAGAGTTCTTTCTTGCTTCTGATTAACTTTTCAGAGCATCCCTCTCTAGGAAAAAAATTCAGTTTTTGATAATCCGCATGATTTGTTGTACCACATATAGTTCATGCATCAGAATATGGTTCTTGTTCTCCAGTATGTTCCTTTCTGCACTCAGGTATTATATTTTTACACATAAATTTTTTCCCCAAATGATGAAGTATATTGTGTTACATAGTTAACTTTTAAACGTCTTTTCATTTTAGGTATCAAAAAGTAAAGATGGAAAAGAACAAAGTGAAACTGTATCACCATCCGAAGATGAAACATTCTCCTGGCCAGGTCCCAAAACAGTTATGTTGAAAAGAACATCCCAAGGCTTTGGTTTTACATTAAGGCATTTTATTGTTTATCCCCCAGAGTCGGCAATTCAATTTTCATATAAGGTAAGAGAAGTAATTAAAGTAGAACACAAGGCATTTCCTGTCTCCTTCTTGTCTTCCTCTCATCCTGCCTTCTTTCTGTCTTAAAAGAATTGTGTTATATCTGCATTTTTATTATATTCTTTTCCATCTTTTAGATACTTTTTACCTTCTAGAACAAACACTTTCATCTCCTCTGAAAGGTCATAGTGATTATGAACTCCAAATCCTTGTTATTAGAACTTCTAATTCTAAACTTCACTCTACTTTTTCTAATATGTAGCTGTTTTTCTAATATCTAGAAGGGTGGTGAGTTTTCTAGGCTGAGCATGCAGAGGAAATATAGTTCGTTAAAATATTTGGACAGTTATAAAAAGTTATTAGAATTAGAATGATACTTAACTTTCAGATAAGTAATATGATGGCAAGTCAGAATTTAAAAACACAGCTTCTCACTAGAGTGCATTACACTAATATGCTTCAACGTATAGGAACATGGTCTCATAAGCAGCGGATGGAATCATTATAGTGGCAGCTGACATCCTGAGTACTTGTTCTGTATTCTTTATGAGCATTATATCAGTTTATTATTAACCTCATATAACAGATGTGGAAACTGGTCTGAGTCATATAATGAGTAAGTGGTGGACCTAGGATTTGAACTTGGCCAACATGAATGCCTGATGCTTAACTGTTGTTCAAAAGTGTAATGGAAATAATGACATTCAGAAGACTTGGAAGACGTTGGCCAAGCCACTTAACTTCTTTTGGCTTCTAGATTTCCATTCTAATTCGAGGGGATTGTACTAAAAGATTAGAAAGTCCTTTCTAATTCTAAATATCTATGAATCTTGGGCTGTCTTGTAAAGCATAGTGTCAGATTGCTTCTGGAGGCCACACTTTTTTTTACTATATCTTTCTTAAATATTTCTATCTAGGAAAATGTCTTATAAGCTTTTAAAAGTACTAAAGAGTTTTTAAGGATTATGAATAATTGCTATCTTTAGAATTAAAATTGACCAGTTTAGTGTTCCTGAAATGTATAAAACAGTTGAACTGGATTCCCTAAGAATCTACTTTATCTTTAAATGTCTTAAATAGTATAACTTAGGTATTAGGTCACATGTGAGAGTAGTTGAAAATTTAAGAGTCCCTTGCGTTAATTACATATTAAGACTGAATTTTATTTTTTGTCTTTTGGTTTTGTTTTGAAGAAGAGCTTTGGATCATGATGATATAGATAGTACAGTTTTTATAAGATAATTTTGCTAAACACAAATTTCAAATGCATTATTATTATTGTTATAATATAATCAGAAAATATTTCTAGAAATTTTAGAGGGACAGTGTAGCTGCTAACATAATCTTTGGAGTCAAAAGGGCCTGGGTTTGAGTCCCATCTCTGCCCTTGTTAGCTTTGTGACCTTGGGTTAGTCTCCTAATAGACAGTGATAGCACTTTCCTCACTGTGGCTGTGTTGAGTAAGTGATGTAATACATATAAAACAGTTAGTACAGGAATTGGCAGACAGTAATTGCTCATTAAACCTCAGCTATTAATGCTGTTATTTAACACAGATGTTCTTGCAAATAGGTCTGTCTTGTACCTTTTACATGGAAAATATTTATTGAAATCTTTTCAGTTATAAAAATTTGTTCATTCACTTCAAAGGAGTATATAAAAATTAATATTGTAGAGCTTTCAGAAAATGTGCAGTTAATACAACGTCTTTATTATGTTATGTATCTGGCAACCTTGGCAGTCTCAGAACAGAGCATATAACCAGGAAAAAACTATGTATTTGGGCAGCCAAAATAAAGGTCAAAAATTATATAACAAATTATCAGCCCTTCACTAAATCTTTGTTTTTCTTTCTGCAGTACATTGTAGTTTTTGTATGGTAGAGGCTCAACAAATATTTGAATAAATGTATTTTTATGCTAGTTTTTCAAAGTTGCTTTTCTAATTTCCCAGCTAGAGATAGATAACATGGCAGCAAGACAGCCTGGTAGCAATGAAAGCAACCAAATAGATAAAGCTCAAAGTTTTAAATATATACCAATTTGGAGCCAATGTATCCAAAGACAGTTCTGGGTCCTGTAATAGCCTTTAAAGGCCCATTTTTCAATGTATAGCACATAAGTGATGACCAGCCTGGCCCTCTCTGTACAGCTGTTTACTCCTGACAACTCTCCTTGGATGTCCATTTTAGACATCTTACACTCAGTATGTCAGAAACTTCTGTTGTCCTCCTCATAAATTGGCTTTACCTATAGCCTTCCCATCTCTGTGTGTGACAGCTTCCTCCTTCTGGCAAGAGGTACTGTTAGTGAGACCGTAATTGGCACATTTTGGGGAGGGCAATTTGACTTGAATTGAGCCTCACTGTGATTTTACCAGTTATAAACATTATTCATATATGAATATATATATTTTTATTTTGTAGGATGAAGAAAATGGCAACAGAGGAGGTATGTTATAAAAGGTTTAATTTTTCTCTGAATGTTTTTTTACCCATGCCCTTCAAGTCTTTAAGTAATATTCAATGAGATGATATAGTTTTTGGAGTCCAAATATATAACAACAGTCTTTAGATGTGAGAGTCATAGAAATTAAACGTTTTTACCATAGACTTCAAAATTTTATGGATTCCATTGTGTCACCATAATTTGTGTGATGATTTTATTGTCATTTATATATTAGTGTTTATGTGGGGGAATGTATCATGATTCTGAGGGAAGTAATTCTGAGATTTTTTTATTCAATTAGTAATCTTTTAAATTTAGTGATTCTTTTAGTGTGTGTTTTATCTGCTAGATTTATTGGTTCAAATATTGAGAAGTAGAGTATTTTGGTTCTTGTAGTTAGTCTTACTCTTGATTTAAACATATTTAATGAACTTAAAAGGCTGGGGATGGGGTTATTTCTTAAAAACTGCCATTTATCTTCATTTCAATCTTATATGAACTTTAATGAATTAAAATTTATACACAATAAAAAGCACCCATCTAGAAAACTTATTTCTATGTAATTTTAGATGTTTAAAAAGTTGTAAAAATAGTGAAAATATCCATATATCTTTCATTCAACTTCCCCTCGTGTTAAACACATAACTATGGTACAATTAACAAAATTAGGCACTCCTATCTAAGCTGCAGGATTTATTTGGATTCTTCCCCTTTTCTGTTCCCGGAGTTCACGTTGCATTCACTTGTCACACCCCCTTGGTTCTTCTAGTCTGTGACAGTGCCTCAGTCTTTCCTTGTAATTCACGGGCTTGATAATTTTGAGTAGCACTGGTCAGTTATTTTGAATGTCTTTCAATTTGGTTTTGTCTTGATGTTTTCTTATTATTAGTTTGAAGTGATGCATTTTTAGCAAGAATACCCATTTGCACGTAATTTAAGTGTACTGCTACACTTAAGGTTTTGTTGTGATAAATATGTAATGGGAAACCACCATTCCAATCAAGATGTGATATCAAAAAGAACCTTTCCAAAAAAAAAAAAGAACCTTTCCGTCATTCCATAAAGTTCCCTTGTATGGCTTTGCTGTCAACACTCTGCTGGCCCTAGATAATCGCTGATCTGCTTTCTGTCACTGTAGATGAGTTTTGCCTCTTCTAGAATTTCTTATAAATGGAATAATACAATGTGTACTCTCTGTATCTTTCAAAGATACATCTTCTCAGCCCATCTTCTTTGGCATAGTAGTTTTGAGATTCACCACTTTGTAAGTGTAGGTACTAATAGTACTACTTTTTTTTGCTGAGTGGTTTTTCCCTTGCTTGAATAGACCATAAATTGTTTATGCACTCACCTGTTGATGGACCTTTATAATACCCATATCTGACTTTAGGTCTTGGAATGGTTATGTTAAGGGTTACACTGAGAGGAAAATGGCTTCTTTCAGCACTATCAAAAGTAATGAATGTGTAGGGTGAGGTAGGACCCTTCATAGTTGTCACTGTTGTGCAAGATGGGCCACTCCTTGCACAAGGTCACCATCTGTCGTGCACCAGGGCTCAGGATGGATTCCAAATGTTACTTGGCCTTAGTGGGGAAAGGGAAGACTGACAAAACCACGAGAGGCAAGAGAAAAGAAGACGTGGGTCCTCTGTCTCCCCATCATCCTACAGAGTGATGTACTGATGCCTGGACTAGCTACCAGACACACAGCGCCTAGAATTTCATGCCTGTCATGTTCTAGTTTCTACTGGGAGAGATATACTGCTAATAAATGTAGAGGGACTTAGTTATAAAACTTTATTCTGCAGATGATTATATTTCTGACATATCCATTCACTGAAGTGACATTTCATTATATGCTTTGACTGGAGATAATAGACTTAAACATTTGTAAGGGAAAACTTGGACGATCTAGATCTAACAGAAGATTTGGAGAGGCATGATAAAGTGAGACTAAAGGGTGTGATCTGCTGGGAAAAATTACAGTTTAAATACCATTTTATTTATTAATTTATACTTAATCTCATTCAAAAAAGTGTTTGTGTCCACATGCAGGTATTATAGTAAGATAAAAATAAGATTAAAACGTTCATGGGGGAAAAATGAATTAAACTGACATTTGAGAGGTTTAGTACACGTAAATGCGTGCTGTAGATCGTACACTGTTATCAAAGATGGGCTATAAATTTGCTTCTGAGCTTTTCCCAGTGGCAAGAAAAAAAAAAGGGAGAGAGAGCGAGAGAAAGAAAGAAGGAGAGAAGGAAGGAAGGGAGGGGGAGGGAGGAAGGAAGGGAAGGAGGAAGGAAGGAAGGATGGATTATTATTTAAGGATTAACCAAGGATTCACATCATCCATAAGGAAACAACGTCTGGTTTGCACTGAAGTCTGAGACACGTTTCTCCTATGGTTCCTCCTAATGGAAACAAAGAATAATATAGTAGGTAACATCCTCAGTCCCATCCCTTTATATGACTATTTTTTAAGAGATTCCTCAATGTAAGCTGACTTCAAAACCCCACGGTCCAATTTAGTGTAAAGAACTTCTCAACTGGGGACAGATTTGCTCCCCAGGGAACACATGGCAGTGTCGGTTGTCGCAGTTAGGGTGGGGGGAGGGTGTGCTGCTGGCATCTAGCAGGGAGAGGCCAGAGATGCTGGTAAGAATCCTACAATGCACAGGACACCCCCCTTCCCGCCCCTGCCACCCCAAAGAATTATCCGGCCCAAATGTTAATAGTGCCAGTGTCGAGAAACCTTGGGTTATAGTGATGGATACCAAAACAATGGCCCAACTGTACAGATCCCCAAGAGTCTGGCTTGATCTGGTGACAATACTCAGACCATTTAGAAGAATGGATATTCAGGACTACATATCCTGTGATCTTTAATGATTATTATACCTCACAACTGAATTTTGATCTGAATTGAGTTACCGCTATAGTTTGAGGTTAAATTATCTGGCCATTCTACTGGCATTGCATGTTGTCAATGAAGGAATAATCATGAGTAAGAAAAATGTTAGTTTAAGAAAATACAGAGTCAATCAATATATTAATAACTAGAAGATAAAATAGCTAAAAGAAAAAAATCAAAGAATGTAAATAATTGAAATGTAATAATCTTATCATCAGGAATCCAACAGATTGAGGGAGAAAATCATTATAAGCTAGGTTAACAATTTAATTTAAAAGGCCAATAGAAGAATTAAAATAAACACAACATAACTAAGGTTTTAAAATAAGAAAAATACAAATTCAAGCACCTTACCTCCTACGAAGCAAGGTCCATCAAAGTAAGATTATTTATAAAGTCCAGAACATCTGTATGTATTCTTCCTGAGAAGAACACTATAAAAAGATATGAGAATACCTAAAGAAATTATTTTATGATATGTTTATAATATACCTGAAAGGAGAACTACTTGATTTTTTATTTTGTGGAGGGTGGTAGAAATTAATATCTGATTGAGGACTTAATCTATAGTAGGAATCATAATATATGTTATTATGCTGTTTAATCCTCACTGTAATGCTGTGAGGTGTGAGACAGTATTCCCATTTTGTAGATGAGGAAACTGAGGCTGAAAAAGACATCAAATAACTTGCCCAAGATTACACAGCTAAGTGACAGAGCTGGACTTCCAAATCAGGCATGTATAACTCTGAAGCCCATCTTCTTTAAACTGTGCGATTTTATATCTGTTGACTTTAAAAAATAGTTTGACTTACATAGGGTCAAGAATTAGTAGATAAATATAGGGTATATTTACTATGTTAGGAAATTAACTCTGTGAAATGTCTCCACATTGAGAAAGTTAAAAACAAAGAAACATGGAGGACTTCCCTAGCAGTCCAGTGGTTAGGACTCCCAGTGCAGGGAGTGCAGGTTCGATCCCTGGTCGGGGAACTAAGATCCCACATGCTGCATGGCGCGGCCAAAAAACGAAAAAAACCCAAAAAACAAGGAAACCTGTTCCATATTTGTGAACACTTAAAGACAAAGAATTCACAACAAGGTCAGGGAAACACCAAGTTCAGAGGCCCCAGACATCTTGTAGTAGCACCCACCACTTGTTACTAGACTCTGAATAGCTGGCTGGCAATGGCCCTGGAAAGTTAAATGAGTTTAAAGAGTTCCTAGTTCTCTGTGTCCTTTTGCCTCCCTGGGCCAGGCTTGCTTTCATCATCCCAGTTGGCAGTGGGGGTCACAGGCTGGTCTACAGAGGCCTACTTAGCTTACGTTTAGTACTCATAATACCATTTCAGATAAACTGATCAGATCATCTGTCAGAACATATTCTATGTGAAAAATATCTTCTGACTTGTGAACAATTGTTTATAGATCCGTTTAAAAAATACAACCTATTTAGAGACAGATGACATGTAATCTATTATTTTGACTCAGCTGAATGTTTCGGTATTTATTTTATAGTCTCATTTCCTTTTCAGACTTATTTTCAAGCGTACTGAGATTACAAAATCCTTTATATGAATTTTGTTTAATGAAATAGAATCCCAGCCACCGGTATAATGATCCGAGTCAGAGCCTAGAATCACTGGAGAGAAAAGAATTCCCAGAATTTTATTCAAGCTCCTAAGAGATCCTGCTATGTTGCCAGAATTCTGTGAAACGGTTGAAAGGTTTTGTTTGGTGTTCTTTCCTTTTGGTACCTCAGTGGAGTCTCTTTTGCCAGTTACTTTTCTGATTATTCTCTTTACCCAACTTTTCCATTCTGTTATATATTATTTCTCATATCTTGTATATATGTGTCCTCTCTTGTGTTTTAAAAGTTATTTTTCTTTCTTGTTAGTTTTCTGTGCTATAATGCAAATACTGTTTACAAGAGAAAGGCCATTAAGGTAGAAAAATATTTTTTGGTGATAATAATGCTGGCGGATAATTGCTATCTTGCTGACGTCCTGTTGTCCCTTAAATCATAAATGCATAAATGATCAAAATAAGAATAATAGAAGGTTTGTAATTACCCTTATTTCTCCTTTACTTATTCTATGAGAAAAACTCTACCTCAGCTTAGTTGTAGGGACACTTCCAATATTCTAAAATGTGTATGTCATTTTGTTATGCTCAATAACTGGTGGATTTCTACTTTGGCATTAAACTTTATATTCAAGCATGTTAATAGTAGAAAAAAAAGTATCTGGGAATTCTATATACTTTCTCAGTAGTAAAAATTTGTATTTTGTGATTGCAGTCATTTCTGACAAACAGCTCTGTAGTCTGTGTTAGAGTTTTCTAATGAAGGATAGTTTAATGGCAAGACATAGAACCCCCCGCCCCTGCCAGGCCACCTTAGGAAAGATGTGTTAATTCTAAGAAACAAATAAGACATCTCCAAATTCAAAGTCAAGTGCTGTAGGATACCCAGGGTGCCCCAGACAGCAGAATTAGGACCTGGAAAGTAACTAAATGCAGAGTAACAACAGCAACAAAATCTTGGCATATGATCCTCCAAAGGCCTAAACTCTGCTACTTACAGGGTGGTTTAAATGATGTTCACGGATAGTTTTGATTATACATGATTGTCTCATATGCTGACCTCTGTAGAAGGAACAACCCTAACTGTATCTTCTTCCTTCCTTCTTCTCTCATCATAATAATTCCAAATTCCCCAAGAGAGAAATATAATTGGCCTAGTTCATCATTTAATGAACAGCACTCACTATGTTTAGAGATCAAATGTTCTTCAGTTTAATGAAGATCTAAATTCTGTAGAGCTGAGAAAATTGAGTATATTTTATGCCGTTGATTTCCATTAATAGATTGAAAACCTATTCCCTCAGGATAATATAACACTAAATTATGGACCTGAAAATTGGTTGGAAGAAGAAATTCTTATTATGGGTAGGTCTGTGGTCTATGGTGTGCTGGTAGGGTGTCAGAATTGTGTTCATGTTACTTTTGAAATGTAGCAATACTAACCGAGTGGGCTTCACAGATCTCACGATATCTTTGGGAAGGCACATTAACTGAACCCCTTAGGATCCATTTTTAACTGTATTGACAGGTAAATTATTTGAGTTTTGAGTTTCTCTGGTAGTTAGGTAAATATACTAATTAGCTGCATATTTTTATTAACTTCTAGTGCTGTTCAATTGAACAACCACAGGTGTCTTAAACTGTCTTGAAGATATTTTACAAAGTAGAAATGATGATGGTGGTGGTGATGATGATGATGATGAAGATGATGTGGTGGTGGTGATGATGCTGGTGATGGGGCGATGATGATGGTGACAGGGTGATGATGATGGTGGTGGTGATACTGGTGATGCTGGTGATGGGGTGATGATGATGGTGATGATGATGATGGTGATGATGATGATGATGGTGGTGGTGATGCTGGTGGTGATGGTGACAGGGTGATGATGATGGTGATAGTGATGATGGTGGTAGTGACCGGGTGGCAGAAGCAGCTAACTTACAATGTGCCAGGTGCTGTTCTAAGACTCTGCATGGATTAACTCATTTAATCATCACAACAACTTTCTGGGGTGGATATTATTATCATCTCCATTTGTGTGTGTGTGTGTGTGTGTGTGTGTTACGCGGGCCTCTCACTGTTGTGGCCTCTCCTGTTGCAGAGCACAGGCTCCGGACACGCAGGCTCAGCGGCCATGGCTCACGGACCCAGCCACTCCGCGGCATGTGGGATCTTCCCGGACTGGGGCACGAACCCGTGTCCCCTGCATTGGCAGGTGGACTCCCAACCACTGCGCCACCAGGGAAGCCCCCTCATCTCCATTTTTAAGATGAGGAAATTGAGGCACAAAGTGTCTAAGTAACTAGCAAGTGGTAGAGTTGGACAGTTTGATTCTAGAGTTTTCTCTCAATTCCCACCCCGGCTTCTCAGAAAGAACTTTACTCTCACATAATTCATTCTTGAAAATGTGAAGGAAAGAGGGTTCTGTTCCCTTGAAAGTCAAGCAGTATTAAAAAAAAATCACTGAGGGACTTCCTGGTGGCGCAGTGGTTAAGAATCCGCCTGCCAATGCAGGGGACACGGATTCGAGCCCTGGTCCAGGAAGATCCCACATGCCACAGAACAACTAAGCCCATGTGCCGCAACTACTGAGCCTGTGCTCTAGAGCCCGTGAGCCACAACTACTGAAGCCCGTGCACCTAGAGCCCATGTTCCACAAAAAGAGAAGCCACTGCAACGAGAAGCCCGTGCACCACAACGAAGAGTAGCCCCCGCTCGCTGCAACTAGAGAAAGGCCGTGCACAACAATGAAGACCCAGTGCAGCCAAAAAAAAAAAAAAAAGTAAAAAAATCACTGATTCAAAATTCAGGTATAATTTTGTTAGCATAGAATTAGCATATCATACTTGTTCTTTAGTTTTCTTCTTTATCTTCATAATTGAATATGTACTATTGGCTTAAATCTGCTGGGCTTAAGGATAAAGCATCGTTGCTTTAATGTCTGCAGTTGGTTTTCATCTTTGATTCCGTTATATTATGACTGATAACACTTTTTTTGGTTTTGTTTTGTTTTGTTTCTACTTATTTTTGTGAAATGATAAGGGCACTTATAGGTATTTACCCAAGATAAATGAAACATACCTGCAAGAATATTTGTACAGAAATGTTCAAATTATTCATATTAAATAAGCACTGGATTGAGTCGACCTAAATATTAATCAACATATGAACTGATGACCAAATTGTGGTATATCCATATAATGGACTACACAGGGCATCTTGGATCAATCTCAAAAACATTTATTTTCTTGAGGTGGAATTCACCTAACATAAAATTCATCCTTTTAAAGTGACCAATTCAGTAACATTTAGTAGAGAATTAAAGGACGTGTATGCAGTGTGCATCTGCCACCTCTATCTAGTTCCAAAACATTCCGTCACCCCAAAAGGAAACCCATGTCCAGTAAGCAGTCATTCACTGTTCTCCCCTCCCCCAGGTCCCTGGCAACCACCAGTCTGTTTTCTGTCCCCATGGATTTAACCTATTCTAGATATTTCATATAAATGGAATCATACAATGTGCAACGTTTTTCATATGGCTTCTTCCACTTAGTATAATGTTTTTGAGGTTTGTCTGTGTGTCACATATATCAGTACTTCATTTCTCTTTATGGCTGAATAATATTACATTGTAGGTATATACCACAGTGTGTTTATCCATTCATCCATTGATGGACATTTGGGCTGTTTCCACCTTTTGACCGTTGTGATTAGTGCTGCTATGAACATGCATGTACAAGTGTTTGTTTGCATTCCTATCTTAAATTCTTTGAGGTATATATCTAGGAGTGGAATTGCTGGGTCATATGGTGATTCTATGTTTAACATTTTGGGGAACTGCTAAATGGTTTTCCGTAGTACCTGCACCATTTTTACATTCCCATCAGCAATATAGGAGGACCCCAGTTTCTCTACATCCTCACCAACACGTGTTATTTTCCATTTTTGTTATTATAACCAACCTATCGAGTATGAAGTGGTGTCTCATTTTGGTTTGCTTTGCATTGCCTTAATAACTAATGATGTTGAGCATTTTCTTGAGCTTGTTGGCCATTTTTGTATCTTCTTTGGAGAGATGTCTGTTCAAATCTATTGCCCATTTTTTTAATTGGGCTGTTTGTCTTTTAGTTTTTGAGTTGGAAGTGTTCTTTATATATTCTAGATACTAGGCCCTTATCAGATACATGATTTGCAAAGATCTTCTCTCATTCTGTAGGTTGTCTTTTTATTTTCTTGATAATGTCCTTTGATGCACAAAATTTTAACTTTTGATGACATCTAATATATCTACGTTTATTGCTTACGCTTTTCCTGTCAAACTCATTTTGATTAGTGAAGAAGCCAAGTGCAAAAAGAGTACAAAGCATCTGATTCCATTTATGTGAAACTCCAGGAAAGACAAATCTAAACAAATCTGTGGTTGCCTGAATTGACTAGGAAGAGGCACAAGGGAAGTTTTGGGCTTGATGGAAATCTTCTATATCTTGATTGTGGTGGCGGTTGCATGGGTGTGTACATTTGTCAAAACTTAGGAACTGTGTACTTAAATGGGTACATTTTATCTTAGGTAAGTTATAATAAAGTTGATTTAAAACAAAAAGAACATATGCAATTTATTTATTCAGTCTACTGTTGATGGACGTTTAGATTTTTTCCAGTGTTTACCTATTTCAAACAGTGCAGCTGTGAGCCATCTTATTACACGTACTTTGTGCACAAATGTCCTCATTTCTGGTGGGTATATATATCTAGGGATGGCATTACTGACTCATAGGTATGCATACAATCACATTTAGTAGATACTGCTAAAAAGTTTTCCAAAGTGATTATACCGATTTACACAGCTACCAACAGGGTATGAGAATTCCACTTGTTCCATATCATCACTAACACTTGGCATTTGTCAGTCTTTTTAATTTTATCCATTCTAGTGAGTGTGTAGTGGAGTGGAATTTGGGTTAAGTTAAACTTTCTTGACACTGATGAAGTCGATTACCTTTTATTTGGTTATTAGCTATCAGTGCTTTTTAAAATAATTCATATGTAGGAGTCTAAATTTTTTTTTTTTTTTTTTTTTTTTTTTTTTTTTTTTTTTTTTTGTGGTGTCTGTTGTAATTTCTTCTTTTTCATTTGTAATTTTATTGATTTGAGTCCTCTCCCTCTTTTTCTTGATGAGTCTGGCTAATGGTTTATCAATTTTGCTTATCTTCTCAAAGGACAAGCTTTTAGTTTTATTGATCTTTGCTGTTGTTTTCTTTGTTTCTATTTCATTTATTTCTGCTCTGATCTTTATGATTTCTTTCCTTCTGCTAACTTTAGGTTTTGTTTGTTCTTCTTTCTGTTGTTCCTTTAGGTGTAAGGTTAGATTATTTATTTGAGATTTTTCTTCTTTCTTGAGATAGGCTTGTATAGCTATAAACTTATGTCTTAGAACTACTTTTGCTGCATCCGATAGCTTTTGGATCGTCGTGTTTTCATTGTCATTTGTCTCTAGGTCTTTTTTGATTTCCTCTTTGATTTCTTCAGTGATCTCTTGGTTATTTAGTAACGTATTATTTAGCCTCCATGTGTTTGTGTTTTTTACGTTTTTTCCCCTGTAATTCATTTCAAATCTCATAGCGTTGTGGTCAGAAAAGATGCTTCATATGATTTCAATTTTCTTCAATTTACTGAGGCTTAATTTGTGACCAAAGATGTGATCTATCCTGGAGAATGTTCTGTGCACACTTGAGAAGAAAGTGTAATCTGCTGTTTTTGGATGGAATGTCATAAAAATATCAATTAAATCTATCTGGTCTATTGTGTCATTTAAATCTTGTGTTTTCTTATTTATTTTTATTTTAGATGATCTGTCCATTTTTGTAAGTGAGGTGTTAAAGTCCCCCACTATTATTTTGTTACTGTTGATTTCCTCTTTTACAGCTGTTAGCAGTTGCCTTATGTATTGAGGTGCTCCTATGTTGGGTGCATATCTATTTGTAATTGTTATATCTTTTCTTGGATTGATCCCTTGATCATTATGTAGTGTCCTTCCTTGTCTCTTGTAACATTCTTTATTTGAAAGTCTATTTTATCTGATATGAGAATTGCTACTTCAGCTTTCTTTTGATTTCCATTTGCATGGAATATCTTTTTCCTTCCCCTCACTTTCAGTCTGTATGTGTCCCTAGGTCTGAAATGGGTATCTTGTAGACAGCATATATATGGGTCTTGTTTTTGTATCCATTCAGCAAGCCTGTGTGTTTGGCTTGGAGCATTTAATCCATTCATGTTTAAGGTAATTATCAATATGTATGTTCCTCTTACCATTTTCTTAATTGTTTTGGGTTTGTTTTTGTTGGTCCTTTTCTTCTCTTGTGTTTCCCACTTAGAGAAGTTCCTTTAGCATTTGTTGTAGAGCTGGTTTGGTGGTGCTGAATTCTCTTAGCTTTTGCTTGTCCATAAAGCTTTTGATTTCTGCATGCAATCTGAATGAGATCCTTGCCAGGTAGAGTAATATTGGTTGTAGGTTCTTCCCTTTAATCACTTTAAGTATATTATGCCACTCCCTTCTGACTTGTAGAGTTTCTGCTGAGAAACCAGCTGTTAACCTTATGGGAGTTCCCTTGTATGTTATTTGTCATTTTTCCCTTGCTGCTTTCAATAATTTTTCTTTGTCTTTAGTTTTTGCCAGTTTGATTACTATGTGTCTCGGCGTGTTTCTCCTTGGTTTTATCCTGTATGGGACTCACTGCACTTCCTGGACTTGGGTGGCTGTTTCCTTTCCCATGTTAAGGAAGTTTTCGACTATAATCTCTTCAAATATTTTCTTGGGTCCTTTTTCTCTCTCTTCTCCTTCTGGGACCCCTATAATGCGAATGTTGTTGCATTTAATGTTGTCCCAGAGGTCTCTTAGGATGTCTTCATTTCTTTTCATTAGTTTTTCTTTATTGTCTTCTGCAGCAGTGAATTCCACCATTCTGTCTTCCAGGTCACTTTTCTGTTCTTCTGCCCGAGTTATTCTGCTATTGATTCCTTGTAGTGTAGTTTTCATTTCAGTTATTGTATTGTTCATCTCTGTTTGTTTGTTCTTTAATTCTTCTAGGTCTTTGTTAAACATTTCTTGCATCTTCTTGATCTTTGCCTCCATTCTTTTTCCGAGGTCCTGGATCATATTCACTATCATTATTCTGAATTCTTTTCTGGATGATTGCCTATCTCCACTTCATTTAATTGTTTTGGTGGGATTTTATCTTGTTCCTTCATCTGGTACATAACCCTCTGCCTTTTCATCTTGTCTGTCTTTCTGTGAATGTGGTTTTTGTTTCACAGGCTGCAGGATTGTAGCTCTTCTTGCTTCTGCTGTCTGCCCTCTGAGTCTAAATATTTTTGATGAAGATTTTTAGTCATATATTTAGCAGATATTCAGCTGTGACTTGCCTTTCAATTTCTTATTAGTAATTTTGATAAAGGGAAGCTCCTAATTTTAATATAGTCCAAATTATCAATCTTTTCTTTTATGGTTAAAACTTTGAGTGCTATTGAAGAAATTTTTTTCTACTCCATGGTCTTGAAGATATTCTCCTGTGTTATCTTCCAAGATGCTTTATTGTTTTGTCATTCACAATTAAATCTACAATCCACTTGTAATTGATTATTTTTACATGTGGTATGGGATCAAGGTTAATTTTTCCCCATATTGATATGCATTTGGCCTGGCACTATTTAGTGAAAAGTCTATTTTTTCTACTGCTCTGTAATACCACCTTGATCATACAGTGTTTATATATGTTTTGGTCTGTTTCTGGACCATATTCTATTCCAGGGGTTGGCATGTGGCTCATTTTTGTACAGCTTCCAAACTAAGAATAGTTCTATATTTTTAAAGCGTTGTTTAAAAAAAAGAATATGCGACAGAGACTGTATGAGTCCTGCAAAGGCTAAAATATTTACCATCTGGCCCTTTACAGAAAAGTTTGCTGAACTCCGTTCTATTCCATTGGTCACTTCCTTTGCTGCAAGACTGTGAACTTAATTACTGTAGCTATATAGTAAGTGTTGCTATTAGGTAGAGTAAGTCTTCCAATTTTGTCTTCAAGATTGGATTGGCTGTTCTTGTCCATTTACAGTAACACACACACACACACAAACAAATTATTCTGGAATTTTGATTGGTTTTATATTATTTACAATGTTGAATATTTGAAAATATTTGAGGTATTGAATCTTTCAATCTATGAATGTGGTGTATCTCTCCCATGAATGAGTTTTGAATTTTTCTGCATCTTTTAGGATAAACATTTGATTTTTTTTCCTTTAGTCTCAATATAGTGAATTATATTGATTTATTTTTTAAATGTTAAACCAACTTTGCATTACAGAACTAAACCAAGATTGTTCCTAATGTATGTACTTTTTATATATGACCAGTTTTGGTTTTCTGTTTTATTTAGAATTTTTGCATCTCTGTTCAAGGATTGCTTCACATAAAGGTGGACTTTGGTCCTTTTGATATTTGGAGTATCAGTTTGGGTTCCCTGAGAAGCAGACACAAAGACAGAAATGGTGGCAAGACATGATTAGACATGGCAGAGATTTATTGGGGGAAATGCCTGTAGAAAGGAGCAGGAAAGGACGGGGAAGACTTAAGACTGTGATACAGGTCTGATGCCTGTGAAAGAAGAGAGAAAAAGAAGGATTTGGTAGGAAGGCCCTGACTGCAGCACAGTTCTCAGAAGGCCTGTGCTGGGCCAGAGAGGAGTCCCCAAACTAACACTGTCCCTTAGAGGAGTCCTGCTTCGGGGGGCGGGGGAGTGGCAAGGGTGAACGTGATGGTTGGTCCAGGCTGGGGCTGACAGCCAGCTGTGTTCTCTTTGGCAGGACAGGGCTGGGCTTCTACCTTTGCAGCCCTACTCATGTGTTGTACTCCTTGGGAGGTCCAACTGAAAGCATATGGTGTTTTCCAGAGCCCTCTTCCTTGCTGGACCGCAGCGTCCATGTTTGTGTCCCTGATGCTTTGAGACCGAGGGAGGCCGTGAACAGCTTCTCAGTCTCAGCCTTTTCTTTGGAAGCAGAATTTGCCTCAAGGCGAAAAGCAGTGCAAAACATGGGGCTCCCTGGACTTCATTCTCCTATTTTGGTTTATCGATTTTTTGAAGGCAAACTTTTTTTATATCTGCTTTTAAGATTTTCTCTATAGGGACTTCCCTGGTAGTCCAGTGGGTAAGAACCCACACTCCTAATGAAGGGGGCCCGGGTTTAATCCCTGGTCGGGGAACTAAGTTCCCACATGCATGCCGCAACTAAGAGTCAGCATGCCACAACTAAAGATCCCACATTGCCGCAACTAAGTATGCCACAACAAAGATCCCATGTGCCACAACTAAGACCCAGTGCAGCCTAAATAAATAAATAAGATTTTTCTCTATATCTTTGATGCTTAGCCATTTTGTAATGATGAGTCTAGGTGAGGATATATTTTTATTTTTCTTGTTTGGGATTCATTGAGCTTCTTGTGTCTGTAGATGGATGTCTATCATCAGTCTAGGAAATTTTCAGCCAGCATCTCATCACATATTACCTGTGTCCTCCTGTAACCCAATGCTCTCTTCTTCTGGGGCTCCAATTAAACATATGTTAGATTTTCTTATCCTACCCCCCATGGCTCCTAAATTTTCTGTTTCTCCTGTGTGTGTGTGTGTGTGTGTGTGTGTGTGTGTGTGTGTCTGCATTCCAGGTAATTTCTCCCTATGTATATTCAATAATTTTCTTTATAGGTATTTGCATTTTAAATTTTAATTATTAGAAGTTCTTTAGGGTAGTGCACCGAATATGCTTGATCACTTCCTCTAGTTTCCTCTTTACCATTTTTAGGCTTATTTTAAAAACTTCTTCAGACATGTAAGCAAAGTTGTTTTATAATCTCTGTCTAGTGATTCCATTATAAGAAGCCTTTGTAGGTCTCTTTCTCTCTTTTTTTTCCTGGTGGTTCTAGCTCAGAGTGTGTTGTGTTTTTGGAGTTTTTTGTTGTTCTTGTTGCTGTTATTATTATTATTTGTGGATGTTTGAGTATTTTGTGTTTTTTGTGGATGTTTGACTATTTTGTGTTTATTGACCTTCAAATATCATTACTGAAGATTTTTTGAGATCTAGGATAAAAGATTGTTGTTTGCTTTGTCCAGATCCAGGCTATTACTTGATTTAGCCTATAAATCTGTGAAGTTTGGCCTCTAGCTACTTCTTAGAGATCGGTTTCCCTTCCCTTACCCCCTACTCTGCTTAGTTAGCACTGAGGTAGCCTCTGGGCTGGTGGGAACATTCTTTCCAGTTACCCTTACTCTTCAGTGTGGGGAAAGTCTCCTAACAGATTCCTAACTGGACAAGACTTGGGCTTTTTCCTCTGCCTGCTGAGTGCAGATGCCCTTAAGATGGAAGTTCTAACCTGGACATATATTATGATATTAGTAGTCTTTTGGGAGGTAATTTTCTTTTTTTGTTCTTTGTTGTTTTTTTGGCCACACCGTGTGGCATGTGGGGTCTTAGTTCCCCTACCGGGGATTGAACCTGCGCCCGCTGCAGTGGAAGCGTGGAGTCTTAACCACTGGACAGCCAGGGAAGTCCCGGGAGGTAGTTTTCTAGTAGCTGCACTTTGTATGCATATACACTATGGCGCAAATATAAGTGATGTATTCCCTGTACTCACTCACTTTGCTAATATATGGAGACTTCAGTGAATGGTTTGCTGCCCATGTATTTGTCTTGTTAAAATAACTTTATTCTATCAACATAGTTATAATAAAATTACTAATTTATTTGTAGTTTGCTATTATGGGCAATGTTTCCTACTGTAAAAATATATACACACGTATAAACTTGCATACACGTGTACACACACAAAGATAATAAGTGATTTTTATATTATATGTTGCTAGCAACAGGTTAACTCAATATATTTATTTTGTTTCTCTTCATTTGAGAGGTAGGAAACACGGGAAGGGAGGGCTTCAGGGTCTTCTGAGTAAATAGGACAAAGCAAAACACTGTGGAGCGCCAGGTGTAAAGGACAGTGATGACAAGGACATGTATATATATAGATATAGATATAGGTATAGATATAGATACACAGGGGGGAGAAAGTGATAGCTTTCAATATGTTCAATAGTTTCCAAATGTTTGAAAGGATATTTTGTACAAGTTGGAGTAGATTGCTGTTTCACAACTAGTGAAAGACGCAGGTAGGCTCTTTCCCTGATTTTCTCCTGGAAAATCCCTACTCATATTTTGGACACAGTTAATCTGAGTGATTGTAGTAAACAAATGAAAACTTTCTACTTCCTAATATACCTGTTCCTGGGAGGTGATGATAGTAATATAGATCTGATAACGGAAAATAGAAAAATAAGAAGGGGGATTCTATCTTTTATCAAGAATTGGTCATTAGAATGTTCAAAGTAAAATTTTCCTACATACCCAATCTAGTCATTATGTTTATTAAAAAATGTTTTTATGTGTTACTTTAAGAACAAAGATCATTAAGGGTGGACACTGTCTTTCATTGTTGAATTTTCAGTGCCTACTAAGTGCATGGTACATCGTAGGAGCACAAATGTTTGTTGAGTAAATGTATTGAATAAAGGGGGGGTACCACCCTAGTACCACCCTCACTTGATACTATTCCCAAATGACTGTTCCCAAAGCTGCAAAAGTCAGCATGTTAGTATCTGACCTCAGCTGTTGAGGAATTATTGTCTCTCTACTTCCTTCCTATTTTTCTTTCACCTTTCTCCCATCAGTCCCCCTTTAACACAAAGTCTTGGTGACACTTTTTAAATTTAGAAATCTAATTTCACACAGTTGCTAAGTGTGTAAGCTGGAACACTAATAACAAAAACACAATAATCCTGGACCTTAGTAGGAATTTGTAAAATAAACTGGTATACTGGTAAAGTTAGATGAGAGGTTTAAAAAAAAAAATCTAACTTCACTCTAAAGGTCCCAGGAAATCATACTTACAGTAATCTAAAATGAAGGGAATTTGATTGCACTAAAGTAGGTATTGTCAGAAATCCAATTTTTGGAGTAGATTTTCAGGCTTTGTGAGACATTGCATGAAGGTAGTTTTGGCAGTCAAGAGGGTAAAGGCGATTTAAAAATCTCTTTAATGGTTCTAAAACCTTTAGGAAATAGGCGATCTAGGATTTTAGAGAACTAATTGGGATACTGAACAATAGGGCTGTAAAGGTGAAAGTCCAGGAAAGTACCTGGTTGGAGTATTAATGTTCTAGACTGTCCTAGAAATCACTGCTCTATAGAAACTGTTGCTCCAGAGATGACCTGTAATTACGTGACTTTGAGCTGTCTTTTCTTAGCTGCTCCGTAACTTAAGACCTTGATCACAGACACCACTTAGCTGAATAGGCCCATTTTTTTCCTGATTGCTCTCCAGTTAGTCTATACTCAAAATACATGATTCGTAGATCCAGTTAATAAAAAGTGAATTTAATTGTGATGGTCCCTGCTTTCCAAATTTAACAGATAATTTTTCATCTCTGGTGTAGAACTGCAATAGAAGTATTTGCGTATGAATGCTAAGTGCGTTAAGTCTAGAAATATATTTCCTGTTGTTTATTCATTCTCTTAGCAGACATTTGTTGAGTCACTTCCAAGAGCCAGTCACTAAACTAATTGCTGGGAAGGGAGCAATATAGCCTCTAATCTCATTTCCTTTAGATAGTGATTCAGATGTCACCTGCTAGAGAGGACTTCCCTGACCATTTCCTAAAAATAGTATCACATCCCTGCCTCTCCCTCTCCCTTTCCTTCTCACTCTGCTTATTATTCTCTGTCACACTTTTCACCATCTCTCATGCTACTTTTTTCTCATTGAACATTTTTCTGCCTCAGTTGGATTGTAGAGCAGGAACCTTATTTTTATTTTTTTTAATTTTAAAAATAATTTGTATGTATGTATTTATGGCCACGCGGCATGTGGGATCTTAGTCCCCGACCAGGGATTGAACCCGTGCCCCCTGCAGTGGGAGCACAGAGTACTAACCCCTGGACCACCAGGAAATTCCCAACTTTATTTTATTACTTTTTTTTCTTTAAACCCAGAACAGTTCCTAGCCTATATACATTTAATGAATCTTTATATAGGATGGTAGAAGATGAAGGTGTAAAATAATTACGTAAGTGCAGAAACAGGTCTGCACAACTGTGGCAGGGTCACAGCATGGCAAGTCATCTAACCACCAGGGAAGGGTTTCTCAGATGGGGTGTGCTTTGTGCTGAATAGGATTTTATCAGGACAAAGGAAAAAACAGCATTCGAGAACAGATTTCGGAGGTATTTAGAAGTTGTATTTGCCCAGATTTTGTAGTAGGACATGGGGTAGATTGTACGTCACCAGTTAAAGATGACTTGTGGAGGATTATGCTTGGCTTTTCTGGCATGAATGAGTGGATGCATGGAAGTACCATTGACTGAGGGATACGGAAGCGAAACACACCCACCTCATTCCCCCGGGGAAATGAGTTCAGTTTGGGATAAGTTACATTTCTGATGCTGGTAGAATGTTCAGTACCTAGTTGAAAATTTGGGTATGGAGCTCATAGGGAGAGGTAGGGTTGAAAATAAATTTGGAAGTCATCATTATATATGCTATAACTAAGCCCTAGGCATCAATAAAATCATACACAGAGAGCATGAAGACACACAGCGTAAAGATAGAACCCTAGGAAAGACAACATCTAAGAGCTGGTCAGAGAAAGGAGAATCAGAAAGGAAATCTGAAAATAAGTTTTGGAAGGTATAAGGACAGCCAGGAGGAGTTGATGGCTTGCTACTTAAGAGGCGATCATTTTTAGGGGAGGGTGGATAACTTGCATTTGTCCTAGAGAATTCATTAGGGTGGAGACTAAAAAGATACTATTGGGGGAATTCCCTGGTGGTCCAGTGGTTAAGACCCTGTGCTCCCAATGCAGGGGTCCTGGATTCGATCCCTACTCTGGGAACTAGATCCCTCAATGTACAGCTAAGACCCAGCATGGCCAAATAAATAAATAAATATTAAAAAAAAAAAAAAGATACTGTTGGACCTGACCTGACAAGTAGCAAACTGGTAAAGTTACCAAGAATAGTTTCAGTGTGGTGGGCAGAGTGGATCCGGTGCATCAGTGGGCTGTGACATAAATTAGAACAGGGAACAGTGGGGAGGGGGGGGAAATGCATGCTGTCCCCCAGGGGATACTTGTCAACATCTGAGAAACCCTGAATTAGAAGCAAAGAAATGAGGGTAGGTGAGTATAGAGTATTCTTCAAGAAGTATGAAAATGAAAGGATGGGGAATGAGAGGTGAAAGCTGTGTGGCAGGGTAGGGAGAAGTTTTGTTGTTCTCTTAAGTTTGGGAAGCTTTTGTGTGTTGTGAGATCTGGAGAGAAGAAGAGAGATTGGTTTTACACTTGAGAAGAGACCATTTGGGGAACAGGGTCCTGAAGAAAGCTGGTAACTAAATCCTCACCTGAGAAAGAACAAAGGGAAGTAAGGATAGACAAAGATTTCAAAAAGAAAAAAATGAGGATTCAGCAGATGAAAGACAGTAAAGAAAGAAATAAGGTTATCCAAATAGTGTGAGTAAATCAAGATGCCAGAACAAGTCCAAGAAGGGTATTAGAAGTTTGAAACAGCAGCCTTGAGGGAACGGGGATTAAAATACAAGCAAGAGACTTTAGTGAGTAATGTCAAGCCCTTAGCTGAACTTGGAAACTCTAAACCAGTGGGTCCTGCAGTTTTACTCAGTTGACATTGCAGGCCAAGAACAAGAGCAGAGGGAGGGTCTGGTTGGAATTGTCCATAGCTGGACATTGGCAAGTGGAATGCTTTGAAAGGTCAAGGGGGAAAGGAAGTTGAGGTTGCTGGTGAATTTGGTTGTAATATTGATCTGTGGGTAAACTTATAAGAAAGAGTGATTTCTGAGGGGGACTTATCGATAGTCTTGAAGACCAGAGAGGACTAAAGGGTTTGGAGAAAGATGCGGGGCAGGTTTAATCAGTTATGGGGTCGGGCAGTGGCAAGGTCAGACATGGAAAGATAGTTGCCCGTGGTTAGCACACTGCAACACATTTTTCCGGGTTTGCAGAGAACTTAAAATCTAGAGCAACTGGAATAACGGCTCTGAATCCACACGTGATACATACTTTGTGAAATTCCTGAAACTTTTAGAGAGAGAAAAAAACTATGCTGCATAAATTTCAAATACTCCAGAAGACAGATCCCAGGACTGTTTTGTTCGTTGTAGAGTGATTGGCTCCTGGCACGTTGTCCAAGCTCACTAAATATTTGTTCAATGAATAACATCCTCCAGAGTCTTTCTTGCCTAGGTGGTTCATAACGCCAGGAAATTTTGGTTCATGTCTGACACCTAGTGGTATTGTACTCAAATTACTGTTAAGTGGCAGCATTTTCCTTCTATTTCTGGGAAATCCTAAAGATCAGTTGCAGTACAATAATAGCTTTGTTCCTGAAACATGCCTCCAAGTTGGTTTTGGGCAGTCTTGCTATTGGCATTTACTAGGACTTTAATTTGAATCAATCAGCAGTAATATTTACAGAGCATCCACTATATGCCAGACACTGTTCTGTGTGCCAGAGGTTTTCATGTAGTGTATGTTCTCTTGCATATGTGACCTCACTGGATTTGAATAGATAGGCAGAGCATTCCATTAGGGGTGGGAAACTTGTTCCGGAACTTAATTTTAGGATTCTATTGTGGTTTTACATGTGAGACCTTTTCTAAATTTATTTCATAGCTTTTGGTGCTACCGTTCCTATGTCATGAAATACTGCTTTTTATTAATGTTAGGTAGGCTTTTAGGAAGATAGAAGAAAGTAGAAGGAAGGCTTGGGTTTGTTGTTAGTTTGTATCATCCAGATTGTGCAAAATACTACATAATATGGAGAACTGTGAACAGATTTTGTTTTCTTTCCTTTAAGAAGAAGTAAAGTTCTGATTTGTTAGTGATGCATACTGAAGTATTTGAAGTATTTGTGAATGAATTGACATGATACCTGGGATTTACACTAAAATACTTGAGGAAAAAAATGTGAGTGTAAATGAAACAAGATGACAGATTTTTAATAATTATTTACATTATGTTCATGGGGGGGTTATTCTACTTTTTTTCTCTATTTTTGTATATGCCGGGCATTTACCACACTAAAAAGTAAACCAAAAAAATTAGACAGGTGTGGAAAGTTTGTCATGATTAAGTTAGAACATGATCTGCTTTTTAATACTTAGCAGATTTTCTTAACTTCACTTTGTTCCATTTGATGTTACTTAAAGATGAGGTTGAGTAGTGAGTGTGTGTTTGCTTATAATGGATGAAATGTGATTGAGACCTGACAGGTGACATTCTACTGACATTGTCCAGAGACTATTGGAATTTGGGGTTTGGAGCTCATAAAAATTGTTGGAGCTACAGATTGGAGGCTTGGGAGGTATAATTTCACAGTACTAGCCATCACTGGAAATGAGAGCATCGTAAGTGGAAGTTTGGGACCACCTAGGTTTAAAAAGCTGGAATGCATTTTTTTTTCCTTAGTGTTTCTGCCCTTACCAAAGGGGAAAGGGACCCAATAATCTGCCCTGGCAGTCTCCTTAAATTGGATTGTACTTAATTTTCATACAGGATGTATCAGTATTTATCATATGATACATACAGGTTTTTGATGTGAGACAATGTCTCTCTTAGGCTCTAAAGATAGTTTTGTATGCCGTTAGCAAACCAAACCCCTAAAGTAAAAATTAGGAGCCTGTTCTCTTTTCTTTCTTTTTTTTTAGAAGCCTGTTTTCAACAATGAAAAAAAATCAGCTATGAAATATTTCAGGCAAACAGAAAGTAAAGGGAAGAAATGTGACTTCCAAATGCTGGCCATCTGTCCTTGTGATCTTAGCATTTTAACACCCCCCTCCTCCATTTCTCTCTCTCTTTCTCGCTCACTAAGACATAAATGATTATAAATATGTTTAAGACCCTTCCATACCACTCCTTTTCTATTCTCTTCCCCCAGAGGTAACTACTAGCCTGAATTTGCTATTTATCACTCCCTCTGTCTTTTGCCTTAATAGATCCATAATTCCTAACTTTTGCTCAATAAATGCTTCTCCATGCCCTGTTGTTTCTGTGTCAATCTGTGACCCAGCAAAGAGAAACAAAGATCATTTTTTATTATTCAGATTTAACTTTGATACCTGTCTGTCTCAATCTACATTGTGGTTTCAGTTATTTTGGGTCTGAAAAATAGATGTTAATTTCAATAAGCTATTTAATTGATTTTCTTTAAATAATTAATGCCTAGAGCTTTAATACTCCATTATGTAACCTCTATAGCTTTCCGCCTTTGTGGAGAGCACACGTCTTCCAAGGCTTATCTAACTTTAACTTTCATATGAAGCACAGTTTAACTTCAACAGCCTTTTCTAGTGTAGAGATAGATAGAGGGTTTCTTTGTTTTTGTCTTTTTTCTTTTTTTACAACAAAGAAATCAGTAAAAAGAATACTTAAAAAAACTGTCATTATAAAAACAGAGATTTGGTTCCATTTAAAAAATTGTTCGGTAGCATCTATGAGAACTACGAGAGAGAAGGAAAAAATTTTTTAAATCTCAATCTGAGTGATAACCATTATTTTCTGATGCTTTGCTTTTGGTTAAAATGTAAGATGGTATTTCTTTGTTTAGAGTATAATTTTTTTTTAACTCTGATAAATACATTTCTCTTGTCCCTAGAACTAACTATAGGATTCCCTGATCTATACCTATTATTTCTCTGGGTATCTTCATTCTCTGTGTCTCATTTCTAACTGGTATAGTTCTAAGAATATTACTTCTGAAAATAATCTATTTGCTTTAGGCTGCTTGCTTTGTATACTTCATATTTCAAATTTTGAAACAATTTAAATGTTGCAAGTGATTTGGATTTTAGCATTCTCCAAAGAAGAGGGTCATTAGAGCACTCTGGCTTTTAGACGCCAGTCTCTTTGAAGACAGATGAGTAGTTTGTGTCAGTTACTGGAAATTTGTTAGTATAGTCTCTCTTCCTTCTTCCTTCTTTTCTTTGGTGTTCTTCGGTTTATACTCTTCCACTGCCCCCAACATGGCAGTTGAGTCTGTATTGTTACTCTTTGGACCAGTATTTAATCAAGCACGAGCAGCGTGACAAGCGCCATGTCCTCTGGCCTCATTCACCCCTGATCTCTATGTAAACTTTCTAAAGCTTTATCATCAGATTAGCATAGTAATAACATTGATTAAGTACCTACTTGTATTAGGCATCATATAAGTATTTCAATGGATTCTCTCTTCTAATTCTCACAGTAGCCTTGCCAGGTAAAAATAAATTGTCACGATCCTCATTTTTCAGATGAGTTAACTGGGGTACAAATAAATCATTTGTCTAACATCACTTGGGGATAGGGTTGCCAGATAAACTACAGGATGCCCAATTAAATTTAAATTTCTCACAGACAGTCATTTTTGCAAAATCCAGTAACCCTACTTGGAAAGTAAGTGGTAGAGCTGGGATTTTAAACCAGGTAATCTGGTCGTAGGGCTCAAGCTGTTAACCACTGCCTTATACTAGGTATGGAGAATAAAAATCATATCCACCTGGATGTTCATCCAGTATTTGGATGGCAGCTACTACCTATATATTATTATTTCTTTTAGTTGAGTTATTTTTCCCCAACTGATTATATTTACTATAATGTAAAAGTATGTGCATTCTCTCTGATTTCAAAGTGTAACATTCAGCTTCAGGCAAATTCATTTATGTTTTTTATAGCTTCTTATTTAAGTCTTTACTAATTGTATGTTAAATAGCATAAAGTGGGACTTTTTCAGTACCTACTCGTTTTAGCCATTCTCATTCATGTAAGGTCATTGTCTTCTTCCTTTTCTCAAATACAGAAAGATTTAATTACATGTGTGTGCTAGAAAGACACATTTCCCTTTTCTTTTGATAAGGTCAAGGAAATAATACTTGAAATAAGGTCTTTAGCAGTTCTTTGAAACACATCCTATGTGTTCTCAAAAAATTGAGAAAGTATAAAATACACATGTAGAATTGAAAGAGGCTTTTTACTAAGAATTGCCAGGGAAGCCACCTGGCTCTGCCAAATGATCCTACAGGGAAGCAAGGAATACTTTTTCCTGATTAATTACAATTCGGGATCGGACTTTTTGTTTTGCATATCTAGAAACCGACTTTAAAAAACTAAAGACGTAAGAGATTGAATAACACACACTTTAAATTTGATGCTTGTGATTTCCAGTTCCAGTGGAATTGCAGAGAACATATATTAAAGAGATGACACTCTTAAAATTATTGAACCATGTGTTTAACACAAGACTTAGAGTCAAGGAATATAGAAATTGAAAAGAGGGATATTTCTTACTTAAACCTGCCTATAATTAAAGGACGCCTATGGGAAATTTTTCTGTTGCCCAGAAGGGATTGGTTAAAATCTACAGTAGTAATAGCAAGTCAGAATTTTGGAGACAGTCCAGAAAGGAAAGTGAACAAGAAGAATCAAAGTACAGCTCTCAGCAGATGTGGTAGTGCTTGCTGTAAGACTGGCTCTTCTTTTTTTTTTTTTTTTTTTTTTTTTGGCAGTACGCAGGCCTCTCACTGCTGTGGCCTCTCCTGTTGCGGAGCACAGGCTCCGGACGCGCAGGCTCAGCCACTCCGCGGCATGTGGGATCTTCCCGGACCAGGGCACGAACCCGCGTCCCCTGAATCGGCAGGTGGACTCTCAACCACTGCGCCACAAGGGAAGCCCAAGACTGGCCCTTCTTTTAGTCTGTTCCATCTTCATGTATTTTCAGGCATAGTGTATTGAAGGATTTGTCAATTTGTGGCAAAGTCTCTCTGATTTTATAATGGTAGTCATTGCAAAGTTAGTATTTCCTTTATAGAAATCAAAACCAAATTATTTTGGACTACATTTATTCCGTGTGAGTGAAAGTGCCTATCAGAACTTTCAGAAGTCACTACTTTGCTACCCAGCCAGCTTTTTATTATTTTGTAGAATTCATTAATGCTCATTTACATTTTGTATTTTTAAATATAAGTATGGTATAATCACCTTTGGGACATAGTGGACTAGAAGACATTAATTTAAAAAAATGCATCCTCTCTTTAATTATGTAAATCTTTCCATGAAAGCAGTGACTTGGCACAGCAAAACTTATTAAACCTTCAGATCTCTAGCCTAGAAAAAATAGATGGTTTTTCCTTAAATACCAACTGTTGTAAATGTTGAGTTGGCTACATAAGGACCTAGCCTGATTACCAGCTGGATTGGCATTAAGTGTTTGAATTTTAAGTGACTTATATTGCAAGAAACCTTCTTTTCCCTTTCAAACTAGTTGTAAGTGGACTGTCTACTTGTATTTGGTAAAGCTTGACAACTGAATAAGTAGTTCAGTTACATTTGAAGCAGGAGGGAACATCATGTTTGGATTTGGATCTGGATTCAAATCCCTACTGTGCCTCTTCGTAAGTTACTTAGTCTGTTTCCTCCTCAGTATAGTGACAGTATTAAAATCATAATGACTTTCTTGAAAGCTTGATGCAAGAATTAAATAATAAATTTGTTCATTTATTGAATAATGCTTTATCGAATGCCTGTTCTGTGCCAGGCATTGTTCTGGGTGCTGTGAGCATCAGTGAATGTGACAAAAATCCCTGCTCTTCATTTTAGTGGAAGAGACAAACAACCAGCATGAAAGCAAATAAACATGTAACTTTAAGTAGTGGATGACAAGTTCTGTGAAGAAGTATAAAACCTGGCACATACAGAAAGTTTTCCCAAACTTTGTATTATAATTTTCAAAGTACAGCAAATACCTTGTCTATCTGGATTCAATAAATAACTTAATGTTGAATATATATTTGCTTTATCTGTCCATCCATACATGTGTCTGGGTGTTTGGCCATCTTGGCTTATTTTTTTCTCTCAAGCCATTTGAAAATTAAGTTGCAGATATCATTATCATAATACTGGAAATGTAATAATATAATTATAAAATATGATGATATAAGATTACAATTAGTCCCTAAGTATTTCGGCAAACATCTCTTAAGAATGAGGACATTCTTCCTTACAGTAGGGAATTAACTAGCATTAGTTCTCTGTTTCCTCCAAAACCTCATGGAGAAAGCAGTCAGGGCTGTCTGTCATAGCCAATCAGAAGTGACCAAAGGATTTATAATATTTTCACATCTTCTGAACTTAGAGAGCTGTATAGAGTTTCCTTGGGAAGAGATCTGATATATATTTATATTTTTAAAAATTGGATGATAGATACTTTGCAGTATATTTTTATAACCTTTCAAATTTTTCATTCTTGAAAACGTAAGAATATGAGACTAGTCTTCATCTAAGCACCATGGAGAGTGGAAATACACATTTACCAAGGAATTGCTCCAATTACAAGCTATGCTGAGTGCTTTTACATGTTATCTTATTGAGTCTTCATAGAAACCCTTCAAGAATGCAAAAACATGTCTCTGTACTGTAAAAGAAAAGCAATACTTTCTTTTAAGTAAAAACGTTTACTTACCTGCAGCTGGACTATCCAGTGGCAAAGCAAGGATTGGATCCCTATCTCCTGGTGTCTAAAACATAAGCAGTTTTCCTCTGTGCCCTGTTGCATTTTAAGGAGAGTTAGCCATTCACTACTTTTAGAGGATTTCTTTCAGAGTAAATAGCTAAATATGTAAGGGGAGTTGCTGATAGATGTTCCTTTATTGGTTTCTACTTCTTTTGAGCCACCTTTGTGATATACCTGGATAAAAATTTGGTATTATGTGACAATAATTATGGATTCTTTATATTTGACAGTCATATTCTGCCCAGTGCCACAGTCTAACAAGTATGATTAAAGTACTTCATACATATATATGCCTTATTTTCTCAGTTTTATTCTTCTTTAAGGGTCAGGGCTGTGTCTTCTGGTTCATTGATTTTCCATCTTGAGTATGCATCACGGTCACATGAGGGTTTCTGCTTCAGTAGATCTGGGGTGGGGGGTCCGTGAATTTGCATTTCCAGCACATTCCCTGGTTGTATTAATGCTGCTGGTCTGGGGATCACACTCTGAGAACCAGTGTCTACCTGTTTATGCCCTCTTGGTACTTACCTTGGTGCTTGTCGCTTAGTTTAAATGTCCTCTCACCTGTGACTCTTTCTTTGACTTCTATGTATTGAAACTGTCAGTTGTTCTCCAATGTTAGTGTGTAGAAGGATCATCTGGGAAACTTCTTGAGAAAGCAGATTTCTGATTGGACCCCGAAACATTGATTTTTGTCAAACCCCTGAGCTGTTAATGCAGACGATCCATGGATAGCAGTTTGTGAAGTACTGACTTTCAGATTTGATCACGTGCTCCTCATCGCCATGACTGTATGTTGTATCTGTCTCTGTTTTTGTTTTGTTTTTTTTGCGGTACGCGGGCCTCTCACCACTGTGGCTTCTCCCGCTGTGGAGTATAGGCCCCAGACACGGAGGCTCAGCGGCCATGGCTCACGGACCCAGCTGCGGAGGGGCACGAACCCATGTCCCCTGCATCGGCAGACGGACTCTCAACCATTGCGCCACCAGGGAAGCCCCTGTCTGTTTTTTTTTTTTGGCGGTACGCGGGCCTCTCACTGTTGTGGCCTCTCCCGTTGCGGAGCACAGGCTCCGGATGCGCAGGCTCAGCGGCCATGGCTCACGGGCCCAGCCGCTCCACGGCATATGGGATCCTCCCGGACCGGGGCACGAACCCGTATCCCCTGCATCGGCAGGCGGACTCTCAGCCACTGCGCCACCAGGGAGGCCCGCTGTCTCTGTTTTTTAATACTGTAGTACCATTCTTTGTTCATATGTCTTTCTCCCTCCAGAGTCCCTGAAGGGAAAGAACTGTCTTATTTAGGATTATGACTTAGTGCTTAACACCATGCAGTGTTAAAAAGCAGTAGAGTTGAATACCGCCTGTGTAATGTAGCTGTGTGACCTTAAGAGAATTTACTTAGTCTCTCTGAGCTTCGGTGTCCTCTTTTATTCGATGGTGGTAGAAATACTTACTTGTTATGGAAATTAGCTCTAAGGTATGTGTAATATTTAGTGTAATAATTTACATACAGAATGTTCCCAGTAAATGGAAATCATTGCTATTGTGGTGGTTGTGTTATGGAAGAAGAAAAATAACTGTTTGAGTTCTTGAAAGCCTCTTAATGATGACGTTAGCATCCAGATTTAAGATATGTATTTAACACTTCATTTAAAACATCTTTGCTTCACTGTCTCAATTAAATATCATTTTTTATTTTGCTATTTTAAGAAAATATTGTGAGGTAAAATTATGCCTTGGATCTTTTCTTTCCCACAGGAAAACAAAGAAACCGCTTGGAACCCATGGATACCATCTTTGTCAAACAGGTTAAAGAGGGAGGACCTGCTTTTGAAGCCGGATTGTGCACAGGTGCTTGATGATATTCTTACTCAAACCTACCTTTGAATTTCTTTTCTACTGCATTTTTTCCATATTTCATTTTCCATATTTTTCCTTCTGTCTCCTACTGTATGTTTCTTCCTTTTTCTTCATATCAGTTATTACTGTTTTTGAGACCTAGTTAGTTATATGTTTTTTGATACCCAAATGGATGGGTGGGCAGAAATACCATAATTGATATATTGTGGACACTTTTAGTTACACCTCAGATAATGGACCCTCAGAGGCCCTCTTAACCTATTTTGCGTACATTTAATTTTGACAAAGTTTAATAAAATAGCAAATGAAGGAGATATTCGTTGAAGTAAATGAAATAATCTTGGAGCTCCAAGTTCTGGAAGAGCCTGACCTGCTAGAGGTGAATGAATTTGTCCACCACAAAGAGTAGTTTAAATCTCCAGCGCAATGCAAGCCCAGCTTCATCTGCAGCTGTCAGTGGATGTGTTCTGGTAGCTGTTTGTTCTGAAATATTTTGTGACTTGTGATTTTAATTTAAAAAACTAAGTAGGATTTAGTTTAGATTAATGCACACACTAAAATAGTTACCCTTTTCTCTTGTTTCTAAACATGAAATAATTTAAAATGGGAATTAGTGAAAAACATCTTTTACTGCCTTTTGAATAAAATGTTATCTTTGCAGCTACAAATATAAATAGTGGGTGTCACTGGTAAGATTTATTAGGATGCATTGTTAACTTACTAATTATCTTTTTTGTAATAGTTAAAGTAAGCCTAATTTCAATATCATTAGTATATATAATATGTACATCAGTGAACATGTAGGATTCTATTACCTAGAATGTATCATCTCTCATATTCTAAGCTTCCCAAGGTTGGGAAGATGAAGTTGAGGGACTGTGCCAAGCCCACAAAAAATACGTTTTTTCTTGTTTTCCTCTTTCCTCTGTCCTTTCTCCCACTGAATTTTTCTGAGTAACCAAACATCCTTTTCCCCGTTAAAATGAAGAACAAGTTAATATATATAAAGTCAAAACCATGTCCATACCCATGCTTAAGTTCTGCAATGTAGCACTAATCAATAAACTAAATAGACTGAGAGAATACGACAAAGAAAATCAGTTGGACAAAAATTAGAGACCACTGAGATAACAAAAATAATTGTCTAAGGCTGTTAAACAGTGTTTCTCTATTAGAAATGACAGGGTAAATGGAGGAATAAATAGTTTTACATCTCAGAAAACAGATGATAGGAGCATAAATAGTATAATTGTGGTCACTTGGTGATTATACTTTTTGAGGTTTCTAAATTCATCGATGGCTGGACTCTTATTTAAAATATAGTTATATTTCATAAGTAGCTGGATATATTAAAGTTTAGGTTCATTTTTTGTAAAAAGACACTTTAAAAAATGAGCAAGGATATATTAAAAATAAGTATATTACTCAAGAGATATTTCAAAAGTACTCACAAGTGACTTTTTAAAGGAATTCCTCATGTGTTATTTAATTTCTCTTTGAAGGTGATCGAATTATAAAAGTCAATGGAGAAAGTGTTATTGGAAAGACCTATTCCCAAGTAATTGCTTTAATCCAGAACAGGTAAGAGTCTTGAAATAGGATTAATTTTGGCCAAAGATGGGTCTTATAAATCACTGAAGCTAGTAGATTTAATGCAGTGTTGTATTCTTATAAGAAATTGATGTGATGTGGAAATATGAAACTTCCCCTTAAAGTGGAAAATGCATTTGAAAGTTGCCAAGAACAAACTATCTGAGGATGGCTTATTTGGTGGCTTTGTTTTGGCAAATTTATCAGATTTGTAATTAAAATCCTTTAGAGCCTGAGAGGCATATGTTTTAGATTTACCATTAAGTTTCCTACTTTTATTTGAAATGATAATCAAATTTCTAATTTGCTTATAATAAATATATATATAAATGCATATATAATTTATTTTAAAACCACTAAGGATAACTCATCTTAAATAGCTTACTGAATGATATTCTTGGCTCAAATTCATTTGTTTTAACAAAGACAGCAAGAAATCATCTTTTAATCCGTTTGTTTGCCTACATTCTACAGAATAGGATTTTGAGTTCTAAAGGTAAATAAATATTTATAGAGCAACTGATTGCAAAGATAATTTAGTCCTACTCTTTCTATCACACACCTAGAATTTTTTTTTTAATTACAAATAAAGAAATCGAAAGCCAAAGAGGTTGCTGTGTTAAATTTCTGTCAAGAATAAGCCATGACTCTGGGATCCGATTTCCAGCTCATCACCACAAGAGGTTCTTCCCAGATTCAAATACAGTAACTTTTGGATGATCTGTTGCTTTATATTAGCCATACTCACCTGTCTGTAATTAAATTGAGGTTCATTATTTTCTGAAGAATTCTATCAAGCTCCTCTAACCATGTCTAAAGCTGTTCATGCTATAATCTAACTTATGTACATGAATGCCCTAATATGTTGTCACTTTTACAGTTAGGTGATGTGATCATGATTTATTGATCTCAGAGTATTCTCCTTACTGTTGGATTCTAGGTGTTCCTGACAGTGAGCCCTATTTGATCTTAAATATTGAGGAGACCTGGGCACTGGTGAAGAATTGAAAGCCTCCCCGGAGGCAGTGGGGAGATCCACCCAAATTTTCTTTTACTGCAAATAATTTAGATCATAAATATACCAGTATGTTTTGTCAGCCTATAATTTAACGGTTTTTTAGTGTATTTCTTAACATTTCTTCTTTAAAAGTACTATTTTTCCAAACAACCATAACTTAATCTTTGTTTTCCTCAAAATCCACATTAATTTTTTTTGTTTGTTTGTTTTTTCTGTTACTGGTGCAGTTCATCTTTCAGAATAATAATAACACTTTGGAATGACAGTCTTAATTTTTCAACCAATAAAGCAATTTGAAAAATAAATACTGTTTTTTTCATGATCTTATTTTTCTTTTAAAAAATTGTGTTCCTTTTGTCTGCAGTTGGTAGCAAATGGATTAATGCAGCACAAAGCCATTGAGATTCTGCAGTGTATTAATATAAAAATGTATCCTTGCAGAAGAATTTATCTAAGCATCAGTATGTATTTTCTACCAACTCTAAATGTTGAAATACAAGTACCTACGTATTTTCTTCGTAGAATTTATTTGAACCTGTGGTTCTAATTGTTTTACTATTCTCTCAGCATTTATGAACCTAAAAATAAGGGTTCAAATAGAGACACCAGTAAATTATTAGATTTGGGGTTTTTTGTTTTTGTTGTTGTTTGTTTCTTAATCTCTTGACTGTATTGGGGGAAAATCTATCTGATATTGTTAGGGTAGATACTGAAGCACTTGCTGGGGATAGCACTATTCTCCTTGCCGTATCTAAGTGTAATTCCAGATCACAGGACTCGGTATAATTTATCCCTTTGAACTGTTTTAAACCTAGAGAAACTTCTCTATTATTTTTAACAGGACACTTACAGTACCAAAATAAAATGAGACTTTGAGCTATTCCTGTAAAGGCTCTAAAATTAAATCACGGAGAAGAAAGTAAATTGTTGAGATGCTATATGGTTTTAAAAAAATAAGGAGTCATTTTGATGGTTGTGATGGTGAACTCTGATTTCCTTCCCCTTTGAGGCCAAGAGGGAATATTTCAAAATTAGGATGTTTAATATTGCTTAAAATGTTAAATTTGAGGGTTCTCTGATTATTTTTATGTTAATGTATTTTTAACTTGATAAACAGAGAATTGGTGGTAAAAATTTGTAATTTGTTCTGTGACCTGAAAGAAAATAATACACAATTATATATTGATGAGTTTTGTTCCAGGAGTATTCAATATAAGTAATATACTTCATGTTTCTAAATTAGAAACATGTTATAAAGAACACATGACTGATTATGAATAGCTCAAACATACGGCAGGGTGCCCTCTTTTGTACATAATTAGTCTATATATATAAATGGCTTCTTTTCATTTTAATGATTCGGATTTGAAATGTAAAGATTTTTAAAACTCCCATATTAAACTCATAGGCAATTTAAAAAATACTTGTGAGTTAACTCTTTTTCCTTTATGTCTTTCTTGTATACTTCTGCCTCCCCTAAAATAGTATGTGTCTATTCAATTTCAGCGATACCACATTGGAACTTAGTGTTATGCCAAAAGATGAAGACATTCTCCAAGTGGTGAGTTTTATTTATTCAAATATATGGATTGTTTTATAGTCATGAATGTTAATAAAAATTCTTTAAAGATGGAGGTGGATTAAGCTTTTTTTAAAAGATTCTAGGGGAAAAAAAACTCAAACGCTCTGTTTTTCTCTACATTTTACCAAAAAAACAAAACAAAGGGAGAGAGAGACTATTGTCCATTTTTTACAATTAAGCAACATGAAACTATTTTATTGATTCCACAGTAAACTCTTATTGTTGTCATTTGGAATGAGATTCCTCAAGAGTTTGTTTGCCCAAATGTTGCATTCTAGATACTCCTTCAACCAAAACCAAACCTCAGGGTGCAAGTACGTATCCCCAGGAATTAGATTCTTTTTTTTTTTAAACTATGAGGTCAGAAATTTTATGAAAGCCATTTATTAGTTTTCCAATAAGCGTTACTGTCTGTAAATTAACTTACCGAGCAGTTTTCTTAACAGTATCCATTCATTCCATTAGAAGTAATGTTCAAAGGGAAAAATATGTTAGCATCTTAGAGAGGGAGTGAAACTATATAGTTGAAAATCTTTAGCGTTTATCTTAAAATATCTTTCTCCTCTTGAGAAAGAAAACAAATTAACTGGAGTACTTAACTCCTTTATTAAGCTTAGATATTGCTGAGGGTAAAAAGATGTTAAAATAAATAAATAAAATAAATTTCATTCAGGAAAATAATACTTTTCCTCAATTGATTTTGTAGTTCAGCAGAATAAAACAATTAGAGCTAGGAAATAGCAGTGGCTGCTGAAGTTTGTTGTTTGTTTGTTTTTTTAAATTCCTTTTAGTGAATAGCTGTTGTCGCTGTTGTTTTCTTACTCAGAACTGATGGAATCCTTGTGGTAGGAATGGAAATCAGAATGTTTTTCATTTGTAAGGTGTTCATTTGAACTTAGCTCAACAAAAGTCATAAATAAACTTCTGTAAACATTTTTTTTTTACAAAAAATCACTAAAGCCAATCCTAATGATTCAGTTTATTCACTTACACATAAAATATAATTAACCGAAATCCATGGAGATCAGCCTTGTGTTTTTAAGACATACTGATTTTATTTCAAAATGGCATGTTTACCGACAACAGGTTATTACCCTTCTTAAGTGCACAGTTCTGTTGGGGTTGAGTGTCTCAACAAGGAAGTTGTAACCATCTGTGGTGGTTTTCTTAGTCAAGCAGCACTAGTTGTAGAGTCCTCCCCTGACCATTCAGCACAGTGAGAGAACAACAGACAACCACGGAAGGCAGTGAAGTCACTAGACTGAAAATAAATAGGGGGGTCCTCCTGTAGGGCTCCACTTATGCAAAGGACCAGGAGGTGATGCCCACACAGTAGGGCAAACTTTACCTTGAACCCTTGCATTCTCCTGACTCAGAGACAGAGGGCACCTCCAAAACAGAACTGATATCTCATCTTCAGTAGTCTCTTTGCTTGCCAAGGTGAAGGCACTGGTTGGACACTGTTTAGAACAGTGAAACGAACAGCTCATTTCACAGAATGCCCGGCGTTGTATAAACTCCCAGGAATCAAGCACAGAATTACCATCCTAGCCTGCTGTGTGGTTGATGCAGGGGAGCAACAGTGCAAGGAATCATGTTCTAAGGATGTGATCAATGGGAAATTAGGTTAATTAATTTCCTTGTGTTTTATTTAAGATAAAGGGAAAATACAAAGTGTTGCAACACAGGGAGAAGTTGATTCACTGGGGTGACCTGAGCACACAGATCTTCAAGGTTCCTCAGGGTCCTGATATATTGTAACAGAAAATTCATTTTTAAAACTTGTTGAGTTATTTTAATCATAAGAAATTAAAAGCCCATATCCTTGATGGTAAAAGAAAACCTCACTTTTAAACCCAGTCTTCATTCACATTTGCGTTAGGAAATTGAAGGAGTATATGTAGTTAATGCAGACTCTCCGTTGTTCCCTGAAGGACACTGAAATGCAGCAACTTCTTTTCCACATAAATGCTTTTAGGTGGGATATCTACAAGTGGCATTTTAAAAAATCTATTATAAAACACAAAGAGAATCTGGGATTTAAAAAACCATATGTGGAAATACTTCTCTCTAACAGATTCTAGAATGAAAATGTTCTATAAGGGGCCTTCAGAAGTATTTATGTTGGTCTTAAACCTGTTACTTAAAATATATGCTTTTGAAGATGTATTTGTCCCTGTGAGGTTGAATATTCATTGTAAAGAAAACATAAACATGAACATTTTTACAGCTACTATAAACATCATTTACCCAAGAGAAAGCCTGTCTCAGTTTTTATATATTTGCCTGGGTCACGGCAGGATTGGGTGTCCATGAGCGTTTGCTCCTCAAGTGATGTGTAGATCAAGTTGTTCTAGAGGTATTCAGCTAATCTTTTTTTTTTTTTGCGGTACGCGGGCCTCTCACTGCTGTGGCCTCTCCCATTGCTGAGCACAGGCTCCGGACGCTCAGGCTCAGCAGCCATGGCTCACGGGCCCAGCCACTCCGCAGCATGTGGGATCTTCCCGGACTGGGCATGGACCCGTGTCCCCTGCATTGGCAGGTGGACTCTCAACCACTGCGCCACCAGGGAAGCTCATTCAGCTCATCTTTGAGAGGTGGCATAGAAATTTTAATTTGGTTTAAAACTTACCTCATGTAAGGACAGGTATATAGTAATAAATCTCATAATTCACAGAAGACAGTGACATGATGTTGAAAAACATGAAGTAAAATTAAGAATTATTTATTATATTATTAAACTAGTGCTGGTAACAGTACTCCTGTACTTGGCAACCTCATTTTTTAAACTAACATACATTTTCATACATTGTAAAATGTATGTACAGTGACATACATTTTAAACTAACAATACAATAGTATTGTATTCATTTGAGTCATTTGGTGGTCTTATAATATTTTAGACCATGATCATAGTCTTAGACAAGTTCATATTTTTAAGGTGATACTACAAAATAAAAAGCACTTCCTGTTGCCTTTTGTAAAAAGACAAAACGATTTTGTTGCCCTCTCAGACACTGAGGGTGAATGAAATAGCCACCACCCGTCAAGTCACCTAAACAGTGATGCTGACTGAAAAAAAATATGTCTTCAGTGGACCCATGGTAGCTCTCAGCGCTAGATCTGGGTGTTCTTTTCTGTGCAGACTTCAAGATACTTCATTAAGCCTTTAGCTCCATGGACTCAAAATTCAGTTCTAAGTAGATCAGTTCTGATGGCTGTGGAGATTCTCGGGTGTGTCTGATGTTTGTCGAGGGTATTTGGAGCCTACTTTGTGTTTTAACAGCCAGGTTAAACAGCTTTTCTAGTGTAACAGGGAAGAAAGTGATGGCACTAAGACTTGAACCCGGGTAGGCCTGAGACTGTACGTAGCCTGTACTTGAAACTAAACCACAGTCCCATACTGTCGTTGGGTCCAGATGAAGAGTGTCAGTGGCTGTTACATTCACACTGCCGGTAACGGTCAGAGCTGCTAGGCAAACTCATCTCTGGGATCTGCGTCCATTGCCCTAGCTACCACTCCATGACTGTGTGATATAAATTGAAAAACGTAATTTAACCCAAATTTTCCTTTAGATTTATTAGAATTACTTTCAAAATAATTATTTATTATGTTCCACAATCAGTATACTGTTCTATTTAAAATCAGATATCCATTTGTCACGTGTGGGTCAAGGTAATCTTGCTTTAGAGTAGGGAAGCAAGAACAGGGATTCTGGAGGGTTCTTTCATATTTTGCAAGTATGAAGCAGTTACTTTCTTCTATTTTTTAAAAAAGTATTTTAAATAATTATAAGAATAGTACTTGCGTGTTAGAAAAGTTTCAAATAATTTAGAAAGGTATAAAATATCCACACCATCCGCTTCTCCCATGTCCCACTGTGGCATGTCTGACATGTATTTTACAATTATCCAAACAGATATGTAGTTACTTTTGCTTTTATCATAAGTAATGGTATAAAATTAACAGGTCAGCCTGTTGACTCAAACTGGTAGGCAGGAATTTTAATCTTACTGGCTTATTTATTCTGCACTTTTTTTTTGTTTTTCCTGTTTACTAGACAGTAAATATGGTACAGTAATAGTAAAACTATCGCAATAGCAATAGGTATGGTAATAGTGATTTTGATGCAAGTCTACTAAAACTGAACTGAAAGATTATTTTAGGACTATTTAGCTACTGTTAGGCACTATACATATAGTCAAGATCCAGACTGTTAACATTACATTTTATTTAAATGCTCTTTACAATTCTAATTCCAAATGAAGACTTCCATGAGGCATCTTTCCTTACCTCCCTTCCCCCGCCTCCCCCTTTAAAGAACATTTTGGATCTGTAGCATGACAGGGCTGCTACTATTCCGTTTTCATTAGGTGTGGCTTGAATTTTAAAATATTAACTTTTAAACTACTAAGCTACTATAAGATATAAAACTTTAATACAAGGGTAAAGGAAATTCAAGAAAAAATGTAGAGTGATATATAAAAGGCCTAATGAAAAAAAATTGGCTAAAGATTTTTTTGTCATATCCTATTGAATTCCCAAGTGCTAATCAGTCAGAAAAAATCTGAGTGTTGTCTAATTCCATCAAAACTTCTAGATATATATATTGGATTGGCCAAAAAGTTCGTTCGGTTTTAAGTAAAAATGACACATTTTTCATTTTCACCAAGAACTTTATTCAACAGCGTATTCATTAACCAAATGAACTTTTTGGCCAACTCAATACTATGAAGTATCCATTTGGACTTAAATGTAAAAATAAAAATTATTATGAGCCAAATATGCAATTCTTATGACATTGGTTTCAAAAATTTCTGGGCCATGCCATTTCAGGCAAACTTATTAATACAGGATGATTTTGATGTCATTATAAAAGAATATAAATTGACATCATTAAATAAAAATTACTTTAAGTGATATTTTGTACTGTTTAATTGGTGCCTATTGACAAGACAATTCAGAGATTCCCAGGGGGTAATTAAAACATTGAAATGTCTGACCATGGTGTCTCAGTGAAAGATTGAGTACTTTCTGACTCAAGAGAAAGCACACCACAGTCACAGCTATGAGCAAGTTATGGAGTTTAAAATCCTGTTTTCAGAGTGTAAAACCTTATTAATGGGTTCCATGTTCTCCTCAAAGAGTTGAATGTTGTAATCCGCCCCAGTGTTTGCGCAAGCCCTGTCTAAAGCTTTCCTCTGTAGGCAGTTTGTTTTCTAGAGAAACACTTAAAGGCATCCTGGGAGAAGGGGACTCCTTAAAATTGTCATACTGTCTATTACTAATTTACATCCCTACACTTATTCTGGAGATAATTTGTGTCTGTACTGCGCCTCTCAGCATAGCCGTAGAAGTTTATTCCCACGACTTACCTGGAACACGTACCAAGCGACAGTGGCCTTTGGAGCACTGCTGATTTCCCCATGGATGTTAATTGAATGGTATTGGTTCTCAAACTTTATGAGAATGAGAAACTTTTAAATAGATAGATAAACAAACAAGCTTTTTTAGTATCCATGAACTGAGAGGATATGTGAGGAAATTCAGTACTACTACTGAATGAATTCATACTTTATCTCAACCATATCTGCTTGCATTAGACAGTAGTACTGTATGTGTAAGGTATTCTGTTTAGTCAGTCCACTGTTAATGCATGGTCCACGTGTGTATATTTAAGGACCCCTTCGCCATAATTTTACCCAGAAGTGGGAACCCATGAATGTAGACTATTTAGGAATCTTAGCAATATCTAAAGTATGTCAAATACCTTTTCAAGTATTTAATAGTTCTGGTCATATACTTTTATTATTAAAAGATAATATTCCTCCCCAAATTTGAATAAAGGAGGTATCTCTAAATTATTAATTCTAGAACAGCATTTCCCAGCAGAAGTTCTAATTGTGTTAAAACCCAGAGAAAAAAAGAAGTTCCGTGGCCAAATAAGTTTGTAATTTCACGTCAAGTTTTACAATGTACGTTAACGTAGTAGAGGTCTTGAGAAGTCATGAAGCCCACCAGCCAAACTTCCCCTATATCATCAAGCATAAGGAATACATCACCCCTTTCAGGTGATGCTTAATAAAATTGCACAAACACACTCTAAAAATACTGTACCAGCGAGTCCACTCATCCACACACAGTTTTCCTGTCATGGAACAGTGCTGGTGCTACTACAATGAGCATTAAAAAGATAAGCTTATTCTGTCAGTGGCACGTAGCCAAAGTGTATATTTTGACTGACTGTATTCATACCTTAGAAATATTATGGCATGCATGTTTTCTTTTAGCTACTGGGCTTTCATTTCTCACTGCATCCTGGTTTAGTTTCTATAATATTCTTTATAAGTTAAAAAGAATTACTCTGGAAGTAATATTTTTTATGTCCATCCAGTAGTTATTTTCATAAGCTTAATAAAGTAGGACAAAAAGTACAGCATTGGAAGATCTTAATTTTTGAGGGAAACCCATTTGATAAAACAGTCATTCTTTCGTTCCAAATCCTAGTGTAAAGGCAGCTGCAGTCAGCTGACAGCTTGTGGTTATGCTCTGATTTACAGGGGAAGGAGGAGGTTGTACTATTTTAAATGCATAATAGAGCATTCGTTTTGTCATCTGGAAGCAGAGATGGAAGAAACTCAGGGGAAATGAGAGGCATCAATGTTGCTCTTGTGGAAGGGAAGCTTTGTGGCACATTATCAGACAGCAGTGCATGTTGAAGAAAATATCTGTTAGGAATGCATGTCACCAGATGTATTTTGCTTTCGAGAATGGTAGACAAATCAAATAAGAACCAGATAAAAGCCTGAGAAAAAGATGCTCAGAAGGATACTGAAGTTATTCTTTATGCCTCACTGCCCTTTACTTCTCTTGGTACCTTCCAGAGGAATCAGTATAGATGTATTTTTAGGTTGCTGTTTTCCAGCATCAATATGACAACATGATTCTGTCTTTATATCAGTAAGCAGCTTCTACTATGTTTTCCTATTTTCTGCTAGCTACAATTTACAAAGGATGTCACAGCTCTGGTAAGAACTGCACAGAAGCCATTTCCTTGCTTTACAAATCATGTTTTGTAGAGATTTGTAATAAGCCAATCTATTAGAGGAATCTCTCCATGGTGTTAATCTTACTAATTTGCAGAATGTGTTTGTGATATATTATTTTTTTATTTTTATGTTTGGTTTTCTTTTGTGTCCTGTGCATAACTGGTGTTAAAACATAACACCTTTCTGCATCTGTATTTTTTTAAGCATCTCACACTCTCTCTTCTCCTAGTACTTTGCTGTTATGTTATGTTTGTGGCTGCACTTGAGCTTTGCAAGCTGTCTAATGCAAAGAGAGGATGTGATGATAGTCTTGAATTAAGCTTGTTTTGATTAGGGGACGGTATGTAATATGACACCACACCTAACTGTCTCAGCTGTTGAACATCGTCCTGAATTATATCAGTTAGCTCTGTTTTATAGAGTCTTGTTACTTAATTTGTTATTTTTAAGTTTTAAAAAACATTGCTAGATAATTTCATGAATAATTGATAAAAAAATAATTGGAGCTGCATGCCTGCCTGTTAGTAATAGAGAAATGTCTCCTTATAACAGGTAAAAGAGACCAAATAAATCTGTACAATACAATTTTGCATTACTGTAAAATAAAAAATATAAATTATATACAGGAAGATGAATTACCTTTTTTCATATTTTACGCCTTTAATATGTACTTAATTTCTTAAATGTGCATATTCTCTATTTCTCCTGGCTGTTGGAGGATTTAATTTATCAAAATGGATTATTTTTAGCAACTCAGTAATCATTAATTGGCAAGACAGTGTTCAATGCATTATTTCTGATAGCAGTAGTGCCTAAACTGAAGATGTATTTGGTGAAGATTTTAAATATTTTCACCTTCATTCTGGCAGAAGATCAGAGTCTTGTTTTGCTGAGATTTATTAGGCAGCCATTTAACCTGCCAACTGCTGGGGGAAAAAAATCATAAAACTTGAAAGGGGAAATTTTTAGAAGCAAGACGTCCATATCTAATTAATGGTGGCGAGGGCGGGGTGGAGTTTGGTGCGTTTCAGGTCTTTTGAGAAAATAGGCAATTGTAATTTATATTTTTTGCAAATTCTACAATTTATTTGATTTCTGAGAGACTAGCCCTTTTCTGAATTTGTGGAGTACCCTTACACTGTGTTTGCCTGCATGCTTTAGTGAATGCCACCCCAGAGCAGGGCACTGTAAAATAACATAGTGCATCGCAAGAATGGAAACAAGTGTTCCTTTGATGACTCTGAAGTGACCCCTTTCTCTCATCTTCATGTAGGCGTATTCTCAAGATGCCTACCTGAGGGGCAACGAAGCCTACAGCGGCAATGCCCGCAACATACCTGAACCTCCACCGGTCTGCTACCCCTGGCTGCCACCCGCCCCTCCCGCCCCGTTGCAGCCCCCTGAAACAGCCCCTCCAGACTCCTCCACGAGCAAACCGCAGACCAGTCCCCCGATATTGACGCAGCCCGGCAGGGCCTACAGGATGGAAATACAAGTGCCTCCGTCACCACCAGAGGTGGCCAAGTCCAACACAGCAGTGTGTGTCTGCAGTGAAAGCGTAAGGACCGTCATTGTACCTTCTGAGAAGGTTATAGATTTGTTACCTAATAGAAGCAACCACACGGTTCCCTCCCACAGAACTGAGGAAGTGAGGTATGGCAGGAACGAGCAGACCTCTTTCAAAACAGCATCAAGAACCACATCGCCACCATCCTCGATTCCCACGTCCCATCTCATCCATCAGACCAGCTCCAGGTCGTTGGAAACTTCTGGCATCTTACTTAAATCAGGCCATTACAGTGGACACTCAGAAGGACTGGCAAGCGGCAGGTCTCCAGCTGTGGATTCTCCTCCCGTATCTGTCAATCACTATTCTCCAAACTCCCATCAGCACATAGACTGGAAAAACTATAAAACTTACAAAGAGTATATTGATAACCGGCGGTTGCACATGGGTTGTCGGACAATTCAAGAAAGGTTAGATAGTTTACGAGCAGCCTCGCAGAGCACAACAGATTATAACCAGGTGGTACTGAACCGCGCTGCCTTGCAGATACGACGTCGGAGCACCTCTCAGGACCGAGTGCCCCAGTCCGTTCAGATCCGGCAACGCAGCGTGTCTCAGGAGAGGCTGGAGGACTCTGTGTTGATGAAGTACTGTCCAAGGAGCGCATCTCAAGGAGCACTGACATCTCCTTCTATTAGTTTTAGTAACCATAGAACTCGCTCGTGGGATTTTATCCAGGGACAGGGTGAAACCTTAGAAAACGTCCATTCTGAATGTCCACCACCCGATGCAAAGGGAGAAGGAAAGCAGACTTACAAGTGGAGTGGATTTACCGAGCAGGATGATCGGCGAGGTATTTATGAAAGGCATAGGCAGCAAGAGATTCACAAAGCTTTCCGAGGTTCCAATTTTACAGTGGCTCCGAGTGTTGTGAATTCTGACAACAGGCGAGTGAGTGGCAGAGGGGTGGAACTGGTGTCTCAGTTTAAAAGAATTCCAGCAGATCTGAAACCACTGCAGCCCAACAGGAATTTTCAAACTACCTGCGGAATGTCCCAGCCTCGAGGTATTTCACAAGACAGGTCACCTCTTGTGAAAGTCCGAAACAATTCTCTGAAAGCACCTACGCACGTCACAAAACCACCCTCCAGCCAGAACTCATTTGTTTCCATCAAAGACCAAAGACCAGTAAATCACTTGCATCAAAACAGTCTTTTGAATCAGCAGACATGGTTAAGGACTGAAACTACCCCCGATCACCACGTGGACACTGGGAAACCCCCCTCTCTATCCGGAGCTCCTGTTAAGCCCACCCCTCCGATGAGTGAGAACGCTGGCACTCCAGATTTGGAATTATCCGTCACTCAAAGGGATCAAGATTTAAATTTACAAGAGGCTGAAATTCAGCAATCAAATGCTGTAGATACTAAAGAAACTGTCATCCTAAGAGAAAAACCTCCATCTGGTCGCCAAACGCCGCAGCCTTTAAGGCATCAGTCTTACATCTTGGCAGTGAATGACCAAGAGCCAGGGTCAGACACCACTTGCTGGCTACCTAATGATGCTCGCCGAGAGGTCCATATAAAAAGGATGGAGGAGAGGAAGGCCTCAAGTACCAGTCCACCCAGTGATTCCTTGGCTTCCATCCCATTTATAGGTGAGCTCACTTAATGGTCATTGGCTAGTACGTCAAATACTTAACACATCTTTTCAGCAAAGTATTTCTAGTTCAACAGGTACAGGAATTTTACACTGTGATCTTAAAACACTTGTTCCACATTTTCTACACTCTGCTAAAACCAGAGCCATAAGCTTTTACTCTCAAAAATTATTTCTAGTATCTATTTTCCTTTTTTAAACTTTACATACTCGGTACTCATTTTTAATTTTGATTTTTTTTTTTTTTTCGGTATGCGGGCCTCTCACTGTTGTGGCCTCTCCCGTTGTGGAGCACAGGCTCTGGACGCGCAGGCTCAGCGGCCATGGCTCACGGGCCCAGCCGCTCCGCGGCATGTGGGATCTTCCCGGACCGGGGCACGAACCCGTGTCCCTGCATCGGCAGGCGGACTCTCAACCACTGTGCCACCAGGGAAGGCCTTTAATTTTGATTTTAATGAGACAAATCCCCACCATCTGGGGTGGGGTCAGGAGACCCATCAGCAAACCAAATTGTGCTTAGTTGTTGATTCAGCTGAAACAAAAGCCAAGTGGAACAGCTTTGATCGCTAGTAATCAACCTTTCATTTAAACAGTGCTTTTTACTTTCTAAAGCTTATTTCTTTGTAAATTTTTACTTGTGGGCCAACTGAAAAGACCTCTTTGTTGTCACATTACTTTGTCTTAGAATCAATCCTGGACTAGATGGGGGGAAATTACTTAAATTACAAGCATGTGCCCTGATCTAGAACACCTATCATGTTGACTGAGGCTTTAGTCTGCTCCCAGGCTTTAGTCTGCTCACATGCCCCAGGTATATTATCCACAAAGCAGCCAATATGTTTTTAAAAATATAAATAGGATCATTTCACTCCTGATCAGAACCCTTTTTTACTTCCCGTGTTACTCAGAATAGAACCCAGAACCCGACTGCGGTGGACAAGGCCCTCTGTGATCTGAGTCACAACCCTACACCACCTCTCACCCCTACCTCCCGTCTTCCTGTGCATGCCATCTTCACACACGCCAGCCTCCTAGCAGTCCTGAAACGCGCCAAGCACACCCTGCTTCAGCGCCCTGGCACCAGTTCCAAGCCTTGGAGTGCATTCCAGAGATATTCACAAGACTCGCGCTCTCTCAGTACATTTGGGCCTCTGCTCAGATACTGCCTTATCAAAGCAGCCTTTCCAGACCAGCCTATCTAAAATACACACAGAACCTGACATTCTCTATCTCCTTAAGCTACTTTATTTATCTTTATACCACTTGTTTCCACTTGGCATTTGTATTTTTTGTTTATTACATGTTGCTCTGCAGAGCTAAAACACGAGCTACGTCAGAGCCAGGATTTTAGATCTTTTGTTCACTTCTGTGTCCTTAATGCCTGGCAAGGAGAAGGCACTCGATATTTGTCAAAATAATAGGTGAATGATAATTTTGATTTGATGGTTAAATGTGTAGCAAAACAAAACAAATTTTCATCATAATTACTATGCAGCTCTAAGATATCATATGCTAACAGGATTATCATATATGTCCTTCGTATTATCTTCATTTAATAAATGAGAAATTTAAGCTATTGAGAGGTTAAGTAACTTCCCCAAAGTCACACAGTCAATATGCAATAGAGACTTCCCTGATTCAGCCTCATTGCAGAGCACAACTCCAGAGGGCACCATTTAACAGAATGCGTTGTGAACAGCGCCCTCTGGAGGTGTGTGATGCAAGGCTTGCTTTGAGGCCAAGGCCATACTCTCACTCAACCTGTTACCCCATGGGTTCAGGAAGAGTTTGCCATAATTTTGTAATATATTGTATTCTCTTTCAGTACTGTTTCAGACTTTTTCTCTTCTAGAGAAACTTATTAAAGCCGTTGAGCTCTTGGACTGTCAGGTGACACTGTCAGAATCAGTTTTTAAAAAAAAGTTCCACATACCTTATATTTTTTATAAATATGACATATTCAAGTTGTAAACATTGTAGGAACTCTCAACCTAAATTGTGCTCATATTTGTATCTGTACCCTTAAGGCCAGCCTCAAAGAATAGTAGAATTCTATTGTAGATGGAAATGATAGATATTTTATAGAAATGATTATTTTATGATTTTTTTTAAACATAAAAAGCCCTACAACCCATGGCTGTATTTCCCAGGCCTGTGAGATGTTACCAGAACAATGGCATTATACTTTCTTCCTACTTAGTAAGAATAATATAATGAAGCTATATTGGAGTAATAGTAAGTTCACTAGTTCTATCTGTTAATATTTCTAGGTACAGGAATAAATCAAAAGGTTAATTATGCTTTTAAAGAGAAGTTTGGCTAAAATATAAAACAAATCTATTTAATTCTATATACATAAAGATTTAGAATAATTATTAAAATAGACCATTTTGTTTATTAAAAATAAAAATGCTCACTAATTTGTTCTGATCACATTCTACTTTAAGTACTTATTAGAGTCTCCTTAGTTCCTACTGAAGGACATCTTCTGTTTTATGAATCATGACTTAAAAGTCCCCCAGCATAGAAATGTCTTTATAATCCATTTATTTCCTGTATGCCTCCCAGGACTTTAATATATTGCATATGATTACTCTGGTATATCATTTGAACAGCACCAGTGGAATAGGGTAGAATACAGAACTGAGATATGAACACAGAATTGATTTTACTGTTTCAGATGTAAATGCTGTCTATGGATGTAAGTGTTCTTAAGTTCCAAAATTTAATATTGAAATCCTTTTATTATTGAGCTTCAAAGTTTTATCTGACCAATGGGTATTTGCCTTTCCAATCTAGCTTTTTTTTTTTTTTTTTTTTTTTGCGGTACGCAGGCCTCTCACTGTTGTGGCCTCTCCCGTTGCGGAGCACAGGCTCCGGACGCGCAGGCTCAGCGGCCATGACTCACGGGCCCAGCCACTCTGCGGCATGTGGGATCCTCCCGGACCGGGGCACGAGCCCGTGTCCCCTGCATCAGCAGGCGGACTCTCAACCACTGCGCCGCCAGGGAAGCCCCAATCTAGCTATTTTTAAAAATATGTGTTTTACTGGGGTAGACTTCAGCACTGAAACGGACTAAAAGAGACTATTTGCAATGTTTCTCAAAGTATTTTCTAGGAACACTAATTTCATTTGATAAAGGGGGAAAAACAAAAAAGGTTAGTGATCAAATAAATTGAGAAATGCTGGGTTTTGAAAGTTAAAGAAGTTTTGTCTGTCTTCACCATAGAACTCTCAGCGTCATTAACATGCTCCTATATATCGTGAATTTTCTAGACAGGATATAGTACAATTTGTCTCAGAAGTATTTGACCATGAATCCTTTCTTTCATTTAGAGTATTTCAGTTTAGTATACCATAAAACACACTTTGGAGAATGTTGGTCTATACTCTATGCTATTTTATGGAACATTTAAATTAAAAGGAAGAAAAGAAAAGAATTAAGGCTTGCTGTTGTATCGTCACACTACAGGGTCTTTAATAGTCTGTGAATTTGATAGTTATTTTTCTTACTTGAAAACATTATAACCAATGCAAAATAAATAAATAAATAAATAAATAAATAAATAAATAAATAGGTGCCTTGGCTTTATTCCCAAAATATCACAGAATGGAGCCAATTTATTTACTTAGTTATCTGTGTAATACAGAGCTAATGAAACGTCTTGCAGAAGGAAAATTTTCCAACATTTTGTTACACATTTAATATCTAATATTCCTTTGGGGTCACAAAGACTTAGAAAAATGAAGAAAATAAACGACTTTGTTTTTAAATTAGGAATATCAGTCATTAGCGGTAATTTGTTTATGCCCACTCCCACACATCGTGCTCTTGTAAAGCTTCATAGTAAGTCCTGAAAATAAATTTCAATGTCTTTCACAAGTAAACACAAAACGAGTAATGAGTTCCTAAGTAATTTGTTCTATAGTAGCAGGTATTAAGGTATATTCTCCAATCCTGATTTTCTATGTTTCTTTTTACTACTCATAACTATTAATATAAAGAAACCAGCTGTATTACCCACATCGAGTTCCTCTCAAATTCGTTCTCCCCTCTTTTTTGCCGTACTTTTAATACTTCTTGTTCTTCTCACCCCAAAGTTGGCCAGTATGTGTGTACTTAATTAGGATTAGCCTAAATAAAATTGAATTTGATTGGTGTAGCCGTGCTAGCCCTGGCATTTTAAACCAATTTAGAAGTTTTGTAGGATATAGCTGGATTACAGTGTCTCTATAGGTAAATTTAGCTATCTGAAAGTTACCCTTTCAGATAACTGGGACTGGGTGACTAAATAATAATTCTGCATTTAATATTCCCTTTTCTTAGCTCAGATTCCCCAAGTTTGAATTGGCATCTTCTTACTAGATAAATTTCTGTGTTCCAAGTTTAACAAAACTGCTCACCACAGAATAATTTTAGATGTTCATTTATCTTCCTTTTGGTAGTTGGCTTTTATCCCAAAATATTTCAAATTGATCTGTAGCACACCTTATAGAATACTATGCTTATTTCCTTAGGGAAATAAAATTTTTTTAAACTTCGCACTTATAAAAATTATAGAATTGTATCCCTAAAGCAGACTTTCTGGATTTTCAGCTAGTTCCTTTAATGTTGAAAAGAGATCCAATAGTAACTACACTCTCAGCCAGATCTGTCAGTTTTTAAAATAAATGCAAACCTCAAAAGCCCCCTAAAAAATCCTTGGCTTATGAAAGCCCAAAAGTATTTTATATTCTTACATAAATTAAACAGATACTTTTATCCCTTTTGTGGATTTATTGTTGTAGTCCCCTTGAGCTAGAAGTGACCCTTCCTGATAATCCTAGTCCAATTTCTTTATAGGGAATGAATTTAATACCCAGAGGAATTAAGTGGCTTTCACAAAGTCCAACAAGGCAAGTCCTTCGACCTCTCCCCTGCTCAGTCTTTCCATTCCTAACAGCTGGCTTATTCTGTGTGCTAAAATAAATCGTTCTGAAGATGGATTTGTGACCATCGGTGCCTAATATTTATTAATTTCTTTTAAGGTAAATGTTGGATTCCTTGAAATTAGTACTTCCAGCATTTGTCAGCTGGCAAGCTGGGTCATCTTTCATACACATGCGCCCCTCACATACACACAAACCCATGAAATCTTACAACCTCTAGTTAACTTGTCTGACCCATGAACCTGCAGAAATGCAGCCAAGTAACTGTGACACATTCCCGGTGGTTCTTTCAATAATGAATACTGATTACTGTTGTATTATTTTATCATTACTGATGATACCTATTTCCTCTCACCTTACAGATGAGCCCACTAGCCCCAGCATCGATCACGATATCCCACACATCCCCGCCTCTGCGGTCATCTCTGCTTCCACCTCCCAGGTACCCTCCATAGCAGCGGCCCCTCCCAGCCTCACAACTTCAGCTCCTTTAATTCGACGTCAGCTCTCCCATGACCAGGGTACGTTTCAAGGAGCGGTTATGTGAACTGTCTTACGTTCTCAGTTTTCCATTTAGAATACTGTGACACCCCGTGATCTCCTCGCCATTTAAAAAGAATCTGGAAACCACTTGCGCATGTCTAAATGTTAGGTTTTGATTGCAGAATCTGTTGGACCTCCTAGCCTGGATGCCCAGCCCAGCTCAAAGACAGAACGATCAAAATCATACGATGAGGGCCTGGATGATTACAGAGAAGATGCAAAACTGTAAGTCTCAAGCGTGTTATCTTAAATACTTGTTAGTGGGTGCTCAGTATGACCTTGACATGTAAATACTGAATTTACTGATGCCTTTTATATTTTCTAACTTTATGACATTAGAAATGCAAATAAAAAATCAAAGTTGCGGGCTTTCCTGGTGGCACAGTGGTTGAGAGTCTGCCTGCCGATGCAGGGGACACGGGTTCATGCCCCGGTCCGGGAGGATCCCACATACCGCGGAGCGGCTGGGCCCGTGAGCCGTGGCCGCTGGGCCTGCACGTCTGGAGCCTGTGCTCCACAACGGGAGAGGCCACGGCAGTGAGAGGCCCACGTACTGCAAAAAAAAAAAAAGAAAAAAAAATCAAAGTTGTGACATGTTAATACATTCAATTGAATTTTTTAAAAAATTAATGTTTAAAAATCAGTAATACACAAACATAATACAAAAATACATATAAAAATATATATATTAAATAATTACTTCTGCTTTAGACCTTCAGTCACCCAGTTCTACTCTCAGACGTAACTATGCTATCATTTTCTTTTGTATAATTCCAGAGCTATTCTGTGCATAAAATCATGCACACATTCACGTACGCTTGTATACGTTTGTGTGTGCTCTAATTGTGTTTATAAACAAATGATAGGTGCTGTACACACTTATCTTGGAGAGCATTCAGTGCATGTATGCCTGGCTTATTCTTTTTCATGATTGTTTAATTTTCCACTGAGTAGTTATATCATAATATATTTAACTGGTATTCTGTATTCTAACAGACATTTAGATTGATCAAATCTTATGCTACAACAAATAATCCTTCGATGCCTATATTTGTACATAGTTCATTTAGCATATATGTAAGTGAGTACAGTTGGAAAAAGGATTGTTACATCAAAGGGTATGTGTATTTTTTATTTTAATATCTATTGTCAGTTGCTCTCCAATTTATTCCTCCTGAACCAGCTGCCTAACGGGAGTCTGTGTGAGGTGTGGCCAAGGGCAGTGGCAATGGCTAGCAGAGATTTTTCTAATGATGCAGGGTGGGATGTGTGAGCCATTTTAGCCTTTACTCTCCCTCATTAAAAGGTATCAGTAAACAGCCACATTTCAGAGTTGCCTTCACCTTACCCCAGCTACACAGTGCTTCCTGCAAAGATGGCAGGACCGTGTGTTTCCTCCTTCATCCTCACCTCCCCTGACGCTCCATGGTGATCAGTGAGGCTCCTGTCACTGGTACCCCCTTTCCTGTTGTTCCAACAAGGGAAGCTCGGTTTTGATCTCTCAGAGAACAGCGCTCTGCAGTTTTGTTTGAGACATGTAAGCACTGGCGCCCTCTCTACCCGTATCCACTTTTTACTTCACTGCATTTAACCCCACTTCTTCATATGCTGTAGTTCAGATTACAGGCGTCTCCTGATGTTGTCGAAGATGAGTTTGCATATCTATTTCTGGTTGCCTTGTTGGCGGGGTGGGGGGCTCTGAGAGGAGAGGACAGCGCCATCTTCGATCACACCTTAAAATCCTAAGTTCCTTAATGAACTTTGAATTAAAACAACAACAAAACAAGTTTGTCCCATAAGTTTAAATTGTTTTTGAATAATTAATGTGAACCTGTCCTCCGAAGCCCTAAGCTTATTCAGTGGCAGCTGCTGTTCTCTGTACTGAAACATCCAGAATATGGTCAGAGGGAAGAGTGGCGGCCATGACCAGCCCTGATAATGCACTTGCTGCCGCCGTGTCCACAAGCTGGACAAGTGTGGAAGTGCCTGTCTCTATCTGACCGCTGATGGTGACCACTGACCAGTCATTATTGACAGTGTGAAAATCCTTAATAGAGCATTACACCTGTGGGTAAATAATAACATAAAGCCTAATGTCTAGTCTGAGTAGCTTTTTCCTTGATATAAAAAAAAAGGATAAGAAAATCTCACCTTTTATTCAGAGATGGTTTTAACTTACAGTTTAAGAAAACTTCTATCATGGAATCGAAAGTTTAAGTACTTATAAAACTAGCTGTTTTTCCTCATTTGCATCAAACTCTGATCATTTAACATGGTGACGATGAAATGTCAGCTTATTAATGAAAGGGTAGTTGTAATAGTCAAATTACTTTTACATCTTTAAGGTATTTTTTATGCATTTACTGCAAATACTTCTTTTCCAACAGGTCCTTTAAGCATGTATCTAGCCTGAAGGGAATCAAGGTAGGTATTCATTATTTTTAAAATTTCGGTAAATGATAAATGTTTCTATTTACCTGAATTTACTTTAGCTCTTCATAGAGCATTATTTCTTTTATCCATTAGGTATTTCATATTTAAATATCATAACCTCCTATTCTATAACTTTCAAGTGCATTTGGAAAATATCACTCTAAGTTGTGATTTCGAAACATATCCATCAAATATATAGCAGTTTACCATACATTGTGCTGATTTTTCTTATTTTGTAAGTTTATGGACAAATATTCAACTGCCCAGCAGTATGTTTTTTTTCTATCCTCAACATTATTATTTCCTGCCTCCCCCCCAGTTCCCCCCAATACAATCCGCCCTGTCCTCTCTTGTTTATCCTTCCCTCATGCCTTTCCCTCAATGAAACAATAAAAGCTGTTAGACAGGAATTTCCTTATTTTACCTTCTCCAAAAATACCAGGACCGTCATTTATACCCACACTTTCTGCCTTCCTTACCCTTATCTTAATAAGTATTTTTTTACGTGGCACATTATCCTATTAAGCACAAACGCCCACGTTTCTGCTTTGGATTCCATCACTTTTCACTTTCTCAAGACCCCTGTCTCTTCCGCATAATCACTCTTGCCATTGGCTCAGTCACCATCATACAGAAGCATGTTCTATGATTTCCTGTATTTAAAAGAAAAACCTTCCTCGAATCCACGTCCCCCTCTGTTTACTGCTCCGATTTACTCTTCCATTTTTCATAGCAAAATTCTTTGGGAAAAAAATTGTCAGTAGTTTCTACTTTCCCACGTCACATCTCTCTCACCCCACACGCATCCGAATGACACCGTTCAGGCCAAGGTTACCAGTGACACTCAGGTTGCAGAACAACTGGCTGCTTGGATTTTTCACTTAGTTGACCTTTCAGGAGTATCCACCGTAATTTCCCACTTACTTTCTGAAACACTTTCTTCTGCTGGCGTCCATTTCTGCCTCTGCGTGATATTTAAAATGTTGGAGAGTCTAGAGCTGGTTCTGACTGCCCTTTCCTCTCCACCTGCCCTCATTTCCTCAATGCTCCTACCCAGAGATCTCCCCGCGTGTACATTGCCAGCCTTGACCTCTTCCCCAAACCGAGGCTCATGTGGGCTCCTGCCCTGCACCATCTCCATTTGGATGTTTTACAAGCGATTCAAGGTTTCCATGACTAAGTAGACCTCAGTGACCCCCCAGACATGTGTATCCCTCCTTTTCCCCCATCTGTCTAAGTCCACTTCAATTTACCCACTTGTTCAAGCGCCAGGTCTAGGAATGAAGCTTGTTTCTTATTTTCCCTTTCAAATGGCGTCCGCTCTACCTCCAGAACATACCCTGAACGTTCACCTTCCTCTCTGTCTTCACTTTCGCAACTTTAGTCCCAGCTGCCACCGTCCCTCACCTGGATTCCCACAGTACCACCTCCTTTCATGGTTTCCCTTTCAAATTCGTTCTCCAGGTAGCAAGCAGAGCGACCTTTCAGCTGTATGATCAGATGATGTTACTCCTCTGATTCATCACTTCATGGCCTCCTGCACACTCCTGCCACCGCCTGAAGTACCCTGAACAATCTATAACTAGCTGTTTCTCTTACTCCCGTGGAAAAGTGAACATTTAAAATGATAACAGTGAGGGAATGCCCTCGGGGTCCAGTGGTTAGGACTCTGGACCCTGGGTTCCATCCCTGGTTGGGGAGCTAAGATCCCACATGCCTCAATGTGGCCAAAAAAAAAATGATAACAATGAATGTACATTCAGTAGCTATATATTCTCGTTGAATTTTTCTTTCCCCTGATCTTTCGTGGTTGCCTCTTTTTAAAATGTTTTCTCCAAATTTCATCTCACATGTTCTTTCTGCAGAGAGGTCTCACCTCAGCACCACCAGTTTATAGCTGCTGCTCTGTTGTTCCTTACTGCATCTCCCTGTTTCATTCTCCGAATGACACGAATCACAATCTGATCATTTTCTTGTTTTATTTTTCTTTCTTCTTTGCCTTTTCCCACTAAAATGTGAGCTCTTGAGAGTAGGTAAATTATACTATTTCTATTATTTTTTAGTGGTTAAAAACATTCCTTCAGGTGACTTTAAAAATGATGGTGGTCAATACCCATTTTTTTAAAAAGCAAAACCAGAAATTTTTCTAATGTAATTGATAAAGTTAGGGTTTTTCAAAAATAGCCTTTCGTTTGGAAGATTTAGTAAAAGACTTTTTCAGCAAAACAATTTCAACATGCAAATACTTATAAAGAAAAAAGGTGACATTTTGCTATGTTTTCTTTGGCCTTTTCTATAGATCACAGACAGCCAAAAGTCATCAGAAGATTCTGGATCCCGGAAAGATTCTTCCTCAGAGGTTTTCAGCGATGCTGCCAAGGAAGGGTGGCTTCATTTCAGGCCACTTACCACCGATAGGGGCAAGGTAGTGTGTTTTCTCAGCTATTGTGAGCGTGTGAAATGCAGGCCCTGAAAAATAAAGCATTAAGTCTCTATACATAAAATGGCAAAATATCCAGAATAAAGAGTGGAAAACATTTATAATATCTTTTTCTACATAAAGGAAAAATCATTTTTACTAATTCTAAGCAGAGCTTTAATTTTATACCTTTTTCATCCTTTATATCAATTACATGTGGAATATGTTGTCTTACATCTTGTCAATGTAAAAGAGACATCGGAGTATTTAAGAAGGAACTCTGCTTTTCTTATTAAGTAGTTTATTACGAATGGATTATTACAGAGTAGTACTTTAGGGACCGGCAGTTCTCCATATTAATAATTTTAAAATTTTTATTCAGTATCTCCCAGTTTACTCAAGTTGCCTTTTTTTTTTTTTGAGTTTTTTTTTTCAACATCCTTATTGGAGTATAATTCCTTTACAATGGTGTGTTAGTTTCTGCTGTAGAACAAAGTGAATCAGCTATACATATACATATATCCCCATATCTCCTCCCTCTTGCGTCTCCCTCTCACCCTCCCTATCCCCCCTCCAGGTGGTCACAAAGCACCGAGCTGATGTCCCTGTGCTATGCGGCTGCTTCCCACTAGCTATCTGTTTTACATTTGGTAGTGTATATATGTCCATGCCTCTCTCTCGCTTTGTCACAGCTTACCCTTCCCGCTCCCCATATCCTCAAGTCCATTGTCTACTTCTGTGTCTTTATTCCTGTCCTGTCCCTAGGTTCTTCAGAACCACTTTTTTTTTTTTAAGATTCCATATATATGTGTTAGCATATGGTATTTGTTTTTCTCTTCATGACTTGCTTCACTCTGTATGATAGTCTCTAGGTCCATCCACCTCACTACAAATAACTCAGTTTCATTTCTTTTTATGGCTGAGTATTATTCCATTGTATATATGTGCCACATCTTCTTCATCCATTCATCTGTCAGTGGACACTTAGGTTGCTTCCATGTCCTGGCTATTGTAAATAGAGCTACGATGAACATTGTGGTACATGACTCTTTTTGAATTATGGTTTCCTCAGGGTATATGCCGAGTAGTGGGATTGCTGGGTCGTATGCTAGTTCTATTTTTAGATTTTTGAGGAAACTCCATACTGTTCTCCATAGTGGCTATATCAATTTACATTCCCACCAACAGTGCAAGAGAGTTCCCTTTTCTCCACACCCTCTCCAGCATTTCTTGTTTGTAGATTTTTTGATGATTGCCATTCTGACTGGTGTGAGGTGATACCTCATTGTAGTTTTGATTTGCATTTCTCTAATGATTAGTGATGTTGAGCATCCTTTCATGTGTTTGTTGACAATCTGTATATCTTCTCTGGAGAAATGTCTGTTTAGGTCTTATGCCCATTTTTGGATTGGGTTGTTTGGTTTTTTTTGATATTGAGCTGCTTATATATTTTGGAGATGAATCCTTTGTCAGTTGCTTCGTTTGCAAATATTTTCTCCCATTCTGAGGATTGTCTTTTCATCTTGTTTATGGTTCCCTTTGCTATGCAAAAGCTTTTAAGTTTCATTAGGTCCCATTTGTGTATTTTTGTTTTTATTTCCATTTCTCTAGGAGGTGGGTCAAAAAGGATCTTGCTGTGATTTATGTCATGGAGTGTTCTGCCTATGTTTTCCTCTAAGAATTTTATAGTGTCTGGCCCTACATTTAGGTCTTTAATACATTTTGAGTTTATTTTTGTGTATGGTGTTAGGGAGTGTTTTAATTTCATTCTTTTACATGTAGCTGTCCAGTTTTCCCAGCACCACTTATTGAAGAGGCTGTCTTTTCTCCATTGTATATTCTTGCATCGTTTATCAAAGATAAGGTGACCATATGGGCATGGGTTTATCTCTGGGCTTTCTATCCTGTTCCATTGTTCTATATTTCTGTTTTTTTGCCAGTACCATACTGTGTTGATTACTGTAGCTTTGTAGTATAGTCTGAAGTCAGGGAGCCTGATTCCTCCAGCTCCGTTTTTCCTTCACAAGATTGCTTTGGCTATTCGGGGTCTTTTGTGTTTCCATACAAAGTGTGCAATTTTTTGTTCCAGTTCTGTGAGAAATGCCATTGGTAGTTTGATAGGGATTGCATTGAATCTGTAGATTGCTTTGGGTACTGTAGTCATTTTCACAATGTTGATTCTTCCAATCCAAGAATATGGTATATATCTCTCCATCTGTTTGTATCATCTTAATTTCTTTCATCAGTGTCTTACAGTTTTCTGCATACAGGTCTTTTGTCTCCTTAGGTAGGTTTATTCCTAGGTATTTTATTCTTTTTTTTCAATGGTAAATGGGAGTGTTTCCTTAATTTCCCTTTCAGATTTTTCATCAGTAGCATATAGGAATGCAAGAGATTTCTGTGCATTAATTTTGTGTCCTGCTACTTTACCAAATTCATTGATTAGCTCTAGTAGTTTTCTGGTAGCATCTTTAGGATTCTCTATGTATAGTATCATGTCATCTGCAAACAGTGACAGTTTTACTTCTTCTTTTCCGATTTGGATTCCTTTTATTTCTTTTTCTTCTCTGATTGCTGTGGCTAAAACTTCCAAAACTATGTTGAATAATAGTGGTGAGAGTGAGCAACCTTGTCTTGTTCCTGATCTTAGTGGAAATGGTTTCGGTTTTTCACCATTGAGAATGATGTTGGCTGTGGATTTGTCATATATAGCCTTTATTATGTTGAGGTAGGTTCCCTCTGTTCCTACTTTCTGGAGAGTTTTTATCATAAATGGATGTTGAATTTTGTCAAAAGTTTTTTCTGCATCTATTGAGATGATCATATGGTTTTTCTCCTTCAGTCTGTTAATATTGTTTATCCCATTGATTGATTTGCATATATTGAATCCTTGCATCCCTGGGATAAACTCCATTTGATCATGGTGTATGATCCTTTTAATGTGCTGTTGGATTCTGTTTGCTAGTATTTTGCTGAGGATTTTTGCATCTATTTTCATCGGTGATATTGGCCTGTAGTTTTCTTTTTTTGTGACATCTTTGGTTTTGGTATCAGGGTGATGGTGGCCTCGTAGAATGAGTTTGGCAGTGTTCCTCCCTCTGCTATATTTTGGAATAGTCTGAGAAGGATAGGTGTTAGCTCTTCTCTAAATCTTTGATAGAATTCACCTGTGAAGCCATCTGGTCCTGGGCTTTTGTTTGTTGGAAGATTTTTAATCACAGTTTCAATTTCAGTGCTTGTGTTCAGTGCTTGTCTGTTCATATTTTCTATTTCTTCCTGGTTCAGTCTCAGAAGGTTGTGCTTTTTTAAGAATTTGTCCATTTCTTCCAGGTTGTCCCTTTTATTGGAATATAGTTGTTTGTAGTAATCTCTCATGATCCTTTGTATTTCTGCAGTGTCAGTTGTTACTTCTCCTTTTTCATTTCTAATTCTACTGATTTGAGTCTTCTCCCTTTTTTTCTTGATGAGTCTGGCTAATGGTTTATCAGTTTTGTTTATCTTCTCAAAGAACCAGCTTTTAGTTTTATTGATCTTTGCTATTGTTTCCTTCAGTTCTTTTTATTTCTGATCTGATCTTTATGATTTCTTCTCTTCTGCTAACTTTGCAGTTTTTTTGTTCTTCTTTCTCTAATTCCTTTAGGTGTAAGGTTAGGTTTTTTATTTGTGTTGTTTCTTGTTTCTTGAGGTAAGATTATATTGCTATAAACTTCCCTCTTAGGACTGCTTTTGCTGTGTCCCATAGGTTTTGGGTCATCGTGTTTTCATTGTCATTTGTTTTTAGGTATTTTTTGATTTCCTCTTTGATTTCTTCAGTGATCTCTTGGTTATTTAGTAGTGTATTGTTTAGCCTCCATGTGTTTTTATTTTTTACAAATTTTTTCCTATAATTGATATCTAGTCTCATAGCGTTGTGGTCGGAACAGATTCTTGGTACAATTTCAATTTTCTTAACTTTACCAAGGCTTGATTTGTGACCCAAGATATGATCTATCCTGGAGAATCTTCAATGAGCTCTGGAGAAAAAAGTATAATCTGCTGTTTTTGGATGGAATGTCCTGTAAATATCAATTAAGTCCATCTTGTTTAATGTATCATTTAAAGCTTTTGTTTCCTTAATTTTTTTCATTTTGGATGATCTGTCCATTGGTGAAAGTGGGGTGTTAAAGTCCCCTACTATGAATGTGTTACTGTCGATTTCCCCTTTTATGGCTGTTAGCATTTGCCTTATGTATTGAGGTGCTCCTATGTTGGGTGCATAAATATTTACAATTGTTATATCTTTTTCTTGGATTGATCCCCTGATCAGCATGTAGTATCCTTCTTTGTCTCTTGTAATAGTCTTTATTTTAAAGTCTATTTTTTCTGATATGAGAGTTGCTACTCCAGCTTTCTTTTGATTTCCATTTGCATGGAATATCTTTTTCCATCCCCTCACTTTCAGTCTGTATGTGTACCTAGGTCTGAAGTGGGTCTCTTGTACACAACATATATATGGATATTGTTTTTGTATCCATTCAGCCAGTCTATGTCTTTTGGTGGGAGCATTTAATCCACTTACATTTAACGTAGTTATCAATATGTATGTTCCTATTACCATTTACTTAATTGTTTTGGGTTTGTTATTGTAAGTCTTTTCCGTCTCTTGTTTCCTGCTTAGAGAAGTTCCTTTAGCATTTGTTGTAGAGATGGTTTGGTGGTGCCGAATTCTCTTAACTTCTGCTTGTCTGTAAAGATTTTAGTTTTTCCGTCGAATCTGAATGAGATCCTTGCTGAGTAGAGTAATCTTGGTTGTAGGTTTTTCCCTTTCATCACTTTAAACATGTCCTGCCACTCCCTTCTGGCATGCAGAGTTTCAAGTTGCCTTTATAATAATTTTATTGTTTCCCCTTATTTTATAAATATAGAGGTATTTAAATGAATATCATTATCAATATATGCTTCATTAAGTAGATAACAATGTAAGAAAAACTTCACCAGAAAATTTTCTACAATATTTGTGCAGCTTAATTTATAAGAAAACTTTAATACTGTCAAAAGAGTGTCAAATTTTTTTTTAGAAAACCCATCTTGCATGTTGTTGCTTGACCGTGAAGTTGATAAATTTTGTTAACTAAATTCATTACGTGTACATATCCTTTGGGGATTACTTTTTTCAGTGTTTGTCATTTGCGTGATCTAAGACTTGTCTTAAACCTCGCTTTCACTCAAAGGATTTTTCTGACTGACCTTTTTCCTTAATTTCTATTCCCTTAGCATTTTGTATGTATTTTGCTACACTCGCCTTATCCTAATTAACTTTGTTCATTTTATTTTCTCAACCCAATTAAAGTTGAGATTTCATTGCCCTTGATTGTGATAGGAATACATTACCCAACTTGGTTTACGTTCCACACTTTTTTGTCTTTCCTGCCCTAACAAATATATATTGACGTAAAGCAGCCACCTGCCACGTTGGGTATACATTTAAGCGTGTTAACAGTGTTGCTAGATGCATCTGTCCTGTCACTAAGATTTAGCCAAGTGTTGAGTATGCCTGATCTGTCTCATGTTCTCCAGCGAGTTGGTGGAAGTATTCGACCATGGAAGCAGATGTATGTTGTACTTCGGGGCCATTCGCTGTACCTGTACAAAGATAAACGAGAACAGACGACTCCGTCTGAAGAGGAACAGCCCATCAGTGTTAACGCTTGCTTAATAGACATCTCTTACAGCGAGACCAAGAGGAAAAACGTCTTTCGACTCACCACATCCGACTGCGAGTGCCTGTTTCAGGCTGAAGACAGGGACAACATGCTAGCCTGGATCAAGAGCATCCAGGAGAGCAGCAACTTAAATGAGGAGGTTAGTGTCCAAAATGACGTTGATAAAACTGACGCTGTCACAACATTTTCTTTTTAAAGAAGACTGAAAGAATCTGATACATCATTTTTAAAAAATTATAATGTGCTATCTTCACTTGAAAATAGTTGATCAGGGCTTCCCTGGTGGCTCAGTGGTTAAGAATCTGTCTGCCAATGCAGGGCACACGGGTTCGAGCCCTGGTCCGGGAGGATCCCACATGCCGTGGAGCAGCTCAGCCCGTGCACCACAGCTACTGAGCCTGCGCTCTAGAGCCCATGAGCCCCAACTACTGAGCCTGTGTGCCTAGAGCCTGTGCTCCACGACAAGAGAAGCCACTGCAATGAGAAGCGTCTGCACCACAATGAAGAGTAGCCCCTGTTCACAGCAACTAGAGAAAGCCCGCACGCAGCAACAAAGACCCAACTCAGCCAAAAATAAATAAATGAAATAAATAAGTTAAAGAAAAGAAAAAGTTGATCAGAAGGAAAATTCAGGGACTTCCCTGGCATTCAGTGGTTAGGACTCCGTGCTTTCACTGCCAAGGGCACAGGTTCGATCCCTGTTTGAGGAACTAAGATTCCACCAGCCACACAGCGCAGCCAAAGAAAAAGGAAAACTCAAGTGTACCTATTTTATATTATTTTCACTTTTTGGGAAAATCACCATTACTGACCTAGAAAAACAGATTATTCATATATTCTGCATACTTTCTCAGAAGCAGTGAAGCACTGAGCAGAGACCTAGGTTCCTAGTCCTGGTCATTACCTTTATGACTGAATAATTCCAGATCTGTTTCTTTGTGTCAAAACCAGGGTTGTTGTGGGCTTAAGTTACAGTGAAAATGCTTCTCCAAACAAATTGCTGTGTAAATGCAGAGACACTGATAGCATGATTCTTGTTAATGAAATTATGCAGGCAAGAATATAATATAGCCTACTGTAATACAGTAATTGGTTTCTAAGAAAACTTGTAGTATCAGAAATCATGTTATAAGCCACTTTTTCTTTTTAATAAGGAGAGTTTCTGACTCACAACCATCAAGTCATTTTTTACAGCAGAAGTTTCAGTAGTGAAGATTTTTTTTTTAAGTGAAGATTTTTTTTTTAAGTGTACATAACTGTAAACTTTACAGAGCAGATTCAGCAATGATTAAGTCTAGATTTTGCTCAAGGGTGCCTTTTTCATATCATCAACACAGTTTTTCTTAGACGTTATTCTCCTTTGCGTGCCTGTTGTTATGACAGAAAAACCGCCACAAGGTTCTTTCCCCCTACTGTGCCATTACAGTATGCAGCAACACCTACATTAACCATGAAGTTATGCAAATTATGTTCTCGAATTCTGTCATTTCCATTATATCCAATTCAAGTCATGAAAACTTAGACCATAGGAAAATGCCTGTACTTTTTCTCATCTGACAGTTTGCACTCTACCTTGTTTGTCGTGAACAACGAATACCAGATCCCTGTCAATACAGCCCTTTTTCTACAACCACTGCTATAAAGAGACATCAAACCTGAGTTTTGGCAAAGTAAACAGGGAGAATCACAACTTGGGTGTAGATTTCAGCTTTAAGTAGCAGTTCAAAGGAGTTCCTGTTTGGTCAGCCCCTGCTCTATGCCAGGCGTCCTGCTGGGCAGTAGATGACTTCGTCTTTGAGACATAGGGCTTTCTAAGGAATTGAATGAAGTGATGCTTACGAAGAATGCAGCCCAGTGCCTGGTAGGTCATGAACATGTACTTCATGTCAGCCATTATAGCATCATCACTATCATCTGATTCTAAGACACGGGTATTTTCATCGAGTTTTATAGCTAAGAAAGTAATAATTCACCCAGCGTATACCATATGGCTGTCACTCTTTTAAGCATTTTATATCAGTTAATCTCAGCAACCATATGAATGTGTCTTCTTATTATCCTCACCATGTTTCAAACAAGGAAACTTTGTGGCAAAGAGAAGTTAAGTAATTTCCCCAGGGTCACATAGCTCAGAATTGTCAAGCAGTCTTATTCTAGCTCTTAACCATATCCTCTTTCAGTTGGTAAATGAGAAGAATCGATTTGAATTTGAGAATTTACAAAGCCTGTATTCTTTGTAAATTGTAACGTTCACTATGACCAAAACGAGACAAGTAAAAAAAATACTTGCGGACACATGTCAATTTATAATTGGAACCAATAGGGAAAAAAAAAATCATTTCCTTATGATCAACTCTGAGTTTTCCATGTAGCATATTATTTTTTTTTTTTTTTTTTTTTTTTTGCGGTACGCGGGCCTCTCACTGTTGTGGCCTCTCCCGTTGCGGAGCACAGGCTCCGGACGCACAGGCTCAGCAGCCATGGCTCACGGGCTCAGCCGCTCCGCGGCATGTGGGATCTTCCCGGACCAGGGCACGAACCCGTGTCCCCTGCATCGGCAGGCGGACTCCCAACCACTGCACCACCAGGGAAGCCCCATGTAGCATATTATTGAGGCTAACCTGTTGAGGTTAAAGAAACCAGTTTTGAGCTTTTCTCTTCTGATAATATAACTGTCACTTCTGATACTAATTGACCCTCAATCTCACTGTTCCTATCAATTAATCATTAACACATTTTGGCAGTATTCCATCTTATATCCAACTGTATTATTTTGAAACGCTGATCATTCTTTCTGGTATTAGTGAGAGAAAAAACTGGCTCACTGCTTCCCAGTCATTTATTAAAAACGCCAGATCAATTCAGTAGGTTTGAACACTGGCTACTTGCTGGTACTAGTCTAGGTGTTGCTGGGGTACAGAAAATAAACAGAAAACTCTTGGCAGTGGCGGAGGCACTTGAACATTTGTCACTTAGTGATGTTAGGTCATGATTTGAATAGAGCTTTTAAAACAACTCCATGGAGTCTGTATTGAATAAGCAAAGTAGTACAGTATAGAGCTCCCCGCTGCGCCCCAAAAAGAGTAGGATCCCGATTTAGGGAGTTTAGAATTGACTTTCTAATTTTACCTTCTATTTATTCTGTAGGACACTGGAGTTACTAACAGGGATCTGATTAGTCGAAGAATAAAAGAATACAACAGTCTGATGAGGTGAGAATCCCACCATGCCTGCAGGTTAATTGGGATGTAAAATACGTACATTGTCAGAAATGTTCCTTTCTTTCAGCAGCAAAGCAGAGCAGTTGCCAAAGACCCCTCGCCAGAGTCTCAGCATCCGGCAGACTCTACTTGGTGCTAAAGCAGAGCCTCGGACTCAAAGTCCACACTCCCCCAAGGAAGAGTCAGAAAGGAAGCTTCTCACTAAAGGTACTGATATCAGCATTCCTAGATAAATTTAGGATTTAAAACTGGGTTTGTAGTAAATCAACTATACTTAAGTAAAAAAAAAAAAAATTTTTTTTTTAATAAAATTGGGATTTTAAAGGTGTTTTCATGTTTTTCTGTGCCTTTTCTGCGGACCTCAGCTCAGGGTGAGCTAACCCAGAGATCACTGGGGGCCTGGTCCAGGCTGGTGGGGCCTTTCCCTTAAGCTGGGGTCCAAGACACCAGTTCTTTTTTTTTTTTTTTTTTTTTTTGCGGTATGCAGGCCTCTCGCTGTTGTGGCCTCTCCCGTTGCGGAGCACAGGCTCCGGACGTGCGGGCTCAGCGGCCATGGCTCACGGGCCCAGCCGCTTCGCGGCATGTGGGATCTTCCCAGACCAGGACACGAACCCGTGTCCCCTGCATCGGCAGGCAGACTCTCAACCACCGCCACCGGGGAAGCCCAACACACCAGTTCTTATAATAAAGATCAAGTGAAGGAAAATACAACACATACATCTATGTCATAAACTACCAATTTGATAAATGCAGAGGATCCAGGTGTTTTCGTTTTGAAATAAAACCATTATGTTTCCTTTTGCTAAAATCTCACTATAAAGATGTCACATTAATTCTATTGTCTTGACTGTTTTAAAGAAAATCATGGTACAGATTGTCAAAGGGTGAAGAAGCATAATTGATTCGTACTAAATTATATGGAGGGTTGAAAGGAGTGCTATGTCAGGAAGAGAACAGAATAGAATATGTTTGATACATAAAGGATATGTTATTTATAGTACAGGACTCTGATTTATATAAATATTGATAAAGGATCTTTAAAGTCATGATTTAAACACTCTTGTTTCTATTTTCTTTTCTTTATGTCATTTTCTTTTGAATAACGATCAAAAGATGACACTAGTCCCCCAAAAGACAAAGGTACATGGAGGAAAGGCATTCCAAGTATTATGAGAAAGACATTTGAAAAAAAGCCTACTGCTACAGGAACGTTCGGGGTCAGACTGGATGATTGCCCGCCAGCTCATACTAATCGGGTAAGAGACACCAGCCAGCCAGATTTCCTAAAGCCATTAATTCAGCCGTAGTCATAACAGGACCCGAGTACACAGCCGTGCAGATCACAGGGGATATCTGTCCATCTGATGAGTATTTTCCTCTTCTTAACAGACCTTAGTTCCTCTAAGCATGTCTGACCTGTATGGGTGTATGGAGTAATTTTATCTATAATGCTTTTTTCTAATGTGTTGACTCTGAAATAGAATAATTATTCAACTGCTAAGAATGTATCTGAAACTATCGGTAAGAAGTCATTTTCAAGTCATGTGTGTTTCTGCTTTCAGCATTTTAAAAGAAGGATGGGAACAAGGATCTGATTAAGAAAGTGTGATAAATGTAAATGTGCGTGCGTGTGTGTGTGTGTGTGTGTGTGTGTTTACAGTGCCCACGTTAGGATTCATATCATGAGTGGATGGATGTTATTCTTTCCCCCTCCTCTCCCCCTGCCCCCCTTCTTTTATTCAACTGAACTGTTTCCACATTCTCCCTACTTGCTCTTGTTTCTTCTTTAGACTATTATCTCCCTGTGGGTCCTCCTCTTTCAGTCTTGACCTGTTCATTCTCTTTCCACTGACTCAACTATCTCTTGCTGGTTTTATCTCTTTCCAGTTCTCCAGTGTTTATATTCTTTATTTTCTCTATACCAAATAACAGCAATTTATATACTGTTTCCTTTTGGATGAAAAGGGACTTGTAGCTACGATATGTATCTACCAACTGAAGATAAACATTCGTGCTGTGTTAAATAAAATGTTTATTTCTTGTTTTGCAGTATATTCCATTAATAGTTGACATATGTTGCAAATTAGTTGAAGAAAGAGGTCTTGAATATACAGGTATTTATAGAGTTCCTGGAAACAATGCCGCCATCTCAAGTATGCAAGAGGAACTCAACAAGGGAATGGCTGATATTGATATACAAGACGATGTAAGTTTGTGTATTTCTATTTGAATAACTGGTCTGTGTTTTTTTCCTTTGTGGTACTGACTACAAAAATACTGTATTTTTATTTTACATACCTAGAAATGGCGAGATTTGAATGTGATAAGCAGTTTACTAAAATCCTTCTTCAGAAAACTCCCTGAACCACTTTTCACAAATGGTGAGTTAACCCCACCAAAGACACCGATGCAAGAGTTGAACATTACATTGTTGGGAAACCACAGCATATTAAATTGAACCAGGGGAAAATATTTTTGTCAAAAGAAACAGGAGGTTTTGTTTAGTTCTTACTTGTATACAAAGCATAATCATGTCCTATTTTTTGTCATTTGGATTGTTTTTTCCTCCTGATACATTTCAGTGAAAAACAGTTTATAAAATGTTGTTAAAGTTCAGTAAAAATATGTATTATCCTGTTCATTCATGTTTACAGCTGAGTTGAAAATATGTTATTATTGTTCTCAGTGAAAAGCCTTCAGGCATAATAAGGTACAATTAGTAGAAAAGCATTTTTTCAGCCAAGCCAAGTATTTGACTTAGATAAGACCTTGTAGTAGATGTTGCAGTGCGGGGAGAGAAAGTGGACACACTGTGTAAACACAGGAGGCCCCCTCAGAGAACTCACATTTTAGGGAATTTCCTTTGTTTGATAAGGCATAGGGGCATCATTAAAAGCTATAGTAGTTTTATTTTATTTTATTTTATTTTTATACATTTATTTATGGCTGCGTTGGGTCTTCGTTCCTGTGCGGGCTTTCTCTAGTTGCGGCAAGCGGGGGCTACTCTTCGTTGCGGTGCGCAGGCTTCTCATTGCAGTGGCTTCTCTTGTTGCAGAGCACGGGCTCTAGGCACGTGGGCTTCAGTAGTTGTGGCACACGGGCTTAGTAGTTGTGGCTCATGGGCTCTAGAGTGCAGGCTCAGTAGCTGTGGCCCACGGGCTTGGTGGCTCCGTGGCCTCTGGGATCTTCCTGGACCAGGGCTCGAACCCGTGTCCCCTGCATTGGCAGGTGGATTCTTAACCACTGTGCCACCAGGGAAGCCCCTATAATAGTTTTAGGACAACATTTCAAAGGCTATTTGGGGTCTTCCCTACTATTTTTTTCTTTTTAATTGTGGTTTGAAATTGAACCTTAAAGGGAAACTAGATTACAGCTCACCTCAACAATTTAAGATGAATTTGGTTTTTTTTGTTCTTACTGTTGTCAGATAAATATGCCGACTTTATTGAAGCCAATCGTAAGGAAGATCCTCTAGATCGTCTGAAAACATTAAAAAGACTAGTAGGTATTATTTTATATTTTTGGAGGTACAACAAAAGTTCAGCATTTAAATCCATCATGAAAATAATATGTTTCAGATTCATGATTTGCCCGAACATCATTATGAAACACTCAAGTTTCTTTCGGCTCATCTGAAGACAGTGGCAGAAAACTCAGAAAAAAATAAGGTGTGTAAACTGTTTATTGAAGAGACGTACTTTCAGTGGCTTTAGTTGAAAAGATGTATTTCACTGCTTCATGCGAAATAGTCAAAAATAGGTTATAATTAAATAAAAGCTCTAAAATACATCATACTGGTGATCACGTCCCTCTAAAGATCACTCTTAAAGATCCCCAAAATATGAACTGTTGTTTTTTCAAGACATTTTCTTTTACGTTTATCCAGCAAGAAAAATGAAAAAGTCAGAAAGTTTACTTCTTTTATTTTTCAACTGTATATTAATATTTTGAATGGGCAATATTTGCACAAACAACAGTCAAAATGTATCACATGGTATACAGTGAAAAACAACAGACATTTTCTTTTTTTGTTTTATTTCATTTAGATTTAGCAGATAATTTTTTTTGGTTTTGTTTTCATACCACCGTATTACCTTTATCAAACACGACAAAATTTATTATTCCTTCGTATTATCTAGTAGTCTGTTCACGTGTAGCTTTTCCTGATTGGTTTAAAGAAATATCTTTTGGATGACTATTGTATGATTTTACTCACATGGAATAAAAAAAAAAACCACACACAAAATAAATGAACAAACCAAACAAAAACAACACATAGATACAGAGAACAGAGTAGTGGTTACCAGAGGGGAAGAGGCAGGGGTGCAGGGGAGGGTGATAGGGTAAGGGGGAATCAACTGTCTGGTGATGGATGGAAACTAAAGTTCTGGTGTGGATCCCAAGACCAGTTTGATGTTTTTTTTTTTTGAGTTCCACAATGGTTTTTTACCCTCTAGTATGTTTTTGGGATTGGTTATTTAATATTTTAATCAAATCCTAAGGTCAAAAAATTACACCAGACACTTATAAGATATAACAAAGAAAAACAAAAGATTCGCACCTTTGACAATCAGGTACTTAAAACAGGAGTACAAACTTATCATGGAAGGAAACATACAAACATACAGGCATGTAATACTGAGGTGTTCACTGGTACAAGGATAAGCAACAAGCTTTGGAAGTCTTGGTTGAAGTAAAAATTTTGTCAAAAGAATATTTTCAGACATTAGTTTTTACATATTCATGATCTTAATGTACTACTCAGGCAAATTTGGAAATTTTTATGTATCTCTTTCTGTTTGTTTAGTTTTTGAGGGGAGAGGTTTTCCCTATTCTTTTCCAAGTTTTATTCCCTTTGATTTTAATATTTTTGTCAGTTGATCCAGCTTTATTAATACTTATTTTTGGTCGAGGTGCACGGCTTGTGGGATCTTAGTTCCCTGACCAGGGATCGAACCTGTGCCCCCTGCAGTGGAAGCGCAGAGCCCTAACCACTGGACTGCCAGGGAATTCCCTGTAATACTAGTTTTGAACCAGATCAATTGTTTTCAATTAAAGACTCCCTGGAAAAAACGAATGCCAATTAAGTATTGTATGTTGTCATTATAGCAAGAAAAAGAATTTACATATAGATCAGTTTATGGAAACTCTAACCCTGAAGCATTATTTTTTTTTACACACATCAGTCAACCATTCTTTGAATTCTTTTTCATCAAAAGATTCTTTCAGAAGTAAAATGCCAAACATGCACTGGGAATTTCAGCCTACTTTCTTAAGAAAAGTTGTGATATTTTCTAATATCATCCTCTGTTGCAGATGGAACCAAGAAACCTAGCCATAGTGTTTGGTCCAACTCTCGTGAGAACCTCTGAAGATAACATGACGCACATGGTCACTCACATGCCAGACCAGTACAAGATCGTAGAGACACTTATCCAGCACGTAAGTCCAGGCTTCGGCTCATCGAGAAAATTCTTTTTCATGAGCAGCTGATAGTTGGTAGGGCAGAATTTGGTTATATATATATATATATATTTTTTTTTTTTCCTAAGAGAATTACCTTTTTTTCTGTGCTATCCTCCAAAATATAGATCTCTGTAGGGGGTTATTTAATTTCTCTTTTTCACCTTTTTTATTTTAAATTTTAGCATGACTGGTTTTTCACAGAAGAAGGTGCTGAAGAACCTCTTGTAAGTATTGTCCGTCAGCATTTGTACTCTGTTCTTCTCATTTGGGACACACAAGATCCTGATCCTACAACTGTGTCACCTTCCTGCTTTGTATGCTATTGTCTGCTTTGCACCCCGAAAGCAGGTCTATAGCGCCTCAGTTTCTGATCTAATGAAAATCCAAGTATGATACTTATTTGGTAATTAATTATGTGCAAATAATGTAAAAAATGAAGCATATGTCCTCCACTCAGTAATGTGTCTTTTACTAAATGTTGTTTGAATTTTAAAGAAAGTATCTTTGAAGAGATGATGAAGAGATCTTTGTTTATTAACCATAGACAACAGTGCAGGAGGAAAACACAGTAGACTCCCAGCCAGTGCCAAACATAGATCATTTACTCACCAACATTGGAAGGACAGGCGTCTCCCCTGGAGATGTATCAGGTAACTCTTGCCTGGGCAGTATTGATCTCTAGGTTAAAAGCTAAATTCTTATAACATGAAAGAGCAAATCAATCATAAGTAACAATTCACTATGATTTTTTTTCCTTTTCTTCTTCTTTTTTTCCCTTTCCACTAATAAAAAAAAATGTAATCTTCCTTTTCTGATTGATCTGAATTATCTTCCAGTGACTGTAATGCCATTGGCAGTGCATGGAGTTGTAATGCTTGTCAGAAAGGAAATATGAGGGAAAATGAGCATGCAAACCACTGTTTTGTTCTTTTTTTTTTTTAATTCACAGTTTCCATGTAATAGTCATCACAAGGTAAAACAGATACACGCTACTGAGTATGTGGTTGCTGTGATGGCAGAAAGTATGGTCTAGACTGTATGAGTAGTTCTTACTCTTGAGCTGGACGTTCTGTTGAAAAAGCAGCCAGTTAAATATGTAAAATGCTCATGGGCACCATTCCCATAAATGCAGTATATTATCTCGTCACTACAGAGGTCACCGTAAAAGTCAATTTCTTTGACATTTTCTTCTGTCTTCTATTGCCACCCTAATGTTCGGTGAAGTATCAGTTCTGATAGGCTCTTTCGATGCAAATTATCTCCTGCCAAACTGTTGCACTAACCTAGCATGTTTTACACCATGTTCTCCCTTTGTCTCTAGTTCTTGTTTTAGTCCTAAAGGGTTTTCTTTCCAGCACTTACTGACACAGGCAAATCTATACTGATGTTGCACAGGCGAGATGGGAGGAGTCTATCACACGGTCATGTCGCTAGTGGATTCCGTGGTGTCCCTGATGGACAGCTGGAACTGTAGGAAGAAGGAGGACTGCTGTCCACACTGTAGCTGCCTTGTCTGCAGAAACCCCCGATTCCTGTAAATGCAAACCGAGTTGATCTGTGGTGTACATTTTCTCTTACGATTATTGTAAACAGATCACTACTACTTTCTTAAAAGTTTTTCTGCTGTTTCTTGTTATTTCTGAAGCAGACCGTGAGGAGAAATAGCATGGTATGGTCTACCAGTTCTTAAAGTCATAAAGCATTGAGCCATGTGTTGAAAGGGGCGTGGCATGGGGCTCAGCTCATTAATTCTGAAAAATCCATTTCCCTGAAGTTGAAAGAGAAAATTTCCAAATTGGTGTTGTCCTGAAGAGTGCTAGCCCCTTCCTACCCTCTTTATACTTGTATAATCTGAGTTTTTGCCAGACAGTAAAATGATGCTCTCCATTTTTCCATTTCCATAATAGCATTTGTTAATAAATAATTGGAAAACTGGTAGCAGTTTAACTAGTCAAAAGGATCCCTGACTGCACAGATGTGAAACCGGGGTCCAGAGCACAGAGGTCAGCATGATTTAATGTAACATCAAAGTGACCTAGAAGCAGGGTTATCCTAATGCATCCTTACGCACACAGTATATGCTTCTAAAATTTAACATTGACAGTCTGACAAAAATCAACATAAATACACTGAGTCTGAGCATCTCAATTTGTAGCGAGGGCAGCCAACAATCCTAAACGTTCTACATTGTGTATCAGTTTCAGATACAGGATGTGGTACATAGTGCAATTCTTCAAAAGGTCTTCGAGCTGCTTTATTGCTAGATTTAATGCTTAGCAAATTTAATAAACACTAGTGTTTCTGTTTTGTTTAGTACAGGGCTCCTTTGCCATCCCTATCATTGAGCTGATTCTGCCTACAATTCACAGCATCCTTTCATGGCGGTGGCTTTCTGTGGTGCAGCTTGCATCTTTGTGAGCTCTGACTATCCACTGTGTTCTATTGTTTTTGAGTTTTGCTTTCACATTTTGTTCTGTGCCTGTCTTTTCCATAAGTTTTGCATTGTTTGTTGAAAGCAGTAAAGAATCTGACCAATACTGACCATGTTTTCTTTAACTTCTCACAGATTCAGCTACTAGTGACTCAACAAAATCTAAGGTAAATTGTTTTGTACAGTTTGGAATATTTTAGAGGGGAATTGCTCTGTGGCTGATTGTTATGATTCGTATGCAGATGCACCCCTGTCTGTGTCTGATGACAGACCAGCAGAGTCTTATAAAGGGAAAAATGAATGCTTAAAATAGAATATGATAGAGGAATACTGGATTGTGAGGTGGGGTGTTGGATTTACCTCAGTGTAGTTTAGCATAATTCAAAGAAGTAGGCATTTACCTCCTCATTCTTAATGTGAAAATGTTCTAACATATGCAAAAGTAGAGAGAATAATATAATGAGCCCTTATTATCCACCCTCAACAATTAACACATGGCCAAGATTCTCTCATCTGCACCCGCCCACTTTCCTCCTCCTCGTGACTTTTTTTTTTTGGCCTCGCAGCAGGTGGGATATTAGTTCCCCTACCAGGGATGGAACCCGTGTCCCCTATAGTAGAAGCTCAGAGTCTTAACTACTGGACCACCAGGGAAGTCCCTCGGGACTATTTGGAAGCAAATCCCAAACATTTTATTTCATTCTGTAAACGTTTCAGTAGTAATATAGACTTTATTATTATTATACATTTTTTATGAAAATATATATTCTTGCCTTCTTTTCAACAAGATCACTGATTTTGTTTTGTTTTTTTTGTTTGTTTTGTTTTTAATAAATTTATTTATTTATTTATGGCTGCATTGGGTCTTCGTTGCTGCTTGCGGGCTTTCTCTAGTTGTGGCGAGCGGGGACTACTCTCCGTTGCGGTGCGCGGGCTTCTCAGCGCAGTGGCTTCTCTTGTTGCAGAGCACGGCCTCTAGGCACACGAGCCTCAGTAGTTGTGGCTCACAGGCTCTAGAGTGCAGGCTCAGTAGTTGTGGCGCACGAGCTTAGTTGCACTGCGGCATGTGGGATTTTCCTGGACCAGGGCTCGAACCCGTGTCCCCTGCATTGGCAGGCGGATTCTTAACCACCGCACTACCAGGGAAGTCCCTAATTTTGTTTTTATAATCAATTTTTGTTTACATAATTTGTGTTCTGTTGACACCACCACCAAAGTACACTTTTTGAGTAGTTTTTAAGACATTCAGTTAGAAAGTTTTTCATTGATTCATTTTGTACCAGCTTTGCTCTTCTGAGACTGTAGCAAGTAGAATTGTCAATAAATTTGTTCAAATGTCCTATTTGGAAATGAGACATACATATCATTACATATCATTTCTAAACATAATGGGATCACATATGACTAAATTAGCATTGAATTTCTTGCAGAAAATATCATAAAATATTTAATGATATATCATTCGCTATCACTTATATTGTGATTTTTACCATCTTTTTACCCCAACTTTTTATTTTGAAAAATTTTAAGCCAAGAAAAAAGTTATTGGAATAATAGCACCCAAACCTTTTGCCCTAGATTTATCAGTTGGTAAATCTTGATATGTATGTAATTGTTTTTTTCTGAGTCATTTGAGAGTTAACTTATAGACATGATAACACTTTACCCCTAAATGCTTCAGTGTGCATCTCTGAAGAACAAGGGGATTCTTCTATGTAATTACAGCATAATTATTGTATTCTGGTAGTTCACATGAGTACAATACATTATTATTTCTAATGTACAGTTTTTACACAAATTTCGCCAGTTGTCCCAATAATGTGTGTTGTTTTTTCTTTTCCTGTATATAGGATGCAATCAAGGATCGCCCCTTGCGTTATGTTGTCATGTCTCCTTAGACTTCTTTACTTTGGAACAGTTTCCCACCTCTTTTTGCCAGAATATAAGATTTTAGATTTCGATTTTTAGGTTTTAGATTTCAGACCTGTTTGAAATTCCCTCCTTTCCTCTTACTGGATGCATAGTTCTTAACCTGTGGTTATAGCAGCCTCTTCATCTTAAGTAAATTATGGTGGTGTTTGTATTATACCTATAATATAATGGATGTCCAAATGATATAATTTTTTGTAACAATTTTCTTCATTTGTAAAATAATATAGTCATTTGCTCCAACACAGAGTGATCACAGAAACATCGAATTTTAAAGGGAACCGTTGGGAATCCTAAAGATAGTATAATCTAATCTAATTTCTTCTCACTTAAATCAACAATGAAGTTGAGGTGTTTAAAAGTGAATCACTTGCTCAGTGTCATACACAGCAAGCTAGGGAAGGAACACCAGGTCTTCTAATTCAGAGCTCAGTCACAGCCATCATCCCCTGCGGTCTTCAACAGAATGTGTTAAATGTGAATAACCCTTAGAAAGGTCCTGTATAATTATACAATCCTTTATAACTTATAAAAACAAAGTTCCATCAATCTGTGATTTCACTTTGGTGAATCCTTTCTAATACAAAAGCCTGAATTTTTACTATAATTTTCAATACTTCAGTATAGTAGTTCTAGCTTGTCTAAGATTTTTATGACAACAGAGAAACTATTACTCAGTTTCTGTTACTCTGCATACTTCCTGCCTGCCTGCGCGACTTAAATGGTGTGTGTTACACCAGCTAGTGCTTATTGACACACCCCCACACCCGAATTTACTTAGCCTGTAGGCATTATGAACACTTAAACAGTCATCATCAAGAACCTGTTAGGCGTAGCTGACAAAGCCAATTGGCCGCACTGCCACTTTCTCATTACAGGGCACTGCAGTGTTTCTATGGTAAGGATTTAAGGTCTTTAATTGACCTTATGTTTTTTGAACTTCATGATTTGGTTGTTACTTGAGATCAGTGAAGACAGTGCCAACTTGATTTACCTAAGGCCAGTCTCTGCAGATCCAGCCTGCCTGAACTACTGAGAACCCAGGAGCTCCCTTATCTTAATCAGCTTATCTGATACAGTATCTGTATCATGTGATAGCTGTAATTGGAAGATTGAAGTCAGTCATAAAATTTTAACCAATGTCAGAATATTATATTCAACTCTGTCGGAATATTGACTCTTTATGAGACCTGTGTTCCAGAGGAAGGAACCTGAGGACCCTCTGAGGGTAGCAGAAGCAGGAACGGTCTGTAGATGGAGGGAAGTCAAGAAGAATAGGAGTGTGAGAGGGCCCCAAGCACAGAAGGTGTCCCTGGAAGACAGGTGTATGTCAGCTGTGACATGGCAGATAAATACCACCAGGCAAGAAATGGGACAGATTAAATAAAAATAAGAAGTTGTCTTAGGTATAAGTTAAAAGGGTGTGTAAAAAAACTACACCCTGTTATTGCTTAGCTTTTGTGGTTAAGAAATACTTGGGGGAGGGGGAGGGAAGGGCTGGGAGTTTGGGATGAGCAGATGCAAACTATTCAATGTTATATACAGGATGCATAAACAACAAGGTTCTGCTGTACAGCACAGGGAACTATATTCAATCTCCTGTGCTAAACCATAATGGAAAAGAATATGAAAAAAAAGAATGTCTATATGTATATAACTGAGTCACTTTGCTGTACAGCAGAGATGGGCACAACATTGTAAATCAACTATATATCGGTTAAAAAATAAAATAAAAAATAATCACCAAAGCAATGGAAATCACAAAGAAAAAAAGAAAAGAAATATTGGTGCTGGTGGGGGGGACCTTTTCAGAAAATGAACTCAATAACGTTCTTATGTTCAAAGTCTCGTGTCTCTGCTCCCCAGGGTTCTTGGGGATCCGGAAAAGATCAGTATAGCAGGGACCTGCTTGTGTCGTCCATCTTCGCGGCCGCCAGTCGCAAGAGGAAAAAACCAAAAGAAAAAGCACAGCCCAGCAGCTCGGAAGACGAACTGGACAATGTGTTTTTTAAGAAAGAAAACGCAGAGCAGGGTCACAACGATATTAAAGAAGAGTCCAAAAAAGAGAGCGAGACACCGGGCAGGAAACAAAGGACCGTGGCTTGCAAAGAAAATCACGCGAAGAAAGACGGCAGCGCGGCCAGAGCTGATCAGCGAGCCCTGCGAGGGGAGAGCGCGGAGCCCCCGGCCCTCCAGGGCGCCACGCAGAGCAGGTCGCCCACCCCGAGCTGTCGCCTGGCCATCCTGAAAGAGGGCCCCAGAGCCCTCGCGGCCCAGAAGGCCTCCCACCCGGACGAGACGGGGCCCGACTCCGGCGCCCTGGCGAGGTTTTCCACCAAGAAATCCACCAGCCCCGAACCCAGAGTCGGCGAGTTTCTGGTCAGTGTCGGCACCATCACCGCCGACTGCTCGGCGACGTCGCCCGCCCCCTCCGTGACCGGCCTCGACTCCAGCCGGCTGAGCCCCGAAGTGCAGTCGGTGGCCGAGAGCAGGGGGGACGACGCCGACGACGAGAGGAGCGAGCTGGTCAGCGAGGGGCGGCCGGTGGAGACGGACAGCGAGAGCGACTTCCCCGTCTTCCCCGCCGCGCTGGCCTCCGAGAGGTTCCTCCGCGGAAAACTGCACGAGGCCACGAAGGCGAGCCGGCGGGACTCCGAAGGCAGTGAAGTCAGCTGTACGGAGGGGAGTTTAACACCGAGTCTGGAGAGCCGGAGACAGCTCTTCAGTTCCCATAAGCTGATTGAGTGTGACACTCTGTCCAGGAAAAAATCCGCCAGATTCAAGTCAGACAGCGCGACTCTAGGAGATGCCAAGAATGAGAAAGAAGCCCCTTCCATCACGAAAGTGTTCGAGGTGATGAAAAAAGGAAAATCAACGGGGAGTTTACTGACACCACCAGCCAGAAGCGAATCCGAGAAACAGGAACCCACCTGGAAAACGAAAATAGCTGATCGGTTAAAACTGAGGCCCAAAGCGCCGGCAGATGACATGTTTGGAGTAGGAAATCAAAAAACCAACGCCGATCCTGCCAAAAGGAAAAACATCAAACGCAGACACACGCTGGGAGGGCACAGGGATGCTACTGAAATCAGTGTTTTGAATTTCTGGAAAGCGCAGGAGCAGAGTGGGGACAGAGAATCCGAACTTTCAGCTGTGACTCGGTTGAAGCCCAAATGCTCAGCCCAGGACCTGTCCATCTCAGACTGGCTGGCCAGGGAGCGGCTACGCACCAGTACGGCCGACCTGAGCAGAGGGGACGCGGGGGACCCCCAGCCCCAGAGCCTGAGCACATTAGAAATACCCACCACGGACCCAGCCCTGTCTTCTCAGTCCGACGCAGACAGTTCTCCCAGCACCTTGGCTTCAACTAACAGGCCCCCTCTTTCCACACCACCACAGTCATCTGACCAAATCAATGGAGAAAGCTTCCAGAACACGAGCCAAAACGCCAGTTCTGCAGCGACGGCCCAACCTCATCAACTGTCCGAAACCCCAGGCAACAAAGCACAGTTCCATCCCTGTCTTTAAACTGGGGGTACGTCCACTCCAGCGAATAAAAGCTACTGTTACACGTTCCATAACTCTGTAAATATTTTCTTGTACCAGAATTGTTATTATGCAGCCTTCATTTGGGCTGGTTTCATCATTTTGCACTGTGAAATAGCTTTACAGTGCATTACTACAGCCAGAAGAACATATATATATATTTAAAAATATATTGGATAGTTGTATACAAATGAGCAAGGTTATTTGTTGCGACTCACCGCGTAGTGCATACACCCAAGATTACTGAAGAAAATAGCTGGCATTAGTATGCAGCAAATGTGTTCTTTTGGTTTCATCACTAACAAAAGTGCCTCATCATAAAAATACATTTGGTTTTTAGGGTGCCATATTGTTAAAATTAGATAACTTACATGAGTAAACAAATGCGTTTTATTGGTAACAAATTTCATCACATTTACCAGTTTTAACACAGGTAGATACAGAACTTCCATTCTCTAGTCATTCCAGGTGGATCTCTGAGTTTTCTATTCAAACTTTTAATACAGTTTTTGAGTTTTGTGTGACTTGAATTTTTAATCTTTCTGTAAGATACGTAACTTAAATGAACATATTATATGTGTATCTTTTCTTCAGATACCAGATTTGATATAAATGTTGTAACATAGGTGTGTAGATAGTGACCTGGATGGAACTGGCTTCTTTATGGAGAAGAATATAATTCTGCATGAGGACTTAATGGATCCAAACCTGTGTCATGCCTGTGTGCATACCCAATTAAACACTGGAAATAAAAATTGTTTTGGTGAACTTTGCATGGCTTGAAACTTATTCTAATATATATATATTTAAATGCCATCCATTTATAACTGCCTTAATTGGTTCTGACATTTATTTATTTATGTATTTATTTAATTTTTTGCTGCCGTGCAGCACGCAGGCTCTTAGTTACCTGACCAGGGATTGAACCTGTGCCCCCTGCGGTGGAAGTGTGGAATTCTAACCACTGGACGGCCAGGGAAGTCCCTGGTTCTGACTTTTAAAAATTTACCTAGTGTAGGGCTTCCCTGGTGGCGCAGTGGTTGAGAGTCCGCCTGCCGATGCAGGGGACACGGGTTCATGCCCCAGTCTGGGAAGATCCCACATGCCGCGGAGCGGCTGGGCCCGTGAGCCATGGCCGCTGAGCCTGCACGTCTGGAGCCTGTGCTCCGCAACGGGAGAGGCCACAACAGTGAGAGGCCCGTGTACCGCAAAAAAAAAAGAAAATTGCCTACTCTATACATTCCCCCTCTCTTTTTGGCCGTGTCTGGCAGGGATCTCTTGTAAATGTTTCCATTGGCCTAACTTCACTCGTGTACACAGATAATATTTAACTTTTGTAGCTGAAATCATATATGCCGTTTACCTTTTTCTGGAGATTATGAGTGAAGGGAACATGCATTTGGAAGTCAAACCAACTCTATACTTCCTAGATACATAAACTTGGACAAATTATTTAACATCTCTTAATTTATTCCCTTTGTATAAACGATGATGGTAATAGTATCTACTATAAGGGTTATTAGATTTAAATGAGATACTCTTCCAAATATAATGCCTGCCACACATTACTTGCAAAATGTATATCAAAGATACTCTTAGAAATAATGGGTACTTAAAGATTATTAAATTAAAAAAATCTGTCCAGTTTTAAATAAATTTCATGTCTCATTTCTAAAAGTTGTTTAGTTGATTCAAAACAGCCTAGTCAATTTTGAGATCCCTTTTGTTTGCATCACATTTTAAGCCTTCTTTTTTGTCTATAAAATATTAAACCCATTGATGTTAGCACGAATTCTAGAACCAGACAGCCTGGCTTCAAATCTAGGCTCTGCCGTTTACAAACTGGATGAGTTTGATAGCTACGTAACTTCTCTGTGCCTTTCCTCACATGTGGAAAGAAGAAAAGGCACAGAGAAGTCTCATAGTTACTGTTATATGTGTTTGCTGTTATTGTTATATTTTAGATCTGATGCTTGCCATAGCTTCAGTTTTATCAGGTCTGTTTCTTTCATCTTTAACCTCATTCTTTAATCTGATATTTCTACTGACCCTCGACTATGGTGATTCTGTTTTCTCATATATTTATAGTGTTTACTCATACAAGTCAGAATAAGAGATTTATAATTTTATCATTATCATCTTTGTGCCAAGAAAGTATACCTTGGTCACGGTGTACATAGTTCAATGTACCTAAATGATAATTTTCCCCTTTTCTATTTTTGAGAATACCGGAAGGTTGCTTTTTGAAGAGAAAGTGAGAGGAAGAATCAAGCATCTTCATGCCACCTCCTCTGTGGCTTTGAAAGTCAACGTAAAATTCCTAGTAGCTCATAGAGTCACACAAGAACCTCTGGAGAGTTTTCTTAGAGGAGCCCTTAAGATTCAGAGAATAATGTCTCTAGCTTCCTAGTGAATCAAACACAAAAGCAGAAATATGACTTTGTTCTTTTTTAAGTGACCACTGTATTATATTTCTAGGATACCATTTTAAAACTACGAAGTGGACAGTTTATTTTTTTTTAATTAATTAATTTATTGTTTTTGGCTGCGTTGGGTCTTCGTTGCTGTGCACAGGGTTTCTCTAGTTGTGGCGAGCGGGGGCTTCTCACTGCAGTGGCTTCTCGTTGTGGAGCATGGGCTCTAGGGCACACGGGCTCAGTAGTTGGGGCTCACGGGCTCTAGAGCGCAGGCTCAGTAGTTGTGGCTTAGTTGCTCCATGGCATATGGGATCTTCCCAGACCAGGGCTGGACTCCATGTCTCCTGCATTGGCAGGCAGATTCTTAACAACTGTGCCACCAGGGAAGCCCTGATACCATTGTAAATATTAGGAAACAGTAATCTTCCCATTCCTCCAGCCCCTTGGAATAGATATCATGCAAACAAAGCTCTTAAATCATAAAATTATAGCTTAAGCATTCAAACTTCCTTCCTTGGGTTCCTCATCCTGCTAAGAAAGGAGGGGCTGCGGACTCAAGGACCTCAGGCCCACCTCCCCCCATGTCTCTCCACATGCGCTTTTCACGAGCGCGCCCTCCAGCTACGGCTCCTGATCGCTTCGTCCAGCCTGCCCCTTACCTAATTATTTTCATCTCATGCGGTCTTAGTGGACGGATTGCTTGCCTGTGGCCGTAATAAGAAAAGTGTTCACAGTGAACAAAAAGAGATGTCACGTAAGAATCCAGATTCTCTTAAAACTGGAAGATCCAGCAGCTCTGGTTCCTCTAGACCCACATTCCCACAGGAACTGGGTAGCTGCCACTCCTTTCAGCTTTCTGGCTCCCCCAGGCCCCCCACCCCTGCCTCCACCAGCCTGGGGCCACTGCACAGAGCATTGCAGCCTCTGCTTTAAGCCCTAAATTACCACCCTGATGCCTAGAATGGATAAGCCATGCAAGAAAGTACAACTGTGGCCTCTCGCCAACCCCAATCCCAGTGTCTAAAATCAGGAGTAAGAAAGAACAGAAGAGACAGCCGAGGAGGGAATTCCTCGACAGGGATGCTTCCTCAGCGCCTCCACCACTGCGTGTGTGATGACAGCAGCTCACACGAGGTGCAGCGACTGCCAGGCACACAGCGTTCTAAGTGTTTTCTAGGCAACAACACTGACTGCACAGATGTACCATGCAACAGATGTGGTGCAGAGTCCTGCTTCTTCACCAGTGTAAAGATCACACTTCTCAGCCTCTCTCCCAGCCAGGTGTGGCCATGTGCCCACCAGCTAAAAGGAGTGGTTTATGCAACTTCCAGCAAGTGTCCTTAAAGGGAGGGACGTGTGGTTCTCCCCGCTTTCCTGTTTTCACCAATGGATCCTGGAGCTTCAGCTCCCTCGAGGGGGAGCCTACACATCTGACCCCGTGGACTGCCTGCCACACCAGCTGTGGACCCCCCCTCTAGGTGGCCTGGGCATGACAGAGGGATAGACTTCTCTCTGGTTTAGGCCATTATTATTTATTTTATTTCATTATTATTATTATTTTTTGCAGTACGTGGGCCTCTCACTGTTGCAGCCTCTCCCGTTGCGGAGCCCAGGCTCCAGACGTGCAGGCCTAGCGGCAATGGCTCACGGGCCCAGCAGCTCCACAGCATGTGGGATCCTCCAAGACCGGGGCACGAACCCATGTCCCCTGCATTGGCAGGCGGACTCTCAAACCACTGCGCCACCAGGGAAGCCCTAGGCCATTATTATTTGGGGTTTTCTGGCATGCGTAGCTGAACCTAGTCCTAGATGTTCCAGAAGTATAATATCCTATGATATCCCTCTCTTCCAGATGAGGAAACTGAGGCAGAGAGTTTCAGCCACTGGTCCAAGATTTCGCAGCTAAGAATGCCAAATAGTTTTCCACCCAGGTCAGATGTACCACGTGTGGTCCCATACCTAGCAGTGGCATTAGGATTCATTAAACTGACTCCAGTCGTTCCAGTTTTTGTTTTAGTAAGGCAGAATTTTAGAACTTAATGTAGAGATTTCTCTCTCTTTATAATATGCTAAGAACACAAAAGTAAAAACATAGGATTAGTATTATGTATCTGAATAAAACCTACTAGTCACTTGAGGATTTTAGACTGATCTATCAGAGGTTTTTCTAAAATGAGAGAATTTACTTCAGGAGGTGTATGCGGAAGAAATAGAGGACATCAGAACACGACTTTCGATGCTTTAAGCGCTTTTAATTTCTCTTACATACATAACTTAAACTTGCTTTCAGTTACTACCTCTGGGCCATTTCCATAAGCAATCTCAGTTTCCCGTAGGAAAGCCAAATTCTGAGAAACAAAACTCCCTCAAGAAAAAAGCTTTGATTTGTTTAAATATTTTTATTTTCTGGGAACAAAAATCATTTCTTAGATAAAATATATATTTTCAAACCGAGCCATACCGCCAACCTCAATTCCCATTTGAAATCCAAACAGTAGCTTGGTACATGCAATTTCTTTTCTCCAAAACAAAACAGACAGAACATACCGGCTCTGTACGGACTGGACCTGAGCCCTGGGCGTGCGTTCCGTTGCCACATTCTAGGGCAGCTCCTCTTCTTTTCTCATGGACAGCAAACCCTCTGGCTCTGCAGACGTCACCTGGAATCTTCCTTGACTCGACCTGTCTTGTCTCTTTGGTGCTTCTCAACTTCTGGAAGCTGCCTGCTGACGTCAGTGCCACTCATCCTGACTTCAGAGCCACAGTCGCCCCCATCACATCACCCCAGAGTGCCTGTCCCCTCAGTCACCTCCCTCCTCCCCCTTATCCCTGGAATAGGCCATCTCCCCTCAGGTGCCATTTTCCAGCCCTGGTTCCCACTGGGAAAGATGTGAGGAAAGGTCTTGGGAGAGGTAAGCGGATGGGGTCACCTACTCAAAGCAACGCCCTGTCTTTTCTAATTCCGAGGCAGGAAGACAGTGTGGCAGAAAGCCACTTCCATGCCCTGGTCCAGCGCCTGGTGCTCTCGTGAGAGGAGGGCAGCCTGAGCTCCAGGGGGGCCTGGAGCTGACCTGTGTCACCTGTGGGCATGCCTGTCAGCCAGGCTGCAGGGCACACGGGTCTTCACCTGAAGGGCCTGTGCTCTTCTTCCCAGAACTGGCAGCTTTCACACTGCAGGGGCAACCAGAAGTGGGTGACGTCCTCTTTGGAAGCAGCTAAGGCAGGACAGTTGTGCCCTGACCGAGCAGCGGGTGGTTAGAGCCCAGGGTGGTAGGTGGACTGTGTGGCTGCCCCCATCATACTGGTTCCTTGAGAAAGCTGGGGAAGCGTCAAGATGTTTGCCGGGAGGGCTGTCCTTCCCTAGGCTTTGGTGTGACTGAACCTGACACAGTAATTGAGCTAATTTTTCAAAACTTTGGTTTCCAGTTAAAAAACAAAACAATTTTTTTTAATATGGTCAGTTCTTCTCAGTACCGCCATCTTCCCAGAAGCATCTGGTATTGCTATGGCAACAGAAAGCAGGCCGCGTGCTTGGCCGCACAAGCAAAGGCTAATGTTGATGGAATTCAGAGATTTCCCTCTTGTGAATGTCATCCGTGGGCGAGCAGTATGCTTTAGTTTTGCAGAAGGCAGAGGTGGATGGAAGGAGCAAGAGAAGTGAGACTCTGGGCCGAGTGGAAACACACAGACCCACACCTCCAGTTAGGACAACGTGGAGTCACTTCTTCGTGATCTGTGCCCTTAGCTTCTGCGCGGGCACCACGCACACTCACGGGCCCTTCCCACCTGTGAGCTTCTGCTTCCCTCTCATCTGTCTCCACATCTCTTCCAAAATGCTCGTCAAGGTGCAAACCGCGTCCCTTTTCTGCTTAAAATCCACTGGTTCTTCCCTTTCGCCCACGAGGAAAAGCACTGCCTTTGTGGCTCCGCGTGCAAGGCCTTTCTGATCCTGGTCGCAACCTACATTTACTACATCGCCTCTGCGCCGTCCCTCAGGCACCGGCCCAGCCCCACAGCGGGTGTCCGGGCCCGGCTTCCCCGGGTGGGTCCTGCCTCTGCAGCTCCGCGGAGCCGCCCCCAGGTCCTCAGCCCTTTCCTCCGCGTTGGGCTTCCAGCTGATCCTCTTCTCCAGCAAATTCCCGGCCGGTGGGCTTTCCACGCCCCGTAGTTACGGCTCAGCGCGCCCAGCTGCGCCCACTCGGGCTGGGCTGCGGGGAGTGGGCTCTGCAGCCTGGGACGCCCCCTGGCTCCTCCCTCCCAAGCCCTACGTGTGACGGCGGACGTAGCTTAAAACCAGCACGGAAGGGCCAAGGTTAGAAAAGCCTCAATGTTGGTGGCGAAGAAGCGGGAGCCGGGAGTGCGGAGGCCAGAGGAAGGAGGCCTGTGCCCCGGGGAGCCGGAGGCCGTCTTCCTTCTTCCCCACGGGGGGCCACAATGTCACGGTCAGCTGCCCGTGAAGGGGCTGCCCCGAAAAGAGGTGGTTTGGGGCTGGAAAGTGGGGATACAGCCCACTCCCTCCCTGGCATCTTCCGAGGGCCGAGAACCGGATCCGTCCAAGCCAGACGCCGTGCTCCCTGGGTCCTCCGCTGTGAAGAGACTGGAAGGCCGTCCCAGGTGAGTGTTGACAAGCCTTGTCACTCTTGATTCTGGGGGCCTGTCCTGTGCGTCGTAGGGTGGTCGGCAGCACCCTGGCGCCCACCCACTAGACGCCAGTGGCACCCCCCAGGACCCACAGTGGTGGGACTCCAAAATTGTCTCCAGACATTCCCAGCTTTCTCCTGGGGGCAAATCCCCTCTGGTTGGGAACCCGGGAGACAGAGTTATTGGTCGCCAGGATATGGGGGATCCTCTCTGCCGGCGGGGGGGAGGGACTGGGGGAGGGGGAATCAAGGGGGCGAGCAGGGACTCAGCGCATGCGCAGTGAGAACGCCGCCCCGCCCCACCCCGACTCCGCGTGATCAGGCCTCCAGGTGCGCTGACACCCGAGAGCCTGGACGCGGGAGGTGCTGGCAGCGGCACTTCAAAAAGACGCCAGGGCAGAATTTCTCCTCCTTTTTTGGTAGCACGTGGCCTTTTGTTGCAGATGAAAATTCCACACACCTCCCCCTCCATCCTGATAGGGCCCTGGGGCACAGTAAGGGTTTCCCACCAGCTAAGAGCTACTGAAAGACAGAGGTAATATCTTTGCATTCCTTGCATTCAAGCACCAGCGTCTGCAGAGCAGGTTGGAGATGTTGGTAGGAGCTGCATAGCAGAGCCCCGTGGCCCCCGGTAAAGGGTTTGCGTTTTATTTAATGCACCTGGAATGATCTGTTGACTCTTAACAGGTGGAAATGCAACAGGGATACATGTAAATTCGTCCTTGAGTACAGAGTATCAATCGCACAATCTAGAACGGGGCTGCGTGGCTTGGCATTTGCACACGTTTGTCTTTTGCTGACACCCGAGAATGAACTGTGAAGTCCTGTTGCTCAGAATCTAATGCAGTCCTGGGGAGCTCGAATAGGAACCGGATCTTCAGGCTAAGAGCGGGAACCTTCTCACTAGGCTCTGCCTGGAGCCTTTTGTTCAGATTTCAATTAAAATACACCGTCGTCACCTGCTAACTACCTTTATTGGGTTGAACTATTGTTCTGGTGAGCACACCTGAGTCAGGCCCTCGGTTTCCCCGGCTTCCTTCCTCACCCACGTGTCTGCAGCTTCTGGCTCCTTCATCCCTGCTGTGGGCAGCACAACTTCTTCCAGAAGTCCCACAACTAAAAATGAAAGGGCAGCAAGTTCCTGGTGAGCAGAGGTGGGAGACAGGGCTGCCCTCCACAGATTCACACCCCCGCTGGTGGGATTTGAGTTCCCAGGGGATTCCACCAACAAATACCACAGACGGGGTAGCTTAAACAGCAGACATTTATTTCCTCACATTTCTAGAGGCTGGAAGTTGGAGATCAGGGTGGTTGGGTTCTGGTGAAGGCTCTCCTCCTGGCTTGCAGATGGCCATCTTCTCAGGTGTCTTTTTTTTTGCGGTACGCGGGCCTCTCACTGCTGTGGCCTCTCCCTTTGCGGAGCACAGGCTCCGGACGCGCAGGCTCAGCGGCCATGGCTCACGGGCCCAGCCGCTCCGCGGCATTTGGGATCTTCCCGGACCGGGGCACGAGCCCCTGTCCCCTGAATTGGCAGGGGGACTCTCAACCACTGCGCCACCAGGGAAGCCCAGGTGTCTTTTTTTAAATTGAGATATAGTTGTTTTACAGTGTTGTGTTAGTTTCTACTGTACAGCAAAGTGAAGTAGATAGAGTTCCCTGTGCTATACAGCAGGTTCTCAGTTATCTATTTTATACATATTAGTGTATATATGTCAATCCCAATCTCCCCATTCATCCCACCCCACCCCCTTTTCCCTCTTGGAGTCCATATGTTTGTTCTGTACGCCTGTGCCTCTATTTCTGCCTTGCAAACAGGTTCATCTGTACCACTTTTCTAGATTCCACCTATATGCGTTTATATACGATATTTGTTTTTCTCTTTCTGATTTACTTCACTCTCTATGACAGGCTCTAGGTCCATCCGCGTCTCTACAAATGACCCAATTTCATTGCTTTTTATGGCCGAGTAATATTCCATTGTATATATGTACCACTCTTCTTTATCCATTCGTCTGTTGACGGGCATTTAGGTTGCTTCCATGACCTGGCTATTGTAAATAGTGCTGCAGTGAACATTGGGTGCATGTGTCTTATGGTTTTCTCAGGGTATATGCCCAGTAGTGGGATTGCTGGGTCATATGGTAGTTTTATTTTTAGTTTTTTAAGGAACCTCCCTACTGTTCTCCATAGTGGCTGTATCAATTTACATTCCCACCAACAGTGTAGGAGGGTTCCCTTTTCTCCACACCCTCTCCAGCATTTATTGTTTGTAGATTTTTTGATGCTGGCCATTCTGACTGGTGTGAGGTGATATACCTCATTGAAGTTTTGATTTGCATTTCTCTAATAATTAGTGATGTTGAGCATCTTTTCATGTGCCTCTTGGCCATCTGTATGTTTGCTTTGGAGAAATGTCTGTTTAGGTCTTCCACCCATTTTTTGATTGGGTGGTTTGTTTTTTTGATATTGAGCTGCATAAGCTGTTTGTATACTTTGGAGATTAATCCTTTGTCCGTTGATTGGTTTGCAAATATTTTCTCCCATTCTGAGGGTTGTCTTTTCCTCTTGTTTATGGTTTCCTTTGCTGTGAAAAAGCTTTGAAGTTTCATTAGGTCCCATTTGTTTATTTTTGTTTTTATTTCCATTACTCTAGAAGGTGGGTCAAAAAAGATCTTGGTGTGATTTATGTCAGAGTGTCCTCTAAGAGTTTTATAGTATCCGGTCTTACATTTAGGTCTTTAATCCATTTTGAGTTTATTTTTGTGTATGGTGTTAGGGAGTATTCTAATTTCAATTCTTTTACATGTAGCTGTCCAGTTTTCCCGGCACCACTTGTTGAAGAGACTGTCTTTACTCCATTGTGTGTTCTTGCCTCCTTTGTCATAGATTAGATGTCCATAGGTGTACAAGTTTATCTCTGGGCTTTCTATCCTATTCCATTGTTCTATATTTCTGTTTCTGTGCCAGTACCATACTGTCTTGATTACTGTAGCTTTATGGTATAGTCTGAGGTCAGGGAGCCTGATTCCTCCAGCTCCACTTTTTTCCCTCCCAATTGCTTTGGCTATTCGGGGTCTTTTGTATTTCCATACATATTGTGACTTTTTTTTCTAGTTCTGTGAATAATGCCATTGGTAGTTTGATAGGGATTGCATTGAATCTGCAGATTGTCTTGGATAGTATAGTCATTTTAAGAATATTGATTCTTCCAATCCAAGAACATGGTATATCTCTCCATCTGTTTCTGTCGTCTTTAATTTCTTTCATCAGTGTCTTATAGTTTTCTGAGTACAGATCTTTTACCTACTTGGGTAGGTTTATTCCTAGGTATTTTATTCTTTTTGTTGCAGTGGTGAATGTGATTGTTTCCTTAATTTCTCTTTCTGATCTTTTGTTGTTAGTTTATAGGAATGCAAGAGATTTCTGTGCATTAATTTTGTATCCTGCAACTTTACCAAATTCATTGATTAGCTCTAGTAGTTTTCTGGTGGCACCTTTAGGATTTTCTATGTATAGTATCATGTCATCTGCAAACAGTGACAGTTTTACTTCTTCTTTTCCAATTTGTATTCCTTTTATAAATCAGATTTCTTCTCCGTATACTGTGGCTAGGACCTCCAAAACTGCGTTGAATAAGAGTGGCAAGAGTGGACATCCTTGTCTTGCTCCTGATATTAGAGGAAATGCTTTCAGTTTTTCACCATTGAGAATGATGTTTGCTGTGGGTTTGTTGTATATGGCCTTTATTATGTTGAGGTAGGTTGTGTCTATGTCCACTTTCTGGAGAGTTTTTATCATAAATGGGTATTGAATTTTGTCAAAAGCTTTTTCTTCATCTATTGAGATTTGATTTGTGGATACTGAAAAATTCTTGCACTCCTGAATTTCACTGTCAAGTGGGATACATTCCACTTGATTGTGGTGTATGATTCTTTTAATGCATTGTTGTATTGGTTTGCTATTGTTCTGTTGAGGATTTTTATGTCTATGTTCATCAGTGTCATTGGTTTGTAATTTTCTTTGTTTGTGATATCTGTGTCTGGTTTTGGTGTCAGGGTGATTGTGGGCTCATAGAATGAGTTTGGGAGTGATCCTTCCTCTGCAATTTTTAAAAATTAATTAATTATTTTTGGCTGCACTGGGTCTTCGTTGCTGCACACAGACTTCTCTCTAGTTGCGGCAAGCGGGGGCTACTCCTCATTGCAGTGCACGGGCTTCAGTGGTTGTGGCACATGGGCTCAGTAGTTGTGTCTTTTGGGCTCTAGAGTGCAGGCTCAGTAGTTGTGGCGCACAGGCTTAGTTGCTCAGTGGCATTTGGTATCTTCCCGGACCAGGGCTCAAACCCGTGTCTCCTGCATTGGCAGGCGGATTCTCAACAACTACCCCACCAGGGAAGCCTCCTTCCTCTGCAGTTGTTTGGAATAGTTTGAGAAGGATGGGTGATAGCTCTTCTCTAAATGTTTCATAAAGTTCACCTGTAAAGCCCTCTGGTCCTGGCCTTTTGTTTGTTGGAAGATTTTTTTTTTTTTTTGTGGTATGCGGGCCTCTCACTGCTGTGGCCTCTCCCGTTGCGGAGCACAGGCTCCGGACGCGCAGGCCCAGCGGCCATGGCTCACGGGCCCTGCCGCTCTGCGGCATGTGGGATCTTCCCGGACCAGTGCACGAACCCGTGTCCCCTGCATTGGCAGGCAGACTCTCAACCCCTACGCCACCAGGGAAGCCCTGTTGGAAGATTTTAATCACGGTTTCAATTTCATTACTTGTGATTGGTCTGTTCATATTTTCTATTTCTTCCTGGTTCAGTCTTGGGAGATCGTACCTTTCTAAGAATTTGTCCATCTCTTCCAAGTTGTCCATTTTATTGGCGTAGAGTTGCTTGTAGTAGTCTTTTATGATGCTTTGTATTTCTGCGGTGTCTGTTGTAACTTTTCCTTTTTCATTTCTAATTTTATTGATTTGAGTCCTCTCACTCTTGATGAGTCTGGCTAATGGTTTATCAATTTTGTTTCTCTTCTCAAAGAACCAGCTTTTAGTTTTATTGATCTTTGCTATTGTTTTCTTTGTTTCTATTTCATTTATTTCTGCTCTGATCTTTATGATTTCTTTCCTTCTACTAACTGGGTTTTGTTTGTTTGTTTGTTATGCTTTCTCTAGTTCATTAGGTGTAAGGGTAGATAGTTTATTTGAGATTTTTCTTGTTTCTTGAGGTAGCATTGTATTGCTCTAAACTTCCATCTTAGAACTGCTTTTGCTGCATCCCATAGGTTTTGGGTGGTGGTGTTGTTGTTGTCATTTGTCCCTAGGTATTTTTTGATTTCCTCTTTGATTTCTTCAGTGATCTCTTAGTTATTTAGTAGTACACTGTTTAACCTCCATGTGTTTGTGTTTTTTACATTTTTTTTCCTGTAATTGATTCCTAATCTCACAGTGTTGTGGTCAGAAAAGATGCTTGATATGATTTCAGTTTTCTTAAATTTTCCAAGTCTTGCTTTGTGTCGCAAGATGTTATCTATCCTGGAGAATGTTCCATGTGCTGTTGAGAAGAAAGTGTATTCTGCTGTTTTTGGATGGAATGTTCTATAAATATCAATTAAATCTATCTGGTCTATTGTATCATTTAAATCTTGTGTTTCCTTATTAATTTTCTGTCTGGAAGATCTGTGCATTGGTGTAGTGGGGTGTTAAAGTCCCCCAGTATTATCATGTTACTGTCAATTTCCTCTTCTACAGTTGTTAGCATTTGCCTTATGTATTGAGGTGCTCCTATGTTGGGTGCATATATATTTATAATTGTTATATCTTCTTGGATTGATCCCTTGATCATTATGTATTGTCTTTCTTTGTCTCTTATGATAGTCTTTATTTTAAAGTCTATTTTGTCTGATATGAGTATGGCTACTCCAGCTTTCTTTTGATTTCCATTGGCATGGAATATCTTTTCCCATCCCCTCACTTTCAGTCTGTATGTGTCCCTAGGTCTGAAGTGGGTCTCTTGTAGACAGCGTAAATATGGGTCTTGTTTTTGTATCCATTCAGCCAGTGTGTGTCTTGGTTGGAGCATTTAACCCATTCACATTTAGGGTAATTATGGATATGTGTGATCCTAGTACCGTTTTCTTAATTGTTTTGGGTTTGTTTTTGTAGGTCTTTTTCTTCTTTTGTGTTTCCCACTTAGAGAAGTTCCTTTAGCATTTGGTGTGGAGCTGGTTTGGTGGTGTTGAATTCTCTTAGCTTTTGCTTGTCTGTAAAGCTTTTGATTTCTCTGTTGAATGTGTATGAGATCCTTGCTGGGCAGAGTAATCTTGGTTGTAGGTTTTTCCCTTTCATCACTTTAAATATATCCTGCCATTCCCTTCTGGCCTGCAGAGTTTCTGCTGAAAAAATCAGCTGATAACATTATGGGGATTCCCTTGTATGTTATTGGTTGCCTTTCCCTTGCTGATTTTTAATACTTTTTCTTTGTGTTTAATTTTTTAAAATAAATTTATTTATTTATGTTTTGGCTGTGTTGGGTCTTCATTGCTGCATGCAGGCTTTCTCTAATTGTGGCGAGTGGGGGTTACTCTTTGTTGCGGTGTGTGGGCTTCTCATCGTGGTGGCTTCTCTTTGTTGCGGAGCACAGGCTCTAGGTGCGCAGGCTTCAGTAGTTGTGGCATGCGGCCTGCAGTAGTTGTGGCTCACAGGCTCTAGAGTGTGGGCTGAGTAGTTGTGGCTCATGGGCTTAGTTGCTCTGCGGCATGTGGGATCTTCCCAGACCAGGGCTTGAACCCGTGTCCCCTGAACTGGCAGGTGGATTCTTAACCACTGCGCCACCAGGGCAGTCCCTGTATTTAATTTTTGATAGTTTGATTAATATGAGTCTCGGCCTGTTTCTCCTTGGGTTTTTCCTGTATGGGATTCTCTATGCTTCCTGGACTTGATTGCCTATTTCCTTTCCCATGTTAGGGAAGTTTTCAACTATAAACTCTTCAAATATTTTATCAGACTCAGGAGTCGAGTCCTAGAAGGGCATTAATCCTAACAGGAGGGCCTCACTCTCATGACCTCATTTAACCTTCATTACCTTCCAGAGGCGCCCTCCCCCCACCGTGTACCATCATGTTAGGCATTTGGGCTTCAACCCATGGACTTAGGAGGGACACCAGTATTCAGTCCATAACAGTTCTGGCCTCTGATACTTGGAATTCCACCACTGGATGCTCGACCCTTTGATTAAACATTGCCATCTTCCTATAGCTCTAAGGTGATAAGAGGGAAACATGAGTTTTCTAGTGCTTTAGTTTATCACTTTCCCCCAGATAGGAATGATGAGAGGTACTGAGTACTTCTGAAAGGGAGGCCCTGAAATGAGTACAAATGCCACCTGCCTCACACATTCATCCAGGGCCGTGTCTGCGTACCACTGGTGGGTTGTACGTTTGTACACCCGTGGCCAAAACTGAGATGAAGGAAGTTGGATTTAGTGAAGAGCAGGGCTTGCAAGTCTCTTGGAGGAAGTTCCAGAAATGACCACCAGGTGGCAGCAACGCTGCTGAACTCGGAGGGAGTCTTTAAGCTCTGGATGACATGGAGAGGGGAAACTATATGAGCCTCCCAGCCCCCTTCCACCAGGTTCCACAGAAGAGCATCGGCCTTCATGGTTTTTAGTAGGTCCTGCTGATCTTGGGTGGCCTTGGCCTGCAGTGGTTTGAAGCAGGATTTTGGTTCCCGGCCAGAGATTGAGGTCAGGCCATAATGGTGAGAGCGCTGAATCGCAGGCACTAGACTAATGACCAGTGACATTATGCCCTGGCCCTCCAGCTTTGCAGAAATGAATTCCCACAAAGACAGAAAGTAGTGAAACAAGTAAAGTGTTTATTAGGAGAATAGACACACGGGCGGACTCAGAGAGAGTCGTGTCCTCGTGGTAGTTTAAATCACTTCTATGGGGCATTTCTTTCAGGTTTCCTTGGCCAGTCATCTTGCTTTGCCTGGATCTGAGTCTGTACTCGGAATATCTCAGGACCCTCCCGTGTGTGCATGCATTTCTTAGCCAAGATGGACTCCAGCAAAGAGGCCTATGGGTAGGTTGATATCACTCCCCTTTTGACCTCTGAGGAGCTTTTCTGTGCATGTATAGTCAGGAAGGTCTCCTTGACCTCAAGAATGAGAAATATGTGGTCTCTGTCTTTTATCTGTTTAGCGTGGGGCCCCTCTATCTCCTGCCTCACTGCTATGGGCCTCTCTGTGTGTATGGATGGACCTTAATCCCTGTACTTCTTAAATTTTTACTGACTACTTCATACCACTTGGGGGATTGTCAGCTCTCCCAAGGATTATGCAGGAGAGGGTGCTCATAGCAGGGGTCCTGATCCAGGCTTCCTGGAGAGAATATTCCAGGCAGAGAGAGCAGCTTGTGGCTCAGGCTTGTCTCATGGACACAACCTACGGCAGGGCAGCTGGAGCAGAGGGAGGGATGCGGCCGATACTCTGAGCTGAGACGAGGGGCAGGTAACAGCCAGATGCCCTGGGGCAGGAATGTCCTGGGAGTGTCCCTGGAGGAATTCTGGACAGACGGGGCAGCAGGAGGGCATCGCCCCTTTCTCTGGGGTCACTCCATGAAAGGACATCCTTTCTCTGGGACCTGGAAGGTGTGTCAGCCCTGGCCAGACCCCTTCCGCTGTGTGATTCTATTCATTTGCGGAAATGAAGATGTCTGATTGCAGCCACCATACAGTGACCTATTTATTCCTGAAAGTCTCATTCCCTGACTCCGTCTTCAGGGGGGTGAACTCTTTCTTGCGTGCAAAATATTCTCTCTTGACTTGGTTTACCCGAGCTGATGGCAGGGGTAAAAAAAAAAAAAACCTTCTCAAGATACAGGAGGTGTTCAGGGCCCTCTGTTTCAGAAAGAGCAGGCCCATACGGCTCTTTTCTGGCTTAGAGGAGGCCCGGGGTGTGGAGGCGAGCGGCACCGAGGCCCCAGACACTGGCAGTGGTGTGTGTGGTCCAGTGATCGCAAAATCAGAAAGGGGGAAAGACACTCAAGCAAGGAGACCGAACAGCTCAAAGACAGACTTCATCTTCCTTACAGATCGAAGGAAGCTTAGCCCTCTAATCTGCCTATAATCTTAGATCTAATCTGCCTTAAGAGGTGGCACTGAAAACCACTTTAAGAGGTGGCTCAAAGAGAATATGATTAAGTAACTGCTATGGAGAAGCACTTAACTAATGCAGGACTGTGTTGGCCTACATTTTTTAAAATTTTTTATTTTATATAGGAGTATAGTTGATTTACTATGTTGTGTTAGTTTCAAGTATACAACTAAGTGATTCAGTTATACATACACATATAGCCATTCCTTTTCAGATTCTTTTCCCACAGGTTATTACAGAATATTGAGTAGAGTTCCCTGTGCTAGACAGTAGGTCCTTGTTGACTATCTATTTTATATATAGTAGTAGTATGTATATGTTATACGTAGTATACGTATATGTTATATATAGCATGTATGTGTTATATTGTATGTACGTGTATGTATATGTCATGTATAGTAGTAGTGTGTATATGTTATACGTAGTATATGTATATGTTATATATAGTATGTATGTGTTATATTGTATGTATGTGTATGTATTTGTCATATATAGTAGTAGTGTGTATATGTTATACATAGTATATGTATATGTTATATATAGTATGTATGTGTTATATTGTATGTATGTGTATGTACTTGTCATATATATAGTAGTGTGTATATGTTAATCCCAAACTCCTAATTTATCCCTCCCCCTCACCTTTCCCCCTTTGGTAACCATAAGTTTGTTTTTGAAGTCTGTGAGTCCATTTCTGTTTTGTAAATAAGTTCATTTGCATCGTATATTTAGATTCCACATACAAGTGGTATCATACGGTATTTGTCTTTCTCTTAGTATGATAATCTCTAGGTCCATCCATGTTGCTGCAAATGGCATTATTTTTATTCTTTTTTATGGCTGAGTAGTATTCCATTGTATACATATATCCCACATCTTCTTTATCCATTCATCTATCAGTGGACATTTAGGTTGTTTCCATGTCTTGGCTATTGTAAATAGTGCTGCAATGAACATTAGGGTGCGTGTATCTTTTCAAATTATGGTTTTCTCCGGATACATGCCCAGGAGTGGGATTGCTGGATCATGTGGTAGCTCTGTTTTTAGTCTGTGTTCCTACTGCCCTGTATGGGTTGGTAAAGGTGCAAGTTGGTTCCTGTTGCCCTTCATCATAGAAAAGGGACTTCATCTCTTTGTTTAATATGGAATATTAGTAGGTAAAGCCTTTTTTTGTTTGCTTGTTTTTTTGCGGTACACGGGCCTCTCACTGCCGTGGCCTCTCCCGTTGCGGAGCACAGGCTCTGGACGCGCAGGCTCAGCGGCCATGGCTCACGGGCCCAGCCGGTCCACGGCATGTGGGATCCTCCCAAACCAGGGCACAAACCCGTGTCCCCTGCATCGGCAAGCGAACTCTCAACCACTGAGCCACCAGGGCAGCCTGGTAAAGCCTTTAAATAAAGCCACAGATGGGGACTGAAGGATGTGCACTGGGCGTGGCAATATGGAGGCTTGGGTACCACTGTAAGGATCCATTCCAGAGCACAGCGTTGTGGGAGCGAGGACAGGGCGCTGGAGGCCCAGACAGGGCTCCGCAGGAGGTCTTCTCTGAAGGAAAGAGAGAAATTGGGGGCTGAGCAAGGAACTGGCCAACCCCTCTACGTGCTGAAGGAAAGGACTCCGGGTGAGGAGGATGTGGGAGAGGCGGGCAGTGGCCAGCTGGAAGAGCTGATCCTCTGAGGACTAAGGGGAGGAGGAGGGGCTCTTGGAAGAGTCTCGATCCCACCTTCCCCACCTTCTTACTCTGTAAGGGTGAGGTTGGAGAGAGGCTTTCTCCCGCCCCGTCTTCCTCTGCTTACTGTGCACGTCTTTGTTTCTGAACTCTCCTGTCCTGTCCCCAGACTCCACGTCACCTGAATAGTTTTCACGTCTACATGAGCCACTTTCCCACTGGCCCCCTCCCCAGGAGAAGTTCCCCACTTCTGATTTTTGGCTTTCTACATTCATAATATGTCAAACAGAGACCCAGATGCAACATTTGAAATAATCACTAAAAAGATATTCACCATCAAGTGGGGCCTCTGTAACAAATGCACTTGAAATGTCTTATTTAACCAAACCCAGGGAACCATTTTGGGGACTTCCAGGATTTCCAGAAGCTAAGCAGGGGAGCTACATCTGGATTTTCTTTAAGTCAGATCCTGAAATTACTCCAGCTCCAAAGGCACTTGAATACTGTACATGTTAGCTACCTGCAAACCAAACAAGCTGTAAGTTCAGCCAGTGTTGACAGACCCTGACTGCACTGGAAGCATCAAAACATAAGAAAAACTCTAAAAAGCACCAGAAGACAATATCTGCTGGAAGGGGGAGAAAAAAGTCTATAAATTCAAATTGTTATTTCTTTTTAAACAGTTGGAAAGCTTGAAAAACATCATACTTCCCAGGGATGAATATGCTGCCATGTGGTAATGGTCACCTTTTATTTTTAAAACACAGCATCTTCTCAATACTCCTGGGGCCACTGCTTTCCTAGTGTAAGACTGTGATTCTCAGCCCTGGCTTCCCCTTAGAATCACCTGGAAAGATTTGACAATCCCCATGCACAGGCAACACCTCAGATCCCTGATTTAGAATCTTTGCAGGTAGGACCCAGGCCTCAGCATTTTAAAAAATAATTAATTAATTAATTTTTGGCTGCGTTGGGTCTTTGTTGCTGCACACGGGCTTTCTCTAGTTGAGGTGAGCGGGGGCTACTCTTTGCTGTGGTGTGTGGGCTTCTCATTGCGGTGGTTTCTCTTTGTTGCGGAGCACAGGCTCTAGGCACGTGGGCTCAGGAGTTGTGGTTCGCAGGCTCTAGAGCGCTCAGTAGTTGTGGCTCACGGGCTTAGGTGCTCCGCAGCATGTGGGATCTTCCCGGACCAGGGCTCGAACCCGTGTCCCCCGCATTGGCAGGCGGATTCCTAACCACTGAGCCACCAGGGAAGCCCTAGGCCATTATTATTTGGAGTTTTCTGGCATGCGTAGCTGAACCTAGGTTCCAGAAGTATAATATCCTATGATATCCCTCTCTTCCAGATGAGGAAACTGAGGCAGAGAGTTTCAGCCACTGGTCCAAGATTTTGCAGCTAAGAATGCCAAATGGTTTTCCACCCAGGTCAGATGTACCACGTGTGGTCCCATACCTAGCAGTGGCATTAGGATTCATTAAATTGACTCCAATGGTTCCAGTTTTTGTTTTAGTAAGGCAGAATTTTAGAACTTAATGTAGAGATTTCTCTCTCTTTATAATATGCTAAGAACACAAAAGTAAAAACATAGGGTTAGTATTATGTATCTGAATAAAACCTACTAGTCACTTGAGGATTTTAGACTGATCTATCAGAGGTTTTTCTAAAATGAGAGAATTTACTTCAGGAGGTGTATGCGGAAGAAATAGAGGACATCAGAACACGACTTTCGATGCTTTAAGCGCTTTTAATTTCTCTTACATACATAACTTAAACTTGCTTTCAGTTACTACCTCTGGGCCATTTCCATAAGCAATCTCAGTTTCCCGTAGGAAAGCCAAATTCTGAGAAACAAAACTCCCTCAAGAAAAAAGCTTTGATTTGTTTAAATATTTTTATTTTCTGGGAACAAAAATCATTTCTTAGATAAAATATATATTTTCAAACCGAGCCATACCGCCAACCTCAATTCCCATTTGAAATCCAAACAGTAGCTTGGTACATGCAATTTCTTTTCTCCAAAACAAAACAGACAGAACATACCGGCTCTGTACGGACTGGACCTGAGCCCTGGGCGTGCGTTCCGTTGCCACATTCTAGGGCAGCTCCTCTTCTTTTCTCATGGACAGCAAACCCTCTGGCTCTGCAGACGTCACCTGGAATCTTCCTTGACTCGACCTGTCTTGTCTCTTTGGTGCTTCTCAACTTCTGGAAGCTGCCTGCTGACGTCAGTGCCACTCATCCTGACTTCAGAGCCACAGTCGCCCCCATCACATCACCCCAGAGTGCCTGTCCCCTCAGTCACCTCCCTCCTCCCCCTTATCCCTGGAATAGGCCATCTCCCCTCAGGTGCCATTTTCCAGCCCTGGTTCCCACTGGGAAAGATGTGAGGAAAGGTCTTGGGAGAGGTAAGCGGATGGGGTCACCTACTCAAAGCAACGCCCTGTCTTTTCTAATTCCGAGGCAGGAAGACAGTGTGGCAGAAAGCCACTTCCATGCCCTGGTCCAGCGCCTGGTGCTCTCGTGAGAGGAGGGCAGCCTGAGCTCCAGGGGGGCCTGGAGCTGACCTGTGTCACCTGTGGGCATGCCTGTCAGCCAGGCTGCAGGGCACACGGGTCTTCACCTGAAGGGCCTGTGCTCTTCTTCCCAGAACTGGCAGCTTTCACACTGCAGGGGCAACCAGAAGTGGGTGACGTCCTCTTTGGAAGCAGCTAAGGCAGGACAGTTGTGCCCTGACCGAGCAGCGGGTGGTTAGAGCCCAGGGTGGTAGGTGGACTGTGTGGCTGCCCCCATCATACTGGTTCCTTGAGAAAGCTGGGGAAGCGTCAAGATGTTTGCCGGGAGGGCTGTCCTTCCCTAGGCTTTGGTGTGACTGAACCTGACACAGTAATTGAGCTAATTTTTCAAAACTTTGGTTTCCAGTTAAAAAACAAAACAATTTTTTTTAATATGGTCAGTTCTTCTCAGTACCGCCATCTTCCCAGAAGCATCTGGTATTGCTATGGCAACAGAAAGCAGGCCGCGTGCTTGGCCGCACAAGCAAAGGCTAATGTTGATGGAATTCAGAGATTTCCCTCTTGTGAATGTCATCCGTGGGCGAGCAGTATGCTTTAGTTTTGCAGAAGGCAGAGGTGGATGGAAGGAGCAAGAGAAGTGAGACTCTGGGCCGAGTGGAAACACACAGACCCACACCTCCAGTTAGGACAACGTGGAGTCACTTCTTCGTGATCTGTGCCCTTAGCTTCTGCGCGGGCACCACGCACACTCACGGGCCCTTCCCACCTGTGAGCTTCTGCTTCCCTCTCATCTGTCTCCACATCTCTTCCAAAATGCTCGTCAAGGTGCAAACCGCGTCCCTTTTCTGCTTAAAATCCACTGGTTCTTCCCTTTCGCCCACGAGGAAAAGCACTGCCTTTGTGGCTCCGCGTGCAAGGCCTTTCTGATCCTGGTCGCAACCTACATTTACTACATCGCCTCTGCGCCGTCCCTCAGGCACCGGCCCAGCCCCACAGCGGGTGTCCGGGCCCGGCTTCCCTGGGTGGGTCCTGCCTCTGCAGCTCCGCGGAGCCGCCCCCAGGTCCTCAGCCCTTTCCTCCGCGTTGGGCTTCCAGCTGATCCTCTTCTCCAGCAAATTCCCGGCCGGTGGGCTTTCCACGCCCCGTAGTTACGGCTCAGCGCGCCCAGCTGCGCCCACTCGGGCTGGGCTGCGGGGAGTGGGCTCTGCAGCCTGGGACGCCCCCTGGCTCCTCCCTCCCAAGCCCTACGTGTGACGGCGGACGTAGTTTAAAACCAGCACGGAAGGGCCAAGGTTAGAAAAGCCTCAATGTTGGTGGCGAAGAAGCGGGAGCCGGGAGTGCGGAGGCCAGAGGAAGGAGGCCTGTGCCCCGGGGAGCCGGAGGCCGTCTTCCTTCTTCCCCACGGGGGGCCACAATGTCACGGTCAGCTGCCCGTGAAGGGGCTGCCCCGAAAAGAGGTGGTTTGGGGCTGGAAAGTGGGGATACAGCCCACTCCCTCCCTGGCATCTTCCGAGGGCCGAGAACCGGATCCGTCCAAGCCAGACGCCGTGCTCCCTGGGTCCTCCGCTGTGAAGAGACTGGAAGGCCGGCCCAGGTGAGTGTTGACAAGCCTTGTCACTCTTGATTCTGGGGGCCTGTCCTGTGCGTCGTAGGGTGGTCGGCAGCACCCTGGCGCCCACCCACTAGACGCCAGTGGCACCCCCCAGGACCCACAGTGGTGGGACTCCAAAATTGTCTCCAGACATTCCCAGCTGTCTCCTGGGGGCAAATCCCCTCTGGTTGGGAACCCGGGAGACAGAGTTATTGGTCGCCAGGATATGGGGGATCCTCTCTGCCGGCGGGGGGGGGGGACTGGGGGAGGGGGAATCAAGGGGGCGAGCAGGGACTCAGCGCATGCGCAGTGAGAACGCCGCCCCGCCCCACCCCGACTCCGCGTGATCAGGCCTCCAGGTGCGCTGACACCCGAGAGCCTGGACGCGGGAGGTGCTGGCAGCGGCACTTCAAAAAGACGCCAGGGCAGAATTTCTCCTCCTTTTTTGGTAGCACGTGGCCTTTTGTTGCAGATGAAAATTCCACACACCTCCCCCTCCATCCTGATAGGGCCCTGGGGCACAGTAAGGGTTTCCCACCAGCTAAGAGCTACTGAAAGACAGAGGTAATATCTTTGCATTCCTTGCATTCAAGCACCAGCGTCTGCAGAGCAGGTTGGAGATGTTGGTAGGAGCTGCATAGCAGAGCCCCGTGGCCCCCGGTAAAGGGTTTGCGTTTTATTTAATGCACCTGGAATGATCTGTTGACTCTTAACAGGTGGAAATGCAACAGGGATACATGTAAATTCGTCCTTGAGTACAGAGTATCAATCGCACAATCTAGAACGGGGCTGCGTGGCTTGGCATTTGCACACGTTTGTCTTTTGCTGACACCCGAGAATGAACTGTGAAGTCCTGTTGCTCAGAATCTAATGCAGTCCTGGGGAGCTCGAATAGGAACCGGATCTTCAGGCTAAGAGCGGGAACCTTCTCACTAGGCTCTGCCTGGAGCCTTTTGTTCAGATTTCAATTAAAATACACCGTCGTCACCTGCTAACTACCTTTATTGGGTTGAACTATTGTTCTGGTGAGCACACCTGAGTCAGGCCCTCGGTTTCCCCGGCTTCCTTCCTCACCCACGTGTCTGCAGCTTCTGGCTCCTTCATCCCTGCTGTGGGCAGCACAACTTCTTCCAGAAGTCCCACAACTAAAAATGAAAGGGCAGCAAGTTCCTGGTGAGCAGAGGTGGGAGACAGGGCTGCCCTCCACAGATTCACACCCCCGCTGGTGGGATTTGAGTTCCCAGGGGATTCCACCAACAAATACCACAGACGGGGTAGCTTAAACAGCAGACATTTATTTCCTCACATTTCTAGAGGCTGGAAGTTGGAGATCAGGGTGGTTGGGTTCTGGTGAAGGCTCTCCTCCTGGCTTGCAGATGGCCATCTTCTCAGGTGTCTTTTTTTTTGCGGTACGCGGGCCTCTCACTGCTGTGGCCTCTCCCTTTGCGGAGCACAGGCTCCGGACGCGCAGGCTCAGCGGCCATGGCTCACGGGCCCAGCCGCTCCGCGGCATTTGGGATCTTCCCGGACCGGGGCACGAGCCCCTGTCCCCTGAATTGGCAGGGGGACTCTCAACCACTGCGCCACCAGGGAAGCCCAGGTGTCTTTTTTTAAATTGAGATATAGTTGTTTTACAGTGTTGTGTTAGTTTCTACTGTACAGCAAAGTGAAGTAGATAGAGTTCCCTGTGCTATACAGCAGGTTCTCAGTTATCTATTTTATACATATTAGTGTATATATGTCAATCCCAATCTCCCCATTCATCCCACCCCACCCCCTTTTCCCTCTTGGAGTCCATATGTTTGTTCTGTACGCCTGTGCCTCTATTTCTGCCTTGCAAACAGGTTCATCTGTACCACTTTTCTAGATTCCACCTATATGCGTTTATATACGATATTTGTTTTTCTCTTTCTGATTTACTTCACTCTCTATGACAGGCTCTAGGTCCATCCGCGTCTCTACAAATGACCCAATTTCATTGCTTTTTATGGCCGAGTAATATTCCATTGTATATATGTACCACTCTTCTTTATCCATTCGTCTGTTGACGGGCATTTAGGTTGCTTCCATGACCTGGCTATTGTAAATAGTGCTGCAGTGAACATTGGGTGCATGTGTCTTATGGTTTTCTCAGGGTATATGCCCAGTAGTGGGATTGCTGGGTCATATGGTAGTTTTATTTTTAGTTTTTTAAGGAACCTCCCTACTGTTCTCCATAGTGGCTGTATCAATTTACATTCCCACCAACAGTGTAGGAGGGTTCCCTTTTCTCCACACCCTCTCCAGCATTTATTGTTTGTAGATTTTTTGATGCTGGCCATTCTGACTGGTGTGAGGTGATATACCTCATTGAAGTTTTGATTTGCATTTCTCTAATAATTAGTGATGTTGAGCATCTTTTCATGTGCCTCTTGGCCATCTGTATGTTTGCTTTGGAGAAATGTCTGTTTAGGTCTTCCACCCATTTTTTGATTGGGTGGTTTGTTTTTTTGATATTGAGCTGCATAAGCTGTTTGTATACTTTGGAGATTAATCCTTTGTCCGTTGATTGGTTTGCAAATATTTTCTCCCATTCTGAGGGTTGTCTTTTCCTCTTGTTTATGGTTTCCTTTGCTGTGAAAAAGCTTTGAAGTTTCATTAGGTCCCATTTGTTTATTTTTGTTTTTATTTCCATTACTCTAGAAGGTGGGTCAAAAAAGATCTTGGTGTGATTTATGTCAGAGTGTCCTCTAAGAGTTTTATAGTATCCGGTCTTACATTTAGGTCTTTAATCCATTTTGAGTTTATTTTTGTGTATGGTGTTAGGGAGTATTCTAATTTCAATTCTTTTACATGTAGCTGTCCAGTTTTCCCGGCACCACTTGTTGAAGAGACTGTCTTTACTCCATTGTGTGTTCTTGCCTCCTTTGTCATAGATTAGATGTCCATAGGTGTACAAGTTTATCTCTGGGCTTTCTATCCTATTCCATTGTTCTATATTTCTGTTTCTGTGCCAGTACCATACTGTCTTGATTACTGTAGCTTTATGGTATAGTCTGAGGTCAGGGAGCCTGATTCCTCCAGCTCCACTTTTTTCCCTCCCAATTGCTTTGGCTATTCGGGGTCTTTTGTATTTCCATACATATTGTGACTTTTTTTTCTAGTTCTGTGAATAATGCCATTGGTAGTTTGATAGGGATTGCATTGAATCTGCAGATTGTCTTGGATAGTATAGTCATTTTAAGAATATTGATTCTTCCAATCCAAGAACATGGTATATCTCTCCATCTGTTTCTGTCGTCTTTAATTTCTTTCATCAGTGTCTTATAGTTTTCTGAGTACAGATCTTTTACCTACTTGGGTAGGTTTATTCCTAGGTATTTTATTCTTTTTGTTGCAGTGGTGAATGTGATTGTTTCCTTAATTTCTCTTTCTGATCTTTTGTTGTTAGTTTATAGGAATGCAAGAGATTTCTGTGCATTAATTTTGTATCCTGCAACTTTACCAAATTCATTGATTAGCTCTAGTAGTTTTCTGGTGGCACCTTTAGGATTTTCTATGTATAGTATCATGTCATCTGCAAACAGTGACAGTTTTACTTCTTCTTTTCCAATTTGTATTCCTTTTATAAATCAGATTTCTTCTCCGTATACTGTGGCTAGGACCTCCAAAACTGTGTTGAATAAGAGTGGCAAGAGTGGACATCCTTGTCTTGCTCCTGATATTAGAGGAAATGCTTTCAGTTTTTCACCATTGAGAATGATGTTTGCTGTGGGTTTGTTGTATATGGCCTTTATTATGTTGAGGTAGGTTGTGTCTATGTCCACTTTCTGGAGAGTTTTTATCATAAATGGGTATTGAATTTTGTCAAAAGCTTTTTCTTCATCTATTGAGATTTGATTTGTGGATACTGAAAAATTCTTGCACTCCTGAATTTCACTGTCAAGTGGGATACATTCCACTTGATTGTGGTGTATGATTCTTTTAATGCATTGTTGTATTGGTTTGCTATTGTTCTGTTGAGGATTTTTATGTCTATGTTCATCAGTGTCATTGGTTTGTAATTTTCTTTGTTTGTGATATCTGTGTCTGGTTTTGGTGTCAGGGTGATTGTGGGCTCATAGAATGAGTTTGGGAGTGATCCTTCCTCTGCAATTTTTAAAAATTAATTAATTATTTTTGGCTGCACTGGGTCTTCGTTGCTGCACACAGACTTCTCTCTAGTTGCGGCAAGCGGGGGCTACTCCTCATTGCAGTGCACGGGCTTCAGTGGTTGTGGCACATGGGCTCAGTAGTTGTGTCTTTTGGGCTCTAGAGTGCAGGCTCAGTAGTTGTGGCGCACAGGCTTAGTTGCTCAGTGGCATTTGGTATCTTCCCGGACCAGGGCTCAAACCCGTGTCTCCTGCATTGGCAGGCGGATTCTCAACAACTACCCCACCAGGGAAGCCTCCTTCCTCTGCAGTTGTTTGGAATAGTTTGAGAAGGATGGGTGATAGCTCTTCTCTAAATGTTTCATAAAGTTCACCTGTAAAGCCCTCTGGTCCTGGCCTTTTGTTTGTTGGAAGATTTTTTTTTTTTTTTGTGGTATGCGGGCCTCTCACTGCTGTGGCCTCTCCCGTTGCGGAGCACAGGCTCCGGACGCGCAGGCCCAGCGGCCATGGCTCACGGGCCCTGCCGCTCTGCGGCATGTGGGATCTTCCCGGACCAGTGCACGAACCCGTGTCCCCTGCATTGGCAGGCAGACTCTCAACCCCTACGCCACCAGGGAAGCCCTGTTGGAAGATTTTAATCACGGTTTCAATTTCATTACTTGTGATTGGTCTGTTCATATTTTCTATTTCTTCCTGGTTCAGTCTTGGGAGATCGTACCTTTCTAAGAATTTGTCCATCTCTTCCAAGTTGTCCATTTTATTGGCGTAGAGTTGCTTGTAGTAGTCTTTTATGATGCTTTGTATTTCTGCGGTGTCTGTTGTAACTTTTCCTTTTTCATTTCTAATTTTATTGATTTGAGTCCTCTCACTCTTGATGAGTCTGGCTAATGGTTTATCAATTTTGTTTCTCTTCTCAAAGAACCAGCTTTTAGTTTTATTGATCTTTGCTATTGTTTTCTTTGTTTCTATTTCATTTATTTCTGCTCTGATCTTTATGATTTCTTTCCTTCTACTAACTGGGTTTTGTTTGTTTGTTTGTTATGCTTTCTCTAGTTCATTAGGTGTAAGGGTAGATAGTTTATTTGAGATTTTTCTTGTTTCTTGAGGTAGCATTGTATTGCTCTAAACTTCCATCTTAGAACTGCTTTTGCTGCATCCCATAGGTTTTGGGTGGTGGTGTTGTTGTTGTCATTTGTCCCTAGGTATTTTTTGATTTCCTCTTTGATTTCTTCAGTGATCTCTTAGTTATTTAGTAGTACACTGTTTAACCTCCATGTGTTTGTGTTTTTTACATTTTTTTTCCTGTAATTGATTCCTAATCTCACAGTGTTGTGGTCAGAAAAGATGCTTGATATGATTTCAGTTTTCTTAAATTTTCCAAGTCTTGCTTTGTGTCGCAAGATGTTATCTATCCTGGAGAATGTTCCATGTGCTGTTGAGAAGAAAGTGTATTCTGCTGTTTTTGGATGGAATGTTCTATAAATATCAATTAAATCTATCTGGTCTATTGTATCATTTAAATCTTGTGTTTCCTTATTAATTTTCTGTCTGGAAGATCTGTGCATTGGTGTAGTGGGGTGTTAAAGTCCCCCAGTATTATCATGTTACTGTCAATTTCCTCTTCTACAGTTGTTAGCATTTGCCTTATGTATTGAGGTGCTCCTATGTTGGGTGCATATATATTTATAATTGTTATATCTTCTTGGATTGATCCCTTGATCATTATGTATTGTCTTTCTTTGTCTCTTATGATAGTCTTTATTTTAAAGTCTATTTTGTCTGATATGAGTATGGCTACTCCAGCTTTCTTTTGATTTCCATTGGCATGGAATATCTTTTCCCATCCCCTCACTTTCAGTCTGTATGTGTCCCTAGGTCTGAAGTGGGTCTCTTGTAGACAGCGTAAATATGGGTCTTGTTTTTGTATCCATTCAGCCAGTGTGTGTCTTGGTTGGAGCATTTAACCCATTCACATTTAGGGTAATTATGGATATGTGTGATCCTAGTACCGTTTTCTTAATTGTTTTGGGTTTGTTTTTGTAGGTCTTTTTCTTCTTTTGTGTTTCCCACTTAGAGAAGTTCCTTTAGCATTTGGTGTGGAGCTGGTTTGGTGGTGTTGAATTCTCTTAGCTTTTGCTTGTCTGTAAAGCTTTTGATTTCTCTGTTGAATGTGTATGAGATCCTTGCTGGGCAGAGTAATCTTGGTTGTAGGTTTTTCCCTTTCATCACTTTAAATATATCCTGCCATTCCCTTCTGGCCTGCAGAGTTTCTGCTGAAAAAATCAGCTGATAACATTATGGGGATTCCCTTGTATGTTATTGGTTGCCTTTCCCTTGCTGATTTTTAATACTTTTTCTTTGTGTTTAATTTTTTAAAATAAATTTATTTATTTATGTTTTGGCTGTGTTGGGTCTTCATTGCTGCATGCAGGCTTTCTCTAATTGTGGCGAGTGGGGGTTACTCTTTGTTGCGGTGTGTGGGCTTCTCATCGTGGTGGCTTCTCTTTGTTGCGGAGCACAGGCTCTAGGTGCGCAGGCTTCAGTAGTTGTGGCATGCGGCCTGCAGTAGTTGTGGCTCACAGGCTCTAGAGTGTGGGCTTAGTAGTTGTGGCTCATGGGCTTAGTTGCTCTGCGGCATGTGGGATCTTCCCAGACCAGGGCTTGAACCCGTGTCCCCTGAACTGGCAGGTGGATTCTTAACCACTGCGCCACCAGGGCAGTCCCTGTATTTAATTTTTGATAGTTTGATTAATATGAGTCTCGGCCTGTTTCTCCTTGGGTTTTTCCTGTATGGGATTCTCTATGCTTCCTGGACTTGATTGCCTATTTCCTTTCCCATGTTAGGGAAGTTTTCAACTATAAACTCTTCAAATATTTTATCAGACTCAGGAGTCGAGTCCTAGAAGGGCATTAATCCTAACAGGAGGGCCTCACTCTCATGACCTCATTTAACCTTCATTACCTTCCAGAGGCGCCCTCCCCCCACCGTGTACCATCATGTTAGGCATTTGGGCTTCAACCCATGGACTTAGGAGGGACACCAGTATTCAGTCCATAACAGTTCTGGCCTCTGATACTTGGAATTCCACCACTGGATGCTCGACCCTTTGATTAAACATTGCCATCTTCCTATAGCTCTAAGGTGATAAGAGGGAAACATGAGTTTTCTAGTGCTTTAGTTTATCACTTTCCCCCAGATAGGAATGATGAGAGGTACTGAGTACTTCTGAAAGGGAGGCCCTGAAATGAGTACAAATGCCACCTGCCTCACACATTCATCCAGGGCCGTGTCTGCGTACCACTGGTGGGTTGTACGTTTGTACACCCGTGGCCAAAACTGAGATGAAGGAAGTTGGATTTAGTGAAGAGCAGGGCTTGCAAGTCTCTTGGAGGAAGTTCCAGAAATGACCACCAGGTGGCAGCAACGCTGCTGAACTCGGAGGGAGTCTTTAAGCTCTGGATGACATGGAGAGGGGAAACTATATGAGCCTCCCAGCCCCCTTCCACCAGGTTCCACAGAAGAGCATCGGCCTTCATGGTTTTTAGTAGGTCCTGCTGATCTTGGGTGGCCTTGGCCTGCAGTGGTTTGAAGCAGGATTTTGGTTCCCGGCCAGAGATTGAGGTCAGGCCATAATGGTGAGAGCGCTGAATCGCAGGCACTAGACTAATGACCAGTGACATTATGCCCTGGCCCTCCAGCTTTGCAGAAATGAATTCCCACAAAGACAGAAAGTAGTGAAACAAGTAAAGTGTTTATTAGGAGAATAGACACACGGGCGGACTCAGAGAGAGTCGTGTCCTCGTGGTAGTTTAAATCACTTCTATGGGGCATTTCTTTCAGGTTTCCTTGGCCAGTCATCTTGCTTTGCCTGGATCTGAGTCTGTATTCGGAATATCTCAGGACCCTCCCGTGTGTGCATGCATTTCTTAGCCAAGATGGACTCCAGCAAAGAGGCCTATGGGTAGGTTGATATCACTCCCCTTTTGACCTCTGAGGAGCTTTTCTGTGCATGTATAGTCAGGAAGGTCTCCTTGACCTCAAGAATGAGAAATATGTGGTCTCTGTCTTTTATCTGTTTAGCGTGGGGCCCCTCTATCTCCTGCCTCACTGCTATGGGCCTCTCTGTGTGTATGGATGGACCTTAATCCCTGTACTTCTTAAATTTTTACTGACTACTTCATACCACTTGGGGGATTGTCAGCTCTCCCAAGGATTATGCAGGAGAGGGTGCTCATAGCAGGGGTCCTGATCCAGGCTTCCTGGAGAGAATATTCCAGGCAGAGAGAGCAGCTTGTGGCTCAGGCTTGTCTCATGGACACAACCTACGGCAGGGCAGCTGGAGCAGAGGGAGGGATGCGGCCGATACTCTGAGCTGAGACGAGGGGCAGGTAACAGCCAGATGCCCTGGGGCAGGAATGTCCTGGGAGTGTCCCTGGAGGAATTCTGGACAGACGGGGCAGCAGGAGGGCATCGCCCCTTTCTCTGGGGTCACTCCATGAAAGGACATCCTTTCTCTGGGACCTGGAAGGTGTGTCAGCCCTGGCCAGACCCCTTCCGCTGTGTGATTCTATTCATTTGCGGAAATGAAGATGTCTGATTGCAGCCACCATACAGTGACCTATTTATTCCTGAAAGTCTCATTCCCTGACTCCGTCTTCAGGGGGGTGAACTCTTTCTTGCGTGCAAAATATTCTCTCTTGACTTGGTTTACCCGAGCTGATGGCAGGGGTAAAAAAAAAAAAAAACCTTCTCAAGATACAGGAGGTGTTCAGGGCCCTCTGTTTCAGAAAGAGCAGGCCCATACGGCTCTTTTCTGGCTTAGAGGAGGCCCGGGGTGTGGAGGCGAGCGGCACCGAGGCCCCAGACACTGGCAGTGGTGTGTGTGGTCCAGTGATCGCAAAATCAGAAAGGGGGAAAGACACTCAAGCAAGGAGACCGAACAGCTCAAAGACAGACTTCATCTTCCTTACAGATCGAAGGAAGCTTAGCCCTCTAATCTGCCTATAATCTTAGATCTAATCTGCCTTAAGAGGCGGCACTGAAAACCACTTTAAGAGGTGGCTCAAAGAGAATATGATTAAGTAACTGCTATGGAGAAGCACTTAACTAATGCAGGACTGTGTTGGCCTACATTTTTTAAAATTTTTTATTTTATATAGGAGTATAGTTGATTTACTATGTTGTGTTAGTTTCAAGTATACAACTAAGTGATTCAGTTATACATACACATATAGCCATTCCTTTTCAGATTCTTTTCCCACAGGTTATTACAGAATATTGAGTAGAGTTCCCTGTGCTAGACAGTAGGTCCTTGTTGACTATCTATTTTATATATAGTAGTAGTATGTATATGTTATACGTAGTATACGTATATGTTATATATAGCATGTATGTGTTATATTGTATGTACGTGTATGTATATGTCATGTATAGTAGTAGTGTGTATATGTTATACGTAGTATATGTATATGTTATATATAGTATGTATGTGTTATATTGTATGTATGTGTATGTATTTGTCATATATAGTAGTAGTGTGTATATGTTATACATAGTATATGTATATGTTATATATAGTATGTATGTGTTATATTGTATGTATGTGTATGTACTTGTCATATATATAGTAGTGTGTATATGTTAATCCCAAACTCCTAATTTATCCCTCCCCCTCACCTTTCCCCCTTTGGTAACCATAAGTTTGTTTTTGAAGTCTGTGAGTCCATTTCTGTTTTGTAAATAAGTTCATTTGCATCGTATATTTAGATTCCACATACAAGTGGTATCATACGGTATTTGTCTTTCTCTTAGTATGATAATCTCTAGGTCCATCCATGTTGCTGCAAATGGCATTATTTTTATTCTTTTTTATGGCTGAGTAGTATTCCATTGTATACATATATCCCACATCTTCTTTATCCATTCATCTATCAGTGGACATTTAGGTTGTTTCCATGTCTTGGCTATTGTAAATAGTGCTGCAATGAACATTAGGGTGCGTGTATCTTTTCAAATTATGGTTTTCTCCGGATACATGCCCAGGAGTGGGATTGCTGGATCATGTGGTAGCTCTGTTTTTAGTCTGTGTTCCTACTGCCCTGTATGGGTTGGTAAAGGTGCAAGTTGGTTCCTGTTGCCCTTCATCATAGAAAAGGGACTTCATCTCTTTGTTTAATATGGAATATTAGTAGGTAAAGCCTTTTTTTGTTTGTTTGCTTGTTTTTTTGCGGTACACGGGCCTCTCACTGCCGTGGCCTCTCCCGTTGCGGAGCACAGGCTCTGGACGCGCAGGCTCAGCGGCCATGGCTCACGGGCCCAGCCGGTCCACGGCATGTGGGATCCTCCCAAACCAGGGCACAAACCCGTGTCCCCTGCATCGGCAAGCGAACTCTCAACCACTGAGCCACCAGGGCAGCCTGGTAAAGCCTTTAAATAAAGCCACAGATGGGGACTGAAGGATGTGCACTGGGCGTGGCAATATGGAGGCTTGGGTACCACTGTAAGGATCCATTCCAGAGCACAGCGTTGTGGGAGCGAGGACAGGGCGCTGGAGGCCCAGACAGGGCTCCGCAGGAGGTCTTCTCTGAAGGAAAGAGAGAAATTGGGGGCTGAGCAAGGAACTGGCCAACCCCTCTACGTGCTGAAGGAAAGGACTCCGGGTGAGGAGGATGTGGGAGAGGCGGGCAGTGGCCAGCTGGAAGAGCTGATCCTCTGAGGACTAAGGGGAGGAGGAGGGGCTCTTGGAAGAGTCTCGATCCCACCTTCCCCACCTTCTTACTCTGTAAGGGTGAGGTTGGAGAGAGGCTTTCTCCCGCCCCGTCTTCCTCCGCTTACTGTGCACGTCTTTGTTTCTGAACTCTCCTGTCCTGTCCCCAGACTCCACGTCACCTGAATAGTTTTCACGTCTACATGAGCCACTTTCCCACTGGCCCCCTCCCCAGGAGAAGTTCCCCACTTCTGATTTTTGGCTTTCTACATTCATAATATGTCAAACAGAGACCCAGATGCAACATTTGAAATAATCACTAAAAAGATATTCACCATCAAGTGGGGCCTCTGTAACAAATGCACTTGAAATGTCTTATTTAACCAAACCCAGGGAACCATTTTGGGGACTTCCAGGATTTCCAGAAGCTAAGCAGGGGAGCTACATCTGGATTTTCTTTAAGTCAGATCCTGAAATTACTCCAGCTCCAAAGGCACTTGAATACTGTACATGTTAGCTACCTGCAAACCAAACAAGCTGTAAGTTCAGCCAGTGTTGACAGACCCTGACTGCACTGGAAGCATCAAAACATAAGAAAAACTCTAAAAAGCACCAGAAGACAATATCTGCTGGAAGGGGGAGAAAAAAGTCTATAAATTCAAATTGTTATTTCTTTTTAAACAGTTGGAAAGCTTGAAAAACATCATACTTCCCAGGGATGAATATGCTGCCATGTGGTAATGGTCACCTTTTATTTTTAAAACACAGCATCTTCTCAATACTCCTGGGGCCACTGCTTTCCTAGTGTAAGACTGTGATTCTCAGCCCTGGCTTCCCCTTAGAATCACCTGGAAAGATTTGACAATCCCCATGCACAGGCAACACCTCAGATCCCTGATTTAGAATCTTTGCAGGTAGGACCCAGGCCTCAGCATTTTAAAAAATAATTAATTAATTAATTTTTGGCTGCGTTGGGTCTTTGTTGCTGCACGCGGGCTTTCTCTAGTTGAGGTGAGCGGGGGCTACTCTTTGCTGTGGTGTGTGGGCTTCTCATTGCGGTGGTTTCTCTTTGTTGCGGAGCACAGGCTCTAGGCACGTGGGCTCAGGAGTTGTGGTTCGCAGGCTCTAGAGCGCTCAGTAGTTGTGGCTCACGGGCTTAGGTGCTCCGCAGCATGTGGGATCTTCCCGGACCAGGGCTCGAACCCGTGTCCCCCGCATTGGCAGGCGGATTCCTAACCACTGAGCCACCAGGGAAGCCCTAGGCCATTATTATTTGGAGTTTTCTGGCATGCGTAGCTGAACCTAGGTTCCAGAAGTATAATATCCTATGATATCCCTCTCTTCCAGATGAGGAAACTGAGGCAGAGAGTTTCAGCCACTGGTCCAAGATTTTGCAGCTAAGAATGCCAAATGGTTTTCCACCCAGGTCAGATGTACCACGTGTGGTCCCATACCTAGCAGTGGCATTAGGATTCATTAAATTGACTCCAATGGTTCCAGTTTTTGTTTTAGTAAGGCAGAATTTTAGAACTTAATGTAGAGATTTCTCTCTCTTTATAATATGCTAAGAACACAAAAGTAAAAACATAGGGTTAGTATTATGTATCTGAATAAAACCTACTAGTCACTTGAGGATTTTAGACTGATCTATCAGAGGTTTTTCTAAAATGAGAGAATTTACTTCAGGAGGTGTATGCGGAAGAAATAGAGGACATCAGAACACGACTTTCGATGCTTTAAGCGCTTTTAATTTCTCTTACATACATAACTTAAACTTGCTTTCAGTTACTACCTCTGGGCCATTTCCATAAGCAATCTCAGTTTCCCGTAGGAAAGCCAAATTCTGAGAAACAAAACTCCCTCAAGAAAAAAGCTTTGATTTGTTTAAATATTTTTATTTTCTGGGAACAAAAATCATTTCTTAGATAAAATATATATTTTCAAACCGAGCCATACCGCCAACCTCAATTCCCATTTGAAATCCAAACAGTAGCTTGGTACATGCAATTTCTTTTCTCCAAAACAAAACAGACAGAACATACCGGCTCTGTACGGACTGGACCTGAGCCCTGGGCGTGCGTTCCGTTGCCACATTCTAGGGCAGCTCCTCTTCTTTTCTCATGGACAGCAAACCCTCTGGCTCTGCAGACGTCACCTGGAATCTTCCTTGACTCAACCTCTTGTCTCTTTGGTGCTTCTCAACTTCTGGAAGCTGCCTGCTGACGTCAGTGCCACTCATCCTGACTTCAGAGCCACAGTCGCCCCCATCACATCACCCCAGAGTGCCTGTCCCCTCAGTCACCTCCCTCCTCCCCCTTATCCCTGGAATAGGCCATCTCCCCTCAGGTGCCATTTTCCAGCCCTGGTTCCCACTGGGAAAGATGTGAGGAAAGGTCTTGGGAGAGGTAAGCAGATGGGGTCACTTACTCAAAGCAACGCCCTGTCTTTTCTAATTCCGAGGCAGGAAGGCAGTGTGGCAGAAAGCCACTTCCATGCCCTGGTCCAGCGACTGGTGCTCTCGTGAGGGGAGGGCAGCCTGAGCTCCAGGGGGGCCTGGAGCTGACCTGTGTCACCTGTGGGCATGCCTGTCAGCCAGGCTGCAGGCCACATGGGTCTTCACCTGAAGGGCCTGTGCTCTTCTTCCCAGAACTGGCAGCTTTCACACTGCAGGGGCAACCAGAAGTGGGTGACGTCCTCTTTGGAAGCAGCTAGGGCAGGACAGTTGTGCCCTGACCGAGAAGCGGGTGGTTAGAGCCCAGGGTGGTAGGTGGACTGTGTGGCTGCCCCCATCATACTGGTTCCTTGAGAAAGCTGGGGAAGCGTCAAGATGTTTGCCAGGAGGTCTGTCCTTCCTTAGGCTTTGGTGTGACTGAACCTGACACAGTAATTGAGCTAATTTTTCAAAACTTTGGTCTCCAGTTAAAAAAAAAACAAAACTATTTTTTTTTAATATGGTCAGTTCTTCTCAGTACCGCCATCTTCCCAGAAGCATCTGGTATTGCTATGGCAACAGAATGCAGGCCGCCTGCTTGGCCGCACAAGCAAAGGCTAATGTTGATGGAATTCAGAGATTTCCCTCTTGTGAATGTCATCCGTGGGCGAGCAGTATGCTTTAGTTTTGCAGAAGGCAGAGGTGGATGGAAGGAGCAAGAGAAGTGAGACTCTGGGCCGAGTGGAAACACACAGACCCACACCTCCAGTTAGGACGACGTGGAGTCACTTCTTCGTGATCTGTGCCCTTAGCTTCTGCGCGGGCACCACGCACACTCACGGGCCCTTCCCACCTCTGAGCCTCTGCTTCCCTCTCATCTGTCTCCGCATCTCTTCCAAAATGCTCGTCAAGGTGCAAACCACGTCCCTTTTCTGCTTAAAATCCACTGGTTCTTCCCTTTCGCCCACGAGGAAAAGCACTGCCTTTGTGGCTCCGCGTGCAAGGCCTTTCTGATCCTGGTCGCAACCTACATTTACTACATCGCCTCTGCGCCGTCCCTCAGGCACCGGCCCAGCCCCACAGCGGGTCTCCGGGCCCGGCTTCCCTGGGTGGGTCCTGCCTCTGCAGCTCCGCGGAGCCGCCCCCAGGTCCTCAGCCCTTTCCTCCGCGTTGGGCTTCCAGCTGATCCTCTTCTCCAGCAAATTCCCGGCCGGTGGGCTTTCCACGCCCCGTAGTTACGGCTCAGCGCGCCCAGCTGCGCCCACTCGGGCTGGGCTGCGGGGAGTGGGCTCTGCAGCCTGGGACGCCCCCTGGCTCCTCCCTCCCAAGCCCTACGTGTGACGGCGGACGTAGTTTAAAACCAGCACGGAAGGGCCAAGGTTAGAAAAGCCTCAATGTTGGTGGCGAAGAAGCGGGAGCCGGGAGTGCGGAGGCCAGAGGAAGGAGGCCTGTGCCCCGGGGAGCCGGAGGCCGTCTTCCTTCTTCCCCACGGGGGGCCACAATGTCACGGTCAGCTGCCCGTGAAGGGGCTGCCCCGAAAAGAGGTGGTTTGGGGCTGGAAAGTGGGGATACAGCCCACTCCCTCCCTGGCATCTTCCGAGGGCCGAGAACCGGATCCGTCCAAGCCAGACGCCGTGCTCCCTGGGTCCTCCGCTGTGAAGAGACTGGAAGGCCGGCCCAGGTGAGTGTTGACAAGCCTTGTCACTCTTGATTCTGGGGGCCTGTCCTGTGCGTCGTAGGGTGGTCGGCAGCACCCTGGCGCCCACCCACTAGACGCCAGTGGCACCCCCCAGGACCCACAGTGGTGGGACTCCAAAATTGTCTCCAGACATTCCCAGCTTTCTCCTGGGGGCAAATCCCCTCTGGTTGGGAACCCGGGAGACAGAGTTATTGGTCGCCAGGATATGGGGGATCCTCTCTGCCGGCGGGGGGGAGGGACTGGGGGAGGGGGAATCAAGGGGGCGAGCAGGGACTCAGCGCATGCGCAGTGAGAACGCCGCCCCGCCCCACCCCGACTCCGCGTGATCAGGCCTCCAGGTGCGCTGACACCCGAGAGCCTGGACGCGGGAGGTGCTGGCAGCGGCACTTCAAAAAGACGCCAGGGCAGAATTTCTCCTCCTTTTTTGGTAGCACGTGGCCTTTTGTTGCAGATGAAAATTCCACACACCTCCCCCTCCATCCTGATAGGGCCCTGGGGCACAGTAAGGGTTTCCCACCAGCTAAGAGCTACTGAAAGACAGAGGTAATATCTTTGCATTCCTTGCATTCAAGCACCAGCGTCTGCAGAGCAGGTTGGAGATGTTGGTAGGAGCTGCATAGCAGAGCCCCGTGGCCCCCGGTAAAGGGTTTGCGTTTTATTTAATGCACCTGGAATGATCTGTTGACTCTTAACAGGTGGAAATGCAACAGGGATACATGTAAATTCATCCTTGAGTACAGAGTATCAATCGCACAATCTAGAACGGGGCTGCGTGGCTTGGCATTTGCACACGTTTGTCTTTTGCTGACACCCGAGAATGAACTGTGAAGTCCTGTTGCTCAGAATCTAATGCAGTCCTGGGGAGCTCGAATAGGAACCGGATCTTCAGGCTAAGAGCGGGAACCTTCTCACTAGGCTCTGCCTGGAGCCTTTTGTTCAGATTTCAATTAAAATACACCGTCGTCACCTGCTAACTACCTTTATTGGGTTGAACTATTGTTCTGGTGAGCACACCTGAGTCAGGCCCTCGGTTTCCCCGGCTTCCTTCCTCACCCACGTGTCTGCAGCTTCTGGCTCCTTCATCCCTGCTGTGGGCAGCACAACTTCTTCCAGAAGTCCCACAACTAAAAATGAAAGGGCAGCAAGTTCCTGGTGAGCAGAGGTGGGAGACAGGGCTGCCCTCCACAGATTCACACCCCCGCTGGTGGGATTTGAGTTCCCAGGGGATTCCACCAACAAATACCACAGACGGGGTAGCTTAAACAGCAGACATTTATTTCCTCACATTTCTAGAGGCTGGAAGTTGGAGATCAGGGTGGTTGGGTTCTGGTGAAGGCTCTCCTCCTGGCTTGCAGATGGCCATTTCTCAGGTGTCTTTTTTTTTTTTTTTTTTGCGGTACGCGGGCCTCTCACTGTTGTGGCCTCTCCCGTTGCAGAGCACAAGCTCCGACGCGCAGGCTCAGCGGCCATGGCTCACGGGCCCAGCCGCTCTGCGGCATGTGGGATCTTCCCGGACCTGGGCATGAACCCGTGTCCCCTGCATTGGCAGGGGGACTCTCATCCACTGCGCCACCAGGGAAGCCCAGGTGTCTTTTCTTTAATTGGGATATAGTTGTTTTACAATGTTGTGTTGGTTTCTACTGTACAGTGAAGTAGGTAGAGTTCCCTGTGCTATATAGCAGGTTCTCAGTTACCTATTTTATACATATTAGTGTATATATGTCAATCCCAATCTCCCCATTCATCCCACCCCACCCCTTTTTCCCTCTTGGTGTCCATATGTTTGTTCTGTACGCCTGTGCCTCTATTTCTGCCTTGCAAACAGGTTCATCTGTACCACTTTTTTAGATTCCACCTATATGCGTTAATATACGATATTTGTTTTTCTCTTTCTGACTTACTTCACTCTCTGTGACAGGCTCTAGGTCCATCCACGTCTCTACAAATGACCCAATTTCATTGCATTTTATGGCCGAGTAATATTCCATTGTATATATGTACCACTTCTTCTTTATCCATTCGTCTGTTGATGGGCATTTAGGTTGCTTCCATGACCTGGCTATTGTAAATAATGCTGCAATGAATACTGGGGTGCATGTGTCTTATGGTTTTCTCAGGGTATATGCCCAGTAGTGGGATTGCTGGGTCATATGGTAATTCTATTTTTAGTTTCTTAAGGAACCTCCCTACTGTTCTCCATAGTGGCTGTATCAATTTACATTCCCACCAACAGTGTAGGAGGGTTCCCTTTTCTCCACACCCTCTCCAGCATTTATTGTTTGTAAATTTTTTGATTCTGGCCATTCTGACTGGTGTGAGGTGATATACCTCATTGAAGTTTTGATTTGCATTTCTCTAATAATTAGTGATGTTGAGCATCTTTTCATGTGCCTCTTGGCCATCTGTATGTCTGCTTTGGAGAAATGTCTGTTTAGGTCTTCCACCCATTTTTTGATTGGGTTGTTTGTTTTTCTGATATTGAGCTGCATGAGCTGTTTGTATACTTTGGTGATTAATCCTTTGTCCATTGATTCGTTTGCAAATATTTTCTCCCATTCTGAGGGTTGTCTTTTCCTCTTGTTTATGGTTTCCTTTGCTGTGCAAAAGCTTTTAAGTTTCATTAGGTCCCATTTGTTTATTTTTGTTTTTATTTCCATTACTCTAGAAGGTGGGTCAAAAAAGATCTTGGTGTGATTTATGTCAAAGAGTGTCCTCTAAGAGTTTTATAGTATCCGGTCTTACATTTAGGTCTTTAATCCATTTTGAGTTTATTTTTGTGTATGGTGTTAGGGAGTATTTTAATTTCAATTCTTTTACATGTAGCTGTCCAGTTTTCCCGGCACCACTTATTGAAGAGACTGTCTTTACTCCATTGTGTGTTCTTGCCTCCTTTGTCATAGATTAGATGTCCATAGGTGTACGAGTTTATCTCTGGGCTTTCTATCCTGTTCAATTGTTCTATATTTCTGTTTTTGTGCCAGTACCAAACTGTCTTGATTACTGTAGCTTTATAGTATCGTCTGAGGTCAGGGAGCCTGATTCCTCCAGCTCCATTTTTTTCCCCTCACAATTGCTTTGGCTATTCGGGGTCTTTTGTATTTCCATACAAATTGTGACTTTTTTTTTCTAGTTTTGTGAATAATGCCACAGGTAGTTTGATAGGGATTGCATTGAATCTGTAGATTGTCTTGGATAGTATAGTCATTTTAAGAATATTGATTCTTCCAATCCAAGAACATGGTATATCTCTCCGTCTGTTTCTGTCGTCTTTGATTTCTTTCATCAGTGTCTTATAGTTTTCTGAGTACAGGTGTTTTACCTCCTTGGGTAGGTTTATTCCTAGGTATTTTATTCTTTTTGTTGCAGTGGTGAATGTGATTGTTTCCTTAATTTCTCTTTCTGATCTTTTGTTGTTAGTTTATAGGAATGCAAGAGATTTCTGTGCATTAATTTTGTATCCTGCAACTTTACCAAATTCATTGATTAGCTCTAGTAGTTTTCTGGTGGCACTTTTAGGATTTTCTATGTATAGTATCATGTCATCTGCAAACAGTGACAGTTTTACTTCTTCTTTTCCAATTTGTATTCCTTTTATAAATCAGATTTCTTCTCTGATTACCATGGCTAGGACCTCCAAAACTATGTTGAATAAGAGTGGCAAGAGTGGACATCCTTGTCTTGCTCCTGATATTAGAGGAAATGCTTTGTTTTTCACCATTGAGAATGATATTTGCTGTGGATTTGTTGTATATGGCCTTTATTATGTTGAGGTAGGTTGTGTCTATGTCCACTTTCTGGAGAGTTTTTATCATAAATGTGTATTGAATTTTGTCAAAAGCTTTTTCTGCATCTATTGAGATTTGATTTGCAGATACTGAAGATTTCTTGTATCCCTGAATTCCACTGTCAAGTGGGATAAATTCCACTTGATTTTGCTGTATGATCCTTTTAATGCATTGTCGTATTTGGTTTGCTAGTATTCTGTTGAAGTTTTTTTGTGTCTATGTTCATCAGTGACATTGGTCTGTAATTTTCTTTTTTTGTGATATCTGTGTCTGGTTTTGGTGTCAGGGTGATCATGGTCTCATAGAATGAGTTTGGGAGTGATCCTTCCTCTGCAATTTAAAAAAATTAATTAATTAATTTGTGGCTGCACTGGGTCTTCGTTGCTGCACGCAGACTTTTCTCTAGTTGCGTGAGGGGGGGCTACTCTTCATTGCAGTGCACGGGCTTCAGTAGTTGTGGCACGCGGGCTCAGTAGTTGTGTCTTTTGGGCTCTAGAGCGCAGGCTCAGTAGTTGTGGCGCACAGGTTTAATTGCTCTGTGGCATGTGGTATCTTCCCGGACCAGGGATCAAACCCATGTCTCCTGCATTGGCAGGTGGATTCTTAACCACTGCACCACCAGGGAAGCCTCCTTCCTCTGTAATTTTTTGGAATAGTTTGAGGAGGGTGGGTGTTAGCTCTTCTCTAAATGTTTGATAGAATTCACCTGTGAACCCCTCTGGTCCTGGCCTTTTGTTGGAAGATTTTTAATCACGGTTTCAATTTCATTACTTGTGATTGGTCTGTTCATGTTTTCTATTTCTTCCTGGTTCAGTCTTGGGAGATTGTACCTTTCTAAGAATTTGTCCATCTCTTCCAGGTTGTCCATTTTATTGGTGTAGAGCTGCTTGTAGTAGTCTTTTATGATGCTTTGTATTTCTGCGGTGTCTGTTGTAACTTTTCCTTTTTCATTTCTAATTTTATTGATTTGAGTCCTCTCACTCTTGATGAGTCTGGCTAATGGTTTATCAATTTTGTTTATCTTCTCAAAGAACCAGCTTTTAGTTTTATTGATCTTTGCTATTGTTTTCTTTGTTTCTATTTCATTTATTTCTGCTCTGATCTTTATGATTTCTTTCCTTCTACTAACTGGGTTTTGTTTGTTTGTTTGTTATGCTTTCTCTAGTTCATTAGGTGTAAGGGTAGATAGTTTATTTGAGATTTTTCTTGTTTCTTGAGGTAGCATTGTATTGCTCTAAACTTCCATCTTAGAACTGCTTTTGCTGCATCCCATAGGTTTTGGGTGGTGGTGTTGTTGTTGTCATTTGTCCCTAGGTATTTTTTGATTTCCTCTTTGATTTCTTCAGTGATCTCTTAGTTATTTAGTAGTACACTGTTTAACCTCCATGTGTTTGTGTTTTTTACATTTTTTTCCTGTAATTGATTTCTAATCTCACAGTGTTGTGGTCAGAAAAGATGCTTGATATGATTTCAGTTTTCTTAAATTTTCCAAGTCTTGCTTTGTGTCGCAAGATGTTATCTATCCTGGAGAATGTTCCATGTGCTCTTGAGAAGAAAGTGTATTCTGCTGTTTTTGGATGGAATGTTCTATAAATATCAATTAAATCTATCTGGTCTATTGTATCATTTAAATCTTGTGTTTCCTTATTAATTTTCTGTCTGGAAGATCTGTGCATTGGTGTAGTGGGGTGTTAAAGTCCCCCAGTATTATCATGTTACTGTCAATTTCCTCTTCTACAGTTGTTAGCATTTGCCTTATGTATTGAGGTGCTCCTATGTTGGGTGCATATATATTTATAATTGTTATATCTTCTTGGATCGATCCCTTGATCATTATGTAGTGTCTTTCTTTGTCTCTTATGATAGTCTTTATTTTAAAGTCTATTTTGTCTGATATGAGTATGGCTACTCCAGCTTTCTTTTGATTTCCATTAGCATGGAATATCTTTTTCCATCCTCTCACTTTCAGTCTGTATGTGTCCCTAGGTCTGAAGTGGGTCTCTTGTAGACAGCGTAAATATGGGTCTTGTTTTTGTATCCATTCAGCCAGTGTGTGTCTTGGTTGGAGCATTTAACCCATTCACATTTAGGGTAATTATGGATATGTGTGATCCTAGTACCGTTTTCTTAATTGTTTTGGGTTTGTTTTTGTAGGTCTTTTTCTTCTTTTGTGTTTCCCACTTAGAGAAGTTCCTTTAGCATTTGGTGTGGAGCTGGTTTGGTGGTGCTGAATTCTCTTAGCTTTTGCTTGTCTGTAAAGCTTTTGATTTCTCTGTTGAATGTGTATGAGATCCTTGCTGGGTAGAGTAATCTTGGTTGTAGGTTTTTCCCTTTCATCACTTTAAATATATCCTGCCATTCCCTTCTGGCCTGCAGAGTTTCTGCTGAAAAAATCAGCTGATAACATTATGGGGATTCCCTTGTATGTTATTGGTTGCCTTTCCCTTGCTGATTTTTAATACTTTTTCTTTCTATTTAATTTTTTAAAATAAATTTATTTATTTATGTTTTGGCTGTGTTGGGTCTTCGTTGCTGCATGTGGGCTTTCTCTAATTGTGGCGAGTGGGGGCTACTCTTTGTTGCGGTGTGTGGGCTTCTCATCGTGGTGGCTTCTCTTTGTTGCGGAGCACAGGCTCTAGGTGCGCAGGCTTCAGTAGTTGTGGGATCCGGGCTGCAGTAGTTGTGGCTCACAGGCTCTAGAGTGTGGGCTCAGTAGTTGTGGCTCATGGGCTTAGTTGCTCTGCGGCATGTGGGATCTTCCCAGACCAGGGCTTGAACCCGTGTCCCCTGAACTGGCAGGTGGATTCTTAACCACTGCGCCACCAGGGCAGTCCCTGTATTTAATTTTTGATAGTTTGATTAATATGAGTCTCGGCCTGTTTCTCCTTGGGTTTTTCCTGTATGGGATTCTCTATGCTTCCTGGACTTGATTGCCTATTTCCTTTCCCATGTTAGGGAAGTTTTCAACTATAAACTCTTCAAATATTTTATCAGACTCAGGAGTCGAGTCCTAGAAGGGCATTAATCCTAACAGGAGGGCCTCACTCTCATGACCTCATTTAACCTTCATTACCTTCCAGAGGCGCCCTCCCCCCACCGTGTACCATCATGTTAGGCATTTGGGCTTCAACCCATGGACTTAGGAGGGACACCAGTATTCAGTCCATAACAGTTCTGGCCTCTGATACTTGGAATTCCACCACTGGATGCTCGACCCTTTGATTAAACATTGCCATCTTCCTATAGCTCTAAGGTGATAAGAGGGAAACATGAGTTTTCTAGTGCTTTAGTTTATCACTTTCCCCCAGATAGGAATGATGAGAGGTACTGAGTACTTCTGAAAGGGAGGCCCTGAAATGAGTACAAATGCCACCTGCCTCACACATTCATCCAGGGCCGTGTCTGCGTACCACTGGTGGGTTGTACGTTTGTACACCCGTGGCCAAAACTGAGATGAAGGAAGTTGGATTTAGTGAAGAGCAGGGCTTGCAAGTCTCTTGGAGGAAGTTCCAGAAATGACCACCAGGTGGCAGCAACGCTGCTGAACTCGGAGGGAGTCTTTAAGCTCTGGATGACATGGAGAGGGGAAACTATATGAGCCTCCCAGCCCCCTTCCACCAGGTTCCACAGAAGAGCATCGGCCTTCATGGTTTTTAGTAGGTCCTGCTGATCTTGGGTGGCCTTGGCCTGCAGTGGTTTGAAACAGGATTTTGGTTCCCGGCCAGAGATGAGGTCAGGCCATAATGGTGAGAGCGCTGAATCGCAGCCACTAGACTAATGACCAGTGACAAGGCCCTGGCCCTCCAGCTTTGCAGAAATGAATTCCCACAAAGACAGAAAGTAGTGAAACAAGTAAAGTGTTTATTAGGAGAATAGACACACGGGCGGACTCAGAGAGAGTCGTGTCCTCGTGGTAGTTTAAATCACTTCTATGGGGCATTTCTTTCAGGTTTCCTTGGCCAGTCATCTTGCTTTGCCTGGATCTGAGTCTGTACTCGGAATATCTCAGGACCCTCCCGTGTGTGCGTGCATTTCTTAGCCAAGATGGACTCCAGCAAAGAGGCCTATGGGTAGGTTGATATCACACCCCTTTTGACCTCTGAGGAGCTTTTCTGTGCATGTATAGTCAGGAAGGTCTCCTTGACCTCAAGAATGAGAAATATGTGGTCTCTGTCTTTTATCTGTTTAGCGTGGGGCCCCTCTATCTCCTGCCTCACTGCTATGGGCCTCTCTGTGTGTATGGATGGACCTTAATCCCTGTACTTCTTAAATTTTTACTGACTACTTCCTATCACTTGGGGGATTGTCAGCTCTCCCAAGGATTATGCAGGAGAGGGTGCTCATAGCAGGGGTCCTGATCCAGGCTTCCTGGAGAGAATATTCCAGGCAGAGAGAGCAGCGTGTGGCTCAGGCTTGTCTGATGGACAGAACCTACGGCAGGGCAGCTGGAGCAGAGGGAGGGATGCGGCCGATACTCTGAGCTGAGATGAGGGGCAGGTAACAGCCAGATGCCCTGGGGCAGGAATGTCCTGGGAGTGTCCCTGGAGGAACTCTGGACAGACGGGGCAGCAGGAGGGCATCGCCCCTTTCTCTGGGGTCACTCCATGAAAGGACATCCTTTCTCTGGCACTGGAAGGTGTGTCAACCTGGCCAGACCCCTTCCGCTGTGTGATTCTATTCATTTGCGGAAATGAAGATGTCTGATTGCAGCCACCATACAATGACCTATTTATTTCTGAAAGTCTCATTCCCTGACTCCGTCTTCAGGGGGGTGAACGCTTTCTTGTCTGCAAAATATTCTCTCTTGGCTTGGTTTACCCGAGCTGATGGCAGGGGTCAAAAAAAAAAAAAAAAGCCCTTCTCGAGATACAGGAGGTGTTCAGGGCCCTCTGTTTCAGAAAGAGCAGGCCCGTACGGCTCTTTTCTGGCTTAGAGGAGGCCCGGGGTGTGGAGGCGAGCGGCACCGAGGCCCCAGACACTGGCAGTGGTGTGTGTGGTCCAGTGATCGCAAAATCAGAAGGAGGGTAGTACACTCAAGCAAGGAGACTGAACAGCTCAAAGACAGACTTCATCTTCCTTACAGATCTAAGGAAGTTTAGCCCTCTAATCTGCCTATAATCTTAGATCTAATCTGCTTTAAGAGGCGGCACTGAAAACCACTTTAAGAGGTGGCTCAAAGAGAATATGATTAAGTAACTGCTATGGAGAAGCACTTAACTAATGCAGGACTGTGTTGGCCAACATTTTAAAAAATTTTTTATTTTATATAGGAGTATAGTTGATTTACTATGTTGTGTTAGTTTCAAGTATACAACAAAGTGATTCAGTTATACATACACATATAGCCATTCCTTTTCAGATTCTTTTCCCACAGGTTATTACAGAATATTGAGTAGAGTTCCCTGTGCTAGACAGTACGTCCTTGATGACTATCTATTTTATATATAGTAGTAGTATGTATATGTTATACATAGTATATGTATATGTTATATATAGCATGTATGTGTTGTATGTATGTGTATGTATATGTCATATATAGTAGTAGTGTGTATATGTTATACATAGTATACGTATATGTTATATATAGCATGTATGTGTTATATTGTATGTACGTGTATGTATATGTCATGTATAGTAGTAGTGTGTATATGTTATACGTAGTATATGTATATGTTATATATAGTATGTATGTGTTATATTGTATGTATGTGTATGTATATGTCATATATAGTAGTAGTGTGTATATGTTATACATAGTATATGTATATGTTATATATAGTATGTATGTGTTATATTGTATGTATGTGTATGTACTTGTCATATATATAGTAGTGTGTATATGCTAATCCCAAACTCCTAATTTACCCTCCCCCTCACCTTTCCCCCTTTGGTAACCATAAGTTTGTTTTTGAAGTCTGTGAGTCCATTTCTGTTTTGTAAATAAGTTCATTTGCATCGTATATTTAGATTCCACATACAAGTGGTATCATACGGTATTTGTCTTTCTCTTAGTATGATAATCTCTAGGTCCATCCATGTTGCTGCAAATGGCATTATTTTTATTCTTTTTTATGGCTGAGTAGTATTCCATTGTATACATATATCCCACATCTTCTTTATCCATTCATCTATCAGTGGACATTTAGGTTGTTTCCATGTCTTGGCTATTGTAAACAGTGCTGCAATGAACATTAGGGTGCGTGTATCTTTTCAAATTATGGTTTTCTCCGGATATATGCCTAGGAGTGGGATTGCTGGATCATGTGGTAGCTCAGTTTTTAGTCTGTGTTCCTCCTGCCCTGTATGGGTTGGTAAAGGTGCAAATTGGTTCCTGTTGTGCTTCATCATAGAAAAGGGACTTCATCTCCTTGTTTAATATGGAATATTAGTAGGTAAAGCCTTTTTTTTTTTTTTTTTTTTTTTTTTTGCGGTACACGGGCCTCTCACTGCTGTAGCCTCTCCTGTTGCGGAGCACAGGCTCCGGACGCGCAGGCTCACTGGCCATGCATGGCTCACGGGCCCAGCCACTGCGCGCCATGTGGGATCTTCCCGGACCGGAACACGAACTCGTGTTCCCTGCATCGGCAGGCGGACTCTCAACCACTGAGCCACCAGGGCAGCCTGGTAAAGCCTTTAAATAAAGCCACAGATGGGGACTGAAGGACATGCACTGGGTGTGGCAATATGGAGGCTTGGGTTCCACTGGAGGGATCCATTCCAGGGCGCAGTGTTGTGGGAGCGAGGGTAGGGCGCTGGAGGCCCAAACAGGGCTCTGCAGGAGGTCTTCTCTGAAGGAAAGAGAGAAATTGGGGGCTGAGCAAGGAACTGGCCAACCCATCTACGTGCTGAAGGAAAGGACTCCGGGTGAAGAGGATGTGGGAGAGGCGGGCAGTGGCCAGCTGGAAGAGCTGATCCTCTGAGGACTAAGGGGAGGAGGAGGGGCTCTTGGAAGAGCCTGGATCCCACCTTCCCCACCTTCCCCACCTTCTTACTCTGTAAGGGTGAGGTCGGAGAGAGGCTTTCTCCCGCCCCGTCTTCCTCTGCTTACTGTGCACGTCTTTGTTTCTGAACTCTTCTGTCCTGTCCCCAGACTCCACGTCACCTGAATAGTTTTCACGTCTACATGAGCCACTTTCCCACTGGCCCCCTCCCCAGGAGAAGTTCCCCACTTCTGATTTTTGGCTTTCTACATTCATAATATGTCAAACAGAGACCCAGATGCAACATTTGAAATAATCACTAAAAAGATATTCACCATCAAGTGGGGCCTCTGTAACAAATGCACTTGAAATGTCTTATTTAACCAAACCCAGGGAACCATTTTGGGGACTTCCAGGATTTCCAGAAGCTAAGCAGGGGAGCTACATCTGGATTTTCTTTAAGTCAGATCCTGAAATGACTCCAGCTCCAAAGGCACTTGAATACTGAACATGTTAGCTACCTGCAAACCAAACAAGCTGTAAGTTCAGCCAGTGTTGACAGACCCTGACTGCACTGGAAGCATCAAAACATAAGAAAAACTCTAAAAAGCACCAGAAGACAATATCTGCTGGAAGGGGGGAAAAAGGTCTATAAGTTCAAATTGTTATTTCTTTTTAAACAGTTGGAAAGCTTGAAAAACTTCATACTTCCCAGGGGTGAATCTGTTGTCATGTGGTCATGGTCACCTTTTATTTTTAAGAGACAGCATCTTCTCATTACTCCTGGGGCCACTGCTTTCCTAGTGTAAGACTGTGATTCTCAGCCCTGGCTTCCCCTTAGAATCACCTGGGAAGATTTGACAATCCCCATGCACAGGCAACACCTCAGATCCCTGATTTAGAATCTTTGCAGGTAGGACCCAGGCCTCAGCATTTTTTTTTTTAAAGAAACTGCTTTTTATTTGTTTATTTATTTATTTTTGGTTGTGTTGGGTTTTCGTTTCTGTGCAAGGCCTTCTCTAGTTGCGGCAAGCAGGGGCCACTCTTCATTGCGGTGCACGGGCCTTTCACTGTCACGGCCTCTCTTGTTGCGGGGCACAGGCTCCAGACACACAGGCTCAGTAGTTGTGGCTCACGGGACTAGTTGCTCCACGGCATGTGAGATCTTCCCAGACCAGGGCTCGAACCCGTGTCCCCTGCATTGGCAGGCAGATTCTCAACCACCGCGCCACCAGGGAAGCCCCCCTCAGCATTTTTAAAAATAATTAATTAATTACTTTTTTGGCTGCATTGGGTCTTTGTTGCTGCGCACGGGCTTTCTCTAGTTGAGGCGAGCAGGGGCTACTCTTTGCTGCGGTGTGTGGGCTTCTGATTGCGGTGGCTTCTCTTTGTTGCGGAGCACGGGCTCTAGGCACGTGGGCTCAGTAGTTGTGGCTCACGGGCTTAGTTGCTCCACGGCATGTGGGATCTTCCCGGACCAGGGCTCGAACCCGTGTCCCCCGCATTGGCAGGCGGATTCCTAACCAGTGCGCCACCAGGGAAGTCCCAGCCTCAGCATTTTTAAAGTCTCCCATGTGATCCCAGGTTGCAGCCATGTTTGAGAACCTGAGTCAGAGTTATCCCAAATGCAAGACTAGGCTGCTGGGGTGTAGTCCACGGGCCACCACCTGGTTCCCTATCTTTTCACATTAAGTCAGAGAGGAGATAGTATCTGTAGCAGGGTAGGGCCCTCATTCTAAATGACAGAGCCCATTTTTAAACCCAGAGGCTCAGCACTTAGAAAAGAAAAATCCGTTCCCACCCACCTTCCCGAGATTTCCTATCCCTCTCCTCCTTATGGTTGCTTTCAGGTTGGGTTTCTTTTGTTGTTAATCACTTGCTCTTCCAGGCATGAATGAAAGAGCATAAGTGCTAATATGGGTGGAAGCATCATGGGAAAGGTCCAGAAAAGGCGGAAGGACATTCAAGTGGGCCCGAGCTCTGCGCGTGGCCCCTAAGTGCTGTTATTTTGTGGGGGAGGTGTCTCGGGCTGGATCCTCACTGCTGGATGCTTGTGCCTTTGGGGTTGGCCCTGCCTTTTTCAGTAGTGGAGTCTGTTCCTTATTCTATGCCAGTGGTTCTCAGCCAAAGCAGCAGCGCCCTTTAGAGGAAATTTGTGGTATTTGTGAGAGGTTGTTTTTTTTTTTTTTTTCACTTGTCACAGTGATGGAGGCAAAACTGGCATTTCATGGAGGCAGGCCAGGGATGCTCGATGTCCTACAGTGAGCTGCTGAGGAAGAACTGTCCCCTCCAGCAGGACCGTGTGATGTCCCACTGGACATTTACGTAGGGAAAAACCTGTTTATAATGATCTGAGTCTAGAGGTCAGTTCTGTTTTACAAATAAAAAGCTTTTTTTTTTTTCTTTGCATTCTTAAAATAGGCAGTAAAATTTCCAGGAATGTGTAATACGAGGAAGAATCGTACTTTGCTTTGTTTGAAGCTTTAAACAGTGTCGTTCACTATTTTGGAAAAGTCATATCAGCAAACATGGGGTTTGTCTCCAAATGCAGCAAAAGCATTTGTTGCTGAATTCTGCTTATCCGTGCGGGCGTGTGACGGGTTCCTTATATTACCGTTAGTTAGGGCATTATATTATGTTTTGCTTTGGAAACTAGGAGAGTAGGTAGGATATGCCATCAGCATTTTATCTCTCGCAAAACATCTGTAATTTAAAAGCAAGCTTAGGATCTGATAGGATTGAGACCCTCGTCCTCGCATTTCAAAGGCTCTCACCGCGCGGCTGAACTGCCCACTCACGTCTGTGCCTGGGGAGCCTCAGGAAACAAATCCCTGAGAAACGTCTTTTAGGGGCCACTTGGGAGCCTCTTACCCTCAGGGCTGGAGAAGGGGCAGTTCAACCAGGTACCAGGAGGATCGAGGGCCGCGGGAGAGGCGTGGCCTAGAGGGCGCGGCCGCAGGGGTTGGGCAGAGCGTGGGAAACAGGGGGCGTGGCCTGGTCGGGAAGGGCGGGGCCTTTGGTGTCAGGGGGCTGGATTTCTGCGCTTTGCCCCTTGCCCTTCGGGTTTCAGCCCTCCTGGGGCTCAGGGAGAAAGGAGTCACGATCTGAGTTACCGACCCAGATTCACTTGCCTTCCAAGGATGCAGGATGGGACTTAGTCCCCTGAGCTGAGCGCCTTCCTGCCTACCCCTTCTTTTGAAGGTGAGGCAGCCGAAATTTGCCGTCCAACAATCCCTAAACGGACGACTTTCTGAATGAAGCTCATTCGTTTGGTTCAGGAATGAAAAACCGTCCACTCTGAGCAAAATGGTCAAGCCTCATCCCCAATGGCCGTCCTGCACTTTACGTCTTTTACCCCAGCCTGTGTATTCCGCAGCGGGATGGGGAGGATAACGGCAGGAACTTTCTCACAGGGCTTTTGTGAGGATTAAAAGGCAATATAAGGCTTCCCTGGTGGCGCAGTGGTTGAGAGTCCGCCTGCCGATGCAGGGGACGCGGGTTCGTGCCCCGGTCCAGGAAGATCCCACGTGCCGCGGAGCGGCTGGGCCTGTGAGCCATGGCCGCTGAGCCTGCGCGTCCGGAGCCTGTGCTGCGCAACGGGAGAGGCCACAACAGTGAGAGGCCCGCGTACCGCAAAAAAAAAGGCAGTATATGCAGAACACTTTAGCCCACAACGCAGCCCATGATGATAGGCGACAGATGGCAGTTATTGTTGACGTGTCCACAGACATGAGGATTCAAGACTCCCCCATGTATTCAAGGCCATTAAACAAATAAAGCATTTTGTGTGAATCTAAGGTCTGCACTGTAAGCTCCCCCGCCTTCTTGGTGGGGTGTGTGGAGTATAACTTGATCTTCCTGCCTCCTGGGTGAGCTTGGCTCTGGAGCTGGAGGGCCAGGAGCCTGGGAAGAAGTCTGGGGTTCTCTCCTCAGAAGCACTCTTGCGATCACTTTCTTGCTTTTGGACAGCCTCCCGTCAGGAGCAGAGATCAGAGAGTGCGTGGCTGCCTGTGGTCAGTGGTGTGTTTTCCTGGATGATGTCACCTGGTTACTTCTGCAAAATTAACTTTTGAATTTGGAGTTGAAGCCGTTTTGATTCCTTGACTCCCTCCACAAAAGCTTCCTGGTTGCTCTCAAATGCGTTTGCATTTACAGAACCACGGAGAGGGAAGTTAGTTCTAATTACAAGGCGGTTGGTGGAGGCGGTCTGGGTTTGCCGTGAATCTGGCTGTTGGAGGGGCATGGCCAAACCTGCTCTCGGTCCCCAGTGGATGTGTCCACTTTTTCTCATGGGACTTAGCTCAGGGATGGCCACCAGCACCTGTCACCACCCAAGGCATCTGGGTGGGGTGATTTGAGGGCACCTTCTCCCATGCCTGAAAATGGAAAATAGATCTCACCAAAGTACCCCTTTTCTGTAACCACAATTCCAGGGTCTTGGCTTGGCTTCTCGTCTGTGTACATATTTGTTTACATTGGAAAAAATTCAGTCTCAAGCAGCATTAAAATAAAAGCAGCCTCTTTAGTGCTGTGACACTATTAAAAGTTCTGTATTGTACCTCACTGCCAATGACATCACTCTTCTGGACTCCTCCGGCCACAGTTCGACTTGTCTTACTCCCTGGGTGTCCGTGTTTGTGCCACCTCCTCCTCTGCCAGACCAGAAGCCTTTTAAGGGCAGGGACAGTGTCCAGTCATAATTGCAGCAGTGACAACCACCACCCTAACTAACCTTTATTGAGTATGCTACATGTCACGTTCTGTCTTAAGAGTTTTCTGTACTATGTCACATTTAATCTTCTCAACAATCCTGTGAGGGAGGTTCCAATACTATTTTCTAGTAATAGATGAGGAAACCAAGACAACTCCAAGGTTGAACAGCCAGTAAGTGGCGCTGGTTGATGGATTGATTGGTGAATGAATCTGAGAAGCCCCCCATGGTTTATTTCTAAGAATCTGTTTTCAGGTGCAACCATCTGTTGGTTGAATGACGAGCTTCAAATAATATGTAGCGAGAGTCCATTAAGAGTGGTTTAATAAAATCTGAGAATCCAGGAGCTCACCCAACCTAACATCACCCACTTTACTTTTTAAATTTTTATTGCAGTATAGTTGCTTTACAATGCTGTGTGAGTTTCTACTGTACAGCAAAGTGAATCAGCTATACGTATACATATATCCCCTTGTTTCTGGATTTCCTTCCCATTTAGGTCACCCCAGAGCACTGAGTAGAGGTCCCTGTGCTCTACAGTAGGGTCTCGTTAGTCATCTGTTTTATACATAGGATCAGTAGTGGATATATTTCAGTCCCCATCTCCCAATTCATCCACCCCACCCTTCCCCTTTGGTAGCCATATGTTTGTTCTCTATGTCTGTGTCTCTATTTCTGCTTTGCAAATAAGATCATCTGTACCATTTTTCTTAGATTCCACATATATGCGTTAGTATATATTTTTCTCTTTCTGACTTACCTAACTCTGTATGACAGTCTCTAGGTCCATCCATGTCTCTACAAATTACCCAATTTCATTGCTTTTTATGGGTGAGTAATATTCCATTGTATACATGTACCACGTCTTCTTTATCCATTCGTCTGTTGATGGGCATTTAGGTTGCTTCCATGACCTGGCTATTGTAAATAGTGCTGCAATGAATATTGGGGTGCATGTGTCTTCTGGTTTTCTCAGGGTATATGCCCAGTAGTGGGATTGCTGGGTCATATGGTAGTTCTATTTTTCGTTTTTTAAGGAACCTCCCTACTGTTCTCCTTAGTGGCTGTATCACTTTACATTCCCACCAACAGTGTAGGAGGGTTCCCTTTCCTCCACACCCTCTCCAGCATTTATTGTTTGTAGATTTTTTGATTCTGGCCATTCTGCCTGGTGTGAGGTGATACCTCATTGTAGTTTTGATTTGCATTTCTCTAATAATTAGTGATGTTGAGCATCTTTTCATGTGTTTGTTGGTCATCTGTATGTCTTCTTTGGAGAAATGTCTGTGTAGGTCTTCCACCCATTTTTTGATTGGGTTGTTTGATATTGAGCTGCATGAGCTGTTTGTATATTTTGGAGATGAATCCTTTGTCCATTGCTTCATTTGCAAATATTTTCTCCCATTCTGAGGGTTGTCTTTTTGTCTTGTTTCGGTTTCCTTTGCTGTGCAAAAGCTTTTAAGTTTCATTAGGTCCCACTTGTTTATTTTTGTTTTTATTTCCATTTCTCTAGAAGGTGGGTCAACAAAGTTCTTGCTGCGATTCACATCAAAGAATGTTCTGCCTATGTTTTCCTCTAAGAGTTTTATAGCGTCTGGTCTTACATTTAGGTCTCTAATCCATTTGGAGTTTACTTTTGTGTATGGTGCTGGAGGCAGGCAGCGCTTGGCTGGGTCTTGGGCAAGGTAATGCTGGAGCCATGCTGAGCTTTTCCTTACCTGGCAAACATGCTCCAGTCTTTATTCCACTGGCTGAAACTGACCATCATCCTGGCCAGAGCTCTGGTAAGTCTGCAGGTCAACTGAAAACTTTGTATAGCTGCTCACAAAGAATTCTCAGCTTGTCCACACACAGGAGCAAATAAACTGACATGAACAGCTAGCTTGTGTATATATTTTAGCTATATTATATTTTATGTATACATCGTAATATATACATTATAATTTATATAATATAGTTGAGATTATGGGACATGATTGAAATGTTGGAACCTTTTATACCTAAAAAGTATAAGATAATGGCTTCCTATTGCTTTAATTTTGTATCTATATAGGATGATGGATTTTCACTAAACTTATTTTTTAAGTTTTAAAAAATTTTATTGAAGTATAGCTGATTTACAATGTTGTGTTAATTTCTTCTGTACAGCAAAGTGACTCAGTTATACATACATATATATGTATTCTTTTCCATTATGGTTTGTCATAGGATATTGAATATAGTTCCCTGTGCTATACATTAGGGCCTTGTTGTTTATCCATCGTCTGTATAATAGTTTGCCTCTAATAATCCCAAACTCCCAATCCTGCCCACCCCCTTGGCAACCACAAATCTGTTCTCTATGTATGTGAGTCTGTTTTTGTTTCATAGATATGTTGGTTTGTGTCATATTTTAGATTCCACATATAAGTGATATCATAAGGTATTTGTTTTTCTCTTTCTGGCTTACTTCACTTAGTATGATAATCTCTAGGCCTATCCATGTTGCTGCAAATGGCATCATTTCATCCTTTTTTGATGGCTGAGTAATACTCCATGGTATGTATGTACCACATTTTCTTTATCAAACATCTGTCAATGGACATTTAGGTTGTTTCGATGTCTTGGCTATTGTAAATAGTGTTGCTATGAATGTAGGGGTGCACGTATCTTTTCAGATTATAGTTTTGTCTGGGTATATGCCCAGGAGTGGGACTGCTGGATCATATGGCAACTCTATTTTTAGTTTTTTGAGGAACCTCCATACTGTTTTCCATAGTGGCTACACCAATTTTCATTCCCACCAACAGTGTAAGAGAGTTCCCTTTTTTCCACACCCCCTCCAGCATTTGTTACTTGTAGACTTTTTCATCATGGCCATTCTGACTGGTGTGAGGTGGTACATCATTGTAGTTTTGATTTGCATTTCTCTTTTAGTGATGTTGAGCATCTTTCCATGTGCCTGTTGGCCATCTGTATGTCTTCTTTGGACACTAAACTTATTGTGCTCATCATTTCATGATGTATGTAAGTCAGATCATTACGCTGTACACCTTAAACTTATACAGCACTATATGTCAGTTATACCACAATAAAACTGGACAAAAAGGGGGGCAAAAAAGATAATGACTTTCCTGAGTGTGCCCTGAAATATGTGATTACAATTAATATAATGAGTAGAGACATACTAACATATTACTAGTGAAGGCATCCCAGCTCAGTAAACCTGAAGTTTGAGAACATTAACAATCACGTGCTGGGCTTCCCTGGTGGTGCAGTGGTTAAGAATCCGCCTGCCAGTGCAGGGGACACGGGTTCAAGCCCTGGTCTGGGAAGATCCCACATGCCGCGGAGTAACTAAGCCCATGTGCCACAACTACTGAGCCTGTGCTCTAAAGCCCACGTGCCACAACTACTGAGCCTGAGTGCCTAGAGCCTATGCTCTGAAACAAAGAAAAGCCACCGCAACGAGAAGCCTGCGCACCACAACGAAGAGTAGCCCCTGCTCGCCATAACTAGAGAAAGCCCACATGCAGCAACAAAGACCCAATGCAGCCAAAAAATAAATTAACTAACTAAATAAATTTTAAAAAAATCAGGTGCTAAGGTAATAGTAATATTTGTACTTTTCATGAAGTCAAGTTAAATATTGGGAGGGGGCAAAAAATAATGATAAGCAGGTTCCTGAGATTTCTTACAGTCAATTCATAATCTTGGTATTATTTTCACTAGCTTTTCTCCTGATTTTTAAAATGAATACATATGGTGTAATGTTAGCTAGCATATTTCCCTCTAGACCAACAATATTTTTTTAAAATTGAGAACTCAAAAAAACAAAAACAAAAAAACCTAGTGATAAAGGCATTTTATTTCTATTTTACTAATACTGGAAATTTTAAAAAGAAAGTAATAAGAGCCTGTCTGGTAAATGAGGGTGGTGGAAACTGTATCTGGTTTGCTTGCTGTCAGCCATGGAGAAGAGGGTCAGCAGGTTACATGGGAAGGCACCATACTTGTGACGAATTTATCAGGAACTCACCATGCATCATCCCAGAGCTTTCAGAAAAGCAGAGCTTAGGTTGTTTCCATGTCCTGGCAATTATAAATAGAGCTGCAATGAACATTTTGGTACATGACTCTTTTTGAATTATGGTTTTCTCAGGGTACATGCCCAGTAGTGGGATTGCTGGGTCGTATGGTAGTTCTATATTTAGTTTTTTTTTTTAATTAATTAATTTAGTTTTGGCTGTGTTGGGTTTTCGTTTCTGTGCGAGGGCTTTCTCTAGTTGTGGCAAGCTGGGGCCACTCTTCATCACGGTGCATAGGCCTCTCACTATCGTGGCCTCTCTTGTTGGGAGCACAGGCTCCAGAGGCGCAGGCTCAGTAGTTGCGGCTCACGGGCCTAGTTGCTCTGAGGCATGTGGGGTCTTCCCAGATCAGGGCTCGAACCTGTGTCCCCTGCATTGGGAGGCAGATTCTCAACCACTGTGCCACCAGGGAAGCCCCTATAGTTAGTTTTTTAAGGAACCTCCATACTGTTCTCCATAGTGGCTGTATCAATTTACATTCCCACCAACAGTGCAAGAGGGTTCCCTTTTCTCCACACCCTCTCCAGCATTTATTGTTTGTAGATTTTTTGATGATGGCCATTCTGACTGGTGTGAGATGATACCTCATTGTAGTTTTGATTTACATTTCTCTAATGATTAATGATGTGAGCATTCTTTCACGTGTCTGTTGGCAATCTGTATATCTTCTTTGGAGAAATGTCTATTTATGTCTTCTGCCCATTTTTAGATTGGGTTGTTTGGTTTTTGATATTGAGCTGCATGAGTTGCTTGTAAATTTTGGAGGTTAATCCTTTGTCAGTTGCTTAATTTGCAAATATTTTCTCCCATTCTGAGGGTTGTCTTTTTGTCTTGTTTATGGTTTCCTTTGCTGTGCAAAAGCTTTTAAGTTTCATTAGGTCCCATTTGTTTATTTTTGTTTTTATTTCCATTTCTCTAGGAGTTGGGTCAAAAAGGATCTTGCTGTGATTTATGTCATACAGTGTTCTGCCTATGTTTTCCTTTAAGAGTTTGATGGTATCTGGCCTTACATTTAGGTATTTAATCCATTTTGAGTTTATTTTTGTGTATGGTGTTAGGGAGTGTTCTAATTTCATCCTTTTACATGTAGCTGTCCAGTTTGCCCAGCACCACTTATTGAAGAGGCTGTCTTTTCTCCACTGTATATTCTTGCCTCCTTTATCAAAGATAAGCTGACCATATGTGCATGGGTTTCCATCAACAGATGAATGGATAAAGAAGATGTGGCACATATATACAATGGAATATTACTCAGCCATAAAAAGGAATGAAACTGAGTTATTGGTAGTGAGGTGGATGGACCTAGAGTCTGTCATACAGAGTGAAGTAAGTCAGAAAGAGAAAAACAAATACCATATGCTAACACATATATATGGAATCTAAAAGAAAAAAATGGTCATGAAGAACCTAGGGGCAAGACAGGAATAAAGATGCAGACCTACTAGAGAATGGACTTGAGGATACGGGGAGGGGGAAGGGTAAGCTGGAACGAAGTGAGAGAGTGGCATGGACATATATACACTACCAAACGTAAAACAGATAGCTAGTGGGAAGCAGCCACATAGCACAGGAGATCAGCTCAGTGCTTTGTGACCACCTAGAGGGGTGGGATAGGGAGGGTTGGAGGGAGGGAGATGCAAGAGGGAAGAGATATGGGGACGTATGTATATGTATAACTGATTCACTTTGTTATAAAGCAGAAACTAACACACCATTATAAAGCAATTATACTCCAATAAAGATGTTAAAAAAAAAAAAAGAAGAAAAGAAAACACAACTTTTAGAAAAGCAGTTTGCATCTGGTTACATGTTCACTTACCATGCCCTCAGAGCCAAAAGCTTTCAACTTGGTAACAGTTACGGTTGTTCTTTGACTAGGAAGTAGTTATAGGGACAAGGTACAAAAAATAATAAGCATGCAGCCCTTTATTTAGTTTTGCAAAGTCTCTGCTTATAGTTCTGTATATTACATAACTGTGTTGTACAAATACATTTATTTACAAAAACACTCTAGCTGTGCAAACTTGTTGCTTTTTAAAAATGTCCAGGAAGTTCCATTTCTGCCCATCCCAAGATATATTTTTAAAGCATGCATAAAAATTAACTTTGGTGTGGGAAAACTACTCTATGTGCTGTCACATACAGTATTTTTGGTGTCTATTTATATATTTACAAAAATTGATCAGTTTACACAACCGTACAGAAGTGTACATTCTAAAATCCACAATGCAATAGTGTGGGTTACCAGGTCTCAGAAAACGAAGGAAGGATTTAGATACTGCAAAGAAAACAACTAGAGAATCCCAATATGTTAGAAAAGAGAAAAAAAGAAACAGAACAAAACTAGCTTGCTTGGGCCGGCAAATTATTATACATAATTTTCATGGCAGTGCAGTAGGGTTGATAACTGCCTTCTACATGTGCCTCTGTGTTGGCTTGTGTAGAAGTTCATTGGCTTATTGTCTAGCACACTACTTTCAAATGTACAATGCTACAGTATCAAAATGTTTTGGCAAAAAAGATCTCGAAAGGAACCATAAAGTTTTGACAAAAATAGAAATCTGTAATAAAGCTAAATAACACTAAAATAAAAGGAAATATTATAGTATCTGTTTTACAATTTGTATAGTCACACTTGTGTATTTCTCTGTTCACGTCTAGTCTCCGTAATGAAAAATATTTTTATACAAAACATACTAAAATTCTGCAATCATACATGTTTTACATGCTTAATACATTTTTTTCTTCTCTCACCACACCCTTCTCTCCTGCCATACTCTCTTTTGGTAACACATGCTTACTTCATTTAACAGGTATTGAATAGAGACAGTAAACACTGTGTAATTATAACAGCAACAAAGTAAAAAAACAAGTTTTACTGAAATCTGTTAATCCAGTATTTAGCACATACTTAGCATTAAACCTCAAACAGTACAGCAATACGTTACATTCTCTTGTGAAAACACTTGTCGAAGACTGTTAAAAAAATTTTTTTTTCTTAAATGCAACTCCGACTCGTGCCTAATAGTATTTGGCCTTTAAGAGGTTTCCTTTGCTGTGGACTGGGTGGCTTTGCTTGAACTTCCGCTCTGTGCCTTGTAGCTGGTGAGGCTAGGAGTATGGATGGTCCTGATGCTCTTGGCACCTTGATTCAGTGAAGCTGGGGAGGCAGGGGGGGGCGGGGAGGAGGAGAAGGAAGGAGGGGCTGCTCGGCCATTCTGAGTCTGCAGTGAGAATGAGAGATGGTGACCTTTACCTGTGTGAGCGGGGCTCTGAAACTTCAAGGAGCCATTAGAGACAGAGGGGATGAGGGAGGCAGAGGGAGCAGATCGTCCTGTTTGGGGGCTGAGAGGGTTAGAAGGAACCGATGGTTTAGTAGCAGGTGCATTAGGGAAGTTAGAGCTGTCACCACTAGAAGAAGGCAGGGAACTGCTTTTCCCAGAGCTGGGAGAAAGGGCTGGAATCTTAGAAGCAGGTAAGGAGGGGAAAGTAGGCTTACAGTCCCCACCAGCTTTCTTAGCACTTCCATTAGCCTGCAAATAAAGATGGCGGGAGACAGTTTGTCAGAAAGCTGGTAACACCATCAATCCACAGGGTCTGGCAACACAGCCCTTCTGAGAATCATTAAATCAAAGACACCAAACCAAACCAGTTCAAGGCCTGAGCTAAGTCTTGTCGTGCTGTACTGGACCTGGGAGAAACCCCCAAAGTGCAGAGCAGAGGATGTACAGAACAGGGAAGAAGGAAGAAGAGTGTTTGTGAGAACAGGCACATCATTCTCCTACCGTCTCCGGGTGCTGGGTGGAGACGTGAGGGTGGCGTGAGGGCTGTTATTGGGGCGGGGCTGAGGCATCGTGATGGAGTGTTAATGGGCCTCTAGTGCAATGCCGTCCACGTACACGTTAGTGCTGGTGACTTTCGGGGCAGCTTTGTCTGTCTCGGTTTCCCAAGGTATTCTGATGAACCACTACGCTCCCCCAAGGAAAGCCACCTGGCCCGCCACCTTGTGTTAACAGGTCAACTTTGGAGTCACAAAGTAAAAGATGTTTTATTGCAAGCATGCAAAAGAGTGGTGAGAAATTCAACAGAGGCTTTTAGACTCTCTTCATGCCCCCAGATCCAGGATGTCTACGTAAACCGTATCTTACAAAGAAAAATGCAATATTTGGTATAAACTAAGTCAGTGACTTGCTTCTTAAGCGCAAGAGTGTCCATCCAATATTGGGTTTAAGGTAAAACTACCTGACGATATTGGCGTGGATCCTGCAGTTTGGACTGCTTGCCAGGTTTGTCCAGGCTTCCGGGTCTGTTCTTGGAACTCATGGGAATCGGCATCCTGCTCGTCTGAGGGGTTCCCGTGGAGCCCTGAGGGGAGGAACAGCAAGGGGGGGGCAGAGAAGGGACGCGTGTGAGCGGCTCATCCCCGAGGCCGCCCCACTGTGCGCAGAGAAGCTCAACGTGAGAAGCCACAGCCCTACATGCAGGACAGATCTAGGAGACGGACATCAGGAGACACCACTGGGGTTAATTCGAAGAATCAAACAGAATAACACTGCTCCACTACTGATCAAACGGATTTTAATGTGAGTATCAGAGCAATCACTCCAACGGCAAATGGCCGACCCAGCGTCCTTGCGGTTTTCCCAACACCAGTCAGCAACAGAGGTAAAAACAGAATCAATTAGCTGTTAGACACCTAGTTGTTGTTGTTCTGAAGGCGAGGGAGAAAGTGTGAGAGAAAGGATCATTGCGAACAGACAACGAAACAAAACAAAACGAGCCACCTGAAAGGAAGCAAGTAAATCACAAGACACCTTTCGCTAATGGTGATTATGGCAGATTTAAGAAAGCAGCTGGCTCTTTTCATTTTCCGTCAGACCAAGATACCTTACGTGAAGCTGAAGGTACAGACGAGGGGGGCTCTAGGGCAGTGGGAGCTTCATCCAGGACTAGCAAGGACTGGGGACAGACCTCCTGGGCCATGTGGGATGAGCTTGCAACAGACTCTCTGTTGGAGGAACAGGAGGTATCAACTAGGGCTTTGGGACTCATCTCACTGATCGTATTTTCCAGCTGTTTGATGGTCTGCTCCAGGCTGTCCAACGTTCTGTAGGTATTTTTTCTGATTTCATCAGTTCTCGAAATCGGAGCTGTGCTCTCCAGACTGGGCTGCTCTAGTCTCCTGAGCATACTTTTAGGGGTGTCTTCGGATTGAGACCCACTGATCTCGAATCGCTTGGCTTCTCTGTGCTGCTTCAAAGTGCCGTCCTCTTCCTCCTCTTCATAGACCACCACCTGCAACGTCTTCTTCCCCGTCTTGGTTCCCGTGCGAATGGCCTGCGTGAGAGCGGCGAGCTGCTTTTTCGGGAATTTGAATTTGAACTTTTTCTTGGGGCTTTCAAACTGGTCATCGGTTGTGTCACCCTGGCTTTCTGAACTTGGAGAATCGGCTCGGTTGAACTTGCTCTGCTCGGTTTTATTCACTTTCTGTCCTCCTGACATTCTGGTCTCCGCTGAAAGGAAGTGTGGCTGGAGTTTACTCTCAGCCTCCCGCCCTGCTCCGAGGTTGCCCGAGGCCCCCTCCTTGGGAAACTTCTGGGAAGTGTGATTCTGGACCACAGTGTCTCCGTTCTCTTCCTCTTCCTCTATCTTTTCCTCTGTCATCATTCTCTCCAGTTCCTCATCGCACTCCTCAAATATGGTTGAAAGTCTCTTGTATGCGGACCGGATGTCCATGGGTTCATCAAAAATGATGATCACGGGTTTCTTGTCCAGGCACACGACCGGCTCTTCACTGTCAGTGCCTTCTTGCTGGGAAGTTGTCTCTTTTTTGGCGTCAATGTTGACCGTCTGTACATCTTCCCCCTGTTTGCTCACTATATCGCGGACCTCCCCACTGGAGAGAACTTGGACCGCGGTTCTGGTGATCATGAAGGCAATGTTGTCGGTGGTTGCATTGTCCTCAGTGGGAGAACCTGGTGTTGACTCCCCGTCCTCATCAGGCGTCACGTTAGTGTGCCTAGCTCCCTTCGGTCTTAGGACAACTTGGTCAAACTCTGTCACGGGAACCTCTTGGTCTTGAGTTTTGACATCACGAACAGTCGATTCGGTTGATCTAGTGGGAGAGGGAAGGTGACACTTATCTGTATTTTCTTGTCCTTGCTGACTCACCCCCTTTGTCTTCCCATAATTCATCTTCTGATTCTCAGTATCAGATACAGTGTACAGCAGCCCTGAGATTTTAGGTCCTTTGTTGATTTCATCTTCTAATGAACTAACGCCAGAGAAACTAGAATTGACCCTAGACACATTTTTCTGGGAATAGTTTCTACCATCTCTAAGTAAACTCTTAGTGGATATGGAACTTTCCTTCATGAAGATGTCAGTTTTGTATTCTGATGTTCTTGCTGCATCAGAAATACTATTCTCCATTCCTCTTTCCCACTTAGGATGGTCATTAGGTATGGAAGCCCCTGCGGTAACCTGGGAGGGAGAGCGGAGGAGGGAAACCACACAGAGTGATCAGAAATGGATCTGCAAAGGAAGGGAATTAATCTGCATGGTATCAGTTGGAACACAGATCTGGTGGACTCACCTTCCAGGATTCCATTTGGGGGCCATTTTCATATTCAACATCAGATTTCCGTACGTCTTCATGGAAAAATTCCAAATTCTGGTAGAATAGTGTAGGACATGTTACTCCACAAAACCACACCCCCCCAAAGTGGACTACAACTAGATCGTTTCTTTAATTACACTTCCAAAACATGCGGGCCAAGCACATTCGTTACACACCAGTCCAAAGCCTACAGCTCTGTTTACCTTGGGTGGCTTGGTTCTCCAACTTCCAAAAATGCCCTGTGTTTGCACAAGATGAAAATCTCAATTAGCAAAATATTTCAAGGAGTTCAAATTTTGGTGGGAGGAGCAGTTAAGAGAATAAAGGGACCAGTTCTGGACCAACACCTCCTCTTTTCAACACCTGATTGTGAGCTTAGCCGACTCTCAAACCAGAAGAGTGGCATGGCATCATAGAAAGCACAATACATGAGCAGGCAGATTTTGATTCTAACCCAGATCTGCCACTTAACTGTGTTATTTTAGGCAAGTCATTTCACTTCTGTGGGCCTCAGTTTTCTTGCTTATAAACCAAGGAACTAGACCAGGAAAGTTTTCACGTCTCTGCCAACTAGTTATTTCATATTTCAGTCTCATCTCTGCTTCTTGTTTGGGGATTGTCCTATAACGACTCTGCATTGCTTGGGTATGGTACTTTGAGATGGAAAAAAAACATTTTTCCCTGGTCAAATCACAGATTTGAAAACATACTTGCAGTTTGTACTTAAACTTGCCAAGTAAAGTGTCAAAATAACCTTCAAACTAATCGTAGCCAAGATGATCAAATCCTAGTTCAGAGTGACAGTGCTACCAATGCTGCCAAGATGTCATCTAAACATTTACAAAACAGATATTTGAGGCTCAAGTGGTGACTATGACATCATGATTCAGCTTTTTCTTGAAGAGACAAGAATTTTTAATATAATACCCATTAACAAAGACTCTAGCTTTCATCCATGAAGATCTGGGTACTCTACAATTTTTCTGCTTGGCCCTTTGGCGGTACAAACAAATCAAAACCCTTTAAAATTGTTTCTGTTTGACCTAGAAATTTCAATTCTCATTTCTGGGTATTTATTACCAAATAGGTAATCAGGTACAATATTTTAACTACATGATTCAGCTTTGATTCTCTGTATGCTCTGATGCAGAGGAAAGATGCACTTCTGAGGTTCTCACCAAGATTCAGAAGGTAAGAACCCAGCAGTGAGAACCGGGTATGGAGAACGCTCCACCAGGCATGGGTGTATCGGTAGCCTCGGGCCCTGCCACTATGCTACCACTAGCCATGCCTTGTCACTTCCAAGGCACTGCTGTCCTTTCATCTGGCTGTAGAAGCCCAAGAGGAAGAGGTGATTAGAACAGGATGGGACACGATCCCAAGAAGCCTGTTGGGTTAAAGTAATGACAACATAACGAAGTGCAAGAACCCAGGCCCCACCAAAGACAACCTAGAACGATCCTACTGCCTGGTTAAAACCAGAAAGAACGTCTGTACACATTCAAGCAATAACGCACAGAGACAACAAAGTCAGTATTAATCACATGGAAATATGACACGGGATCCAAGGTGCATTAGCCACCAAACACCTCCTGTTTGACTTCCCCTCAGCTGCATCAGGCCCCAAACAAGAGCAACGAGATTCAGCTGCTACAGTGGAACGATATAATCTCTTTGGTGAGATTTTAAATTTAGAATCAACAACTAATGCATCAAGTAAACGTTGCAAGAAGAAAAATAAATGAGGTTTCAGCTTAAGGTTTCAGCTCCAAACAGGGAGTCAGCATATCATGCTAGGACCTGAGTGCGACTTTACCCTTGAGTCAAAGGAGGAATTGGCATCTGCAGGGCTGCTGTTCTGCTGGCCTCATTTACTGGGGGGTTAGGGCTGGCATCTGTTCTGATTGGTCAGGGCCCATGTCATACCCATCGTTAAATATTTCAAATGCCACCCAGCAATATATGTATTTTAAAACAGATCTAGTAGCAGGAATCCTCCAGTGGAAAGTCACTAAGATAAAGATGTCAAGTGTAGGTTTCACATGACCTAGCATTTTTGGCACTGGGCTAGAAAATGAAGGCATGGATCAAAGTAAGTGCATCAACTTTGTCCAGGGTAACTTGTTCACGGTCGTCATGTAATCTCACAACGATATCTTAGGTAGTCTTAGATAGTCAAGACTCTGCAGGAAAGGTAGTTAAGCCTCATTAATATCTGTTTTGGGGCCCCGAGATTTGGGTTGTTCAGACAACTGGTGAAGCAGGGACCATATGCATTTGGGCAAGAAACCAAAATTAGAAACCTAAGTTATAGAAAAATTGCATGAAAGTACTAGACTAGCACTTCATAATAAGAGGAAAAAAGCTTTAAGAAACATTTGAGTTATAGAAGGGTAGATGAACAGCCCAGGAAGAGGTTAATAATGACAGTAATTTGGGGACGGGTCTGATAGTCACGGTTATTATGGAGTAGATCAGTCTACTGAGTATAATTATCCAGAAAAAGCATCTGTAATTAAACCTAGTGTTTAATGCCCTGGTGTTGGGCATTCAGTACAGACCTGCTTAGTATGTGATGGACCTTGACTGAGATCGTGTGATCGATGGAATATGGATTTCTAACTGCAGGGCAAGAAATCCCACGCAGCTTTTTAGCACATTAGCAGAATTCTACAACGAGATGATGATTGTCTCCAGAGGGACTTTCGAGAAGCTCCAGGTCAGTGTTTAAAAGAAATGGTCATACTGGCCCAAGTACAGCACATAACTCAGGACCCGCCAGGACCTTCTGTGAATTGGCTTTAATAATAAGGCCACAGAAGGAAAGTCCACAGACTGAAGAAGCAACGTATTTCCAGTGTGATAATTATGGGTTCAATTCCCATTAATAGGAGGTTTCCCTCACAAGAAGGATTTATGAAGACAATCTCCTAATCTCCCCCGTGCCTAGAGAGCCCCCATCCCCATCATCTGGTTAACAGCTTCACTTGCCAGATCCGTGGCACGTGGAGTTTACACGAGGGCTCTGGGATGGCTGGGAGCCAGGGCGGAGCAGGCACGGCTGAGAGCCGTAAGCCCCAGGACTGCATCTCTTGAAGGACTGTGCTAGAATAGCCCTCCGATTGTGTGATCCTGTATCTCTTTCACTGAGCTTACTTATTCCTGGACTGAGGTACCTATGCGGAGTGACTACTGGGCTATATATTATGGCTGATTTGTTTGACTTTATTTAAAGGCCGCTAGAACTTTGAATTCTAAGATACAAGTTCCTGGCAAAAAATGTTAAGACTTGAGTTGGTCATGATAAGCTTTTTACCCTGAAATTTAGACAGAGGCTTCATTTAAATAAGATGGCTCTATTTCCCAAAATCACAAAAGCTCCAGATTCAACTTACAAAGTTGAAGTTCAAATATGCAGGTTAATCTCCTCTCCTTAAAGTTCTATGTCATGAGTAGTGACCTTTGTTTCAGAGCCTGGACGTCTGTTTGGAAGCCATGAGAATGCCACAAAGTTTAGTAGCACTAAGACGATACTGAACTTACTGTCTTGGAAGGTACACTTTGAGAATTTCTAAGAGTAACAAAAACTCTGTTTGGCATCCTCGAACATGTGTGCAAATACATGTGTGTATGTTTCCATGGATACACCTATGGATGGCAGGTAGACAGCTCTGCTATGCGTTCTCTTCCTGGAATCTAAAGCTTTCACCTACTTTTAATGTAGATGTCTTTGGTCCAGAAGACATGATACAAATTAGACAAAGTGCTACCTACTTGGTTGATGTTTCCATTTGTCCCACCAGCATTGTTCTAGAAAATCTTGAAAGGTGTATGTATATCTTTGGTTTGGGAAGATAATGCCTGAATTCTGCATATACTGTTGTGTGCTGTGCACAGGAACACAGCGTCCACTCAGGAAACCTGAGCCAGAGATCTCTGGTGAAACCCCAAGCTGTGTCTCCATTAGTTTAAAAAAAAAAAAAGAAGGGTGAGGAAACGAGAAGGTACAGGAGCTCGAGCACAGAGCGGTATTAGTGTCAGAGCAAGGAAAGAAGGATGGCCCACCGGGTGGCCAACGTGTAACTGCCACGTTACCTTCTTCTCCTTGGGCAGGGCTGTGGCCCCCGGCCTAGTGTCTTTAACGTGACTGTCAGCCCGGGACTGCTCAGCGTGACTGTTTGAATTTACATCCATAAAGGAACACTTCTGGAATGCCTAAGGAATTAAAACACTGAGTTAACAGGGATTCGAGTGCAGCAAGGAGGTCAGAGGGAACAGGCAGGGAATCCAGCGGATCTCCCGGCCGAGACCCCGGCCCGGTCCTACAGGCGGCTCACGCCAGGGCGTCAGCGCCCTGAAAACCGGCTCCCCGTCTGACATCAGGTCAGCAAAGCCCGGGCCAAAGGCTTCCTTATTTTCTGGTCCAGGCTAAGGTTAAATGGATAGAGCCTTTGAAAAGAAGGCCCCTTCTGCCTGTCCGGGGTGAACCTGATTTGCATTTAGTAGGGCTTCTTTTAAAGGGCTCTGACCTTTAAAAAATGCTGAATATGTAAATGACTTAAGAAGAAGCTATCTTTTTTCCTCTTCATTATAAAAGGGCACAAGATATTGCAAACCATTAAACCTTGAAAGGAAAGTAATCCTTAACAATTCGTTGTCTGCAGTAGCAACAGACTCCTGTGCCCTGGGTAGTTCTGACTCATGTAGAATAAAGCAAGCTCTTTAGCTCGCAAGTGATTCTGAGCGGCCTGGGAGCTGCCTGACCCCCAAAGACTTGTCTCTGCAAACTAATGATGGATCGTAGTTATAGGAGCCCAGGGCCACTCCTGTGAACACTGAGTGAGGGAGGTCGGTTCTCAGAGAGAAAGCATCTGCTGTGTCTATAGGGCAGAAAAGAAGTCACAATATATATGATCGCGAGAGCAGGAGACACGGTAACCCAAGCAGCGAAATGTCCTGAAATCGGTGGTTCTCGATCAGGCTACATGACTTCCAGTTGAGAAAAAATACTGTTACCCAGGCCTCACCCAGGGCATAATTAAATCAGGCTCTCTGTAGGATTTTTTTTTTTAACTCCTCAAAGTATTCTAATGTGCAGGCAGGATTAAAGAGCAGTTATTGAAGTGAATAATTTCAACTGATCGCCTCGTATTTCCTTAATGTCAAACACTGTCATTTGGAAATAACTGCAGGCACATAGAACACCCCACACCTTCCCCAGGTGAACATTCCAGCACAGGTTTTAAAATGGTAGCGGAGCGGATGCCTGGGACCTTCCCCGGCCTGGTCTTCCATTGCTCTGCTGGCTCAAGGTCCCTCCTGAGACACCCACCCGGTCCTCGCAGGCCCTGGAGGTGCCCGGGGCTCTGCTTGCTAAGGCCACTCGGCATTTCCGTTGGGCTGGTAGACCCTGGACTCGGGAGCCTGTGGTTTCTTCTGATGCCTGGTGACGCAGAGCAGGAAAGCTGTTCCGTGATTACACTGGGGTGGGGGGTGCTGCAGCTGCTCCTTCCTGCCTCAGAGGGGCTGGCGGGTGGGGGAGGCGCCTAACTCGAGAGCCTGCAAAGGCTCCAGCATGGCCGCTGGCCGACTCTTTGATGCAGCAGGCTGGCTAATGAGGTTTGGTTACCTTAGGGTCAGAGTACTTCACTCACCACTGTTACCTGACCACCAATAATATAACAAGAAGTCAGAGACTCTGCCTTTGTAAAGCTTTCAGTCAAAGAAAGCATTAAAGATATTTAGATTTCAGTGGAGGGAAATATCCTCAAGTGATGGGCTCTAAGTGGCTAGAACAAAAATTACTTCTCTCGGGGGCTAGTGCAGGATTATTCACAAGCTTAAAAGCCTCACTTCTTTGATTATTAGTGCTTGTTGTTCACCTTTCACAAATTAGAAGTTATCTAGTGCTTAGTCATCCATTTGAAACAAACCACGTCATGATTTATTTATACCATGATTTATTTATACTTTATTTAATATTGGAGTATAATTGATTTACAATGTTGTGTTAGTTTCAGGTGTACAGCAAAGTGACTCAGTTACATGTATACCTATTTTTCAAATTCTTTTCCCATTTAAGTTATTACAGAATATTGAGTAGAGTTCCCTATTCTATATAGTAGGTCCTTGTTGATTATTTTATATATAGTAGTGTGTATATGTTAATCCAAAACTCCTAATTAGTCCCTCCCCTGCCGCCACCTTTTCCCTTTGGCAGCCGTAAATTTGTTTTCTTAGTCTCTGGGTCTGTTGCTGTTTTGTAAGTAAGTTCATTTGTATCATTTTTTTTTTGATTCCATATATAAGTGGTATCACATGGTATTTGTCTTTCTCCATCTGAGTTACTTCACTTAGTATGATAATCTCTAGGTCCATTCATGTTCTGCAAGTGGCATTATTTCATTCTTTTTTTATGGCTGAGTAATATTCCATTGTATATAGGTACCACATCTTCTTTATCCATTCATATGTCCATGGACATTTAGGTTGCTTCCATGACTTGGCTATTGTAAATAGTGTTGCTATGAACATTGGGATGCATGTATCTTTTTGAATTATGGTTTTCTCCAGATATATGCCCAGTAGTGGGACTGCTGGGTAGTATGGTAGTTCTATTTTTAGTTTTGTAAGGAACCTCCATACTGTTCTCCATAGTGGCTGTACTAATTTACATTCCCACCAACAGTGTAGGAGGGTTCCCTTTTCTCTACACCATCTCCAGCACTTACTGTTTTGTAGACTTTTTGATGATGGCCATTCTGACTAGTGTGAGGTGATAGATACCTTATTGTAATTCTGATTTGCATTTCTCTAATAATTAGGAATGTTGAGCATCTTTTCATGTGCTTTTGGCCATCTATATGTCTATTTAGATCTTCTGCCCATTGTTTTTTTTTAAATAAATGTAGAGTTTACAATAAATACTATCACGTGTTGATTAATCTTTATTAAGACATCACTAATAATTAATCAGTTAGAGAAAATAACTACTTGTTGGAGAAGGAAAGCAACAGTAAATACCCTGGTGGGATTTTGGAATTTTTTTGTCTGTGTGTCTTATCAGGATATTTGTCTTTCTCTGTCTGACTCACTTCACTTAATATGATAATCTCTATGTCCATCCATGTTGCTGCAAAAGGCATTATTTCATTCTTTTTAATGTTTCTGCCCATTTTTTGATTGAGCTGGGTTTTTTTTTTTTTTTTTTTTTTTTTGATAGTGAGCTGCATGAGCTGTTTGTATATTTTGGAGATTAATCCCTTGTTGGTTGCTTCGTTTGCAAATATTTTCTCCCATTCTGTAGGTTGTCTTTTCATTTTGTTTATGGTTTCCTTTGCTGTGCAAAAGATTTTAAGTTTAATTAGATCCCATTTGTTTATTCTTGTTTTTATTTTCATTACTCTAGGAGGTGAATCCAGAAAGATATTGCTACAGTTTGTGTCAGAGTGTTCTGCCTATGTTCTCCTCTAAGGGTTTTATAGAATCCAGTGTTACATTTAGGTCTTTAATCCATTTTAAATTTATTTTTGTGTGTGGTGTAAGAGAATGTTCTAATTTCATTTTCTTACATGTAGCTGTCCAGTTTTCCCACTTAATTGAAGAGGCTGTCTTTTCTCCGTTGTATATTCTTCCCTCCTTGGTCGAAGATTAACTGACCATAGGTGCATGGGTTTATTTCTGGGCTTTCTATCCTGTTCCATTGATCTACTGAATATATTTCTCATTTTGTGCCAGTACAATACTGTTTTGATTACTGTAGCTTTGTAGTATTGTCTGAAGTCAGGGAGCCTGATGCCTCCAGCTCCATTTTTCTTTCTCAAGATTGCATTGACTATTCAGGGTCTTTTGTGTTTCCATATAAATTAAAAAAATTTTTTTTTGTTCTGTGAAAAATGCTATTGGTAGTTTGATAGGGATTGCATTGAATCTGGAGATTGGCTTGGGTAGTATAGTCATTTTGAGAATACTGATTCTTCCAATCCAAGAACATGGTATATCCTTCCATCTGTTTGCATCATCTTCGATTTCTTTCATCAGTATCTTATAGTTTTCAGAGTACAGGGCTTTTGCCTCCTTGGGTAGGTTTATTTCTAGGTATTTAATTCTTTTTGATGTGATCGTAAATGGGATTGTTTCCTTCATTTCTTTTTCTAATCTTTCATTGTTAGTGTATAGGAATGCAACAGATTTCTGTGTATTAATTTTACGTCCTGCAACTTTACTGAATTCATCAATGAGCTCTGATAGTTTTCAGGCAGCATCTTTAGGATTTTCAGTGTATAGTGTCATGTCATCTACAGACAGTGACAGTATTACTTCTTCTTTTCCAATTTGGATTCCTTTCGTTTCTTTTTCTTCTGTGATTGCCATGGCTAGGACTTCTAAGACTATGATGAATAAAAGTGGTGAGAGTGAACATCCGTGTCTTGTTCCTGATCCTGGAGGAAATGCTTTCAGCTTTTCACTGTTGAGTATGATGTTAGCTGTGGGTTTGTCATATATGGCCTTTATTATGCTGAGATAGGTTCCCTCTATGCCCACTTTCTGGAGAGTTTTTATCATAAATCGGTGTTGAATTTTGTTGAAAGCTTTTTCTGCATCTACTGAGATGATCACATGGTTTTTATTCTTCAGTTTGTTAATGTGGTGTATCACAGTGATTGATCTGCAGATATTGAAAAATTCTTGCATCCCTGGGATAAATTCCACTTGATCATGGTGTATGATCCTTTTAATGCACTGTCGTATTTGGTTTGCTAGTATTCTGTTGAGGATTTTTGCGTCTATGTTCATCAGTGATATTGGCCTGTAATTTTCTTTTTTTGTGATATCTTTGTCTGGTTTCGGTATCAGAGTGATAGTGGCCACAAAGAATGAGTTTGGGAGTGTTCTTTCCTCTGCAATCTTTTGGAATAGTTTGAGAAGGACAGGTGTTAACTCTTCTCTAAATGTTTGATAGAATTTGCCTGTGAAGCCATCTGGTCCTGGATTTTTGTGTGTTGGGAGTTTTTAAATCACAGTTTCAATTTCAGTACTTGTGACTGGTCTGTTCATATTTTCTATTTCTTCCTGGTTCAGTCTTGGGAGATTGTACCTTTCTAAGAATTTGTCCATTTCTTCTAGGTTGTCCATTTTATTGGCATATAGTTACTTGTAGTAATCTCTTATGATCCTTTGTATTTCTGTGGTGTCCGTTGTAACTTCTCCTTTTTCACTTCTAATTTTGTTGGTTTGAGCCTGCTCCCTGTTTTTCTTGATGAGTCTGGCTAAAGGTTTATCAATTTTGTTTATCTTTTCAGAGAACCAAATTTTAGTTTCATTGATCTTTTCTATTGCTTTCTTTGTCTCTATTTCATTTATTTCTGCTCTGATCTTTTTATTTTTCCTTCTACTAACTTTGGGTTTTGTCTGTTCTTTCTCTGTTTTAGGTGTAAGGTTATGTTGTTTGAGAGTTTTGTTTCCTGAGGTAAGATTATATTGCTCTATACTTCCCCTTTGAACTGCTTTTGCCATGTCTCATAGGTTTTGCATTGTCCTGTTTTCATTTTCATGTCTCTAGGTATTTTTTTTAAACATCTTTATTGGAGTGTAATTGCTTTACAATGGTGTGTTAGTTTCTGCTTTATAACAAAGTGAATCAGCTATACATATACATATATCCCCTTATTCTCTTCCCTCTTGCATCTCCCTCCCTCCCACCCTCCCTATCCCACCCCTCTAGGTGGTCACAAAGCACCTAGCTGATCTCCCTGTGCTATGCGGCTGCTTCCCACTAGCTATCGGTTTTACATTTGGTAGTGTATATATGTCCATGCCACTCTCTCACTTTGTCCCAGCTTACCCTTCCCCCTCCCCGTGTCCTCAAGTCTATTCTCTAGTAGGTCTGTGTCTTTATTCCCTTCCTGCCCCTAGGTTCTTCATGCCTTTTTTTTTTTTTTTTAGATTCCATATATATGTGTTAGCATATGGTATTTGTTTTTCTCTTTCTGACTTACTTCACTCTGTATGACAGACTCTAGGTCCATCCACCTCACTACAAATAACTCAATTTCATTTCTTTTTATGGCTGAGTAATACTCCATTGTATATATGTGCCACATCTTCTTTATCCATTCATCTGTCGATGGACATTTAGGTTGCTTCCATGTCCTGCTATTGTAAATAATGCTGCAATGAACATTGTGGTATGTGACTCTTTTTGAATTATGGTTTTCTCAGGGTATATGCCCAGTAGTGGGATTGCTGGGTCATATGGTAGTTCTATTTTTAGTTTTTTAAGGAACCTCCATACTGTTCTCCATAGTAGCTGTACCAATTCACATTCCCACCAGCAGTGCAAGAGTGTTCCCTTTTCTCCACACCCTCTCCAGCATTTATTGTTTCTAGATTTCTTGATGATGGCCATTCTGACTGGTGTGAGATGATATCTCATTGTAGTTTTGATTTGCATTTCTCTAATGATTAATGATGTTGAGCATTCTTTTATGTGTCTGTTGGCAGTCTGTGTATCTTCTTTGGAGAAATGTCTGTTTAGATCTTCTGCCCATTTTTGGATTGGGTTGTTTTTTCTAGGTATTTTTTGATTTCCTCTGATTTCTTCAGTGATCCATCGGTTGTCTAGTAGCATATTGTTTGGCCTCTGCATGTTTGTGTTTTTTTTTTCTTTTCCTTGTAGTTGATTTCTAATCTCATAGCACTGTGGTCAGAAAAGATGCTTGATACGATTTCAATTTTCTTAAATTTACTGAGGCTTGCTTTATGGTCCAGTGTGTGATCAATCCTGGAAAATGTTCTGCATACACTTGAAAAGAATGTGTATTCTGCTGCTTTTGAATGGAATGCTCTATAAATACCAATTAAGCCCATCTCCTCTAATGTGTCAATTAAGGCTTGTGTGTCATTATTGATTTTCTGTCTGGATGATCTGTCCATGGCTGTAAGTAGGGTGTTAAAGTCCCCCACTATTATTGTGTTACTGCTGAATTCTCCTTTTATGGCTGTTAGCATTTGCCTTATATATTGAGATGCTCCTATGTTGGGTGCATATATATTTACACTTGTTATATTTTCTTCTTGGATTGATCCCTTGATCATTATGTAGCGTCCTTCTTTGTCTCTTATAACAGTCTTTAAAGGCTATTTTGTCTGATATGAGTATTGCTACTCCGGCTTTCTTTTGATTTCCATTTGCATGGAATACCTTTTTCCATCCCCTCACTCTCTGTATGTGTCCCTAGATCTGAAGTGGGTCTCTTGCAGACAACATTTTTAAGGGTCTTGTTTTTGTATCCATTCAGCCAGTCTATATCTTTTGTTTGGAGCATTTAATTTGTTTACATTTAAGGTAATTATAGATATGTATTCTTACTGTCATTTTGTTAATTGTTCTGGATTTGTTTTTGTAGGTCTTTTTTCTTCCCTTCCTTTTGTTCTCTTGTGATTTGATGACTAACTTTAGTGTTGTGTTTCGATTCCTTTTTTGTGTGTATTGTAGATTTTCAGTTTGCGGTTACTATGAGGTTTTGATATAGCAGTCTGTATAATATATATGAGTGTTTTTAAGTTGCTGGTCTTTTAATTTCAAATGTATTTCTAGTATCCTGCACTTGTACTCTCTCTCCTCACGACCGCTGGTTTTGATATCACATTTGTGTGTGAATGATTTCCTGCCTTCACTGGTGAGCTTTCCCATTTGTAATATTCTTGTTTCTAGTTGTGGCCTTTTCTTTTTCACCTAGAGAAGTTCATTTAGCTTTTGTTACAAAGCTGGTCTGGTGGTGGTGAATTCTCTTAGCTTTTGCTTGTCTGTAAAGTTTTTGATTTCTCTGTCAAATCTGACTGAGAGCCTTGCTGGGTAGAGTAATCTTGGTTGTAGGTTTTTCCCTTTCATCACTTTAAATATTGATATATCATGCCACTTCTTTATAGCCTGCAGAGTTTCTGCTGAAAAATCAGTTTATAACCTTATGGGGATTCCACTGTATGTTACTTGTTGCTTTTTTCCTTGTTGCTTTTAATATTTTCTCTTTGTCTTTTTGTCAGTTTGATTAATATGCGTCTTGGTGTGCTCCTCCTTGGGTTTATCCTGCCTGGGACTCTGTGCTTCCTGGACTTGGGTGACTGCTTCCTTTCCCATGTTAGGGAGGTTTTTAGCTATTATCTCTACAAATATTTTCTCAGGCCCTTTCTCTCTTTTCTCCTTCGGGGACCCCTATAATGCAAATGTTGGTGCACCTAACGTTGTCCCAGAGGTCTCTGAAACTGTCTTCATTTCTTTTCATTCTTTATTCTGTTCCACAGCAGTGAATTCCACCATTCTGTCTTCCAGCTCACTTATCCGTTCTTCTGTCTCATTTATTCTGCTATTGATTCTAGTGTATTTTTCATTTCAGTTATTGTATTGTTCATTTCTGTTTCTTCTTTGTATCTTCTAGCTCTTTGTTAAACATTTCTTGCATCTTCTCGGTCTGTGCCTCCATTCTTTTTCCAAGATCTTGGATCATCTTTACTATCAATACTCCAAATTCTTTTTCGGGTAGATTGCCTATCTCCACCTCACTTAGTTGTTTTTCTGGGGTTTTATCTTGTTCCTTTGCCTGGAACATATTCCTCTGCTGTCTCATTTTGTCTAACTTTCTGTGATTGTAGTTTCTGTTCCACAGGCTGCAGGGTTGTACTTCCCATTGCTTCTGGTCTCTGCCCCCTGGTGGATGAGGCCTAAGAGGCTTGTGCAGGCTTCCTGGTGGGAGGGGCTGCTTCCTGCCCACTGGTAGGTGGAGCTGCATCTTGTCTCTCTGGTGGGCAGGGCCTTGTCAAGGGGTGTGTTTAGAGGTGGCTTTGGGCTAGGGCTGTGTTCCCACCCTGTTGGTTGTTTGGCCTGAGGCATCCCAGCACTGGAGCCTACAGGCTGTCAGGTGGGGCAGGTAAAAATGGAAGCCTCCCGGGGAGCTCACACCAACGAGTACTTCCCAGTATGCCCCCACCAGTGTCTTTGACCCCACAGTGAGCCACAGCTGCCCCCCAACCTCTCCAGGAGACCCTCCAAGACTAGCAGGTAGGTCTGGCCCAGGATCCTATGAAGTCACTGCTTTCTCCCTGGGTTCCAGAGGGCACAAGACCTTGTGTGCGCCCTCCAAGAATGAAGTTTCCATTTCCCCCAGTCCTGTGGAGTTCCTGTGACCAAGCCCCACTGGCCTTCCAAGCCAAATGCTCTGGGGTCTCCTCCTCCCAATTCTAGACCCCCAGGCTGGGGAGCCTGATGTGGGGCTCAGAACTCTCACTTTTGTGGGAGACCCTCTGCACTATAATTATTTTCCAGTTTGTGTGTCGCCCACCCAGTGGGTATGGGACTTGACTTTGTCGTGATTGCGCCCCTCCTACCGTCTCATTGTGGCTTCTTCTCTATCTCTGGATGTAGTGTATCTTGTTCTGGCAGGTTCCAGTCTTTTTTTGTTGATGGTTGTTCAGCAGTCAGTTGTGATTTTGGTGTTTCTGTGAGAGGTGAGCTGACGTCCTGCTACCCCACTATCTTGTGCTTTCTCCCTCCATATTTGTTATTTATACCATAATCTGGGGGCAAATGCTACAATGAATGGCCCCAGCATCTGCCTACACATCTTAGGAGAAGCACCAATGCCCAGCAACATGTAGCCTTGACATACCAGTGCCTTAGTCAGAGGCCCTCAGTGGATAACTGATGGAGGCCTCCACGCTCTCAACTGTTTCATGAGTCAGTAACTTTATAAATCTATGGTTCCTATGAATGAAATTCTCTGACCAATCTAAAAACCTGTAAGCAAACTGTTTGATGGAGGGGATGTCTCAGGCCAGTCTGAGTTTTAATGGGGCTGGACAGGGCTCACACACGTGACAAGTAAACCAGCAGCCCTGTTTTCCCTGGAAAACCCAAGGTGCCTCATGTTGGCAATTACTTCCATGGGCAGCAGAAGAGCTGAGGTGGAAGTGACACGGTCAGGATGTTCTCCCTCCTCCCAATGAAGCAGGCAGATCCCTGGGCCTGCACAAAATCATCGGTACCTTAGTGAGCATGTTCTGGAGCCCGAAGGAGGTTGTGACCTGACCATCAAATGGGCAAAAAAACCCCTACGTTAATTCATGGATCAAAATGAAATACTTTATGAACAGACTGTGGTCTAGGAATTGTGTTTTATGACTGACTAGACAAGTTCTTAGAATGTACACCTAGGGCAGATTCACACCATGATCTGAATGTGGGATCGGCTTTGGGTGTAGCCCTGTACCCGCTCCTTAGTCCTAGGAGTAGACTGTGGCAATTAGTTAACACATAAAAATCTAAAAATAAAGTATTTCTCAAATAGAACAAAGAAGACGGGAAACAAAATTATTAAGCTTTTTGGAATATACCTAAAAAGAAGACATTGACACTGACTGGAAACTTGGTATGGAGGACAGACGGCCACATGATTCCAGGCCTGTCATTCTAAGAATTAAAGCCAAAGAAGGGGACACCACTTGAAGGGGGCTTTAATCAGTCCTTGGGAAGACAGGACAATGGCTGGTATTTCTAATCCCCATCTTAAGTGCTTTTAAAATGAAGCAGGGACTATTTTCACACTGAAAGAAAGGAAAGGAAAGGCAATCCTAGCAGCCAGAGCTAGGAAAGCTTGGAATTGATTTTTTGGTATAAACTTTCTGAGTTGTTTTGTGCAATGGTCATTCCTTACACGTCTTAAAGATGCCTGAGAGCCTAGTTCAGTGCCACCTTGGAAAAGTGGAGGCCAAGGCCAGAGATGCAGCTTACATGGCCCAGGGCCATGGGGCTCTTCCCCAGCCCTCTCTAGCTAATGAATTGGTGACAGATGCAGCCAGAGTCCCAGATGGGAAGGGCAGGCAGCCACGTCAGTTACCTCATCCACATACCTGGAGTTCTGCCATGATTTTGTCTCCTTCTTCTTCCTCCTCATCCTTTGAGGAGGAAGTCGTGACAGGTGGTGGTGATGGGGCCCAGGCTGAAGCAGGCTCCTCTGCTGGACACTTTGTGGCTCTAGCCTGCAGGCTTGGTCCAGCATCTTCACTGCTTGCCTGAGAAAGATTCAAACCACAGATACGGGCTTAACACCCCCAGGTGCTGGCAAAAGAGGGGCAGATCGCAAAAGAACACACGTTCTCTCACTGCCTGGTGCACTGGCTTCCTAGCTCTTCAAATCAAGCTGAAAGGCTGCTTTGTCTACGTGCATTTAGTTTGGGTTTTTCTTTGCCCAAGGTGTCATTTTGGCAAACGGATTGAAGAGTTATAATAAGATTGTAACTTAACTTCAGTGCCTTTAAGAAAGGCCCTCCTTGGAAATTGTATTTTACATTTAACATACATGACAAAACTTGCCAGGTTAAGTGGAAGTTAAAGCTCTCTCAACCTCCTTCTGAAGACTCCCACAACTATGTTAGCTAATCTCAGTTACCTTTGTAAGATGATCTTTCTTTTGCTTGCTGCTCGGGCCCCCGTTTTCAATCTTAGTGTGCTTTGCTGGGGAAGTAGCTGGTGATTTGCATTTCACATAGTTACAGCTAAAGGTCAAGTAAGGATAAAACTCCTGGTGCTGAGTCCTGTAGCACTGGCTGACATTTTCCCATCTGTGCAATTTTGTGCAATGGTCATTCCTTACACATGTCTTAAAGGTGCCTGAGAGCCTAGTTCAGTGTCACCTTGGAACACAGTGCCACCTAGTTCAGTGGCACTTCCTTGGAGACCTAGTTTATTCTCTACTTCTCTGCCTCACTACATTTCATGTTCTAAATGAGAGCAGAGAAGACTTTGTCTAAGGGCAGCATCTGAACCCAGAGACCACTTTACCAGGGCTTCACCCATCAGACCTTTGTGGTGGCATTCTCCTTCCTGCTGGTGTAGACCACATCGCCGGACCTCGTGGTGGTGAGCCCCGATCCTGGCAGGTAGCTCCTCCGTGGAGGTGGGGGAGGACGAGGCGGGGACTTAGCCCCCAGCTTGTCCAAGTCCTGTTCTGAATTTGGAGAGTCTTCTGGAAAACAGTGTGTCATTGCAAAATTATCTTTCGAGATAACATCCAGAAAGTCCAATGTATTTCTAGAAACTCAGTGCAATCTGACTTAAAAATTTCTCTATTCTCTCCATAGTGCAACAACTGAAAATACAGGCCCTGAAGCCTGACTGGCTCTAAGTCCCAGAAAGGCCCTTCACAAGTTAATTAACCTCTCTCTGCCTCAGTTTTCCCATCTGTTAAACAGGTATTCTAATAATATCATCTCCACCAGGGTGTTGTGAAGATCAAATGGGCTTGATATACATAAAGCATTTAGAAGAGTGCTTGGCTTATAGTAAATGCTATGCAAGTATTACCTCTTATTATTAAACAAATCTCTTGTTACCCCAAAAAGTTGAGTGTTACTTGGAGAGATGAAGGTTCAGAGCTCCCTGCATGGCTTCCAGAGCCTTCATCCCTGAGTCTGGAAAGCAGTGTTGGCAGGAAGGATTCATGTAGAGGAGGTTAGAGTAGAATCTGGCCCAGGAAGAGCCAGAGGCAGATGGGGTCAGAGGACAAAGTCAGGGAGAAAGTGGATCTTTTTTTGGTCACGGTTATGTGGTTAGAAAAGGTTCTCTGCTAAGAAAAGGAGGCAGCAAATGCAGAAATGAGAGAGTTATAAATCAGTATTGACACCAAAGGTTGGGAGATGAAGCTGTCTGCTGAGCTTTTCCCAGAAAAATGCCCCCCAAAAGGCATTTCTCTCTCAAAACGCAAAGAGCTTCACTCCTGCCCTTTACCAACATTCTTCACTTCAGCCTTTTACCAGCACTCTATCTAAGAGCTCACAAAAGTGGTAAAACAAGAAATTTGGGATCAGAGCTTCCAGCTGGCCTTTGTCCCAACTCTGGGGACACACAGGCCTGCCTGGCCTCCCAGGAGTGTGTGTGTCTTTTCTGAGCAACTGAAATAGAGTTGTTTAGAGGAGGTGCTTGAGGACTTCCTACTGAAAGTTGTAACGAAGATTTGGCTAAGTCATCAGGGTGACAAGCCAGTGATTATTTGTAGTGGGCGGTTCCTGTCTTATGCAGAGGGTGCCAGGTTACAGGCCACCAACACCACTGGGACATGTGTCTTGTCCTAGGCCTGGCCTCAGGATGGCTGCCTCTGGGGACGGGCACAGGCTGATGGGCCCTGGAGGTGGGCTCTGGTCTCCCTCTCATGTGTAATGACAAAGGCTCCCTCTTTGACCAACTTGAGATACACTGGGCTGCAAGTAAAACAATGTCTTTGTCCGTAATTTTAAGATGAGAATAAGGCACACAGTTTGTAATTGGTTGAAGATTTAGCAGGTTGAGATTTTTAACAGCTTTTTTATATTATTATTGACACACTGATGCTTAATTTCCATAGTTTCAGTTGGTTAAATATACCATCTAATGGTTTTGATTTAAAAAATGTGATTTCTCCTTGTGATCTAATATCCCTCTGGGAGCTCATAAAAGCTGACGTTTTCTAAGAAAACCTCTCAATTTAAACGCAGGTCTCATATTCTCCCAGCTGGTGCTGTGAAGGGTCATAAATTCGTAGGAAAGGCAGAAACTGGGGAGCTACATTTTTCCTTAGTGAGCATTGTTCTAGATTCCTAACGCAGAACACAGTTTCCCTACTATGTTTATAACTAAAAAGTAGTAGTCAATAGAAAAACAACAACAAAAACTAGTAGGGAGGCTCTAGGGACACCTGGGGCTTGTTTTTCCAATTATTTTTTTCTTTTAATTTATAACGTTTTTAGGAAGTGAGAGATTGGTCCCACTGGCCAGCATGTGCCTATGTGGGTGGCACCACACTGACCCAAGGGTGAGCAGCCCACAAAGCTCTGGTAGCGCCTTACCTGAAGGTTCTAGCTTGTCCACTGGAGTGTCACCCTTTGGCTGTGGGCCCGAGGCTGGTGGCATCTCCAGGTTTGGAATTGACTTCATAATATTGGCCTGGGCTTCTTCTAGAAGCTTCTCAAATTCTTTTCCGTTATAGTGGTCCAGATTTTGCCTTTTCTCTTCCCATTTCCTTTCTGCTTTCTGAAGGACAACAGCAAGTAAAGAAAGTTTTGAGATTTCATGTCAGGGTGGGAGGAAGTATAACACAGTTAAAGTGTTGGTAAAGTGATGCTCTGGTTTCTGTGTCCAGGGACACTTCTGCACATCAGACAAACCTGACCCTTGTGCTGTCTGCTACATGTTTTAAACAGGCTGCCACTGAAGCCCAAGTGGTATTTATTCACAGAGAAGCAAGCTCAGAAACCCAATCATTCATTCATTCAATTATTACTGAGCACTTACTACATACTCTGCCAACACTCATGGCAGGGACACAGGGATATCAAAGGCATGTATCCCATAACTAAGGTTTTGTTTTTCTACACTTAGTTTTCATTGTAGAGGAGATGTTCAAAGAAACAGAAACAAACACCAAAACACTCACTAATCCTATGTCTTAGTTCCACTGCTGTCAAAGAATTGCTATATGATCTTCTGGGTCACATTCTCCTGTTTACAAAATGAGGGGCTATTGAGATGATCTCTAAGCTCCATCAGGTTCTACAGGAGGAAGAAATATATAAAATGCATTTTTAAATACCCATACAGTTTTTTTTTTTTTTTTTTTTTTTTTGTGGTACGTGGGCCTCTCACTTGTGGCCTCTCCCATTGCGGAGCACAGGCTCTGGACGCGCAGGCCCAGCGGCCATGGCTCACGGGCCCAGCCGCTCCACGGCATGTGGGATCTTCCCGGACCGGGGCACGAACCCACGTCCCCTGCATCGGCAGGCGGACCCTCAACCACTGCGCCACCAGGGAAGCCCCCCATACAGTTTTTTAAAGAGCATTTTCCTGGGATTTTGAGATGCCACATTAATCATTCCAGGAGGACAGAGTGGAAATGAGCACCAGGATTAGTGGAACCCCATAATGTCAGAATTGGAGAAGACCCAGGAGATCACAGAATCAATGTATTTCACACACGAGAACACTGGGGCCCAGTGAGATGAAGGATCTGCCCGAGATTCACTCTCTATGAGTAACAGCCACCACCGTCACCATCCTTATCCTCCTCTATTTTTCCTTCGTAGCATTTATTATCACCAGAGCCTGGGCTTGGTCCCTTCTGTTCACTGCCAACCCCAGAGCCTATGAAGGCCTGGCACATACTAGGACTCAGTAACATCTTTTGAGTGAATGAAGCTCCGTAGCAGGGCTGTCAGGAAGACTCAGGCCTCCTTATTGTGGATTAGAGCATTTCAGAGATGACTTGTAAGTGTGCCGTCAAAACTTACTTAAAATATACACATAACAATGGTAACTATGCCTAGTGGGTTCTCAATAGACATTTTTAAATAAAAGAATCATCCTACTGACATGCTTTAAATCTAGAGATGTTTGAGGTGGCAGATCCACTAATTTTCAGGAGGAAATGTGTTTTTGGTCCCCTCCCTGACTCTGACAGGCAGAATCATCATCAGCCAATCACATTCCACCCCACCGTATGCATTCTGTAAGCAGCTAACTTGGATTAGGGGGCACAGCCACTGACTCTGGAGCAGAGAGCAGCTACCTAGTGTTCAGAGGCCTGGCGGCCGTGACTGTGGCCTGAGTGGTTTTAAGAGGTCATCTCCTCCTGAAACCAGTTATCCACTGCTGACTTGCAAGAGAGGCAGGAATGCTTGGGACCAGGTGGCTAAGGACACAGTAATGAGTGGAGGAAACATTTTAGGGAAGAGGAAGGAGAGAGCCAGGGAAACGCAATGTGCTGCTTGAGCACCTACACCAGCTCTTGATGAAAAGAATATTTAAGAACACAGCAAGTTTTCTCTCTATATCGTGTGACCTTGAGACCTTCTTTCTCTTTCCTTCTGAGACTTCTGTAACAACTTCCTATCCTGCACCCTTAAGTCGAGACCCCCCTACCTTAATCTATTCTGCATATTGTTTCCAGATTAATTTTCTGAAGACGCCATTTTTTATCACTGGTCCAAGCTACAGCATTTCTCTGATACCCATGAAATGAACCTTGGCCCCATAGGAATGGTGAGTAAGCTGCCCCAAACCAGCTTCCAGCCTGTTTTGCCAGCCTTATCTCCTCTTTCTTGTTCCACTTCAACTGGTTTATCCAACGTCCAGCCTTTGCCCCAGGATCCCTCTATCCTAGAATGTTCTTACCACCCTCTGCTTACCCAGATTCTACTTCATTTTCAAGGTCACTGGCAAACCCTCCCCAGCTCACACTGGCTCGGGAGGGCTGACTGTCACCCTTCTTCCCACCAGCACGGTCACTGATGTCAGCAACGGTGGGAGTCTTTCCACCACAGAAACTGGCAGATACTACAAATCGGGCTTCTCCCATCAGAATGCCGGTTGTTAAACACTTAACAGCACACCACTGCCTCACCTTCCTACAGGTTGGGTGCCTGAGCCTTGTCTGAAATCTGATGGCTTCTCTCTCAATCTGGCCATTGAAACCCATTTACAGTTTTAAAAAACCGATATGTATATAAAATAGAAAGTTATATATATTTTTGATAAAAATATAAAATTACATTTTTGATAAAATATATATTCGATAAAAATATATCTTTGATACATATATGCATTATCTCCACAACCAGACTGTACACTCTTGGAAGGAAAGGACCACATCCTTTCCTCCTTTATGGAATTAACGAAAAATGGAAATAGGACTCTACCTCGATAGACACTGCCCTGTTCTTGGCACTCACACTGTGGATTTCGTCCACGAACAGGCTCTGCACGCAGGAACCATTCCCGGGCATCTGCGGGGACTGCAGAGCTGAGGTCACCTCCTGTGTGACAGCGGGAGGGCTGGCCGGGTGAGGCCCAGGCCCGCCTGGCAAGTGCTGGGCAGGGTTCAGCAGCGCGGAGGAGAGCTGGGACGGCTGGATGACCACAGGAGAGCTCTGGGCGTGGTGAACCGTCAAAGGCACCACTTCCGACTTCACGTCGCCGGGGACGCCCGCACCGGGGAGGGGCTGGCCCGAGGCGCGGGGAGCCTCCTCCTGGGCCCTCAGGACTTTTGCGGCCGTGGCCTTTTCCATCACGACATACTGTGCGGCCTGGGCTGCATCTGTGCCTTTCAAGAGCCCATCAGTGACATGCCTGGGAGAAACCATGCACAGCAGCATGAACTGGTGAACTAGGTAACGTGCATTTTAGTTGTATGGTATGCTTGAGTGCTGTGTCATCCCAAAGCCAGGCAAGGTGGTGTTGCAAAATTAAGATTCTAAAACCGGAAGTAGCAGCTTAGAGTCGAGGGTTCCCATAGCAACCTAACTGCCTCCTAGTTACCTCCGGCAGCTGCTTTCCTACTTTTTCCCTCAGGACATGGTCTGTCTTTCCCTTTCCACGTGCACTGTTGTGTCCAGACTGATGCAGTCCTGTCACTGTTTGTGGGGTGGTGACGTCAAGTGGACACATGATTCTAACAGTAACTCCTGCACCCGATCCAGGCCCGGGCAGCTCTCACCGATGCTCAGTTCTAACCCAAAGCTTCCTAAGCCCTCCATTCTGTCCTTTCACTGCTATACATCTTGGGAGGGTGGTTTATATGCCAGTTCCTTTTGCTTTGCTCTTCCTACAGCTCAGCCTGGTGCCATCTGCCTGCCCCACCTGGACTTGACCAGCGTTTCTGCAACATCAAGAGTGACTTCGAATCTAACCGCCGGGTTAGTCCTCCTCTGCTTTGTGGGGTGGGGTCATTTGATGCTGTCTGTCCACCTCCACCCACGGTCCAGTGGAAAAGACATGACCTTCGGGGTCAGACAGGCTTGTGTTTGAGTATCAGTTCTACCACGTTCTAGCTCTGTAATGCCGGGAACTTCACCTTTGTGAAGCCTCAGGTACTTTTCTGGAGATTATAATAATGATGGGGACGATGCTGGTGACAGTGCTGTTCAATGCCTTCCTCAGGGCTGGGTGCTATGATCAATGTAGTTACATGGAAGACTTTGTCACACATGGTAAATTAGTCCCTCACTCCCTTCTTAGCAAAATGCTCTTTTTTTTTAAATTTGAAAGAAGACCTTGCTTTCTACGACTCTCCTCTTGTATTCACTTGTTTCTTTTGCTCTTTACCTACGCCGTCCCTTCAATCCCAAATCCCTAAGCATCTCTTTCCTTCTCATTCTATCCCTTCAATCCCAAATCCCTAAGCGTCTCTTTCCTCCTTTCCTTCTCATTCTATCCCTTCAATCCCTAAGCGTCTCTTTCCTCCTCATTCTATCATAGTCATTGCTTCCGTTTTCAGTAATCATCTTCATGAAGGCCACTTCCAACTCCACATCTCTCCTCCCTCCGAGTTAGGCAGGGACTCCCCTAACTCTGCCTCTTGAACTTCGGTCCACATTCTAAGTGCCTCATGGGCAGCTCTGTTTTGCTATCCTTCCAGCACCTCAAATTCAACACATACCAAATCCCTTCAGCATCTTCCCAAGCCGCTAAGTTGCTCTGAACTGTGACTGTCACCTGCTCTGTCTTCTCTATCAGGCACCAGGACGTGTGCCTGTCCTCGGGGGTCGTGCATATTCCTACCTTCCTTCTTGTGTCTTCCACAGTGCTGAGTACAGCATGTTACACAGGAAAGATACCAAGGAAAGATTAATAGTATAAAGGCCTGTGATGAGCAGCTTGATGGCAGCTAATAGTTCTTCTATTTTTATTGTTAAAGTTACTTAACTGGCTTTATCTATCATTCCCACCACTGAGCATTTATGGGACAAAAAGTCCTATAACATTCAAGACACACAATCCCATCTTTTTTTTAGATGGAGATAAGACAAATACTTAGCTGCATCTGTGCTGGCTCTAAAATTTTTTTAAAATTGTTTTTCAGGGAACAGGAGGGAGGGTGGGCAATGTTACCAGCCAGCCTGCTCCCTCTTTAAACACTTAATAAGGATGGTTTGTTTTAGGCTTTGTGGGTGGGTTACCACATTTAGGTAAGAGCTTAATTAAGAATTCTTTGACATATTTTTATCCTACTGGAAGAAAAAGTTCACTCTGGTAATTTAAAATGAGTGAACCTATGAGAAAATGCAATTCAGGTACAATTTCTTCCTGTACCCAGGCAGACGAGGTCTCTGCAGGAAGAGGCCATTGTTGTTTTAATTCAGATTATTTTTGGCATCCTGGAACTTACACAGGTGATTATAGCGTGCTCTGTAGTGTTAGCATCTCAAAAGAGGTTCTTTTTGAGGTCACTGTTACTAGAAAAATCTCACTTGCTCCCTTATAGTTAATAATTCATCTAAAAGTCAACTGCACATTTAACATATTTCTCCTACAAACCTGATCACAAGATTATAGTGATTAAAGATTTAGTGATTAAAATTCTCCCAAGAATTTATATGTTACTTCTGCTTGTGACCTGCTCTCAAATCTGGTCCAAGATCTAAAGGGTAACATCTCTGTAATATCCAAGTTCTACTTAAGAAAGATAAAAGGAAAATTCAGGACTGCCACTACTGGGAAGTGGTTCATGGGTGGTAGTCGTGTCTTTCCCACGTGGGAAAGGAAGTTTGATAAGGGCAGGGGTCCTGTTCAGCTTATTATTATATTCTTGACACCTAACATCACCAGGGCTGGAGCAGACGGCTGACTGCTTGGCTGTGAGATCAGAACCAACAAGAAGTCTGGCGTCAAACTATCAGTTCTCACCCCAGCCCCGCCCCCCGCCCGCCCCGGAAGCCGCGGTCACCTGCGCAGCATGGTCAGGGCGTCGGTCATGCCGCGCACTCTCTGCAGGAGACTGTCCAGCCTGTGCGGCTCCTCCTTCAGAAAACGCACGGCCTCCACTTCTATGCGCAGGATGGCTCGCATCTTGTTTTGTAAGGTTGGAAATTCTCCTGTGGGCCAAGAGCAGCCAGTGAGCTGTAGGAAAAAGCCAGAGCAGCAAGCCCCGACTCTGGACAGGGTTGAGAAGCGTGGGGTTCACCCACCACAGGGCAGCTCACGTGCCCTGAGGCCAAGCTGGGCTCAGCGTGACCTGGGCCAAGGCAGAGCCCCAGGCCTCATTTCCTGCCTGTATGTCTGGGATAAGCTCACGTGGCCCTTGGGTTGTGTTTAATGAATCTGGTACAGGTGCCTGGTGCACTGTAAGAGCCCAGAGAAGAGATGATTCTTAAGAGTCATTCAGTCCTAAATATTACAGCCACCACTAAAATATCAGCTCCCAGAAGACAGGGATGCTCGCGTGTTTGTTCAGTGATGTATCCCAAGTGCCCAGAACAGTGCCTGGCACACGGAGGTGTTGGATGAGTACCTGCCCATGTGCATGAGTGAATCCTTCACTGTCTGATGGATTTTCAAACACCCCAGGAAAGAGGTTTCAGACTCCCCCCTCCCCCGCAAGGAGGACACTCACCTTTCAGGGAAGCTACTGCCTCTCCCACCTGGTGCAGGAGGAAAGCCCCGTCTTCCACGTCTTTTAGAGTAACCACGCGGCTGGCCAAGGCAGAGTCCTTCTTTAAATCTTCAACGAAGTCTTCCAGGTGACTGGGGGGAGTGCAAACCACAGATGGAGTGAACACTGCGGCCTTCCATAAGGACAGTGCCGGAGCAGAGGGACCCCTGAGCCTCACAGCCTGGCCGCCCCTCCTGCACTGCATCCTGGCCGCTGCCTCCATGCCCACGGAGGCGACGGAAGCAGCTGGTACAGGAGTAGCTTGGTTTGGCTTAAGATATTCTGCTGAGGTACGAGGCAGGTGCGAGGCCGTTTTCCCGGGGCGGCCCAGGTTGGCCGTCTAGCTGACCAAGGACCCACTCTTCGTTTTCAGTGTTGCTGATGCCAACTAAGGGAGGGTGTGTGCACTCTGTGATGTGACAGAGGAGAAAGAGGGACAGAGGGGGCAAAAGGAGGAGCCCGGACTGCTTTAGGTCCGGCTTCTCAACCTTGGCACTTGGCCTTTGGGGTCAGGTAATCCTTTTCTGTGTGTGTGGGGCCTGTCCTGTGCACTGTAGGATGTTTAGCAGTGCCCCTGGCCTCGACACACTAGATGCCAGGGGCAGCAACCATATGCCGACAAATTGGACAACCTAGGAGAGGTGGACAAATTCTTACAAAGGTACAACCTTCCAAGACTGAACCAGGAAGAAACAGAAAATATGAACAGACCAGTCACAAGCACTGAAATTGAATCTGTGATTAAAAAACTTCCAACAAACAAAAGTCCAGGACCAGATGGCTTCACAGGCGAATTCTATCAAACATTTAGAGAAGAGTTAACACCTATCCTGAAACTATTCCAAAAAATTGCAGAGGAAGGAACACTCCCAGACTCATTCTATGAGGCCACCAGTACCCTGCTACCAAAACCAGGCAAAGATACCACAAAAAAGAAAATTACAGCACTGATGAACATAGACATAAAAATCCTCAGCAAAATACTAGCAAACCGAATCCAACAGTACATTAAAAGGATCATACACCATGATCAAGTGCAATGTATCCCAGGGATGCAAGGATTCTTCAATATCCACACATCAATCAGTGTGATACACCACATTAACAAATTGCAGAATAAAAACATATGATCATCTCAATACATGCAGAAAAAGCTTTTGACAAAATTCAACACCCATTGATGATAGATGCCAGTAGCAACCTCCCCTACTTGTGTCTGCAGGCACTGTTAAATGTCTTTAGGGGAGAGGAACGAAATTGCCCCTGACCGAGAACCTCTGGTTTATACCAATTGTCCTGTCAATAAGGATTGAGTGTCCTCTCCAGGCTACAAAGAGAAGAAATTATCACAGATCTGATTTCTGGGGTGTGTGTGCACACACTTACACACACCTCTTAGGGTACTGCCAGTTCCAACAGAACTAAATTAAGGTCTCCTACTTCAGACAAACACCAATAATAACATCCTGTTGCCTCGGCCCATTAATAACCCCACCCTAGATGGGGTGCATCCTTGCAGTTTGCCTGTAACTCCAACAATAGAAAAACCCCTCTTAAAGAAACAGGAAAAGAGCTTTGATTTGAAGAACCACTAGGTGGCAGTAAGCGAACATCTAGTCCACTACCAGAGCCTTGAGTGTCCTGGGGTAGGCAGCAGGTTGAGAAAAGTACCAACTTCCAGTTATAAGATAAATAAGTACTCGGGGGTGTAATGTACAACACGATAAATGTAATTAGCACTGCTGTAGGTTATATATGAAAGCTGTTAAGAGGAAATCCTGAGTTCTTATCAGAAGGAAAAAAAAATTTTTTTCTGTTTCTTTAATTTTATATGTTTATGAGATGATGGATGGTCACTAAACTAACTGTGGCCATAGTTTCAAGATGTGTGTAAGTCAAATCATTACGCTGTACTTAAACTCTTACAGTGATGTATGACAATTACATCTCAAGCTGGAAGGAAAAATAATTTGGCAATTCCATAAAAATATTAAAAGGCTATGTTTTTTTTTTTTTTTTTTGCGGTACACGGGCCTCTCACTGCCATGGCCTCTCCCGTTGAGGAGCACAGGCTCCGGACGCACAGGCTCAGCGGCCATGGCTCACGGGCCCAGCCGCTCCGGGGCATGTGGGATCCTCCCGGACCGGGGCACAAACCCGTGTCCCCTCCATCAGCAGGTGGACTCTCAACCACTGTGCCACCAGGGAAGCCCTAGGCTATGTTTTTTTAAAAGAACTTTTCAAGAAGAACCTTGAGATGTAGTTGTAGACAATCGGGCTGTCACAGAAATGTTTCAGACAAGTAATAGCCTTTTTACCTCATGGTGGGTGATTAACTGTCTGTCTATAAAGGCATGAACTAAATAAAAATTTAGAACTAAATAAAAATTTAGAGGTTACTCTTGAGATGATGCACAGTCGTCAAATTTTCTTCTTCAGGAAAATAATAACTCAAACTGATTCCTTCCTCTAGACTGAGAGGGGTATTCTAATTTTAATCAGGCACATTGGGTTGGCATCTGAGGTGACATAAGCTACAGCTCAAATATCAAATAGCTGATAGAGCACAGTACTCTCCATCATGTTGGAGGCTTCTGGTGATTCTGGTCATGAAAAGAATTTGGAAGCTGCTCCCTTACAGTCCCATTTTGGGAGGTTTAAGCTTTCCAAGAAACAACAGAATTACCTATATACAATGGAATACTACTCAGCCATAAAAAAGAATGAAATTTTGCCATTTGCAGCAACATGGATGGACTTGGAGGGCATTATGCTAAGTGAAACAAGTCAGAGAAAGACAAGTACTGTATGGTATCACTTATATGTGGAATCTAAAAAATACAACGAACTAGTGCATATAACAGAAAAGAAACAGACTCACAGATACAGAGAACAAACTAGTGGTTACCAGTGAGGTGGGGAGGGGGGGAATGTGAGGGTTGGGGAGTGGGAGGTACAAACTAGTGGGTGAAAGACAGGGTACCAGGATGTATTGCACAACATGGGGAATAAAGCCAATATTTTGTAATAACTATAAATGGAGTATAACCTTTAAAAATTGTATAAAACATTTAAAAAATAATTTTTAAAAAAAGCCTTTATGAAACTCAAAAAAAACCAACACTAGAAGAACCCACGCAAATGATTATTCAGTATACTAAAAGGTGAAATTGTTCTATGATAAATCTTCATCGCATAACAAAACATACATTAACATAAAAGATGGGCCTGCCCCAGTGACTGGGGCGTAATAAAACTCTGCTCATTTCAATAGTGGGACTTGATAGATGCTTTCAATAAGAACCTCACAGAAGATGGGTAACATACAAGGAAGCATCTTTCATTCTGGATCAGACATACTTTACACATTTAAATTCTTCTTTTGTGATTTTAACTACCGTTGAATAATAGGAGGATAATTTTGGCGCTGTGTTATTTTGGCTATTAGTTTTAATTTATTGAGATTAAATGCAGACTTCCCATTTATCATTGGATTGTGCCACTGGCTCCTTTTAATTTTAGGCATTGCCAAGCCCTATAGAACAGTGTGATGCTCCGGCTTCAAAGAGACTAGCTCAGACTCCCAAGGATTGTTGAATTTCCTGGGCCTGGATGGAGGGGCACTAGCTAAGTGTCCATGGATACCCAGAACCAGCAGAACTCTAACTGTACACAGTAGATGCTCAATAAAGAAAGAGGCTGAGAACACCGTCTAGGAAGGGCCTCCTCCTCGGCAAAGACAGGCTTGCCTTCCAGGTTGAACAGCTAAGCGCGCAACAAGGGACCACACTCACCACAACTTCCGGACGACCTTTTCCTCTTCGTGCAGGTATTTCTGCCTCTCCTGTTCCACCAGGACCCGCTGTCGCTGCACAGGGTCCTCCAGTCTCTTCAACGTTTCAATCACTTTGCTGCTGATTTCCTGCTCAGCCTTCCTCATCATTGCCCTCAGCAGCTCCTGGTTCTGTAGCTGTTGGGCAAAAGAAACCACCCTCCGTTGGCTCTGAGGGCTGACAGGGGTGCCGGAGCTGCCTGACAGGCTCCAGGCGTGGGTTTGGATAAACAGCCCCACAGCTGAATCTCTCTTTATTTCAGTGAGAGAGGGAAGGGAGCACAGACCGTATATAATATTGCGGCTTCAGCCAACGTCCGAGTTTTAGAAGCCAACTGACAACCAGACTTCCAAGTCCCTGTCTGCAAAAAAAAAAATAGGGTCCTTTCTATATGCTGGTAGTGCATCCTGGCAATGGGTGTAAAGTCTCACTGACATGTTTTCCTAGGGAGAGCCAAGAGTACCAGCTCTGGAGCCAAGCTGACTTTGGATCATACCCTAAACCTTCTCCCGGATGCACTGTGAGACTTTGGGCACATTCCTTATCTCTAAGGATGGGGATTCACTTCCTTTGCCAGGGCTATTCTGAAAATTAAATGAGATACTGTTTGGTACAGAAAGATACACAACGAAAGTTGATTGGAGTGTGGACTATTTCAGCGTATCAGTTAGAAGAGAATCTGTGTCCCTCTTGTTAATGGGTCCATGGACCAAATGCCCTGTAATCACAGACCATCAAAACACAGTACTTGAGGATGTGGCAGAGGGAAGGACTGGGAGTGTGGGATTAGTAGATGCAAACTATTCAATATTATACACAGGATGGATAAACAACAAGGTCCTACTGTATAGCACAGGGAACTATATTCAATATCCTGTGGTAAACCATAATGGAAAAGAATATATTAAAAAAAGAATGTGTGTGTGTGTGGGTTACTGAGTCGCTTCGCTGTACAGCAGAGATGGGCACAACACTGTAAATCAACTATACTTCAATAAAAAAATAAAATAAAAAACTCCCAAAACACAGAACTTGATGTTGACGGTGGCAATGATAATTTCCAGACGAGCCCAAGGCTCTTGGCAATTAACTAATTTCCCTGGATTATACGTAGCTTGCTTGCAAACATAAGCCCACAATTTCCATATAATTTTCCGTGTAGTTTCCAGAGCACTCTTGTTTCTCACCCCAGACTACAGGATGTGTGAGTTTGAATCCAGGCTTCACAACAATCTAGCCAAACACTTGAGTCCTGTTTCCAACAAGGCGTCAAGTGCTTTCCCGGGGCAGGACAATTTTCTGACAGCACATACATCAAGTGAGTTCATTCAATCAGCCTCAAAACCAGTAATTATATTATACCTATTATATTATCTAAAGTTCCCCTGAAATTTCAATTAGCCGTTATTGTTTTCTTCGTTTTCTGGTATCGTGCACTGTGTATCACCTCATAGGAATAATGATGCCTCTGTCAACTGTCCATCATCTGTGCAAACAGAGCAGAAATACCATCTGACCATGTTACTTACCACCCGCTTGAAACCTCATCATGGCTTCCATTTTCTCTGAATAAAAATAAAACGTTTCAACGTGAACCACTCAAGCAAAACCACCATCATGTTCGAACATCAACATGGCACCACAATCAACTGGCCATCCAGAGAGAGACTGCCTGGGTTCATTTCCGAGTTTTCCCACTTAGTAGAGATTAGTGCTATTATGTTACAGTAAGTCCCCTACACACAAATCTTCAAGTTGTGAACTTTCAAAGATGCGGACGTGCCCCTGTATGCCAACTGTTGTACTGGACTACTGTACTTTTCAAGGTACTGTACAGTAAGATTAAAAATGTTTTCTTTATTTTTTGTGTTTTTTATGTATTATTTGTGTGAAATGTATTATAAACCTATTACAGTACAGTATTATATAGCCAATTGTGTTAGTTGGGTACCTAGGCTAACTTTCTTGGACTTACAAACAAATTGGACTTATGAACGCACTCTTGGAACGAAATGTGTTCGTATGTAGGGGACTTACTGTATTAATCTCCCTGTGTCTCTCCAAAACAAAAAAAGGGATAGTAATAGTTCATATCTCACAGACTGGTAATGGAGCTTCGAGAGGCAATAAAGTGCTTGCAGTCATGCCTGGCACAAACCGAGCTCTCGGTGCAGATGACCTGTTGTTATCAGGGGGCATCACCCTGGGGGCGGGACCTGCTGGTCTGTCTGGGAGGGAACCAAATAAAAATGTGCTGCCCTTGGGTTACCTCCTCTGTATGAGTCATGATCGTGGTCTCACACTGTTCTTGCTAATAATATCTTTTTATTAAGGTCTTAAAAACAGTCAATCTACTGCTGAAAGGCAACACGTTTGGAGACGATGCACAGATGGTGACGTCCCCCCACGCTCTCTGCAGCTACAGCTCTGCCCACAAGGTGTGGGGCAGGCTGGCACTTTCCCACATCGCCAGCCTCCTTGCACTGTGTGCAGCTGGCGCTCTCTCTGCTCTAGCCACAGGGCCATCCTTTCATTTCTTCTGATTGCCCACCCTCCTTTCTGCCACAGGGACTTTGCATGTGCTACTCCCTCTACCTGGTTAATTTCTCTCCACAGAGTCTCCAGGACACAAGTGCTGGCACATGGCAGGCATTCAATAAATATTTGTTGAATGCGTGAACTGAGTTAAGCAATAATGTTGGTAATAACAGACAATGTGTATCCAAAATTCTTTCCCGGATGGTAGAAATGTGGGGTGACCCATGGGCTCAGCTATGCCTTGAGCTCAGTTGCTGATGTCCTGACTTGCTCTGACTGCAGTTGTTAAATACACACAGTAACATCAGCTGTTATCAAAATGGTACGCTCAAGTTCAATGCCATGTGTCAGATCCCACAGACCTATTTCCTTTGGGGGTTGAGGGTGAATGGTAATGGATACGTAAGGCACAAATAAGACAATTAAATGTGTCCAAAAATGAATGACGCCGAGTTCCGTCCCTGAAAGCTTCTGACTGGTCTGAGATGCAGCCTTGGCACCGAGAATTTTTTAAACCTCTTAGATGATTCTGATGTGCCACCAAGGGTGAGCACTGTGGTCTAAGGGCTCAGGAATGGACAGATGACGTCACTGTGCCATGTGCTGTGTGGCACGGCCCTCTGCACCGAACCCTCCTGCCCAAGCCTCACAGACAAGCTCCAATGAAGTTATGGTCCAATCAGCAGTGGATATTGACAGTGGCTGTGAAGCCAGAAATTATTGCTAGAATATTTCAAATTCTTAAAATTGAAATTTGAAAGATGGGAGAAGTGAGGCCCTGAGAACTTAGGAGACTTGTTAAGAGTCACTCAGCAGTTGCAGGGGGGCAGAATCAGCCTGAGAACTGGGTCTTTCAAATTCAACCCAGTAATTTTCCAATCGCCATCTGCTAGACGCAGTAGTACTACATAGCAATGTCTGCTTTATTCCCAGCCACAAGCAGTTTCTGGCACACAGCAGGTACCCAACACATATTTGAGGTATGAATGACAATACAATTGACCCTTGAACAACGCAGGGGTGGGGTGCCTACCCTCCACGCAATCAACAGTCCGGGTATAACTTTATAGCCCACCCTCCATAGTCACGCTTCTGCATCCGCAGGTTCAATCAACTGTGGATCATATGTATAACGTTTCTGAGATGCCTACAGCCATATCAGAAGAACACAACTGCATGTAATATTCAAATTATTCAACTGGTAACAGGGTCAGATCACACTTAAATTATTCCACTCAAAGCGGAGGCAAGGAGAGGCTTGCCTCGAGTTCCAGGCTGTATGATCTTCCTTCCCAGAAAGAGGGGCTTCCTGGAGCCAGCTAGAGAGAGACTAAACAGGGAATTCCCGTAGCACACTGGCTGGCACATGGGCAACAATGAGTTAATCATGAAGGAATAAAGACGTACACAGGTGCTCTTTCCACTGTCCCCTGCCCTCCCTGCCTGGAGTCCTTACCACTGTCTCTAGGACTTCCAGCATGTGTAAAAAGCAGTGCTGAAGGCAGGAAGTGTGCCTACATCTCTCACTAAATGCTTCGAATAAACTAGTCACCAGCACTTTAAAACATGACATTTAGTTTTGCTTAGCAGGGATTCTAAATTCCAATTAACTTTAAAAAAATCTATTTAAGGTACAGTTTACAAACTAGAAAATATACCCATTTTAAGTGCACAGGTCAATGAGTTTTGACAAATGTATACACTGATGGAAGCATCACTAAAAAGGGAGACAACATTTGTTCTCACCCTAGAAAATTCCTTCATGACACTGCACGCAATCTCCTAACCCCCAGCTCAAGGAAACCACCGATATGCATTTTGTCCCTCTAGATTAGTTTTTCCTGTTCTAGAATGTCATACAAATGGAATTGTACACTATGAAGTTTTTTGTGTCTGGCTTCTTTCCTTCAGGATATTGTTTTTGAGATCCAGCCATGCTGTTGAGAGTTTTAGTAGTTCATTATTTTTCATGCTGAGTGGCATTCTATTGTATGGATTTAGTACGTTGCATGTACTAACATTTTAATGTTTTTACATATTGACTTGATTCTGGTGATCTTGTTTATATTCACTTATTTCTGGAAGCATCTTTTTCTAAAATTTATTTTTGGCTGCGTTGGGTCTTCGTTGCTGCACGTGGGCTTTCTCTAGTTGCGGCGAGCAGGGTCTACTCTTCATTGCTGTGCAGTGTGGGCTTCTCATTGTGGTGGCTTCTCATTGTGGAGCACGGGCTCTAGGCACGTGTGCTTCAGTAGTTGTGGCACATGGGCTCAGTAGTTGTGGCTCGTAGGCTCTAGAGCACAGGCTCAGTAATTGTGGCACACGGGCTTAGTTGCTCCGCGGCATGTGGGATCTTCCCGGACCAGGGCTCGAACCCGTGTCCCCTGCATTGGCAGGCGGATACTTAACCACTGCACCACCAGGGAAGCCCCTGGAAGCATCTTTTTTGATTTGATATTACACAATCATGATTGTGATTTGCGAGTAATGCCAATTATAGTTTTAACTTTCCCATCCACGTGCCTTTTTTTCCCTTTTCCAGCCCTACTGCACTTGCTAGGATATTCAGTACAGAGTTAAACAGAAGTGAGAGGAGGCTTCTTTGGCATTGGTCCCGATTTTATGGAGAATGTGATAGTGTTTCACCACTAACTATAACGTTTTCTGTAGGATTTTCAGACATCCTTTATCAGGTTAAGAAAGTTTCCTTCTACTCCAAGAGCGCTGAGTGCTTTTATCATCGGTATTGAATTTTGTCACATGTTTTTTCCTGCACTTACTGAAATGATATGATTGTCTTCTTTATTCTGCTAAAAGGTCAAATACATTGACTCATTTTTTTCATATTAAAACAATCTTGGACTCCTGGGATAAAATCCAGGATAATGTATTATCCTTTTTATATATTGCTGGATTCAATTGCTCATATTTTGTTAAGGATTTGTTACATATATTTTCATGAGGCATATTGGTCTGTGGTTTTCTTTTCTTATAATATCTTTGACTGGTTTTGCTCTTAGTGTAACTCTGCCTTCGTAAAATGAGTTGGGAAGTGTCCTCTCTTTTCTGAAGGAGTTTTTTACTTTCAGTGCTTTAAAGATGTGATTCCATTGTTTTTTGACTTAACTTTTGTCTCTGAGAAGTCAGTGTTCTTATTTATGTTTCCCTGTATGTAATGTGTCCTCCAACTCCCCCTGGCTGCTTTTAAGATTTCTCTCTTTATTCTTGGTTTTTAGCAATTTGCTTTTGCTTTTGGTGTGGTTACATTTGTGCTTATCCTTTTAGGAGCTTATTAAGTTTTTTGGCCTGTAGATTTACAGCTTTCATCAAATTTGGAAAAATTTCAGCCATTGTTTCTTCTAGTAATTTTCTCTTCCCCCTTGACCACTTAATATTGTCCCAAGAACCATTAAGTTTCAGTTCATTTTCTTCAGACTTTTTCTTCTCTACCCTTCAGTTTGGACATTTCCATTGCTATCTTTTCAAGCTGACTGGTATTTCGTTTCAGCAGTGACTAATCTTCTATTAAGTCTGTTGAGATATTGTGTTTTTCAGCTCTTGAAAGTTTTACTTAGAGTTTTAAAATATCTTCCATTTTTTTGGTCTCATTGTGTTCATGTTTTTCTTTGAATCCTTGAGAATAATTATCATAGCTGTTTTAAAGTCCTTGCTGATGACCTCATTATCCCTGTCATTTCTGATTGGTTTCCACTGACTGATTTTTCTTAAGCTTATGGGTCACATTTCTCAGCATCATCACCTGTCTAGTAACTTTTGACTGAATGCAGGACATGGAGTTCTGGATTTTGTTGTTTTCCTTTACAGATGTTAGACTTCCTTTGGCAGACAGTTTAGTTCCTTGTGGACCATTTTTGTTCGTTAGAAGCTGGTGTTTAAGCTTTGTCAGGGTGAATCTAGGGTAGCCTTTACTCTAGAGCTAGTTTAGTCTTAAGACTGAAGCATGGGCTTCCCTGGTGGCGCAGTGGTTGAGAGTCCGCCTGCCGATGCAGGGGACATGGGTTCGTGCCCCGGTCTGGGAAGATCCCACATGCTGTGGAGCAGCTGGGCCCGTGAGCCATGGCCGCTGAGCCTGCGCTCCGCAACCGGAGAGGCCACAACAGTGAGAGGCCCGCGTAACGCAAAAAAAAAAAAAGACTGAAGCATGGCCTTTCTCTGATTGCTACCGAATGCCCCAGGTGATTAATAAAACCTCTTTGTGTCTGCTGGTTAAGACATAAACATCTCCCTGTGTGAGCTCTGGGAAATTTCTGGTGTACAGCCTCCCACTCTGTGTCTGGCTTAGTGGCCTTTCACAATACACAGGCTTGGATGACTAGCAGACAACAGATCCACAGATTTACGTAATTCCTTCTCCACAGACCTTCCCTTTATCTGGTACTTTGCTCCACAACTTCTAGCTGCTTCAGCTCTTTACCCTCAACCCAGCTGGATGGTCAGTGCTCTGTTTGGGTTATCCCTCTCTGCGTCACAGTCTACAAAGTGTCCCCAGACAGAGAGCTGAGGAAGTTATAGGTTTCACCTCCTTTCCTTCCGTCCTCCTAAGGATCACACTCCTGTGTTGTCTGTTGTCCAACGTCTGAACAGAGTTGTGTCACCCATTTATCTATGTTTCAGTGTCCTAGTTGTCACGAGTAGGAAGGCAAGTTCAGTGGTAGTTGTCCCTTCATCTCTGGAAACTTCAGTGTATTCTGTGCCTGGACGTTTCTATAAAAATACTCAGACAGAAGTAACGCTCTTCGCTATTAAACATTTAAGTGGACCAAATAAGTTATCCATATCAGCTTTACTGAGAAGCTAGAAAACTGCCTAAACCTAATTCCACCCACCTCAAAATGGACATGGACCTCACATACTCATGATTTCTCAGGTGAAATGTAAGACCAGCAGTCTTGCCAACAGTGTAGTTTAATTGAACTGATTTGCTGTCCAGCAGTGACAGTAAACAGTGGCTGTACAACAGATCAGGAAGCTTCCTAATAGCCAGACCCCAGAATGACTCCTGACCACCCAGGTTAGCTCCCCAGGCTGTAGGGAACCAGGTGTAGGATGCCTTGTCACAAGCACATGTTATCTGGGAGATGTTGCCCCATCTTAGACAGCCTCTGTGTGCAGGTCTATCTAGGGCTTGATACATTGTATGGCAGCCTGATTGTCAGCTCCTGTGCTAGCTCCATTTATTATTTCTGCCTGGTGGGGAGAAATAGGCCTGCTCAGCATGGGCCAACCTCTCGAGTGCTTTTCTCAGGGACACACGTTCCCATGACCGTTATTTTGAATGTCAGAAGATAAATGAGACTCTGGCACATTTTTATGAGGCACTATCTTATAAAAAGACACCTTAAGATAACTGGGCTGAATTATATCATTTCAAATACAATGGCTCTGTGTCCTGCTATGTTTCTTTTTTATGTTGATGTTTTACCTCTTCCCTCTCTTGGGAACACACAGTAAATTCTCAGTAGTCTTAAAAATGGAACACTAAGTTCAGAATCTAATTTTTAGTTTATCGGGAAGCACAAGGAAGAGATAAGGGACAAAGAAAAAAATTGTGGGAACTGGAGAAGGAGGCCAAGTCTCATCTGCGCCCCCGCCAAAGGAACTTGAACGCGCTCTTCCAGAAATTTCTCTCTCCCCTCAAGCCCACAAAGAGGAGCAGAACTGCAGCCACTCCTGTGGATACTGGCTGACCTTAGTAAAACCCAAGTATTGTGGCATTTTGGAAAGAAGATGTAGCTCATCACTTTTTTTGTTTTTTTCCTAAATCATACCAGAAAAGGTAATAGACAAAGACAATCATCTTTTGCAGGGCACATTTATGAGGTGCCAGACCTTCCCCTGCCTCTTTTTCCATTGTTGCCAGCTAACTGCAGGTGCAGCTTTTACCTGGGAGTGGGACCATCACAATATAAAAGTTCCATATAGCTCTTATCATTTATGACTAAGCAGAGAACATGTCTGATTAGCCACTGGGAATGAGGCGCATTGATTAGAATCAGGGCTTTGAAGTCACTGGGTGTGTTTTTCATGCTTACAGGGTGTTTCTGCTTCACCCCTTGTGATAGCTGGCTGAGACCTCAATTTCCAAAAGGCATCTCAATGGACTGAGAGTTCATAATATCTGAGAGCAGTAGTTCTCACCCTGGAACGTTCTAGAACCACCAGTGCTTGGCCTTTGACCCATACCAATGAACTCAGACTCTGGCAGGGGTGTTTGGGTATCAATATTTTTGTGAAAGGCCTCAGGTGGTTCTAATGGGTAGCCAGGATTAAGAACCGTTCTCTGGGGCTTCCCTGGTGGCGCAGTGGTTAAGAACCTGCCTGCCAATGCAGGGGACACGGGTTCAAGCCCTGGTGTGGGAAGATCCCACATGCCGCGGAGCAACTAGGCCCATGAGCCACAACTACTGAGCCTGCGCGTCCGGAGCCTGTGCTCCACAACGGGAGAGGCCACAACAGTGAGAGGCCCGCGCACTGCGATGAAGAGTGGCCCCCGCTCGCTGCAACTGGAGAAAGCCCTCACACAGAAACGAAGACCCAACACAGCCAAAAATAAAAAAACATAACAACAAAAAAAAAAACCCGTTCTCTGAGACTGGTAATTCACACGAGACTAGTGAGCAGAAAGACGGGAGCGAAGTTTTCATGTTTTCTGTGATCATTTCCTCAGGCTCCTTCACCTCCCTCAACATTGTTTTTGCCCTATTTAAATCTACACGCCCCACAGTGCCTGCATCAGATTTCTGCTGTGGAGAATAATCCATCAGTTCTGCAAATGAAACACTCAAATAGACTATGCTTGACGGTCTGGGATTTTCCCATTGATTTAATTATCTAATTACTGGAGCCGGCTGCCAAGCACAAACAGATTTCATTCGTTTTCACTATTTTATAACACAGTTTAAAGAACGTTTGAATTTCTAATTCAATTTTTGTTCTTTTGAGACTGTTCTGGAGTTTCGGAGCTCTCTCATCATAGCTCCATTATTGGGCTTATGATCATTTTGGGGGGTTGAGCTTTACTTTTGGTGTATAATACATGTGCTGAGGGGGACTGGTGCTGAGACAGCTTAATTATTCTAAACTGGTTTTGTCTCAGATAGACTCCCCTTAAAGCTGATGGGGGCATGGAGGATGCCAAGACCGAGGTAGAAATAAGAGCATCCAGGTTAGGAAACAAAGTGCTTCTCTTTCCCCACGTGCCTGTGCTTTAGAACTGTACCAACGTCTCAGCTCAAGAGCACACCTGCTCTGTGTCCTTTACCCAGAAAGCCAGGAAAGCTGAGCAGCTCTGGGGCAATAAAGAAAACTGCGTGGTTAAGATAGTGTCCCGGACTTGACTATAGAACCTCTTTGTTTGAGAAGCTGTGATTTTGCAACTGAGCCTCCCCAGTTCATGGGTTACAAGGAGTGGCAAGTTGTGGGAGACCCCTCTCTCCTGGCCAGAGGACCAAACACTGCCGGCCACCAGCAGGGTGATGCTGCAGCCTCACACATCACGGCCTAGGTATCAAATTCGCCACACTTCAGGGCAATTCCACCTCTGCCCCAAACCAGCAAATGCTCACTTTTGAAAGCAGTAGGAACTACCATACCCACGACGCATTTAGGAATTTTTTTCTTGTGAGGGTCCAACTAGGAGTGCACAATTTCCAAATGACCAGCAGGTGGCACTAAAAGGCAGATGCAGCTCAAGATGGGGACTTAACCTCCGTAACCCCCAGGTAAGAACCTGGGAGCCCACAGACCCTCTCTGGCCTGCACATGTGTCATCTGGCCTGCAGAGTACGAAATAATTGATTTTTAAATTACCTTCCAACATTTTTAGAACGAGTACAGGTATTTCCTATAAAACCTCCAGATTCTCTTGAAATACTGAAACATCTAGAAACAATGGACACTCATTCTCTACCAGGTCAAGAGCTGCCTGGAGCTGAGTGGCGACTGTCCTTTAGAGGGGCCAACTTGTCACTGTCCCTCGTCCACTCACTTAAGTAACCGCCAGACACTGTGGGCACTGGATTTTGGCACCCTGCGCACACCCTCAGCCCAACCTGTACACTTCATTTCACTGCAAAGTGTCTTTAAAATCACAAAGCAAGGAGAAGCAAACGTAAAGGATGGGGAACTTACCCGGTGACGCAATTCAGAAGAGGATTTAAGCGAATTTGCATGGGCTGTCCAGGAGTCTGGGACGTTGCCTGAGAGGCACAGTAGCCTTTGGAGACCTGAGCATGAGCAGCCTGGTCGGTGACGGGACCTCAAGGCAGGCTCTCAAGCTACCTTCGCCTTGTGTTTGTTCTCCAGCAGGTAGAGGGTAAGGGGAAATCATCTTCTAAGCTTTAATCAAGCTGTGGAAAATGCAGGACTCACGCATCGGCGAGCTGAAGGGAGAGAGCAGCTGTGCTCTGCAGCCCCTTCCTTCCTGGACTCACCAGCACAGGAGCCTGCACCCCACTGAGGGCACCACAGCTGTGTGGCTGCCCCTGGCTACGTGTGCCTTTTACTAACATTTGGACTGTGAGCTTCTCGAAGTCCAGGAGGATGCCTGGGTATAGACTAAGCCAGCACTACATCCACATTCATCAACCTGCCACCAAGGGCAGAGAGGTGTGAGACTGATCCGTGGACAGACAGATGATCTCATAAGGATACACCCTTCCCAGTTCCTCACCACCCTGCCTCGTCATATTTATGGGGTTTGTTCACCAAGACTCGTGACACGAAGGGTCATTTTTCCCTGCCCTTTGATTCCTGTGTAGTTCATATATTCCTAACAATGCGAATGAGTAAGGAAAATACTGTGGCGCACACACACTATCCAGATAAAATGCAGGTGTTTTCCTCAAGTCATCCACGATGGCTCCTTTTCCTTATGAATTCACCCTCCGGTCCGAACTCCTATTTCTAAGTACATCATAGCTCCTTGCAAACAACCTGAGCTGCCCGCAGCACCTTTGCACATGCTCAGTGGGGAAGAGCAAAGAGCCGAACACTGTGAAGCAGGAAGTCATAACTGGCTGTTAGAATGCCCCACGGGCTCCTCTGCTTTCAGCGCTCCTCCAGAAAACAGAGGCTTAATGCTCTTTTCATGTGTAAAAGCACACACAGCTTAAAGAAGTGGCTGTAGACAACCACTGCAGTGGAAGGCTCTAGACCAAGATTATGGGTGTGGGAGAGGAGACCACTGCGGAATGGCGCCTGCATCCTGGTCCTCAGTTATCCCTAGAAAGGATGCTGGAAAGAACCCCGAGAAGCTGCCATGGGGCCAGGAATGCGGAAGGAGGCGGATGGGAGGAGGAGGAAGCTGACTGCGGGGCAATTAAGTCAGCGGACACCATCCACAGGGAACGTGGTCTGTACCTGGAGCTGCCGCATCTGCTGGAGCTGCAGCCTGAGTTCGGCCACACTCCTCTTCATCTCGAGCAGGCTCATGTGGGCGGCGGAGGTGCCGGCAGGCGGGAGCTGGCTGGGTGGCCCCAAGGACTCCAGGGCGCCAAGAGGCTTCCCGCCGGAAACCTGGGGAGTTCCTAGGAGAAAAGAGCAGCAGAGTCGCTGAGAATGGCAGGAAGGAAAGGCTAAGCTGCAAGTCCCATCCCAAGAGACCACCGGTAACTCTGGAAATGCCTATTTCCTTCATGATGAAAAAGTGACATTGGTTCTCTAAAGGGCAAAAAGAGGGGATCGAATTTAAATAGATGAAGGAACGTGCATGCAGTGGTATAGCGTGTAGTCTGTAGAAGTCATGTTCTAGAAGTTTGGTGCTATAGGAAGGGAGGTCACAGAGCGGTATGTACAACATGATGCCACATTAAGGAACCTAGCTGTCTGTCTATCCATATATCTTCTTTAAACACACGGGTTTGCACAGAAAAAAGACAGAGGTACATACAACAAAGCGTTAATGGTAACTCTAGCTGCTGGTATTCTGTGAGTTTCCTATTTTTGATATCACTACTTTTTGTAGTTTAAAATTTGCATAGTGAACATCTATAATTTTTTTGAGGGGGGCTGCATCGCATGGCTTGTGGGATCTTATTTCCCAGACCAGGGATCAAACCCACACCCCCTGCAGTGGTAGCACAGAGTCTTAACCACTAGACCACCAGGGAATTCCCTATAGTTTTATAATAGAAAAAATAACTTAAAACGCTGGGCCCTAACACAGGCTGCTTACTGTGACTCTTCCCTACAGGCAGATGTATCCCAAGAACACCCACTTAGTTCTGGGCAGAGATCTGGCCGATCACCAAGGGGAAGCTAATAGGAACTGGGTACTAATCCCTTCGGGTTTCCAGCCCAAAAGAAGCAGGACCTCTGCATACATCTCCTTTAGTGAGAAAATCAGGCATGATGCGAATATTCTTTAGAAGAATCAAAAAAAAAAAAAAAAAAAGGCAGCAGAGAGAAACTCTTTCTCAGCAGTTTTGTTGCTGCCATAAACTTTTGCTCCCTGAGTGCAACTTAAATCATCCTCACGTAGTTCCTAAGTCCACCTGGGAAGGGCCTGATTTGAGCAAGTCTGTTTTAAAAATGTCCCCCAAAGGATCCAAGTAGCACTCACAGGATCAGCAAGGTGTGGGAATCAAAAGGAGATGCTATTTCCTTTTTAGGACAATGCAATTCTGTGGAAGAGGCTTCAAGTAGAGAGTAGACAAGGAATCCACAACACACAGACACACACACACTCACTCACACCTGAAGGGGCTGTTCAGCTCTCTTTCCTGTAAGGGACAAAGTGGAAGGTTTGCTTAGTCCAGGCCGGCCTTGCACGGCACGACCCTCTCGCTGCTCTGTGTACCAGGAGTGCTTAGAGCACAGCGGCCTTTCTTTCCATCTAGGCTCAACAGCCATGGAAACCCGTCCTTCCCCAGAATGCACAGCCCCGCAAGCCTCCCAGAGCTGCTGCCACGGCTACGGATGGTGCGCCAGTGAGCAAGGAAGTGCCTCGAAACTGTCCTCTTACTTGCGTGGCCTCAGCAATGCCAACGGAGAGCTGATGGAGCACCAAATTCCTCACCCCTGGGTGCCCGTCCCAACAGAACTGGTCTCCCAGCTCTCATGGCCCCCTTGGAGAGTCGGGGGAACACGTGGGAAATCATGTGAAGGATTTACAGAGGAGACCCAGCAGACCAGACGGTGAGCTTTTTGTTATCTTTATGAGCCCAACTGGCCACTTGCGTCATCACCAGTCATGACTCTGACCGACTTCTGACCATCCCCCAGATCAAAATCACCCTCGAGGGCTTCCCTGGTGGCGCAGTGGTTGAGAGTCCGCCTGCCGATGCAGGGGACACAGGTTCGTGCCCCGGTCCGGGAAGATCCCACATGCCGCGGAGCGGCTGGGCCCGTGAGCCATGGCTGCTGGGCCTGCACGTCCGGAGTCTGTGCTCCGCAACGGGAGAGGCCACAACAATGAGAGGCCCACGTACCACCAAAAAAAAAAAAAAATCACCCTCGAAAGAGCAAGATTTGCCATCTCTGTAATTATTCCAAAGAGTGTCCTCTAACTGTGAAGGTCCTCAGTGAAAGAACATCCAGTAACATTTCCAATAATAGCAGCCTGTCCGAGTTAACATAGCACCTTCGAGAACAAGTATTCTGAGGGGATGACAATGAATTGGAAGTCTTCCTTTAACACTCAGTCAAGTTACTTTATCATCACTCCACATTCTCAGGCATAGGTGTGTGTGTACACGTGTGCAAGCACACCCACCTACCCTCACCACACAACTTCATCTGTACAAATAATGACACCCTCGAGGTGTTTCTCCAACAAAAGTGACACTGCGCTAGCCAGCTACTCCTGTTCGGTTATGAGAACTGTCCTGCTAATTCCTCAGCCAAATGAAGGCACATGTTCCCTCAACAATCGTGCTTCTCCTCGTATATTCTGATGTCACCGTTGCACCTCGCCGACATCCTCCATGGAGGAGAGGCTCAAGTTTATGTGCCAGCTGCGAGAACTGAGTACCGATAACGGGTTTAAAATATATCTTTCACAACCGAGTTTCTTTATGGAATCTATGCTCATGTATAAAAGTTCCTCATCTATAACCGCTTAATCCACTAAATCCGGTTTCCAGCTCCATCATTCACTGCACTGGCCCTTTAGAAGGTGGCCAGTGGTCAGCTGTCAATCCAACAGACGCTGGGCTGCCATGATGGCACCCTGATGTGAGGCTGGGCTTTGTCAGTCACTCCTCTCCTTCTCAGTAACTGAAACTTTCCTTTCCCTCGTCTTCTTCCCTCTCCACAGCCCACTTGGTCAGCCTCGTTCCTGATTTCTTCCTCGGCCAACCTTCTGAATCCTGGCCTGCTTCTTCTCTCACTGGACATGACTTCAAGGGAGGTCACTTCCACAACGCCACCCACCAAGGTCCTCCACATCTTTGCCTCCAGCACACAATTCTCTTTACATCCCCATCCCCATACCTTCATGTTGCTACAGGACTTTTCCACAAGCAGGTTGAATTCATTATTTGTACTCATTTCTCCCAAATCTCTTTTGAATTCATTTTAGCCAATGGCACTATTATTCACTCAAGTATTTAAACCAGAAACCTGGAAGTCATTCTCAGCATCCACTTCCTAGTTGTGTGACCTTGGGCAACTGACACTCTCTCTCTCTCCCCCCCCCCACCCAGTTTCCTCATCTGTAAAATGGGTGTAAGGGTGATTGTGCAGGATGATGGAATTCACACATATAAACTGTTCCGCCTGGCGTCTGGCATAGAAGGACCCCACTGTGGCTGGCTGTGATTATTATTTTTTTAATTTTTTTAAAAATTTAGTTTGTTTATTTTTGGCTGTGTTGGGTCTTCGTTGCTGCACATGGGCTTTCTCTAGTTGCGGTGAGTGGAGGCTACTCTTCGTTATGGTGCACGGGCGTCTCACTGCGGTGGCTTCTCTTGTTGCGGGGCACGGGCTCTAGGCACACGGGCTTCAGTAGTTGTGGCTCGTGGGCTCTAGAGCGCAGGCTCCGTAGCTGTGGCGCACGGGCTTAGTTGCTCCGTGGCATGTGGGATCTTCCTGGACCAGGGCTCGAACCCGTGTTCCCTGCACTAGCAGGTGGATTCTTAGCCACTGTGCCACCAGGGAAGCACTGGCAGTGATTATTTCTCTAAGCAGAGTGAGGGGGAGGAGCCCCACCTGGAGTGGCAGCAGGTGGCAGTGGTGACAGGCTGAGAGCTATAGGCAGGTGCCCCAAAATCTATGGACGGAGCTGGATCTGGTGGGTGGGGACCCCGAGTGGTAAATGAGTTCCACTTCAGATTAGTCACGGGACCTGGGACCCGCTCTCCGAACCCACATGTGGGGTGGTCACATTCTAGTCCAGGGAGGAGAGTCAGCAATCAGTTTATCCTCAGAACCTCCCTTCCCTGCACCTCCCCCTCTCCAGGCAACGGCCTCTTCTTCCTCCTACCAAGGCCGCTCTTAGGTAACTTACTTCAGTCAGGTATATCTTAATATAAATCTTATTAAGTACACATTTGATGGGAATTTAATGGGTTTGGGGTTGGCCAGACTGGCTGCGAATCTTACTAGCTCCACAGCTAACATCTTCTTTACAGGGTTATGTGTTTAAATGATATAATACACTATAAAACACGTGCTATGACTGTGAAATGGGAAGTTCCTTCTGTTCTCTTATACCCACGGTACACCAAATATTCCTCAAGTAACAGGAAGTCTGGGTTTCCCTTTTTCATGTACCTTTGGCCAAATGAGCTTCCTTGACTTACTACATAATTCCGTGTACTTGTCTACAGAACAGCAATAATACTTCTCGTCGCTAACTTGCTAGGATTCTGGAAGAATATATTTTGCACATCGTACAAGGCTGCTATGGCAACGAAAGCCCTGTGGACCACATGTAGCCCTGACAGATTAGAATGAGAAAGACCAACCTCAGCAGAGACGCAGGGAAGCAAACCCACGTGTGTGTTGCCAGTGGCATCGAAAATTGGCCCAGCCTTTCAGAAGAGAAAACTGGCAGTGTGTCACCAGTGCTACTCAGCTGTTTGTCCCTTTGGATTTATTAATTCCACTTTGGGAAATGCATCCCAAAGAAATTACACCTGCTCCTTCCCCCATGCTTCAAAAAAGACATTTGCAAACTTTTTCAAAATGAAGAAATGAAGCAACCTACATTTCTTTAAAGGGACTGGGGCACCTTAACACAAAAGGATGAGGTATCATGACAGGTTGGTGGAGCATGTTGATGTGTGTCATGTGTGTATGGATGTGTGTTCAGTGTCCTCATCTGGAACATGGGAATCATGAGTGTACCTATCCCATGAGGCTGCGTCAGCGGGTAACAAGTTCAGGTTAGAAAAGCACTTAGAACAGTGCCTGGTACATAGGAGACTTCACTAAATGCTTCCTATTATTACTATTAATTATTATTTTACCAAAAGGGAAAAGGAATAAAGAAGAATACACAACAGCATGTACATATCAATTAGAACAATGGTATTGGATATGAATAATTTCTAGAATAGAATCCAGAGGAGTAAAATGTTTTAGTGTTTGGTAGCTTCCTCCTCCCAACCCCCCAACTTTATTAGTTACAATTGACATGTAACACCATACAACTTTAAGGTGTACAATGTGTTGATTTGATACACTTACATATTGCCATATGATTATTATCTAACTCGCCCATCCTGTCACATAATTACCATGTCTTTCTTGGGGTGAGAACATTTAAGATCTATTCTCTTGGCAACTTTCAAGTATATAGTTCAACACTGTTATCTATAATCACCATGCTGTACCTTAGAAATTATTCATCTTCTAACTGGAAGTTGGTACTTTTTGACCAACATCTCCCATGTCCCCCACCCCTGGCAACCACCCTTCTGCTGTTTCTACGAGTTCAGTAAGTGCCTTTTTTTCTGTAGGTTCATAATAGATCAGAAAATAGATGAATAAATATCTCCAAAGCAAACTGGCAGTTGCTATGAAGACAAGCTCAGCAGTTTCCATGAAACAATTCTCTGGCTGCCACCAAGGTCACTGACTGATTTCTAAGTAAACCAACCAATGCCATGAGGACTGGGAATGCTGGAAGAGCAGCCCTGCTGGCCTTACGGCTGAAGGGCCTGAACTTGGCTGGCGCGGAACCAGGACCAGTAGACGCGTCTCAACTTAAGTCTCCAGTTCTGTCTATTCTACCACGTGGCACTACACTCTGTGGCTTCCTCCAAATGGGGGGTTTCACCCAACTCGCCACATGCTTACTGAGTAATTCAGTAGCCAAGCATGTCCCTGGTGACGATTTCTATTTCTAACCCAAGGGAAGGGAAGACTTCATATTCTTGAGAGAGGCCCACCTTGAGTCCGCAGGATAAGATGGACATCAAATATACCTGGATACTAGTAAAGTGCACAGGGACTGTAACTGGGGTCTCTTTGAGGGGATGCTGGCATTTGAAAGCAGGCCCTGGTCCAAGTATGCCTTTTTCTCCTGCCTTGACCCATGGGGGCTCCCTATCAGCTCGTGCCCCTTTCTCATCCGGCCACATCCTGCAGCTGGGCCGAGGCCCTTCCCCACTGTAGAACCTTCCACTGCCTTCCCTCTGCACTTAGAGTAGTATCTAAATTCCTCACCACAGCATCTGTACATGCTTTGCTCTCTACTTGAATGCCTCTTTCCTTCTGTCCTCATCCTTTTGGCCTCAGTTTATTTTACTTCCTCAGGGAAATGGCCTTGGCTGAGGCCAGCTCTCTTGGGTAAACATTCATCCTGCACTTTTCCTTAACACTCAGCACACATATAATGACCTGTCACAGATCCATTTTCTGCATCGGATTAGGGAGTAGGGAGCCCTGTCCTAGTGATGTCCACTGTCCTGGTCCAGTATCAGGCATAGAAGCATTTGTTGGATATATGGCCTCATAAATGAATAAATGAATGAGGAAGTGAATAAATGAATGAAGACTGAAGGGAGAGGACTAAAGACTCCCCCCTGCAAATTAATGACTCATCTGGAACTTCAGCATTCAGCAGGGAAGGGGTGGTGTAGGGAGTTACCCCAGAAGCCTCTGAAGTTGCAGCACATAGGTGACCTGGGGAGAGGTTAATACATCTGGAAGCAAACCAGGCTCGTCACAGGCCGCCTCCAGGCCTCCTGCAGGTCTGGAGAACACTCACCTGCTCCATCTGTGTGGTTCTTATTGGTTGTAGTTTTCATCATTTTCTCGCTGAAGGAAAGAAAAAGAGAGTCAGCGATACAGTGTCCCAAATGTGTTTCCCCCCCTTCCATTCACTATTCTAAGCAATCAGCAGCAGCTAGTGAGGGTATTAAGCAATGAAGGTATTTCAGCATCAGCACCACTATTGGCCGCGATGGAAAAGGCTTCCCAGGTGTGCAGCTGAGGCACGCTCATGGCTCTCAGATGACGGAGGATGTGGATACATGTGGATGGTGGCGGCAGGCACTGCACAGTGGTCCATGAAGCCACATGCACTGGGAAGCCCATTTACCCTTTTGGGCCAAAGAATTACCAGAAATAGACAAGCAAACAAACAAACCATGATTCATAGAGATGTGGATATTTTCAGCCTTGAAATGATTACAAGAAAACGATTGGAATGAATGAATGATCTTAATCATTAAAGAGAAACAGATTGAATTACTTTGAATTGGTTTGCTTTCTTTTTTTTTTTTTTTTTTTACCTAGATGCATCTTTGCTATTACTTGTAAGGGGCCCTTTAAAAAGCGCAGACTGAACAAGGCCAGTTAAACTGGCAATCTGCTTCTCCATGGCTTGCATCCTCTCTCTGTAAAACAAGAGAATTGTTTGTTAAAGCTTATGTTGACTTTCAGACTGGTTTGTCTAGGTGAATGATCATCTGAGGGTTATAAAAGTTCCACTTAGCAGGCCTCCAAAGTTCACCCCAACCTGGCTTGGGGAAGCTAACGAGCCTGCAAATTCCCACTGAGCTCAAGATTTGATGGTCAGAGTTTAGTATTAACCCGATGACCTTACTGCAAAGACACTGGACAGACCAGCAGAGGCCCCATGGAAAATGGAAAAGCTTGGAAATAATTCTCTTTGCACATCTTTGTGTTTTTGAGCCTTTCTGCCCTTCTTTTACTACTTGACCTCTGCACCAGCGGGGCCCTAGGCCACTTCTGAGCTGTGCCCCTCCCCGCAGCTGGAAGGCTGCTGACTGATTTTGGTGTAAATGATGGAGATGTTCGTTGTGTGTTTGGAGTAAAATTTGTTGTAAAGCCCAAAAGCAACACAAAGTGAATGTCTCTTACGAACATGGAAAAGTGTGCTTGAAATCTATGTCTTCCTTGAGGGTAGAGGGTCCTCAAATCAATGTCATAGGAACCTGGGGGCTTTTACAGGATCAAAAGCAGGAAAACAAATACCCCTAACAAACAACTTGGTTAACTCAAGACCTAAATAAAAACTCTTCCCAATTTTGATATTATGCACAGATACGACACCTCTCTGTTCACGGCTCTACAGTGCTACGCACGATTCATGTAGCTTTTGAAACTGGCTCACATTTCTGTACCTCAGACAATGGCGGTGCCATGGAACTATTACCAGTATTCCCAACACATTATCAAATCACCACCACAGAGTGACCTCTGCTAAGGACAGCTAACACACATGCAATGGCATGTGAATTCAGTTATACCTACTTGGTCGTTCAAGACAATAAGAGAGAGAAGGGAGAAGAGTTAGAACAGTGTGGACACCTGGACTACCATCGTATCCCATCAGCAAGTGTCTAGTCCCAGCCTGAGACAGAAAAGGGACCCCATTCTTCAGTGGGGCTCTCAGTCCCATGGGCCTCTTGTAGTATGAGCAATGGTGATGATTCCTGGGCTACAAACAGCACTTTCAGACACTGTGGCTTTTAAATACAAGCCAACTACTTTATCTGGTACCCAACAGAAAGAGTCATGGTGGGCTGTTCTTTCACTAGAACAAAATAACTGGCTATGCTGGGCTTCACGAGAGACGCTGTATCTGTATCTTGAACTTCATGGCAATCAAGAGGACTTTCAAGGGTGATTTTGTTCATACACAACTTTTTGGTCTTGCATTTTGCCTTTGGAATACAACTCTTAGTGCCGTAAAAAAAACATTGAGATTCATTTCACAATTGCAAGCTTCTGACTTCAGAATTCCATGCATTTTCTTTAGTTTAAAATGGATGGTTGTGTCACAATATTGGGTTTCTTGAATGTAAGTCATGCAGTCTGGAGAGTTAATGGTTGTCAACCCACTGGGGGGAAAATTAAGTATTAATAGTATGATCTCTTGGTTCTAATAGTGTGGAAAGAAGAAATCTCAAACAGCGAGAAGAGAAATGCATCTACTCGGAGTGACTTTCCAAGTGTTTCCAGGCATAGCTGTGAACGCTAAACCTCTGAGGTGCGGAGCGTTTTCAGTTATACGTGTATTCTTGGTGGCCTGTCTACCATTAAGCAGTGCATGGCCAAAGAGAAAAATAAGAAATTCCACTCAGGAAAGCAGGTTAGTAAATACCCATTGGAGATCCCAAGTTTATCAGACCCAAGTTGCATGGCACCTCGGAAACGATGGGGTGGTGGCTGGTCTCCATGTGTCGGGGGTACAGACTCACACAAATGAGCTCTTGGGAAATGGACCACTTCTGGGGGGACCTGCTGAGCTCCAGGTAGAAGCTGTCCAGAACCCCCATTCTTCCCACAGTAATGCCGGAAGCCAAACTCAAGACCCTAAGAGCGGTGGAGAGCTACCCCTAGATGTACGAGTTTACTGCTCTTATTCACTCCTAGGCAAATGCAAAGGATTTCATTTCTTTTAAAATGGCAGGACATTCTTAGGGTCTAGACAGCTTTGGTTAGGAAGAGGCTTAACGGGTTCTGTGAAGCTGTAGTGCCGGATACAAAGGTGCTGAGACAGACTAACTACACTCAAGAGACAATCATATTAAGAAATGTAAACAGTAGGTAAGTCCACAAAAGCAGAGAATAAGCAAGAGTCTGGTGGGGGAGAAACGGCAGATGGATTCCAGTGCTGGCCTAGGCACGGTCCCGATTAGGGCTAAAGCAGTGTACTCTCTGCTCCCTCTCTGGTCACCAGCTTTCATTAACTGGTCTAACAAAGGAGGGCAGCAGCATTAAAAACCGAAACAAAGCACGAGAATCATTGCAGATTCAAGACCTTGACCGTCAACAGATTCATCACCGTGGTGAGAACTGCCGAATGGGTCAGCACAGGTGGGTCCTCTCAAAGGGGTGTCCACAGGGCTTCGTACGTGCCTTTGGCATCCTCCTTGGCTCAGCAGGTACTTGGCTTCTCACCCATCTTCCCCTAGACAACGGTTTTAGGATGCAGAGAAAGAAAACCCACAAACGGCACCCCACTCTCCTGACTACCCAGGGATGATGTGGACGTAGGATGAGGGTCTGGAGGCTGTGGAGCAAAAGCCCTACGTTTAGTCCAGATATCCACACACTTGTTCTCCTTTTTGTATCTGTGAGGACAGGACTGGATGCTCCTTGGGTGGCCTCCTCCAGGCTATGTCACCAGTGGGGTCACCAGGAAGGAGACATGATGTGTCAGAACCTTGAGAGTTCAGTACACTTGAGCTTGACGGGCAAGGGAGAGCGATTCTCTCCCCCTGCTCAGGAACCAGTGCATGCCCCAGGCGCTGTGCACACGGATGGCACATGCGTGTTCCACCGTCTTGGCCAAATCCACTTCACAGAAATACAATTCTTTTGACACATGGTAATGAGAAAACTTTTTCCCTCCTGTTTAATCATCAAAGTGTTTCTGGTTTCAGGATTCATTTGAGGGAGATTATCTGACTTATAAATTCATAAATAAGATTGTCTTTCCATTTCATGGTTGGTAATCTGGAAACAATTTTATGGTTTAACTAAATTTCAGCAACTGGAAACTTAGGCAGACTTCTCCCATGATGAAATGTTATGAAGTATGTTTTAATGGAAAAGGAGAAAAAAGAGAAATGCAGTGGAAGAAGAGAAATTAAAACAACCCTGTCATTTTACTGCAGTGGCAATTTTGTACGATAATCATCAGAATACTAAAGATGTTTAAGTTAATCCTTGCCAGTATCACTTGGTTTAAGGTATTCCAGGGGCAGGTATAATTACTGTTGAAAAGATGGTTTAAAAGTGATTTCATAAACCATTTTATATCATTCCATAAACCATACTTATGTGATTAGTATGTATGGTTAACTAGTCATTTAGTGTCATAAGTCAGGCTGGCTGAATGAATTTTCTCGGGGTCCAAGCATAATATTAATAAAAAATTCAAATCCAATCCAGAGAATGTGCTGATCCCAGTATTAAATTCCTGTTGCTACAACCAGCTTTCCTGTGAGCCCCATGTCTGCCTGTGAAGATGAAGCTAAACCCAGTCTGCTCGTGGTCTGCTCTCTGTCTGCAGAGTCCAGGGAAGGAAAAAAAAAAATCTGCGTTTGGGGAGATATTTTTAGCCAGTGAGTCCATTCATACGACTTTGATTTAAGTTTTCACTTTCAATGGTTTTTGACTGGGGACTTGTCTTTGGACTGACTGAGGCCTCCTTACGCCTGAATTAAATCTTTATCATTGTGTATCTAGGTAAATTAATGGCTATTAAAAAACTAGTAGTGGGCTTCCCTGGTGGCGCAGTGGTTGAGAGTCCGCCTGCTGACGCAGGGGACACAGGTTCGTGCCCCAGTCCGGGAAGATCCCACATGCCACCGAGTGGCTGGGCCCGTGAGCCATGGCCGCTGAGCCTGCGCATCCGGAGCCTGTGCTCCGCAACAGGAGAGGCCAAAACAGTGAGAGGCCCGCGTACCGCAAAAAAAAAAAAAAAAAAAAAAATCGTAGGCAACAGTACTGCCTGGGTACCACTGCATGCTGCTTAGGGATAACAGCCACGTCTTGCACCTTTTCTTGCATCCTCAGTCCTTAGAGGAGGACTGGGCACACAGAGGCTCATGAAGTATCATCTATAACCCTGACCTTGAAGACTGCTATCTCTCCCCCTGCCCTCTGCTCATGGAGAAAGGAGACTAGGGCTGTTCTACCTTCCCATTGCCACTTCAATCCGTCATCGGTCCAAACGCTCAGCATCTCCCCTGCTTCTGAGTTCTGAATTACTCATCCTTAAGTTCCCTACCAGCATCCAGGAAATTCCCTCACATCCTTGGATGACCTCAGCACAGGAAGTTGGCCTCCTGGCTGCCACACCCCAGGCCATGACCTTTTACAGCTTCAACATCCGCACCAATAACCCTTTCAGAAATTTGGCACTAAGATCCCCAAACTCTTCTTCAGACGTTCTCTGACCTTAAATCCTTACTTGATACAGTTTTACGTTCTAGATCTGAAACTCCAAAATCTCCTTTAAGAATAGCAATCTTTGGTTGTCTTCTGTTCCCTTATTCACACAAACCAGCTCTTTGCCTGCATGCTGGCCTTACCTCCTTCATTGCCAGCCATCAATACCGTGTGGGGGGCTTCCCTGGTGGCACAGTGGTTGGGAGTCCACCTGCCGATGCAGGGGACACGGGTTCGTGCCCCGGTCTGGGAAGATCCCACATGCTGTGGAGCGGCTGGGCCCGTGAGCCATGGCCGCTGAGCCTGCGCGTCCGGAGCCTGTGCTCCGCAATGGGAGAGGCCACAACAGTGAGAGGCCCGCGTACCGCAAAAAAAAAAAAAAAAAATACTGTGTGGGAATTCCTTTTAATTTTCCTGCTCCTTACCTGGTAGACCCCCTCACATACTCTCCACTGTCCTGACCTCTTTCTCAGCCTGGCTGTCCCTCTGCTGGTATGACTTTGCCCCTGAATGACTGAGGAGCAGAACAGATGAGAAGAAATTGACTGGTGTGGTGGCAGTGAGGTCGAGAGCAAGGGCTGGAGTCTGGGCATCTTCGGATACAGCTCTGATAGCATCCTCTGCTGTCCCATGTGGAATGTGAGAGACAGCGTCAATGAGACACCAAGGCTTTTGGCCCAAGTAATGGATGAAAGAAGTAGTCATACCCGAGATGGGAAGAGAGGAGTTCGTTTTTGGACATGCTGAGTTGACCAACAGACACTCAAGGGGAGATACAAATCAGTGCTCATAAATCACTGCATGTCTCTGAGTCTCAGTTTCCTCAACCATCAAACTAGGATAACAACTGCCTTAGCTGTCCCACAGGGCTGTCCTCCTACAGTGACATGGGGAAGGAGGGCAAAGGAGAAAATACATGCACCAGCACATTATAACAGGCAAGACCTTATGGGTACGTAAGGCTTCCTTTTATCCCTTCAAGTTCATTCATTCAGCAACGATTCTTCTGGCATCAACTATGCCAGACACAATTCTAACTGCTGGGGCATTAGTGATGAATAAAACAAAGGGCTTGGTGGAGTCAAGGTGGTGGAGTGGGAGGACACAGCGTTCACGTCTCCCCACAACTAGGGCACCTGCCAGATGCTGGTGGGGGACCTCGACACTCAAGGAGACGGGAGGAACACCCGAGCGACTGGGTAGGACATGGGGGGGATTGAGGGGGGAGGAAAAGTGGAGGCCGATGGGACCAGTGCCCCTGAGGGGTGTCTGGGAGGGGGGAGAGGTTCCCACACCTGGAGGGACCCTCGGGGGCTCGGAGGATCAGGGGAGAGTGCAGCTAGCATTTCCCTGCCCAATCAGGCCCCGGGAAGCCTGCTGGGTCCCGGGCTGGGTTCTCTGCCTTCTGGGGCCCTCTCCAGCCATGCTGGTCCTAGGGGCGTAGGGAGGGAGAGAAGAGGAGGAGAGGCAGACAGGGAGGGGCCCTCCAGGATCGGAGGATCAGGGGAGATGCGGCTAGTTTCCTCAATCCACCTGGGCCCTGGGAAGCCTGCTGGGCTTCCGGGCCTGGTCCCCTGCCTTTCAGGGTCCCCTCCAGCTGCATGGGTCATGGGGCCAGCTGGGGGGTGGCAGGCAGTGAGAAGAGGAGAGATGAACAGGGAAGGAGCCTCCAGAATCAGAGGATGGGGGGAACGCACCTAGTGTTTCCCCACCCACTCGGGCCCAGAAAGCCTGCTTGGGTCCTGGGCCTGCTTCTCTGGCCTCCGAGGCCAGAGGCACTCCTGGGCCCCTCCAGCCATGCTAAGCCTAAGCACCCCCCCAACCCCAGGGCCTTTCCCAACCGTGCGGGTTCTAAACCTAGACCCTGCCCCGGCCTAAACCTCGCCCCTGCCAAAGCCCTGCCCCCCATAGCCAAGGCCTTTTCCAGCTTTTTTTTTTTTTTTGCTATTGTGGTTCTGTTTTACCTTCTGGCTGTTCTTTCATCTATATTTTTATTTTTTCTAACATATCTGTTAGTTTTCTCATCTTATTTTATTTTTTACTCTTTGTTATTATTCTGCTCCTTTTTTTTTTTTTTTTTTTTTTTTGCCACCCCGTGCAGCTTGCAGGATCTTGTTTCACATGCTGGGGGTCGGGCCTGAGCTCCTGTGGTGGGAGCTCTGAGTCAGGACCACTGGACTAACAAAGAACCTCAGACCCCAAGGAATATTCATCAGAGTGAGATCTCCCGTAGGTCCTTATCTCAGCACCAAGACCCAGCTCTACCCAACAGCCTACAAACCCTAGTGTGGGAAGCCTCAGGCCAAACAACCAGGAAGACAAGAACACAATCCCACCCATTAAAAAAAAAATTGAGATGACAAAAATATATGTTACAGATGAAGGAACAAGGTGAAAACCTACAAGAACAAATAAATGAAGAGGAAATAGGCAACCTACCTGAAAAAGAATTCAAAGTAATGATAGTAAAGATGATCCAGAATCTTAGAAAAAGATGGAGGCACGGATCGAGAAAATACAAGAAATGTTTGACAAAGATCTAGAAGAACTAAAGAACAAACAAACAGAGATGAACAATACAATAGCTGAACTGAAAAATACACTAGAAGGAATCAATAACAGAATAACTGAGGTAGAAGAACGGATAAGTGAGCTGGAAGACAGTAAGGTGGAAATAACTGCTGAGGAGCAGAATAAAGAAAAAAGAATGAAAAGAATTGAAGACAATCTCAGAGATCTCTGGGACAACATTAGACGTACCAACATTTGAATTATAGGGGTCCCAGAAGAAGAAGAGAAAAAGAAAGGGTCTGAGAAAATATTTGAAGAGATTATAGTCAAAAATTTCCTTAAGTGGGAAAGGGAATACCCAACCAACTCCAGGAAGCACAGAGAGTCCCATACAGGATAAAACCAAGAAAAAACACTCCAAGACACATGTTAATCAAACTAACAAAAATTAAATTCAAAGAAAAAATATTAAAAGCAGCAAGGGAAAAGCAAAACATAACATACATGGGACTCCCCATAAGGTTATCAGCTGATTTTTCAGCAGAAACTCTGCAGGCCAGAAGGGAGTGGCAGGATATACTTAAAGCAATGAAAGAGAAAAACCTACAACCAAGATTACTCTACCTGGCAAGGATCTCATTCAGATGAAGAAATCAAGAGTTTTACATACAAGCAAAGTTAAAGAGAATTCAGCACCACCAAACCAGCTTTACAACAAATGCTAAAGGAACTTCCCTAGGCAGGAACACAAGAGAAGAAAAGGACCCACAAAAACAAACCCAAAACAATTAAGAAAATGGTAATAGGAACATACATATCGAAAACTACCTTGACTGTAAATGGATTAAATGCTCCAACCAAAAGACACAGACTGGCTGAATGGATATAAAAACAAGACCCATATGTATGCTGTCTACAAGAAATCCACTTCAGACCTAGGGACACATACAGACTGAAAGTGAGGGGGTGGGAAAAGACATTCCATGCAAATGGAAATCAAAAGAAAGCTGGAGTAGCAATACTCATATCAGATAAAATAGACTTTAAAGAATGTTAACAAGAGACAAAGAAGGACACTACATAATGATCAAGGGATCAATCCAAGAAGAAGCTATAACAATTATAAATATATATGCACCCAATATAGGAGCACCTCAATACATAAGGCAAATGCTAACAGCTATAAAAGGGGAAACTGACAGTAACACAGTAATAGTGGGGGACTTTAACACGCCACTTACACCAATGGACAGATCATCCAGACAGAAAATTAATAAGGAAACACAAGATTTAAATGACACAATAGACCAGATAGACTTAACTGATATTTATAGGACATTCCACCCGAAAGTGGCATAATACACTTTCCTCTCAAATGCACACAGAACATTCTCCAGGATAGATCACATCTTGGGTCACAAAGCAAGCCTCAGAAAATTTAAGAAAATTGAAAACATATCAAGCATCTTTTCCGACCACAATGCTGTGAGATTAGAAATCAATTACAGGGAAAAAACTGTAAAAAACACGAATACATGGAGGCTAAACTACTAAATAACCAAGAGATCACTGAAGAAATCAAAGAGGAAATAGAAACATACATAGACACAAATGACAATGAAAACAGGATGACCCAAAACCTATGGGACGCAACAAAAACAGTTCTAAGAGGGAAGTTTATAGCAATTCAATCTCACCTCAAGAAACAAGAAAAATCTCAAACAAACAATCTAACCTTACACCTAAAGCAACTATAGAAAAAAGAACAAAGAAAACCAAAAGTCAGTAGAAGGAAATAAATCATAAAGATCAGAGCAGAAATAAATGAAATAGAAATGAAGAAAACAATACCAAAGATCAATGAAACTAAAAGTTGGTTCTTTGAGAAGATAAACAAAATTGATTAACCTTTAGACAGAATCATCAAGAAAAAAAGGAAGGGGATGCAAATCAATAAAATTAGAAATGAAAACAGAGCAATCACAACTGACACTGCAGAAATACAAAGGATTATCAGAGACTACTAAAAACAACTATGTCAATAAAATGGACAACCTGGAAGAAATGGAGAAATTCTTGGAAAGGTACAATTTTCCAAGACTGAACCAGGAAGAATTAGAAAATATAAACAGACAAATCACAAGCACTGAAATTGAGACTGAAATTAAAAATCTTTTTCCACAAACAAAAGTCCAGGACCAGATGGCTTCATAGGCAAATTTTAGCAAACATTTAGAGAAGAGTTAACACCTATCCTTCTCAAACTCTTCCAAAAAATTGCAGGGGGAGGAACACTCCCAAATTTGTTCAACGAGACCACCATCACCCTGATACAAAAACTAGACGAAGTTATCATACACACAAAAATTACAGACCAATGTCACTGATGAACATAGATGCAAAAATCCTCAACAAAATACCAGCAAACAGAATCCAACAACACATTAAAAGGATCATACACCATGATCAAGTGGAATTTATCCCAGGAATGCAAGGATTCTTCAATATACGCAAATCAATCAATGTGATACACCATATTAACAAATTAAGGAATAAAAACCATATGATCATCTCAACAGATGCAGAAAACACTTTTGACAAAGTTCAACACCGATTTATGATAAAAACTCTCCAGAAAATGGGCATAGAGGAAACCTACCTCAACATAAAGGCCATATATGACAAACACAAGCAAACATCATTCTCAATGGTGAAAACCTGAAAGTGTTTTCACTAAGATCAGGAACAAGACAAGGATGTCCACTCTCACCACTCCTATTCAACACAGTTTCGGAAGTCCTAACCACGAGAATCAGAGAAGAAAAAGAAATAAAGGAATCCAAATTGGAAAAGAAAAAGCAAAACTGTCACTGTTCGCAGGTGACATGATACTATACATAGAAAATACTAAAGATGCCACCAGAAAACTACTAGAGCTAATCAATGAATATGGTAAGGTTGCAGGATACAAAATTAATGCACAGAAATCTCTGGCATTCCTATACACTAATGATGAAAAATCAGAAAGAGAAATTAAGGAAACAATCCCATTTACCACTGCAACAAAAAGAATAAAATACCAAGGAATAAACCTACCTAAGGAGGCAAAAGACCTGTACTCAGAAAACTATACTGATGAAAGAAATCAAAGATGACACAGACAGATGGAGAGATACACCATGTTCTTGGATTGGAAGAATCAATATTGTGAAAATGACTATACTACCCAAAGCAATCTACATATTCAATGCAATCCCTATCAAATTACCAATAGCATTCTTTACATAATTAGAACAAAATATTTTACAATTTGTATGGAAACACAAAAGACCCTGAACAGACAAAGCAATCTTAAGAAAAACAGAGCTGGGGGAATCAGGCTCCCCGACTTCAAACTATACTACAAAGCTATAGTAATCAAGACAATATGGTACTGGCACAAAAACAGAAATATAGAACGACCAAAGATAAACCGATGCACATATGGTCACTTAATTTATGACAAAGGAGCCAAGGACATACAATGGAGAAAAGACAGCCTCTTCAATAAGTGGTACTGGGAAAACTGGGCCGCTATATGTAAAAGAATAAAAATTAGAACATTCCCTAACACCATACACAAAAATAAACTTAAAATGGATTAAAGACCTAAATAAATGTAAGTCCGGACAGTGTAAAACTCTTAGAGGAGAACAGGAAAAACACTCTCTGACATAAACCACAGCAAGATCTTTTTGACCCACCTCCTAGAGTAATGAAAATAAAACCAAAAATAAACAAATAGAACCTAAGTAAACTTAAAACCTTCTGCACTGCAAAGGAAACCATAAACAAGACGAAAAGACAACCCTCAGAATGGGAGAAAATATTTGCAAACAAAGCAGCGGACAAAGGATTAATCTCCAAAATATAAACAGCTCATGGAGCTCAATATCAAAAAAACAAACAACCCAATTACAAAATGGGCAGAAAACCTAAATAGACATTTCACCGAAGAAGACATACAGATGGCCAAGGGTCACGTGAAAAGATGCTCAACATCACTAATTATTAGAGAAATGCAAATCAAAACTACAATGAGGTATCACCTCACACCGGTCAGAATGGCCATCATCAAAAAATTTACGAACAATAAATGCTGGAGAGGGTGTGGAGAAAAGGGAACCCTCTTGCACTGTTGGTGGGAATGTAAAGTGATACAGCCACTATGGAGAACAATATGGAGGGTCCTTAAAAAACTAAAAATTGAACTATCATATGACCCAGCAATCCCACTACTGAGCATATACCCTGAAAAAACCATAATTCAAAAGGACACATGCACCCCAATGTTCATTGCAGCACTATTTACAATAGCCAAGTCATGGAAGCAACCTAAATGCTCACCGACAGACAAATGGATAAAGAAGGTGTGAGGGCTTCCCTGGTGGCACAGTGGTTGAGAGTCCGCCTGCCGATGCAGGGGACACGGGTTCGTGCCCCGGTCCGGGAAGATCCCACATGCCGCGGAGCGGCTGGGCCCGTGAGCCATGGCCGCTGAGCCTGCGCGTCCGGAGCCTGTGCTCCGCAACGGGAGAGGCCACAACAGTGAGAGGCCCGCGTACCGGGGGAAAAAAAAAAAAAAAAGAAGAAGATGTGGTACATATATACAATGGAATATTACTCAGCCATAAAAAGGAACAAAATTGGGTCATTTGTAGAGATGTGGATGGACCTTGAGCCTGTCATACTGAGTGAAGCCAGAAAGAGAAAAAGAAATATCGTATATTAATGCATTTATGTGCGATCTAGAAAAATGGTACAGAGGAACCTATTTGCAGGGCAGGTATAGAGACACAGGCATGCAGAAGGGACATGTGGACCCACTTGGGGAAGGGGATGGTGGGACGAATTGGGAGATTAGGATTGACATATACACACGACCATGTGTAAAACAGAGAACAAGTGGGAACATGCTATGAAGCACAGGAAGCTCAGCTCGGTGCACTGTGATGACCGAGATGGGTGGGATGGGGGGGAGGTGGGAGGGAGGGGATATATGTACACACATAGCTGATTCACTTCATTGTACAGCAGAAACTAGCACAACACTGTAAAGCAACTATACTCCAATAAAACAAACAAACAAACAAACAAATAAATAAATAAAACAAAAGGCTTACCCTAGTGGAATTTACATTCTAGGGGTTGAAAGTAATGGTACAACATACTAAATAAGTTAAAAAAAATAAAAATAAAAATAAAAAAATAAAAATAAAAAATTTATATATCTATCACTGGCCAAAAAGTTCGTTCGGGTTTTTCCATACAATATTGTGGAAAAACCTGAATGAACTTTTTAGCCAAGCCTATATATATATATGTATATAAATATATATAAATATACAGATATTACTTATTTATAATGTAATAATATATTATTTGTAATATCAATATACTAATTAGACGGTTATGTGTATGTGCATAGGTACGTGTGTAGGTGTGCCTTGCTGAGCTGATGGCCTTCGGGTGAAGCCCTGACGTCAGGGAGGAGCCATCCAGGTAGATGAAGGTGGAAGGAAGCACAAGGCAAAGGAAGAGTAAATGCAAACTGCCAGAGGCAAGAAAAGTCCCAGGAAGTTCAAACACAGGAAGCCAGTGAACGAGGTCATGGCAGGAAACGTAAGAAACTGAATGAACTTGACACACAGAGGAAACAGGGACCACCTTCCCCCACGGGGCTCCCTTGTTAAACAGAGGCGCCCCTTCTCTTTACCCCCATAACCCAAGGAGAACCGCATCCTGCCAGCTGCAGAATTCTAGACTCACACAAATGTCTAGTTAGGGGGAACTTATTTTAGACCCCCCGGGTTTTCTTTCCATTCTGGTCTTGTGATCTTGACTGAAGACAAAAAAAAAAAAAAATGTGTGGCAGGCCCAGCAGGCTGGGCAAAGCTCAGCCACACCCGGGCCTGTGCTCCTGACGGGCACAATGGCTGACTTCGGTGAGGGGAGGTTTCTGCACAGCATAGCAATTGCACCTGGAAAAACTCCAGGTCGCCTTTAATCTATTTCACAACCTACTGTCTGGGAGGGCTGTTCTGGCTGAGACCAGAATGCGGACCTAAGCCAGCCTCTGGACACACAGTGCCTCAGACACACAGTCTCCAAACGGCCTGTGCGCTAGTGCTCCTTTATGCAAAGGGGCTATGGCCTCACGGTGTTATGTCATAAAGTCTCTTATTTATGGAGAACTTTCCAGTTCACAAAGCGATTTTACACCCGTTTTCATTTCAACAGAACCCGCAGGAGGTCCTAGTTACCATCCCCTGGTCACAACAAGGACACCGAGGCTTACTGGCAAGGCAGGGTCTAAGGAAACACAGCCGGTCATGCGTACCCCCTCCCCGATCCAGGGCTCCCAGCAGGGCTCTGGGCCACCTCCTGTGACTCACCCACCATCTGGGGTGAGGCTCCACTTCCCAGCTGACGAGAGCCTTCGCTCCCCAGGGCAAGCCTACACCCTGCCTTATGATATCATCTGCTTTGCATTTTCTTCCTCTTCCCTGAGGGCAATTTTTAATATTCCTGCTCTGGAAGTGACAGAGCTTTTTTTTTTTTTTTTTTTTTTGGTGCAGGTACAAACCAGTATGAATAGCTGTCTGTTCATGTTCTGGCTACTTGAATACAGACCTGTATTTGACCTTCCAATGAGTGAAGGTATCAGAGGATACGGGGTGATGGTCTCTTGAGTGATCCTACGGGGGCTGCAGAAGGAAGCTCCCCACTCCCACCTTTTTTTTTTTTTTTAATATATTTATTTATTTTTGGCTGCATTGGGTCTTCGTTGCTGCACACAAGCTTTCTCTAGTTGCGGCGCGCGGGCTTCTCATTATGGTAGCTTCTCTTTGTTGTGGGGCATGGGCTCTAGGCGTGCAGGCTCAGTGGTTGTGGCTTGCGGGCTCTAGAGCACAGGCTCAGTAGTTGTGGCACATGGGCTCAGTAGTTGTGGCTCGCAGGCTCTAGAGCGCAGGCTCAGTAATTGTGGCACAAGGGCTTAGTTGCTCCGCGGCATGTGGGATCTTCCTGGACCAGGGCTCGAACCCGTGTCCCCTGCATTGGCAGGCAGATTCTTAACCACTGTGCCACCAGGAAAGCCCTTCCCACCTGCTTTTGATCCACAGATTCTCAGGGTGGACTTCAAAGAGATAAGATAATGATTCCTAGGGAAAAGAAGGAAGGCATTTCCTATACTTGGTCTCTCTCATGGGTTTCTTTTCTTTCTCTCTCTCTTTTTTTTTTTTGGTCTTCTTAGATCCCTGTGCTTGTTCCAGGAGTAGGGACACACTGCCTTTATTACAAAGACAAAAAACAACTGAGGCTGCATGATAGTGAAAACATCATTTGACCAAAGAAGTAGCAATCATTGGTCCTTTGGAAAGTGTCCTGTTTCTCCTTCTAAAAGTCTGCAATTAAGAGATCGGGGGCTTCCCTGGTGGCGCGGTGGTTGAGAGTCCACCTGCCGATGCAGGGGACACAGGTTTGTGCCCCGGTCCGGGAAGATCCCACATGCCACGGAGCGGCTGGGCCCGTGAGCCATGGCCGCTGAGCCTGCGCATCTGGAGCCTGTGCTCCACAACGGGAGAGGCCACAACAGTGAGAGGTCCACATACAGCAAAAAAAAAAAAAAAAAGAGAGAGAGAGAGATCGGATCCCTTCATCCTACATTGTTGGTGGGAATGTAAATTGGTGCAGCCACTTTGGAAAACAGTTAAAAAACTAAAAATAGAGTTGCCATATGATCCAGCAATCCCACTCCTGGGCATGTATCCAGAAAAGATGAAAAGTCTATTTCAAAAAGGTACATGCACCCCAACGTTCATAACAGTACTATTCACAATAGCCAAGACATGGAAACAACCTAAACGTCCACTGACAGATGAATGGATAAAGATGATGTGTTACATACAGACAATGGAATACTACTCAGCCACAAAAAAGAATGAAATAATGCCATTTGCAGCAACATGGGTGGACCTAGAGATTATCACACTAAGTGAAGTAAGTCAGACAAAGACAAATACCATATGATATCACTTACATATGGAATCTAAAATATGACACAAATGAATTTATCTATGAAACAGAAATAGACTCACAGAGAACAGACTTGTGGTTGCCAAGGGGACAGGGGGTTGGGGGAAGGATGGATTGGGAGTTTGGGATTAGCAGAGGCAAACTATTATATATAGGATGGATAAACAACAAGGGAACTATATTTGGTATCCTGTGATTAAACCATAATGGAAAAGAATATGAAAAAGAATATGAATCACTTTGCTGTAGAGCAGAAATTAACACAACATTGTAAATCACTATACTTCAAGAAAATAAACTTCAAAAAAGAGATTGCATCCCTTCAGCTCTGAAGATGGACAGGGAGAAAGAGTAGGTATTACTGGCAATACATGTTGGCCCTGTAAGAGTCAACACAGACTTTTTAAGACCCACAATTTTTGGAAGTTCAAATTAATGCTTAGACCTGGCTATATTTTTGAATCACTTCATTCATGAAAAATCAAGTCCAAAACTCAAATAAGGACAAGTGTAATCTCTGTAAACTCCACCGGAGAGCAGGACAACTAATCACAAGAGGGGTTAAATGGTTGGGACACCACGGCAGCCCTAGATTATTCAGCTGTTGGGCCGTCAGGCTATTTAGATGAGCCCCATCTTCAGGTTGGGTCATAGTCACACCGATTCGGCAGTGAGTTGATCTTGCCAGGCTGAACCTGTACCTAAACATTTATTCCTCTTCTCTTTGAAGAAAGACGTTTTAGTTTGCAAGGAAAGGGGCTTATCTGAATCTCACAAAATTTAGGTTGTTCTGACTTAGTTTCTGGTTTCAGACCTAAGGCGTCTGATTGACAGCACCTCGTGAATATTCAAAGGAGATATAGGGGTGCATTTTAATGTCACCTAATTAGTGACAGAGGATGGCTTTCCCTTTTGAGAAACTGATTTGTTCAAAGTTAACACAGAGCTTGTGGCAGTCCTTCCGCCGGTATTTTTGATAGAATATCCCTTGGATAAGAGTAGGGCTATCTTCAGACATTTGTCAGTTGGTTGAGTATCACGTTTATCAGACAGCTCTTGAATGAACTCAGCAGCCTAAAGAATGACTAGCAAATATTACTTAACCATAAAGTTATATTCCTGTGAATGAAATCATAATTCAATTTATCAGCACCTATGTGCTCTGAGACTGCCAAAACACCATATCTAGATGTCACTTTTATAGGAAGCATAATGGTAGAAATACAGCAAATTTTGGATAGAGATCAATCTGTCTTTCCAAATGGTATCTTTTCATTCCATTATGTAAATTCCTTAAATGCGAGTCCATCCTGGCATTCTCATGAAGGCTTCCAGCCCAGCCTAAGTTCAGGAAAGTGCTCCCGTTTCTGAACTCACAGCAATTACTCTCTGTATCACTCCTTTGGAATTAATTATGTACAAGCCGTCCCCAAATTATGGTAGGCTTGTAACTGCAAAGTTTTCATCTACTTTCATTGTTTAGAACTTGGAATAAAATGGTGGATTTCCAGCTGGCCCATGGAAGCCTCTTTAACCTACAGTGTATTATTAGTCCTTTCATTGTTCCTCATTGTTTTCAAGGAAAACGTGTCCTGACTTTCCAGCTGAACTTGGGAGATGCTGGGAACAGATCTCCCCCTGCAGCTCCAGCCTCAGGGAAAGGCACCGTCCCCCTTAGTGACCTGTAAAGCCTCCTCCCTGCTCTCCACTTCACCAGGAGACACTGCCACTCTTAGGGTGACAAGAAGATCATCCCTGGGCAACACCTATGAGTGAAATCCTATTGTTGTGGTTGTTCTTAAAAACCAGTTATTTAATAAGCATTCGTAGCTCAGAAGCTTCCTGCACTTAACTGTGGCATAGCTTACACGTTCGTATTATGCTTTTAATGTTTTATGACTGTCTTCCCGGTTCGTATTCCTTGCAGGTGGGGACACATCTAAGTTTCTTTGTACCCTGCAAAGCAATCAGTCCCCAGCTAAGCACACAAAGAGGAGCTCAATAACCGTTTATTGATCCCTAATTAGAGCTACCCAGGAAAGCAATTCAGACAATAACTGAATCGGTCAGGCACTGTTAGGCATCAAAACAAGCATCAGATGACCTAATAATTTCAGCGCTACCTGGTTAGGCGTTCTTATCATCCGTCATACAGCTCAGGCACAATTTTAAGAAGATGCTGTAATCCTGGCTTGTCTCTTGGCACCTGGTCCCAAGACAATGTACGAACCCCACCATTCTCCTGATATGCACTGAAAAGTGGCTTTGATAGTCTAAACATTCTCATTTGGATCTTTCCTCCCACCTAATTCCATTCTCTGTGCACATTTACTTTTACTCTCTCCTGTATCCGCCCTCCCCACACCCCCCCGCCCACCTGCTTTATATTTTTCCTAGCATTATAGTTAACAATTATGTCTCCCTGCTTCCTCTGGCACAGTCCTTGTTCTAGCCATTTCTGTGTATTCATCTCTGGGCTTAGTAGCATTTAGTGGAGTGCTTTGTTCAAAGTAGGAACTCAGCACTTACGCTACGCCAGGCATGGCACAAGACACTTAACTGTAATGAGCTGTTCCATCCTATGAGGTAGGTGCTATTATTATCTCTGTTTTACAGACGAGCAAGCTGAGGCAGAGCAGGACTCCGTGATCTGTCGAAGTTTACGACGGCTAACAAGCGTTAGAACAGGCACTTGAACCCAGGCTCTCTGGCTCTGGAGACCATGTTCATAAACATGGCACATGGGCTTCCCTGGTGGCACAGTGGTTGAGAGTCCGCCTGCCGATGCAGGGGACATGGGTTCGTGCCCCGGTCCGGGAAGATCCCACATGCTGCGGAGCGGCTGGGCCCGTGAGCCATGGCTGCTGAGCCTGCACGTCCGGAGCGTGTGCTCCACAACGGGAGAGGCCACAGCAGTGAGAAGCCCGTGTACCACAAAAACAAACAAACAAACAAACACATGGCACGTGACTGCCTCTCAATGAATGACTGATCACAGGTTGATTGAACCAAAGATAACAGCAAGTTCTAACAATAATGAAGCTGCTTTACCAAGAGAGAAAGGGTAAAACTGAGGTAATCATCATCAAGATCCACGTTTTGGATTTGACAGCATTTGACAATGTCTGGAGACACACATCTTCGGTTGTTGCGACTGGGGCAGCATTTCCGGGGAGTTTGCTACTGGCATCTAGTGGGATGCGGGGAGGCTGGAGATGCTGCTAAACACCCTAGAATGCACAGGACAGGCCCCAAATACCAAGAGTGCAGAAGTTAAGAAACCTTGCTCTGGGAAGATCCGAAGTCTAACTACATACGAGATGTCTGATATGGCTCCCTTTTGACTATACAATCAGGAAAAGGAAAAAAAATTAACCATTCTTTTTCAGAATCACCTCTCTAACAGGATATCTAACATAGTTTAGAAAATCTTCAAAGGCATGCCAGGCACTGTGAACATTTTAAATGACACAAATATGAATTCAGACTTTCAATTAACTAGTAAACCAAGGATGCATCCTATTCCTCAAAGCTACCAACACAATAATACTTAATGCTCATAAAATGAGAAAGCGAAGTAAAATGATTAAGAACAGACCCAAGCTACCAGTTAGCATGCAGGCTTCCTCCTGTACATAGAAATTTTCCTTCCCTTTCATTCTAAGGCGTGGGATTCTACTTCTCTAAATCTGCGATGCCTTAGATCACAGCAGATGTCACGTGGCTTCTTTTCCTCCACATACAAGTGCCCAGACAGGCAAGGATTTGCTCCAAGTGAATTCTTGACTAGTTTGTTGAATTTAGCTACTGTAGGTGCAGAAGAGTGTAAAAATTATGATCTCAGTTCAAGTTTACCATGTCTTGAAAAATACTTTATTAGGGGGAATCTGTTATACATTTGGAAGGAGAGCTATTAGTCACTTTGCAGTGAGCACCCTTGAAGTTTGAGTGTTATTTCGATAGAGATATTTCACATTATATGAGCCAAGCTATAAATACAAAATAGCAAAACATAAATGTCCTAGAGTTTTACAATTCTTAACGGCTGTTTTATGTGTCATGGATAGGGACGATGATGCTGTTTAATGAAGTACTTTTATAACCCTGGCAAGACAGAGCCTCACGCCTGCAGTCACCTGTCACACACTGTCTCCCTTGCACAGGGCCTCTTAGTCACATGGACCCACTCCCTGCCTGGAGGCCTTGTTGAAAGGAAATCATCTGGGTAAAACCACCTCAGCACTCAAGGTCATTTTCCTTCTAGAAGCTCAGACTTGAGAATTACAGTCGGCCCTCCATATTCGCAGGTTTTGCGACTTCAGATTCAACCAACGGCAGATTGAAATTTGCACATTGGTTGAATCCGTGGATGTGGAACCACAGATATGGAGGGCTGACTGAACTATGCCCTTTTAAATAAGGGACTTGAGCATCCATGGATTTGGGTATCCACGGGCTCCCGGAACCAATCCCCATGGAGACTGAGAGGCGACCATACTACTCTGAAGGTCAAAGCAGTTGTAATCCACTTTCCTACCCCAAAGTCCATGGCCGTCTTGGGAGGAAGATGCTACCACCATATATATTCTACACTATTTTTTCCAGATCTCCTGTATATAATTTGTCATCGCTAGATGCTTTGTGGAAGCATCTTTATAAGAAAAGAGATGCCAAATTCATTAAATCAAAGCACATGAGCTAAGTACAAGACCAAGGTGAAACTACTTTGTCTTTAACTCATTTTCAAGTCAATAGAGCTATTACAAAATTGCGTTAAAAAAAAGCTACTGTTGGAAGTTTCCTGAGTACAGATGAGAAAGAAAATTTTTCTGATTTCAAACACTCTGCAGTTAATGGGCTATTTCATAGAAGTGGTCTTCTGAAGAGTATATGAATCCAGCAGTGCCCCAAAGAAAGCATCTCTACAGATTTCTCAGTCTCCCTCCTGTGTTTTTGTAGCTTCACATCTTAGATGTAAAATTTCACTTGAGAGTTTCATGTAAAAAACACTCAGATTTGCTTTTTAATATTATGAAATTGCAACAGAAATTGGTTTGGCACCTTATAGGACCCTGTACTCATGAAGTTACTTTTAGGGGATGAAGCTTCTTTACAAATACTTGCACAGACTAAATATATCTAAAAGAGCACCAATGTATAGGTGTAACAATGGATTATAATCTTGTGCTTCAGTAATTGTTTCTGGTGATCTTGTTTTTAAGATTTTCTTTGACATGGTACTCACATTCATTTCTTTCAAAATGAAATCTACCAAGAATGTTCTCTTCTTTCTTCCCCTATTTCTGTATAATTGTGCTAATATACTAGCTGGGACAGTTATATTTTAAATGACATGTATATATTTAGCAGCATAATTATGCAAATTCTACCATGTTGATGATTGTAAATATCCTTTCAGAGCAGCTACTTAGCATTTTGTCTTGGTTGAAATGCTTAGAATTCACTCTCAAATTCACTTCTCTGCTGGGTGAAGGTGGGGCTCATAGTTCTCACCCACCAGGCAGAATACTGCACAGTGGTAAAAAGTATGGATTCCTTAATGTACCTGGACATTCTATGCCACTTACTGGCTTTGTGACCTTGGGCAAGTTACATAACCTCTCTGAGCTCTGTTTCTGCATCTGTAAAATAGGGATGATCATAGTACATACTGCACTGGATCATCATGACGATTACATCATATGATGTATGGAAACTACTTAACATCGTGCTTGGTCCATAAAAGACCTTAAATAAATGATAGCTACCGTCAGTGTTCTTATATTACCCAGCAGTACTACATTTCAGCCTAGACATCAAGCTTTCCAGGAGTTTAGATTTGCAGCTGAAAAAGAGCAAGTATGGCACATTCCAACCTGTCTAGGTAACAGTGGGGTGGTGGGTAGCAGTGTTAGCAGCACGATGTCCAGACTCAAGTTTTTACGAGAGAATCATTCTTTACATACTTTTGTCATGTGCCTGGGTTGAGTTAGTGGGAATGCTTAGGTGTTTCAGTAATACCAACTCTAAATGTAGACGGTGTGTGTGTGTGTGTGTGCGCGCACGCGCGCGTGTGTAGGGCTACAGGAGAAGGGAATCTAGCCTGTGGTGAGGAATCACCTAAGCAAGATGTGAGATAAAATTCCTCCTCTGCTATTTCACATTTACAGGAATGAATTCAAAAATGTAAAATTATATTCTGAATTACAACCATATGTCAGAATACGGCAGTGATCATGACAGTGTATTTTAGGTGAACATTAATCTTTAGTCAACTTTCCTAATCCTTGTTTTTCTAGAAATAAGAACTTGGATTTTCTAAAAGGAGTTGCTAACACATAAGACAAACCCATAGCATTTTCTGAGCTTTGATAAAAAACAGAAACCTCTGAGGAAGCAGAGGCCCTGAAAATATACTGATGCTACCGAAGGCTAAAATTCTTCAAGACTCTGATCAGGAAGCAGTACAGAGGCAACTCCACATAGCAGAGGGCCCTTCAGTTTGGTCCCACCATAACCCAATCCTGGGAACTGGGTTCAGTGATGTTCAGTTATATACACGTGGTACCCACATGCATGACGATGAACTAGGTGCTGAGCGAGAAGCCAGACGCCATCGTTGGCCAAAGTGTGCCTGGCACTCAGCAGGGTGCACATGGCTTGATGTGGAATCAAGCTCACAATCCTCTCATTCCCACAAGGTGGGTCAGCAGGGTGGTGGGGGAGGATGGATCCTGGCCCTGGAGATGGATAGTTCTTACTTTTTCCTGGACTAAATTCTTATGACTCCAAGTCCCTTCCTATCAGTGACACACATTTCCCAACCAGCCACTCACAGCCCGCCGGAGCAGATGTGTTACCCTTTCTTAGAAGCACAGGGCGCAAGCTCCCTAGCCTTAAGGCACGTCTTGGTAGATTTCCCTCCGGTTGTGACACTGGTCTGTTCAAAGAGCCTCAGTGTTTATCTCACACCCCTCAGCTTTCTATGGTCATGGGAGGCATCCCTTTCTTTGATTCTTAGAATTTAACTTCCTAAGGACTTTGGAAAGGAGAGAATAAATACCTTTTTCTGAGTCTTCATTTTTCTTAGTCCTGCGTAATCAAGCCTGTCACCGTTTTGTTTTGTTTCCCATGCCGCAGATTTTTTAATAGGAACTATTCTTGGAGACAGTTTACATCAACTCTACCCACTTGCCATTGGCCAGAACCCACTCGCATGGCCACACTTAACTGCAAAGGAGGCTCGGAGATGCAGATAGTTTTGAGCCCCAGAGGAAAAGAAAACACAGTTTGGTAACCACACAGCCTCGTCTCTGCCACCATCCACCATCTACTCTCCTGTCAGCAAAGACCTGCGTCATCCCTCTTTCCACACAAAGAATATATACCCTCCCTCCACAAGGGAGACAATGCAAAGTCTCATTCTGTCATGGAATCCAGCACCATGTACAGGATCTCTGGGAAATGTGCAATCTGCTCCATCAGTATCAGATGTGGCTCCTGGTGACCTTGCAAGCAGTTAACTAAAAAGCCAAGTTATCTGTAGCCCTTACAACCAGTACTATAGCAGCAGAACAAAGACGATTTGTAACCTCTTGTTCCTTGAATATTTGGTAGCTCTTGTCTATAAACCACTTCACTCTAGTTCAAGCCAGTCACTGTTGCTGGTTTTTTTTTTTTTTTTTTTTTTTTTTTGCGGTACGCAGGCCTCTCACTGTTGTGGTCCCTCCCGTCGCGGAGCACAGGCTCCGGACACGCAGACTCAGCGGCCATGGCTCATGGGCCCAGCCGCTCCGCGGCATGTGGGATCTTCCCGGACTGGGGCATGAACCCGTGTCCCCTGCATCGGCAGGCAGACTCCCAACCACTGTGCCACCAGGGAAGCCCTTTTTTTTAAAGCTGTGTAGAGAGGGTTAGAGCTTTTTGGTACATTGATGATCCCCCAACTTCCAGGTTTATTCTCTTTCCATCTTCCTGGAATCTTTCTTCTGGAACCAGATAAGAGACGGCCCTTTCATGATAAAATTCTGCCAGTTGAGGACAGAGCTTTCCGATTTGTGTGATTAAGACCGTGATATACTATCACATTCCAGTCACAATTTTGGCCTTCTTTTTACAAGGTTATGTAGTAGAAAGTGACATGATCGGTTTTGGTAACGAGGAGGGAACAGTGGTTGCAATAAGGTACTGAGTGGCTGAATATCGGAATTTTATTTCTCACGCCCCTTCTGAATTCCCATATGACAACAGGTCAAATGCTTAACCTCCTTTGGACTCAGTTTCTTTGACTAGATTTTTATGATTATAATTATTATGTTGCCTTCTGTCAACCCATTCAGGGTAGAGAAATTCCCTCTATCAAGAGTAGCTTTTCTGGGGCTTCCCAGGTGGCGTAGTGGTTAAGAATCCGCCTGCCAATGCAGGGGACATGGGTAAGATCCCACATGCCACGGAGCAACTAAGCCCATGCGCCACAACTACTGAGCCTGCGCTCTAGAGCCCACAAGCCACAACTACTGAGCCCGCGTGCCTAGAGCCTGTGCTCCGCAACAAGAGAAGCCACCACAGTGAGAAGCCCCCGCTCGCCGCAACTAGAGAAAGCCCGCGCGCAGCAACGAAGACCCAATGCAGCCAAAAATTAAAAAAAAAAAAAAAAAGATTAGCTTTTCTATTACTCTACAAATTTGAGGGTTTTCAAGATGTAGTATGAAGGTTCTGGGCTGGTAAATTATAAACACATGTAAACTTAAAAAGAAATTTAAATATCTGGAGTGTCACATCCACTAGAAAAATTTTGCTGATCTCTGTACCACTCCTGAATGAGTATTACATTAACACCATCCTATTTTTATGCAAATTCATATTTTTATCACTCGGGATGACAGACAGTGACACACCCTTTTCATTTCTCATAACCAGATGAGAAAACAAAATTGCACTTCACAAGAACACACACTGCCATTTCAAACAGTTAATGCTTGAACCACTCACTCATTTTCAGTGGTAGATCAGTTATGATCAGCTTTTGATGATTTGTCTGAATGGTTTCTGAAATCGTAATTTTCTTCTGAATTATTCAGATTTACATTAATGATGCTGCTGTTAGATCCACACTCAGGAGGCCCGTTCTGACCTCTCTTGCTGGGGTGCCTGCCTGCCTTTAGCCCGGCTACTGCCCAGCCTCACTCGACCACTGGATTTAGAAACTCTTTGCTGACGACAGTCCTCTGGTTCTACTCTTCCCCCCCTCCCCACCAACGGCCAGTACCCACAGGGCACAGTGCTCAAGGCTGGCACTCAGCTGACCACTGTTCTCTTGGTTTGACTTCTGTAAAGCAGCCCTCAAAACCAGCACATGGGCATGGACCACCCTTGGCCACCCTCACCGCCTTACCTGGTCTCCCTGTCTTTGGGTATCGTAGCCGTGCTATAAGCAAACACTTGCTTCTCAACTAGAGGAGGGCCGAGGTCCACAATTCCGGCTAATCCTGGAGTGGTCCGTGGCTTCTCAATGTACACCAAGGTGCCAGGCTCCTTTTTGAAGGCCTGGCGGCTGGGTGAGACCCGGTCTGACTGCATGGTGTGGGAGGGCCCATGGGCGTTATGGAGACCGTGCATCTCCACCATCCTCAGGTCACTGACTCGGTGAGGAGAGGCCGGGGGCGTTTTGGAGCCCAGAGTAGGCAAGAGGCTCTCCGGATACTTCCTTGACTTCTGTCTGTACAGTGACTGCTCCATGTGCATTTCCGCTTGCAAAGAAGGGCTGCAGTAAGCACTGGCTGAACGAACTGCAGCGCGGTGATACCCGATGCCGTGATCAGGGACATCCAGCGGGTGCCCGCCGTGCGAAGAGGCTATGCTCATCCTCCCCTCGTGATAAAGGTAAGGATCGGCGTAGAAACCCTCGTTTCGGTACATCGCGAGGCTCTTGGCGCTCATGTCTTCATCCGGCTTCACGTCTCTTCTTTCCAAGATGGCGCTGGGGCTGGGAGAGATGGATCTGGAGACCGGCAGGCTGGAGAGTCTGTCCCTGGGGATGGTGGCGTTACCAGGAATGACCATTGGCCGGGTGCCTCCGTAAGGGATTCTGGATGGAGAGGGAGGCATGGAATGTGGCACAAGAGTGGACGGTGGCGAATTTGGGATGGTGTGGGGTAGGAGAGCCGTGGGTCCAGGTCGAGAGGCACCAGGGCCATCTCCTCTTGCATAAACGATTTCTCTCTGCATCTGAAAAGAAAACAAGAAATTAGAAAATCTACTTTGATATTCATGTTTTTAGAGACATCTCAGTGTGGTTTCCCTGATGAAGCAGGCTGAATAGTGGCCCCTGCAAGATGTCCACACCCTAATCCCTGGAACCTGTAACCATGTCCCCTTACAGGGCAAAAGGGTCTTTGCAGATACCCCCCCCCCGCCACCGTTAAGGATGTTGAACTGGGGAGATTATCCAGGTGGACCCAATGCAATCACAATCACTTATGTGAAGGTAATGCAATGCATTCACTTATATGTGAAAGAGGCAGGAGGGTCAGCGTCATGGAAGGAGATGTGATGACAGAAGCAGAATCAAAGAGAGAGAATGGGAAGATGCTGTTACGGAGTCCAAGCTCATACTGCTCGCCCCACAACAGGCCAATAAATCGAGAGATGAGGCGTTGGGGCACAAAGAGTGACTTTATTTGGAAAGCCAGCAGACAGAGAAGATGGTGGACTCATTCCCCAAAGAACCATCTTGCCTGAGTTAGAATTCAGGCTTCTTTTATACTAAAAGGGGAGGGAGTAAAGTCAAGCATTTCCTGCTTCCGGTCAGCCTCCAGAGGGGAGGTGTTAACTTCTTTCTCTCTGCAGAAAGAAATCACAGGTGGGCCTGGTCAGGATGTTTCCTGTGAGCTACACAAAGGTATTTTTAGCTTAATGCTTACTACCTGGGAGTCAGGGTTCCCAGAGATGGGCCATTATGTATATTTTAAGCTTATAGGCAATATCCCTTTAGTGACTAACTTGTAATAGAACACAAAAGGTTCTTCCCTATAATAATTCCCCATTGTCAATGTCCATTCCACAATCTTGTGGGAAAAGGGAGGAAGACCACTCTGGCTGGTTACTTCCTGTTGAACGGAGGTGACGAATATTCCTTAGAATCTTCTGTCAGCCTTTGTTTATCTACAACTATTTGAACCCGATGAAACCTATTAGCACTTTGTTGTCTAATTCATAATTGAACTCGGGGTTTTGGTTCCAGTTCCTAATACATATAAATTCCTGTGCTATTTATTTGGACACAATTAAAGAAATTGGTTGCCCCTTCTCCAGCTGCAATGGAATTCCCATCTACTTCAGTTGGATGGGCAGACCTGTTGGAGTGAAACTCATGAGCAGAGGTCAGTATAGAGTCTGAAGTTTTAATGTAATTGGCAACCGCTAGGTCTTTTAGCATTTATAGATTCTCCTGCCTGGGCACACACCTGGAATGGAGTACCATACAATATTCTAAAGGTGTTTAATTTAAGCCTGCTTCTGGGAGCCACTGATCTGCAGCATGACAACTAGCAAGGTTATCCCAAGTTAAATGTCTCCTGACATTTTAGCAACATTCCTTTCTGATATATGATTCATTTTCTTGGTTTTTCCCGTTCATAGTGGTCTCTAGGATGAATGCAGTTTTAATGCCTTCATCCAAATCAGGGGATAATTTCGCTAAGGAGGGCTTTAACCGCTTCAGAGAGTTTCTGTCCAGGTGGGATATGCTTCCACCGATCCTGAAAAGGTGTGCACACAAACACTAGCAGGTATCTGAGATTTCCTGAGGCTCGAGGCCTTTGAGTAAATATTTGTCAGTCCTCGGTGGGGCAGGTTCCTCTGTGTTGAGTCCCCACCTGGGAGGTCTGACAGCAGTCTCTGGGTTATGTTTAAGACTCTGGGGTAAAGGGCTTGGTCTCCTTTTCCGGGATGTTCATGAGCATCATCTGCTGGCTTAAAGCATGTTCTGGTGGGACTCAGATGTCACGCTACTGTGCTGAAAAACTTCAGGGTGAGGCCTATCAGAAAGTCAATCAGGTCATCCCCCCACTGTCAATTTCACCCTGGGCTCCTGTGGGGAGTTGGGTGCCCAAGGCCAAGGGAGTCCCTGGGTCTCTTCATTCAGAGCGTTCCTCTCTACCGTGAGAGGCTCCCATCTTCTATTGTTCTTCTGTTTCAGCAGAGGGCAATCTGTTTTCCACTGCTGCTGCCCCGCACAATAAGCATATTGTTCCTTCCCCAGTGGTGGCCTACCTCTCTCCGGGTTACTTGCCTTCCGGGAATCCAATGCCACTGCCAAAAAAAGTGGCGTTTCAGGGCTTCCCTGGTGGCACAGTGGTTGAGAGTCCGCCTGCCGATGCAGGGGACACGGGTCCGTGACCCGGTCCGGGAAGATCCCAAATGCCACGGAGCGGCTGGACCCGTGAGCCATGGCCGCTGAGCCTGCGCGTCCGGAGCCTGTGCTCCGCAACGGGAGAGGCCACAGCAGTGAGAGGCCCGCGTACAGCAAAAAAAAAAAAAAAAAAAAAGTGGTGTTTCGTTTTGCATCTTTCTTCTGTTGTTGTTCCCTCAACACTTTAAAAGCAACATCTACCAATTGAGAAGGGTTCATTCCAAATGTACCATCAATTTTTGCAATGTTCTCCTGAAATCTGAGGCACTTTGCCCCAAAAGGTCAAATTTACCATTCTAATATTTGCAGGGGCCTCGGGATCTGCATTAGTATGATGTGTGTAGGCCTGATAAATCCCTTCCAAAAATTCAGAGAGGTCTTCATTTGTTTTGCTGAATTTCTTGAATTTTGTTCCAACTCTTGCCTTGGTTTCCCGTTTCAAGGCCCTGCCAAGATGCACTAATGAGTAGTGCTCTCATATGGGCCTTCTTCCCTCACTGGGGTCTCCATTTGGTTCAGCCGTGGGTGCTGGCAAGTGGGCTTCAGGTGTAGAGCATCCTCTCTAAAAGGAGGGCTGCAATCTTTCCAAGTAAACAAGTTCGAGAAACCCAGCCAGCTGGTCATTTCCATTTAGGCCCCCCATGAGATAACGGTGTAAGGAAAATAGCCCTGTCCCAGAAGTGGCTCCAGGCCCAAATTGGGTGCCCTGTTGGGTCTTAGATGGCGATTCCAGACCAAGTCCCTGTGCCCCAGAAACTAGCACAGGATTTTCTTGTTTTGTTTTGTTCTTTTGGCCACGCTGCACAGCTTGTGGGATCTTAGTTCCCCGACCAAGGACTGAACCCAGGCTACTGCAGTGAAAGTGCCGAGTCCTTAACCACTGGACTGCCAGGGAATTCCCAGCATTTTCTAATTGATCCTATAAGGAGGTAAGTGCTGAGCCCCAGTGTCAGGAACTGGGCCTGGATAGGAATGGAAGGTGGTGTAAGGGTTGGATATACTGGCATAACGGCCAGAGCAGCTGGGACAGCCAGCTCAGCCAGAGGAGTTATGGTCTGAAGCAACATGTCCTCTCATTCCCTTCCTTATTTTCCCTGGGAATAGTACAAATGCTTGCACATAAAGGATTTCATTATTCTGGCCTGTTTCTTCACAAAATAGCTAGAGTGTCATTCAAAAGCCCCTGTAAAACTATAGATAGCAATTGATCATCTAGCCATTAAAAGGATGCCTTTTTGCCTCGGCTTCAACCACCTGGGATTACAGTGCAACTGAATAGAAAATTGACTACTGCTGTGGCTATGACAATAAGGTAATTACTAAAATTATGACTGATATCATTTACCAGGATGTGCCAGAATTTTAGGAGTTCCATATAATTTCTGGAATATATATGTTAGTAACATTTACCCATACAGTACAACCTAAGAAGTTTTATCACCACCCATTTGACAATGCCTCCCACACACTTCATCACACCAAATAAGCCCAATTAGTTTAATATTCCTCTCTGAGATGGAGAGAAAACAAGTAATTTGAGATGTTGCAGAGACCCTCCAGAAAACCCCAACGTTAGCCAGAGGTCAAATGAATCCCACTTAGAACTTGATCTTTGGGACATTTGTCAAAAATATCAAAAGTTTTAACCAGCAATAAAAGATCCCAATGGCAAATACAGGTCACTTAAACAAAAACTCATGATCTATTACCAAAAGGAGTTCAATATTTTAAGAAAACTTTGTCCTCTTAGAGAACCAAATTCAGATTTTGTACCACTTTACCTTCAAGATTTATTTTCTTAATTAAGTTCAATCTTATCTTAGAACTAAGTTCAGTTTCAAGGTACGAAAATCTGGAGAGACTATTCCAGACAGACATTTCCAGAACATTATTCCCAGAGAGTTTACCCAAAACTCTTCACTTCATTTACCTTTAATTTACTTAAAAGCTTTGTCACATTATTTTTCTTGCTGACAAACTTTTTAACAGGAATAATAAGGTCTCGTTTGATTTCTAGTAAACCCAGGTACAATGAAAGTATTATACCTAATGTTGATGGCTCTAATGACATACCTGTATCAATCCAACAAGCTTAAGCTAACTTTAACACCAGATATTAATTCAATACTGAATATTTCCTAGATGACGTGAGCCTGAAACTCATTCTGGACAGTTTCTTTTATATTTGAGTATTCACTTAAGCACTTAATTTCCTTTAAGCCAATTAAATAGAGCTCTTTTACAAATTATTTCTGGCAGTGCAACACATCTATAACACGTGTACAAACACACACAGGGACGTCACAGTTCCCATTCCAAAATTTTAGCCATGAATCAGGTACAACAATGTAAAACCCATCAGTTACAAAAGATTGGATGCAGATGGGGTTTCTGGCAGATGGGACAAATCAAGGTCACCTGTACAGATAGCTAAACCCTTTTTAGTAATATTTATGGAAAAGACTTATTTCTATTTGTAGCTTTTGGTGATTTTACGAACCAAGTGGAAACTTTCTCTTCCTCGGAATGTCCCACTCTTGGACAAGAGCAGACAGGTTTTTTTCCCCTGTTCCCTTTCTCCATTTGACATCAGTAAAAGTTTCAAGTATCACAAAACTGATTTGGCTGTAAACGGAGAAAATGGTACCAAACAAAATGAAACCAAAAACCCAAAGAACAAACAGAAAATCCTAAATAAACCTTCAAGTTTGGTCTTGGGTTTTTACATATACCAACGACACAGGAGACCATAAATGACACAATTAACACAGCAAGGGTAACAGTACATGGTGCACAGGGCCCCAAGATAACCCTGCCTAACCCCCCTGTAGAGATCCTAACAGGTACTGTGGCTACATGCTATTATAACAAAATATCATCTTCCTCTGACACATGGGTTCAGAGCTGTAATCAGATCCCTTACCCAAAATGCACCTCAGAGAACTTTCTTTAGGAATAATTGAAACATTCCCCCCCCCTTTTTTTTTTTTTTGCGGTACGCGGGCCTCTCACTGTGGTGGCCTCTCCTGTTGCGGAGCACAGGCTCCGGAAGCGCAGGCCCAGCAGCCATGGCTCACGGGCCCAGCCGCTCCGCGGCACGTGGGATCCTCCCGGACCGGGGCACAAACCCGCGTCCCCTGCATCGGCAGGCGGACTCCCAACCACTGCACCACCAGGGAAGCCCGAAACATTCCCCATTTTTAAAGATAGAAATTCAAGACAAACAAAACACAAATGGCACACACACATGCTAGCATCCAAAGAAACAAACAAACCAGTTGACAAATAGGGTAGAAGCCCAACAACTCTTTCCTCTCTCCAACAGGGTATCCCACTCAAATACAGAACAAATTGGCTTATCCCGGAGAAAAGGCCCCAAATGAAGAGGAAGCAGAGTTCCCGGCTATACACACTGGAGCGACTTACCCTACTGTATGGAAACGGTCGGCTCCCAGATGTCAATTCCTTGCTCCAGCTGCCAAGTGCTGGGGCAGCCGGTGCTGCTTCGAGGAACTCTGAAGGGAAGACCCTCAGGACAAGTGGTCCCGGCAGCTGCTAGGGCCTTACTGGAAAATTCCCCAACCGGGGCCGGCTGGCCAGGAGCAGCAAGGCTGGCTGCCCCAGATTTGTCACTGAGTCCAAGCTCATACTGCTCTCCCCAGGCCAGGCCAATTAATCAAGAGATGAGGTGTTGGGGTGAGGACTGGCGACTTTATTCGGAAAGCCGGCAGACCGAGAAGACAACGCACTCACGCTCACCCCCTCCAAACAGCCGTCTTGCCTGAGTTAGAACTCAGGCTCCTTTTATACTAAAAGGGGAGGGAGTAAAGTCAAGCACTTCCTGTTTCCGGTCAGCCTCCAGAGGGGAGGTGTTGATTTCTTTCTCCCTGCAGGCATTCACAGGTGGGTCTGGTCAAGACGTTTCTTGTGAGCTAAAAAAAACTATTTTAACTTAATGCTCCTTACCTGGGAGTCAGGGTTCCCAGAGATGGGCCATTATGTGCAATTTAAGCTTATAGGCAACATCCCTTTAGTGATTAGCTAGCTTGTAACAAAACACAAAAGGTTCTTCCCTATTACAAGGCTACACTGCTGACTCTGAAGATGGAGCAGAGAGCCATGAACCAAGGAATGCAGCAGCCCCCAGAAGCTGGAAAAGGCAAAGAACGGGATTCTCCCCTAGAGTCTTCGGAGGCAGTGTGGCACTGCCAATACCTTGGTATTGGCCGGTGAAACCATTCTGTATTTCTGATCTCCACAACTGGGAAATAACAAATTTGTGGTGTTTTAAGCTACTAAGTTTGTGGTATTTTGTCACAGCAATCACCAGAAATGAATACACCTGAGGTAGAGCTCAACATCATGGAGTCTGAGGGAAAAAATAGTGCAGTGGTTTAAATACTGAGGTCATAGCTTCTTAGAGACACTAAGAAACTATGTGGGTCTAATGTACCAAAAGGGCTAAACTGTCTTCTAAAGCTCATCTTGGGCACATTTTCTGAGTGGTAGCCCTGGAAAGTAGATAGTAAGCATCTTTCCCATCTTTTCAAGCTGATACAATATAGGGACATGGCCAGAGAAAGGAGATGCATGGGCAAAGTTTGGAGGGAAGTTTTACTCATTTGCTGATGCCTTACTATGAGAAACAAGATCTGAGAGGTCAGGAGGAAATAATGATTCAGGAGATGAGTGCCATTGGAGGCAAATTCAGAGTAGGGATGGCAAGAGATAGAAGAGGGAAGGGAACCCCAGGCATGGCGGGGAGGAAGAATGCTAACAGTACCCCCCCTGGGGCTGCCACGTGATGATGATGAGCATGCTGGCAGAGGTCGTCATAAGACCCGCAGTACTTGCCCAGGCAGCAGTGATTTCTGGGCTGTTTCATTACCACCCAGTTCAGGAGAGTTAGGACTCTCCCACTAGCTCTCCTTTAGAAGAAACAACGACTAAAGAATCAATGACTCAAGAATCATAGATACAGAGAACAGATCAGTGGCTGCCAGATGCAGGAGGTGGGTGCCTGGGGGGCTGGGGGTATGTGTGTGAAATGGGTGAAGATGGTCAAAAGATACAAACTTGCAGTTATAAAATACATTTGAGTCCTGCGGATGTAAGGTCCAGCATGGTGACTGCAGTTAATAATACTGTATTGTATTTGGAAGTTATGAGAGTAGATTTTAAAAGTTCTCATCACAAGAAAACAATGGTTAACTGTGTGTGGTGATGGATGTCAACTAGACTTAGTGTGGTCATTTTTTCACAATATATGCATCTATTGAACCATTATGTTGTACCTCTGAAACTAATACAATGTTATATGTCAATTAGATCTTAATTTTAAAAAAAGGAAGCAAGTTAATGGCAAAAGAGGAAACTAATTTGCAAGTGCACTATTGTATTTAGCAAGGGGCAGAATCAAAAATACCAATGAATTCAGGATGTGAATAGGTGGTACTTTTTGTTTTGATCAAAGCCCAAGAGGGTCATGCTCACTGAGATTCTCCAAACGGCTACAGGGAGGGGACGGACAGCCAGTGGCACCTCCCAAGCCCTGTCTTCTAGTTTGATTTGTGCTATCACAGAAGCCACATTTCCATTTGGACTTCTCAGAGATGTGACAGACAAGGAGGGTATAAATGATTGGAGGGTGGGTGAGGTAGGGGCGTGAGGAGAGAGGAGATGGACTCAAATGGACGAAAATCAAGATAAGCAGCTGAGAGACCCATAGTGTGGGTGAGAGGAGACATAGAAGAGGGAACAAGAAGAAGGTTGAAAAGGAAACAGAGCCCAATGCCCTGAATACATATTGATTCCTTACCTTATAAATTCATTCACTTAGTAAACAATGTTTACCAAGCACTTGCTAAGAACCAAGCATGATTCTAGGACACAGCTCTAAACAAGCCCGTAAGTTCCTGCCCTGGAGGGGAACTTCCTGCTCTTGAGAGGATACATTCTTACCTACATCTGGTCATGAGGATGCAGGGGATGGTCTCCTACAGCTTCCTCATCTTGTCACTGGAAGGACCCAGCAATGCAGAATCCCTGACCCGGGGAGTTTTACACATTATGGTGGATTTCATAATAGAAATGACTGACAAAAAAATGAAAGCAAAATGCAAATATTAGCAACCAAGAGGAGCTCTTTGAGGGGTACATTGTCCAAGCACTATTGAATTGGCTCCTGAGCCCCCTTAGGGGATCCCAGAGTATGCAGGCTCCTCACTCGACATTACAATTTTATCTCCACTACCCCTGCCTCCCCAACACACACACACACACACACACACACACCACACACACGCACACCACACGCACACACACCACAGCAGACAAGTCTGTTCTCCTCCTCTAAACCGGACTTGGGATATCCTCAGGCTGTCCTCACCCCGGGACCCTCACCCCAGTTCCTAGCCCTTGGGGAGTCACACCTAGGGTGAGGTCAAGGTCAGCCTCCAGGTGTGTCCGCTCCACCACATGGCCCAGTCCTGATGCTCCAGCCCACGCACTCTCAAGGCTCAGGGGCTCAGGGCCATAGACCAGGAGGGCATTCCCAAGGTCACTGTGTGATAATATACCTGATTCCCATTCCAGAATGGCTGGAGCAACCATATAACCAAAGTTTTGTATTAGATCAACATGGATCCTCTATAAATACCTCTCCCACCCTGTCTTCCTCAATGCAGGGCTCAATGAAAAGAAAGGTCAGGCTCAGTGGTAAGCAAGGCAGGGCTTCACAGGTGATAAAATACAAGAGGGACTGGCTCAGGGCTTCCCTGGTGGTGCAGTGGTTGAGAGTCCGCCTGCTGATGCAGGGGACACGGGTTCGTGCCCCAGTCTGGGAAGAGCCCACATGCCGCGGAGCGGCTGGGCCCGTGAGCCATGGCCGCTGAGCCTGCGCGTCCGGAGCCTGTGCTCCGCAACGGGAGAGGCCACAACAGTGAGAGGCCCGCGTACCGCAAAAAAAAAAAAAAGAGGGACTGGCTCAGCCGGCAGTGCATATTTGGCCAAATTCCCCACCCAATCAGACCACACAATGCAATAATCAACCCAAACACACGTAAAGATATATTCAAACATGCCACTGTGTATAAAGCGTCACATGGTGCTCAAGGTCAATCAGGTGCAACAAATAGTAGGTACTATTGTCATTATTGTTATTCATCCCCCCTCCCCCCAAAGAATAGGGTTTCAAATGTCTAGAACCCACTTAGGATGAACAATAATCCTAACGGGGTTAGTCACTACTCCCTGTCCTCTCTTTCCTCCTCATCCGGCTTCATCTGGATTTGGGGGATCCTGAACCAAATGAACACATAGAGAACCCCCCCTTTTCTGGTAAGAGAGCAAAATGAGACATCAGTATTCCTAGGAGTACAGAACTGTCTAGAAGAATAAAGAGTATTAATGAAAGGAAAATATAAAGTTAATTTTAATTAATAAAAATTTGAGTAAATTTCTTTTAAAACAACAGAGATGCCTGGATAGGTGTTTTAAAAACATGTTTGGTGATGTGAAAAGAAATGGCTAGGAGGCACATTATATAACTAAGTGAAATGAAGTTATATAAAATTTAAAATAAAACACATGCAAAAAAACTCATTAGAAAAATCTCTTAGACTTTCTGGACGCCTTGTGCAGATGAATTCAGAAAGAAATGTAACAATTAATTAACAAGAATTCAGATACACTGTGCATTCATATGGGAAATGCAGGTGATAGTAAAAATATTTAACATCCAACAGCCAGTATCACATGAGTACCAACCAGCCAGAATGGGACCTCAGCCAACGAGGATGGATCGTAGCCATAAGCAATCAACATTACGTACCTGATGGTAATGCTGTATGTCAGCCCTGTCTTGTCTACTTCAAAATAATCCTGCCTTTATCCAACAGGGTCACTGAATGAATCACTGTCCACCTGAGTTATCCACAGTGGAGGTGAATACAAGCATTCTGCTATGCCAAAACAGGTAATCTAAGGATGAATGTCTCCATCAATATGGGTGCCCTAGAGGTTGGAAGCCTTTGGCAAAATTCTTCTTTTGGTTTGCCAACCCAGGACTGACTTTCCAAGACTGAGTTTTGAGAAGAATCTTGATAATTTCATTCTTGGCTCTACATGGAGCCCAAGTAGAGAATGACATCATCTTCCCATGATATAGTAGGGAAATGTTTTAAACCTGCCGCTTGAATAAACCCTTAAAATTAGATAACTTGGGTTCACACACTAAAGGATACAGAGCAACCAAAGGCAAATCACTGTTAGGATGAGGCAGAAGGTATGGGGAGACAAAAAGAAAGAATCTTTCTGAAGTCTTCAGTGTGATCTTCCAAGGAGTCCACTTGCTAGTCCAATAAAAAGTGGACTTTAGGGGCTTCTCTGGTGGCGCAGTGGTTGAGAGTCCGCCTGCCAATGCAGGGAACGCGGGTTCGTGCCCCGGTCTGGGAGGATCCCACATGCCGTGGAGCGGCTGGGCCCGTGAGCCATGGCCGCTGAGGCTGTGCGTCCGGAGCCTATGCTCCGCAACGGGAGAGGCCACGGCAGTGAGAGGCCCGCGTACCGCAAAAAAAAAAAAAAAAAAAGTGGACTTTATGCATAGGAGATATGCTCATTGCCTGACTGACTGAACCAGGATGACAGTTAAGATTCTATAATTCATAGTTTAAAAAAAATCCCAGCCCTTTGTATTAGTGTCCTTTCTATGGAGGTATCTTCCTAGAATCAGGCACTTGCATGGTCTTGTTTTGTTTTGTATTTTAACTGTGTTTTGGCTAATGAGTAAAGAAATGACATTAAATACATGCTAGGTTTTTCCTATACTATTACTCAAAGTCAGACCTTTTAGGAGAAACTTATATTAAACTTTAAATGTAAAATAAATAAGCAAAACACACACATACACACCCATGCCCACAGTTGCTATTCACCTTAATATACCTGAATCCTTTATTCTCCCACCAGTTCTTCTGATGGTCACTAATCTTCTGTATCATTTCATCGCTCTTAGAAAGTTGAAAATATCTGATATGTTATATCACTGACACTTTTAGCTCAGAAAATTTCAACCCTAACGTCTTTATATGAGCTTTAAAGAATTTCATTTTACAGCAAGAAAGAGATGACCTAAATACAGAAATAAAGATTCTTTTAACACCTCCCCAGACAAAGAAAAAATTCATTTATTTGCACTAGATATATTGGCAACGCATGAATGAGGCTGTTCCTCATCGTTCATCTGTTTTGTTGGGCATTGTCTCCCTCCTTCCATTACTGCCCAAGCTACGGCCAGCTCTTGGTTGAGTGAGTCCTTCCAATTCTTGTAAACAGCATAGTTTCTTCCAGAGCCTCTGCACCGTGGCCCCAGCTGAGAGGCCGCTGCCCTGCTCATAGCACATGACTCAATACACTGCTTGGCTTACCCTCCTTAAAGACCAGAATGAATCTGGGGCAGTTTCAAATTAATCTACCTGAAGTCTGAGGTAGGAATCCTAACATACCTATATTTCGTTTCCCCCCAAACACCGTAAGTTAAATCCAATATTACTCATTTACAAGTTTCTCGAATATAAAAGAGGAGGAGAAAAAACTTACAATGGCTTCTGGGAAAAAAAATAAAATCTAGCATGAAAAATGTTTCTTTCAAATGATTTGGGAAACTGTCTCATGTAATCATGTCTCTTTATGGAGCATTAAAAAATATATATATATATATATACTTTGCGGAAGGGAATATCATGTACAGTTTATTGTGTTTCAAACCCCACCCTTCCAAGTCTAGAATGTGTAAGCACACCACTCAATCAGACCATACAATGAAGTCACCAGACAAAACTGCAAATGGCTCTTAGGAGACTCTTTCATCCTCAAAGAATTAAAGCCACTTACTTTCTCTTAAGGAAATCACCTGAACAGCTAACGCCGGGAAAAAGCACATTGGCTGAGCTCTCAGTCACGCGATTCCTTTGTTTGCTGGCTTCATCTCAACCCTCGGTTCCACACGTGGATATTTTAGACAGCTTTCTCTTCAGAGAAGAAATCACACACACAAAAACACAGATCCTAAAATGTACCCTGGTGTTCACAACCAGTAAAGACCATTCTGTTTTACCCCGGTCTTCTGAGCGAAGCTGCCACAGGCATGGATAAAAAGACGTCCTTCTCATGATAAGCCAATTTCTCCTCCCCTTGGATATTAGTCACTGAATAACCTCAGCCCACATCCAACCACAGGCTACCGCACGGGTGACTCAGTCCTCTAACAACTGCTCGCACGGAAAACACACACCAACAAATGAACTCAGAGAGGCCTAGGTAAATGGGGTTAACAACGAAGGAAATATTACAAGACAGATCTTACTAAGGCGAAGAGGGTCACGGACACAAGCAAACGACCAGCCACCAACAAACTAAATCATCAGAAAACCCAACATGCTCAGTTGCCCCAGGTCCAACTCTCTGTGTCCTGCTGCAGACGGGGGGCTCCTGAGAAAACCCAGATGGGCCAGCACCCAGTGCCCATTCTGCTGCCAGACTTCTCAAGCCCGTGGGTTGACAACCGAAAGAAACGTGAGCCTTTCCCCCTGTTTTATAACACCGGAGGGTAAACACGAGGGTGACAGAGGAGGCTGTCTATTAATTAACCAGGTTGTACCAAGCTGAACTTTGAGTAGCAGCCAGGAATCAGACCTAGGCAGCACCAGGCAAGCGAGTGCAATCATTCTGGAAAACATACCTGAAAGGGGTGGGAAAGAGACAGAGGCCCAGCCAAGGCCTAGCAAAGAGGGTATCTGGGAAAGGGAGCCCGAGTCCTCCTGCCTTACCCTCGACAAGACAGAGGAGGGGGAAGGCCGGGGCAGTCTCCAGAGACCCCCGTGGGCAACCGCTGTCAACACAGCTCTTTTCTTCCAGAGGAACAGGAGCTAGGAGGGCTGTGTTCCCAACAAGAAGTGGCTTGTGCAGCCCTCAGAAGAGACAGGTATTAACATAACACCAACAAAAGGTGAGAGCGAGGAAGCATTTCCTTAGCTCCCAGGCAGGCCCTATTTAATCACCATCATGCTTTCTGAGCCCTCGGGGACTGAATGGGGCAGAAAGCCATTCCCGTGGGAACCCAGGGACATACAGCTCCGAAGGCTGGGCTGGAGGCCCTGCTGGCCTTACGCCACACCCCACAACCATGTGCATTTTTCAAACAGTTTAAGGCCTTTAGAGGTCGTTCTTGCCGACCAAAAGAATTCCATGATGTTTCTTAAGTTCAAATCCAGTCAGTGTCGCAGGCTCTCTCTAAAAAAAAACCTGTTTACTGCTATCAAAAAGCTCTGATTAAAGGAAGGAGAACATGGAGCCCATGACATTGCTTTCCTTCTAAGATGTCTCATTTGAAACAATATATGGATGAAGTTGTTGTAACAGATGCCACCTAAGAGGTCGGAGAAGAGTAGACGGAATGTGAAAAGCCTTGTTTTGATTTTTAATCTAATTGGCAAGAGTTTGTTATTTCTCACCAGAGTATGGGAAGCACACTGTCTTGGCCCCTGACACATCTGGTATACATTTGGCAGGTCTTGTTCCCTCAGTCAAACGCGTGCTTTCCAGGAAGGGGGGTGGAGGTGAAGCTGTGGTCCCACCCCGACTGCCTCCCCAAAGCCCCAGTTGTAGGGCATAAGATGTCCTACCCAGCAGCATTCTTGTACGAATGCACCTGGCTCTTCGTATGTGTAGGACCGTTAGGGAGGTGAACGAATGTGGAGTGTCTGGGTTCTGCTGGCCCTGCCCCCTGGCCCAGAAGCACTGAGCTGTCACTGCTGTTGGCCACGTGAACCCCGCCAAGCTCAGCACGGGAGTCCACGTCTGCCGCTTTAGCAGCAGGTGGCTTCTGTGGACCTTGCTACCTTGAGAGTCGGTGGGTGCAAGGTGAGACATGGTCCCGGTCACCTCTCCCATCTCTTCCTTCCTGCCATGTTCAGGGCAATTTTCTTTTACACTCAAACTGCTTCAGGGCACCGTCTGGGCAGGAGAGGCATGGCTTGGTCAGGACTAGAGCAGTAATCCACCGTCAGGAGTGTGAAAGCTGGCACCATCCCGTGGTGAATCGGGATGAGTTAAATGCTCTCTAGTAAGGATTCAGAGCCCAGCTCACCCAAGAAAGAGGGGAGTTCAGGAACCCAGTGCCGGCTGGGGGATCAGGCAAGGTAATTTCCTAAACAGGATTCTGGTGCCACAGAACTCGGCTTCACCTGGGTGGCCTATGCCCTCCAGAGAATGGCTCTTACAGGACAACTTACTGCAAAGTTTGGCTTATTCTGGGTGAACCCAATCACCAACATCCCACGCTCTGGTTCTGTTACTTGGCCAAGTTCTCAGCTGCCTAGCTCGGATGCTACAGCCCTTCTGAACCTGCACTTCCCAGCAGTGTGTTAAGTGTCCTACTATTCATTCTCCCTGTTCCTTTCACTGACTGGCACTATAGGCAAAGTGGAAGCAATTTATTTCTAGTGAGTATTAAGAAAAGACATGCTAATAAATAGTCAGCATTACCTCAACGGGAAATACTTTTTATGCTCTGGTAAGGCTAACGGTCTTGTGAAATTTATTCCTATTTCCCCTTTCGCATTCGCTGCTTTATTGGCTTTTTTAAAAAGTACATATGCTAAAAGAAAATCTAAACCACTCTTATAAACACAAAGATGCTATTGTGAAGGGGAGTGATTTTGATGCTGGAAAAATTTCAAATTCATCTTTCTTACACTGTTAAAATTGGAAAGATGGTCCTTTGGAAGGTCTATTAATGTTTCATTTGGTCATAAATGGAATGGTTCCCAGACACGAGACATACAGACTGTTGCCAAAATTATTTAATTCTCAGGAAAGACACGGTGAGCTTCTGGCTATATTTAAGATGAGTGTTATTCCCACAAATATTTTGACACAGCCAACTCTGCTGAGCCCTCCTGCCCCAGACCCGCTGGCTGACTTAATACCGTGCCCAGTGGTGACTCAAGATCTCAGGATGGAAATGCATAACAAGTAACGTGAAATAAATCATGTAACTTCCAAGCCACAATCAGTAACTGTGCAGAGCTGCAGCACAGATAAAAGAACAATGTCCTCATACCGACCTTCAATCTTCTGTTGGGATATTCAGGCAAGGACAACCTCCTTTTATATCTAAAATAGTTACAGTTTGTAAAACGATATTTTCTTGCTACCACTTGCAACGGATGGTACAAAGAACTCCCATTATTTATCTCATCTCTGCACATCCACCCCTTTCCTGCACAATTACTTTTATACACAACTCCCTTTTGGTGCTCTGAGATAAGTCATCTCCATCACCCAAATACAAATGTTCAGTGCCTTAGATTTTGTTTTTCTTTTTAGGACAAGTCTCTAAACTCCTATTTCACTGGTCAACATAACATCCTACAGTATATAATATACTGTTTTATTTATTTATAATGTTTTTTATTCTACGAAGGATTTTACTTTTTTTCCCCTTTTTTGGCCGCATTGCAAGGCATGTGGGATCTTAGTTCCCCGACCAGGGATTGAACCTGTGCCCCCTGCAGTGGAAGCGCGGAGTCCTAACTGCCAGGGAATTCCCCTCTCCTCCACTTCTCTTATCTTGGGATGACAGCCAAGAAAAATCTAGATAACTCCATGGGGTGAAGGTACGATGGAAGATGGCTACACACACACACCATCATCATCATCATCATCATCCAGCAGTTTGCTGTTTAGACAGTGCTTTCAATGGTGATTTTATTTCACGAGCCACAGAACGAAGTGAAATGCATGGGTCAGGAGGTCTGGTGTCACTCTCCACATGTGAATGGTGAGAAAATGGAAGTGTGGGGAGATAAGAACCTTGTCCAGCTTCACAAAGGACTAAGTAGCAAAGCAGCAAGAATCCCCATCTTCAGCCTCAACACTGTCACTACTTCCTTCTCTGTTTAAGTGTGAAATCTCATGTCCTTCAGGTCGCTGAGGAGCTGTGCAAGGACTCATGCTCCCAAGGTCTTCCCTACAGAATTACTGAGGGTTAATGCACTTGAGTTTTGACCATGAGCGGGCAGTCTGGTGAACTCCGCTCGAGAAGTACCTCATTTGCTCGCCTTTCAGGTCCAGATTTTCAGGGCAAAGGAAAAGAGTAACAGGACATCTCAGTGGCTTTAGGATATAATGATACAGGTACTCTCTTGACTTACTATTAATTTTTACCTTCCTGCCTCAAAATTAGTTATATAATTAATTATACATTGTATTTAACTAATATACATATTAGTATACATTATGCTTATATATACTTACATATCCTCATATATTATATACCACTAGTTAATTCTCACTATATGGGTATCATTACATCACCAATTACATACGTGTAAATACGTGTATGTACACATATACGTATATGTATACACACATATATATGTCTTCATTAATCACAGACACCAGATTGCTTATGGGATAAAATATCTGGGCCTCATCTGATTAACATTCTTTACCATTAGGACCCCGATTCCGCTACTGGGTGACATTCCTGGGACCACACCTCTCAGATGCGTTCCACCTCTGTCACCGTGCCCTATGTCCCACTTACCTTTCATTCAGGAAACGGATCTAGGTGATTATGTTGTAAGTGAAAGAAAGCTGACACAACATTATATAGCTTTAGGATGCTCACAACAATGTAAGAATTTTTTTAAAAGTTTAGTTTGATGATACAACATATCATCGCCGTATCCAAACCTAAACAGCGAACTGACAACGATCTACCTAGACTTTTACGCTCTACAGCTACAGCTTAAAGGATAGATATTCTTCAGAGACCATTGGAGAAAATGCTGGTAAACAAACTGATGGATGGATGATGCCAAGTTGGAAAACAAATGGTCTTTTATTCTCCGTCTGCCACTGCCCTCTCACAATGTAGCTACTCAAATCGCCATCAGCCCCTTTCTCAGGGCTTCAAACAGCCTCGGCTTCTTAACACCAAGGGTTCCCTGGTAGATTTAACCCCTTCGGGCCCGCTTCCTGTCCCACTGCCCCTCTCCCCTTTCTTTCCTCACAACTGTTCTGGAATCAACTCTGTGCACCTGGGTCATAACCGTGGCCCTTCTATTGGAATCGTCCCGTTGCCTGCATTCTGCTCTGTTTTCATACTGATCGGGGTAGGATATGTGCTGGTTCTATTACCAAGTGATAGAACAAACAACACAATATAAGGTGAGCTATGTCAGCAGAGCCAGTTTTAAAGGGAATTTTATGGATGGCTTCTGATGAAAGGTGTTTTAGCCGTGCCATTATTCTTGATCCTCAGGTGCACAGTATTAGCCAGTGTCAAAATTTATATGAAAAGAAAGGGTTGTGTGAGCGGACAGCCCCAGAGGATAACACTGAGGGACAATAATTCAACAAACCCACCAAGTTCAATTTTTCCCTCAAAATAAACATGAAAGAACAATGATGGCGATCCAGATCAAAATAACCCTTGTGCATATTTTTCCTGGGTTCAGAAGAGCCACTTTCTTTCTACTCTTAACAGCAACTCTTGAAACTAAAAGAAGTTCCATGGGTGTCCCAGGTATACTGAGTATGTGAACTGGCAAAATTCTCTCATGTATGACTGGGAATAGATGCCATTTGTTATATAATTATATAGGCTTGTGAACTTTCCCAGTTCTCATTAGTTATGAAAGAACTGAAAAGGTTCCAGGTTTATAAATTACATGAATATATGTTTGAAGACCCATCTGTTTTCCTTGGGTTTAGCTGGAGTCTGTGGCAGCAAACCAAGGACATCTGCTAGTCTGGACCAGGCCAGTGGCCCCGAGTGTCCCAGTCAGGTGTCTCTCACCAAGTCAATGCAGTACGTGGAGAAGGAAGAACACCAGACCGGGTATCCTGGAACCTGACTTCTTTTTTTTTTTGCAGTGCACGGGCCTCTCACTGTTGTGGCCTCTCCCATTGCGGAGCACAGGCTCTGGACGCACAGGCTCAGCGGCCATGGCTCACGGGCCCAGCCGCTCCGCGGCACGTGGGATCTTCCCGGACCGGGGAACGAACCCATGTCCCCTGCATCGGCAGGTGGACTCTCAACCACTGCGCCACCAGGGAAGCCCCGGAACCTGACTTCTGATCCAGGTGTTAAGATCCGGTTCTTTACCTGTAAGCAAGAAGTCTGATCTCTTGTTGTCTCTCAGGCCCATTCCAAAGGCGACATTTTGTGGGTCTGTGAAATATGTGGGTAGTCATTATGTATGCAAAGCTATGCAAAGCCCAGGGTTAAGGCTGAGGAAGGAAAAAGAATCTTGAAGCCACAGTTCCTACCTTTTAAGAGTAGAGAAGATGAAGCATGGACATGAGTAATAAAAATAAGACAAAAAGCAAGAATAACTGTGGCAAGTGTCAAATAGGTGCAACAGACAAACCCTCTGGAATCTCTAGAAGAATAAGATTTTTCTGGCTGGGATAGTTGAGGAACACTTTCCTGAAGAGGTGAGATTTAAGTGAGTCCACAAATTATGAGCAGAATTTCAGTAGGGAAGAAAGAGTTTCCTTTCTTAGGAATTCCAGGCAGGAAGAAAGGCATGGTCTTAGACCAGAGGTGGGGAAGTGTCAAGTGTCCTCGGAAATGACTAGACCTCTGATCCGACCAGCAAATTATTCTAGGGCAGTGGTTCTCCAAATTCAACGTAATTCAACAACATCAGAATCCCCCAGAGGGCTTGCTGAAACACAGATTAATGCGTTCCACTTCCCATTTAACAGGACTCGGGTGGGGCCTGAGAATTTGCCTTTTTAACAAGTTCCCAGATGATGCTGACCTGCTGGTCCAGGGACCACTCTTTGACAAAAACCGCTCTAGGGAGTAAAGGGGAGAGGCAAGCTCACATCCAAATCTCCATTCTGTTGTGGGCTTGGTTAAAGCCTAATTCAGAAAGCTGACCTTACTCAACTTTGGGTGACAATCATAATTACCTAGAGTTTCTCCATCTGTAAATATTGGCAATTAAATCTGCCAGGAGAAGATGGAGATAGGGAAGGGAAACTAATATTTTTGGAGACTTCTTACTTATCAAATGCATTTCCATTTAATTCCTAGCACACTCCCATCAGATAAACAATATAATCCCCATTTGACAGATGAAGGAACAAAGTCAAATACCAGGACCAGAACAATCTCAAACTCTAGGGTTAAGAAATCAGTGTAGAGACCTGACTTTCTCTGAATGGTTCAAGGTTCAAAGGAGGGCAGTGGTTCAAGAATCACTAAGGTCAGTATTATTCCCGTCTAAAATCAGGTCCAGAAATACCTGAATGAAGTCATCTGGATTGAATGTTGCAAGAGGCATGAGAGGAGAGTAACACAGATCAGACCATATTACTGTTATCTACAAATGTGGGTAGATAACTGCCTTCCAAACATTGACTCCAGGGCACCCAGGAGCCCCATGAGAGTGCTCCATTTCAAAGGAACACCTTTGTGTTTTCAGTTCAAATATCAAGTCAGCCAACCAGCCAGCCAGTGGACAAGGCTTGGAATCTGAGATGGTCAGCAAAACCACTGCCTCTCCTTATGTGGATAAATAACAGCCTCAAAGACAACCAGTCTGGGAGTCGAGCACACCCTGAGGCTGGGCTTGGCGTGCTTCTCTGCCCAGGCCTTGCCAGGCCTCACCCTGTATTGACAGTCCCTGCTCCCCGCTAGGTTCTGACCAGGCCAGGAGCCTCCCTGCCAGACACAAGAGCTGCTTCCCTGCATCCAGGGACACACTGCTGAGCCTTTGAGCATTCCTACCCTTGAGCAATGCGCTGCATTCCTGACTCGTAGTAACCACGGGGAACCAAATGGACAGCTACCGGCCCCGTATGTAAGGAAGTCGCGTGCCACGTGACAAAATGCCCACCTCAGGCAAAAGGGCAGCCCCGATCTAGCTGTGTTCCCCCCACCTCCAAACACTGCCCCCCTAAAGGAAAGAATCCTATGACACAGGAGGTGAGGCAGGTGACAAAAATGCGTTGTCATCTACGGGATGCCTTCCCAAGTTCATGATTATCAGGGAGAGCTTGCAACTCCCTTCAAAGAGAAACAGGCTCCAGGCTGACCCCAAAGTAGCTCATCCTCCCCCACTGCCCAAGCCAACCTCCAGCTTTCTTTTTCTTCTTCTTTGTATTATCCTTTCTCTCACTTTTCTTCCTTTCTCCGAAAAGCAACATTGGGGCAAAATTTCTCCAACAGGCGACAGGAAGATATGGGTCGATAAACAGACAAAGGGAGTTTCTTAAAATTAGAAGACGTTGTCTTGATTCCAGACGTTGTCTTGATTCAACTCTCAACTTGTTCAATGTGCTGAAGCCCACAAAGTAGTTTCCAAAGTTTTTTTTAAAAAAGATTTAATCATCTTCCCTCTTTGATCAGTACCCTTCTTCACCATGATACAGAAGGACAGCAGGGTGTGGTGGAGAGAGTGCTGGATTATGAATGAAAAGACTTGGTTTCTGTTCCCGAGGACCTCCTTGGGCTGTGGTCTCAGGGCAGTGACTGTGGTCCTGACACTGGTTCTGCTGCTAAGTGAGTTCGGGAACACCCTCTGTACTTACCCTGCTGGTGCTGTGAACATCAAATGAGCTGAAGTACCCTTATATGACTTTGCATGCAGAAGAGCATGGTCCACACACAGCATGACGAACATTCACGGGCTCACCCCATGAATTGTGACAGTGACACGAATAGAATGGCTAATCCCCACTTTAACACATGCACAGGAGGGTAAAGAGAATGATACACTCTCTTCTTGAGATACAATAGCTCACGAAAGAAAGAAGATTCTGAAAGCAGCCAACACAAGAACACCATGCTATATTATATTCCAAAGATCTCATCCTTGAGACAAAAAAAGTCCATTCATATGCAAGCAAATAACATTTCAAGGAGGCGCTTTTCCTCATTCCCATCCCCACATGAATTGGTGATCCTGACCCCAGATCAGGAGACATAAGACTCTCCATCCACTTGATACTGTTTCAACTAGCAGATTCAAGTATTAATGACTTATAAAAATTGTGAGGGCTTCCCTGGTGGCGCAGTGGTTGACAGTCTGCCTGCCGATGCAGGGGACACAGGTTCGTGCCCTGGTCCGGGAAGATCCCACATGCCGCGGAGCGGCTGGGCCCGTGAGCCATGGCTGCTGAGCCTGCGTGTCCAGAGCCTGTGCTCCGCAACGGGAGAGGCCACAGCAGTGAGAGGCCCATGTACGACTAAACAAACAAACAAACAAACAAACAAACAAATAAATAAATAAATTGTGAGATGGGTGATGACCCACATCTTTGTTTTGGATCCTTCTTCTTCCCTTCCTATTTTATCAGCAGGGAGAACCTCTCTTTGGGAATGAAAAGAGAATCCATGTCATCACTTGACTGTGGCTGGAATAAAAGCTTTGGTTGGTGAGGAGGAAGCTGAACCAAGTAGCTAAAGGCAAGCTTTTGGACGTGCTCAGAATTTCAAGTATACAGTCCATTTTAGTCTGGTCCCACATTAAAAACAGGGACCCATGTGCTTTAGAATACCTCTTGATAGAAAAACATTTACCTTGTGGTATTGCTCAAAAAATGATTTTTGACCTTTCTTTTTTTTGGTATAGTAAAGTGTGGTGATTCAAAGCAAACGTTGAAATTTTTGTTATTGGGAATATATGTGGAGACGGCCTTGCATGTATATGCACTGTCTCTACATTTAAAATATAAAAGTACATTTGGGTAGTTTTCATATTATTAAGATGCACTGTGGGGGCTTCCCTGGTGGCGCAGTGGTTGAGAGTCTGCCTGTCGATGCAGGGGACACGGGTTCGTGCCCCGGTCTGGGAGGATCCCGCATGCCACGGAGCGGCTGGGCCCGTGAGCCATGGCCGCTGAGCCTGCGCGTCCGGAGCCTGTGCTCCGCAACGGGAGAGGCCACAACAGCGAGAGGCCCACATACCGCAAAAAACAAAACAAAAAACAAACAAACAAAAAAAAAAGATGCACCGTGTATATGAGTACATATCTGTAGATAAAAATTCTCTGCCCAAATTAAAAATATCCAAATACCACGTTTGACTCATTTTTATGCTCTAGGCACAAAGTGATACTGAACAGAAACTTATTAGCATTTCACCAAGTTTCTTCAGATCATTGTTACGAATAATAAAAAATACAGAAACATTTTAAAACAACGTATTTCAGTCTTAGAATGGTCAGATTAACATAATTATAGCCTTAAGTTGCCAACAGTGGCACATTTCTCATTTTCATGAGAATGTAGAGGTTCTAGTGGATCGCAAGCTAATAGGTTCCTTGGTCTAAATATATACAGTAAAATCTGCAGCAAATTTCTGAAGCATTAACATCTGAACCCTGGAGATATCTAGTGAGTAATCTGCGCTGGAGTAGAGCAGATTTTTTTTGTTTGGTTCTGCAGTTACACAGCTGCTAGGAAACATATTTTTAGATTTGCTTTTCAAGGCAAGCAAAAATGATACCCACTTTGTGGATATGGAACCAGAATGTTCCCTCAGTCCCTCTGGCAAGGGAGTAGGGACCCACCTACAGAATGTTCCATTCAGTTGCCTTCCTCCTCGGAAGGGAACACAAGGAACAGCCCCAGCCGCTCATCTGTATGAAGCCTTCAGACCCTGACGGTGACACCCAATGCCTTAGAGGCGTTTGCTTTGAAGTTTAAGTGCCTTATAGATCAGGTCCGCACTATGTCTCATCATTGGCTACCTCATCATTGACATCATTACCATTTCTTGTTTCGATTTTCCTTTGGCAGCTCTTGATACCATATCAAGGGACAGGTTCAAAGAGTTTAATCAGAACAAGGGAAAGCATGACCTTTGATCTCACAGGAACAGAAAAAAATAATAAGGGCTTCCCTGCTGGCGCAGTGGTTGAGAGTCCGCCTGCCGATGCAGGGGACGCGGGTTCGTGCCCCCGTCCAGGAAGATCCCACGTGCCGCGGAGCGGCTGGGCCCGTGAGCCATGGCCGCTGAGCCTGCGCATCCGGAGCCTGTGCTCCGCAACGGGAGAGGCCACAGCAGTGAGAGGCCCGCGTACCACACACACACACACACACACACACAAAAAAAAATAATAATAATAAAAAGAAAGAAATCAAGTACATGTGGCGACCAACCAACTGAGGGAAACAGTCTTCGTATTTCAGGAATATGGGGTGAGTTAGTGCAGCCTGAGCAAGGAGCAGTGGTCCTCCAGCTGGAACGATGCACTCGGCGTTCACACCTTTCATCTGGACAGGTCTTAAATAAATAAATCTGCACGAAAATGATGTACTGAACGGCTTTTCTTTTGGGCCAAGTAACAAGACAGCGGAGGTCCTGAGGACCCTTCAACAAGACTTGATTTTACTCTGACATCACCACGGCTCACGGCTGTCAACTGCATAACCTTTAATGACGTTTTGCCCTGTCCCCTCCGTGTTTTGGGCTTTACCTCAAAGCCTTGGTTTCTACACTTTGCTCAGTTACAAGACACTATCACCATTTCGGCCACATCCTCACACCGGCTGTATTATTTACTCTTTAACGCTTTTCTTTTTTAAATTTTTTTAATTAATTTTTTTTTTTTTTGCAGTACGGGGGCCTCTCACTGTTGTGGCTTCTCCCATTGCGGAGCACAGGCTCCAGACACGCAGGCCCAGCGGCCATGGCTCACGGGCCCAGCCGCTCCGCGGCATGCGGGATCTTCCCGCACCGGGGCATGAACCCGTGTCCCCTGCATTGGCAGGCAGACTCTCAACCACTGCGCCACCAGGGAAGCCCTAACGCTTTTCTTGATGTCAGTGTTAAACTGACCTTTTCTTTCTTACCTAGTTGTGATGAACGATCAGATTCATTCACTCTCAGGTTCTTTGTGCTACTTACCTTTCCAATACTCCATACAACAACATTATATAATCATTAAAATGTAGGAATCTGTTTTTCTATGTGCTGTCAAAAATCACTGGTTCCAAGTGAAGAACAACTTTCGAAGTCCTCTGAGTAGGGAAATGTGGGAGTTTCCAACAGGGTTATCATAGGAGCCATTGCTTCAGCAAAGAGGCTGACTTTTGCAAATAATGCTATAATACTTCCCAACTCTTTTAAGCCAAGATTGCTTCATTCAAAGCATCTCATAATTTGAAGCAGCTGCTGTTTCTTCAGTTGACTTGATGGCCTATTCTCTTTCAATAAAAATATTGGATAATCTAAATCTGGTTAGCTCAAAATCCGTTTAATTTTTGGGGCCAGGCCCATGCATTTCCAATTAATGAGCTCTGGTCCCACTGCAGGGCTGGGCTGCTATCTGAACAGGAAGCGGGGACCTGGCTACACTTAACTGCAACACGGACGGCTCAGGGAAGTCAGACGTAGAGTCTTTTCCTAAATCAACCAAGAAAACACACCTTGGGGGACCCAGCGGGGTGAGAACTAAAGCAGGGGGGCACTAGAGATGGAGAAAGAGCTGGTCTGAGGTTTTTGTCACTTCCTAATTTTGTGATCTGGACCAAGTCACTCCATCCACGCCAGGCCTCCGGAGTCTCAACTGAAAGGTGAAGGGTTATAAAAGATGATGTGTAAGACCCTCTTTCCACCTCTGAAACTCTATGATTCCAAGTCAGCCAGGCCTGTTTCTTGAGGTAACATCAATGACACAGATCAGGTGTATTTCCCCAGCCCCCAGTCTGGAGTAGCAGTTCAAGGGTCTCAGGAGCAGATGTATCGCTCCTGCAAATTACATGCAGACCCCATGGGCAAAAAGCAGGACAGAAAGGAAATGGCTTAGCACCAGGTGATTTATAGCTTAAAAACTTTTTCTTCCCTCTTAAGAAAAATCAACATTTGCTTTTCCCCCTACAAATACATATATAAAAGTAACACGATTTATATAAAAGCATTTATATAAAATGCTGAGAAATTTAAGAAAAAGTGTAAAGAAAAGAATGGTCCCCAGATACACACTACTATACATAAATTAGATAAGCAACAAGAATTTGCTGTATAGAACAGGGAACTATATTCAATATCTTATGATAACCTATAAGGGAAAAGAACCTGAAAAAAAAATGTATGTAACTGAATCACTTTGCTGTACACCCAAAACTAACACAATATTGTACATCAACTATACTTCAACTTAAAAAAAGAAATAAAAGAAGAATGGTCCCCTGGAAGCTCTCTACAAATTAGGATCTTGGACCAAGGGAACCTGTGCTGAGGTGGCCGGATGCAATCTCCTATAGTCTGGGCTTCCCTGATGGGGACCCACGGAGAAGACAGAAAAACAAAACCCCAGGAAGAAAGCAACATGTGGGTGCAAAGAATACAACCTGAAAATACCAGGACTTAATAAACTCCCCGTCAGAGGCAATTTCTGTGAACATCTGTATTTACAAAAGCCAAGCAGAGAGATGCGGTTTGGATATCAAAGGGCAGAGGGTGTGGCGTAAACCCCTCCCGATCTCCCCAGCAGTGGCTAACAACCCAGCCCGTGCTGCAGGAAGAGGGAAGTCCTGTTCTGATCCAACGTGCTGGTTGTTGGCCAGCCCTAGATTTTACACAGCCATGGAACTGGAAGCAAGTTGCCTTGATCCTGCAGCCCAAGTTCAGGGCTGTGATGATCAGCTGCATCCCTGTTGATGCTGTCGGCAGTAATTACTTCTCACTGCAAATCACCAGGATGTTTTTGCAGCTGAGTGGATGTCTCAATCTTCGGGCAGTTGCGGGGTAGGTGTGTTGAGGAGAGCAACAGTCCCTGCCTCTGGGGTGGCTTGGCTAGCTGCCCTGACTCCAGAACCCTCCACCTCTGATGTTCTGTAACTTTCTTGCTGTCCTTCTCCTAACAGCTCTGCCAGGAGCCTGAAAGGGCAGCAGGCAGGCACATGTAGGCAAATCTCCATTCCAAGACACTTTCTCACTTCCAAATCAGGCTCATGAATCAGCTCCCTGCCCTATCCCGGGAAGCCGGTTTTTATGAGTGACGCAACACATGAAGCAAAGAAGGAAGCAGGAAGGAGGAGAGGGTAGTTCACCCACAGTGCTTTTTGCAATCCCCACACGATCTGACTTTCACTGTGTTCTTCTTACTCCAAGTAAGTTGCAACCAAGTCCCCGGATAAACAACCAGTCTGATACTAGGGTTTTGGATGCTACAGATCGAACCAAAAACATCCCCAAACTGTACAAAATAATTTCTCTTGAAGCCGAATAAGCATTGCTCTTTGATAATTATTATTTTCAAGATAAGTTATCTGAATCTGACTGCAGACTGGGAGTGCTTAGCTACTGGTAAGGAAGGGTGTGCAGTGTGGGATTTAAAAACAGGGACTATAGACACAGTCAGCCTGGGGCTGAGTCCCAGCTTTGCTCCTTACCAGTGTGTGATTTGTCACTTAATCTCTCTCAGCCTCAGTTTTCCAACCTTAAAATGGGTATAAAAGTACCTATGCCTTGGGGTTATAATGATGACTAAATGAAATAATATATATTAATTGAGACCACATTGGTTAACAACTTCTCATCCATAACAACTTCTCATCCATACTAACTCATCTATAAATTGAGATAAAGATAAACAGATCCACGCACACATGTACCTTTAAAAGGAAACAGACTGCCTTAAGAGGACATTGCTCTTATTAAATGGCTTTAAAAGAAATAAATACAAAACATTGTGACTGAACTATTACAAGAATAAGACAGAATAGTTATCTCAAGTAAATATAATTTCTGCCAAAGATTTTTTTCCAGGTTTTTCCATTAAACCTGATAATAACAGGCTTATATCTGTTATATAAAAATTGCAGACATTTTTAATGTTATACATAAAGCTTAAATTGATATTTCTTAAAGAATTTTTTAAAACCCAGATAAAAAAGCACTTTATATTTTATTTATTTATTTATTTATTTTGCAGTAGGCGGGCCTCTCACTGTTGTGACCTCTCCCGTTGTGGAGCACAGGCTCCGGATGCGCAGCCTCTGCGGCATGTGGGATCTTCCCGGACCGGGGCAAGAACCTGTGGCCCCTGCATCGGCAGGTGGACTCTCAACCACTGTGCCACCAGGGAAGCCCGCACTTTATATTTTAAAATGTAAAGTGATGTTCACAAGGAAAACACAACAAATAACGTTTTCCTTGAATGTTGAAAGAAGCATACTAATCCCCCCTCCGCTCCCCCCAATTTGTACCATGCCTTCAAATGTTCATTTGTCTCAGAAACCGAAGGCAAGTCAAATACCTTTGTGAAAACACTGAAAATTGTCACAAAACACATACATCAATGAGATCTGTACTAGCAAACAAGGTTGACACTTGAAATCCTTTTCTAAATTATAAGGTTAAACAGAAACTAGATCATGAGATTATAGATTGGAGACAGCCCAATGTAACTTAAGTGGATTTTAAAAAACAGACTAATGCCAATAACAAAGAAGTTTCCTTCTAAGCAGTGTGCAAGAAGTTAAAATAAAAACCCAGCATTTAAATTCCACATTGCATTGAACTTGAATACAGAAAAGTTAACTCAAATGGAGGTAAGTGTGCTACAGCAGGACCAAAAAATTCTGAAAATCCTATTTGGTTATAAAGGCACAGTTCTTACCTTACATCTTCCACGAACCGTTCTCTTCTAGAAGAAACTTTCTAGACGTGCAGAGACCCTGAAACCACCCATCTCTCAAACGCTTCCAGCTCTGCCTGTCTTGATGGTAACTAAATGCCAGGCTTGGGTTTTTTACAGAGGGAAGTTTTAGTCAAAATATGTGGTTTAAAGGAGCTGTATCCACCCTTGTTAAAACTATTTCACGGACATTCAGAGGTTTTGCTTCTCCTCTGTGAAAGTTAAATCTGAGTAGGAAGGCATTTTTCCTGTCCCGGAAATCAGCATAACTAAAAACCAATGCTGAGTTAACAAGAAATGTTTCTTCCATGTGTTCCGTCTGGCAGAAACGGCAAGCCATATCAAGGGAACACGTGATGTTTATAAATACAATATGGCTCATGTTGTCATAACCTCTCAACGACCAAAAAAAAAAAAGTGCAAGGAAAAGCAAGCAGCCACACAGCAGGAAGGATGAGATTTGTAACACTTGGAAGCTGCCTATCAGATATGCATATATTACTCTTTCTTGCGTCTTAAAAAATAAAGCTGGAAGCAGGGAGAAAGGAAGAAAATACCTTCCTCTGGATAGCCACTGTATTAAAATGTGTTTGCCCAGCTCATCATTTCAGTAAGAGTAACTCCTTACCAACTGCAACAGAAACATCTTTTCGCCTGTCAGAAAGACACGTCATAAAAGGGACACGGTGAGGTGCATCCCTCGAACGCCAGTTCCATAGTGTTAACTCCAGCACATAATAGGATGAAGGCAAGATGGCACATAGCCTGTAATGGATGTGACAATTACAGATGTCTGTATCATTACTGATTACTGACTTTCTGATCTTCTACTAGAGTGGAAGATCTGTGAGGGCAGTTACCATACTTGGTCACTGTTATATCTTCGGAGTCTTGTACAAGAGCCTGAACCACTGGAAGAACTCAATGCATAAGAGTTGGGTGAGTGGATTAGCGAAGCTTCACAATAACGGAAGTAGGTTAACTGTTCCAAAATCATCATCCCTACTTGATAAGTTTGGAGGTATTTGAAATACTGATTCCCATTCAGTCTAAAAGCAAGATCTGTCCTGCTGAGTTATAAATACAGTAAACCAAGATCTGTCTTATTTAATTCGTTATCCAGAGATTTGCTTACTTTCTACCATGGGTGAATTTAACTCTTGAAAATAAAATGCAGGTATGTGTGCATTTCTGACAATCACTTAGTTTAATCTGACAAATCTGTTACTCTCATCTTAAATTATAGGGTGATTAACTGTGATAAAATTATATTTATAGGATGGGTAATTTTGTTAGAATAGACATTCTTAGTTCTCATTTTGGTCAGGAATTATTCCTGGGATAAACAAGGGGATGTGCTGTAAATCTCAAATGTTTACATGTGCAAATCACTGTACTGGTCTTGGCAGAGCAGGTATTAACTAAAAGTTTGTGATATGAAAAGTGCGGACATGAGCCCCTTTTCCAACCAGACATTTAATGAGAATTTCCTCAAAGCAGGACATTTTCTCAGGGAAACAGAGAGTGTGAAGATGAATGGAATAGGGGCTTTGCCCCCTGAAGCCTGGAGTTTAGAATAGAATTTAAGATGTGCACATCAATAACTACAATGCAGACAGGAAAAGCTGAGGGTGATCAGAGGCGGGGGGGACAGGTGAGGTTCTACGGAATCAGAGAAAGGACAGTAGCGAGTGAGGCTTGGAGACGAGAGGAGTAAGGAAAGGCTTGAAGGAGACAGTGGCTGTCGAGTTAGGTCTTCAGAAATGGGCAGCACATGATGTGGAGAGAAGGGAACCCTCGCACACTGCTGGTGGGATTATAAATTGGTGCAGCCACTATGGAAGACAGTATGCAGATTCCTCAAAAAAATAAGAATAGAACTGCCATATGACCCAGCTAGTCTACTTATGGGTATTTATCCAAAGAACACAAGAACACTAATTTGAAAAGATATCTGCACCCCCATGTTCACTGCAGCACTATTTACAATAGCCAAGATATGGAAACAACCTAAGTGTCCATCAGTGGATGAATGGATGAAGCTGTGAAATGTACACATGCATATGTGAAATGTACACATGCATAAACATACACACATACATACATACAATGGAATACTACTCAGCCATAAAAAGAAGGAAACCCTGCTGTTTGCAACAACATGAATGGACCAGGAGGGTATTACGCTAAGTGAAATAAGTCAGACAGAGAAAGACCAATACCATATGATTTCACTCATATGTGGAGTCTAAACAAAAATAAAAACACCAAAAATCAGTGAACAAACAAGATAAAACAAAACAAACTCACAGATACAGAGAACAGATTGGTAGTTATTAGGGGGAAAGGACGTTGGGGGAAGGGTGAAATGGGTGAAGAGGATCAACTGTATGATAACGGATGGAAACTAGATGTGTGGTAGTGATTGCTCTGGAGTCTATACAGATGCCGCCCACCTGAAACTTACATAATTAAAAAAATGGGTGGCCCGTGGACATTGATGATGAAGACAGCAGTGTGGGGAAGGACAGTAGTGAGCACTGTAGTGGTAAGAAGGTCAGTTCTGGGCTTCCCTGGTGGAGCAGTGGTTGAGAGTCTGCCTGCCGATGCAGGGGACAGGGGTTCGTGCCCCGGTCTGGGAAGATCCCACATGCCGCAGAGCGGCTGGGTCCGTGAGCCATGGCTACTGAGCCTGCGCGTCCGGAGCCTGTGCTCCGCAACGGGAGAGGCCACAGCAGTGAGAGGCCCACGTACAGCAAAAAACAAAAAACAAACAAACAAACAAACAAAAAAAGTCAGTTCTGGAGCTGGCCTGTCTGGCTCCGAATCTAGCTCCATCTCTGATGAGCTGTGTGGCTTTGAGCAAGTTCCCTAACCTCTCTGATTCACAGTTTCCACATCTGAAACAGGGGATCATAACAGTTCATCTCACACTGGGGTTGTTTTGAACAAATGAGAGTGATTATGAGCACAGAGCTCAGGACAGGACTCGGCACAGAGTGTTTCATGACTGTTAGCTATTAATATTGCTGCCACTGTGTGAGTGCAGGGGACACCAGGGTGGCCAGGTCAAGGAGGATCTTGAGTGGATGAAAGAAAATTAGTTAGGACTGGTTTCTGAAACTTCTATTTCTAAGGGATTCTCCTGTCTTCCATTTCTGTAGGATTACTTTATCCTTCCCCAAATCCCAAATACTTCTTCTCAACCAGAGCACTGCCCTGTAGAAAAGAGGGCTCTGAGCTCTGTGGAAGGGCCATTTCAGACATACACACTCAACGGTTCATACTTCTTCTTTCTCTTTCTTCCATTCTTTCTCTGTTTTTTTTTGTTTTGTTTTTGTTTTTGGTGGGATATCCTTTTAGCCCAGTCAGAATAGAATAGAATGAAGCATGTTCAATATAAAAAGATGCCAGGAAATAGACACATAACAGAATTAAGAAGTGAGACAAATATTTAAAAAGGATATTTTACATGTTCTAAAATCTTGTTAAGAGCATCATTTCAAAACTTGCAAAACCTGAATGGAATGTCAAGGAAGGGAGGCTGTGGGCTGAGTACAAAGAGTCAGAAAGAACTGGGTTCAAATCCCATGTCTGACATATACCAGCTATTCGGGCCTGGAAAAGACGTCACTGGCCTCAATTTTATCATCTGTAAAAACTGAGTCAGTTTACATGCTTTCTAGAGTTGTTGACTAATTTAAATAACATGTGAAGTATTTAACACATTGCCTTCTACGTGGGCACAAAAAGGTCTATTATCATATCTAGAAACACAATGGTATAGAATGAATACTACTTTTTAAAAGAAAATTTAATTAAATTAATTAATTTATTTTTGGCTACACCGCGCGGCTTGCAGTATCTTAGTTCCCCGACCAGGGATTGAACCCGCACCCTCAGCAATGAAAGTGCCGAGTCCTAACCACTGGACCGCCAGGGAAGTCCCAACTGAATACTACTTGTAACCTGACTGATTCCACAAAGAAATTAATAGAGTTCACAGAAATCATTACAATTTTGCACCCCCCGAAAAAGTCAAATTGGAATGTATGACAGAAAGAAGATGAAAGTAGGAAAATTAAAAATAGAGGCCAGGCACGAAGCCAGCACACCACCAACACTCACGCTGTAAATGCCTGTACGCTAGCTGTGGGTGAGCCATGAATTTAATTCTAAGCTTTAGAGTAGCAACACAAAGAGGGAAAATGATCACTTACAAGATTCAAAATGTCCATATGATAAAAATAAACCAGGAGAAGCACAACTATTTCTGGTGATGAGAACAGAGAGATATTTTTACAGTGGGTTCTCGTTAATGACAGAAAATGAATAACACACCAGTTGTAGCACCATGACTCTAGCACTCAAAGCATCTGCTTAACAAGCATTTACACTCGCCACGGATGAGGCACCAAGACTGGCTTTCATAGATGAACACGAGCTGGTGTGTGCCCTCGGAGAACTTACAATCTTGTGCGATAAGATAAGCATGCACCTAAAGGATTGAAACACCAGGAGAATGTATAGCATGCCTCCCCAAAAAGGAAAGATTAAATCTGACAGGAAGGCTTCATAGGGTAGACGGCCTTTTATTTGGCCTCTAAAAGCAAGTTTTTACTTTTTCACATTTTATTATGGGCATTTCCACCATAAAATAAGTAGAGAAAATAATATAATCAACTCCCATCATCCAGCTCTGACATTTTTCAACATTTTACCAATTTTGTTTAATCAATTGCCACTTCTTGGGTTTGTTTTGCCGGAGCATTTTAAAGCAAACCCCAGCAGTCATGCTGTTTTAGCCTGTAAATACCTTAGTGTGTCTCATTTTTTAAAAAAAATAACCACCAAGCCATTATTATACCCAACAGAATTACTGGTTATCCCTTAATATCATCTGATTCCTAACACATGTTCAAATTTCCCAAATGGCTTCAAAGATGTCTTTTACAGTTGGTTTGCTCCAATCAGGATCCAAACATGGTGCACACATGGCCTTTGGCTGTTAGGGGATAGAAGAGACCTGAGAAATAGAACAGTGTCCCCTCCCACCCTTTTTTCATGCCAGCAGCTTGTCGACATAATTGAGCAATCATCTTGTAGTATGTTTGATGCGTGGAATTTCAGAAGGTATAGACAGTAAGTCCCCTACATACGAACCTTCAAGTTGCAAACTCAAAGATACGAACGTGCGTTTGCATGTCCAATCACCTAAGTTAGTTCACGTGTCTGGCATACATTGTCAGGTGTGTGCATCTCCTACAAATGGCTGTGCTTTTGTGTACTTTACTGTACACTACTGTATAGAGTACAGTAATCAGTATCTTTATTTCAAGCCCAGGATGTCCGGAAGCAAGCATAAGGGCAGTGGCGATGTAGCTGGTACGGTACTATACAGGTGATTGTGTTAGTTGGGTACTTAGGCTAACTCGGTTGGACTTAACGAACAAATTGCACTTAACGAACTCGCTCTCAGAACGGAACTCATTTGTATATAGGGGATTTACTGTATGTGAGGAAGGACAGTGCTTTTCAGAGACTCGGAGCAAGAACTGAGGGGACTCAGGTTGGCTGTTGGGATGGAGATGATATCGACCATCGCCTGTGATATTCTTTGCACAATGGCAAGTTGCGCTCAGGGACCTGACTTGGCAAATAGCTGACTGACTGGAGTAAAAAGAGCTGGGGAGGCCGGTTAAAGGCTGTTGTGTAACCGACTGATAGAAACATAAAGAACGCCAGAACTACAGCATCAGAGCGGTGCTGCTAAGAGCCTGGGATCTGCAGCCAAGCTGCCTGGATCAGATCTCAGCTCTGCACTCTCTTGCTGTGTGGCCTTGGGCAGGTGTCTTCAACAGACCTAAGCAACTGTTTTCTGAGCTATAAACACAAGGGCTTGTACCAATACCTGCCTCAAAATGGCGCCTTGAGGATTTACATGAAATTACCCGTCAACATGCTTCATCAATGCACAAAAAAGTTAGCTATCGTGAGAGTAATGGTGCAGGCCAGGGCGGCAGGATGGTGTGTAAGAGTCCTTGCAGAGTGAAATGGATGGGCTCTGGGGACTGGTGGGATGGGGTGAGAAACAGGAGTTAGGCCATTGAAGACTCACTGATAACTCAACTTCTTAAATCTCTTCTCTCTCACCCTTCAAAACACACAGGCACATGCACACACATACACACCATGCACAGTCATGTACTCATTCACAAAGACAGAAGAACAAGGAGGAAAAGGCTTGGGGCTAAAAAAAAAAGATTAGGATTTTTTTTTCTTCTACAGGATACACTGGAAACACTGGAAACACTGGAAGAATAACCATGTGGAGACAACCACTTGAAAGTTGAACATTGGTCTTGAACTCTAGAGAAATGGCAGAGTTAGGGACAGAGTTTTAAGGGACACCTACATTGACCTAATGGTTAAATCAGTAGTAAGACAAAAATGACAAATGAAAAGGTGCAGATGAAAGAAAAAAAGCAAATTAAAACACACACACACACACACACACACACACACACACACACAGGTGAAGGCTGTCTGAAGGCACTGAAGACCAGGTAGAGGGCAAGAGGAAGAAGAGTTAGTAAATGAAGGAGGCTGGGGTGTGTTTGCATGTAGGCAAGGGATTTAGAGCTGGCAGTGTAATGGGAACCAAGGTTTCTAAGGAGACCACCCGTCAGAGTGAAATGCAGAGGTCAGATAGAAGAGGTCTGGGGGGCAGTGAGTGAGTTGGCCATTAGGAAGTAATTTAAGATGCAGGGCAATTCTGGGGAATGCATTCTCTATGCAAATGTGGAAGCTGTCTTACCTGCAAGTAAAAATTAAAGACATACAGGAAGGAGAGAACTGACGGACTGGAGCAAAGAACCTTGGGAAGTAATCTCAAAGCACACAAGAACGTGGAAAAGCCTGAAAACTGTGGAAAAGCCTGAAAACTGTGAAAAAGCCACTAGGTTCGGTGAACAGGAAGTCCCTGGTACCCTCTGAGAGCCACGGAATGGAATAGCTCATCTTCTGAGTTGTACATGTGTGAATTACAAACCCATTGAGTACATATGTAATTTTGGCAAAAGGGCCCGTTCCATGTGGTGAGCTCAGCCCCTTGGGAACTTAATTATCAAAGCTACTATCTAATGTGATGAAACAAAAGCCAGGCGATTCATTGAGATCCGGGTGATGTGCACCTACATGTAAAGAATCAGGGGATGCTCAGTCCCAGCAGAGAACCACAAGTCTCATTGGATAGACTAGCTTCAAAAATGCTCAGCTCAGGAAGAAACGAAAACTCTAAATTGAAAAGATACATGCACCCCATTGTTCACAGCAGCACTATTTACAATAGCCAAGACATGGAAACAACCCAAGTGCCCATTAACCGATGACTGGCTTAAGAAGATGAGGGGTGTGTGTGTGTGTATGTGTGTGTATACACACACACACACACATATATATATATATATATATACATAATACACACACAATGAAATATTACTCTTCCATAAAAAGAATGAAATATTGTCATTTGCAGCAACATGGATCGACCTAGAGAATATTATACTTAGTGAAGTCAGACAGAGAAAGACAAATACTATGATATCACTTATATGTGGAATCTAAAAATATTACAAATGAATCTATATACAAAAAACAGAAACAGACTTACAGACATAGAAAACAAACACTTGTTTACCAAACGGGAGAGGGAGGGAAGAAGGGAGGGACAAATTAGGAGTATGGGATTAATAGACACAAACTACTATACATAAGATAGATAAGCAATAAGGATTTACTGCATAGCACAGGGAACTATATTCAATATCTTGTACTAGCCTATAATAGAATATAATCTGAAAAAAATAACTGAATCCCTTTGCTGTACACCTGAAACTAACACAATATTGTATATCAACTATACTTCAATTAAAAAAATAAATCAATTTAAAAAATGCTCAATGAAAAACTCGACACGTGTTTTCCCCACCAAACATCTATTCCACGCACGCCCTGAGGCCCAAAACCTCGGCGTTAATACTTTAGTTTTCCATGCTTCATGACTAACACCACTACCATCACTGCTCTGATAACTGACCATTTTGGATCCGGAGTCTCACATTTTCTCTTCTCTCACAGGCAAGATATTAAATTCATTGTCTAAGGAAAGACTCCGAGGCCACCACAAAGTGCTGGCATTGCCGCTGTTGTACCTCTGCCTGGTCCCACCCATGTTTTCCGAGACACGCATGTGTATTGGTAACGAGTGGGCAGCTGGGAGGTCTGGCCCAGGCTGCCTCTGAAGGCTGGTAGATGAAGACCAGTGACATGAGGTGCAGGGCTGCACAACTGCCTCAGGTGAGCAGTTATCATCAAATTCCTTCCCGGCCACGTGCGTGCTGCAAACACACGAGAAGATGGAGCTCTCCACCCACCATGCAGCTGGGTTTAGTCTACAGCAGTTGATCCTTGCTCTGTTCTCTATTTCTGTTCTTTACCATGAGCAGTGGGCTTATGCAGCTGCGTTCCTGGCAGGACTCAACACAGCTTCCTTTCCTTTAATAGCAAGGCAGCCACCTTCATCAAGAAGGAGACAGAATTCCAACCCCCAGAGCCAAAAGGTGAGGCAGAAGGAATTCCAGGTCTTTTAGCTTCTGGAATCCATCAATAGGGGCCAAGTTGCAAACTGCAGGCACGATCACACTGAGTTGGTTTTAAAACTGTGTTCTATTTCTCATTTCTAAGTCGTCTTCACTGAAACCTGAAAGTTTTTCTGTGGGTTGGATGGTGAACATTCGTTTCTCCTCCTCTAGGGCAAACAGTCTGACTTTCCTCCAGAGAACACTGCTGTCTAAAGCAGGCTGTGGGCCACTCGGAAAGTGACCCACAAAGGTCTCGTCTAAAAGTAAAAACTGAACAACTCTACTGAAACCCAGAGCCAAAGTTCTGAATCCTAATAGACTCTGTCCAGATGGTTAATACTTGATTTTCTCCATGCTCACTGCTGCTCCTTACAGAGATACCACATCTGCTCAAGAGTTAAAAACAGGTGTCCTCCCCAGCCATAAACAAGATATTCAGAGGCGATTCTGGGGCCCCTATGTGGACTGCACGTAGCAAAAACAGAACTCTGAAACTCATGAAACTTTGAAGGCTAGATGTCTCACAAAGTAAGGATCTCCAAGGGAGCAAGGACTCTTATAATGTCACTGAGAAAGAGAATGAGGTCATGAAAAGCAAAGTGTACCATAATATTCGGCGCAGGCTTCGTGAATAGAGTGATTCCATCGGTCTTCACATGGAGCTGGTTTATATACTGAAAGTGTAATGCCTAAAAGCAAACCTCCAAATCCTAACTTTCCTGAAGTAGCAGCACAGCCTCCACTTCAAATCACAGATTATTTCTGACATAAAAAAGCAGCCGTGGAGAATGTAAGAGGCCTCTTCCTCCAAAAGTGTATAGGCTCTGATCCTACAATGTCATCACCACTCATCTTCCAGTCCAGAACGACATGGAAATTCTCCCAGCACTTTCTGTTTCACCTCCTGGCCTCTTGGTCCTAAACTCACAGACCCTGTGTGGTAGGCAGAACAAAAATGTCTTCGTCCTAGTCCCCAGAACCTGTGACTACACGGAAAAGGGGATGAAGGTGGCCAATCAGCTGACCCTAATACAAGGAGATTATTCTGGAGTATTGGGCCCAATGTTATGACAAGTGTCCTTAACAGAGGAAGAGGGAGGGCTGGAGGTGTGAGGAGGGAAGCAGGGTCAGAAAGATGCTATTTGGCTGGGTTTAAAGATGGAGGAAAAGGGCTACAAGATGAGGAATGGGGGTGGCTTCTAGAAGCTGGAGAAAAAAAAGGAAACATATTTTCTCCAAGCTTCTGGAAAGGAATGCCAGTGACCTCTTGATTTTAGTCCACTGGAGTTATGTTGGACTTCTGACCTCTAGAACTGTAAGGCAGTAAATCTGTGTCATTTTAAGCCACTAAATATGTGATAATTTGTTGCAGCAGCAGTAGAAAAACTAATACCCACTGTCAGGAAGCACAGACCTTGAAGAACACTACTGCAACTCCAGGACAGACAGTGCCTGGGTTTCTTTGGCAATAGAACCTACTCATTTACTTTTCTTCTAGTTTAACTCTTTTCAGCATCCAGTGCTAATCCTCAGAAAGGATGATATAAAATGGCGAGGCACCTTCTAAATTTGTGTGGGGCGACGGGTTGGGGTAGGGGGAAGGTGCATCTGGAGAAGTTAATCTTTTTTTCTTCTCATTTTTACTGCAGAGGAATGTAGCGCTACTGTTAGAAACTCAATCCCTTTCTAATGGACTTGCATTAGTGTGATTTTACAATCTGTCTTTTCAGTTTCCCTGTTCTTTATTCTTCAAAATATCCCTGTGTGCTTTGAATGTTTGGATAATCTTCTACGATGATCTAAATCTAGAGAACTTTAGCTCACAAAGCATGCAGATTTTTGTACTTTGCCCTCAACACAATTCAGGTGACATTTGATCATATTTAACACTATTTGCTGTTATAACAGCAAACAGTCCTGAATTAGGAGGTGAATAATTTAATTAGGCTGCTAGGACTTGGAATAGCAGATATAAGGATATTAATAGATTCTACATGCAGTTGTGCACGGGCTTTGTTGTTGTTGGTATGTTAGTCTTGTTTTTAACTGGAGAAAAAACAGCAAGAGATCCTCTGAGTAAGTTAATGTATTATGGACCAAGAACCCTTTCATGTACAGATTTTCAGGACCCCCCTGGAGTAAGGACATAACTAAACTCCATTCTTAGAGATGAATTAGGATGTGTGAAGCCCTGTTTCAATCCTTTTACTCCAAATGATCAGGAGATCTGATTTCTCTACCAATGAACAAATAATGAATTATCAGACAAGAAGAGCAGTAAGAAGCCCCCAAATCTGGTGTTTGGGTGTGATTACACAGGGACCAAATGCCAGAAGGAGGGATGGTTCAACCCACAGAATTAAAGTAAAAATAGAACAGGGACACTTACCCTCACGTCTCCGTTCACAGTTTTCGGTGTGTGGTTAAATGCATGGGCAGGATCCTTGTTGTACACTTTGAGAAGGGATCTGTCCTGAATGTTCCTGGAATCAAAAACATCAATAACTATGGCAGATGAAAGGAGCCTTATTTTGGCCATTTCCTTCGTCTGCCCGTAAGAATCAGGTAAAAGACATCCCCAGACAATCTAGCCGTTGTGTGCAATCAACCAGGCAAAAAGTTCTTTTACCATAAAAATAGACAAAAATAAATAAGGCAAAGGAGAAAAATGACTTCAGCTTTTCTTTCCTTTCCTTTTTTTTTTTGGTTCCTCAGGAAAGTATTATTCTTTCTCCGTAGTTCTCAGCCCGTAAACATCGGGGAGCATAAACCTTCTTTCAAGATTCTGGGCAATGAAAGCTAACACTTTAAGAAACAATAAAGCTCCCATATTTACAATACATTCAAAGGGATTTGGTTAATATTTAAATATTTAATTGTTTACTTTGCCCAGACACCTGGTTTTCTGCTTATCTCACGAATACATGCAGAGGAAAAATGCTTTTTTTTCCTTCAAACACCTTAAGCAAGGGAAAGAAAATGTATTTGCAGTCCAGAAAAAAAAAAGTACCACAAAGATCAAAACTAGTATCTTTACAATGCCTTTTTTTCTTCCATAGTGGATTTTTTAAGGCATTTAAAAATTTTATTGGATTCTTCTCTCCAGAGTGGATTTTTAAAAATACTGTTCTACATACAAGTTGAATTACAGGAGAAGCAGCGGATAAATTCTTCCACTGGTCTGTCTCTCCCTCTGAAAACACTTAGAATCCTGGAGTCACCCTGGAGTCCCTCGTACTGCTGCAAAGGACAGAACCACAACTCGCTAAGAGCCTACCTCCAAATTATTTAAGAGCTTAGGAATGTCTACGAAGTCCTTCGCCCTCCATCTGCGGCTTTCATCAGCAGAAGGCACACCCCCAGGAACGTTTAGCCCTGTCTACACTGTGATTCCTGCCAGTGGCAGCATGGTGAGCTCAGGGAACCCTGTGCAGGAAGACATGTTCCTTTCCTCCATCTGCAGCCACATGTTTTGTGGGCTGATCGCAATCACTGGGATTATTGGGTTGTGTTTCTGTTTTCAACGAAGTGGAGCATCCTTGGACGAGGCTTGCTTCCCTCCACCAAATATCCGTCAGTGGTTGCTTTAAAGCAATGACTAGCCCCGGCTTGCATGGTTGCTCCAAATTTCAAGCAGCTCATTAGAAGTCTGCTTAAGGGGAGGCGTGTGGTCCTTGTTATTAGAAGTGACTAAGTTACTAGGAGGGGAAGAGGTTGCGGAAGAAAAGGATGTGGGGATTCACTGCAGGAACTCACCCTGTGGCTGGGAGGAGGAGGGGGCAAAGTCCCAAGGGATGATGTAAAGAAACTGAAAACCTGACTTGAGCCATGAAAAAAACTTAGTGTGGGTCTGAAGGTACTTAAAACACAGGAGGTTGATTTATTAATTTAGAAACATGTTCATCCAAGATGAACCAACACAACAGTAAAGGCCCAGCTTGCGTTTACCATGGCAACATTTACAACACAGAATTTCAGCCTAAACTCTCTGTAGCATTTCCCTAAGGAAAAGATGGAGAACCCAACACCATGATGAAAGAACCAAATGTTTAACAAATATACCGTCGCTTCGAAAATACTGGATGTGAAATGAAATTTGTCTCTGGGTTTAGAAAGACTAAAGCCAGTGTCTTCAGGTAAAATCTACACGCTACATTTTTTTTTTTTCTTGCAAGGAGCAAGATTCTATTTAATGCTGATGGTGAAATAAAATAAAATAAAATATACTTGAGGCATTTTATGCATAAAAGCAAAGAATAATAATTCTTTGGAAAGGACATACATGTGATCATCTCACATAAATATGATAATCATCACCACATAAACACATTTTATCCACTTAAATATTTTTAGATCCACTTTTTATATGTAAATCAAAACACTGAAAAGTAAAATTATAGACAGATTTATAAACCAATGACTTTCCACTTAAAATATTTTAAATGAGATTTTTAAAAGATCAGGCTATCAGTACCGCAGCCTAAGAATCAAGGAGACCATCACTTTTGCAAATAGAAACAAACTAACTGAAAATTATTATTGTTTAAAGTGATCACTTCTCTCAAGCTCTGCTTTCATTTATTGGGTTGGCCAAAAAGTTCATTCAGGTTTTCCATGACATCTTACGGAAAAGCCAGAATGAACTTTTTGGCCAATCCATTATTTTATCAACTGAATTTGCATCAAGGAGGATCATCTCAGTTTGGAAGTTCTGGGTACCTTTTCCTCTTTGCCGTCTCTCCCATTTCTCTTTTTGTGACTACGTCACAACATTCCCAAAGAATGTGTGCAGAAAGTCTTAGCAGTCATACTCTGAGGCTTGGGAAAGCCTCTAGAAAATCATGACTCATTGTAATACAAAAAAAAAAATTTTTTTTTTTTAGATGTAGGGGGTAGGAGTTTATTAATTAATTAATTTATTTTTGCTGTGTTGGGTCTTCGTTTCTGTTCCAGGGCTTTCTCTAGTTGTGGCAAGCAGGGGCCACTCTTCATCGCAGTGCGCAGGCCTCTCACTATCGCGGCCTCTCTTGTTGTGGAGCACAGGCTCCAGACGTGCAGGCTCAGTAGTTGTGGCTCACGGGCCCAGTTGCTCCACGGCATGTGGGATCCCCCCAGACCAGGGCTCGAACCCGTGTCCCCTGCATCGGCAGGCGGATTCTTAACCACTGCACCACCAGGGAAACCCTGTAATACAAAAATGCTTGCACGGGCTGCAAGACAGTGGGGTCCAACTGCTTACAATAATCTCATCAGCCTTGAGCTCCACAGTCAAAAGTGGCCTTGTGTAGTTTCATATGTATTTATCATTACCATAGCCCTCAAGTTCTATAACTGCAAAACGCAGAAATTCAAGAAGATGACTGTCCATGTTAAAATACTACATGAGATTATATGACTGTGAACATACTCTCTAAATATCATGTGATTACTTCATGTTTAAGTTTATGTTTTGTAAATTCAGGACTTTTTTGGTGACAGCTCGATTAATAATTTATTTCAAAAAACAAAAGTAAATTTTCTGAAACCCATGAATATTTAAACGTTTTTAAAAAGCAGGAAGGTTGGGTAACAGATATAGCACCTATACCTTAGGGCACGTGTCGAACATTGAAAGCTCTCAACTACTCATATGCTTTGGTACATGCCTAAATATGTCATTTCAGATCACTGTTAGATATTTATCAGTTTACATTTATTATGCACTAAAGGCATATTTTTTAAAAGTAGTTCCTATTAATTCCATGATGAAGAAAGAGGAAAGTCTGCTATCCCCACAGGGAAGGGATCCAGAAGTCCAACTTGGGGCCCAGATGAGTTGAGGGGAGAACATTCTGAGGAAATAAAAAATTCTTGGCCAAGAATATGGACAGTCAGGTTTGGGTCTGGGCTTAGAAATTAATTGGCTACATGATCTTGAGTAAGTCTTACTTTTATGCATCAGAGGTTCTGGTCCCATCAAATGAAAGGGCTGGATGAGTCACTCAATCATTTTTTTCCACTCTAGAATGTTCAGCGGCTATACTAGCGACTGCTGCTTGTGTTGATTTAAGTCCTGTTTCTCAGGCTTGTTTGGCTGGAAGAGCTCAGATGGGTCCCTTCTGTTCTATGCACAACACCACTGCGGTCGATAAAGATGTTTCTCTTTCCGTGCCACCTGCCACAGCATGACTCCATTTAGCCTCGTTTTAGAGTACATTTTACTAGAAGCCCAGGAGAAAGCTCACCAAGAAAGTGGGATCCTTTAGGAAAGGCCAACTATTTAAGAAACAAATGGAAAAGGAGAATGCTTCTTAGCCTCCTTTCTTGTGGACAATAGCATAGAATCCACTGCTTTTATTCTAACTTGTTCGTATAAAGAAAAAAAAAAAAAAAGAATAGGCCAGTGAGATCATTACCTAAAATGTCTACAGGCTCTGTCTGTGATGACAAGAACCCTTGAGAAGAAGTTGGTTAAGATCCACCTGTAAGTATAACCTTCAACTCATATGATCTTTCTGGGCCTTAGTTCCCCTAACTCTTAGATAAACAGCAGACTGGCTCCTTTCTTCCATTCCTTTCAGATGTAACATGCAAAGATCTGTGTGGGAGAAGTCTGTCCTCACCTTTGTAAACCAAACTTTGTCAATGAGTTCTAGAAAACCAGATAGTGGTTTCACACCTGGGTAAAATAAACCTGCCCATCAGGACAACAGGTGTGCTTTCTTCACTGGAACACAAAGAGATAAGGGGTCGGTACCAACCCTCAACGCAAGATGGTGGACACACGCACACGAACAAATGACGTAACTGCTTACCTGACATCATTTAACTCATAATAGACATTTCTGCTTTCATCTTTGATGTAAATGGCGACACTGGGCGACTCCAGCATTTTCATGGTGAGCTGCTGTGGAAAGGCACTTACGAAGAGAGCACGGATTGTGTCTGCACTTGTAATTTCGTTCGGCATCCTGAGCTGCTTGGTTTCATCTCCATACTGGAGATAAAGAACCCCTGCACACAAGATGGACACAGTTATCAGTCACAGACCAAGACTCACACAACACACAGCACAAGCTAAGCCACTTCTGCCCTACCACAGGCAGGAATGTTCTGGACACGCTTGCAAAGCACGTCACAAGAGACATGTGTTTGGAATTTCCAAGAAATGCGCTCTCTGGTTATGATGTAAATACCCACTTTTATTCTTTGGAGTCTGGGCAGGTGTTAAAGAGGCTCATTTTCAACTATTTTAAAACCAACAGGACAAGAAGCTAACCTCTGGTAACCTAAGGCAAAAGACAATACTCAATTCCCTTGAAAGGTATATTTAGGAATTTGACCCCATAGGGTGAATTTTTTCCCATGTCTTTCACTAACCAGGAACACAATCATTATAGCAATAGGTAAATGACATAGGTTATATCTTTATGTCCATTCAGAACTGTTTTAAGTGGAAATGCTACAATATTTCTGTGGCTCTAATACATATTAAATGTTTATATCAAATGAAAATATCTACAGTACAAGAGTCTGGTGCCCCAATATGTCAGAAAGAAAATGGAACAAATCAGTTACACAAAGAAGCACAGGATCACAGCATTTTAAACTTCCAGGGGGCATGTGGCTCCCCATGAACCATGCCTCCCAGCCATCATGGCCCTGTGGAGTGTCCCTTCCCACATGGAGTCTGGGCTTGGCCATGTGACCTGCTTTGGCCAATAGGACACTAGCAAGTGTGATGCAAAATGGAAGCTCGATATGAGTTTGCACAAGGGAGCTTGGCTTCGTGGTGAATGTGGTCTTGGACGCTCCCTCACGGAACCAAGCGTCCGTGGAGCCCAACCAAGGCCACATTAAGAAGAACGGAAGCCCTGACTGGCGGCCCCCGCTGAGCACCCATTCTCCAGCCAGGACCACTGGCCGGTCATGTGGGTGCACCATCTTGAGAGGGGAACCCTCAGTCCCAGGAGAGCTGTCCCAGCCGATGTCCCGTGGAACAGAAATGAGATGCCCCCTCCAAACACTGCCCAAATGGCAGAATCATGAGCAAATAAACAATTGTGGTTGTTTTAGGTCACTATGTTTAGGGTCACTTGTTCAGAGATAGATAACTGCGCCGGGATGGAAGATCCTGACATTTCATTTGATTCCTACTTCTTGTGAGAATCTCCTGAGGCACTCTACCAGGACCAATAGGGTAATTTTTGGCAGGAGAGACTCAAAACAGAAGAGAATGTGACTTGTGCTTAAATATGGCAGTTCAGGTAACCAATTTATGTCCATCTCCTTCTGAAATTCCATTCAGATGACAATGAAGAATTAAAAAAGCATAAATCAAAGAATTAAGGGGAGGAGAGAGGAAACAACAGCAGACAAGAGAAAGCTGACACCTAGGCCTTCAAGCACAGAACTCTGCATAACTGCAGGGCCAGGGAAGTTCAGGAAAAGAGGCACCAGATCCTTCTGAAGCTAAGAATGCAGAGTGCGTGGGAAGCATGAGGGCCGGCTGAATCCTTGTAACGGTGCAGCGAGCTTCCTCCAGCCCCCCGTCTACCCCATTCAGCCAAGCGAGTCCCCAAAGCCACAGCAGAACCACTGAAGATGTTGAACCAACGGACTGGATTCTGGGTCACGAGGCACAGGGGAAGGTGCATGAGGTGCCCTCCGACAAAATTCCGGCAAAGGGCTGACATCTTGGTCGGGAAACTGGAGGAAAGCTGACTGTCCTCCAGGAACAGACCAACAGATTTTTGAGGGTAAGGGTTAGATTCTGTCCGGTCACTCCATTGTGAAGCGCCCTGGGCCATATATAAAAGCTTCCAGTGAGTACGACCGTGCCTCGCTTACGCGTGAACAGACTAGCAAGGGTTAATAGACATTTCATAAAGCCTCTTTCATGTGAGAAATAAACGGAAAACAGAAACTCAGAAGAGATGAGACAGTCCAAGAAAAGGGGAAATTTGGAGAGCAAGAGCGGGCTCTGGGGACCATGAGAACAGAAATGACAAATTCAGAGGAGAAGAAAAAGTTGAGGAAATCTCAAAAAGGGCAGCAAAACGACTAAGAGAGGGGAAAAGGTGAGAACCAGTAAGAACAATAGAGAATTACTTCAGAGCCTCTCAATTTCTAATAATGGGGATTTGGGTAAGGAGGTCAGGAAAAACAGAGCAGTTTTCCAAAAGTATTATCAGATTTTTTTTTTTCTCCCCAAACTGAAGGCCATGAGCTTGGAGACTGAAAGTGTTCATGAAATGCTCAATACACTCAGGCTTGTCACTGAGGCGTTCCAGATGGCAGGGGAAAAACAGAGGTTCCTACAAGTTCCCAGCGGGTGTGGAGAAAAGTCACAAAGGAGCAGAAGTCAGAAGGGCATTCGCTTTCTTAACAGCAGCCCAGAAACCAAAGACAATGGAGACACAGCCTCGAAAATCCGGGAGGAAATATGTTTGATCTAAGTCTATATTTATCCAAACCATCAATCAAGTTTTTCATGAAAGTCAGCCTCCCAGCGAGGCCTCCCCTCACCACCTTCTCCAAAATTTCAGCACCCACTCTGTCTCGTATTTCATACCCCATCCCTGCTTCATTTTCTTCCTGAGTGTTTTTCACTATACACTATAACTCATAGTTTCATTATTACTACTGTTTATTGTCAGTCTCTCCTGCTGAAATGGAAGCTTTGTGAGGCCAGGGATTTTTTTTTAAAAAAATCCAATTCCTCTTGTCTCCTTTTAATTTTTTATTATGTAATTATTTATTTATTTATTGGCTGCACCTCATGGCTTGCGGAATCTTAGTTCCCCGCCAGGGACTGAATCCGCATCCTCGGCAGCGAAAGAGCAGAGTCCCAACCACTGGACCGCCAGGGAATTCTTTAAAAATGTTTTTTGTTGTTGATGTTCACCAGGGTATCCTTAGTACCTGTGATACTACCAATGATATAGTAGGTTCTTAATAAATATTTGTTGAATGAATGAATGAGTGAATAAATGATTTATTAGTCATCCAAAAGGAATGTTCATTTTGGGATCCATCTGGGCTATAAGAGCTTTTGCTGCATGAGGTGAACAGCCTAGGAATCTCGTTCCTGGTTTGGATACACGAGAAGCACATTCTGAAGTGGCCATTTCCTTGATTGGAGTAGACCTTTTGAATGATACTTAGCGTCTTCAGAAAGTTAGTTTTCTAGAATTTCCATTCTGTTACATGTTTTTAAGTGTACAGAAAAAGCCTTTCAAGCCTGTCTGATCATAGATTGTGCAATGTCTTTGCCCCAAATGGGAGATGTGGTGACTGTCCATGTGATTGCTAATGTCATACCCAAAGGCCAAAACCACTCTTGAGGTCTGAGCCCCAACTATGCCTGGGTGGGGCCCCTGTACATGGGCCACTAGTGGCCTCACTACAGTCAAATATCACGGCCTCATTCCCCAAAAGGGCCTGGTTTTCATTCCCACATCTGCATTCTGTACGTGTGTGTGCTTGAAATAGAATTTGTAGGCTGCTCTGAGTGAGAAAAACAATTGGGCTTAAACTACAGTTACCTCAGGGTCTGGCTGGTGCAGCTGCCAGCTGGGTACACAAGTCCAGTTACAGATCATGAAAATCCAAAGAAGATGGAAAAGATGCCTTTACAAACAGAGGAGAATAGTCTTTTTACACTTGGTTCAGCCTGCCTTCTCCGTTCAGGAAAGGTATTTAGAAATGCTTAAACTCAGAAGGAATTCTCTTAATCTACGATGGCGTTTTGTTGGCACGGTGATGAGATTCAGCATGCTCTGGCATTCTTCCCTCGCTGAGTTAGTGCTGGCTGTTCCAGATTCAGAGGAAGTCTGAAGGACTTTAGATGATAAACTCCCTTTTTATGAGGAAGGGAAGAGGACATGGGAAATGCATTTATAGGATGTCTGCTGTGTGTCAGGAACGGTACACATGTAATTTCACTGAATCAGCATCTCTGATGAGGTCGCTGTTATGGCCCCATTTCACAGATAGGGAGAAGGAAGCTCAGAAGGTCCAAGTAACTTGCCACAAGTTACAGGTGGTAAAATGGCTTAACTAACTTATATATCCCACTTTGTCCATCCGCAGAAGCCACAATCTCTCCCTGGAAGCACACAGCCTCTAAAATTTTGCATTTAGCCACATCCATCTCCTCCAGTTGGCCTCTCTAGACCATCTTAGCTGTCCTCACACTTTTAGCCTGACCATCTGCTCGAAGATGTGGAAGCATGATGGGGGCAGCTTGGAAAAAATATTCCTGTCTTGAAGTCAACTGAAGTCAATGATGACACGTGGTTAGAAATAATGCACGTGCTGGGGGAGCAGGGGAAGGCCCAGAGCCCTGAAAGCGAGAGTGTTGAAAGGAATCTCAAAGCACTTGCAGACCTTCTGAGAAGCCTGAACACTTGGGGTCTTCCATCTCAATGGCTCTGCAAATGGAACGTGTGTTTGTCACCAAGAACTCTCGGTGACAGTCTGCAAAAAATTAAGTGCACTTGGCAGGTCACATCGTGTTACACATCCTCATAATTTTCTGAATCTCAGAATCCATTCCAGAATGCGGGACATCTTCTAAAATGCTCTTTATCTTCATATGGCATGCAAGGATTTTCACTGTGTGACCTTGCTAAGAACTGAATATTTATGTTCCTCCAAAATTCATGTTAAAATCCTAATGTCCACTGTGATGGCATTTGGAGGTGGGGCCTCTGGGAGGTAATTAGGTCATGAGGGTGGAGCCCCTTCCCCAATGGGATTAGCGCTCTCATAAGAACAGACATGGCAGTGTTTCTTTTCTATCTCTGCCCACTGGCTTGTGGGGATACAATGAGATGATGGCTAACTGCAAACCAGGAAGTGGGTCCTCCAGACACTTTGACCTCGGACTTCCCAGCCTCTGCAACTGTGGGAAATACATTGTTGTTTAAGACACCCTGTCTTCAGTAATTTGTCACAGCCGCCCAAACCAACTAAAACATACCTCAGTCTCCCATCGCTGCCTTATTACCCCAAATCACGCCACATTCCTAGGACATCATAGTTGTACTGGACATTTTGCTGCTCTGTGACTTTATGACGCATGCTCACTCCCCACGCTGTGCCACCCACTTGGGGGACTTTCCCACCACTTCTGCTTAGCACGTGCTCTATCTCTGAGCCAACTTCCCCAAACACCCCGCCAACACTTTTCCATTAAGAATTGAGGAACTTTTCTCAAATATGTCTTATTGAAATTGCAAGCATGGCTTTTGCATTTCTGCGAAATTCTGCATTACAATTAGCTATATTCATCAAAGGGTAATAGATAGTAAAGTGTTAGGCACATAATAGATGCTCAGATATCTTTTAGTTGAAATGAATTCAATTCTCCCGGTAACGTGGACAACTTAATCAGACGTAGGCTTGCCTTCTGGAATGCCTTCTACAATTTCCCCTAAATGGCATTTGCTGCCGGCAGATGATGGTGACAATTCCAAATGACCTAAATTCCTCCGCTTCTCCAAATCCAGTTTAAGACTAGGTGATCAATACGCATTGTAACTGGCAAATGGCTAATGCCCTAAAAATATAAAGAGCTCTCAGAGTACGTTCTGATGGAAAACTAACAATTTTCACCTTAATAAGAAAAACATAAATATTAAAATAATAAGATAGCTTTTTATACCCATGAAATTAGCAAAAGTTTTTACAATAAAATAAACAGTGCTGACAGGAGCTGGGAAAATGAGTTCCCTCACAAACCACTGTTGGGAAAGAAAGTTGATACCACTTCTCCAAAGAGCTATTTGTCAATATGCGTCAAAAGCCCCCAAAATACACATATGGTTTGAGCCAGTAATTCAACTTCTACACATTTATGCACAAAGATATACTTACCAGGATGCTCAGTAAAGCATCGTTTATAAGAATAAGCGGGGGCGGGGGGGGAAGGAAGAGTGGATTCCAACATTAGAGGATTCATTTAATAAATCAATTCATATAATAAATCCATTCACTGGAACACTACACTGTTATCAAAAGGAATTCTAAAAGAAAATGGCAATGAGAAAAAAATTTGTATTTTGTCAAGTGGCAAAGTATGTTATAAAACAGAAAGGAACTAGATGTTAAAAAATCAATTAATCACCTTAATGGCAGTGATGGATCCAAGTTTTGTGGGTCCTGAAGCTTATTACAATTTTGAGGGACCTCCTTCAGAATAAGAATAATAAGAATACAAAGTTAGAAACATAAAATTCATTATGAAAGTAAATCATTTATTTATAGGGGCCTGAACCTTGGTTTCATCAGGTACATGGTTAAGTCTTCCTACTTGTTGAATGTCCAGAGAGGTTGTCTTTGGGTGGTAAGTTCTTGGGTGATGTTCTTTTCTTCATGATTTTCTATATTTTTTATATTTTCTCAAATTAGCATGCTTTGATTTGATCATCTTAAAAGATGACCCTCACAGATCTAAAGAGACTGGCCAATTAGGGTTCCTATTCAGTTAATTGGGTAATTTTTTAAGCCAGAAGTGATGGGCCAAGGGAGGGGAACATATTAAACTATAAGTGGCGCTGGTAGAATGTAAATTGGCATCTGAAATGGGGAAGACATTGGTATTTAATACAAGCAAAAGATTCTAGGATAGTTAATGTCGTGGTGTTATCCTTAAGAGGCTGAATTTAAGAGTCTTATGATTTAAAAAAGAAGTGTAACGCACTGAGATGTACCTTGGACAGACTTGTAGAGATGGCTTTATTCATTCAAGAAACCAGCCTCTATACTGTGCCAGGAATGGGAGGTACAGTGGTAAACCAAGGGTCACACCCTGCGTTCTAACCTACACAGTGGTTCCATAAATGACACTGTTATGTAGAAGTTAACAATTCAGGTCCAACACCAGCTGACATTTCGTTTCAGACACAGCAGCAATTTGAAGACCAGGTCACATGTGTTTCTTGAAAAGTCGGAAACATTTCACATCCCGGAGAGGACTCATGCTGCCACGCCCCTTCCCATGGAATAGCTTTTCAAGTAGATGACAAAGCAAGATGCTGAGCGTTGCCTTGCATGGAAGAAAAAGATAATAGAAAATCTGTTCTCCACAGGAAGTCTGGATGCTCTTTTTTTGGGGGGGGGGGCGGGGGGGAATAACTTTACTCTCAGATTTTAGTGTCTTTGATTTAGGTAAATACCAAATCTTTGCTGCAGTAACTGAAATGGATTATATCAATCAGATATTTTCTTATTTCTTTCAGACATGTGATATTTAAAGATAAGGCAAGACTTTGTTAAGTCTTTTAACTAATTTATCTTCTATGAGTTATAACTGGAGAACTATGAAGACCCTCTGGAAAGTCTTAATGAGGGACTGAAAAATTGCAACAGCAATTTTAAGCGAAATCCTAATTTAGAATGTGCTTTAAAGAGTCATAATTGTGGAGCAACACATGTTAGAATCATGACAGGATGTGTTAAAAAGTAAGTTTGTATAAAAGTTAAATATGATAGAGTCTTGCCCACCCAACAACCTGACTGACAGCAGTCAGCGGACAGAGATCCTTCTGGGAGGTACTCATTCTTGACACAGAGTCTTAGTAACGGCACCATTAGTGCTTAATCCCTTAACTTGGTTTTGTTCCAGACAAATTAGTACAGTTGGGACTCAAGTGAAATGATAATACTGTTGAAGTGAGCATCCCAAAGCATTTCTCTAAAAAACACTGATACCTGTTGATAACTTTTGGAATTCAAGCTGTGTTAAAGACGTGCATATCTAAGATGCTGATTGCTGGTGCTACGAGCCAGTCCTTCCCAGTGGGTCTTACTGCCCTCTTACATGGAGAGTTAGACACTTGGCTATGAAGAGGTTACAGCACAAAGTCACTCAGAGCAACAGCAGTCGGGTCAATAATTTAATCTTGGGGCTTCCCTGGTGGCGCAGTGGTTGAGAATCTGCCTGCCAGTGCAGGGGACATGGGTTCGAGCCCTGGTCTGGGAAGATCCCACATGCCGCGGAGCAACTGGGGCCGTGAGCCACAACTACTGAGCCTGCACATCTGGAGCCTGTGCTCCGCAACAAGAGAGGCCGCGATAGTGAGAGGCCTGTGCACCGTGATGAAGAGTGGCCCCCACTCGCCACAACTAGAGAAAGCCCTCGCACAGAAACAAAGACCCAACACAGCCAAAAATAAATAAATAAATTTATTTAAAAAAATAATAATAATTTAATCTTAAAGCTTACTCAACAATTAAGGCGAAACATATTATAAGGACTCCCCTGGTGGTGCAGTGGTTGAGAATCCACCTGCCAATGCAGGGGACACAGGTTCGAGCCCTGGTGCAGGAAGATCCCACGTGCCGCGGAGCAACTGGGCCCGTGAGCCACAACTACTGAGCCTGCGCGTCTGGAGCCTGTGCTCCGCAACAAGAGAGGCCGCGATAGTGAGAGGCCCGCGCACCGCGATGAAGAGTGGCCCCCGCTCGCCACAACTGGAGAAAGCCCTCGCACAGAAACGAAGACCCAACACAGCATAAATAAATAAATAAATAAATAAATGCATTAAAAAAAATACATATCACTTATAACAATATGCCGATTTTGAGGAACAACAGTTAGAGGGAGTATTTTCCTACCAGATATCAACACTGTTAGGACAGTGTGGTTCTGGCACAGGGATAGAACAAACAGGACTATGGAACAAAATAGATTGCCTAGAAGAAGACACAGGTTTTATGAAAGCTTGGTATGACTGAGGTGGTGGTACAAGTCCATGGAGAAACAAGTACTCAATAAACAGTGTCAGGAGAATTGGTGCAACATATGGAAAAAGTAAAAAATATCCTTTCCTTAAAACATAAGTAAAATAAATTCCTAATGGACTAAAGACCTATGTGTGAGAAGCTAAACTATGAAATAAAATAAAACATGGTGTTGTATCCTTGCATACTGGTAGAGGGAAAGACTTTTAAAAGAAATAAAAACTATAAACCACAGAGAAAAGTATTGCCTTTTTTTTTTTTTTTTTTTTTTTTGGTTGCACCACATGGCTTTCTGGGTCTTAGTTCCCTGACCAGGGACTGAACCTGGGCCCTCGGCAATGAAAGTGCAGAGTCCTAACCACTGGACTGTCAGGTAACTCCCAGAAAGTATTGCTTAATTAAAATGAATATTCTGTACTACAAAAGACACTGAGAACAAAGTAAAGAAGACAAACCAGAGTCTGAAAGAAGATAGTTATAACTCACATGCTCTACCAGGGATTAGTAGTCCAAATAATTAAAGAATCCTCATAAATCAATAAGAAAATAGAAAATGGGCAATAGTGCAATTTTTGCATAAAAATGGATATAAATAGGCAACTCATGGCAGAAGAAACCCCAGCAGGCAATAAATATAAAAATGCCCAATCTCACTAGTGATTATGGAAATAAAAATGGAAAAATTGATGTACTATTTTATACCCACCAGATAGGAAAAAGTCAGTAAATCCAATAACCTCAATTATTGGTGAAGTCACGGGAAAATGGGGTCTGTTATTCACTGCTGGTGAAAGTGCAAATTTGCACAATCATTTTAGGACACCTGGTAAAATGTCAGATGTGCATACTGTAAGCTGGCTATTTCTTGTAAATTATCCATCACAGATAAAAATCTCATGTGTGGTCACCGGCTCCATGGTGCTCATTGTGGCACTATTTCTCATTGATTTGTTCTCAGTGGTTCATTCATATAATGGAATTGTCAACAACAGTTATAATGAATGAAGTAGAACCACATCTACCAACATGGATAAATCTCCAAAAGGTAAAGTTGAGTGAACACAGAAAGTTACAAAAGGATACATGCAGTATGATCCCATTTATGTAAAGTTTTATAACACACAACATATTAATGTATATTGTTTATGCGTGTACCAAATATAGCACAAGCACCAAAACCTGCATGGCAGTTATACTCTCCAACTGCAGGTGTCGGTTAGCTCTGGGAAAGAAGAAGGAGGGAGGAGAGAAGATGGGGTTTTACATTTTACTTCTTTAAAAACATATGAAGCCTGAAGCTATTATAGAAATATTACCTTTCGTTTTAAAATTTGAGGGCCACCAGAGGTCAGCCTAACTATATTTTGATAAGCTTTGGGTGGGGGGGGATAAAAAAAATAAAATTTGACAACTTACATAGCACTTGCTGTGTGCCAGGCACTGATCTAAACCTTCTCCAAATAGATTAACTCATTTAATCTTCTTTATGAGGTTGCTATTGTAATTATCCCCATTTTACAGATGAGGAACACTGAGGCAAAGAGAAGTAACCTGTATGACTCACCCAGCTAATGATCTTAACCACTGTGCCACTCTACCTCTTAGGTGTCAAACAGATGCAAGTATCTGTTTAATTTTGGTAATGTCTACTATATTATTATATTGTTAGGTTTTCTGTACTTTTTCCAGCCAAAAAAATTAAAGAATAAATCATTTTTTTAAATGTTAAAATAATACTATCTAAAGAGTGTTGTTTCCACAGAGCACCCAGATCTGACCTAGGAGCTTAAACCTGGATGTAGTTATGGAAATTTGGAAGTTTTCCTTGGCTTTTGATAAAAAAGTGGGTGTCGAAATTCTATAATACAGACCCTAAGAGTAAAGGCCACAAAAGGAAGCAGATTTTCTTGAAGAACACAAGTATAAAAGTACAATAATCATGGTCCCAGAAAAAAATTAATTGGCCTTTTATGGATATGAAAAGTGCAACTTTTACAGAATTTCCAATGAATGTTTTCCAAGTATCAGAAAGACTTTGACTATAAATCAAAATGTATATATACCCATCCCACTAGGAGATTTATACATCGTGCATGGTCTTCAGTCATACTGATTAGCAGATTTAAGCCCAGAGATTATGGATATTAGTGAGAAACCATCTGAGTTAATCGGAAATTTATTTTCTTCTATGCTAAATTATTAGTGTCTTACATAATAATAACCAGTAACTATTATGGATGAATGAATATATGTTTAGAAAACTTTTCAGTATGAAATATTGGTTTTTATATAAATTACATGTAGATTTAAAAATACCCACCCATATATAGTGTTATGAATTTTATTGTTCATAATTTCTTTTATTTTCTATTATTATATGAAAATTATTCTACTCGAAAAGATACAACCTGTCCGGTCCCTGAACTGGGGAAGAAAGACAATGGGAGGTGTTGATAGGACAAACTTCTTTTCTCCTCTGGTAAGCAAACCTCAGGATCGTCAACAATTTCCAGAGGAAACTTTCAGGGTAAATGGGAACCGTGCTGCTTCCTTATACTTTTACGTCCTAAGTCACGTGAATGACAAAAAATAAAAATTATCCTTTGATGACAAATGTTGTAAACAAATGCCAGTAGACCGATATCTGTGGATTCCATTTCATTAGACAGACTCCCCACTTTTTCAAATGCATGTTTTAGAAGCAGTAACTGTGGGATGCTTGGACCCCAAAGAGCCTTTGGTACTACCTCTTCCTACATCCTTCCCTTGCTCACTCTCATTCCTGGACTCCACATCTTGGTCTCCTCTGGAGGCCCAGCCTTCCGCCGGGGCTCTTGGCCCCAGTAATTCTAGTCTCTGTCCATCTGTGACTCTCACGGGATTCATCTGTTCCCCAGAGCCTCAGTGAAATATTTGGGGGATAAAACCCATCTGTCTGCAAGGAGCTGGCCTTTGCCACCCTCAGGCCTGGGGGGGGGAGGGGCACCCACGCAGGTAATGGAGCCAGAAAGCCGGGAGGACCTTGGTCGAAGGGTGATACTCTGAGCACAGGCAGCTACTGACGAATATTCCAGAACACTCACATCTCACTCTTTGCTTTTCTGCTCCCAGGTCTGTGGAGAAGGCTATGCAGTTGGAAATATGACTGACTGGGAGATGAGGCACGCACTGAGTGGCTGGTCCTCCTTGGGGCTGCTTTTTCTCAGCTTCTTAGGTGTCAAGGGCGAGGCTCAGAACTTTTTGTAGAGTGGTGAGAAAGAGGGCATGGGCTATTAGGGGAATTCACATCTCACCGGCCTTCATTTCAAAGCTCTTAAACAAGAGACTTGCTCCGTCACATGAGAAACATAAAGGAACTAACCCATCCACTGCCAGCTCTCATAGGAATGATCAGCTTCCCTCAATGCCTGTGATCTGATTCTTTTTAGTTGAAGCATAGTTGATTTACAGGGCCGCGTTAATTTCTGCTGTGCAGCAAAGTGATTCAGTTACACACGTCTGTATCTGATGGAAGGGAAGGGCTTATGTTTAAGTCCTGATGGAATGAGGGTTGAATTACGTGCTGGATGAGGAGGTGGCAGAGGGGCCCTGTCCCGGGGGCTACACTTTGGAGCACCGCCTCACCCCCACATCGCATGTGCACCCCAAGTGCTGAGGGGGGGATCTAGGCTCGGACGCCTGCAGGGCACGTTGAGGGAGCTTGTGTTTGCAGTCGGGCATCACTCACAAGTGAAATGAGAAAAGAGCCGGAGAGTCAGGAGGAAGGGGCACTGCTGCAGGTAGGGGCTGAGGGGGACCCCCCTTTGCCTCATGATCCAGCAGAGGACTCTGAGAATTTCAAAGACACTAAAAGCAAAACTGCCCTTCTACGTTGTTACAAAGGTATACTGGTCAAAGCATGAGAGGCTGGAACATATTCTATCTAATAGTTTGTCGGCTTGATTTACAGCTTTAAAGATATTTAGACACACAGTGTGGGAGCCTCTGTGATCTTGCCCCAGGCAGGCTCTGTGACACAGAAGGATGAGGAACGTTTCCTGAACATTGGCCTCAGCGCTAGGAATGGAATCTTCTAGCGACAGGTGATTTGACATTTATGTTTTGAGCGGTCCTCACGCACCAGGGTAACTGAGTGTCTTCTACCTCGCCAGAGATTTGCTTACTTTATTTTTGGTTGAATGTTGGCAGGAAAGCTGAGTCATGCGGAGCTGCTTTTAGTGTCTCCACGCTGTATACACTGATGAACTGCTTCGGTGACTATTTAAGCTTCACATTTTTACCACGATGAGTATGTGCTAATTATTCGGTTGTTTGTTCACCACTGGGTTCTTCTGAGCTTTTCAACAGGCTTTCCCAGGCTGTGATAAATGTGCCCCTCCCCCACGACAGGCCACAGCCGCCCTATGGACCCTCCCAGACACATCCAGCTGGACTCCAGCCTGGAGTGGGCAGTGATGGAGCGAGAGGTGGGTGAGGCCCTCCCAAGGACTGTCCCTGGCCGCCTGCCTGCTCCTCTCGCCCTGTGTCTTTCCTGCTGCTCCTCCTGTGTCCTTGGGCCCAGGCCAGAGGGTGTGGCTCTTCTGGAAGCCTCTTCCGTGTCTCCTGTCTTTGGCCCTCTCCGCACCCTGCCCCTCTGGGGAGATCTGGAATGCCCTCCTCTCAGCCCTGGCCAGAGGAATAAAGGGGGTCCTGAGAGACACGGCATTCTCTAAGGGCCGGATGGGCGCTCAGGATCACAGTCGTGTGTTCAAGGGTGTGAGCCATGGAGAAGAGAGAACGGGGTTGAGATGGACCTGCCGGTCAAGTGTGCCAACCTAGGTCACCTGGTGGCCCTTGTCCTGGTTGGAAGGGGGCTTTACAAAGCTTTTGTAAGGTTTATCTAATCTCTGACAGAGGTATCCTTGTATGCCTGTTCTTGCTTTACAAGCAAGTGGAAAAAGAGAGTTGCTGCCAGTGGAATTCTAGGTGCAAGAGGGTAACAAGATGAAGCCACAGTCTCTCCCCCCAAAGGCCCTGCCTCCAGCCCGCAGTGGCTGGCTCTGGGCACTGGTTCCCATGACATGGATTTCCAGGGCTGGGCTGGACAATCTGAGCTTTCCAGTCTGCCCTCAAAAGACCCCAAGAGACTTTATCGTACCTTTACCTTCTGTTTCCTCTGGTACTTGCTGAAGAGGCATTTAAGGGACATGACACATGGCTATTTCCTCTTCCTCCCCATTTCCCTTTGAAGTTTCAGTGCTGCCTTTTGAAAGTAGCTTCTGTTCTCCACCACACAATAAAGAACAGATGTCCGAGGGTGGCAAAAGTAGCTCTGGGAGTGGTGGCTGGGAAGGGACGGTGATGACAAAGTGGTCCTGCTCAGATGCATGTCCCCAGGTCTTCCCATCACTGCCAGCAAAATACAAGCCCTGCTTCCAGACGTACCATCAATAACCTTTCTCCCTGCTTTCAGAGGTAAGAGTCCCCCCACCCCACCCCTAAATGCCTCAAGATCAAAATGACAATTGTTGGTATTCCTACTGAAAGCCCTGGGAAAGAAGTGATAAGCCCATAATACCTCTACTTGCTTTAAGAGCTTAAAGAATTTATCAAGCAATCGTCTTGGGCTGCCCCATCACAACAGGCATTGGACAAGTAGAGTCCCTCCCCTAGGCTAGAAGTCACCTGGAGAAACAAGACCCAACCCAAATTACTATCACATCCAGGCATCTGTGCATTCTCCTGGCTTTATCTTCTATAATAGCAGTTCAACTGATACATAAGCATTATGCTTTAAAACAAGCATAACAGAAGGCAGAATCATAGACTCTGTACCCTTTCCACAGGAGGAGTACTTCAACCTACACAGTGTGTTTGTGCCGTTTAAAACAACTAACAGCAGAAGCAGACTGAATTGTTATTTTGATCCCACAATGAAAACTTCAGGAAGGGAGAAACGTTGGTGAAACTCGGGGCTGTTTCAGATTTAGAGCAGCAGCACTGAATTCACTTAAGCAGAATTAGCATGAAAGACAGATTTCGGTCCTTCTAGAAGTACTTATTGAGTACCTGGGTGTAATACAGGTAAGCTGTACAATGGTAAGCTCAGAGATCTGAGTTTCTACTGATGTACAAAAGTTTCCTAACAGTCTTTTTTTTTGGCTGTGTTGGTCTTTGTTGTTGCACGCGGGCTTTCTCTAGTTGCGGCGAGCAGGGGCTACTCTTCGTTGCGGTGCACCGGCTTTCTCACTGCGGTGTTTCCCTTTGTTGCAGAGCATGGGCTCTGGGTGCGCGGGCTTCAGTAGTTGTGGCACGTGGGCTCAGTAGTTGTGGCTCACGGGCTCTAGAGCGCAGGCTCAGTAGTTATGGCGCACGGGCTTAGTTGCTCTGCGGCATGTGGGATCTTCCCGGACCAGGGCTTGAACCCAGGTCCCCTGTATTGGCAGGCAGATTCTTAACCACTGTGCCACTAGGGAAGCCCTCTACTGATGTACAGTAGACAATAAGCTCATAGACGAGACAGTGGAGAATGTGTCAAATAACAGGGAGTAAAATAAAACAGAGTGTGGGGGGCAGAGAGAAGTGGGGCGGGAGTGGGGCATTGCTATTTTATTCCCAGTAGTTGGATGTCCTGCTGATAAGATATTTGAAAGAAGGGTGGGAGCAAGGCTTGCAGATATCTGGGCGAAGAACAATCCAGACAGAGAGAGGAGCAAGTTTTCTTAGGGCAGGAGTGTGCCTGGTGCGGCCCAGGAACAGTAAAGGACTAGTGTGTTTGGAGGAGAGTGTGAGAGGTAGTGAATGGATGAGATGAGATTAGGAAGGAAGCAAGTGGTCAGACAGTGTACACCCTTAACTCTCGATAAGCTAGGAAAGGAAAACAACAGAGGGTTATGAGTAGAGGTGAGACAAGGTGAAGGTGTGATTTATTTACCAGGGCTGCTTTGTTAAGAACTGACTAAATAGGACAAGGGTTAACTTCAGGAGACCACAGGAATTATGGTGGTTTGGACCTGGGCAGAGTATTAGAGGTGGTAAAAAGTGGTCAGATTTCTGGATATAGTATGAAAGGAGAGTGAATAGGATTTCCCGACAGATTGGATGTGAAATGAGATTTTTAAAAAAAAGAGTCAAGGAAAATGACAGGGTTTTGGTGTGAGCAGCTAGCAGGGGAGGGCTGCAATGGACTGATGCTGGAGAAGCAGGTTTTGTTGGGGGAATTAGAAGTTCATTTTTAGACCTGTTAAGGGTGAGATGTCAAGTAGGTGATGTGAAATATGTATCTGGGGACTTCAGGGGAGAGGTCTGGGCCAGAGGGGTCATTATCATTGTTATGCACTGAATGTTTGTGTCCCCTCAAAATTCATATGTTGAAGCCCCAAACCTTAATGTGACAGTTTTTGGAGGTGGGGCCTTTGGGAGGTGATTAGGTCTGGATGAGGGCATGAGGGTGAGGCTCTCATGAAGGGATTAGTGCCCTTATAAAATAAAACACCAGAGAGCTTACCTTCTTTCTCTCTCCATGCATAGGCACCAAGGAAAGGCCATGGATGGGCACACTGAGAAGGTGGCCATCTGCAAGCCAGGAAGAGAGGCTTCACCAGAACCTGACCATGCTGGCCCTGATCTTGGATTTCCAAGCCTCCAAACTGTGAGGAAATACATTTCCACTGTTTAAGCCACTGAGTTTATGGTATTTTGTCATGACAGCCTGAGCTGACCAAGACAATCATATAGGTGACATTTGGCACCAGAAGGTTTGATCAGACCACTGAGGGCACTAGCATAGCTGAGAACAGAAGTGGTCTGGGGGCTGAGGCCAGTGTTTAAGGGTGAGAAATTGAAAAGGAGTCAACAAAGAAGATCTAAGAGGAGCGGCCGGTGAGGTCAGAAGATGGCTGAGAGTGAGAGGCGTCCAGGAAGCCAGGAGAAGTTCATGTCTTAAGGACAGGAAGTCCTAGCATGTCGAGTGCTCACAAGTCAGATGAAAAGAGGGCTGACTTACACGGGGCGGTCACTGGTGGCCTTGACCACTGCTGTTTGTATGGAGTGGTGGGACTAAAGTTCTGAATGGACAGGTTCAAGAGAAACCACAGGAGGGGAATTGGAGACAGTGCTTATAGAGAACTTTCTAGTCATTCTGTCACGTAGCTGGAAGGTGATTTTGTAAAATATGGAGAACTTAAGCTAAAGCATTGGGTAATCCAGTCTCAAAATAGTCCCAAAGGATTGCGGAAGACTGTCAAAGCAAGTCATATGAGACACTGCTCAAATGCCGTCAGTAATACGAGAAATATTTTTAGAAGATTCAGATTTCTTTTTTTTTTTGACCAAACATTTTTGTGGTATTGTTACAACCTTAATGGAAAATTATAACAAATGTAAAAAATTGCAAGGGATCTTTCTTTTAGAATTCTGCAGACACAAACAACTTTTAGTCACAGTGGTATCTGGCAATCCAGCTAGAGCTTGTTTCTTCACAGATATTACTAATCTACCCTGGGCGATGACTTCTCTTGTTTACAAGGCATGTTCTGTGCATGAGTTGGATGTTACCTCCATGATCTCTGTGGTATGCTTGGCCAGAAGCAAAAGCATCAATTTCCATTAGCAACTTCCTACTGATATGTCTAGTCTCCAATTCTAAAGAGAAACTAAAAATATTCAGTGTTCACAGCTAGACACAAGGAAACATCCTAGCGTCTGTTTAGATGTGAGGTGTGATGCAAATGGAAAAATAATCACATTGGAGTTTTAATTTTCCATTGTTTTCTTTTTCTCTGTCCAAATAGGGTTGCCTAAGATTACTGAGTGATGCTTGCAAATATAATGGAAAAGGTTGTCCCAATTAAGAAAATCACATATGTGCATATGCACATATACATGCATACACACAATTTCTCATAATGAATAACCAAGGAGTAATTATTAATATTATGAAAGAATTCACCAAGCATACCTTTTAAGTAGTAATTAGTACTCAAATGCACTTAAAATCACAATTATAAATTATTTGACCAAGGGTCTTGGGAATGTTAGTGAAATAAAGGGGATAAACCAATCAATTTAAAGCTAAAAGGTAAGATTCAGTAACAATTCAAAACAAAACAAAAAAAATGGTCTTAAGAATCTCAAACACATATGCTCCTTGCATTCCAAAACACCTGTCATCTGTTCTATTCCATCTCCTTGAGAGTTAGGCTGACCTCTTTGTATCCCTCTGTATACTCCGCATTCAGTAAGTACTCAGCAGCATACAGCAGAAAATTTTTTAAATGTGTCCATTTAAATAGAAAAATATTGATGAATTTGAGAGGAGTTGCTTTCTCAGGAACAGATTTATTAATTAAAGTGTGGCTTATTTGACTACATTAGATGGGATTTCAGCCTTAACTTGACCTGACACATACACCTTGCTGATATCTTTACTGACTTCAGTTCTACTGGTATTTTTTTTAATAGAGGGTCCCTCTCTTAAATAGTAAATTTAAAAAAAAAAGAGTTTCGCAGTGAGTCTTGTACATGCCAGAAGGCATTAAGAACGCCTCATTAACAAAAGAGGAAAAGAAAACATGCTCAAAGGACTTTCAGAAACAGATATTTTTGGTACTTTGGAGGAAAAAAATTACAATTTGTCAATAAAGAATGGAAGGAAGAAAAATGTGGCTTTTATGCTGAGAAACAAAATTCAGGGTTATCCAGTTTCTAATTCCTGTGCCAAACCTGCTGTTCTAGATGACCATGGTCCAATCATTTAATTCTCTAACTTGCTCATCTGAAAATTCTATAACCTTGCAATTCTTCAAATACTATCCAATTACTTTTGGCTATTTGATTTTCACTTAATTTAAGGGATGAAATGTAAGTGATGGAGAACATCTCCAAACTTTAAAATCAAAGTTCCCTTTTCAACGTGGAGGAATATGTAAACAAAATTGTAAATTGTTACTGTTAATAAAGACCCAAGGAAACTGCCGATGTGGCTCCAAACTTTGCCATTAAAATGTTGCATGATCTTGAAAGTTATCTAATGAGTCTTTTTGCAAAACAGCTTTATTGAGGGAAAATAACATACAATAAATTGTACGTATTTAAAATGTACCAACTTGGAAAGTTCTGATATACGCATATACCCATGAAACTATCACCACAATGAGGATAATAAATATCTGACTGCTCCCAAATATTCCCTCGTCCCCTTTGTGATCCTCCTCATCCCCTGAGGAACCACTGATCTGCTTTCTGTCACTATGGAAATTATTTTGGGATCGGACACATTGTATATAGATGTAACGTGCAAGAAAAGGAATTTGCCCCCCTGTTGACTCCTACTTCATGGAATCAAATAAAATAATGTATGTAAAAGTGTTTTCAAATATAAACAACTACATTATCTACTCCAGTTCGTTAATTCATTCAACACGTACTTACTGAGCAGCTAACTATACGTAGGCACCATATTAGGAGCTTGTAAAAGAGCAGCAAACGAAACAAGACATTTGCTCTCTTGGATCCTTTACGTGAGTTGGGGAGAGTCAGGGATGTGCTAGTACACACACGAGCATATACCACGTCAGGTGGTAATTACGAACAGTCCCCAAATTAAAATGGTTTGACTTACGATTTTTTGACTTTATGACGGTGTGAAAGTAATATGCATTCAGTAGAAACCGTACTTCAGATTTTGAATTCTGATCTTTTCCTGGGCTAGTGATATGTGGTAGATAGTCTCTCATGATGCTACACAGACGCAGAGCTGCAGATGCCTGTCTGCCATGTGATCACCAGGGTGAATGACCAAGACACTTACAACCGTTCAGTACCAGACAACCATTCTGTTTTTCACTTTCAGTACAGTATCCAATAAATTACATGAGCTATTCAACACTGTATTATAAAACAGGCTTGGTGTTAAATGATTTTGCCCACCTGTAGGCTAATGTAATTGTTCTGAGTATGTGTAACATAAGCTAGGCTAAGCTGTAGTGTTCGGTAGGCTAGGTGTATTAAACCCATTTTCAACTTATGCTATTTTGCAGTTATTATAGGTTTATCAGGACATAACCCCATCATAAACCAGGGAAGATCTGTAGTTCACTAAAGGAAAATAAAGCAAGTAAGAGTAAACCTAACAGCAAAGGAAATGGTATTTCAGAAACTGTGGCCAAGAACCCACTTCAGATAGGATGACATGTAAATAAAGGTTGAATGAAGAAGGCACCCTTGTCACAGATGTCTAGTTGAAGAACATTTCAGAAAATATAAAGCCTCGGGGAGCAATAAACTAGGCTGTTAAAGGAACTACCAAAACCTTGGCCACCGGGGGCAGACACCAAAAACAACAGGAACTATGAACCTGCAGCCTGTGAAAAGGAGACCCCAAACAGAGTAAGTTAAGCAAAATGAGAAGACAGAAAAACACACAGCAGGAGAAGGAGCAAGATAAAAACCCACCAGACCAAACAAATGAAGAGGAGATAGGCAGTCTACCTGAAAAAGAATTCAGAGTAATGATAGAAAAGATGATCCAAAATCTTGGAAAGAGAATGGAGAAAATACAAGAAATGTTAAACAAGGACAAAGAAAAACTAAAGAACAAACAAACAATGATGAACAGCACAATAAATGAAAAGAAAAATTCTCTAGAAGGAATCAATAGCAGAATAACTGAGGCAGAAAAACGGATAAGTGACCTGGAAGATAAAATAGTGGAAATAACCACTGCAGAATAAAATAAAGAAAAAAGAATGAAAAGAAGTGAGGACAGTCTCAGAGACCTCTGGGACAACAGTAAACTCACTAACATTCGACTTCTATGGGTCCCAGAAGAAGAAGAGAAATAAAAAGAGACTGAGAAAATATTTGAAGAGATTATAGTTGAAAATTTCCCTAATATGGGAAAAGAAATACATAATCAAGTCCAGGAAGTGCAGAGAGTCCCATACAGGATAAATCTAAGGAGAAACAGGCCAAGACACATATTAATCAAACTATCAAAAATTAAACACAAAGAAAAAATATTAAAAGCAGCAAGGGAAAAACAACAAATAACATACAAGGGAATCCCGATAAGGTTAACAGCTGATCTTTCAGCAGAAACTCTGCAAGCCAGAAGGGAGTAGCATGACATATTTAAAGTGATGAAAGGGGAAAATCTACAACCAACATTACTCTACCCAGCAAGGATCTCATTCAGATTCGACAGAGATATTAAAACATTTACAGACAAGCAAAAGCTAAGAGAATTCAGCACCACCAAACCAGCTTTTCAACAAATGCTACATGAACTTCTCTAGGCAGGAAACACAAGAGAGGGGAAAGACCACAATAACAAACCAAAAACAATTAAGAAAATGGTAATAGGAATATACATATTGATAATTACCTTAAATGTAAATGGATTAAATGCTCCCACCAAAAGACACAGACTGGCTGAATGGATACAAAAACAAGACCCATATATATGCTGTCTACAATAGACCCACTTCACACCTAGGGACACATACAGACTGAAAGTGAGGAGATGGAAAAAGATATTCCATGAAAATGGAAACCAAAAGAAAGCTGGAGTAGCAATTCTCATATCAGACAAAATAGACTTTAAAACAAAGACTATTACAAGAGACAAAGAAGGACACTACATAATGATCAAGGGATCAATACAAGAAGAAGATATAACAACTGTAAATATTTATGGACCCAACATAGGAGCACCTCAATACATAAGGCAAAGGCTAACAGCCACAAAAGGGGAAATCGACAGTAACACAATAATAGTAGGGGACTTTAACAACCCACTTTCACCAATGGACAGATCATCCAAAATGAAAATAAATAAGGAAACACAAGCTTTAAATGATACATTAAACAAGATGGACTTCATTGATATTTATAGGACATTCCATTCAAAAACAACAGAATACACTTTCTTCTCAAGTGCTCATGGAACATTCCCTAGGATCAATCACATCTTGGGTCACAAATCAAGCCTTGGTAAATCTAAGAAAACTGAAATTGTATCAAGTATCCTTTGTGACCACAACGCTGTGAGACTAGATATCAATTACAGGAAAAAATCTGTAAAAAATACAAACACATGGAAGCTAAACAATACACTACTTAATAACCAAGAGATCACTGAAGAAATCAAAGAGGAAATTTTAAAAAACACCTAGAAACAAGTGACAATGAAAACACGATGACCCAAAACCCATGGGATGCAGCAAAAGCAGTTCTAAGAGGGAAGATTATAGCAATACAATCCTACCTCAAGAAACAAGAAACATCTCAAATAAACAACCTAACCTTACACCTAAAGCAATCAGAGAAAGAAGAACAAAAAACCCCCAAAGTTAGCAGAAGGAAAGAAATCATAAAGATCAGATCAGAAATAAATGAAAAAAAATGAAGGAAACAATAGCAAAGATTAATAAAAGCAAAAGCTGGTTCTTTGAGAAGATAAACAAAATTGATAAACCATTAGCCAGACTCACCAAGAAAAAAGGGGAGAAGACTCAAATCAATAGAATTAGAAATGAAAAAGGAGAAGTAACAACTCACACTGCAGAAATACAAAGGATCATGAGAGATTACTATAAGCAACTCTATGCCAATAAAATGGACAACCTGGAAGAAATGGACAAATTCTTAGAAAAGCACAACCTTGCGAGACTGAACCAGGAAGAAATAGAAAATATAAACAGACAAATCACAACCACTGAAATTGAGACTGTGATCAAAAATCTTCCAACAAACAAAAGCTTAGGACCAGATGGCTTCACAGGCGAATTCTATCAAACATTTAGAGAAGAGCTAACGCCTATCCTTCTCAAACTCTTCCAAGATATAGCAGAGGGAGGAACACTCCCAAACTCATTCTATGAGACCAGCATCACCCTGATACCAAAACCAGACAAAGATGTCACAAAGAAAGAAAACTACAGGCCAATATCACTGATGAACATAGATGCAAAAATCCTCAACAAAATACTAGCAAACAGAATCTAACAGCAAATTAAAAGGATCACACACTATGATCAAGTGGGGTTACCCCACGAATGCAAGAATTCTTCAATATACGCAAATCAATGAATGTGACACACCATATTAACAAACAGAAGGAGAAAAACCATATGATCATCTCAATAGATGCAGAAAAAGCTTTCGACAAAATTCAACACCGATTTATGATAAAAACCCTCCAGAAAGTAGGCATAGAGGGAACTTACCTCAACATAATAAAGGCCATATATGACAAACCCACAGCCAACGTCATTCTCAATGGTAAAAAACTGAAACCATTTCCACTAAGATCAGGAACAAGACAAGGTTGCCTACTCTCACCACTATTATTCAACATAGTTTTGGAAGTTTTAGCCACAGCAATCAGAGAAGAAAAAGAAATAAAAGGAATCCAAATCAGAAAAGAAGAAGTAAAGCTGTCACTGTCTGCAGATGACATGGTACTATACATAAAGAATCCTAAATACTCTACCAGAAAACTACTGGAGCTAATCAATGAATTCGGTAAAGTAGCAGGATACAAAATTAATGCACAGAAATCTCTTGCATTCCTATACACTAATGATGGAAAATCTGAAAGAGAAATTAAGGAAACACTCTCATTTGCCACTGCAACAAAAAGAAAAAGATACCTAGGAATAAACCTACCTAAGGAGACAAAAGATCTGTAGGCAGAAAAGTATAAGACACTGATGAAAGAAATTAAAGAGGATACAAACAGATGGAGAGATATATCATGTTCTTGGATTGGAAGAATCAACATTGTCAAAATGACTGTACTACCCAAAGCAATCTACAGATGCAATGCAATCCCTATCAAACTACCAGTGGCATTTTTCACAGAACTAGAACAAAAAATTTCACAATTTGTATGGAAACACAAATGACTCCGAATAGCCAAAGCAATCTTGAGAAAGAAAAACGGAGCTGGAGGAATCAGACTCCCTGAGTTCAGACTATACTACAAAGCGACAGTAATCAAGACAGTATGGTACTGGCACAAAAACAGAAATACAGATCACTGGAACAGGATAGAAAGCCCAGAGATAAGCCCACGCTCATATGGTCACCTTATTTTTGATAAAGGAGGCAAGAATATACAATGGAGAAAAGACAGCCTCTTCAATAAGTGGTGCTGGGAAAACTGGACAGCTACATGTAAAAGAATGAAATTAGAACACTCCCTAACACCATACACACAAATAAACTCAAAGTGGATTAAAGACCTAAATGTAAGGTCAGACACTATAAAACCCTTAGAGGAAAACATAGGCAGAACACTCTATGACATAAATCACAGCAAGATCCTTTTTGACCCATCTCCTAGAGAAATGGAAATAAAAACAAAAATAAACACATGGGACCTAATGAAACTTAAAAGCTTTTGCACAGCAAAGGAAACCATAAACAAGATGAAAAGACAACCCTCAGAATGGGAGAAAATATTTGCAAATGAAGCAACTGACAAAGGATTAATCTCCAAAATTTACAAGCAACTCATGCAGCTCAATATCATAAAAACAAACAACCCAATCCAAAAATGGGCAGAAGATCTAAATCGACATTTCTCTAAAGAAGACATACAGATTGCCAACAAACACATGAAAGGTTGCTCAACATCACTAGTCATTAGGGAAATGCAAATCAAAACTACAATGAGGTATCACCTCACACTGGTCAGAATGGCCATCATCAAAAAATCTACAAACAATAAATGCTGGAGAGGGTATGGAGAAAAGGGAACACTCTTGCACTGTTGGTGGGAATATAAATTGATACAGCCACTATGGAGAACAGTAAGGAGGTTCCTTAAAAAACTAAAAATAGAACTACCATATGACCCAGCTATCCCACTACTGGGCATATACCCTGAGAAAACCATAATTCAAAAAGTCATGTAACACAATTTTCATTGCAGCTCTATTTACAATAGCCAGGACATGGAAGAAACCCAAGTGCCCATCGACAGAGGAATGGATAAAGAAGATGTGGCACATATGTATACAATGGAATATTAGCCATAAAGAGAAACAAAACTGAGTTATTTGTAGTGAGGTGGATGGACCTAGAGTCTCTCAGACAGAGTGAAGTAAGTCAGAAAGAGAAAAACAAATACCGTATGCTAACACATATATATGGAATCTAAAAAAAAAAAAAAAGAGGTTATGAAGAACCTAGGGGCAGGACAGGAATAAAGACGCAGACGTAGAGACTGGACTTAAGGACATGTGGAGGGGGAAGTGTAAGCTGGGACGAAGTGAGAGAGTGGCATGGACTTATATATACTACGAAACATAAAATAGATAGCTAGTTGGAAGCAGCTGCCTAGCACAGGGAGATCCGCTTAGTGCTTTGTGACCACCTAGAGGGGTGGGATAGGGAGGGTGGGAGGGAGACGCAAGAGGGAGGAGATATGGGGAACGTATGTATATGTATAACTGATTCACTTTGTTATGAAGCAGAAACTAACACACCATTGTAAAGCAATTATACTCCAATAAAAATGTTTAAAAAAGAAAAAAAAAGGAACTACCAAGATGTCAGTAGTTGGAGCAGAGGGACGAGAACAGGGTAGCGTAAGCAGATGCCAGATGGTGGAAAAGCCTGAACTCATCCAGATGGTGGGTGGCCTTTACTTTGAACAGGTGATGGGTCATGAAGCCCATGGGGCAGAGGAGTGATGTGATGGGACTCGGGGGTTGGGATGACCACCCAGGTTGTTGTATGGAGATTGTTGGGGGCAAGAAAGAAAGCAGGAGAACCAGTTAGGAAGCTACTGCAATAGGCCTAGCAAGAAGTGGTGGTGGACTAGGGGCAGAGGAGGTAAAAAGTGGTCAGGCTCCAGATACATTTTGAAGGTGAGCTGATAGCTCATGATATATCTGCCCACAGTGGGTTTTTTTGTTTGTTTGTTTGTCTTTTTGCGGTACACGGGCCTCTCACTGCTGTGGCCTCTCCCGTTGCGGAGCATAGGCTCCGGACGTGCAGGCTCAGCGGCCATGGCTCACGGGCCCAGCCGCTCTGCGGCACGTGGGATCCTCCCGGACTGGGGCACGAACCCGTGTCCCCTGCATCGGCAGGCAGACTCTCAACCACTGCGCCACCAGGGAAGCCCTGCCCACAGTGGTTTTAAGAAATATTGATACTTAATAATGTTCCCAACTATGTAGTACTTACTATGGTTCAGGCATCACACTGAGCAATTAACATAAACTAATTTGCTCCTTACAGCAACACTGAAGTAGGTTCTACTTCTATTCCCATTTATAGATGAGGAAATTGAGGCAAAGAGTAGTGAGGTAATTTGACCAGCATCACATAGTGGTAGATGATGGAGCTGGGTTGTGAACCCGAGCAATCTGGCTTCAGAGTCCGTGCTTTAAGGATATGCTATCTGACTTCTCAAGGTTAATGTATAAGAGAATTAATAACTATGTTGACCAGGTGAACCTTACTGAATCAAAAAATTGAGAAAAAATATTTTAATGGCCATTCACTAAAATATTAAGAGCCTCAAACAAAAATTTCAGAAATATCTTTTGATCTTTTGTTAAGAAAAAGATAAACAGGGACTTCCCTGGTGGTGTGGTGGTTAAGAATCCACCTGCCAATGCAGGGGACACGGGTTCGAGCCCTGGTCCAGGAAGATCTCACATGCTGCCGAGCAACTAAGCCTGTGCGCCACAACTACTGAAGCCCTAGAGCCCGTGCTCTGCAACAAGAGAGGCCACCACAATGAGAAGCCCACGTACCGCACTGGAGAGTAGGTCCCGCTCACCGTGACTAGAGAAAGCCCGCACGCAGCAACAAAGGCCCAACGCAGCCAAAAATAAATAATAAAGATCCAAAGAAAAACAATTAAAAGAAAAAGGTAAACCAATTGTCAGTGGAGCCACTTTTCATAGGTCCACTTGGATAAGGCAGAGCTCCCTGGTCACTCTTCATGACCATGGCCATGTGAATGGTGAGTGCTGTTAAGACTGCACTGAAGGTGACCCTTTGGAAAAGCACCGACTCTAAAATGGGGCTGGACATGAAGAATCAGAGCACTAGGGCCATGGCTGCCTGTCTTTTGGGGAATTCTTTCTTTCTGGTACTTTCCTTTTGTTTTTGCATTGTTGAAAGAGTAGCTATCTTCACTTTATCAAGGGCACAACATAAACCAGTGGTCCCCTTTTTAAATTATCACTAGGAATTTCTGGAAAATTTTCTGCTTTTCATAACCATCTCTCTAGTGCCAATCTTCTTCTGAGATCTCCTGGGAAATGGGTCAAGATTTTGCAGATGAGGTGATTGAAGCCTAAGAAGGAGGCAAGATTTGCCCAAGATCTCTGAGTTGTTCCATAACAGAGCTGGGATCATAATGTTCCTGATGTTTTCATAGATGGCAGTGAGCTCAGCCCGTGACAGGTGTTTCTGTTGTTTCATCAGATAAAACTGTTGTGGAAGAGCTGGGCACACACATTCTGAAGGCTGTGCACAAAGAGGTGGGTGATCATCCATGTTTTCAGAGTCTAAGGCTACGTTTTGCTTAATGTTCTCTTTGGGTTTAACTTCAAGACTTCCTGCCAGTGCAGAAAGCTGTACACATTAAGGAAAGTTGGATGGTTCAATAATACACCTGATTATAATTCTAACTTCAGGAAGCAACACATTTCAAATCTTTTCCCAGTACATTTGCTAGAGTCATCCTAAGTACAACAGATGAGGCATAAAATCTTTTATGAGCCAGTAAATAGAAGCTTCTGCTGAACAATGTTTCAAGTAAGATCAAAGTACTCCTTCTTTTCAGTCCTATAAAATGGAGAGCTTTATTTAGCCATTTATTCCAGACTAAAAGAAGGAGAAAAAGTTTGCTAGATCAAAGATGCATCTTCAGGTTTCTTTTATTCACACCTGTCAACAAACAGGAGAAACTAAGCCCTAACACCTCTTTCCTAAGGACCCATTAACCTGTGTGTGTGTCTGTATGCGTGCTCGTGCATGTGTGTGTGTTCTCACCACATGCTCTGTGAATATGTGTGTGTGTGAAAATGTATGTTAGAATACTTGGGCTTCAAGATCATTTTAGCATCAGGAGAAACAGAAATAAGATTTACAAATGGGAAATTAACCAATAGTTCGATAGACTTGTGGTTTTCTTTGATGTTCAAAATACCACCTCCTAGAAAAGGGAAACCTCCTACACTGTTGGTAGGAATGTAAGTTAGTACAGCCACTATAGAAAACAGTATTGAGGTTCCTCAGGAAACTAAAATTAGAATTGCCATATGATCCAGCAATCCCACTCCTGGGCATATATCCAGACAAAACTATAATTCAAAAAGATACGTGCACCCCTATGTTCACAGCAGCACTATTCACAATAACGAAGACATGGAAATAACCTAAATGTCCATCAACAGAAGAATGGATAAAGAAGATATGGTACATATATACAATGGAATATTACTCAGCCATAAAAAAGAATGAAATAATGCCATTTGCATCAACATGGATAGACCTACAAACCATCATACTAAGTGAAGTTAAGTCAAAAAAAGAAAGACAAATACCATATGATATCATTTATGGAACCTAAAATTTGACACAAATGAACCTATCTATGAAACAGAAACAGAATGGACATAGAGAAGAGACTGGTGCTTGCCAAGAGGGAGTGGGGAGGGAGAGGGACAGATTGGGAGTTTGGGATGAACAGATGCATATCGGTATATATAGAATGGATAAACAGCAAGGTCCTACCGTACAGCACAGGGAAGTATATTCAATATCTTCTGATAAACCGTAATGGAAAAGAATATGAAAAATAAGGTATATATAGGTAGAACTGAGTCACTTTGCTGTATAGCATTAACACAACATTGTAAATCAACTATATTTCAATTAAAAATTAAATTAAATTTTAAAAAATCACCTTTTTCTCATCCACACAGGATAAGATTTAAAAATTATATTTCTATGCTCATAGATTTACTGAGAAAACATTAAATTCGAACGTTAATTGATGCTCTTTATTCTTCCAGGTAACACAACCAGTTGAAGTATGGGCTCCTGAGATACCCAGCTTCACAAGGACTGTTTAGCACTGACAAAGGAAAAGGGAAGACATGAAAGTTTTCTACATTTTTGGGGGGGGAGAAATATTTTTTTAACACATTTCTTTCCTTCCTTCCTTCCTTCCTTCTGGCTGCGTTGGGTCTTTGTTGCTGCACGCGGGCTTTCTCTAGTTGTGGTGAGCGGGGGCTACTCTTTGTTGTGGTGAGTGGGCTTCCCATTGCGGTGGTTTCTCTTGTTGCAGAGCATGGGCTCTAGGCGCACAGGCTTCAGTAGTTGTGGCACGTGGGCTCAGTAGTTGTGGCGCACAGGCTTAGTTGCTCCGCAGCATGTGGGATCTTCCCGGACCAGGGGTTGAACCCACATCCCCTGCATTGGCAGGCAGATTCTTAACCACTGTGTCACCAGGGAAGTCCTGAAAGCTTTCTATTTTGCAGTAAGTTTTTGCCCATAGTTTGAAAGCTTTCTGTTTTTCCCATAATTTAGAGATGATTCATATTTCATTCCATAAGAAGTCAAAATATTTCACCTTCATAATGCTGCAAGCATTCTCTTTAGAAAATTAACTTATTTCAATATTCATCATGCCCAGGAGGGCATAGTGGAGTTATAAGAACAAAGGCTTACACATCAGAGAGCCCAGGGTTCAAATCCTGGCTTTGCCACTTCCTGCTATGACCTTTTGTATATGTCATTCACCACCATTTAGGCTCTGCTTCATCAATGAAAAGGGGATAAAACGACCTTCTTTCAAAATTATGATAAGAATTAGTGACGTTAGTAGGTTTCCAGACACACAGCAGATACTCAGTAAGTGATTTTAGTATGAATTAAAATAGTATTGTTGGTTTAGATGCTGTCCTACCTTTTCATCATAAAGACACTTCAAATATTTGGTTTTCTGTCCCCTTAGGTAACAGGAAGCTTTCAGAATGCATTTACTCTGATCACGCTCTCTGGTCTTACCTTGTTTCTCTCTGGTATTTTTATTTTATTCTGCTTTTAACTCCCTTAAAGAATTCATTGGGATTGACACTTACTTACAGTTTTCTGGAAAACACAACTACCAATTTATTTTTCTCACCATCGCTTCACATACTCTGCTTCTTCCTCCTAGGTTTATTATACTTCTTAGTAAGTTTTTTTTCATTTTTTTATTTTGAAATAATTACAGATTCACAGAAAGTTGGAAAGAAATATACAGGGAGGTCCCACGCACCCTTCCCCTGCTTCCACCAATGATGACCTCTTGCATAATAACAAAACCAGGCCATTGGCATTGTAACCACCCACAGAGCTTACCCAGATTTACACGTGTGTATAATTCTATGAAATTTAACTCTGTGTAACTACTACCCCAATCACAATACATAATTGTATCATCGTAACAAGTGCCCCACATGCTACCCCTATGTAGAAACCCCTTAACCCCTACCAACTACTAATTTGTTCCCCATTTGTATAATTTTATTTAAATAGTGTTTTATATAAATGGAATAGTACCTTTAGAAATTGGTGCTTCCCCCACCCCCGCCACAGATACTGAATAATTCCCTTCAGGTACATCCAAGATGTTGCAAGAATCAACAGTTTGTCCCTTTTTATGGCAGCAGTATTCCAAGGTATGGAGGTACTGCATTTTACTTACTATTTGCCCACTGAAGGACATTTGCATAGTTTCCAGCTGTTGGTATTACAAACAAAGCTGCTGTTAACATCCATGTACAAGTTTCTTGGTGAATATAAGTATTCATTTTCCTGAGATAAAAGCCAAATACTGTAATTGCTGAGTCATACTATAAGTCCATTTTTAGTTTTTGGTTTTTTTGTTTTTTGCGGTACGCGGGCCTCTCACTGTTGTGGCCTCTCCCGTTGCGGAGCACAGGCTCCGGACGCGCAGGCTCAGCGGCCATGGCTCGTGGGCCCAGCCGCTCCGTGGCATGTGGGATCTTCCCAGACTGGGGCACGAACCCGCGTCCCCTGCATCAGCAGGTGGACTCTCAACCACTGTGCCACCAGGGAAGCCCCCATTTTTAGTTTTAAAAGAAACTGTAAAACTGTTTTCCAGAGTGACTGTACCATTTTACATTCCCACCAGCAATGTATGAGTGACCCAGTTTATCTGCATCCTTGTTAACACTTGGTGTTATCATTATTTTAAATTTCAACCACTCTGACATATGTGTAGTGATATCTCGGCACTACATTTAAATCTGCACTTCCCAAAAAGGTAATGATGAACATATTTCCATGTCCTTATTAACTATCCGTACATCCTTTCCAGTTGAAATGTCTCTTACTGTATTTTGTCCATTTTCTAATTGGATTGTTTGATTTTTTACTGTTGAGTTTGAGTTCTTTGTATATTTTAAATATTAGTCCTTTGTCAGTTACATGACTACAAATATTCTTCTCCCAGATTGTAGCTTATATTTTCATCTTAACAGGGTCCATATTTTTGGACACTTTTTTGGAGAAGGTCTATTTTATCAGTTTTTCTTTTTATGGATTGTGCTTTTGGTGTCACGTCTAAGAACTCTTCACAAAGCTCCAAGTCCAGAATAACATCTCTTATCTTTTTCTAAAGGTTTTTATAGTTTTACATTTTACATTAAAGTCCATGATCTAGGGCTCAGCATATTGTAATTTTCAGCATACAGATCCTATCCATGTTTTGTTAGATTTATACTTAATATTTAATTTTCTTCAGAGCAATTGTGAATGCTATTATGCCTTTTATTTTAGCTTCCAGGTGTTTGCTCTTAGTATACAGAAATGCAATTGAGTTTGTATGTTAATCCTGGATCCTGTGACCTTGCTGAACTCACTTATTCTACAAGAGGGTTGCTGTCATTGTTGTTGTTTTGGTACATTCTTTGGGATTTTTCTATGTAGATAACATCACTTGGAAACAGAGAGTTTTATATTTTCTTTTCCAAATGGCATGTTTTTATTCCTTTTTCTTGTCTGCTGAACTGGTTAGAACCTCCCAAATTATGTTGAATAAGAGTGGTGAGGTTGGACATTCCTGCCTTGTTCCCAAACTTCGAGGGAAAGCTTTCAGTCTCTTGTTATTAAGTATGATGTTAGCAGTAGGGTTTTTTTTTTGTAGATGCTCTTTATGATGTGAGAAAGTTCCCCTCCATTCCTAGTTTGCTAGGAGTTTTTAAAAAATCATGTATGGGTATTGGTTTTTTCAAATGCTTTATATGTGCCAGTTGATATAATCATATGATTTTTTCTTCTTTAGCCTGTTGATATGGTAGATTACACTGATTGTATTTCAAACACTGAACCAGCCTTGCATACCTGGAATAAATCCCACTCAGTGGTGATGTATTTTTTAATACATTTTTGCATCTGATCTGCTAATATTTTGTTGAGGATTTTTGTGTGAAATACATATGCTACTAGTTCTTTCAGCCAGAGCCTGTGAATGCTAAATACTCTTAATCCATTTACCTGAAAATGTCTTCTTTTTGCCCTTACCCTTAAGTAATAATTTTGCCGGTTAAAGAAATATTCATTAAAAGTGATATTTTCCTCAGGCTTTTGAAGATATTATTCCACTGTTTTCTGACTTCTTCTTGCTTTCTCTTTTCAGTATAGTGGTTTAGCATGTGGGCTCTGCAGACAGACTGCCAGGGTTCAGATCCCGGTTTTGCTGTACCGTGTGTTAGATTCGCATATCTGGCATAGAGTGAGTGCTTAGTAAATATTAGCTGCTATGGTGATTTCTTATATGTAAGCCTCCTTCATTAGACCCCCTGCATGGCAGGGATCCTTCTTACTCTAATTTCAAAACACCTACAGAATCCAAATTCTTCTCACCGCTTCCACCGCTAACCTTCTCATCTCCCCACATCATGCCAAGACTCCTAACTGGTCTTCGCAACATGTGCCCAGGCCCCCTTTAGTCTATTCCAAACCCAGCAGCCACAATACAATCTTTAAAATGGGAGCGATGCCACTGCTCATAATTCTGCAATATAGCCATTCCCATCACGATGAGGACAGCACAGCCCAAGCCTTTGCTGTTGTCAAAGCCCTATACTGTTCGGCTCCCGTGGCTTCTCCAACCTCATTCCCTACTCCTCTGTTACAGAGTGACTCCAGTCACAGTGGTCGCCTTGCTGTTCCTTGAATGCTCTTGGTGTGCCCTTGTTCAAAGTCTTTGCATTGGCGGATCCCTCTGCCTGGAATTCTCCTCCCCGAGACATCTGTGCGGCTCACACCTGCACGTGCTCTGGATCATGGCTCACATGCCACTTTCTCAGTGATGCTCTCCCTGTCCATCCTTTTCAGAATGACAACCCTTAACACCTTCATCTCTTCAGCACTCCCTACACCCCTGCCCCTATTTTATTTTTCTCCTTCGTATTTATACCAACTATTCTCTATTTTATTTGTTTATCCTCCACCTCTCCCAACAGAATAGAAGCTCTAGAAGATCAGAGGGTTGTGACTCTTTTTTTTTTTTTTTTTTTTTTTTTTTTGCGGTACGCAGGCCTCTCACTGTTGTGGCCTCTCCCGTTGCGGAGCACAGGCTCCAGATGCGCAGACTCAGCAGCCGTGGCTCATGGGCCCAGCCGCTCCGTGGCATGTGGGATCTTCCCAGACTGGGGCACGAACCCATGTCCCCTGCATTGGCAGGCGGACTCTCAACCACTGCACCACCAGGGAAGCCCCAAGGGTTGTGACACTTTTGTTGATTGCACCCAGGGCTGTCTTAGTAGGAACTCAGTAAGTACTTGTCAAAAGAATGATTTTCTTTCTTCCTACCTAATACAGCACCATGTGTATTGCAGGTATTTAAAATGTACTCAATTAATATGTTAAATTGAACTCTTTTCCTCTTAAGAAGGTTCCTATATTACTTGACCCTTTTTATGAAGGCAAATGAAAGCACATGAAAGAACGCTGCTCTAGAATCATGCAAAACCAAGGGAACTCTCTCCTCCAGGAAGTCTTCAGCACTGGCCCCGTCCATCTGCCTCTGCCTTGTCAGTACAACAAGCAGTACCAATACCTGGGTGTTAACTGACCATGACTGGGGCCAGGGTCCCCCTGGGGCAGACAAGGGCAGGACGCTGGTGCGGGGAACACCTGAACTGAGGAAACTGGGACATGGTAGAGAGAGGCATGAAGTCCTGGGAAGAGTCCAGCTACCTTTCCATTGTAGGCTCTACCGACATTTCCAAGTGTGTCAAGCTGGGTGATGAGGTGGAAGATAAAGGTAGTTCACCGATCAAATAGGGATCAAAAATAGGAACTGCGCACAGCAAAAGGCAAGACAGTCCCAGCTTGCTGCAGGAGGATGTGTATCCCCATACTTCTTGTGAGGGTCCTGCCAGTCACGTGAGCTGGAATTAAATACTCTAGTTCAAGGACGTGAACCAGGCCAGACATTTAAGGCCTCCACATTTTCCTGTGAAAGTATGAGGACTACTTTCTCTCCCCTACTGTGAACTGATTAAAGCGCCCTCATGTGGTGCTACATTGTAATGACACGTTAAAATCTTTCCTAGGGCACAATATTACCCTGAATCAGTGATGCCCTGACCAGAAGCGCCAGCATCACCTAGGAACTAGCTAGAGCTGCAAATTCTTGGGTCTCACCCCAGGTCCACTGAACCACAGATGCAATAAGCAGATCCAGACGTCTGTGTTTTAATAATATCTCGGCTAAAATTTGAGAACCACTGTCCCAAATGATGTGTCATGAGAAAGGATGCAAAAAGGATTGGCAGGGTGGGTGCCATCTTACTCAGGGGAGGGCTCTCTGGTGAGGCCATCTGAGCTCAGCTCTGAATGAAGTGAGGAGGGGCCATGCAGACATCGGGGCCTGTGAATGGGGGCTGAATCCAGACAGAGAGAGCAACATGGGTCTATTCCTGATGTGGCACAGCCAGGAGGCCAGTATGGCTGGGTGTATGCACAGCTTCATCTGTGTACTCTTTGATTTATGTATATTTTAAAGACCTTACATGGTTACCATGTGTCTTTAGTTTACTGAAAATTCCTTGAATACAAGAACCAGATTTCATATATTTTTTAAATAACTCACCATGACACCTTTAACAGTGCCAGGAACTGAACAAATTCTTAATAAATGCATAAATACATGAATGGAGAAAAAAAACTGAGAAGTGGGCAAAACTTGTGGAGGAAAAAAAATGAAGGATTTATTTTTATCATGTTTAGCTTTAATATTACTGGGAGACATTTAGCCAGAGATATCTGAAAGCCAATTAACACCTTAGAAAAATTCTGAAAGTGGAAAGTTGGTGGGAATATCATTTTTAATGACATCACCAAACTCCTGAGACCTCAAACTCGGCACGATGACATTCGGAGCTTTTCTTGATGGAATCCAGTTAAGTCACTTAGATGTGAAGCAACTTGCATTTGCTAAATCTGAGGATGGGGCTGGGGAGATGTCAGACAGAAAAGTAGTCATGCAAGATGAATCTGTCCCAGGAGTTTAAGATTTTCCCTTGCAACGCTAAGAAACCAAGTTGATGCACTGAGCAAAGGTGGAAGAGGATAGAATAAAACTCAAAATAAACAGAAACCTGGACGAATCTAATTTTACTGTCTTGAAGAAAGAAATACTTTAAGTTTGTGACAACTGCCATAAACCTGACTGTCCCGTCATATGAGAAAGGAAGTAGGAGGAAAAGAGTGTCCTGAGTCTCTGTGTTAGTGTGCTGGGGCCACCATAACAAAGTTCCACAGACTGGGAGGCTTCACAACAGAAATCTATTCTCTCACTGTTCTGAAGGCTAGAAGTCTGAGACCAAGGTGTCAGCAGGACTGGTTTCTTCGGAGGTTTCTCTCCTTGGCTCAGAGATGGCAGTCTTCCCCCTGTGTCCTCACATGGCTTTCCCTCTGCACCTGTGTCCTAACCTTCTCTTCTTATAAGGACACCAGTCCTATCGGATGAGGGCCCACCCTTGTGACCTCATTCTAACTTAATAACCTCTTTAAAGGCCTTTCTCCTAAGACAGTCACATTCTGAGGTACTAGGGGTTAGGACTTCAACATACGAACTTGGAGGTGGGGGAACAGGGGAAGATACAGGTTGGCCGATAACAGCCCCTCAGAGAGCGGCTCAAACTGATAAGAAACTAAAGACCATCGTGGTGGCGCCTTGGCACTCACCTACTGTCGTGCTCAAAAGCAGCTTCTGGAATGAAGACTGGACCTCATGCAGATAGGTGAGGTGCAGACAGGACCTCATCTCCAGACCCGAAGCCACTGAGCTGCAATCCCCTGTCACAGAGCTTACTTGAGAAATTCGATGGAAAATCACCAATTCCTTTGCCTAAGAGGATATACATCTACCCTCTAACAACGCAGATGTGAATTTCCCTCTGTTCTTACACTCTGCCTGAAATAGAAGAAGCTGTCACAAATCTCAGTTTCCAGATGTCAGCAGGCAGCTCTCTGGAGGCCACGTTTAGGATGAGGGCACCAAGGATGGACTTTTACTTGGGTATATGACACAAAGCTGGCTTGCATCTTAATATTATTTTTAGCAGTTCATAGAATCATCTTTAAAAGCAGGTGCAAAAAATGTGTGCGAACTCTTATAGAATTAGATGCATGTAAAGGATTATGTTTTTAAGTCAGCTTTGAAAAAACAAACTAACTTGGCAAGAAACTCTTAAGGGTGCAATGAATTTTGCACTTACCAGAAAAAATAGCAAGGCATAGTCAATAGATTTTAGGTAGAGTTTTTGAGGCAAAGGAAAACAACAGCAACCGGTAAATGAAATTTTTTCCCCCCAAAGTAGTTCAATGTCTCATCTCTTGTTCCAACCAAACTGTAGCAGAGTATATCAGCATACATCATCTCAATCCAGATACTTTCAACCTCATCCCTGGAGACAGTACAGAGTAACAGCTGGTATTATTAGGAATTTGGAATTCGGGGAGAGATTCCTTCTTCAACTCTCTTTTTCCTTTCAAGCCTTCAGCCATGACATGCTTCTCAAATTTTCCTCTCTATCTGAAGTTACCCACCCTGATGAGATGATTAATAGCCAAGGGCCAACCACCTGGGGGGCCAGGTGAATTATCAAGACAGTATGAACTCTTTCCATGTATCAGATTAGATCACTAGAAACCTACAGAGTCCAAAAGACATAACCTCTAATAAGATGGTTTCGTACTATGTCCTTGGATTTTGAAGTTTTAGACAAAGAAACTTTCCATAAAACAACTGTTAAATGTAACTGTCTATTACATAATATGACATCAACAGCATTAAGATACAGGAGTTCTTGGATTATAATGTTCTAAATGGGCTGCTATAAACCTCTTCTTAAATCATGAAATTCACAGAGCTCATTACGTTTCTCCTTTTACCTTCTTCTTTTGTCTCGGTTGCAATTACAGCAATTATTCTCATCCTAATTTTCCTGGCACACATATTATGCCCAACTGCTACTTGTATTAATTCTTGTCTTAATGGTTCTTATACACTATTACTGTTTTAAGCCAAATCAAATCTATTTTGGATGTAGAGAAGTATATTTATACCTTATACAGATAAGACTTGCCTTGCTTTCTTCTGTTGTCTTATGAAACTTGATGAAGAGTTCTTTTTTGAATAAGGGTATTTTAACATCAGAAAAAAAAAGCATAAACATTATCTAGGTCTCTGGGTTTGAATGGGGTTTCATGGCTGTGACAGAGAGAGAGATATAATTCACACTGGCTTATAGGCAGATTGATTTTCTGAAATGGCTTAGGAAACCGAAGTCACCTTTCCAGCTATTTAGCCCTATAGCTCCACCTGCAGTTTAGAAATGTTTGCTGTTAAGTTTACAAAAAGGTGACCTGTGGTCCAGGGTTAGCAACACCCCAGCTGTAAAGGAGGGAACAGAAACAGTACACCCCAAGTCTCCTGCAAGTCTTTTCATTGGTACTCAGCCAACAGACGGCAGACCCTGTAAATTAATGGTGGCTTGGGGAGGGCTCCGACCCTTAGATTCCACCAAACCTTCTATTCACCTTCATTGATGCTTTCCTTACCTGCACCCTGTCTGCAAAGCAATCCTCGAGATGTCGGTAAAGGGCACGGAACTCTGTAGGTACCGCATTAACTAAATCATTTCCTCAAAGTCTGAGAAATCTGTTCTAAAGTTTCAACCCAGGAATGTTAATAGCAAGGGATTTCGAAAGACATCTGACTAACTTTATTTTTTAAAGTAAGTACAAACAAATCATGAGTCTACACAATCTTTTGCAAGAACATTCTTTCATATGGGTGAATTTACGAGCCAAGTGGGTAAACTTGGATAAGTACTCCCTTCTTTCAGAAAACCTCATATATGAAAATCCAAGCTTATAAAGGAAAATTGGGGGGTGATTACTTCTATCACAAAAACATGTTTTGCTATACCAGAGGAATTCTTGAAATATTCCTTTCAGTGGTTAATTCCCAGTCCCAAATCCATTTTTTTCTCCCTTAGCTTAAAGATTGATTCCCTTTTTTTAAAAAAGTACCTTTCAGGACATTCATGATATCAAGTGCAAAAAAACTAAGAGACAATCTTTTTGACTCACCCGATATAGCCAAATAGAAGTACTCGAGGACTCCTGTCATTGAAAGGAAATTTCTTCGTAACTTCTCTCTTTCCTTATTCTCCAACGCCCCTTGGTCTACTTAATGTTTTTTACTGTGTGGGTGTTAGCAGTTCAGCATAGCTCATTTGCCAAATGAAATCTTATATGAAAGTACAACATTTACAGTAGAGAAAACTCCACAAAGCTTCAGAGCTCTGAGGAACACAGTTGGGGAACCACACCTCCAGTTCATTCTCCAGTTCACTGCCAAGGCTCTAAAAGTCATCAGTCTGTACCTACCACTATTTGCCATATTTTCTAGAACGTGAAGAAGGGGCAGGCACTACAACTCCTACAAAAACAGCAAATCAGACCCCATGTATCTGTCAGAGTTCAGTTGCAGAGAACTGAACCAACTCCAGCTTTAAGCAAAAAAAACAAACAAACAAAAACCCCAAACAGATTTATTAAATGGCTTGTGGAATCACTGAGCTGAATGTTCACTGGAGAACTGGGATGTTGCAGAACCCATTTGATGAGGAGGAAGCTTCCGGTCCACAGTCACAGCCCTGGACCACTGTGACTCCACTTTGGAAGTCAGGAAACTGCTGGTCCTCCTGAAAAGCCAGACCACACCTGTGCCCTCAGAAGGAGAAAAATGGATGCCTGGCACCCTGACTTTCAACCCTATCAAGTGAGTGACTGCCTAGAGACCTCTCAGCAAATGATGCTAAAGAAAACCCAAAGCCTCCACAAATGCCTTGGTCCCTACTTCCAGAACCCAGCGCATCTTCTATTCCAGAATGGGTCTGCCTTCCAGCCTCCAAAGTAAAGGGAGGCAGGCCAGAAGGAGATTGGAGTGGACCACACCAGACGGTCACCAAATCCTCCCACCCTGTCCACTGAGTTCCCAAGTTAGAGACGATCCTCTGACCTTTTCTTTGATTGCACCTTAAAAAGGTCAGGAATGTGCCCCAAAGCTACTGACCTGCAATCAAACTCTCTTCTGTAAATTTTAGTTTTTATAATATTACATGTCAATCACTACTGGCACTCAGGAAAACAAATTCCATAAGTGCTTCACTTACTCTATAGAGCAATACACATCTTTCCATTTGTCTGAAATTCATTTCTTTTTTTAACTATCCTAGGGATACCTCTTCATGCTCAATCTAATACGAGGCTCACAGTCTTTGCCCATAAACCTTCTTGGTTTTCTGCTTTACAGATGGATGTTTCCTCCATCTTTTTCTCTAACCTCCTACCCACTCTTCTGCACAGGAGGGGCGATTCTAACAACAGAGAACCTTCTGTTCCTTAAATATATCCCCACCAGCAAATGGTCACCATCACTGTTACCACCTTGAAATAAAAGAACAGCCACGAAGAAGTGACACACGTTGGGCAAGTTCTCCCTCAATCAGTCTAAAATCCTCCCGAGCCTTTTAAAATCATTCTTGCTTGTTGAGTCTGAGTGTTTAACAGGTAATTTGTTACAGAAATGGCAGCACCTCTGGCTGCCGGGCTGGTAAGGGAGGTGTCTTTTCCAAAGCTAACCATTCAGGATACGGTCAACCAAGGCATCTGGCTGCATGGGAGAAGGAAGTTGCTGTTCTTGTTTTCACATGAGTTTTATTTTCAGATTCCTGAGGGTACACAGAAGGGTGGGAACATCTTGTGGCTACCCTTTCCCCCGAGGCCGACCACAAAGAAGCCAGACAGCAGCCCCTGCCCGTGGTTGTATTCCAGACAGACATTTATAAGACAGCAATGATTAAAAGGAAACAACTCCATCATTAAGACCCAGACCTAATATCAGTGGGACAATTTTTCCAGGAAATTATTTCTAAAACTCAAATCTACTGCAAAACTGTTTTTACTTTCTTTTGTAGACTTCCTTTCTCCTAACGGTCTGTCTTTTCACTAAAGAGAGAGAGGTAAGCAGAAATGGCATAAATTCCACTGAGAATAATTTCATTTGGTCTCTGGATGGGTGGAGGGCATGGGGACCCCACCACTCTGTACAAGTGAAGATTTAGAGGTGATAGATTTTTGGAACCCGGTCACGTTATAAATCAGAGCCGCTGATCAAATTCTATCTTTATCTTTCTGCTTTGTAAATCTCCAAGAGTGACTAGTTGGTCCTCAGCATCAGAAAAGATGTCTGGGCTTTGCTGTCACTTGGTCCTGCCTGAAGTGCCAGAATGAGAAGCTCACATCTTGCATGCAGGACAGCACTGGAGAAAGAATATTATACAGACACCAGCGATGTCTAACTTCTCTGTCCTAAACAGCAGCTTAGGGCTAAATCTTCTCTCTCTTGCATGGCTTCCAAAAGCCTCTGTGCAATGCACCAAGCCCAGCCTCCCCCTGCTCCTCCCTTTCTACTACGCCAAAGTAGTAGAAAGGAGGGATTATCCAAGTGGAAAAATGATTAAGTTGGCAGGTTTATCTCCAGGCACAGGCTACCTAGAGTGAGAGCAAGGTTGCATCCCCTCCAGGGAGCAGGAGTGGTTGGAAGATTGGTCCAGATGGGGCTCCCAGAGCTGGGGAACGGCTCCAGTGACACACTGAGTATGTGCAGAAGGGAAGCCTGGGAGCTGGGCTTTCCCAACTCTGCCCCTTCTGGGCTCTGTGGCTGGAGGTCACCCCATGAGATGTGAAGTCCCTGGGGTGACACACAGGTAGCGACTGGGGTGAGGAGAGTGAGGCACTCTCCTCAGGTGCAAAATTTAAGGCTCCTCCCCACCAAACTCAATAATCAAGATAAAATAATATTTTAATGAGACATTTTTAAAAATCAAAATTAATGCAATAACCCATGATGAACCAACTATGACTATTTTAAATAAACACAAGATCAACAGGACTTGGGGGGTAGATCCTAAAATTCTGTGGATTAAGATAAAAGAAGAGAGGGCAGACAGCAGAAGCAAGAAGAACTACAATTCTGCAGCCTGTGGAATGAAAACCACATTCACAGAAAGATAGACAAAATGAAAAGACAGAGGACTATGTACCAGATGTAGGAACAAGATAAAATCCCCAGAAGAACAACTAAATGAACTGGAGATAAGCAACCTTCCAGAAAAAGAATTCAGAATAATGATAGTGAACATGATCCAGGACCCTGGCGAAAGGATGGAGGCAAAGATCGAGAAGACACAAGAAATGTTTAACAAAGACCTAGAAGAATTGAAGAACAAACAAACAGAGATGAACAATAAAATAACTAAGGGAAAAATACACTAGAAGGAATCAGTAGCAGAATAACTGAGAGAGAAGAATGGATAATTGATCTGGAAGACAGAATGGTGGAATTCACTGCCGCAGAACAGAATAAAGAAAGAAGAATGAAAAGAAATGAAGACAGCCTAGGAGACCTCTGGGACAACATTAAACACACCAAGATTTGCATTACAGGGGTCCCAGAAGGAGAAGAGGGCTAGAAGGGGCCTGAGAAAATGTTTGAAGAGATTATAGTCGCAACATTCCCTAACATGGAAAAGGAAATAGCCACCCAAGTCCAGGAAGTGCAGAGAGTCCCAGGCAGGATAAACCCAAGGAGAAACATGCCAAAACACATAGTAATCAAACTGACAAAAATTAAAGACAAAGAAAAATTATTAAAAGCAACAAGGGAAAAATGACAAATAACATACAAGGGAACTCCCATAAGGTTAACAGCTGATTTCTCAGCAGAAACTCTACAAGCCAGAAGGGAGTGGCATGATATACTTAAAGTGATGAAAGGGAAAAACCTACAACCAAGATTACTCTACCCGGAAGGGATCTCATTCAGATTCAATGGAGAAATCAAAAGCTTTACAGATAGGCAAAGGCTAAGAGAATTTAGCACCACCAAACCAGTTCTACAACAAATGCTAAAGGAACTTCTCTATGCAGGAAACACAAGAGAAGGAAAGGACTTACAATAACAAACGCAAAACAATTAAGAAAATGGTAATAGGAACATACATATTGATAACTACCTTAAATGTAAATGGACTAAATGCTCCAACCAAAAGACACAGGCTCACTGAATGGATACAAAAATAAGACCCATATATATATGCTGTCTACAAGAGACGCACTTCAGACCTAGCGACACATACAGACTGAAAGTGAGGGGATGGAAAAAAATATTCCATGCAAATGGAAATCAAAAGAAAGCTCAAGTAGCTATACTCATAGCAGATAAAAAGACTTTAAAATAAAGAATGTTACAAGAGACAAGGAAGGACACTACATAATGATCAAGGGATCAATCCAAGAAGAAGATAAAACAATTATAAATATACATGCACCCAATATAGGAGCACCTCAATACATAAGACAAATGCTAACAGCTATAAAAGAGGAAATCGACAGTAACACAGTAATAGTGGGGGACTTTATATCAATACAATCGTACCTCAAGAAACAAGAAAAATCTCAAATAAACGATCTAACCTTACACCTAAAGGAACTAGAGAAAGAATAACAAACAAAAAGCCCAGTTAGTAGAAGAAAAGAAATCATAAAGATCAGAGCAGAAATAAGCAAAATAATAGCAAAGATCAATAAAACTAAAAGCTGGTTCTTTGAGAAGATAAACAAAATTGATAAACCTTTAGCCACACTCATCAAGAGTGAGAGGACTCAAATCAATAAAATTAGAAATGAAAAAGGAGACGTTACAATGGACACTGCAGAAATACAAAGCATCATAAGAGATTACTACAATTAACTCTGTGCCAATAAAATGGACAACTTGGAAGAAATGAACAAATTCTTAGAAAGGAATAACCTTTGAAGACTGAACCAGGAGGAATAGAAAATATGAACAGACCAATCACAAGTAATGAAATTGATACTGTGATTAAAAATCTTGCAACAGAGGGATCCGGAGGAAGATGGCGGAAAAGTAAGACGCGGAGGTCACCTTCCTCCCCACAGATACATCAGAAATTCATCTACACATGGAGCAACTCCTACAGAACACCTACTGAACGCTGACAGAAGACCTCAGACCCCCCAAAAGGCAAGAAACTCCCCACATACCTGGGTAGGGCAAAAGAAAGAAGAATAAACAGAGACAAAAGGATAGGGACGGGACCTGCACCAGTGGGAGGGAGCCGTGAAGGAGGAAAGGTTTCCACACACTAGGAGCCCCTTCGCGGGCGGAGACTGCGGGTGGCGGAGGGGGAAAGCTTCGGAGTAGCCGAGGAGAGCACAGCAACAGGGGTGCGGACGGCAAGGCGGAGAGATTCCCACAGAGGATCGGTGCCAACCGGCACTCACCAGCCCGAGAGGCTTGTCTGCTCGGCCGCCGGGGCGGGCAGGGCTGGGAGCTGAGGCTCGGGTATCGGGTTTCGGTCGGAGCGCAGGGAGAGGACTGGGGCTGGCGGCAGGAAGGGAGCCTGAAGGGGTTGGTGCGCCGCGGCTAGCCCGGAGGGAGTCCGGGGAAAAAGTCTGGAGCTGCCGAAGAGGCAAGAGACTTTTTCTTCCCTTTTGTTTCCTGGTGCACGAGGAGAGGGCATTAAGAGCGCTGCTTAAAGAAACTCCAGAGACAGGCGCGAGCCGCGGCTAAGAGCGCGGACCCCAGAGACGGGCGTGGGACACTGGGGCTGCTGCTGCCGCCGCCACAAGGCCTGTGTGCGAGCGCAGGTCACTGTCCACCCCCCCTTCCGGGGAGCCTGTGCATCCCGCCACTGCCGGGGTCCCGGGACTCAGAGACGGCTTCCCCAGGAAAGCGCACGGAGCGCCTCGGGCTGGTGCAACGTCACGCCGGCCCCTGCCGCCGCAGGCCCGCCCCGCACTGCGTGCCCCTCCCTCCCCTCGGCCTGAGTGAGCCAGAGCCCCCGAATCAGCGGCTCCTTTAAACCCGTCCTGCCTGAGCGAAGAACGGACGCCCTCCGGCGACCTACACGCAAAGGCGGGGCCAGGTCCAAGGCTGAGACCCGGGAGCTGTGAGAGCAGAGAAGAGACAGGGAAATCTCTCTGTGCAGCCTCGGAGTCAGCGGATTAAAGCTCCACGGTCCGCTTGATGTGCCCTGCGTCTGTGGAGTGCATGAATGGACAGTGAATCATCCCAAATTGAGGAGGTGGACTTTGAGGACAAGATTTAAGATTTTTTCCCCTTTTACTTTTTTTACAACGAATTATCCCAAATTAAGGAGGTGGACTTTGAGAGCAAGATTTCAGACTTTTTCCCCTTTTCCTCTTTTTACAACAAATTATCCCAAATTGAGGAGGTAGACTTGGAGAGCAAGATTTTCGAATTTTTTCCCCCTGTTCTCTTTTTGTGAATGTGTATGTGTATGCTTCTGTGTGAGACTTTCTCTGTATAGCTTTGCTTCCACCATAGGTCCCAGGGTTCTATCTGTCCGTTTTTTTTTCCCAATAATTACTTTTTTATTTTTCATAATGCTACTATATTTTATACTTTATTCTGTTTTACTTTATCGTCTCTTTCTTTTTTTCCTACCTTCCCTTCCTCCCTCCCTCCCTCCGCCCCTTTCTTTCTTTCTTTCCTTCCTCCCTCCCTCCCTCCCGTCTGTCTTTCTTTCTTCCTTTCTTTCCTCCCTCCCTCCCTCCCTTCTTTCTTCCTTTCACTCTTTCTTTTTCTTTCCTTCCTCACTCCCTCCCTCCTTTCTTTCTTTCCGTCCTTCCTCCCTCCCTCCCTTTCTTCCTTTCTTTCTTCCTTCCTTCCTTCCTTTCTTTCCTTCTTCCTTTCTTTCTCTCTCTCTTTCTTTCTTCTACTAATTCTTTCTTTCTACTTTTTCTCCCTTTTATTCTGAGCCGGGTAGATGAAAGGCTCTTGGTGCTGCAGCCAGGAGTCAGTGCTGTGCCTCTGAAGTGGGAGAGCCAACTTCAGGACACGGGTCCACAAGAGACCTCCCAGCTCCACATAATATCAAGCGGGAAAATCTCCCAGAGATCTCCATCTCAACACCAGCACCCAGCTTCACTCAACGACCAGCAAGCTACAGTGCTGGTCACCCTATGCCAAGCGACTAGCAAGAGGGGAACACAACTCCACCCATTAGCAGAGAGGCTGCCTAGAAACATAATAAGGCCACAGGCACCCCAAAACACACCACCAGACGTGGACCTGTCCACCAGAAAGACAAGATCGAGCCTCATCCACCAGAACACAGGCACTAGTCCCCCCCACCAGGAAGCCTACACAACCTACTGAAACAACCTTAGCCACTGGGGACAGACACCAAAAACAACGGGAACTACGAATCTGCAGCCTGCAAAAAGGAGACCCAAAACAAAGGAAGATAAGCAAAATGAGAAGACAGAAAAACACACAGCAGGTGAAGGAGCAAGATAAAAACCTACCAGACCTAACAAATGAAGAGGTAATAGGCAGTCTACCTGAAAAAGAATTCAGAATAATGATAGTAAAGATGATCCAAGATTCTATTTCCATGATCCAAAATCTTGGAAATAGAATAGACAAAATGCAAGAAACAGTTAACAAGGACCTAGAAGAACTAAAGATGAATCAAGCATCAATTAAAAACACAATAAGGGCTTCCCTGGTGGCGCAGTGGTTGAGAGTCCGCCTGCATATGCAGGGGACACGGGTTCGTGCCCCGGTCCGGGAGGATCCCACATGCCGCGGAGCGGCTGGGCCCGTGAGCCATGGCCGCTGAGCCTGTGCGTCCGGAGCCTGCGCTCCGCAAGGGGAGAGGCCACAACAGTGAGAGGCCCGCGTAACGCAAAAAAAAAAAAAAAAAAAAAAAAAAAACACAATAAATGAAATGAAAAATACTCTAGATGGGATCAATAGCAGAATAACTGAGGCAGAAGAACGGATAAGTGAGGTGGAAGATAAAATAGTGGAAATAACTGATGCAGAGCAAAATAAAGAAAAAAGAATGAAAAGAACAGAGGACAGTCTCAGAGACCTCTGGGACAACATTAAACGCACCAACATTCGAATTACAGGGGTTCCAGAAGAAGAAGAGAAAAAGAAAGGGACTGAAAATATTTGAAGAGATTATAGTTGAAAACTTCCCTAATATAGGAAAGGAAATAGTTAATCAAGTCCAGGAGGCACAGAGAGTCCCATACAGAATAAATCCAAGGAGAAATATGCCAAGACACATATTAATCAAACTGTCAAAAATTAAACACAAAGAAATCATATTAAAAGCAGTAAGGGAAAAACAACAAATAACACACAAGGGAATCCCCATCAGGTTAACAGCTGATCTCTCAGCAGAAACTCTACAAGCCAGAAGGGAGTGGCAGGACATAATTAAAGTGATGAAGGAGAAAAACCTGCAACCAAGATTACTCTACCCAGCAGGGATCTCATTCAGATTTGATGGAGAAATTAAAACCTTTACAGACAAGCAAAAGCTGAGAGAGTTCAGCACCACCAAACCAGCTTTACAACAAATGCTAAAGGAACTTCTCTAGGCAAGAAACACAACAGAAGGAAAAGACCTACAATAACGAACCCAAAACAATTAAGGAAATGGGAATAGGAACATACATATCAATAATTACCTTAAATGTAAATGGACTAAATGCTCCCACCAAAAGACACAGAGTGGCTGAATGGATACAAAAACAAGACCCATATATATGCTGTCTACAAGAGACCCACTTCAGACCTAGAGACACATACAGACTGAAAGTAAGGGGATGGAAAAAGATATTCCATGCAAATGGAAATCAAGAGAAAGCTGGAGTAGCAATTCTTATATCAGACAAAATAGACTTTAAAATAAAGACTATTAGAAGAGACAAAGAAGGACACTACATAATGATAAAGGGATCGATCCAAGAAGAACATATAACAATTGTAAATATTTATGCACCCAACACAGGAGCACCTCAATACATAAGGCAAATACTAACAGCCATAAAAGGAGAAATCTACAGTAACACAATCATAGTAGGGGACTTTAACACCCCACTTTCACCAATGGACAGATCATCCAAAATGAAAATAAATAAGGAAACACAAGCTTTAAATGATACATTAAACAAGATGGACTTCATTGATATTTATAGGACATTCCATCCAAAAACAACAGAATACACATTTTTCTCAAGTGCTCATGGAACATTCTCCAGGATAGATCATATCTTGGGTCACAAATCAAGCCTTGGTAAATTTAAGAAAATTGAAATTGTATCAAGTATCTTTTCTGACCACAATGCTACGAGACTAGACATCAATTACAGGAAAAGATCTGTAAAAAATACAAACACATGGAGGCTAAACAATACACTACTCAATAATGAAGTGATCACTGAAGAAATCAAAGAGGAAATAAAAAAATACCTAGAAACAAATGACAATGGAGACACAACGACCCAAAACCTATGGGACTCAGCAAAAGCAGTTCTAAGGGGGAAGTTTATAGCAATACAATCCCACCTTAAGAAACAGAAAACATCTCGAGTAAACAACCTGACCCTGCACCTAAAGCAATTAGAGAAAGAAGAACAAAAAACCCCCAAAGTTAGCAGAAGGAAAGAAATCATAAAGATCAGATCAGAAATAAATGAAAAAAAATGAAGGAAATGATAGCAAAGATCAATAAAACTAAAAGCTGGTTCTTAGAGAAGATAAACAAAATTGATAAACCATTAGCCAGACTCATCAAGAAAAAGAGGGAGAGGACTCAAATCAATAGAATTAGAAATGAAGAAGGAGAAGTAACAACTGACACTGCAGAAATACAAAAGATCATGAGAGATTACTACAAGAAACTCTATGCCAATAAAATGGACAACCTGGAAGAAATGGACAAATTCTTAGAAATGCACAACCTGCCAAGACTGAATCAGGAAGAAATAGAAAATATGAATAGACCAATCACAAGCACTGAAATTGAAACTGTGATTAAAAATCTTCCAACAAACAAAAGCCCAGGACCAGATGGCTTCACAGGCGAATTCTATCAAACATTTAGAGAAGAGCTAACACCTATCCTTCTCAAACTCTTCCAAAATATAGCAGAGGGAGGAGCACTCCCAAACTCATTCTACGAGGCCACCATCACCTTGATACCAAAACCAGGCAAGGATGTCACAAAGAAAGAAAACTACAGGCCAATATCACTGATGAACATAGATGCAAAAATCCTCAACAAAATACTAGCAAACAGAATCCAACAGCACATTAAAAGGATCATACACCATGATCAAGTGGGGTTTATTCCTGGAATGCAAGGATTCTTCAATATACGCAAATCAATCAATGTGATACACCATATTAACAAATTGAAGAAGAAAAACCATATGATCATCTCAATAGATGCAGAGAAAGCTTTCGACAAAATTCAACAGCCATTTATGATAAAAACCCTGCAGAAAGTAGGCATAGAGGGAACTTTCCTCAACATAATAAAGGCCATATATGACAAACCCACAGCCAACATCGTCCTCAATGGTGAAAAACTGAAACCATTTCCACTAAGATCAGGAACAAGACAAGGCTGCCCACTCTCACCACTCTTTTTTTTTTTTTTTTTTTTTTTTTTTTCGGTACGCAGGCCTCTCACCGTTGTGGCCTCTCCAGTTGCGGAGCACAGGCTCCGGACGTGCGGGCTCAGCGGCCATGGCTCACAGGCCTAGCCGCTCTGCGGCATGTGGGATCTTCCCGGACCAGGGCACGAACCCGTGTCCCCTGCATCGGCAGGCGGACTCTCAACCACTGCGCCACCAGGGAAGCCCCTCACCACTCTTATTCAACTTAGTTTTGGAAGTTTTAGCCACAGCAATCAGAGAAGAAAAGGAAATAAAAGGAATCCAAATTGGAAAAGAAGAAGTAAAGCTGTCACTGTTTGCAGATGACATGATACTATACATAGAGAATCCTAAAGATGCTACCAGAAAACTACTAGACCTAATCAATGAATTTGGTAAAGTAGCAGGATATAAAATTAATGCACAGAAATCTCTGGCATTCCTGTACACTAGTGATGAAAAATCTGAAAGTGAAATCAAGAAAACACTCCCATTTACCATTGCAACAAAAAGAATAAAATATCTAGGAATAAACCTACCTAAGGAGACAAAAGACCTGTATGCAGAAAATTATAAGACACTGATGAAAGAAATTAAAGATGATACAAATAGATGGAGAGATCTACCACGCTCCTGGATTGGAAGAATCAATATTGTGAAAATGACTCTACTACCCAAAGCAATCTACAGATTCAATGCAATCCCTATCAAACTACCACTGGCATTTTTCACAGAACTAGAGCAAAAAATTTCAAAATTTGTTTGGAAAAACAAAAGACCCCGAATAGCCAAAGCAATCTTGAGAACGAAAAACGGAGCTGGAGGAATCAGGCTCTCTGACTTCAGACTATACTACAAAGCTACAGTAATCAAGACAGTGTGGTACTGGCATAAAAACAGAAAGATAGATCAGTGGATCAGGATAGAAAGCCCAGAGATAAACCCACGCACATATGGCCAACTTATCTTTGATAAAGGAGGCAGGAATGTACAGTGGAGAAAGGACAGCCTCTTCAATAAGTGGTGCTGGGAAAACTGGACAGGGACATGTAAAAGTATGAGATTAGATCATTTCCCTAACACCATACACAAAAATAAGCTCAAAATGGATTAAAGACCTAAATGTAAGGCCAGAAACTATCAAACTCTTAGAGGAAAACATAGGCAGAACACTCCATGACATAAATTACAGCAAGATCCTTTTGGACCCACCTCCTAGAGAAATGGAAATAAAAACAAAGATAAACAAATGGGACCTAATGAAACTTCAAAGCTTTTGCACAGCAAAGGAAACCATAAACAAGACCAAAAGACAACCCTCAGAATGGGAGAAAATATTTGCAAATGAAGCAACTGACAAAGGATTAATCTCCAAAATTTATAAGCAGCTCATGCAGCTCAATATCAGAAAAACAAACAACCCAATCCAAAAATGGGCAGAAGACTTAAACAGGCATTTCTCCAAAGAAGATATACAGACTGCCAACAAACACATGAAAGAATGCTCAACATCATTAATCATTAGAGAAATGCACATCAAAACTACAATGAGATATCATCTCACACCAGTCAGAATGGCCATCATCAAGAAATCTACAAACAATAAATGCTGGAGAGGGTGTGGAGAAAAGGGAACACTCTTGCAGTGCTGGTGGGAATGTGAATTGGTACAGCCGCTATGGAGAACAGTATGGAGGTTCCTTAAAAAACTAAAAATAGAACTACCATACGACCCAGCAATCCCACTACTGAGCATATACCCTGAGAAAACCATAATTCAAAAAGAGACATGTACCAAAATGTTCATTGCAGCTCTATTCACAATAGCCCGGAGATGGAAAGAACCTAAGTGTCCATCATCGGATGAATGGATAAAGAAGATGTGGCACATATATACAATGGAATATTACTCAGCCATAAAAAGAAACGAAACTGAGCTATTTGTAATGAGGTGGATAGACCTAGAGTCTGTCATACAGAGTGAAGTAAGTCAGAAAGAGAAAGACAAATACCGTATGCTAACACATATATATGGAATTTAAGGAAAAAAATGTCATGAAGAACTTAGGGGTAAAACAGGAATAGAGACACAGACCTACTGGGGGTGGGCTTGGGGATATGGGGGGGCTGGGCTGTGACGGGGCAGGGGAGAGGCATGGACGTGTATACACTGCCGGGCGTGGGGTGGATGGATGGTGGGGGGTGGCCGCGTGGCGCGGGGGGATCGGCTCGGTGCTTTGTGGCCGCCTGGAGGGGTGGGATGGGGAGGGTGGGAGGGAGGGAGACGCAGGAGGGAGGGGATGTGGGAACAGATGTATATGTATGACTGATTCACTTTGTTGTAAAGCAGAGACTAATAAAAAAAAAAAAGAAAAAAAAAATCTTCCAACAAACAAAAGTCCAGGATCAGACGGTTTCACAGGTGAATTCTATCAAACATTTAGAGAAGAGCTAACACCCATCCTTCTCAAACTCTTCCGAAAAATTGCAGAGGAATGAACACTCACAAACTCATTCTACGAGGCCACCATCACCCTGATACCAAAACCAGGCGAAGATACTACAAAAAGAGAAAATTACAGACCAATATCACTGATGAATATAGATGCAAAAATCCTCAACAAAATACTAGCAAACAGAATCCAACAACACATTAAAAGGATCATACACCATGATCAGGTAGGATTTATCCCAAGGATGCAAGCATTCTTCAATATATGCAAATCAATGTGATACACCATACTAACAAACTGAAGAATAAAAACCATATGATCATCTCAATAGAAGCAGAAAAAGCTTTTGAATTTTGTCAAATTATGATAAAAACTCTTGATAACTCTTGATAAAAACTCTCCAGAAAGCAGGCATAGAGGGAACCTACCTCAGTATAATAAAGGCCATATATGACAAACCAATAGCCAACATCATTCGCGATGGTGAAAAACCAAAAGCATTTCCTCTAAGATCACAAACAACACAAGGATGTCCACTCTCGCTACTATTATTCAACATAGTTTTGGAAGTCCTAGCCATGGCAATCAGAGAAGAAAGAGAAATAAAAGGAATCCAAATCAGAAAAGAACAAGTAAAGCTGTCACTGTTTGCAGATGACATGGTACTATACATAGAGAATCCTAAAGGTGCCAGCAGAAAACTACTAGAGCTAATCAATGAATCTGGTAAAGTTGCAGGATACAAAATTAATGCACAGAAATCTCTTGCATTCCTATACACTAACAATGAAAAATCAGAAAGAGAAATTAAGGAAACAATCCCATTCACCATTGAAACAGAAAGAATAAAATACTTAGTGATAAACCTACGTAAGGAGGTAAAAGACCTGTACTCAGAAAATTATAAGACACTGATGAAAGAAATCAAAGATGACACAAACAGATGGAGAGATATACCATGTTCTTGGATTGGAAGAATCAATATTGTGAAAATAACTCTACTACCCAAAGCAATCTACAGATTCAGTGCAATCCCTTTCAAATTACCAATGGCATTTTTTACAGAACTAGAACAAAAAATCTTAAAATCTGTATGGAGACAAAAAATACCCTGAATAGCCAAAACAATCTTGAGGGAAAAAAATGGAGCTGGGGCTTCCCTGGTGGCGCAGTGGTTGGGAGTCCGCCTGCCGATGCAGGGGACACGGGTTCGTGCCCTGGTCTAGGAAGATCCCACATGCCGCGGAGCGGCTGGGCCCGTGAGCCATGGCCGCTGAGCCTACGCGTCCGGAGCCTGTGCTCCGCAACGGGAGAGGCCACAACAGTGAGAGGCCCATGTACCGCCAAAAAAAAAAAAAAAAAAAAAAAAAACAGAGCTGGAGGAATCATACTCCCTGACTTCTGACTATACTACAGAGCTACAGTAATCAAGACAATATGGTACTGGCACAAAAACGGAAATACAGATCAATGGAACAGGATAGAAAGCCCAGATAAACCCATGTACCTATGGTCAACTAATCTGTGACAAAGGAGGCAAGGATATACAATGGAGAAAAGACAGCCTCTTCAATAAGTGGTTCTGGGAAAACTGGACAGCTACATGTAAAATAATGAAATTAGAACACTCCCTAACACCATACACACAAATAAACTCAAAGTGGATTAAAGACCTAAATGTAAGGTCAAACACCAGAAAAGTCTCAGAGGAAAACATAGGAAGAACACTCTTTGACATATATCACAGCAAGATCTTTTTTGACCCACCTCATAAAGTAATGAAAATAAAAACAGAAATAAACAAATGGGTCCTAATGAAACTTAAAAGCTTTTGCACAGCAAAGCAACCTATAAACAAGACAAAAAGACAACCCTCAGAATGGGAGAAAATATTTGCAAATGAATCAACGGACGAAGGATTAATCTCCAAAATATTCAAACAGCTCATGCAGCTCAGTATTAAAAAAAACAAACAACCCAGTCAAAAATTGGGCAGAAGACCTAAATAGACATTTCTCCAAAGAAGACATACAGATGGCCAAGAGGCACATGAAAAGCTGCTCAACACATCACTAATTATTAGAGGAATGCATATCAAAACTACAGTGAGGTATCACCTCATACCAGTTAGAATGGGCATCATCAGAAATTCTACAAACAAATGCTGGAGAGAGTGTGGAGAAAAGGGAACCCTCTTGCACTGTTGGTGTGAATGTAAAGTGATACAGCCACTATGGAGAACAGTATGGAGGTTCCTTAAAAAACTAAAAATAGAATTACCATATGATCCAGCAATCCCACTACTGGGCATATACCCTGAGAAAACCATAATTCAAAAGGACACATGTACCCCAATGTTCACTGCAGCTCTGTTTACAATAGCCAGGTCATGGAAGCAACCTAAATGCCCACTGACAGACGAATGGAGAAAGAAGATGTGGTACACATATACAATGGAATATTACTCAGCCATAAAAAGGAACGAAATCGGGTCATTTGTAGAGATGTGGATGGACCTCGAGAGTGTTATATAGAGTGAACTAAGTCAGAAAGAGAAAAACAAATATCATATATTAACGCATATATGTGGAATCTGGAAAAATGGTACAGATGAAATGGTTTTCAAGGCAGAAATAGAGGCACAGATGTAAAGAACAAACATATGGACACTAAGGGGGGAAAGTGGTGGGGAGGGGGTTGGGGAGGATGGTGGTGGGATGAATTGGGAGATTGGGATTGATACATATACACTAATATGCATAAAATAGATAACTAATAAGAAACAGCTGTATAAAAAAATAATAAAATTTTACAAAAAGATAGAATGACATTGTACAGATCCCAAAGGAAACGCTGGCCTTCCATGTGGCACCAAGAGTGGATTTGCAGGAGGTCCCAGCTCAGTCTCCATCTGTAGTCTCTGAGGCCTGGGGTCCTGTTTGCGCTTCGCCACCGAGATGCTGGGGGACCCCGCTGCTCCTGGTCCAGGGCTCTCTGGGGAGCTTGCTCTTCCCAGGAGCCCATGTCTGTGTGTTAAATACAGCCAGGCACACGGGAATTTTCCTGAACACAAGGCTAGCAAGGCCCCTGGCAGGGAGATTGTGTTTAGACTCTCCCTGACTCACACTTTCCTGTTTATTTCCCATCCCGGCTCAACTGAATTATGCTGTGAAGGCCAGGTGCAGCCGCAAGGACATTCCCAAATTGGCCACAGAGAGGCGGTCAAGGGCAGCACCAAGCCGCCGGCCCAGGGCCAGCCTCATTTTCTGACCCCAGGGCTCCCCTCACTGGAGCAAACTTCTCATTCCTCTCCTCTCCCTGTGTTCCTTTGTTTCTATCCATGAGTTGTGGAAATCACTGGCCAAAAACATTCTCCTGCAGCTGGAAGAATAAGTACCTCCTATGCATTTTGAATCTGCTGTGACTCGCCAGAACTTCACAGCAAGGTGTGCTCAGCGTAAAGCAGCATTTCGCCAAACTGCAGCCACCCCATGAGAAAACACCAGCCACCCTCAGCAATTCCTAGGGCAAGGCTGCCATCAGCTCCTGCAGCCCCTGGACCCAGAGACTTGCTTCCTAAAGGCAGCCAGTATCTACCTGCATTGCCAACTGCACTTGGCTGTGGGGCAAATTCCTGCCTGCAAGACAGAGGGTCCATTATTCCACAGACTCGCTGTTCCCCAGGTATGGGGAAGCGCACAGGCATTTGTTTTTATCTTTCATTCTACTTTGCAAAGCACAGGCTATCTTTACAGAGACCTGAACCTCATTCATTTCCTGCAAAGCACAGAGGAGAAATTCCACTCCTTGGCAGGCTCCTGTGCTCCTGCCTCAAGCATGAGTGGGGTTAAGAGAACACTAAGCTCTGTAGTCCAGATGGAAAGCCCCAGCCTGTGTCATCTTGACACTGCCCCAGCCCTGTATGCTCCCTGAGTGCACCACACCCCTGCAAGTCCCATGCCTTCACTGGTAAATGGAGTTAACAGGAACTGCAGGGGCTTCCCACTTCTGCCATTTAATTAACTATGCAACCTCAAAAAACAAAAACCAGATTTTCTGGGGCTTTCATCTTTCATTTGTAAAATGACAACCCTGGATGATTAAACTAAGATGAAGTATACAAAGTCTAACGTTAAAAATTAATATGAGTAATACAAGTAATAACAGGGGTTTTTTGTTTGTTTGTTTGTTTGTTTCTGTTTTTGCTCAGAAGAGCTAGGACAATGTCTGAACCCAATCTGCTCTGGTTATCATCTGCAACCGAGGAAACAAAACCAGGATGCCTCCCCACGTCCCTCTCTTTCCTTCTTCAAGCAAGGCATCTGCTCAGTTTTAAGAGGCAGAATGCAGCCCTCTTCTGCCGAGGCCAGACCCTGAAGCCTTCTGCGGGTTGACCCTGTTTCTGTCCCCTCTTTTCCTGACCACAAACGTCTGAAAAACACAGGTACCGACTCAGAACCTTGAGATGGCAGGTTAAGCGTATGAAACACCAGCACAATTTGCAGAAAGGTCTAAATCTTTATGGCCCTGTACCTTTTGTTAAGGGGCTAGGAGGAAGAAAGAAAGCACAGCAAGATAGAAAGTGAATATCCAATATGAAAAAGCAAATGATAAGTGAAGGCAGAGGATAGAATCCTGGTTTTCCTAAAAGCTTATTGAAAGACAAGGCTATGCCAAACTCTTACCAAACCCCTCCACCCTTTCGTGTGGTGGTAGAGAAAACAGCCCTGTGTTTCTGGCTTTCCTTACCAGTCATGGGAGTGTTGGCCACCTTGTACCTCTTCTTCCTGGAGCCATTCATGTCCTCCCCTGGACTGCCAGACAGTGGAGTGGGGCTCACACCCCATCCGTCCACAATTCTGAAACTGTGCAGGAGGTTCCCTGCAAAATGAGGCTCATTCTGTAATCCAGACCTTGCTATTCCTTATACCAGGAATATCGACAGGCACTGCTAGTCTCTTGTTTGAGTGACTAAGCCCAGCCAGTTCTGAATGTGCCCAGCCCCAAAGACCGGTTGGACTTGCTGCTTCTTCAGCAGGTAACTCCTCAAGGCTTGATGTTAAATCAACAGAGTTTCTGAGTAGTTTGTGTGTTTACAAATCAAGATCAAATTAACACCCAGATGATGCAGGGGTATGTGTTCAGAAGTATAAACATACACACATGCAGTAATAAAAATTAGAAACTGCCTTTTGAAGCTTACCCAGAGATCTTTCTTTCGTCTGGTTGGTCGACCTCACCACTGGAAGGCTTGCTCGAGTCCGGCTGCCTCTGGAAAAAGGACTTGGAGTTTCTCCCTCAGACATGGCTTCCAAAGAATCTCCAGACGCCTCTGATAAATGCTCTACTGGGTCACCCAAGTTGGGAGGTTGAGGACTGTGAGACAGTTTGGGGCTTCTTGTCTGCAAAAGGCGTTTGAAAGAAAGTGGAAAATTGCCTATGATTAATTATGCTGAAAATATGTTTAATGCCATCAAGGTCTACTAATCTGGAAAAACAACATGGCAACGAGAAAAAGTCCATCAGAAGGACTAGATACAAAAATAAAGACAGAGTGGGTCAAAGTATCAGTTGTGAAAGTGAGTGAGAGAAAGAAGTCCATGAGTATTCCATTAAGATTTTTATCACTGGACATCTACTGTGCAAATGCCATTTCAAGCAAGGCATTGAAGACAAGCCACATTACAGGGAAGAACGATAGCAAATCAATTCCTTTGGCCAAATTCTAGTCGTTGTTATGATCACAGCAGATGGGACTGTGCACATTTGTATCACCTAACACGGACGATGCACTTGCACCAGAGTAAACTGAACACACCCAGTTCTTTAAACTCTTCTATTAAGACTGTTTCCAAAATCAGTAAAATATCATTGTGAGGGAGATATTTCCATCACAGTTGATTTTTTTTCTTTTGAGGCAGAAATCCCATAATTTGGATTATGTCTAGTTTTGGTTATTACTTACCTCGCCAATCAACAGACAGTATCTATAATAACTTACACACACACAATACAAGATTTAATTTCTCTCTTGGTTATCTATACTGTAATGGCAAGGCACTGAATGTGTAAAACACTCATCATCTATGTTGGTCAGTAACGTTCCTTGAACATATACTGAGCACTGTGGGCGATTCAGAGACAGACAGACGTCATGTTGCCTGATGTGAATGAGTTTCAAAACTAATTGGTGAAATGAATGAAGGACAACAAATAACACAAGATAATGTAAAATTAAGTTTAAACCACGAAGTGTGTGGTACGTCCATTCATCCTTTCAACAGACACCTATTGAGGGCCTACTATGTTCCAGGCACCTGCTAGGTACCTGCTAGCACATGCTAGGTACTGGGAACAGAACGACAGGCAAAAGAGACATGATCCTGCCCTCATGGTACTTACAGTCGAGTCAGGGGACAGACACTGAAGACATTGACAGTGTGTAACCCAGGCTGGGGAGGGGGTGTATGTGGGTGCAAAGTTGGAAAAGCAAGTAAACTGTGACCTCAAGGATGAGGGAAGTTGGGAGGAGGGGGGCAAGCCAGGGGGTGGGGTGAAAAGAAAAAGGCATTCCAGGTGGAAGGGACAGCATGTGCAAAGTCCCTGAGGCAGAAAGAAGTGGCAAGTACTGGAGACATGGTGGGAATGGAGACCAGAAGAGCCCAGATCTCATGGAGCCTTGGCGTCAAGGGGAGAATTTTCAATGTGACTCTAAGATACCAGAATGCCACTGAGGTATCTGAGGCAGGGAAAAGGGGGAGGTGGCCAGGATCAGATACATTTTTCATAAGATCATTTGGGCTATTGTCTGGAGGCTGGAGATTATACGTGTAGAAGGTCAAAGAAAGGGAGTCAGTGAAACTGGGGGACTTAAGATGAATGAATGCATGGTCTCAGCTTTCCCCCTCCCAAAGCCTGCCCCTGCTTTCATTACAATTCCAGGCAAACTGATCTGAATTAATCAGCAGGTGAGTTTTCTCTTGCTAAGATGCCAAAGGTGCTGATGGGCTGGTCGTGGGACACAGGCAGTCCCCAGGAGCCAGGTATTTTTTTTTGGGGGGGGGGTTGCATTCCTTAATGTCCTCTTAAGTCTTCCTAAGGATGCATTTTGAAGTTAAAAACACCAAAGCACTTAACTGTCAAGGTAGGACCAGCTTTGTGGGTGTACAAGCGACCTAGCATTTAAAAGTGTTCTGGGCTTGGTTTCATGCTCTGCTGTGGCCGTCTTGAAACCCTTAATAATTTTTTGGAACAAGATACACTAAGAGTTATATATAGCCGGTCCTGCCTCAAGGCTTCAGCTACAGAACTCTTTCAGGGATGCGCCAGGTGTGCCTGATGTTCTAGGGGAGCCCTTTGAGGATGCGATGATCAGTTCCTTTCCCTTTTCTTGCTAAAAGTACCAGGAGACCCCTCTTGGCAGGAGCACTACTGTATTTATCTAGACACCCACACCTGCTACACCTCTTAGGACATTTCCACAGAAGAAAACAGGAGTAAGGTCAGCACATAGCCCCCTGCATCGAGGTGGCCAGCCTCGGTGTTCCACAGGAAACTCTCAGCTCAGATGACATGCCCACATCATGGCCAGAAAGGACACCCATGAACGGTTAACTTGTCTCTTTGCTTTGGGTTAATGTTTCCGTGCAAGGCCCCAGAGTGGTTTCTTTTTCATAAAGTCTGCTTGGGTTACAAAGATTGGGATCTGGCTTTGGCACTCCTTAAGAGTATTACTAGACTTAAAAAAAAAACAACAAACCTAAATCACTGCCCAGCTCACCAAGAGTTATGTAAATTCATATGGTCTTCAGTGAAGTAGACAGCTGGTTACTATGCTTAGCAGAATATCAAGCTCAAATGTCCTCAGCCCTGACTTAAAAAAAAAAGAAAGAAAGAAAGAAAGAAAATACATTCAGTTTAGCAAAATAGCCAAGAAATAATATTACTTGAAGCAACATGGCTACAATGACAACCTCTGGTGTTTGGTCATCTTTGCAGCCCACGGAAGACACAATGCATTTGATGAGTTGTCATTTTCCATTGCAAAAGGCAATAATCCTTGAAGAAAATCAAAATCAAATTTCTATTTCTTGTTCAGGGTCATCGTGGTCGGAGTATGTATAAAAATAAAGATATAAGGGCTCAATCCTTTTTTTTTTTTAACCTTCCTAAACACAGCTATTCAGTTCCAAATATAAACTCCTGCTCTCGTTAGCATGTCATTCACTTTCTCACTGCAAACTATCACTGCATATTAGCAATCTTCTCACGCCGTGCTCTCCCCTCAGATGCCAGCTCGATGCTGAGACATCATTTAGGGAAGAAAAGAGACAATGCAAGTTGCTGACACTGGTGTCAGATACCCTATGATCTGACGTATTAAAAAAAAAAAGTCAAAAAGCATTTGAAACAGGGACTTGGTACTCAGCACAGTGCAAGGCTCAGGAGGTTAAAAGTGCTGTATGTGGTTCTTGAGCTCATAACGCATTTAAGGTATATTTTGGGGCCAAGGATAATATACGTTTGACAGTTGGACAAGAGGCACTAAGAGATGTGTCACTGGGCTTCCCTGGTGGCGCAGTGGTTGAGAGTCCGCCTGCCGATGCAGGGGACGCGGGTTCGTGCAGGGGACGCGGGTTCGTGCCCCGGTCCGGGAAGATCCCACATGCCGCGGAGCGGCTGGGCCCGTGAGCCATGGCCGCTGAGCCTGCGCGTCCGGAGCCTGTGCTCCGCAACGGGAGAGGCCACAGCAGTGAGAGGTCCGCGTACTGCAAAAAAAAAAAAAAAAGGCTTTCAATCACCAAGGGATGCTGGGGTAAGAGGCTTCAGGCAGACCCCTCCTCTTGTGTCATCCGTAACATGTGCAGACCGGTTCTCTAGGAAGACTGTCTTCCTAGCGAAGGGGTGCGGGGAGAGAGGAAGGAAGTCACAAATTCAGTGCCTGCTGCACTGTCACTGACTGTGTGGTCATCTCATTTAACCCTCACTGCTACTTCATAATACTGGCTACAATGAGGAGACAAGTCGTGGAAGCAACTTGCCCGAAAATTCTAGTTAGTGAAGGAACTGGGACCAAGTCTGCAGGATTCCAGAGCTGACAGGGGTAAAGTCATTTAACCAGGAGTCTGTCGGCCAGCTTGTACCAAAATTGGGCAATGTACAATCTCACTAAGTCATAATTTCCTCTTCTGTAAGACCAGAGGTTGACTGGTTGGTAGTCAGTCCTTTCAGGACTAAAATTTCATCACTCTAAGATACACACCACGAAGAAGAAGAAAAATCATGTCACCCAGAAAACTTCAGCTTACTGAGATTCCTTCAAATGGTTTCCCCCAAACGATTTCCCCTATTGCATTTGCTCTACAGAAATATGTAGCTAGCATTTATGTCCTCAAGTGCATGCAACACAGTTGCAGAGCATTACTTTTTTTTTTTTTTTTTTTTTGTGGTATGCGGGCCTCTCACTGCTGTGGCCTCTCCCGTTGCGGAGCACAGGCTGCGGACGCGCAGGCTCAGCGGCCACGGCTCACGGGCCCAGCCGCTCCGCGGCATGTGGGATCTTCCCAGACCGGGGCACGAACCCGTGTCCCCTGCATCGGCAGGCGGACTCTCAACCAGTGCGCCACCAGGGAAGCCCCAGAGCATTAATTTTTAAAAGGCTGCCATACATGCATTTTAAGGTCATGAACAAATATTTGCTGAAGTTTCACCATGGGCAGTATGCTCTGCTAGGAGATCCAATTGTTCTTATTATATGCAATGTTGTATTTGGGGACTAAAAGCAAAGAGAAAAGAAAGTTAGAGCTGGAGGCATTGATGATGTTTCGTCATCCCCATTTTTCAGACCCTGTAAACTCTAATTTGAAATGCCAAGGTCCAGAAAATAAAGCCTGCAAATGTAAGATGCTAACTGTTGGCAACAGTGGGGTGTCTGATTAGCCAGGGCGCACACTTCGCATCAGATTATGTTCTATTTTAAAAAGAAAACCCAAAGTTGCCTTACTGAAATTTTACTTCATTTTAATGAATGCCCAATTTCCACAGAGAGTTCAGAAATAGAGTAAAGCTTCCCACATGCAAATGCAAATGTATTCAGAATGATTCATTATCCTAATACTCACTAATTGACATGGTTAATTTAATCATGACATTCAGACACTTTCACCCCATTTCTTGCACTTGGGAAGCTTTCAACTCAAAATCCAGTCAAAACTGTGACGTCAACTGAAGAGATTTTTCTAGGTGTTATGTACTCTTGTGAAAGATAAAAGGAGCAAAATATTTGAAGTTCACAAACACTGGAAGATCCCCAGACTTTAGTTTTCTTTACCATCCCTGCTTTGCGTTCCTCTAACCTCAGGAGAACGGACAGATTGCCGCTATGGAAGGTTTAAGCTTTGAAATTTGCTCAGAGTCCTTTTTAGAACCACAACGCAGTGCTTTTGCTCCCTTCTCCGGCCCTCCTTGTTTCCAAAGTCTAAGGCCTCTGCTGGGTTTGGGTCGGGGGATGCGAAGACCAAGAGCTCCCATAGGGGATTCCATAAACCCATCCAGGTGGCCGCAGCAGCCGAGGACCTGCCATTCTCAGGTGCATCCGGGGACCCACACCCTGGGGTGCTTCTAAAGCAGCGGGACCGGGTCTCCCCACAGCTCTTTGGCTACTTCTCACAACTTCTGTGGCTGATGGCCAGAGTGACGAAATGTGAGCCAACATCTCCTCGGGGCCAGTCTTATCCTGATGGCCAACCTGGGGAACAGACCGAGGACATCCCGGTTCTAGAACATGGCAGATTGATGTGAGAACTAGAACACAAGTGTAAGAGAGAACTGTACTTAGTTTTGTAACAAATGTGTAATTTTTTTTGGCGGGGGGGGGCTGGTGCTAATGACTCAGGACAAGAAATCAGCTTTTGTTTTTAATAGAAAACTTGGGTGCAAGCACAAAAGGTTCCTGCTGGTAACACACACACACACACACACACACACACACACACACGATACAGTGTTGAATGTGTATCTGGGTGCTTCGTGGGAGTAGTTTGTGGACACATACCAGGTTCACCGGTAACCACATATTTCTGGGTCTTATAACAAGAAGGACATACATGCACACATACCTCCCATTCTAATACCACCTTCCAACTGTGCATATCTGAGATTCTCATAAAGACGGACTTAGGTTTAGCTCTGTAAGTCAGTATCTCCCTTCCCCAGCTTGGACAAAGGGGATACATTTTTCTCTAGGATTTATTTCGATGAATTATCCTTGATAAACTCAGTTTATACCCTGTTTCTTCAAGGGTAATATTTCAAGCCCTTCCTCCCTCTTTCCACCAAAAGGGCACCCAGACATTTTTCATGATTTTCACCTGTGAAAACAGAAAAGATGTTTGGTCTGGACTAAAATCAGACGATTCAGCAGTTGAGCAAAGTACAGCTGTGTCTTTTGCTTCCCCGTTGTTCCTTCCCTGTGCCTATTCGTTCATTAACAGATCAGAAGGATGAAAAGGCCGTGAGGCTGGGGAGTCAGCTCCCCTCGTCTCCCCGGCCAGAGCCGGCCACAGGCATCCCTGCGGCAAGGCGGGCAGTGCCCAGAGCCGAGTGAGACAAGCAGGATCCCTCTGCCAATGCGCCCTCACCATGCAAAGCCCCCTCCTGCAGACGCCAAGAAACGCATGACAAGGACATCTCTGTTCAGACAAGGATGCTTCCTCATTATTTCAAGAAGCATCACATGACACAGACACTCTCTTTCGAGGTATCTGTGCGTCAGATGACTCTTCTGAGATATTCTCAACTTATCTTGTCCTCGTGGCTGTCAGCAACAAACATGATGGAACATCTACCCCTGTCCCCAACTTCCCGGGGAAACTGCCAAGCCTTTGTGTTCCAAGGTCTTCCCAGGTGGAAGGGCTGTGATCAGTGTCTCAGTGCTACGGAGGTCACCCCAAAGACTCCCTCCCTAGATTGGGCTCAGAGGGTAAAGGTGTTTGGAAGATGAGTCTGGGGTTGCCCACCCCCGACCACCCCCCCCAGTGTGAGAGGAGAAAGGTTGCTAATTGGGCAGGAAGAGGGGGCTGAGTGACTTTGCAGGGCCAGGAAGAGGACGCTAGCTTTGTTGGTGGTGATGGTGATGGTGATGATGTCCTTTGAACTACGGAGGCCTGGATTCCATTTACAGGGAGTGGCCCCGGGTGGATGAGGGGTGTGTGGTGTGCTCGGAGTGGCTGAAGGGTGTGCCTTGGCTTAGCCTGGCAGACAGCCCCACGAGCCCACCTGCAAACAGACCACTAGGAGGCCGTCTGCTGAGTCCCTGGAGACCCAGAAACCTCACCCACTTCTATCAGACTAGATGCGATCCCTAGGATTTCTTTATGACCCCAAGTGACGAGAATACATTTCTCAATAACTGCTGAAGCCAAGCCAGATTAATTTGATATACAAAAATGAAGAAAAGTGTTACTTACTACAGTTGAGGGTCAGGGAACAAATCTGTACATATTACATCTTTAATAGAATAAATAAATCTAGAAACTTAGAAGGCTGGTTAACAAATCACAATGAAGCCACACTATGGAATACTATGCAGTCATAATCAAGGTGTTTTTAAGAACTTTTTTTCATAATCTAAGAAATGGAAGGAACACACCCAAATACTAGCCTTGGTTTCTTTTACACAGTAGTATTATGAGTACTATACTTTCTTCTTTATTTCTCCAAAATGAGGATAATATTGCTTTTGCAAATCAGAGATTTACTGGGTAAGCATGATATTTTTAAAGAGTGCATCAGGGGAAGGGAAGACTTTCTCACAAAACATTTAGAATCCAGAAGGATTCTTGTCTATGGTGACCTGAAGATACCCATGCCCATCTGGGCCTCTCATGTGTTATTTCCCACAATTAGATTCCAGGTAAAAGGTTTGTCCTCATAGATGGCCCCTGAAATGAGGACACAAATTCATGGGGAAAACATGGGAACAAAGACACATTTCCATTTTCATGCCATGCAAAATTTTGCAGGAATCCAAAATGGCACAGACTTCCACTTTCAAAAAATAAATGATTAAGAAAGAAGAGCCCAGGGCTTCCCTGGTGGCGCAGTGGTTGAGAGTCCGCCTGCCGATGCAGGGGACACGGGTTTGTGCCCTGGTCCGAGAGGATCCCACATGCCGCGGAGCGGCTGGGCCCATGAGCCATGGCCGCTGAGCCTGCGTGTCCGGAGCCTGTGCTCCGCAACGGGAGAGGCCCCAACAGTGATAGGCACGCGTACCTCAAAACAAAACAAAAAAGAAGAGCCCAAAGCCATCAACTCAATTTTTTGGACATGCAGATCATGCACTTCACCTTTTAAGGAGACAGACTCTCCTATCCAGAGCTCCGACACCCTTACAGTAACTGCATTTTAAGGCTTTTACAATTTGACTCGAGGTAAATTTGGAACTTTAGCAATTTTCTACGATCTCTTGGATATTTTCTACTTTTCAACCCCTTCATAATGTGTAGATGATGCGATTCTTCTTCTTTTTTCCTTTAAGAGGTTTAGCTGTGCCTGGAGAAGAGGCCAAAGTGGGTTGACCCACAGATAAGGTGTAGCCTCTCCCACTTCCAGGATGTTTGGATGTCAACCTGCCACCTGCCTGCCTGGTGGCCTACCTGGGATGTGACATAGACTTGCTTCTGATATAACACCTGGAATCGGCTGCTCTCTGACTTCCCTTCAAAGACAGAAAGAGATAAATCTTATTTAAAGACGATGAGGCCTGGCTCGCCATCATCTCTCTTCAGCATCCTTCCATCAAGTTAGAAACTTACACCATCAGCAAGTTCTAAAACTGGATCTCATTAACTCAGCACTCCCCGCCCCTTTCAGACGCACGTTCCTACAATTATTATTTAGTGTTGTGCTTCATCTTGAAGGAGCTGATGTGAAATAAAAGGCCAGCTGAAGAATACTGCTGTTTTCCTGTTGATCCTGTCTGTTAACGTTGATGGATGTCCCTTTTCTGAAGGCATGAGCAAACAATGTTTCTTTTAGAATTTAAAACAAAGAAAATAAATCTGCCTTGTGAAGGAGTCATAAGTATTACTTTGTCCTATAATGAGAAGTACATCAAATATATATAAAATACCGCATATATCGAAAAGTCGAAGCTAAATTTAATGTTCAAGCTAATCAGACTTAGCCATATTCATAACTTTGTCTCCTCCTCTTATGAGGTTTTCCCTTTCCATTTTTAGTTTAGCCACCTGAAGGTAGATGTGTCTTTATCGTGAGCTGCCTTAAGTCAATCAATCCATTTCTTTCTCTTTCCTTTTACTGGTGAACCAAGACCGTGTGCATTATAAACAAACAAACAGTTTCCGAGGCTTTGGCTCCTACCCTCTGCATTGGGAGGGGCCTGAGCAAGGCAGCAGGTGCCTTTGCAACTCAGAGTGCTTGGAATGCATTTAAAAGGCTTCAGGATAACAGGTGTCCGCGTGAGGATGTGTTATTACAGAGATGAAAGGAAAGGGACCTGCTTGCAGGCTTTGAAATTTCAAGTAAAATACAACCAGCATCACACTTAGTGCTAAATATGCACCTTAGAAGGCCTCCTTACAAAAGCCATTATTAAGCTCATCTCTGCAGCCCAGACTTCAGTTTGGAGAGGATGTGGGACCCCAGGCCCAGGGGTGATGCCCCTAGAGCTTAACTACATTGTTGTGAAACCAAAGAGGTTTCCCCGATAGCAGAGGCCCCCCTTCCTCAGCCTGTCCTGGGAGATCTGAACATGTCCATCCTCACAGAGAAGGAGGAGCTGGCCTTCAGTATCAGCGGGGATACTGTGGTGCCCGAGGTCACCAAGCTTCAGTGCTTGAGGCCAGACCCTTTCCGGACATCTTGGGAGTAGAAGCTGCTGTTGGTTTTCACACTCTCCTTTCTAAACACACACGGCCCATTACCACCACCCACTGCCCTCCCAATTTCCCTGCATTGATTTTCAAATGAAAAAACACCTTGTGAAAATTCCGACGAGCTTTTCAGGCCCAAGGTTCTTTTTCCCTCTAGTTCTGCTATAAGAAAGAATACCAGAGTTTGGAGAGATGGAAGGAGAACAAGATTTAGAATGAGAGGACTTTAGTCTTTTTATCACACTGTTCTTGCAGATCACAGACTCCAATCCTGCCATGCACTGGCAGTGCGACCCCACAGGGAAGCTCTCTGAACCTTAGTTCTCACTTTTATTAAAAAAAAAAATTTGAGTATCTGCTTGAGTTGATTGTGGTGGGGAGTCACTGAGGAAAAAATGCACAGGAATTTGTCAACAATAAATGATGGGAAGCATTCACTGCTCTTACGTACTACATTCTCGTAGGGATGGTTCTACATGGCTTGGCTCCCCGCTGTGCTCGGGAGGTCCCATGGTTTGTGGGGTCCTATGTGAGAGGAGAGGATACACTCAACCTCTTCCTGCCACCACCTCGCCTGAAGTCGGTAAATGATTACTTCCAACTTCAAAATAGAGATTGTGCCATCCTCAGAGGCTCTGGGAGTCACTCTTTATCAAAGAGAAGGAACACCTTCAACGTCCCACCTTAACTTTCATCCCACTCCTTCTTCCAAAAACACCATCATCACTGTAACTTGTGTTTAAGGACTTTAAAAAAAAAGCTCTTGAAAATTTCTCACATATCCCATTATTTGCTGATAGGTCAAAAAATAAAAGTTAGCACTGAGAATTTATTTCAGGCTTTAAGAAAAAAAGAACAGTGAGAGGGACCCCAAACTCTGTAGAAAACCCTACATCACGATGTCAAGTCTCTGTTCTGAAACAGAGTTAAGGGCAGCATGTAAAGTGGTGGGAAAGAGCCCTCCATGCTTCCTTTTCTGCATTCCTATTTGGTGCATGATATGTGTGCAAGGAAATCAGAAAGACAGCTCTATTTTGCATGAATTACAGAGCTGTGAAAACAATTAAGAACTCGTGGAAAAAATTAATGGTAAACACCTCATCAGAACGGAGCTGGTGTAGAGCAGGACCATGGGTCTCTGTAGTATGTGTCCCCCAACTTTTTCTTCTATGTCTATTCATTTGGGCAGGAACTTTCTAATTTGAGCTTGTGACTTTAGAAAAGATCAAAGAGAATGATTATTAGGAAAAGGAAGGTGAAGAGGTCACTGAAGACTGACCGAATGGCCAGGAAGTCACAGATGCACTAAATCCAGACCATTGGATGCTTCCTAAGCACAGTGTGTTTTGGGTCTCACAGTAAAGACCAAACGGTTTTCATCTGGGCAAGCTCTGGAGACAATAAAGAAACAGGCCCCGTTTGGGGGACAAAAAGGATACGGGTGGCCATGTGCCAATGGGTCAGTGGGTACAGGTATCCAATGCCAAGCCAGGTGTCCAAGTACTGGAAACTCTCCACTCCCTTCCAGGTGTAACATTCTAAACTGACCTATTATGAAATAGGGGACATTGAGGATTATGGGGAAATAAATAATACATTGAAACTGACTCTGGGGCCTGACTACCTGGAGTCCCAACTCTAACTTACCTGTTATGCGGCCCTGGGCAAGGTACTGAACTTCCCTGTGCCTTGGTTTCTTCATTTATAAAATGGGGACCATAGGATGCCTACCCAATGGGGCTGGTGTGAGAGGTTAATGCTTGTAAAACACTGAGAACAGTGCTTGGTGCCTAGTAAATTTTATATAAATATGTCTGTTCCTATCATTTTTATTATTAAGATGTATGCCAGTGAAATGGTCTGGACCCCATACTGGATGTTTCGGAGCCAAGCGAAAGAAGAGTCCCAGAGCTCTGAGGCTGTTAGAAGGATAGGTTTCTGTTTCGCCTCCAGAACCTTTCTGCCTTGAGAAAGCTGCTGGGGCCAGAGCCGCACTTTTCAGAGGACTGTGCAGAGATCTCTGAATTGCCGTTGCGTTACTACTCATCCCACAACTCAAACTGGAAAAGTTGATGACAGATTTCGAAGCAAGCATGCAATTAGTGTTCATTTTTAATATTCACTCTCATGATTTAAAAAAAAATGCACAAGTTTGGGAATGCTGCAAGCATTTGGCTCTGAGAGGTTTAAACCCAGGCTCAGGGTAGACGGGGACAGGAACAGGCTGACACTGATTAGAATGCCACACGCAGCTGAGTGAAAAGGCATGCGGCGAGGTAAGACTCAATGCAGAGAAGAAAAGGTAAAGTACTAACTCGCTGAGATGATTCAATTTTCATCAAGTACCTTTGAATGTCAAGTTCTGCCTGAAGAGAGATCAGCATGTGCTGCAAAGCCTGTGTATCAGGAGAAAAAGAGAGAAAAAAAAAAAAAATAGAAAAGAAAAAGGGTGAAAACAGGAACAGAAAAAGAATAGTTGACCCAAAGGAATCATCTATTTGTTCATGATGACAATGCAGCACCATGAAGCCCTCTCCCCAGACAAAGAAAGACGGAAAGGTGGCAGTTCCATCCTTAGGATTTAGAGAGATATGGTGAAAGCCAGCCCTGACTGGCAGTGAGTTTTCCCTGACATGTCTTACAGTGGGGCCCTTCTAAACTCACCTGGTCATTTGAGAATATGTGACACTGGCTTGTTGTCCTTGAGGGTGTCTCAAGGTTGCAGGCAGGTGACCAGAACCAGAATGAAATAACTTCCTCAGTCAGAATGCAGTCTGGTGGTGAGCCCCAGGCTGCCATCTTGATTGGCACTGGCCACTGGGCCACTGGCCACTGGGCTGCTCTATGAAGACAAGAGTGCAGGACTTTTTGTGCCTGGGCTGTGCCACACCAGCTGACAAGACTTCTTCACGAGAAGATCCAAGGTGAATACTTACAGGAACAGAAGATCAGAATTATAGTTCAGAGAACAAATTCTGACATCTGAACCTGGCTGACCCTGGAGGATGTCTTCCATTTACTATGCTTACTGTACCACTATTTAAACATTTCAATTCTTATTGATCCACTGACTAACTTTCGGACAACTTAAGTTTTTTAAAAAACCATGATGGAAACATGGTTTTGTGTTTTAAAAAATGAAAACTTCATAATCCTCATGCAAGAAGAATGACTTCCACTGCATCCAAAATCAGCCATGAGAATGAAAGGCAGGGTCTCAAAGAGATATCTCTAGCACCACGTTCATGGTGGCATTATTTACAATAGCCAAAAGGTGGAAGCAACCCAAATGTCCATCAACAGATGAACGGATAAACAAAATGTGGTCTCTACATACTGAAAGACATTCAGCCTTAAAAAGGAATTCTGTTACATGCTACAACACTGATTAACCTTTAGAACATAACACAAAGTGAAATAAGCCAGTCACAAAAAGACAAATACTGTATGAGTTCACTTACGTGAGGTATGTACAGCAGTCAATTCATAGAAATAGAAAGTAGGACGGTGGTCACCAGGGGCTGGGGAAGGATTGGGGAATAGTTGTTTAATGCATGCAGAGCTTCAATTTAGCAAAATGAAAAGAGTTCTGGAGGTTGGCTGTACAGCGACGCGAACGTACTTAACGCTACTGAACTGTACACTTAAAAATGATTAAGGTGCTAAATTGTAAGTCATGTATATTTTTCCACCATTCAAAAGAAAAAGGCAAAAAAGAGAAAAAAATCAGCCAATGAGGTGTCACAGGTTGGCAGCTCACTTCATAAGTTACTGCATATGCATACAGATATATCCATATGGATAACCAGCACACACAGAGCTCCTAAATCCCATCATAACTGAATTATACAATATCCATGATTCATACACCATGATAGACTTAGATATAGATATCTACTATGTGTGTATTTCCTTTATTTCTGAATAATTCTGTATTATTTAGAACCTAGTCTCACACATATCAGACACAAATGTCCACAAGAAAAAGCACACTTGAATTCAGAGGGCTATCTCCAAAAGCCAAAAGACAGGTCTCCAGACAAGAACAGTACTAAAATATTCTACCCAGAATGCACTTGGGGGTTAAAAAAAAAAAAAGGAAAAGACCTCAAAGAGACTTTTAAGAGAATAGGGGAGTGACACCGTTAGAAGAACTATTAGCTAGACTGACCTCATAAAAGCTCTTTTCGAGGTGAATATATTCTCCTTTGAAAGGTGAGGGTTGCTGTAGGGCCTCTGATTCTCCTGCTCCCAAGTTTACAGGTTTCCTCAACTATGAAAGAAATACCCCAATGTAGACCACAAATAATAACACCCTGTGGGTGCATGATAAATAAAAGTGCAAGATGCAAACAGGATGATAGATTTGAAGAGCTGTTGTGGACAGACAAGGGGCAAAGAGGTACAGAAAATCACAGTTTCCATCTCAAGGAGACGGGGAATAAAATGGGCTGAGGGCAGAGGACCTGGGGGGACACAGCCCTGCACACAGGCGACAGAGAACAGAAGGGGCTGGAGGAGACCAGCGCCCCAACTGTGAGGCTGCCAGGAGGGGCAGAGACTCCCAACCTCTCTCTGCAAGGCGACTCTCAGCAGAGGAACCTGCAACAAGCTTAGAAAAGCTGGACACGAGGGGACAAAGAAAGTCACTACAGCAGCTGCTTTAGGTGAGAATCACCTGAAATCCAAGGAAGAAAGGGCAAGAGAATCACATAAATGGTCAAACGCTCCACGCTTGGAGCAAACCCGAACGTGGCTGCATCTTTCTTGCCTTCGTTGACTAAGGTCAAGGAAATGCAGAAGCTGGAGGAGTGTCCCTGGGTCAGAGCAGGAAGGACCCAGGGGTGCTGGGGAGGTCCACCTCAGAAGATGCAATGGCTCCTACAGAGAAAGGGACTGGAGGCCACAGGAACATTAACCTCTACACTGATATAAATTTTCTCAGGATTACAAAATGAAACTCACAGGAAACCTTTTCACTTCTTGCCAGGCTCCATCTGCATGGAAAGTATTTTGAGCCCTACAGGTTTTGAGCCCGACAGTAAGAAAGCAGAGAAAGAAAACTGGATTTTATTAGGCCACTCACATACTCCCGTTAAATCAAGTGGGTGGAACTTAGAAGCCTGAGTTATGGATTTGACTCTAAACTAGAAAATTGTTCTTAAAGAAAAAAAAAAAGACTGGGTGGGAAAGGAGCTGAGTGTCTGAAAGTCACTTCACAGATTTATAATGATAATCAAGTACTTTATCAATATAGTGAGGTTACATCAAGATTAAGGGAAATGTAACTGGAAAAAAACGACAGCTCACCACCACAAGGAAACAGCTGGAGCGGCAAAAATAATAACGCTGTAAAAATGAAACAGAAGGACACTTTAATTACCTCAAAGACTCCTAATAAATCCAATGGCTATCCGAAGAGGAAAATGGCAGAGAAACTACAGATGTTGCTCTTATACTTAATGGTACTTGGAATGTCTTTGAAAGGCTAAGTGTAGCTGGAAGGAAAACAGGTTCAACAGCTTTTTTTACCTTAAGAATAAAAACAATGCTGATGAGCCCAAGAAGAGCTGATCAGGAATAGCAAATATTGGGCAAATGCCTAGTATACAGATGTGGCAGAGAGAACCAAAGATGAACAATAAACATAGTATTTATAACACTGATGGGGGATATTTATTTTCTTTGTTTTGCTGTGCCTGAGTTTTCTATAATAAAGAGTTATATAATAATAGAAAAATCAAAGAGTATGGACAAAGGTGGTAAAAGTGAAATGTAGGTCTCTACTGAGCAACAATGAGAGAAAAACTGCAAAAAGTTGGAGATTGCCAAATTCTTTGAACTCACAAAAAAGTTCTGGTTTTATTCAGAAATTGGAGATTTTTCTGATACCACTTTCCCTTTAGTCAACTTTTGACTACTTGGGAGTGGTTTAACCAGTCTGAAGACTAACTGTGGTTAAAGAAAATGCATTCAGGAACAAAATGAAAAGATCTAGTGAAAACATGTCTATATTAGGAGTTCCCTAGAGTTTGTAATTACACGGTAATCACTGAGTTGTCCACCATATCTTCTAACATGAAGATCTAATTGCCAGAGCCTCAACTTAGATTTTTATTCATGTTTCTAAATTTATGGAAGCACATTTCCTCTTCCTCCTCTCTTACTGTCTTTGTTTTACAAATAGAAAATTATCACTCTTAGTTTCCACTTAGTTCAAGATTCGAGGGATGCAAACTGCTATGTTTAATCACCTTTCTGAAAGCCTACTACTGTCTTCCTGCTTTTGAAGTCACGTGACAGCGATTTATTTTCCTTAAGCCAGACGTTCCTTATCTGTAAGTGGGGACATTAATAGTATTTAGTCTCATGGTTGTTGTGAGGATTAACTGAGATTGAGGCATGTAAAACATCATGCACCATTCTTGGCACAGACTAAGAAGGCAAATGCTAGGAATTTGAAACTTAGAAAAAAAAAATTGCGTTGTCAAAAAGATGCCTTACTTAAACAAATAACCAGGCAATAAATGTCAAATGTCTTAAAATTTTGTACACCGTTTTGGTTCAGCCATTCTACATCGAGCAATTAATCATAAGGAAATCTACAATAGCCCACAAGAAAGCCCCACATGGTGTTGTGTTTGTGTATTGTAAGGTGTGCACACAATGGAACCAACCAAATCAAGCAACACTAAGAATGATGAAGTAGCCGACTCTAACAACACAGAATGAAGTTCACACATATAATCATGTTTGAAAAATGGCACGTTTGGTTTTCTTTTGAGTCTATATGCCTAAAAAAAAAAAAAGATACATAACAAAATGTTAATCCGGGCTTCCCTGGTGGTGCAGTGGTTGAGAGTCCACCTGCCGATGCAGGGGACGCGGGTTGGTGCCCCGGTCCGGGAGGATCCCACATGCCACGGAGCGGCTGGGCCCGTGAGCCACGGCCGCTGAGCCTGCGCGTCTGGAGCCTGTGCTCCGCAACGGGAGAGGCCACAACAGTGAGAGGCCCGTGTACCACCAAAAAAAAAAAAAAAAAAAAAAAAGTTAATCCATGTGGGTTGTGAGAGGGTAAATGATTCTTTTACTCTTTATCTGTTCTTTCTAACATTTCTAGAATTTACAAGTATTACTTTTGTAATAAAAAATACGAAATTATTTTTAAAAGTCACTTGGGATTTGGCATCAAATTATTTGTGCTTGCTTTTCTGATTTGCTTCTACCTCCAAAAAACTTAGCATTGAATATGAGTTGAATAGCTACAGATGAATTTAAAACAAAAGGAGAAAAAATATTTTATTCTTTTGAGAGCCTTAAAAATGAGGAGAGCAATAAGATTTTATCCAAAGGCATTGCCTCTATTATCACTTGTAATCTCGCCATTTTGTTTTCTCATGTTGATTAGTATCAGTCGCACCACAAGGGGGCGCCTTGAACTTAGCAAGTACGATAATACAGTCGCCAGCATGATGGAAGGAAGCAGCTGACGTCCCAAGCTTAGGAGGAAACAAGACGCACTCCACACTGACTGCTTTTCGTCAGTCTTCACCCTTTTCAGTATACCTCACAGAGTCCCCTGTACAAACTCACTTTGGAGGTACATAACCAGTCTTTGAAAGAAACCACAATGGGCTGACAGCTTGTGTAGCTGCTACCAATGACAGAAGGGAAAGAGAGTTGATTTAACATTAGCAGCCACTGTGACACAAAACTAAAGAGCCCAACAAAAGCAAATGTTGGGGAAACAGTCTTAGAAATAATTCTATCCTAAAGACACAGAGTTCTATCAGTAACTTGGAGACCAAAGCAAATTCAGGTTATTTGGGATAAAAAGAAAAAAAAAAGTTACTCAACTGAGAAACCCAAGTGTAATATAATTCTTCTTCTAAAAATGTTTAAAATATTAGAGATGGAATCAAATTAGGTGGACTTGTGAGGCTTTCTAAGTCATGCTAAGATTTATAATTGATATAAGAATGCAGTTGACCCTTGAACAACTTGGGAGTTAGAGGCATTACACCTCCCACGCCCTGCATAGTTGAAAATCCATGTACAACTTTTGACTCCCCAGAATTTAACTGCTAATAGCCTACTGTTGACAGGAAGCCTTACTGTTAACATAAACAGCTGATTAACACATATTGTGTATGTCATATGTATATCTACATATATTTTATGCATTCATGACATACCTCTTTCTTAATTTGGGGGGATATTTCTAGGCTATGTGGTTCATTTGCAAGTTTTTTTCAAACTGTTGCAAATCTCAAAAAAATTTTCCAATGTATTTATTGAAAAAAATCCGCGTATAAGTGGACCCACGCAGTTCAAACCCATGCTGTTCCTGGGTCAACCATAAGCTTAAAATGTAGGATGAAGTCTGAGGACTCTGAAGGATAAACACACAAATAAGGCTGCAACATGTCACAGAAAGAGTTCAGGGTAGAAATCTTAAGAATTTCTAATTAACTAAGAATCTTAAGAAATCTTAAGAATTTCTAATTAACTAAAAATCCTAAGTAATTCTGTAGTGAATTTAGGACAGTGATTGGGAATACAACTTTTGTTTTCTTTTGGAAAGAAAACTGGGCTTGAGCCTCCGTTTCAACACTTAATATCTGTGAGACTTTGGGCCATGTACATTGGAAATGCTACCTTCCTTGGTCATGTGTAGCTTCCTCATCCATAAGATAATAGAAATATTAATAATAAGACTTAAATTACAGTTTATTGTATGAAATAAGATAACTTATGAAAAATGCTAACCCCAGGGCCTAGCATACAATAAGGCAGCACGTGACTTAATAAGAGCCTGATAAATAATAGGATTGCCACGGCTCTTACCCAGTATATGGCCAGGGGAAGTGTCTTAACCCCTCTGTGCCCGTGTTCTCATGAGTCAAATGGTGGGAAGGAGTCTGCTTTAAAGAAAAACAAAACCCAAATAAACTTAGTATACTTATGCATACAATGGAGTGCTGGTCTTCAAAGTAGTGGGTTTGCAGGGTCGCACAATTTTTTCTATGACCTTGCCATTGTCTGCAAAAACAGATTGTGAAGGAAGCAAGCAAACCTGCCACATGCAGGGCAGACATTCAGCTAGTTCTCCCTGGAGCTGCACCACCATGTTTTCGTTTTTTAACATCTTTATTGGAGTATAATTGCTTTACAATGGTGTGTTAGTTTCTGCTGCATAACAAAGTGAATCAGCTACCACCGTGGTTTATGGTCACTGCTCCCATAGGACAGCCTGTGCCACAGCGACTGTCAATTATCCCAAGACTAACCCTGGTCGTACATCTTCCGTTTGGTGTCTCAATCTCCACCCTTCCCACCTCCTAGAGCAGGAGCCTTAAGTGACGCAATAGATCTATGAGGGATTTGAAAGAGTCGAGTCTCATGGAAATGAAAGGTGTCCATAGGATAACAAACGCTGCGGAGAGCTATTTATAAGACTGACTGGTGTCTCATGAACAGATCTCCGAGTCCCTTCCTGACCCTCCACGTTCCCACATAACAAACAGGGAAATGGAAGTCAGCTGACTTGGAAATATGCCTGCCAGGTGGAAAGTGTTTGGGAAGAGTTAACCCGGGTCACCTCCACAAGGGTGACAGGTGTTCCCCCGCTGGGGGCAGCCTGTGGCCACCAGGATGACCGGCTCCTCGGCTGCTCTCACAACCTTCTAGAAAGGAGGAAAATCTCCATCTGATACGAAATTTTTGTTGGGCAGGGTTTCTCTTCCATTTTCACCTCTTCCCCTGGAACACAAAACTCAAGGTAATCAAAAATACTCCAAACCCCTCAAGAAGAAAAAGGCCTTCCATACCGGAACTTTCCATTTCTCCCTCATTATACAAAGGCTTTGCAATCCATTCCACCCTTGCTTTAATAGGGGCCAGTCCGGGAAAGTGCTGCAGAAGCAGCAGCTTTGTGCTCTGTGCCGGAATGGCAGGTGCCAGTTAACATTTGCCTCGGCCGTGATCTGACTGGACCGTGCCTTGGGAGTAGTCTTCTCGGGCTCGAGACCTGACAAAAGGTAAGAATTTTCAGGGCTGGGGGGAGGGATAAATCAGAAGCTTGGGATGAACATACACACGCTACTCTATATAAGGTAGATAACCAACGAGGACCTGCCGTCTAGCACAGGGAACTCTACTCAATACTCTGTGATAACCTATATGAGAAAAGAATCTAAAAAAGAATGAATATATGTGTATGTATAACTGAATTACTTTGCTATACACCTGAAACTAACACAACATTGTAAATCAACTATACTCCAAGAAAAAATTTTAAAAAATTTTAAAACCTCATCGAAATTAAAAAAAAAAGAATTTTCATAGGACGGAGAGGTAAGAGAATTTAATTTTAATAGGGAGGGAAGGTGGGGTAAGAAACGGGTCATTTACTGAGGCCAGTTGGGAATGCAATTCTAATTCCCCTTTTTCTCCCACAGAAAACAGACACAGAGTCTGGAATCTCTCAGATCCCCAAACCTGCGTCAGAAGTGTGCTGATTCACACCTCCCCAGGCGCTGGCATCCGCACCGCTCTGAGACTCTTGTCCTCCTTGACCTATAGCGAGCAGAGGCTGGCCTTTCCACACACATCTACTCTGGAAGATTCCAGGATGGCTGGCAGAACTATCCAGGGGGGTCCTGCACACTGTGTGAGGTGCGGGTATGACTCAGTGGTCCAGAAAGCACTGGGCCGAGAGTAGGAGATGCCCACGCAACCTAAGGTAGCATCAGCCTGGTCCTCAACTGCCTTACGTGTAAAGCACAGCATCAACCTCTACAGCAGATCTCAGCTCTAGACGCAACTGCCCCTCAACACCCTTGTCACACCAGAGAGCCCCTCACAGGTCATTCCCAAGGAAGGCTTATTAGCATGTTGGGCCAGAGCTGCAAGTGCTCCATCTCCAAAGGCTCCACGTGCAGGTGGGAAGAACCTGAAGTCAGAAGGTCCTGGGTTCAAGACCAAGGTTCTGCCCTCGTTAACTCTTTTACTTTGAAGGAGTGATTTAACCCGACACTAGGTTTTGTATGGGGCCCATTAAACCAACCGAGTCTCCCTTTGCACATCTGCAAAATGGCAACAGCCATCCTGCAGACGTCACAGGGTCACCAAGAAGCACGAATGAGGTACAGCAGACAAAAGCACTGCTAACTGTAAAGCTCTAAAAATAATAAAGCAGCGGTGTTATTGTTAAAGAGAAGGAACTTGAGGCAGGCGCACAGAAGAGAGCTGCTAAAATGTTTTGCTGCTCAAGGATGAGGTTTGGCGATGCCTGTGCCCATCCCAGCTGGCTCTGCAGCAGGGACACAAGACCTTCAATGCGCAGCTTCAATTTACGAGCAGATGAAAATCAAGGCGGCGGATGTCAGCACTCCCATCCCCAGCTGGGGGCCTGGGCCGCGACCTGAGACTTGTTATCCTGAGGTCCCGAGACCCATCTTCCCGTGGAGCTGCAACCCTTCCCGACCCCAACCTAACTCCTGGTTGGATCTCCCGTTCTCTGCTGCCACGGGTGTGTGGAGCCCTGTGGATGGGGTGTGGCCAACCTTCCTAACCCAGCCCACACTACTGACAGCTCAGTGCTGGCCTCCGGCCTCATTTCCCAGCTTCTGGCCTATTATTCTCCAGAAACAGCCTAAATACATTTTAGGGGCTGAAAATTATTGTGAAAACAAATAAGCTTTACTGGGAGAAAACTCCCTTCTTATACAAATACTCTTCTTTTTTTTTTTTTTTTTTTTTTTGCGGTACGCGGGCCTCTCACTGTTGTGGCCTCTCCCGTCACGGAGCACAGGCTCCGGACGCGCAGGCTCACTGGCCATGGCTCACGGGCCCAGCCGCTCCACGGCATGTGGGATCTTCCCGGACCGGGGCACGAACCCACGTCCCCTGCATCGGCAGGCAGACTCTCAACCACCGCGCCACCAGGGAAGCCCCCAAATACTCTTCTTGACAGTTCCATTTCACTGCTAAGAGCAAACAAATAAGAGAGTGATGCCATTTCTTAAATTCAAAAGTGGATTACTGTTACTTAAATAGACAAGGAACACAGGCTATGATCAATAGCTAGTTTGTGTGATCAAACATCATCATTATAGCAAATACAACATGATCGAGGCCATAATTACAAATGAGTATTTTTAACATTGCAATTAAGGTAAATAATCCGTGGAGAAACAAAAACACCACCACCGCCACCAACAAAACCCCCAGCTGTAGCTCTCTAGTATGATTTTGAGGTTACAGGAGTACTGTTCATACATTCTTCTAGGTGGGTGAATACTACTGGCTGTCATTTTTAATATCCAGTCAAATTTTTTCTCATAAAATAATCTTTTGAAATGGAAGGTTGGATCCTAGCAGTTCTTCTTGAAGAAGTTTAATACGCACCCCTCTAATTACAATGAATTAAAATAGAATGTGTGCACATAACAATTCAACTCTAAACAGGCTTTCTTAATTGCTTGGAAAGAGCAGAAGTAAAAAGTTGGAAACAGGCTCTAAGTACACAAACAGCCTCTAGCCTTACACTGAAAAACTGACAGACTCTCAGAAGAGAGAAAAGAGCCCTTTAGCAAAATTAAAAGTTGTAGAACTCCTATTTATCATGGTAAATATGGAATTTTGTGAGTTGGGCTGCAACCACAGTTCACAATCAGCAGGACACTGGGTAGTGCCATTAAAAAGCTTTCAAAAAACTCATTTAAGAAGATTACCGGGGCTTCCCTGGTGGCGCAGTGGTTGAGAGTCCGCCTGCCGATGCAGGGGACACGGGTTCGTGCCCCGGTCTGGGAAGATCCCACATGCCGCGGAGCGGCTGGGCCCGTGAGCCATGGCCGCTGAGCCTGCCCGTCCGGAGCCTGTGCTCCGCAATGGGAGAGGCCACAGCAGTGAGAGGCCCCGAGTACGGCAAAAAAAAAAAAAAAAAAAGATTACCAACTACCCTTCTAGAAGTAGGGCACAAAAACCTTAATGCAGAACTGCTTTGACACTCCTCCCATCCAAACTTCACAGAAATACGTTGAAAATATATGTTGGAACAAACCCGATGAGGAATGTGTTGAAAGAGAAAGAAAAACAGAAATTGTGACTTACAAACAAAATACAGAGCTACTGTAAAGGTGGTTTTCACCATCCATAAGCTCCCAATGGGTCACAGGCATTTCCATCCGGACCATCTGCTTGGGTTGCCCCACCTCCTGTCCTTGAGAACACCGGGCAGGTGCAATGCTAGAATGTTAACACCACAGGGTGAAGTGGCCTTCTCTTCCCTCCTCTGAAGGAGGTCGGGTTTGGCAGCTCTGAGGTGCAGTAAAGGGGATGGGGGAACTGCAGTCAGGGAGCAAAGAGGAAACCACATCACTGAGATGAGTACTCCTCATCGGGCTGAATACATCCTGTGTGCAAATGTCTCTCTTCTTCTGCCAGGAAGACCCACGAGGCTGCCATGGGTCTGAGGCTGCCGTGGGTCTTAGGCTGCTGTGTAGGCGCATGTGGTCATTCTAGGGCTCACGGGGAGGCCTCAGCATCATTTTCACCCTCCAGCACTCCCTGGAGAATCCCAAGAAGTTGGCCAGCCACCATCCTCCCCTCTCCGGAATTCCTGCCAAGTCACACTCCCTCCATGGGTTTGCACCCCCAGGCAGGAGGGTTTAGGATAAAGTTGAGAAGGTCATCCACAATTTTCAGACTATTTGCTCCATGGTATTTCAATTCTTAGCCAAAGATGTCTGGCATGGGATCCCCCTCTTTTTGACCCCCTGGCCTCTCTCATAATTTACCAAGTATCACGATGGCCTTCTACTTCCTTCACAAAGTTAATAAATCCCACTTGCACAGCATCAACAAAAGCACAGTGGCAGTTCCTTTGCCTCTGGGTACAGCTACTCACTCTTTCAAGGCAAGACTGCAGAGCAAGAATGACCTTGACTCTCCATTTACTTCGATTGACACTGACCTTCTCAACATAGGGCTGATTCTGAAATGCGACTGAAGAGCTTTAAAATCCAGAGCAGAGGACAGAGTTTAAGCAGGTAAAGCATTTGATTCGTTGGCAATTAAAAAAAAAAGATTATATATTTAAGGGAATGGTGGGGCTCTGGCCACCATAATCTACAACAGGCAGATCAGCGCCCATTTATGAGAAGCGTAAAGCATAGTTTTTAAGTTTTAATTAAAGTATACACCACACCTTGCAATTAATTGCATGAAGTGCAGAACTATTATGTGGCCCGTGACTGTTCCATGTGGAACACTGGAAAGAAGGTAGACTTTCTATGGACTCAATCACTCTTTAAAGATTATCTTGGGACTTCCCTGGTGGCGCAGTGGTTAAGAATCCGCCTGCCAATACAGGGGACACGGGTTTGAGCCCTGGTCGGGGAAGATCCCACATGCCGTGGAGCAACTAAGCCCGTGTGCCACAACTACTGAGCCCGTGTGCCACAACTACTGAAGCCCATGCTCCACAACAAGAGAAGCCACAGCAATGAGAAGCCTGTGCGCCACAACGAAGAGTAGCCCCTGCTTGCTGCAACTGGAGAAAGCCCACGTGCAGCAACGAAGACCCAACGCAGCCAAAAATAAATAAATAAATAAGTAAATTTATTTTTAAAAAAAAAAGATTATCTTGGTGAGCCACCCTCCTCCCCATTCATCATGCAGATCTTTGATCAGCTGAAAAGATTTATGATGAAGTGGAATCCGATGTTCAGCTCTGTTGCAGATTTGTCTGCTCACTCCTTTCCTACTCCAGCGTTGGCTCAGAGGGGGAAGGCAGGCTTCCATTGGGCATACAGAGCTGTCATGCTGATAGGCAGCCCTTGCCACCCAGGAACAAGGGAAAACAGCCCCGCTGGGCAAGTGATCCATCCCAAGATCGTCTGGAAGGCTCATTCCTGACACAGAGCTGCATTACACCACCAGGCAGGAGAACACAGCTCTTCCCATTGTGCCACCATCCACCAGTGCATATGGACCCTTGTCTTGTTCATCAACCACAAGGGTAGAATCTGCCCTATGAGCAAGCAGGATGGTAGCTTGTGGGTGGGTTGCGAGAGGAGGAGGGTGATTTCGTGGGCACTAAAGAACCATCATCTTGTTGCAGGAATGCCCCACGCCCCCACCAACCTGCCAGCAGAACCCTGCAGATCCCTAGCCCAGCTAAGCAGGGGCTTTGGACTCCATCACTAAAAGCACAAGATACCACTGAGAGAGAAACGACCGCAGCCTTATCAGATAGTTAGAATTAGTGTCAATAATTCAGGAGAGCCTTTCTTGAGAGGAGATTTTGGTAAGGTGCGGGAAACGGGATCCAGAAATGAAATCACTTGTGCAAAGGCAACTATTCCTTTCTTCATTGTTTTTCATGAGTTCACGAGCCTAGACCCAAGGTAGGAAAAAGTCCAGTATTCTCACGGGCTCTCCATCTCCCCGTCTCCTACAGGACGAATCTTCCCATCTTACACTGGGCAACAGGGTCAGACTGTGGTTGAGACTGTTAGTATCCCTTTCCTGCCAGCAGTGGCAGAGCACAGCTTCAACCCCCCATATGGTGAATGACCAGATGAAGACATGAATGATGCTGACCTTGGACTGAGCTGGGAAGGGTAGAGTTACAGACACCGGCAGGAGCTCCAGAAGACAATGAAGCCCAGGGCAGGGAAGAAAATGAGGACTCTTAGACGGGAAGGAAGGAAGCCAGCTAGAAAGCTTCGAAGGGTTAGATTCCAAAAATCTGTTTACAAACCACATATTCACTCTTCCGAAAAATAGCAGTTGAAATATATGGCCCATTAAAGTCTCATCAACCATAAACATTACATATCTACTGTTAGCTAGCTCCAGTGAATGTAGGAGGATGGGATTTGGAAACCAGCTGTTTTATGAAATTTCTTTTGGTTCTAACACTTAACCTCATGCTAACAAGACTAAAACCGAGGCTCACTAACGCACTACAGAGGAAATCCACATCCTGATTCAAGGTCAACTCTTAATGGGTTAAAAAAAAATGTACTGTGTCCCTCCAGAGATGTCAAAAATTAAATAATGGAAGCAGAGTTTCCTTGATTCTTCTCTGAAGGAGAGTTTTTCTTAATTACTGGTGTTTTATGGTTGTCTTGGGTAGTCTGAACTGATCGTGAAAACACATCAAAAGTATGTAGTCCATAAAAAGACGTTTTAAAAGTACAAACGGGCAAGATAGGTTTATCCAATAACTGTCTCAGAACGAAAATGCAATAAAGAATTATCTTTACATACAATAGAAGTCACACTAACTAACTTTGCTTCGGTTGTTTCATGATCTAAATCAGACTGCCTCCCCTCCTTCTCATTTCACAGAGACTAGCCCACAGCTGCTACTGGAGTTACACGATATGGAAGATTATTATCCTTCTGCGTTGATGTCATCATTGTTTAGAGGCCAGGTCATAGTTTTTAAAACCAGGAAGCATCTGCAGCATATAAAATTACTTTCAACTTCTGAAGCTTCTAGGCCTAAAGCCAAAAGGTAATGAGTTACCTCAAAAATATTTTCTTCTCTTTCTTTAACAACAACAACAAAAATATTTGGGGGATAGGGGGTGAAACAAAGCGATGTGCACCACGTAACCCAGGGGTGATGAGTAACTACCTATCATGCCTGCTTTTAGTCTTCTTATTTTCCGTTACCTGTCTTTTCCTCCAGGATCAGAATCCTTTTCAACATCAGTCCCCCCAAAGGCCTGCTCTTTGGCGCTCTTTGGGGGAGGGAGGAGGTAAAGGCATTCTGGACCCACAAGCTTTTCATTACTGCTTAAAGTTCTTTTCTGCTGACCATGATTGCACATGGACTTGCCAACGATCTCTGTTCAGGAGAGAGATTCAATTCTTTTTAAGAAGAAAAATCATTGGGTGCTTTCTTTCTCCATGAAACTCTCATAATCGAAAGATGTTCCAGGCATCCAGCAAGTGACTCATTTTCCCTTAATGGCTTTCAGATACTGGCATGCCCCTTCCAACGTTTACAATTCCACTACTCCAAGCAGAGGAGGTAACACAGCCTCAGGTTATACGAGGAAGGTGCCACGTCAGTGCGTCTGGAAGAACCAGCTGGCCAGGTGGCGCAGGAGGGTGTTTAAGAAAGGGCACAGGCTTGGAGTCAGACTGTCCAGGATATATACACTGCCTACCAAGTAACTTAGCCTGACTGAGCTTCAGTCTTCTTGTCTGCAAAATAGGAAACCACCACGTAGCTTATCCAGAGTTTCAGTGAGGAGTAAATGGAATCAATTCTGTGCCTGGCACATGGTCCATGTGCAACAAATACTTTTGCTTTGCTCATTCCAAAAAATCCTGCTAGAATACACACAGATCTTAGGGGATCCCCAGGCTGTGGGGGTGGTTTTCAATAGTACACATTGGCTGATTCTGGTGGTCATTTTCTCTTTCAAATGACCAAGGTTACACGGTCTTCACAAAATCTCTAAGTGAATATGTATCTGTTGATAATCAGTGTGACCTCCTATAGAAATATTGGAGCCCAGCTTATTCTGCATGCTTGGGCCTATACCACGGGAGCTGGAACTTGCCCAGAGCACCATGTACCCTTGCTGGGGCCCCATGTTTCTCCCCGAAGTCATTGGTTTTCATTGAACCCACTGCCCAAGGAATGGGTATGAGACTTTGGTCTGCTTATTTTTGAGATCTACTCTTAACTTAGATTTTCTGGTTTCCTTATCTACAAGATCCTACAGAACGTGCAAGAGGTGGCTTTCCTGACCATATACAATATTTCTTTTTTCCCCAAGACCTAATTCTTAAGCTCTCACTAATTTTTAATTTTTTTAAAAATGTAATCACTTCCCTTTATCCTTAGGTACAAAATAATCTTAAAAGATCTCTTATGCCCTTATATAAATCATATATATGTATATATGTGTGTGTGTATATATATAGATAGATAGATACACCCTCATATAAATAAGATACACTTAGATAAGTAAATAGAAATACTTATATACTTACATATAATAAGATACATAAATAAATATATACTCATATAAATGAGTATTTATACTCTTATAAATAGAGTATAAAGCAAAGAGCTATCTGTTGTGAGCATATACTCAAGGTCAACATATGTGTCCATTTGCTACACTATTCTAAAGCCACTGTATCCACGAGCAATAACAATGCACATGCACTTACAAATTTCTAGCTACTTGTGTATATCAAGTTATATAGCAGGAAGTTCCCCAAAAGTTGCATAAAAGTCAAACAAATATTAATGGAATTATAGTTTTCATTTCTTAACTAGTTAATTATTAGGACTATACCAATGCTTTATTTTCATATGTAATTTATCTTCAGTTAAATTTTCACCATTTAGCGTACGGCTGTAAAATAACTTGAGTCTAGTATGTCAATATTGAAATGAACTAGAGTAACTTCTCTTTTAGAAGTAACTTTATTGGTAATCCTTTCAGGATAAGAATAATCATACCCTAAGTTCACTGGGTAAGTAATTACCTCTTAGTTGTATAGCAGTGTTCCCCAGGTCAAGGAATGATATGTGAACGGCATATACACAGGGATCCTATCCTGTTTATTCACCTCAAAACTCAGCATTTCTGGGGCCTCCCTGGTGGCGCAGTGGTTGAGAGTCCGCCTGCCGATGCAGGGGATACGGGTTCGTGCCCCGGTCTGGGAGGATCCCATATGCCGCGGAGCGGCTGGGCCCGTGAGCCATGGCTGCTGAGCCTGCGCATCCGGAGCCTGTGCTCCGCAACGGGAGAGGCCACAACAGTGAGAGGCCCGCATACCACAAAAAAAAAAAAAAAAAACTCAGCATTTCTTCACAAAACCGACAAGGAAATTGAGTATCTTTTTGTGTATGTGCGTGCTTTGTACTTTGGGTTTTGTTTCTTTTTTTAAAATTAGTACTCTCTCTTTTATTCTATTACATTTTTTTCATTCTCCCTCCCCCCATGCTAATAGAGTAATACCCAGCTATGAAAACAAAATGTCTTAAAAACAAAAATTGTGATGTAAAAGTTTATGGCTTTTTCCACAGCATAACCCGGATCATTAATCTCCCGCTCACCCAGTGCCAAGAGTGGTCAAAGCTGGCACGTATGTAAAAAATAAATGTACCAAGTTTCCATGTCTTTCTTCCTCTGAGAAGTGTGAGGAAAGTGTTAAGACAAGTCCTCCAGGGCAGAGGACGTGAAATAACCTAAACGGCTCCCCTTCCTCCCATCTTCCAGACCTCTGAGTGTTTATCTGGTGGAGCCTTCAAGAGCGTCTGGTGAGAAAGATCACGTACTGTGTCTTTGAGGAAATAAATCCACATCTCAAGCTTCGAGGTCTGAAAATGTCCATGGAAAACACACCTTTCTGGATGCCAGGTAGAGGGAAATCAATTTAAGAAAGTAAACATCTCTCAGCAAGTGGCTGCCACTTTTGTCCTTCGACTTCTCTTGTGGATCCCGCGGCTGCCTGAACTTGAAATGGGGGAGACTTGAGGTCTCGAGACCAGTGAGCGATTGCTGTAATTTATTTTTAAAGTAATCATCTGGACTCCTATTCTGTGCCTGAACACTTACTAAGCCATCTCACAGTTACTGACAACAGTAAAAGTCTAACCGGGAAGTCCCTTCAGATTCTAAAACTTTTCAATCCAGACATATTCACATGGGTAATAGTAGTGTGGGTATATTTTACTAATTAAAAATGAAAAAAACCTGAATGCCCATTGACACATAAATGGACAAAATGCGGTCTATACACACAATGGAATATTATTCGGCCTTAGAAAGAAGGAAATGCTGAAACTTGCTACAATATAGATGAAACTTGAGGACATTATGCTCAGTGAAATAAAAGCCAGTCACAAAAAGACAAATACTCTATGATTCCACTTATGTAAGGTACTTAGAGTAGTCAGTTCACAGAGACAGAAAGTAGAATGGATGGCCAAGAGGCACATGAAAAGATGCTCAACAACACTAATTATTAGAGAAATGCAAATCAAAACTACAATGAAGTATCATGTCACTGGTCAGAATGGCCATCATCAAAAAATCTACAATACAGCAGAAACTAACACACCATTGAAAAGCAATTATACTCCTATAAAGATGTTAAAAAAAATCTACAAATAATAAATGCTGGAGAGGGTGTGGAGAAAGGGAACCCTCCTACACTGTTGTTGGGAATGTAAATTGGTACAACCATTATGGAGAACAGTATGGAGGTTCCTTAAAAAACTAAAAATAGAGCTACCTTATGATCCAGCAATCCCACTCCTGGGCATATATCTGGAGAAAAGCATAATTCGAAAAGATACATGCACTCGCATGTTCACTGCAGCACTATTTACAATAGCCAGGACATGGAAGCAACCTAAATATCCATCGACAGAGGAATGAATGGATAAAGAAGATGTGGTACATATATACAAGGGAATATTACTCAGTCATAAAAAGGAACGAAATAATGCCATTTGCAGCAACATGGATGGACCTGTAGACTGTCATACTGAGTGATGTAAGTCAGACAAAGACAAATATATGATATCACTTACATGTGGAATCAAAAAAATGGTACAAATGAACTTATTTACAAAACAGAAATAGAGTCACAGATGTAAAAAACAAACTTATGGTTACCGGGGGGGAAAGAAGGGGGGGATAAATTGGGAGGTTGGGATTGACATATATACACTACTATATATAAAACAGATAACTATAAGGACCTACTGTATAGCACAGGGAACTCTACTCAATACTCTGTAATGGCCTATATGGGAAAAGAATCTAAAAAAGAGTGAATATACGTATATGTATAACTGATTCACTTTGCTGTACAGCAGAAACTAACACAACGGTGTAGATCAACTATACTCCAATAAAAAAAAAAAGAAAGAAAGTTAGAATGGTGGTTGCCAGGGGCTGGGGAAGGGGTCTAGGGAGCTGTTGTTTAAAAGGTATAGTGTTTCAGTTTTACAAGATGAAAAGGTTTCAGAGATTAGCTGTATAACACTGTAAGTATACTTAACACTACTGAACTGCACACTTAAAAATGGTTAAGATGGTAAAAAGTTTGTTATGTGTGTTTTACCACAATTAAGTAGTTAAAAAATAATAAAATCCTGTCAACCGTCAAAATAAATAAAATGAGAGAGAGAAAAAATGTGAACAAGAAAGAGTAACCTCTAGCCAGGGTTCTCTACAAAGTATCTAGATATATAAGGAGGGCTCAAATGGCAAATTATTCCTAGCATATCATTTGTGATGCGGGAGCAAGTCCTTGCCTGTGTATTTAGTGAAAGCTAAGTCTTACCTTAAGGGCTCGCTCCAGAGGGACATGGCTCTGGACCCAATCAAGTTCGAATGAAGATCTTGGCTACATTTCATTTGGCCTGATGGTCCCTTTGGTATTTCCCCAATCTTTTGATTCCTTGAGATATTTAACCATGCTCTTACCCCAAATGCTGGACTATGTATGGATGCCCTTTGGATAGGCTCACTGAGGTAAGACTGTGCTCAGTCTATGCGGCCCTTCTTATTCGAGGTGAGTGTGATGTGCAGGCAAATACTGTCGTATTGGTACCAAGTGGGCAGTTCCATGCTGGGCTGAGGGGAACTCAAGCCAAGCACTACAACTGTCTCTCAAGTACCATCTGCCATAGCTTTTCACTGACCCTTCTTACGTACCGAAGGAAGACACAGGTGTTCATTTTCAGTGCAAACTGTCAGCGAAGCAATCACTATGCTTGGTGTCTCGCCCACACTGCTTCTCTGACTGGGGTCTGGGACTAATAAGGACCCATGTTTGTTTAATCAAAAAGAAGCAATCCAACTGCCTGTTCAGATTAAGATGGATCTACCGCCTGGACAGTTGATATGGGATTCTCGGAGATCGTCTGCAGGGCCGATTCTGAGATAAGAACAGTTCTTTACTGTAGCAAGTCTTTGAATCCACCGTCTGTTTTAACTCAAAGGAGGATCCAAGACACAAATCCTACCATTAAACATATGGAAGACAGATAGAAAGAAATCTCATTTATTTTCTCTCCACATAAATGGTAAGGTCTCTCCTTTGAACTGTAACATGTACAAATAAGGAGATTTTAAAGCAGGGACTGTTCTCTGACCACGTTTAAGCACAGATCTGTGTAAAATAAAAAGTTAAAAGTTATATTCCTACTATTAAAAGTTCATCCTCTTTTAGAAAATACTTAATTAGCTCAGGGGGAAAAAGATCCTTCACTACTCACATTATTAAGTAAAGGAAAGCGTTAGGTTTCCACATTCCCCAACCATAAGATCAGAACTGACTCTTGGAATCTACCCCAAAACCTCAACTTCCTGCTCTGCAAGATTTACCTCGGAGAGTGAAGAGGTCCCAAACGTTGCCAAAAAAGACCTTTAAATGAAATCAATCAGATCAGGGAAACCCATAACTCTATTTGATATGCCACATACTAAAAGACATGGCACAGAAACACTAATACTTTCCTGGCTGATCTACAAATGTGCAAATAGATACAGTAATGTCTTATTTACAGAACATTGCCACAGAAGTGAGATTTCCAGATAAGATTTTTAAAATACCTTTTTAGATGCTATTTTTTAAAATTTAAATTTAAATTTTAAATTTATTTATTTTTAATTTGGCATACACCCAATCTTTCTAAGCTTTGTATCATGGCAAAAGTTAATTCTTTTTTGGATGATACGCTGTCGGTATGAACATTAGTTCTGATGTTAATAGAGACAACTGAAAACAGAGGTCCCTTCATTAAGTAGCCTCAAAACGGGGTGCCTATGAGTGGAGTAGAACAGTGGCTAACCTTCCCCTTGCTTGACTCATATCTGAAACTACTGCAACTCAAACATACTGGAATTGGAGAAGGAAAAAAAAAAAGCAGTTCAATGGAACCAAACCGAGCTCCGGAACAGACTCAGAAACAAGCAGAATCTGGCTCTCACAAGGTGGTATTTCGAATCAGCGGGGAAAAGATTAATTATACAGTCAGTGGTAGTGGCGCCACTGATTAGCCACTTGGAAAAAGAAATTAGGCTGGATGCCTATCAAACTCCTTACCTCAAAACAAACTTCAGAAGGGTCAAATATTACAACCTAGGAAAGTTAAACTCTAAAGAAAAGTACTAGAATAAAACACAAACAATTTTTTAATATGTAATATTTCAACAGGGGTGCCCTTTCTAAAAACACAACTCTAAAGGCAGACATATGAAGGAAAAGATTTCTAAATCTGATTACATGCAATTTTTAAATTTCTAGGGAAAAAAATTTCCGCCAACAAAATTCAAAGACAGACTGGAAAACTATTTGCAACAAGTATGATAGAAAGTTAATTCCTTAGTTTATGACTCCGTCTTGCAAATCAATGTAGAGTCATCATCCAACTAAAAACGAGCAAAACCACAAACTGAAATCTTATACACACACAAAAATCAACTAATTAATAGGAAAATCAACCTCAACATCATTTATTTTAAAAAGATAAATCAAAACGAGTGTCTTTTTTTTTCACTTATTAGATTTGAAGAATTTTTTAAAATTTGATACCCAGGGTAGCAACAATAGAGAAAACAGCATCCTTATATGTTGCAGGGATATTTAAGTTGGTTCAAACTTTCTGGTAAAATCTGGTACATGTTTTGATCAATTCCACTTTTAGAAATTTACCCTATAGAACAGCTGGGGGAAAAGACTTAGATACATGAACAGAATGAGAACAGTGACCAAAACACAGGTGTTGCAGGTTGAGAGAGGTGGAAACAGAGAAATGATCATTGATTTAAAATTACGATACTCTATACGGGATACTGATTTAAAATTATGATAATCTATACAGCAGTAAACAATCTAGACATTAAGGAATGAATTGATTCTGTATAACCTGATGTGGTCATACAGAAGATCGTCATATGTGGTCATATCTCGAAGATGCACCATTAAGAAGCAAAGTATAGAACAACTGTATATAATTTATATAAATGTAAAAAGAAGCTATGCATGTATCTACTGGGACATACATGTACCATCTTTAGAAAGGATCCAACAAGAAATTATTAACAATGGTTACTTTTGGATAGAGGGACTGAGAATTGAGGGTAGAAGCTTTTAATTTGTGGGTGTATGCATGGGCTTCAGGTATGATTTGAAGATTTTACCATGTACTTATGTTACATTTAATTTAAAAAATTAGCCTTCTTTCTGCTGTCCGCCGCCATCTTTGTGTTGTCATAGTCTTCTACGAAATTGGGCAAGTATATAAGGTAGGTGGCTGTCTCTCTAATTGAAATGTTTAGGTGTAGGGACAATCATTTTCTCCACATCTGAATTTATGGCTATATTCCAGATGTTTGTGGCTGCTGTTCTCTGTGCTGGTGACCCTGGACACATCTGAACACAGAGCTCAGCGGCTACTCTCAGGTCTACAGCGGATGGTGCTTCTCAAAAACAAGCTGACTTCCTGCAAAGGCCACAGGGCTATGCCCTGAAGCATAATTTCATGCTTGTAATAACAGTCTGGTAGACTTCCTTAAATTTTAATTATTTGTCCAAGATCTGTATATCGGCACTCCTTTCAAGCAACATTAATTATTATAAAGGGCAATCTTCTAGGAACAAAGAAGGATATTTTTACTCTATGCAACTGTCTTTAGTTCAGAGTCCCAGAATGTTGACACTAAAAGGAATTTTCGAAGCCATCCAGTTCAACCCACACATTGAAGAGACTGGAACCAAAGTTAAATGCCTCGTCTGAAGTCGCCAGTTAGCAACTGGCAGAGCCAGTGGGAAATCCTTGATCTCCCGAATGCCAGTTTTGTGCTTTTTTGCTCTAAAAACCATATTGAGGAAATCTAAACTACAGCCTCAGTTCATAAAAATAAATATTAAAAGAGCCACAGGATATGACATAGAGTATGAAAGGAAATATACTTTGTTTTCCTGATTCAATTTCCTACAGTTTTCCCAGGAGTGTTGGGTTCAGATAAGGGAGAATCTATACTTATCTAGAAGTGGAAGTAATGAGATAAACATCAAGTCTCCACTGAAAAGGAAAGCAAAAGGAGAACTCAACTCCGCATAGTGATTTAAATACAATTTAAATAAAAACAACTTTGTGAAGTCTCTTTTTCAGGAATAGAGGAGTAGGAATCACCTTGGCATGACAATCTTCCAAGTGACCTCCTGATCGTCATCTCAACAGGGGTTTAATAAAGATTTTGCCTACATGCAGAAGACATGAAAAAAGGAATCCTCTTACATACGATGACAGAATGCTTCTAGAAAGAAAGAATAAGTTCATTTGCAAGCTGGGACCCTGAGTCCCATGGTAGCCCAGGAAGAATGCATTTCTTGGTTTTCCTTTGCACAATGATGACTGCTTATTTTGACAGGAGTAGGAGAACGATAACAAGCAGCTCTAATGCATAGGGACGTGGCATCCTAGTGAGCATAACACAATTATCTACAAGGGAGGAAAGAGCAAAGCAGTCAGAGAACAGGATGTGTATTTTGAGGATTATATGACAGAGAACTATCTCCACATAACATGTGTCAGATACATTTTCACGCACACACAGTCAAAGAATATTTCCACCATTAAAAAGCTGGATTGAATGCTGAGTTATTTCTGCTCACTTGAAAATAACTTGAAAATAATGTCCAAGCAAATCCTATGATTCCTTGTGAGGTGGCTATCACAGAAGAAGAGAACTTCATTCAACTAAATGTGAGATAGTCAACTCAATGACAGAAGGAAGCTGTCTGGAGAGTTCTTTTGATGGCAGTTTAAGGCCAAAGAAGGCTCCCAGGAGTAGACTTCACCATGAATCAGTCTGTTTGGGTCAGGGGAGCCTTGCCTGGCTTTGGCGGTGGGGATGGGAGGGGAGAGACGCGAGTTGGGAGAGAATTAGCACAGCAATTGTGGTTGAATTCATGCTCCTCCAGGATAGTGAACAGACCAGGCAGTCCTCCTTCCTACCTGATCCCAAACGGCCTAGAGATCAAGTCCTGATTAGATTCTCCTTTCATTCTATGTAGAACTGCACAGCCTGCAGTAGGACATCATGATACTATCAATCCTTGGAATTAGCTAGACTGATGAACACACTCTCAACTATGACCCTGTTATCCTGGCAAGCAAGGGACAGCAGAGAGAAGATGGCGTCAGAGGACAGGAAAGGCTCTGTCCTGTGAGACAAACACTGGCTTTGATGGGACACTGCTGTTCCGCATGCTAGGCTATGTCTCCCATAATTACACCCCCTAAATGTAATCAAATTGTGGAAAACACTAAAAGTCTCAGGCAGACCCGGTGCAGTCTTGGTCTAGAACTTTCTCACTGTGCCATCCTGAGTGAGTTAACCGACCTCTAAGGACCTTCCTTTCCTCTTCCATAAACTAGTGACAATAATACCCACTGGAGAGCTGGGGAGATTAGAATTGAAACACATATAACGCACGTGACCTAGTTCCTGGTTATTGGTACAAGTAGTACCAAAATTCCTGATTATCATCTTACCTGTGAGTTTACTAGCTTCTGGACCTAGTAATTCAACAGGTCCATGGAAGGTTGAGGCCAAGCCCCAAACACACTACTTTGACAGTAAGAAAGCAAATCCTTTACAAAGGATGGCACGGGATTTCTTTACACTTAGAAGGCTGATTTTCTTTCAGCTGGAATTTTAGATTCAGGTAATAACTAATGAACTATATTTGAAGATTTTTTTTGAAAGGCCAAAAATTGGGTGGCAATACCCAAAAGGGGAAAAATATATTCAATGACTGAATTGCAATGTTACAACCCAGAAAAAAACATATTTTCTGTGCTAATAAAGAGATGTCTAAAAAGGGATACTATATGTAAGAAAAAGAAGTTAAGAAGAGATGGAGAAGGTATGGGAGGAGAAATGATTATTTGAGAAGCTACTTTGTGTACCTGATTCCTATCAGGGTCTTTCACATGTAGTATTTTATTCAGTTCACACAAGCCTGAGAAAAATATGTTTCTTCAATTTATAGATAAGGAAACCAAGCTTGAAAACTTGCTTTAAAAAGCTGGTTCAGGCATAAACCTGGATCTAAATGTGTCACTTGGACTCAAAGTTTTCCTTCTCCATGAAAATAAAATTTATTCTAGAAACATTAGTTTACATTTTTCTAGATGTTGTTCTAAAAGTGTTTCCACATGATTCTGTTAAGATGAAATTACAATTCCTTAAGAGTCATTTGTATTGTAAGAATCAATTCTGTCTAAATTTCAAAGCCACAAGAAAAGAACCGAGGAAATAAAATGTCTTAAAAATTGACAATCGTTTAAAAGGAACATGTAAAATATATAAGTTATATTATGTGAAAAGAAAAGCCATTTCAAACCAGTTTTAGGTTAGACACAGAGGAATATCTTGAGCATCCAGGTCAAAATTATAAAATAAATATGCTCAACATCTTAAAAACTTGATAGCTGCCTGTCTCTGAAGGATTAAATTCAGCCAAGTTTGAAGGCAATAATTTCATGAGCTTGTTTCCAGAATGTGTACATCCTACAGGACTTGAAGAGTCTGTCTGTCCTCCAGAAGGAAGGGGCCATTCAAGTCATTTGTTTCAGTGCCACTTAGGTGAGATGCCCCAGGACTGGGGGATGCGGGCTAAGAAGGTTGCTGAAGTCCCATAATGGGATGGTAAGTATTCTGAAGGGTACAGCCAAAGGCCTTGAATGTCAGCTACCAGAATCACCTGGGAAGGTTCCTGAAGGAATCTTTGACAGAAGAACCTAGAAAATAACCCACATTGGGACAGAGACTACTCCTCACTTCCGGTGACTCTTATGCCGGATTCAGCATCTGTTGGTTGCCTTGTAGACTTCAAATTCACTTAAGTTAAATTTAGAAAACACTTTGAGAGATTACAATGTCCAATTCATTGCTGAAACTTGGCAAAAAGTCTAGGAAAAAGGCAAATGCAAAAATGTTGAGTCTGCAGATTAACAAACTGCTATGCATCCTGCTCCCACAAAGCGAGGTGTGCATGAACAGTCCAAGCCAAGATGATAAGCCATAGGTCATGGAAGAAATAATGTGTGCACAGCATCCACTTTCCAGACCCCTTTCCAAGCATCAAAATTGCATTCCATCATTATGAGGAAGTCTTTGGTTTCTAGTAAGAAATAGCTTATGAGATACAGTATATCTTTCAAAAATGCATTACTTATAAATACATTGTTAAATTACTGAATTGAATAAATTAGTATGAAAAATTATAACAAATACAAAACAACACTATGGAATCTCATAGAGTTTGGTCCAGGTGATGACTAACAAATCCCAGGGTTTACAATAGTCTCTGAAGCACTGTTGAAAATGTTATCAATTACTGGTTGGTTCACTGAGTAATTTTGTTTTCTCTTTTTTTTAAAGATTTTTTTTTTGACGTGGATCATTTTTTTAAAAGTCTTTATTGAATTTGTTACAATATTGCTTCTCTTTTGTGTTTTGGCTTTTTGGCCACGAAGCATGTGTGATCTTAGTTCCCCGACCAGGGATCAAACCTGCACCCCTTGCGTTGGAAGGTGAAGTCTTAAACACTAGACCACCAGGGAAGTCCCTAACTCAGTAATTTTGTAGTAAAAGCTGTGAAAGAATCTGGGTGAGGCGATGCTTACTGTGCTTGCTATATATTCTAGAAGAAGCAACTGAGAATACTTATGCTGGGACAGGTGACATGGGACTTTTTTTTTTTTTTTTTTTGCAGCACGCGGGCCTCTCACTGCTGTGGCCTCTCCCGTTGCGGAGCACAGGCTCCGGACACGCAGGCTCAGCGGCCATGGCTCACGGGCCCAGCCGCTCCGTGGCATGTGGGATCTTCCCGGACCGGGGCACGAACCCGTGTCCCCTGCATCGGCAGGCAGACTCTCAACCACTGCGCCACCAGGGAAGCCCGACATGGGACTTTTATGGCAGACTTCTGTCTGTATAAGTAAAGGCCCTCATTTGAAAATAATATTTTTTATTGTGGTAAAATATATTACATAGAATTTACCAATTTAACCATTTTGAAGGGTGCAGTTCTGGCATTAAGTACATACACATTGTTGTGCAAGCATCACCAACATCCTTTCTGTCCCCATTAATCAGTAACTCCCCCTAGTCCCTGGCATCTACCATGCTACTCTTGTCTCTATGAATCTGACCATTCTAGAAATCTCACACGAGTGGGATCAAGCAATATTTGTCTTTTTGTGACTGGTTTATTTCACTCAGCATAATGTTTTCAAGGTTTTTCATGTTGTAGCCTGTGTCAGAATTTTCCCTCCTTTTTAAGGCTGAATAATACTCCATTGTGTGTATGTACCACACTTAGTTTATCCATTCACCCAATGATGAACACTGGGTGGGTTGCTTCCACCTTTTAGCTCTTGGGAATAATGCCGCTATGAACATGGGTGCACAGATTTCTGTTTGAGTCCATGCTTTTACTTATTTTGGGTATACATACAGAAGTAGATTTGCTAGATCCAATGGAAATTGTATGTTTACTATTTTGAGGTTCTGTCATCGTGTTTTCCACAGCGGCTGCAGCATTTCAGTCCATCAGCAATGCACGAGGGTTCCAATGTCTCCACATCTTCACCAACACTGTTGTACTTGCATGCTCTCTTTCTCTCTCTTTTCCTTCCTTCCTTCCTTCCTTCCTTCCTTCCTTCCTTCCAATAGCCATCCTCAGAGTGTGAAGTATTATTTCATTGTGGCTTTGATTTGCATTTCTCTAATGACTAATGACATTGACCATCTTTTCATGTACTTATTGTCCATATGCATATCTTCTTTGGAGAAATGTTTATTCAACTTCTAATAAGAAACATAAAGTGGTCCCTGCTCCCTGCTCCGGGCTAGAGCTCCTAAAACCCTTGTAATTTCCTAAGTGATATGAGCCATAGGAGCATCTTTTGTTATAATATTTGGGTTCTGTCCCCAGCTCCTACAACAGCTCCAGAATGATAAAGGTGAAAGGAGCATCTTTTGTTATTAATAACAAGCCCCTTTCAAGCACGTTGGAGTTGTTAACGAGATGACTTCTGGAAAGCCCATGGGATGAGGGTGCTGGTTGCCAGGGGCATCGACCCTGTAATTAGAGAGTTGGAACTTTTAGCCCCATCCCCCAACCTTCAGGGCAGGAAGACTGAATTTATCACCAGTGGCCAGTGATTTAATCAATCACGACTGTACAAAGAAGCTGCCATAAAAACCCTAACCAAAGAAATCTGGAGAGCTTCTGGGCCTGTGAACAAGAATGCATTCATGTTCTGGAAGGGTGGCACATGCCAGACTTCACAGAGACAGAAGCTCCTGAGCTGAGGACCCTTCCAGACCTCACCCTACGCACCTCTTCTTCTGGCTGTTCATTTGTATCCTTTAATACATCCTTTGTAATAAATAGGTAATAGTAATTCAACTGTTTCCTTCTATTCTGTGAGCCATTTTAGCAAATTATCAAACCTGAGGAGGGAGGAATATGAACCTCTGACTGGTAGCCAGGCCAGGCAGAAGTTGCGGGTCACCTGGAACCCACTACTTGTGACTGGAGTCTGAAGCAGGATGGGAGGCAGACTTGTGGAACTGAGCCCTTAATCTGTGGGGTCTGTACTAACTCTGGGGAGTTAAATTGTAGGATAAGAAATTGGTGTCTGCTGAGAATTAGAGAATTGTTTGATGTGGAAAAACCCACATATCTAGTGTCCGAAGTGAAGTATTGAGAAGGAAGAGTTTTTCCTTTCACAACTCTTTTGTCCATTTTCGAATTGGGTTTTAAAAAAATGTTGTTACTGTTTAGTTGTAGGAGTTCTTTATATAAACTGGATAGCAATCCCTTCTGAGATAAGTGACTTGCAAATATTTTCTCCCATTCCATGGGTTGCCTTTCGCTCATAGTGAAAGTGACACTTTGTGCAACATAGTGTCCTTTGTTGCACAAATGTTTAAATTTTGAATCCAATTTAATCTATTTTTTCTTTTGTGGCCTGTGTTTTTGGTGTCATATCCAAGAAATCATTGTCAAATTCAATGGCATTAAATTTTTCCCTTATGTTTTCTTCCAAGAGTTTTATAGTTTCAGCTCTTATATTTAGCCCTTTAATCCACTTTGAGTTAATTTTTGTATATGGTGTGAGGTAAGGCTCCAAGTTTTGGATATTCAGTTTTCACAGCATCATCTGTTGAAAGACTGTCCTTTCCTCATTGGACAGTCTTGGTATGCTTATTGAAAATCATTTAAACAATAATTTTTTAAAAAGCATTTTCTAAGTAAGCAACTCAAGCTCATAACAGAGTCTGTACCATATCTTAAAGCAAAATCTGCACAGGCCTTTATATTTAATATTTGCCTATTAGTTATAGATAATGCAACAATGTGGTCCTCCTACCCTGAGCCAGGTCCTGGGTAAATCAACAAGGACAGAGTGCTGAACAGGATGGGATCACATACCCATGTCCACGTTGTGAAGGGTGAGACAGACACAGAAACCCACACTTAAGATCTTTTGTGCTAAGGGCAAGATTAGGAGGTCTGCACATATTCTAAGGGAAAACAGCAATGCTCTACAATGCTTGTTTTGTAGAAAAGGTGCTTGCCAAACATAATTCTTAAATACCCTTAGCCAAAGGCAAAACTGAACAGTAGAAAAACATTGAATGTTGTGCTGTCTGAATATGTTCTTCATGCTCTTTTTCTTGCTAGAGGCCTATTACCAGGGTGCCTGGTGCCCAGGAACGTCCCCCTTTAAAGGGTACAGTTTAGCACAGGGAATGTAGCCAATATTTTACAATAACTTTAAAAGGAGTGTAATCTACAAAAATATTGAATTACTATCTTGTACACCTGAAACAAATATAATATTGTAAATCAACTATACTTCAAAAAATAGTTTTAAAAATTGCAAAAAAAAAAAAAAAGGTGTACAATTGAATGGTTTTTAGTATATTCACAGGGTTGTACAACCACCATGGCAGTCAGTTTAGAACATTTTTATCATCCTACGATAAAACCCCATGCCCACACGCAGTCAATTCCCATCTCCCCCGAACTTCCTCAGCCCTAGGCAACCACCAGTTTACTTTTTATCTCTGTGGATTTGCCTATTTTGGACATTTCACATAAATGGAATCATATAATAGGTGGTCCTCTGCGACCAGCATAATGTTTTTAAAATATATTCACGTTGTGACATGTATCAGTACGTCGTTCCTTTTTATCACCAAATATTATTCCATTGCATAGATATGCCATCTTTTGTTTATTCTTTCATTAATCGATCGATGGACATTTGGGTTATTTCCACTTTTTGGTAATTATGAATAATGCCGCTACGAACATTCATGTACAAGTTTTTGTGTGGATTCCATCTGCATTTTAAGAGAAGATGATTAGAGAGGAAGTTCTTTCATTCAAATGACACAGGACTTCAACAAAATGCTCAAGATTGGGAAATCCATTTTAGCGGTATTCTAGCCTCCAACAAATCATTCTAAAAATGACAACCCTCTAAGCCTGCAACCTTCTAAGTCATGCTTCATTCAACATTATCATTCATTCTACAAATATTACAACTATTTGCCAGGCAATGGGTTGGAACTGGAGTTATAATGGTGAACAAGATAGACATGGTCCGTTTACAGAGCTGAGAGGCATCAAGGAGACTGTTAATTAAGCAAACAAATATAATAAAAGCTTATAAATACTACCATAAAGGAATGACACGGTCATCAGAAGAGAGCTGAGCACACAGTTGTAGTAGGAAGAGGAAAATGCCAATTAAAACTTTCTTACAAAAGGCTAAGTCCTTAAAAAAATATACAAATACATACAGTTGAAAGCGATCCAACGGGTCATCTCCTTCACTGCCTAAGTCCAAACTCAAACATTTTATAAATACATCAAATGTACTCATCCCCAAAACATAATTGCTCATAATTTTAAAGACCTCTTAGGAGGAGACATACATCCTTCCTCACAACCTTATCTCAAAGTTTAATAAGGGTCACACGTCCTTCCTTTAAATCTTTTCCAAATCCTTTATTCAGGTAAGTCTTTGCCCTCTTTGTCATCAGAAGAAATATAAAACATATCACAAATGTACTTTAAAAAAAAGTCCTTCAGGGCTTCCCTGGTGGCGCAGTGGTTGAGAGTCCGCCTGCCGATGCAGGGGACACGGGTTCGTGCCCCGGTCTGGGAGGATCCCACATGCCGCAGAGCGGCTGGGCCCGTGAGCCATGGCCGCTGAGCCTGCGCGTCCGGAGCCTGTGCTCCGCAACGGGAGAGGCCGCAACAGTGAGAGGCCCGCGTACCGCAAAAAAATAATAATAAATAAATAAATAAATAAATAAATAAATAAATAAAAGTCCTTCAGATACTTAACATTAATAACTTATCGCTCAACATCTTCCACACTGAATTCAAGTTTTGTTTTGCCTGGATGCCTTATTTTTCCTAATTTGTTAACCATCCTTGTGACTCTTTTCAACATCTTCAACCACTCCTTTTCTTGTAGAGCTAAGACTAGATCCTTGCTTACCCAAGGCTAAGGCCTGAACTTAGTACAAGGTACTTTGTTACCTGACCTTGAAGGTTGGCTTATTGATTTTGAACTTTACACCCACAAGGCCTTCTCTTGAACTATTCTTAGAGGGTAGTTGGCCCAGAAAAAAACAACTTACAGGGCTCAGAAAGAAACCAACTCAACACTGCTTTGGGGAAAAAAACGAACCATCAGATAAACTCAAAATGTCTGCCTTCTGAGCGTGCATTCAAATCATGATCATCATGACCCTTACATATGAAAATGTAAGTATTACCCTTCTGCCCTGACATCACCTTCCACTACTTCATTTTCGACCATGCGTCCCAAATGGCCAAGACCATTCTGACCTAAATCCTTCCCACCTCCCCATCCCCACCAACAGCCTGGTCATTTTCTGTGTTTCTTGCACATCCTACAGGTTATAGAACATTTTGAATAAGCACTGGATCTGGTACTGATCACTTTAGAACATGTCTTGCTATGACCCTTTTACCTATTTCGCCATGAACGTCAGTTCGTATTTAAACACACTTTCAATATGCTCCAATGTGGTAGCCACTCAGCCCGAAAGTGGTGTAGTGAAAAATAATCTTTTCTTTGAGGTTCTGTTAAGTGTGACCAGTGGAGGGGCATCGTCAGCTTTCCTAAAATCAGACTGGATCACATCCACTCTCCCTCAAGCTACCGGGCTGCCACTGTGTCACAGAGAGGCTGACAGAACTCTCTTTCAAATCACACTAGTACCCCTGCTACCTTTCAGTCTGCAGGGTGTTTCCAAATCAATGTTGTGATGATACCTGCTACATCTCCCCCACCCCAACCCTGATCCCCTTTTCTTCCAAGTCATAAAAGCTTCCGGCTTTGTTATTTCAAGGTCATTTTCTCTCCGTGTTACCTGGAAATGGCATGCTGCTCTTTCCCTAGTTCCATATTCTCTCTACAACTGGTGTTCTCTGAGGCAATCATTCTAAACAATTATTCCAGTACCCATTGGTGCCTACAGATTTTAATATAAGCAGTCTGCTAAAACAGCCTTCCGCCAGTTCTTCTAATAATGTTGCCCCGCCCCATTCCCAGTCAATATTATCAGACTCTTTTAAAGCAAAGAAGTTTTGTGTGGTTTTTTTGGCGGGGGGCGGGAGGGAAGGTAGACAACTTGACCTATTGCTGTCATTTAAAATCAACTCCCTCCACCGAACAGAGAAATGACATTTCCCTGTCTTGTTGCTTCTGATGTATTTAAAGAAGGTTTCCCTTGATGTGTTCTGAAAGTTGCTTCTCATTTCCTGCTAGAGCTTTCTTTGCCTGCTTCACTCTGCTGCTGTTTCTTTGTACTCCTCCTTGGCCCTTTGCCAGCCCCCTGCTTTGTGGCAGCATTCCTGATCAAGTCTCAGCTATTCAAGCAGTTCTTTGTTCACCCTGTTGGGTTTCCTCCCACCTTCCCTACCTTCGTTAGACTGGCCTCTCATTGTTTCCTGTAACCGAATTTCATTAAAGCACCTTCAGGGCCACTGGGATTCTCCTGTCTTTTTCTATTCAATCTCTGTAAGTGAGAGTTTCCTCGTAAATACCTGAAATCCTCTTTCACAAATTCAACTTTACTAATACTGCTGACATTTAGCCACTGAAGGTCCTAAGAAATACTGACATCTTTCACAATTAGACACTCATCTAATTCCTAGGTTTGTAAAATTTCAAACAGGCCAGTCATCCTGTTTGATTTTTCTTCTTTCTTCTCCAGAATGACCACCCTGTTTCTCTAGGAGTTGATTTGGCTCTAGAAGGCAGAAGAGGGCAAGGAGATCCCTGACACCGTCCAGATTTATGACTTGCTCAGAGGTTCAGAAAGCCTGTCCACCTCTTCTCTTATATGAGAGATCGGCATCAAAATTCCTTGAAAGGGTTCCCTTTGCTTTTTCGAAAGTGTTTCTTTGGAAACTACAACCTTTCTGTCTGATGACCTCATTTTATGCCCTCTTAAGTCACCCAAAGAATTGTGCAAAGGGTAACACAGACTTACTTTTCAAGTTCCTACCTATTCTTAGACAGTCCACACTTTGGAGTCTTACATAAATTACACGTGAGACAAGTCAAACAGGGCCTTAAGTCAACAGGAGAGATTCCTTTATCCCTATTTTTCCTTATTTCTTATATTTCCTATGTTTTAGGCAAACCCATGAAACACTACTTACTGGCTTAGTGCATTTGCCTAAGTGCATTTTCCATTATGATTTCTTTGCTAATGACTGATTCTCCAAACGTGCTCTAGTTCCTTTTGGTAGCCTACTAATAATCAATAATCAAGTAACGGGACTTCCCTGGTGGTCCCGTGGGTAGGACTCTGAGCTCCCAAAGCAGGGAGCCTGGGTTCGATCCCTGGTCAGGGAACTAGATCCTGCATGCATGCCACAACTAAGATCCTTCGTGCCGCGACTAACACCCAGCACAGCCACAAAATAAATAATAAATGAATAAATATTTTTTAAAAATCAAGTAACTACCCCTTACTAAATGCCTACATTAGGAGAGAGGCACAGTACTAAGCACATTATATGAAATACTTAAATGTCAATAAAGCCAGTAAGATAAGCATTCTTTTTTTTTTTTATTTGGCCGTGCCACGCAGCATGGATCTTAGTTCCCTGACCACGGGCTGAACCCATGTCCCTGCATTGGGAGCACGGAGTCTTAACCACTGGACAGCCAGGGAAGTCCCAAGATAAGTATTCTTTTTTTTTTTTTTTGCGGTACGCGGGCCTCTCACTCTTGTGGCCTCTCCCGTTGCGGAGCACAGGCTCCGGACAGGCAGGCTCAGCGGCCATGGCTCACGGGCCCAGCCGCTCCGCGGCATGTGGGATCTTCCCGGACCGGGGCACGAACCCATGTCCCCTGCATCAGCAGGCGGAGTCTCAACCACTGTGCCACCAGGGAAGCCCTCAAGATAAGTATTCTTGATCCTAGTTAACAGGTGAGAAGATGAAGCCTCAGAGAAGTTAAATAACACCTGGTTTACTAAATACAGGAGTGTTCACAACGCAACTTCTCACTGATGTGTTCCATCAGAGGGGATATTGTATCGCTGCCCCCTCAGGTCAGTAAAAGGACGAGAGATGTACTTACACTGTAAGACAATTTACCTTTCTCCTTTGGCTCTGGAGCAAGGGGAATACTCTATGGGGTCTTACCCACAGAGGAGATTTTTTTCATTACTTAACAGTAAAAGGATTCTTATTTTCCTCTGAGTAACAGGCACAAAGGGATAGATCATATAATACAGTATGAATGTAATATCGTGTAAATCATAACAATGCTACTAGTGAACCCTAGCAAAAAATGCCATTAGTTTTGAAACTCGGAAAGATACATACAGAAGGACAGTGATTTCATATCCCATGTTGCAAATTCAGTTAATAAAACTGGGATCCCAGCTTACACGGTGGTATCTATGGTGACCAGTTCAGTGCATATAGAATTGCATGGATCCTAAGACAAGCTATGAATAGAGATATAAGTGTGGGTCTCAAAAATAAAGAGATAAAGCTATATATTATTTATGTTGTTCCTAGGACATTTTGTAGATATAAAGAAGAGAAGAGGGATACAGTCAGGGAAATTTGAAAACAACGTATCAATTCCTAATTTATTCCTAGTAAATAAAAAATAAGGACATTGACATCTCTGTTAATAGAGCTGTTTGACTGCTCAGTGGCCGAGTCTGGATCCCAATCAGAGTCACAAGGTCACACACAAAGATGACTAACATTCCAGAACAGAGTGCACCATGATAGCATGTAGTAAACAGAGCACACTAGCTCCCAGAATCCTGGAACTGAAAAAAATACAATACATAGATTTAAAATTACACTCTCTACAACTAGAATTTCAATCCTGGCTCTGCCATTTGTTAGCTGTGATCCCAGACAAGTTACATACATCCTCTTTGCCTCTATTTCTTCATCAGTGAAATGGGAATAAAAACAAAGGGTATTTGAGAGGTATTAATACATAATAATGTGGAAAGTATGGAGGACTCAATGAGCAATTCCCTTAAATTTATACTGAAAGGGGATTTTATACCAGTTAATAAAAGAGCAGAAATACACTAAAAATCACAGAGGTAGTCACATTTTGGGAAAGACTGTTGAACATCTCACTTTCTTGATATGTCCAAATTGGGCACCACAGTGATGCTAGCCTGTTGAACTCACATTGCTGAAACATCTGTTATTTGGCATCTTACTTTGCCTTGTGAAGGCAACACCCATGGAAAGGTTTTCTAAAATGCTGACAATACTCAGTCTAGTTCTCACCAAAGGAGAAGCGAAACTAATTTAGAAGACTACAACTAGTTTGCACCCTTTCTAATATAAATGCAATGACTTTGCACTTTTCATCTTCCAGAAAACAAAAACCAAACATTTATGCTCTCTTCTGAAAATGCCAAGAAACCAGTATAATCCAGTGAAAGGAAATCTAAAAGTGGTATGCACAAAACATTTCCAATGTGGACAAGCATTTACCACCTTACTCTGCCTAAATGATTAAGCCTCATTTACAAACCATCAGCTGTTCCATCCCTCTCTTCCCTCGTTACCAACAAAACACCCTTCTACTTCAACTGTACCTTGCTTATATATAAGAATTTTGAGAACCAGTATTCATTCATATAATTGGGAAAGGAACCAAAGCAATTTATATTTTCATTCCTCATTGCAAAATAAGAATGCCACAAACCAGTTCGTGGAGAGCCCAGCTGAGAAAGTGCAAAAGCATGAGTAGGAAAATCCATTTTTGTTTGAGATGATACATGAACGACAAGTCAAGAAGCATGACATTTAGTAACACAGCACCGGTCACAGCTATTTGTTGTTGGTAACCATGCCCCTCACACCTTTACATCTGAGAAATGTTAGAGCACGCTGGGAAAAATGAATTCGATAAGTACAATGCCTGTGTTATAAAGAGCTTTTGTCTGTTCTTCTCAAACTAGGCTATCACAAATATTTGCATTGCATGAGCTAGACCAAAGTATTCTGCCGTCAAAATTTTTAAAATAGCACTCTTTTTAATTCTTAGTGGGGGATGGGGTAGAGGAAGCCAGTAGAATTTTTGTGATTTAAGGTTTTCTCCTATAAGATGTTAATTTCAAGATCCTGGAGATATGTAAGACGACAGCTTATAGGAAGGAAACTTTACAACTTATAACATCTAATAGCATCAACCAACAGGTACTCTAGTGATGAAAGAGCTTGATGGAAAAGATAAAGAAGTAAAAACTGGGTATAAAGTAAAGGTCCCTTTACTTTCGCAGGTATCCAAAGTCTTCATAGTGGTACTTTCTTCCAGACAGTCCTAGAACTTGCTGAAACAGAAACACTGCTCCCAGCAAGGCCTTAGCAGGGAAGGTCGCAGCCCCTTTAACTGGTATATTTACAACTTAAGATAGTCCCTTTCTGGGGCTCAGTGATGAGTTATTCATCATATCATACATGTATGTGAAAAGATTTCAATGTCTAATAACAATAATAATTTCATATTTTAAAAATTAACACAAATATCTTACAGCCATTAAAAATAAAATGACAAGACATTAGGTAATAATAACTACTATTTTAAAAATATGCGAAAAAAACAGAAAGACATTTTTGTCTATCTGTAGGACAGGATTTTTTAAAATGCTTTTTGAACTTTTTGAATTTCCATAATGGATGTGATTTACTTTAAAAAAATTATTTCCAGAGGACTAAATATTAATTCTCACCTTTACTTGTGATTTACTCTTCAAATAAGTAAAAATGAAATTTAAAAAAGGGACAGGGGCTCCCCTGGTGGTGCAGTGGTTAACAATCTGCCTGCCAATGCAGGGAACGGGACACGGGTTTGAGCCCTGGTCCGGGAAGATCCCACACGCCGCGGAGCAACTAAGCCCGTGCACCACAACTACTGAGCCTGCGCCCTAGAGCACGCAAGCCACAACTACTGAGCCCGTGTGCCACAAATACTGAAGCCCGCGCGCCTAGAGCCCGTGCTCCACAAGAGAAGCCACTGCAATGAGAAGCCCGTGCACCGCAACGAAGAGTAGCCCCCGCTCACCGCAACTAGAGGAAGCCCGTGCGCAGGAACGAAGACCCAAAGCAGCCAAAAATTAATTAATTAATTGATTGATTAATTAATTAAAATAAAAAATAAAAAGGGACAGCTATTTTTTAAAATCTATTAAAAAATAGCTGAGCTTTAAAAAAATTACTAACCTCAAACTGAATAAAGGCTGATAAACAAAAAAACCCCACTTTTATCATTTCTCAAATTGCTAACATAGTCGTTTAAATAAAAACCATGTTCCCTAGTTTTTTCCTGATATGAGAGTTTGGCTATTGGACCTATGGACATCCATCTTCCCCACCAGCTACCCCACCAAGCAACTTCAGGACAGTTGGCCACACAGGGCATAGTTTAAACAATGCACAGGGCTTCCCTGGTGGCGCAGTGGTTGAGAGTCTGCCTGCCGATGCAGGGGACACGGGTTTGTGCCCCGGCCCGGGAAGATCCCACATGCCGTGGAGCGGCTGGGCCCGTGAGCCATGGCCGCTGAGCCTGCGCGTCCGGAGCCTGTGCTCCGCAATGGGAGAGGCCACAACAGTGAGAGGCCTGTGTAATGCAAAAATAATAATAATAATAAAAAAATAAAAAATAAACAATGCACAGTCATAACAAATTGAAGGCATAATGATTAAACCATCAAAAACACTTTCCAACGATTCCTTGACCCACATGGATCGATCTTATCTGTCAATCCCAATCCACTGTCCACTTCACCACACTCAGTTTAGATTCTGTGGTCCAACTTTGTGATCAATTCCTTGCCAGTAATCTTCATCTGCCTTGACCCTCTCTTCTGCCACTGCACCAGCCTGGCAATCAATACAGGTTCAACCTAACTATTTGCAATAGTTATACATATATTTGATGAAGTGAAACCAAAACATTTTAGCTCTTACGAAGATGATCTATCCTTTAGCTGAGTAGCTCTAAGTACATGAACACCTAGCAATTTTCTGGAAATTACTTAGCTGGAGAATATGCTATTTCATTGACAATGTAACACATAAACGGAACAAGACTACATACACTATGAACAAAATTTAAAACAAAAATCTGAGTGTAATTACTTGGCATTCCCAAAGGAGGCTTTTCCTTACAAATTCATTCAGAGAGAATGGCTTCTCTCTCAAATGCATGGATGCCATGGTGGGTAAAACCTCTGAGAAGGAGGCAGGATAAGTCCCTGAGGTGGCTGGGAATGGTACCCTCTGTTCATTCTGGGTTGATGGGTCTAGAAAAAAGCAACCATGGTGTTCTCTTAGAAACCTCCTGAGCAGGCCTGGGATCTGGACCTGCCTGCCCTCCGGGGGATGCCTGGTAGAGAGACAATCCTGAAAGATGCTAACATACATAGCGTGTATCAAAAGGAGACTAGAGGCTACAGCGCACAACTTACGAAAGAAAGAGGCAGAAGACTGGTACTGCAGTCAAGGGACAAGGGGGAGAAGGGCATGTCCTAGAATCATCCGTATGCCATCTCCTCTGAACTCCAATGTAGGGAATAATGTTCAGGATAAACTCTTTTTGTTATCAAAAGGATGACTAGAATTTTGAGCCAATTTTTCAATAACATGCACATTTTGTCTAACAAGTTATGCAATGGACCCATGAGTAACCTAAAACAGTGTATTGAGGAGGGAGGTGGCAGTAGCCCACCCTTGTCACCGACAGACCCACAACTGTAAACCATCAATGCAATCAACTAGAGTGGACAAGTGACTTAACCAGTGCATACTTTCCCACCTGTAAGCTCAAATAATTCTAGAACCCTGGATTTGAAGAACAAGAACCCCAAATCCAGTCCCAGAAAACATAACTCAAAGAACACAAACCCATACAAGAAAACAGCACGGGATAGAACGACTACAAAATACTGAAATCGAATTTAGGAGAGAAACTAGCAGATTAACAGATTTCTGCATTTTCTTCATCACCACGCCAAAGTGTACACACATGCCCATACATGTCCACTCAGATCCACGTGCAGACCAAAACTTCTGCCCCATGACATCACTGTTTTCCTCACTCTGCATCAAGAGCATACTTTTCTCTCATCTTATAGCCAGATCAGACAGATCGGTACATTATAGGATCAACGGGTTGCTTGTAATCAGTCTTGTCTGAGAGGTATAAGAGGATCCATCCATAGTGTGGTGTAAAATGTAGTCAGTAAGGGGCATGGTGGCTAAGTTGCCATTAACTACCTGGGAGCTTGGTGGAGAACCCTGTGTTCTCTCCGGGCTCTCATCTGTAAGTTGAAGGGCTGAGTCCAGGATGACCCTCCCGCTCTCATTCTTAGATGCTCACCCAGGGACCAAACACACCTTTCTTTCTCATCTCATCTCATCTCACTTCCATATACGCCCCCCTAATAATTCCCAATTTATCCGTAACTCCAGGAACTGACGCCAGCGGACAGAGCTGAACTGCCATAGCCTGTCCGAGTTTTCCTCCCTGAAATCAAAGAGCTAAGCTCCAGACCTGAAAAGGAAAAGAAAATCCCAAAGACAAGACTCTACCTTCAGAGAACTTGCAAATCATGGTCCCATACGTCTGTAATGAGGGAATGTTGAGAGAATGAAGACCAGTCAGAAAACTGAGCCTCAATTTACTGCTCATTTCCAGGTGACTTTGGCATTGTTTCTTGATAAACAGAAAGGAGAATTTCTAGGATTATTTCAAGTTGAGATGGTGGCACCCGACCAGCACCTTGATGATCACCGGCTTATACTTTCCCCAACTCAAGTATCGGGCGGGGGTCGGGGGTCGGGTCAAGCCATGATCAATCCAGGAAGGCAAGGCTCTTTCAAGCAGTCTCTGAATAAAAGCAGGTGTAAGCATCATTATGAACACACATGATGATTTTAGGCTTCTATCCAAGCAGCAGTACAAGTTTGCAAGACTTGACAAGACCAGCATACAAACAAGTATCAACATCACCTTTTAAAAAAGTACGGTCTAAGACACAAAGAGTACTGAAGAAGCAGAACTACAAAATAAACAACTAATGAGCCACACCTTGGGATGAAAAATCCAAGAATTCTTCATAATACTCCCACCCTGCATTCAACCGTTCATCCGTATTTTCTTCTCCATGTTTACACCAGCTCCTCAGCCCAAGATCTAATACTTAACTTTGTAACATGGTATCATTTATAATAAAATTACTTACAGCATTTTATTATTTAAATTATTATTCTTCCTTTGGTTTCTAGAAACATTTTTGTTCATAATTCTAACATTAACTAGGGCACATGAACTCTGGTCCTTTAAGAAGAAATATGACAAACACCTTAAGTCACTCATACAAACACACACATACACACACACACACACACACACACCAAAAGAAGACATTGCCATTTGGCAATCTTAATGTCACACGGATTTTTCTTCCAGAGAAAAAGATTCAGTCAATACTTTTTTCTTCCCTAGCACAGCTGGTTTTTAAATGGCATTATAAAGCAGATGGAATGCTAATAACCAAAAGCCAGAGGGCTGATTAGGCTGTTTGCAATCTGTGCTTCACAAATAAAGAACTGTTCCAGAAAAGCAAAGATCACTTAAAATGAATTGTATTCAATAAAGAGCTTCAGTAGGGACACCAGGGCTAGCTATTATTGATTGCCATAAAATTCTCTGGCAAAGGAGAAATGCAGCCTTGTCAGAGATTTCTCCTGGCATGGAAGGACTGACTCAGTTGAACTCTGGGTCGGCTTATTTGGTGAGCCGCTGCAGCACGCATGAAACTCCCTGTGCACGTGTATTAACTGAATGGATGCACATGTCACTCCATTAATCAGATGTTCAGTAAAGTGCTTCTGTGCCAGGAGAAGGCCAGGCTCATGAGGAAACAAAGGTCTGAACCCAGGTTCATGTCCTCACAAATGAAAGAGGGAAGGATCACTTGTAAGGCACATCACCTCGTCTCTCTCTGAAGCATCTAAAAAAGTTGTTTTATTCAGTCACGAATCGCTGGTCCGTAGCGTGGTCTGTTCATTCCGAGCCTCCCTTCTACCTCTGCTTCACTCTGAGCAGATGTGTGTACGCTCTTTTCCAGATTCTCACCTGAGCAGCCAGTGAGGCAAGACCCAGGGCAGAGCTGATGCTTCTTGGAGGCGTGACGGACATCCACCCACCCACTCTGCATGCTATGAAGGACAGTAGCTCAGATGTGACTGAAAGACCCTTCTGGCCCATGTGCACAAATTATTCCAGAATGCCTGAAATTCCGCTCACTGGACTAACTCCTTGGCCAAGGCAGGGTCTTCTTTGCAGCGGTCTCCCTGCCCTGTGCACTGCCATTCTCTCCTTCCGGTGACTGGTGTCCCCTCCCATCAGAGGGCAGCGTGGGCTTCCCACTGCTGGCTGTACCACTCAGGCCTCACCACTCCAGTCACCAGCAACGCCTTAGACCAGAATCCCTGCACCTTGGCCCCTGCTGCAGACTAACCGAAACTGAATTTCTGTGGTGGAGCCCACTCCTCTGTCGTTTTTGGTTTTGGTTTTTCAATGATGGTAAAATAAACATAAAATTACCGTCTTAACCATTTTGAAGTGTATGGTTCGGTGGCATTAAGTACATTCACGTTGCTGTGCAACTATCACCACCATCCATCTCCAGAGCTCTTTCCATGTTGCAAAACTGAAACTCTGTACCCATTTAATAATCACTCATCATTCTACTTTCTGCCTCTAAGCACTTCACTACTCTAGGTACCTCATAAAAGTGGAATCTTATTTGTCGTTTCATGACTGAGTTATTCACCCATGAACCTGAAGGTTCATCCACGTTGAAGCATGAAACAGGATTTCCTTCCTTTTTAAGGCTGAATAATATTCCACTGTATGTGCAGACCACCTTTTGTGTATCCATTCTTCCACCTTTTCTGTATCCATTCTTCCACTGGTAAACACATGGGTTGCTTCTACCTCTTGGCTGTCATGAATAACCCTCCCATGAACACGGGTTTACAAAAATCTCTTTGAGTCCCAGCTTTCAATTCTATTGAGTACACACCATGAAGCTGAATTGTTGGGTCATACGGTAATTCTGTTTGTAACTTTTTTTTTTGAGGAACTACCACACTGTTTTCCTAGCAGCTGCATCATTTATTCTGTAGTTTTTAAGATGTTCCAGGATGTCTGTGATGAGAATGAGAACGTGGAAAACCAGTGCTGGGCCCGTTAGAACAATTTCCATCCTATTAACTCTGAAAACAGCCCAAGTTGGTACTTACAGTTTAATATGGGCCCCCTGAAGATAATATTTCAACCAAAAAGGAAAGAAAAGTGTAAACCAGGATTAAGAGAATTTAAAATGAACTTTTGCTTTTGAGTCACACTTCAAAAACAGCACAGCCAGCCTAAGATCTAAATTCTTTATTGTCCACAACAGACAGGAGAAAGTAATCAGCACCAAGCATACAATTTATACAATTTATATCTGTGATTAGCCATTCTATGTCTGATTTATGGATCTGGGGTAGATGGGTACCAATTTATTTTGCCTCTACAGAGCTCTATGCATGAAGTGTAATTACAAATTTCTTTGCCTTTTCTGTGGTGTGTAATTAAAATCACAACCTTCTTGGAGACTTGGAACAGGATGCTTTCTTGTCCTTTATTCTTCCCTCAAAATAAAAATAGATGCCAAATAGAGTTTCATATTATATGCAAAATAAGCCCACTGGTTCCAGCCACATAACTCTTGGAATCACTACTTTTACCTGATGAAACAACCAGTGTCAAGATGATAGTAATTCCAAAAAAATCTGGAGTTTTATATGCTTAAATTATATCACCTTTCTGTTGTGTCACATCACATTATTGTATCAGTAATATAGGCTTTAGCTAATGCAAAGAAAAACTTCCCTGAATGTATACTTCACAGAGCTAGATATATGAATTTTCTTGCAGGTAAATTAATTTCAATAAATGCCAAGAAACTTAAAGTGCTTTGGCAAAGACAGATGGCTTTTATGCTGGCTTGGGAAAACCACGGCTTTGAATGAAAGCAGAGCCGCAGACCATCCATTCAGGCCCCTTGCTGGGGTCTTGCCCAAGTGCAGTGCTAAGGCTCACCCCGGGGGGTTCCTCCCAGCTCTACGCACCTGCAGGATTCTCACGCCCTCCCCAGGGCCTGCTCCAGCCCTGCCCGCCTTCCACCTCCTGCTCTAGTGCATGCGGCCTTGGCTTCTATCTGTGGCTTCCTTGTATGGACTTCTGTGAGCCTGCTTCACATCTTACCTCCCAAATTCTACTGAATGTTTCATGAAGGAAAGCAAACCTCGAAGTTTTTTTCTGTTACGTCTTATTTTACTATCTCCTCATTCCTGCCCACCCCGACCCTGAACACACACACACACACACACACACACACACACACACACACACACACACATCTGAATGCTGGAACTGGACAGAAAAAAAAGAAAAAAAAAACTGGGTATGTTGAGTAATAGGAAAGCTAGAGAGCATTGTTTTTTTATGGTTGTAAACATCTCTTTTTTCATTATACAATGAAGACACAGACATGTGAAAAAATGTTGGAAAAGGGAGAAAAAGGTGAAAACACTACCACAGCCCCATCACCCTAACTCCCCAACCGTGTAAGAATCAGAGAATATTTCCTCCTGCCTTCCGGCCTACGCCTGGATTCATTTCTTAGCTGGTATCATACTTCCCTCGCTCTGTTCAGAGAGTGTATGAATTTTTCTTGTGTCTCGAGTCTCTCTTTAGACTCTCCTCTCAAAAGCTTCTCTGCTACCGCCTCTTCCTTGCAGGTGTTTTCTGGGGCTCATCTCTGCTCTCTGTGTAAGCTAATCTCATCCCCATGACTACTGCCACACTGGTACCTGCAGTTTCCAAACCATGTGCGCAGCTGCCCTGACGTCACAGCCAGTGCACAGATGCACTGTGGGATGCATTAAATTTCGGAGGGAAACACAGCCATGTTCAACACTTGTTGAACACTGTGCAAAATACGAGCTTGAGGTAGCTCCTGGTTTCAACATGAGATCACTTACATTCCCTTGGATGATGTCATTTTTTCAAAGTGGGGTCCTGAGAAGTAGTTGTGAGAAAAAGCAAGATTTGTACAAAAATCAAGGTGGAACAAGAAATGGTGTCCCATCTGTTTCCAATGCTTGAGAAGCTGTGCAGTATCCAATGGTACACACATCCCATTGCTAAGTTTTCTCCAGGGAAACAGAACCAGTAGAGTGTGTGTGTGTGTGTGTGTGTGTGTGTGTGTGTGTGTGTGTGTGTGTGTGTGTGTGTGTGTGTGTGTGTGTGTGTGTGTGTGTGTGTGTGTGTGTGTGTGTGTGTACAGAGAGAAAGAGACTGATTTTAGGAATTGGTTCATGCCATTGTAGGGGTGAGCAAGTCCCAAGTCTGCAAGGCAGGCCAGCAGGCTGGGGATGTCGTGAAGAGCTGGTGATGCAGCTGAGTCTGAAGACAGTCTGGAGGCAGAATTCCCTCCTCCTCCAGAGATCCTGGCTGTTCTCTTAAGGCCTCAGGAAGATTGGATGAGGCCCACCCACATTATGAAGAGTAATCTGCTTTTCTGAAGGTCTACCGATTCAAACGTTAATCTCATATAAAAATTACCTTCACAGCAGCATCCAGACTGGTGCTTGACCAAATAAATACATGGATACTATGGCCAAGCCAAGTTGGCACATAAAATTAACCATCACTTAAGAATGAAAAAGATATACGTATTTCCTTTCAATGTGTACAATTATATTTTCAATCGGCCACTAAATTGTTAGGACATAAATTCTAATTAAGTTGTATGGACTCTACTGCCTAAATGAACAGAGCTGTTAGGTATTTCTTTTGGCCTAGGGGCACTGAGAATATCGTGAACAGAAAAAGCTTAAGAACGCACCTATATGCTTTGTGACCACCTAGAGGGGTGGGATAGGAAGGGTGGGAGGGAGATGCAAGAGGGAGGAGATATGGGGATATATGTATATGTATAGCTGATTCACTTCGTTATAAAGCAGAAACTAACACACCATTGTAAAGCAATTATACTCCAATAAAGATGTTTAAAAAAAAAAAAAAAAAAGAACGCACCTATACATTGATGGCTGCAGTCCAGCCTGTATTCCCCAAATCCAGACATACATATTCTAAATGTTTGTGAATATACATGTGTCCTAAATGCACTTCAATATACAGGTAGATTCTAGGGACTTCCCTGGTGGCACAGTGGTTAAGAATCTGCCTGCCAGTGCAGGGAACATGGGTTTGAGCCCTGGTCCAGGAAGATCCCACATGCCGCGGAGCAACTAAGCCCGTACACCACAAATACTGAGCCTGCACTCTAGAGCCCACGAGCCACAACTACTGAGCCTGCATGCCACAACTACTGAAACCCGCACACCTAGAGCCCGTGCTCCGCAACAAGAGAAGCCACCGCAATGAGAAGCCCGCGTACCTCAACGAAGAGTAGTCCCCGCTCGCCACAACTAGAGAAAGCCCGCGCAGCAACGAAGACCCAACACAGCCAAAAATAAAATAAATTTCGCGCAGCAACGAAGACCCAACACAGCCAAAAATAAAATAAATTTATTAATTAATTTAAAATATATATATATATATACATGTAGGTTCTAAATTCATGTCAATATACATGTATATTCCAAAGAGGAGAATTTCCACAGTTACCTCACCTCAAATATTCCTAAACTCAATTTCTTATTTCCTCCACGAAATCTACTGTCAGTCTGACTTCCAACAAAGTTTTTTGTTGTTGTTGTTGTTGTTTTGCGGTACACGGGCCTCTCACTGTCGTGACCTCTCCCATTGCAGAGCACAGGCTCCAGATGCGCAGGCTCAGTGGCCATGGCTCACGGGCCCAGCCGCTCCGCGGCATGTGGGATCTTCCCGGACCGGGGCACGAACCCGTGTCCCCTGCATCGGCAGGCGGACTCTCAACCACTGCGCCACCAGGGAAGACCACCAACAAAGTATTTTTTAATCCTCACCACTCTTCCTCCCCATTAACTATCCAGTCCACCCGCATCATGGCACTCTCTTGAAGCAGTATAATACAATGATTTTTACCTATGTCACAAATTATGGGCTTATAATTTTTTAGTGGATAATGCTTATTTTTCACTTCTTCCCTGTCTTCGTATTTAGAAAAAGCAGTCAAGATAGTTTAGAGACAGTACTCAGCCTGGTGATAAATAAGGATTCTTTTTAAGGGAAATTCTCCTTGATTTAGAAAACAACAACACTCTAAAATACTGCCTCTATGAAACATTCTGAAGGCAGAAATTTCACGAAAGTGAGCCTTGATATGCTGAGGCCATCCCCTACTCATGAACTTGAGCACCGCCCACTGACCCCCCGCGCCCGCCCTCCCTCCGTTCTAGTGATGAGCCCAGCCCCACCCAAAGAGCTGAGTCTGTGGGTGGCTTACAAGACAAGTGTAACATTTGACCTTATAAAGCAAAAACCAAAGGCAGAAAATGCTGAAAAAAAGAAAAAACCCAAACCAAAACATTCATTTTAACTGTTTTCCCCCGAGAGCATGAGCATCTTTGAGTGAAAGATAGTAAATTATTACTGTACAAAAAACTTTGATTGAAAACTCTCTCTTTCACTTATTTCTCATAATTAAAGCTGGAAACCACTAGAAGTTATTTCCTCTATTATTTCATTTTTGTTGGCAATATCTGCTCTATTGAATAAAGATGTGTTCCATGATGCATAATAATATTTATGGAACTGCACTCCTGAGATACCAAGGCAATGTGATTTTTCCCTCTCAAGGAGGGGAACTTGTTATTCATTGTGGGCAGTAGGTTTGCCATTTAAAAGAAGCCAACCCATACCATTTGCAGCAACATGGAAGGACCTAGAGATTATCATCCTGAGTGAAGTTAAGTCAGACAGAGAAAGACAAATATCATATGATAACCCTTATATGTGGAATCTAAAAGAAGGGTACAAATGAACTTATCTGTAAAACAGAAATAGAGTTACAGATGTAGAAAACAAACTTATGGTTACCAAGGGGTAAGGCGGAGGGGGGAGGGATTAACTGGGAGATTGGGATTGATATACACACACTACTATATATAAAATAGGTAACTAGTAAGGACCTACTGTGTAGCACGGTACTCTGCAATGACCTATATGGGAAAAGAATCTTAAAAAGTGTGGATATATGTATATGTATAACTGATTCACTTTGCTGTACACTTGAAACTAACCCAACACTGTAAATCAGCCATACTCCGATAAAAATTTTTAAAAATAAATAAATAAAATAAAAGAAGCCAACCCATTCAAATGGGGCTTCTGGCTCCAGCTGAGTGAATGCTGCTATCACCAGCCCTCAGGATACCTAAAGAAGTAGGCAGCCCTGTAAAAAATTCAGTATTCTAGTGAAAACAAACATCAAAAGGCTAAAAATAAACGATAACTCAGAGAAAGTCCATAAAATATTTGATTAATGCTAAAACCCAGGAAGTATTATAGTCTGAATGTATTTATCCAATAGAAAAACAAGTTCGCACTATGAGATTTACAATGAAGGCAGCAAGAAATAAATAAACTCAAAACTGGGGCTTTGGGGATGAGCAACAAACATGATGTAAAAACACATCTGACAAAGGAACACCACAGTGAAACGTATTTATATTTCTCTGTGAAAGTACTTTCTTGGTTTATTCTCCTTGGCCAATGTATACACTTTTGGACAATGAACTAGGGGAAAACCTACAGGCTGACTTGTATATTACAGTATTTTTTCATATACGAATTTCTCCACTCAGTCGACATTTATAATAATTTATAATTCCAGCATTTTCTAGACTACACAATCTCACCAGCCCCCGAGACAGAGTAAACATAACCTGATTTTTCCAACACTATTGCTAAAAATAAAAGGACCACACAGTCAGTATCTCACGCCTAAGAACCATTGGAACAGGCAGTTTTCTTTAAATTCATTTCATTCAAAGCCTTTGGAAAATTAGCAATTCTCCATGGAAGACCACAAAATACTGGAACGAGAAGGGAGATACGCGGGCATCTAGTCACTGGCTTGGAAATATATTATTTTTTTAAAATTTACAATGTTGTCTTAGTTTCAGGTGTACAGCAAAGTGATTCAGTTATACATATGTATACATACATACATATATATATATATTTCAGATTCTTTTCCATTATAGGTTATTACAAGATATTGAATATAGTTCCCTGTGCTATATAGCAGGTCCTTGTTGTTTATCTATTTTATATATAGTCGTGTGTCTATGTTAATCCCAAACTCCTAATTTATCACCCCCTCCTTCCCTCTTTGGTAACTGTAAGTTTGTTTTCAATACCTGTGAGTCTTACAAAACAGAAACAGACTCACAGATCTATCATTGTATCATTTTTTTAGATTCCACATAAAAGTGATATCATATGATATTTGTCTTTCTCTGATTTACTTCACTTAGTATGATAATCTCTAGGTCCATTCATGTTGCTGAAAATGTACTATTTTTAAAAAAATCTGAGCTGGGAAGCTCTCCTCTTGGTAGGTAAAAGTGATGACATTTTGGTTGAAGAAGCGGGTGGGGTCAGGGGCTTCCCTGTCTTCTCAGGTTGCCCTCCGCCCCAGTCTGCAAGAACAAAGAACCATTGAAGGGAAATGGGGTGCATTCTGAAGCCATTTTGATGGTCTTTTCTAGAAGGAGAGCATCAGGAGTTGATGGCGTCAGCTAGGCATGGACACAGGGTATTTGGGGAACAAGTCTACTCCGTACTGTAAAGTAAGTTCAAGAACATTCAGAATTTCAACCGCTTAGTATTTTGAAGTGTAATGTTGAAGTTTATGGTCAAATCCATTACCTCACACAGGGTGACAACTCATCCTGGTTTGCCCAGGACTTCCCCAGTATGAAAACTGGAAGTCCCATGTCCCGGGAACCCCCTCTCTGCTGACAAACGGGGGACAGGGCAGTTAGATACTCTACCCTCCACATAATACTATAAAATCGCCCCTGCTGGCAGCTGACCTCACTTTGAAGTGCCTCCAACCACAGCCATCCAGCAACCGATGAAGAGCCCAGACTGAGGGATACCTGTTGGAGTAGACGCATTACCTAAAGCAGATGAAGGAAACCTGGTATTTCCTACATCATCAGGATGTGTACTGAACATATGAAAAGCACTAGCTGCAGATGTTCTAGACTGGGCTCCACCTCATCTTTAGGTAGAAAGGGATACCCAAAGCGTTTAAAGAAAGCATTTTCAGTTTAGTAGATAACTATCTTCTTTACTGTCATCATTACATCAGATCTCTTTTAGATAAACTCCTTTTACCCACTATTAGATAATATCACGATAAACTTTGCAGTTACCGTTTAAATGATCAAAAGTTAAAATCATCGCAAATAACAAAATATGTTTAGTATAATCTGATACTGTTTCACTGTGCATGTTTTTAAAATACTTAACTCCCATTCTGGCAACAGACAAAACGACAATTGTTTCCATCAGTGGATATCTCACTTGAAAACATACTAAGACTCAGAGCCCAGGGGCAGGAGATCCAGCTGACGTGCTGAGTCAAGGCAGGATGCGAACAAATCTGCCCCCTGTGAAAACAGAGAAGTGCTGTTTTCAGGATTCACCAAAGCTTCACCTCTTCCTTTCAAACAGTCTCCAACACCCAGGATCACTCTCTAGAAATGAGGTGGAAAAGCATGTAGTTTGCCCTGTGTTCTATCTCCTCTAACCACAGGATTTCCTCTTTTGAAGCAGATCTGACAAAGACAGAGAAGAATTCCTGTTTGTCCTGGTAATCCTGTGAAACGCTTGGGCTCGTTTTCACCTTTGAAAAACACCCACTCTCTGCCTCAAATTTGGTTCTCCCTTTCTTTAAGATAGCAGCACTGATTTTCTGCAGTTATCTTTTTCTTTTTTTGTTTTTTTGCAGGACGCGGGCCTCTCACTGTTGTGGCCTCTCCTGTTGCGGAGCACAGGCTCTGGACGCGCAGGCTCAGCGGCCATGGCTCACGGGCCCAGCCGCTCCGCGGCATGTGGGATCTTCCCGGACCGGGGCACGAACCCGTGTCCCCTGCATCGGCAGGCGGACTCCCAACCACTGCGCCACCAGGGAAGCCCTGCAGTTATCTTTAACATCAGTAGCTGAGGCAACTGCTCCTGACTGCTTTGTACCACCTTCTCCTCTTTGTAAGGTTCCTGTACGTTGCATCCCTCCCCGCACCTTTAACCTTTTCCACACCCCTTCCTTTCTCTGCATTAGCCTTTCAGAGATGGTTCTGGGTATTGCTGGGTCCCTCAGTGCTAAAAATGGTCAACATTAAGGCTAGATGAAGAGCCACCCAAAAGACACACATGGGTTCCCGGGTAAACAACAGGCTTGTTTTGTAGAGAGCAGACGTGATCAAATAACACATCTGAACCTCCATCAACAACCACGGGAGCTAAATGGAACTGCAGCAGGGCTGCTTCCACACACAAACTGTGCTTGCAGCACCTGTGAAAGTGCCTCCCTGGACAGATGACACAACTTTGCCGAGCTAAGGGGTTATTCCTCTGTAAAATGGTCCTGAGCTGCTGCTTAACTGCCCCGCCCCAGGGGTCTTCACCCTGTTATCAAGATGCTTACATTTCAGGCAGAAATGTTAGCACAGATAGTGGGGCTAGTCCTCTGCAGAGCCACGCAGTGGGTGCCCTTCATTTTATAACATGTACACAGACCTAGAGGAGGAGGTGCATAAGGCTGAACAAGGCAGTAAGGATTTATTTTCTAAATGAAAGTATGGAATAACAGGTGTTTTTGAAGCTCCCTTGCTGAGGATTGCCTTTCAGATGCGCATAAGGTTGGCCCCATCGTTCCCAAGGACGCCCACCAAAACCATTACAGCAGCTCTGTAAACCAACACTCAGCTCCAGTATTATGGCCTGTAACCTTTAGCCTGATGGCAGTTCCAAGCTGGGCACTGTCATCTGATGAGAAAACCCCCATCCAAAGAATCCTCTCTCACAAGGCTGTTTCACCAGGTTTCTACAAAACAGTCAAAATGAACACAGTTCTGCAGGTGGTACCCAAAGAAGCAAAACAATCATTCTCTAAATCTTACCCCGTTCTGTAGAAGGGCACCTGACATGAAAACACACCAGAGATTCCTATCGACTTCGTACTGAAAAGTTCCATTTGGCTCTAAACCCAGGCAGCTTTAGCAACACAACCCACTGATATTTCCACTTCCTTTCCTCTTAATTGGACTGTTGATGAGCCGCACACTCAACATTAATGGGCTCTTCTGACCACAGTCACACCGCTCACCCTGTAATAAGAGCATTTGATCACCAGGCTATTCTTCCCACTCCTGCCAACGAGAGCACTCCATCCTGCGCTAATATCAGTGCTTGCCAGCAGACGGAACGCCAGCTTCACTCTCAGCTCTACTGACGACCAGGGCGCCCAGCACTGTCCTCAGAGAAACATTTATAAGTCTACCCTCCCAAGTTCCCTGCAAATCAACTGCAAAACTGCAAAATATGTCCCAGTTTCCTGTTGATCTTCTTCAAGAGGTTCATCGGAGGAGATGATGGAGGGAAGGAGAACACTGGTGGTGCTAAATTTCCCTTCTCATGTTATTAAACCAAGTCTCTCTTACCAGTTTCCACACCTGGCATATTCATTTTTTTTTTTCCCCCGGTACGCGGGCCTCTCACTGTTGTGGCCTCTACCGTTGCAGAGCACAGGCTCCGGATGCGCAGGCTCAGCGGCCATGGCTCACGGGCCCAGCCGCTCTGCGGCATGTGGGATCTTCCCGGACCGGGGCACGAACCCGTGTCCCCTGCATCGGCAGGCGGACTCTCAACCACTGCGCCACCAGGGAAGCCCACACCTGGCATATTCTTAAATGCTGGTTTGCAGAAAATCTATGACTTGGGGTTCCACTTTAACTTTCCCACAGCAGAAAACATATTCAGCCTTCCAGGCGCTTCTATTTATATCCATTTTTCCTGAAATGACTTGTGGGTTGGCCCCCATTAGCTGGAATCTTCTTGCTTTTGTGCCAAAAGGCTCCGTGTGGGAGCAGACATCCTGGGCATAAGTCTCCCTCCTTTGGAGGAAAAGCCTTGGCCCTGAAGAGGAGGCCCAGGTTCCACAAATAAACTGTTGGCATCATCTGCCCCTCCCTGTGTCACCTTAGGTATCCAGAGAATCCAACACCGGCCCAGGGAGGAACATAAAATTCCGCTGCAAGAAGAGTCCACTTTGCAGGGCACAGAGCTTCTTATCAGTGGGCCATAGGGTCAGTGAGTCTAAAAAAGCTGCTGTGTTTCTGCCCTCTTCCCCCTGTCTCTGGGGCTGAACAAAGTTCAGGAGTCATCTGTCAAGTCCGTCACTTTTCTTGTCTATAAAAAGCCCCTACCCATTCCAACTGCATTTCTTTTTCACCTTTAGGAAGTAAAAAAGGAGACATTTTTATTTTCTAGAAGAGCCTTGTTTTTCCCAGATGACAGAAAAGAGACGAATGATTTTTAACACCCTGGCTCCAGAAGAATATGTGTCTCTCAGTGAGATACAAGGAATCCTAACTCAAACTGAGAGGCCACCACTGCAGTACTGCCCCCCTACACGGGATCAGTTATCAGGGTTTGAAGGTGATTCTTTCAGGTAATCAGGTAGAAATAGTTACATACAGCTGCAACCACGGGCTAAGAAATGTAACATAATTGGCGTCACTGATTCACTCAGAAAACAGCTCTGTATTGGTCCCGTGGTCTTTTTTTCTTATCACCGTCTCCCAAGCAAATATCAAAGAAGATTACAGTGGATACCTACAAAATTACTGATACCTTCAGCCAATATTTACTACTTGACTCCTGTGTACAAGGCAAGGTGTGAAGCTCAGACACATGTCCAACTAAGATCAGTTCACTGTCTTCAAGGTGCTTAGACAACAGCAGAGTAGCTGGCAAAAGAAAGCTTCCTTCCTCACCTCTGCAAACATAAATCAGTCTCATTCATCCTCCCAATGGTCACAGGGCACAGGCTATGACCTAACGCATATCTGATCCTGGGGCTGCATTATACATGCAGAGCACAAAGCTCTGAATTTGGGGTCACTATGGATCCCCCCAGATAGCCTGGGGTCCCCTATTATGATTGCTGGCATTATGGGAAACAGTAGCTTTTGACTTAAGGAGACCCCCTGCTCAAACTTTATGTATTTAAATTACTAGTAATTGACATTTGAACATTTGACAATATTCAATTATCCATGTCTTATGAACGTTTTGGAGGAACCTTTGGAATGAGGTCTCTGAACTCAGTAGAACCCCACTGGGTTCAACTGGTCTGCTTGAAAACAGAAACAAGAGAGGAGGATGTCTAACGTGTGATTTAAAACCATGGGATGTGTGATGGTTAGTTTTATGTGTCAATATGACTGGGCCACAAGGTGCCCGGATATTTGGTTAGATATTATTCTGGGTGTGTCTGCGAGGGTGTTCTCTGGGTGAGATTAACATTTGAATGCGTAGACTGAGTAAAGCAGCCTGTCCTCCCTAGTGTGGGTGGGCCTCAACCAATCAGCTGAAGACCTGAACAGAACAGAAAGGTTGACCTCTCACACACAAGAATAAGTGGGAACTCTTCCTACCCTTCTGCCTAAGCTGGGACAGCAGTTTTGCCTGCCTGAGGCCTTGAGCTGAAACATGAGCCCTTCCTGGGTCTTACACCCACCCCTTTCAGACTGGAACTTCTCCCATTGTCACTCCTGGGTCTCCAGCTTACTAACTCTAGATCTTGGGACATCTTAGCCTCCATAACTGAGTGAGTCAATTCCTTATAATAAATTTCTCTATATATATGTGTGTGTGTGTGTGTGTGTGTATGTATGTGTATATATATATATATATATCCTGTTGGTTCACTCCTCTGGAGAACCCTGACTAATATAGGATGCATAACTTTTATTTCCTTAAAAAAAAGGAAAAGTTTTCACCTAGACTAGGCAAGAAAATAACAACCTCAAGGCTGACCACGAGTTGGCTTTCCAGTCTTCAGCTTGTCCTTGTCTGTGCTAACCTGCACGACTGGAGTCACTCAGAGCCATCATCATCTTTTATTACCTGGTGGCCTTAAGACATATTACTCTGAAAGCTTCAGTTTCCTCATCTGCAAAATGCAGATAACAGTGCATACTCACTGGGTTGCTGTAAGGATTAAATGAGTTATACACATAAAGAGTTCAGAGCAGTGCCTGGTACATGGTAAAAGCGAAACAAATGCTCATGGCTGGTATTCTTGTTACGTATAGTTTTTGAACAGCCATTTATTTGGTGGGTTAATAAGACATTTCCAGAAAGACTTTTCCTTTTTCATATCCAATTTAGAAGAACGTGGAGAGCCAAGAGAAAAAACTGGGCAATAATGATGCCAGAATTTAGGAGCCATAGCACCAACAAATGTAAAAGTAACTATGAGCTCTCTGCCATAATTTTCCTTTGGGAAAGCAGTTTCTTAAAAAAGACTAATTATTCACATTGTACAAGCGCAAACAACAATTTGTCTGCCCCTGGTTGTAAGGATTAAGGAGAATAGGCTGCATCCTAAGAAGCCCCTGTATGTGGGTACCAGTGTGGTACAGAGAAATGCAGTGCATCAGTGTGGAAATAAGCAGCCACAAAGGAGTCAGCCTGTGCCAGCTGCCCAGAAGATGGTTTATCTGCATCATCTGCTTTAATTCTCTTATTTCAGGAAGTGGACATTATCCTGATCTTGTAGATGAGGAAACAGGAGACTAGAGCTTACTTAATTCGACTTAGGATCACACAGAAAATGGTAGCCATGATTCAAACCCAGGTCAGCTGGACTCAAATCTATGACAATTTTGTAAATTTCTACCAGTGTTGGCCAAAGTGTGTTCTGTGGGTCTGGATGTAAGGAGATGTAAGGCAGAGAATCCCACAGCCAAATATGTTGGGAGAAAGGCTAAGTTAAATAAAGGTTAACCAGGTTGTCTTCATTGCAGGTCTTTTCAGAGACTTCAGTATGCAAACCTATACGGTGGATGCCACAGTGTGATATAGTGTGCGATATCTGTCACATCACGGAAGCCTCTGTGCGTGTGCGTGTGCGTGTGAGATGCTCTACTGTTCCCTGGAACAGTCTGGTAACCCCACAGTCATACCATCTTGCTTCCACCACGGCATCAAGGGCAAACTCTTTCTTCTTAACACCAGGATTTGTTTTCACTCTTCCTTCCACTCACTAACATTTGCCCTGTGTTTTCACACCATTGCTATTCGTTCATTTATAAAGTATGTTATGCTAGACATTATGCCTGGGACAAAGAAAATAAATGAGCCCTGGATATCAGCTGACATTTATCAGACACAACCAAGAACTTACTTTAGAATCCTGTTTCTGAGAGAGAAGGGCGGAGGAGGGGGATAAAAGAAGCAATTGGACGGATAAGCACAGGTTTTTCTGGCTGGATTCAACACCTTTGTCCCTTTCAGAACACAACAGACAAAGCTCAGGGCCCAGGTTTGAATTAAACCATAAGAAGGTTGATGACTCGCCCTGTTCTCCATTCAGCAGACCTCACCTCATTCTCAAAGGGTAGGGGAATTGCTTGTGATTTTGAACTTGGCCTGCGTCCAGTTGTCCAGACCACCCCATTACCGCTTCACTGCAATCAATTATACTAGGTCCACAATTCCTTTGATTCCCTTCCAATCCAAATTCCTCCTTTCTGGGGTGACTCTCCACAGTCTAGCCAGTGTATTATCGATTGGCGTATGGAATCCGGAATGGCATTTCCATACATTCCTTTTCCAGGTTCCATTCTGAAACACATGTGCTATCAGTTAGCATAGGAGGCTGAGGAGGGACACGGCTGAGGACACGATGGGAAGAAGAGCCAGGGGTTCACAAGGACGGCTCCATACATTGCCCAGCAATAAAGGACACAGTCCCCAAACCACAGTTTTGACATGTCCTCACAGATGAGATAAATTGATTTATTGTAACCGATTATCTTGGGCTGTAGTTTTCTTTTACCATTTGAAATGTCAACGGTCAGTTAAATATGGCTGCTGAAATCAAGAGGAATTTTCTAGGGCTCACGCCAGAGAAACCTATGGATTAGCAACCTAGGACTCAGGAGACTTAACCATCCTTTGTCTCCCGCAATAAAAAAACCACTCAGCAGTTACTTTAGCAGGTCCATGGGAGGTTTCTCTCCACGGGGAGTGAGACAGCCTTCCTGCTCTGGCGTGCTGGGTGCAGACGGACACGATTCTATCGCAACGGGAAGGAAGGAGAGAGAGAGGGCATGGGGTCGGGCAGTGTCTACACGAAGGCGGCCCCCCAGAGCGTTAACTCTCTTCCAGGTGTGACAGTAGGAAGCTTGACACAGAAATAACCCCACCAGCAGCCACATCTTTCAGGGATTAATCACACCCACCATCCATCCCTCCGAGCTCACAAAGGCTTTAGAACGTAAGAACTCTTGAGAAGGAGTCTGACCTGGAGCTCATGGAAAAGAAGAAATTAGACTCACGAGTCAACAACAGTTTCAAAAAGGAGACTTGTAAAGAACTTCAGAATCTAAAAGATGATCCGATATTGTGCAGGAAATATCTATTATCAGAACAGAGGACCAGAAAGAAGCTTCTGTGACGGGGGAATAAGATAAAGTAAGACTTTTGAGAGAATCACAGACAGGAAAGTTGTTGCCCCGTAATTAAACAGCTTAGGCTTTAAAAAGTGGGGACATGACAGAAATCAAAGTATAAACGTCTAGGTTATCGAGTGTCTGGCAGGGGGGAGCTGTCAATCTCCCCCTGCAGGAATGAGCAGTAGACATGAGGATGTAAAATGCAAAGGTTCAAGAGGAGAGGTACCTCAAAATACACAACAAGAGGAGAATAGACAGCTAGATATTAGACAGTTAAAGTGGCGAGACCAGAAATGTCACATTCCAAACTGTGGAAGACGAGATGTCCCTTTGCAGGACACAACAGAGAACAGGAAGTGAAAGGAGACACCTGGCTCCAGGGCTACTGACCAAAGCAAAGTTATTTTTATCACTTGGAAGATGCTGCTGCTGAAAGCAATGTTTCCCAGGCACATATGTGATATGTGTCCAGCCTGCCCTGATGCACGCTACGGCTTCAGAGAATCACTCCTGCTAAAGGCCGACTCTACCTGCAAGTCACTAAGACACGCCAGTGCCCAGAGAGGCAGCTTTAAATACCATGCCATGGAGTTGTGGAGAGAATTCATGTACATATACACTTATTATTCTTCCATCATATCTTTCGGGAATCTACATTGCTGCTAAGAGGAGGCTGTTTGGTTTTCTACTGTGGCACTTAGGTTGGGAGCAAAATGATTCTCTACTTCAACTCCTTAAGATTCCAGAAGGCTCATGTACCACTGAGGGTTGTACAGTATCAAAAATGGAACAGCCATGCCCAAAGTTGCAGATTAGCAGTGCTCTGGGGAAGCTGGATCATGCATTGATCCTCTATGAAGACTGAACTTCCAGGTCAGTTGTGGTGGGTCTTCAGAGTAGAAAGGGCACATTATTAAGCTGCTGACAGTGACACCACCTAGCCCTGCCTGAAGGGTGATCAAATAAGTAGCTTCTATTCTTTAAAAATAAAAATAATAATAATAATAAGGTACTATTTTCCTGGAACAGGTACCAGTAGGTTAGCCAAAAAATCTTAATAAGAGGTTATATCAACCAGAATTTGGAGATAACTTTTTTTAACTTCATTGCTATGATAAGAGACTCCCCTTGCTTTATTTCCTTTTTGGGAGTGATCTCTTTCTTTCCTATCTAGATGTTGAAGACTTCTAAACATGTCCCAAACATGTCCGTCCAAGCCAAAGTCTCAGCTGAGTCCCAGAGCTATACTGCCAGCTGTCTAATGGATGCTCCATGGGCTCCACAAGGAGAACGTATGTCCAGGCAGAACTGTGGCATCTGGTCAACCTCCCCGTAACCCCACCTGCTCCTTGTCCTGGAATGACGTCACCACTCACCCAAGTAGATGCTGTAATCATCCTACCTGTAAGATGTCGCTCTAATGTGGTGTTCTCCTCCCCATCACAAGTATTTCTACTTTCATTGGTTTAATTTTATTTTATAAAGACTGATATACTATTGAAAGCGTGCCAGTCACTGGTCTAAGAACTTTACAAGACCTTCATCATCTTTTGCCTTCATCACCAGAACCTCTTACCTGTCTCCCTTACCCGTCTGCTCTTCCTATGGCAGTCAAAGCAGCTTTGCCTACAATACAAATCTCATCACAGTACTTCCAGACTCTAAGCGTCTGAAGCTCCTCATTTTCTATACTCCTTAGCATAGCCCATAATGACCTTTTTAAAAAAAAAAAAAAAAAGTATTTGTTTATTTATTTATTTTTGGCTACACTGGGTCTTCGTTGCTGCACGCGGGCTTTCTCTATTTGTGGCGAGCGGGGTCTACTCTTCATTGCGGTGCGCAGGCTTCTCATTGTGGTGGCTTCTCTTGTTGCGGAGCACGGGCTCTAGGCGTGTGGGCTTCAGTAGTTGCAGCACACGGGCTCAGTAGTTGTGGCTTGCAGGCTCTAGAGTGCAGGCTCAGTAGTTGTGGCGCAGGGGCTTACATGCTCCGTGGCACGTGGGATCTTCCCGGACCAAGGATCGAACCCGTGTCCCCTGCGTTGGCAGGCAACTCTTAACCACTGCGTCACTAGGGAAGTCCCCGTAATGACCTTTATTACCTTCTCATCACGTGTTCTTCACTCTCTTCACACTCTCTATGAAGCTTATGTTGCAACCACAACAAACTAGGCACCTGCCCTCACCTTGCTTTTCCCTCTGCCTGTGAGGGCTTTCTCTACCTGGAATCCCCACCATCCTGCAAGTTTCAACCAGGGATCAGGAAGTTCACTGAGAGAAGCATTTCCAAGCCTGGAGAACCCCAAGGGCAAATAATAAAACCCCAAGTGGACCTAAAACCAAACCCCAAGTTAAAACAAAACAGTTCAGAATGGATGACAGTTGCCTGACTTTCTTAAGCACATGGTCGGGCCCAAAAAATAAAAAACGAGAACCTAATATAAAATTGCAAATGATGAAGCAATGAAAAACTGGAATACTTTTTCCATGCAAAAAGGAAATGTGGAGGAATTATACAGCTGTAGTGACAGAAGCAGCTGTTGAGTCAGCCAACTCGGAGAAGACAGGCATGGAAATCAGAGATTGATGATTTATGCTAATTTACTTATATTTGGTCTGAGTACTCTCTATTTTGTACTTCTAAACCTCTTGTCAGCATCATTTCTGGTTCTACCCATTTCCAGCAAGTTTCATACAGCATTTTTTTCCAACTGGCTCTTCTCTGCTTTTACAGATTATGATGAAAAGAAATGTGAAAATGCAAGTGAAACCACAGGCCACTTTCAGAAACTCCCACGTATGCAAATCTGAATTCCATGAACTCAAACACAAGTGTTAGGGGTCCTGTGAGTGAGAACTTCTGCAAATTAACAGGAGCACACAAAGATGACCAAGACATGACCTTGAATTCAAGGACTCACAGTTTTGGAAGAAAGACTCACAGCCAACAGTCTGGGACGTTCGACAATCCGTCTAACACCCAACTTGAGTGTGTCCTTCCAACTCGAGCCTCCTCAGACCTGCCCTGTGTCAGTCAATGAAAACGTGAATCTTCCAGCTGCTAAAACCAAAACCTTGTTTGTGATTACTCTTGACTTCCCTCTTCCTCTCATGGGAAGAAGAAGGTCCACAGTCTGACCAGCAGCAAATCCCATCACCTCTAAAAACCAGGGTCTAATGGCTTCTTACCCCTCAAGCCACCACCCTAGTCATGGTCCCTGTTGTCTCCTATTCAGGGGGCTCCTCGTGGGTCTTCCTGCTTCTACAGACTACCTTCCACAACAGCCGAACTCAGTCTTCTTTAAAAAAAAAAAAAGTATGTAGGTCCTCCAAATGTCCAATGGCAGCCTCTCTTAACTAAAAACTCAAGTCTTTACCACGGCCCCTTAGCTCTACTGACCTTGCCCAGCTCTGTCTCCAGACCCACCCCACACCGGTCCCTCAGCCACATCAGCCACATGGCCTCCCTGCACCCTGTTCCTCAGAGGCCCACTGCCCACCCCCGGCCTTTGCTGTTTCCTCTGCAGCCTGGGCTCTTCCTCTGACGGATACCCACCTGGGGGCCTCCCTCCCTCCCTCCTCCCTGGTCTCTGCTCAGACTATCCCTTCAGTTGAAATTCCTCCTCTATAAAAAGCACCCCCTGCCTCTCCATTTCCCTTATCCCACCTTATTTTTCTACACAGCCTTTATACCACATGGCATTTCTTAGATGTGTGTATTGCCTGCCCCTCTTCTCTGAGAAGTTAGTGCTGAGAGGGCGGGTCCTTTGTCCTGTTCACTACTGTGTTCCCACACCTGCACAGTGGTGTGTGATATGCTTTTATTAAATACATGCTGAATAAATGAAAGGGTATAAGAGAAGCAAGACGTATATAATAGTTGAAATGCCAGATCAAAGGTAGTTCATTTAGATAGGGACTCATTACGCTAAAAAAAAGAATCATTTGCCTTCTCTGAAAGTTTCTTTTAAACAATGAGCTTCTCTCTCTGAAGGATTCCGTTTTAAAAAAGTCAATTCACATGCTACTCTACAGCTAGTGCAGAAGAGACGTCTATTTGATTCTTCATTCAAAACACACTGTGTAGTGACTGACAAGCTGAGTATTAGACACAGCAGAGTGAAACAGCAACTGGTCATCGCCTGCCCTCATGGAGTCTCTACTGTATTATATTCAGGAAGATAGAGTGTGACTATACAACAGTGAATGTGGAAACTTTGTTGCCCATTTTGCAAGCAAAAGACTTGTGGAATTCGGAAAAGGGCAAACCACTTTCCAGCTAGGGTGATCGTGGACCTGGCTGGGTTTTCAGCAGGTGGAGAGGGTTGGGCTTTGGGGAGAGGTAGAGAGAAGACCTAGGACTACTTGGGATTCGAAGTGGAAGGTGCTTGGAGCACCGAGGCGGGAGCTGCGCATGGGACTGCGATGATCTGGGGCAGCTTGCAATTAAATGTCAATTTTCCTGATACTGAATACCTTGGCGTAAAGTCACTTTCAATATGCTTTATGATCAATTTATATTAAAAAGGATGTCAAAAGTTAATAGCCTTAATATTAAATGCTTCAGCAAATGTTCTAGGCATCCTTAAGGCTTTTTCTGGGTGTTCTTAACACTTCATTATTTAGCGCATTATGAAAATGTCATGTTACAAAAATAATGACCTGGGTCTAACTTTAACACACCAAGACCAAAGAGAAATATCAGAGCAGAGGGCATTATCTGCTCCAGATGCGCTGGATTTTACTGGCTGAGATGGCAAAGCTTTGAAGCAGCATTAAGAAGGTAGGTGCCACCCAAAACGCAGACAAGAGTTGAAATACTGAGAGCAGCCTTTGTAATGTGACCGGAGAGGGATATATTTATACCACACTTAACCAAAGACAATCTTGCCAAAGACATGAACAGAAGGAACCTGTGAACACATTGTGACAAGTGAATAAAGAGGTGGAGAAGAAAAAAAAACATGGACAGAAAGTTCAGAATAGACTCAAGGGGCCATGGTGTCAGGTCTAAGGATGAGCATTTAACTTTCAAAAGAAATCGAAATAATTCTTCCAGAAGTGACCTAAGCAGCCATCTCTTTTCTCTACAAAGCAGGGGATTCATTTCGTTATTATCATTTAAAAGGAATTTTAATGTGAAATAGTAACTGACATTGTCTTAGAAGCTCACATTGTCTCCAGTAATCCCCACCCCAGCTCCAGACGCCCCCAGGAGGGAGGGGAAGAGGCAGCAAAGCATCACTATTTGCACAGCCTTAGCATCCCCAAGGTAAGAGTGAAGCCACGCTTTTTTTTTTTTTTTTTTTTTTGCGGTACGCGGGCCTCTCACTGTTGTGGCCTCTCCCGTTGCGGAGCACAGGCTCCGGACGCGCAGGCTCAGCACAGGCTCCGGACGCGCAGGCTCAGCGGCCATGGCTCACAGGCCCAGCCACTCCGCGGCATGTGGGATCTTCCCGGACTGGGGCACGAACCCGTGTCCCCTGCATCGGCAGGCGGGCTCTCAACCACTGCGCCACCAGGGAAGCCCTGAAGCCACTCTTAAAAGGATCTGGAACACTTGGGAAGTTCACCCTTTTTATATCCGAAATTAAACCAATTAGGAAAAAATCTATAGGCAGAGTTGTTGCTGGATCCAAGCTTGCCTAGGTTCTGGGAGCACAAAGAGAAGGAAACCAGGAATGGCTTGGCGGGGGAGGCAGGGAAGTTGGAGTGGGAGGGAGACTTAATTCTAGTTACGTCTCCTAAGGAGGTGATAGGTAGAATCCAGAGAGAAAAGCCCTGTGGCTTGCAGGATAGAACTCAGCACCGAGTGGGTTCTGGGATGATTGAGGAAGACCTGGAGGAAAAGAGTGCCTGAGGAAATACCTCTTCTCATCTCCTCTGCCTTCATTAAATTGTAGTGATTCTCAAAAACAACGGCAGCAACAACAACTAACATGTGTCAATGGCACTTAAGCCGCCACGGGAAAGTCACAAATTTGCTGGACTGGAAATCCTGAACTAGGATCCCACGTGCCACGTGGCACAGCCAAAAATAAGAAAGAAAGAAAGAAAGAAAAAATAGGAGGATGCTGGCACCTCTAGGTGAGACCAGTATGAATTTAACAGCTACCCATGCAGGCCGACAGGAGCCGTGACATGATCTTTCTGAAATAAACATATAGGAAAGTTCTAAATAAAACAAAAAAATAAAACAAAAAATAATATCCTCTCAATTAATGTGGTGGTCACATTCCTGGAAAATTCAGCATGTATTTAAAATGCTTTTTGTATACGTATGTATACAAATATATAATGCTTTATACATATATATGTACATGTATATAAACATTTTACATAAAAACATTTATTTATATGAAATATAAATAAATAAAAATACAAAAAGTATACAAAATAGGTTTAGATTTTAGTGATATAAACACTTTTTCACACCCCCTCCCCGAAACATCTGGCCAGTGTGTTCTGAAGTCGTGGCCTCACAGGGGACCATTCTTCACAGGGTGAGACAATCCTATGAATTGCAGGGCATCTAGCATCCCTGGGTGGCACCCATGCAAATGCTACCCCCCTAGCTGTTGTGATAAGCAGAGATGGCCTTGCAATGGGTGGTACTTTCCACTGCTCTAAGCTGTAGCAATACTCCTCCTTAATTTACAAGTCTCTCCCAGTTCTCCTTTTATTCCCAGGCAGCAAAGGATACTTTAATATCAAGTTCTTCAGCACTTTAAAAATCCCAGCATATCATATTGTCATTTATCTTCTTCCGTGGTTATTAGCAAATATGTCTGAAATGGATCACTCAGCTTTTGACATAGTGACAGAGAGCACCACCTTAGCCTTTAGTTGTCCCTGACTTGTTCCTGAAGAAATAGCTGCCAAGATGACAACACGATACACGCCATATGAATGCTTATTTTCAGATGTTAGCAATTATTTTTTGCACATAATCTATATTTAGACCCAATTAGCAAGCTTTCTTTCTATACTCATTCACCTAAGGCCAATACAGTACTGCCCTGTGAGGGGATTTTTTTTTTAATGAAAAACAAAATCCAACCCGCCCCCCCCCCAAAAAAAAACCCCAAACAACGACTGAGGTGACCTGAAAGTAACAAATCAAAGATTTTAAAAGGAGAAAACGGTCTCCGTGATTTAAGACTAAAAATGGTCACAGAAAAATGACGTATGCTGAGTTATATTTTCGACATCTCGTTATGAGATAATCTTCCCATAAATCAATGAGAACAGCCTCAGCTTTCAATGCCACCCAGTCACGAACAAATATCCATGGGTGCCTGCTTCACACCAGGGTCTGTGCAATGTAACACAGCAGAACTTCTTGAAATTTCACGTGTGTTGTAATCACCCAGGGGGCTTGTTAACATGTGGGTTCTGATTCGTCAGATTAGGGATGGGGACTGAGATTCTGGATTTCTAACAAGCTCCCAGGTAATGCTGACCCTGCTGGTCAGCAGACCATGTTTTGAGTAACAAGGAGCTTTAAGGAATCAAATAAACAAACACAGACCCTGCCTTCTAAGAACTCATGGTTTAGGTCAGGAGATACATATATACCTTCCAAGTAAACAGAAGAGCTACCTGCTCTAAGAGCGACACAACACATAAGGCGCTATTCAAGGTCAAAGAATGACTCTTGACTTGGGGATGGTTGAGTGTCTGGGGAGAGATGGTGAAGAAGGTGGCATTTAGGCTGGTCCCTTAGTGGAGGTAGGCTTGGGCACGTGGCCACAGAGAGGCTAGGGCTGGCAGAGGGACCAAGGCCAACAAGGGACAGCATCAAAAAGTGTGGTGTACTCAGGTGAGGAAGGAGAGGTCTCTTCCCATTGGGAGGTAATGACTACCGGAGGTGTGAATAAAATGGTGGAAGACGGCATTGGAAAGCCAGGCTGAAAGGAGACTGACAAGCACCCAGGACACCCAGTCAGGAAATCTAGATCCGAGCTCATGACAACTATCCACAGAGCAGCAGAAGAGACACACAGGGATGAAGGACGAGAAACAGAGGCTCCAGACCAATGAAGGGGCTACTGAAATAGTCCAGAGAGTGCTAAGGAAGGTCTGAAATAGAGACGGTCATAAATCTTTGATAAGAAAAAAAAATGCTGAGCCATTTATATCTGAATTTCCTATATTGGGCTTTGCTTTGAATAATGATCTACCTTCTCCCAATTTGACAAGCAAAGCTATAAGCATTTCTTAAAAGGTCTGGGAAAAACAGATAAGTACATGAATTAAAAGTTATAATGGTCTTGGAGCACTCATTCCTGGGCTATATCAGAAATAACTAAGAAATGTTGTCATTTTTTTTCTAGAGACTTAAAATTTAAGTTGGTTATTAGTGAATCATTTCCCATCTAACACAAAATACTCCGTCATTTTGCAATCTCAGAAGAGTTGGTCTCAGTGTCATTAACCATATTTTCCTTGACTCCTATGCCTGGCACTCTGTTAGTTTTAGGTCACCTTAGAAAGAGATGTATTTCCAGAGAAAAGGGTCTGGCTTTGAAAAAGAGTAAGAGGCTGCCTCCAAAACATTAGTTTACAGGGTGGGAGGATGCAAGGTGTTCCAAGGTAGAAATTATTATAACTTTAAATCCCCCAATTTTCACGTTATCAGGCTTGCTATCTTGTGATTTGACACCACAGTAATGTGGACAATTTCCAAACTGTGTCTACCTTTTGGATATTAAAGTTTCAGATCACTGACTCTTTTCCCCTCTCAGCAAGAGACAGCAGAAGCCCCTGAAATGTGCAGCGAAGCGAATGGAGATTGCAAAGTATCCATGTTCCTTTCCAAATCCCAATTAGGTGAAAATTCTTCTAAGGAATAGTTTCGCCCTGAAGCAGCTTGTGGAATTGTACAGGGCAGCAGGACCATGTTCTAACATTAAGGAAACAGATACACCGACTGCATTTCTGTTTATGAAATACATATTCAGTAGTCTCTTTTCTTCTCGGTGTTGAGAGTGTGTAGCAGCCATGAACTTGCCTAATGGAAGCAGCAAATGGCACGCCCCTCGAGGGGCGGAAAATGTGTCATGTTAGTGTTCTGTCTCCATCTCACTGACGTAAAAAAATTGGAGTCTTGCCAGGTCATGGAAGCAACCTAAATGCCCATCGACAGACGAATGGATAAAGAAGATGTGGTACATATATACAATGGAATATTACTCAGCCATAAAAGGAATGAAAGTGGGTCATTTGCAGAGATGTGGATGGACCTAGAGACTGTCATACAGAGTGAAGTAAGTCAGAAAGAGAAAAACAAATATTGTATATTAATGCATATATGTGGAATCTAGAAAAATGGTGCAGATGAACTGGTTTGCAGGGAAGAAATAGAGACACAGATGTAGAGAACAAACGTATGGACACCAAGGGGGAAATGGGGTGGTGGGATGAATTGGGAGATTGGGATTGAGATATATACACTAATATGTATAAAATGGATTAATAAGAACCTGCTGTATAAAAACTAAATAAATAAAATAAAATTCAAAAAGAAAAAATGGGAGTCTTTAACTGATTGACTCTTTTTTTTTTTTTTTTTTTTTTTTGCGGTACATGGTCCTCTCACTGCTGTGGCCTCTCCCGTTGCAGAGCCCAGGCTCCGGACGCGCAGGCTCAGCGGCCATGGCTCACGGGCCCAGCCGCTCCATGGCATGTGGGATCTTCCCGGACTGGGGCACGAACCCGTGTCTCCTGCATCGGCAGGTGGACTCTCAACCACTGCACCACCAGGGAAGCCCCTGATTGATTCTTAAAAGAAGTATTTATCTGAGTAGACAGTTGCATTAAGAACTTGAATGGATGCAAACTAGTGGAGGGAAAGAGTGAAATGAACATGAAATAGGAGGAAACTGTCTGGAACAACCTGGCAGAGATGAAGCCCCAAGGTGGCCTGTTCCACCCACCTCCTCTTGGGGGGAAGCGGACTATGACAAGGACTGCTGTGGGGACTCTCACGACAGGTGCTAGCGATGCTCATAAAACAGACCCTGCATGGTTTTCTCTGTCCCACGTGTTAGTTTCATGCATGGGCACCAAGGTGACTGCTGGTAGAGAGAAGCTATTAATCGAAGACATTGCTGATGACGCAGTTGATGAAGACAGACAACAGGGGGCTTCAGAGGCTGAAGTCCACACACAAGACATCCTGGACCTCTAAGCCCCACGCACATGCTGGGGGGTGGAGATCCAGAGTGGAAGCTTTTAAGTTGAGTCCCTCTAATCCTGATGGCTGCCAAGCCCAACAAACACACTTGATGACAAGTTAGAAGAAAAGTCCCTGAGCATTTGTGTCATTTCCTGGGGGTACAATGAAAGATGCAAAATGCCAGGTGCTTTCCTCTGATTAGTGAGAGGGAAGGGAGGAGAAGGCAGGGAGGGGGGCGGTGAGTTCAGGGGCGGAGAAGGCAAGACAGAGTTCACTTAGTTACTGCCATTGAAAAAGCCTTTCCGAGCTTACAGTTAGATGCATTTTGAAGTGCAACTTGCAGCAAGCAGAAGTCAGATTTCTGGTTCATAGGCTGCTGCAACTAAAGTCCTAGATGTCTGTATATTTCTAGAGATTACTTAAATAAGAATATTTTAAACCAGGTTTTTTGCTTGTTTCTTCTTAAACCCAAGGATGTGCACTGAATCCCCTCCCCATCGCAATAGGCAGTGTCTGCCACTCAGGAGCTAACGTCCTGAATTTTAACTTGGCTCAGGCTTTGATCTCTTCAGACGGTCCACCTCAACCACGACCTGGGAGTTTTTCCTTATCAGGGAGACAGGGCAGTGCAACAGTTTTCCCAATTTTTGGAGCCAGTACATTAACTACACATGTAATTCCGCTGCAGATAAGCATTGCACCAGGGATAGTCTGGGGCAAGTCCCGCCAGGCTTTTAAGAAGTTAATGGCGTACGTTTAACTCTAGATGAACTGTCGGGACACGCACAGCCTTCCCACCCTTCCCTCTAGCCTGGTCGCAGTTCATGGAACAAACCCTTTGCCTTCTGACCAGGGAGGCAAGCAGACCCCCCTCCAGCACCAGAACCACGAGGGGCTTGGGGAAAGTGTGCTGGACCAGCCCAAGCTGCCAGGGCAGAGGAAGGCATACTTGGAGGGGCAGAGTGTGCGACTGAGCTCCAGGTTATTGGTCCACATGGGTCCAGTTCAGTGCCTCCTGGCCCCACCTTCTGGAGTTTTCCATCAGTTAACCAATGCCCACAGCAAACTGTGGTGACAATTTAGTCCTCACTCCAAACTGCATCAACTTAATCCTTTGGGGTCCTTGTTTTTTTGTTTTTTTTTTTTATACCATCATAATAATCCACTTCATACCCAGAATAATGCATTGTTTTGACTGTTTTATTTTCTCACACATGCTCTCCTTAACTCTCCCGTGAGTCTTTCCTGATTAGGCACAAGCTGGAGGACTCATCAAAGCATCTCCGTTAGAGACCTGGACAAAGTGTTTCAAGTATTATTGAATGTTTAAGCCACTAAACAAAAACACTCTAATGTTGCCAGAGAAGTAGGGACACACATTAACTATGATTTACCTATAGCCCTGTGTATATATATGGGAGAATTTCATATGTAGTAGATGAAACTAAAGCCTTCAGTCTTAGACTCTGGGGATCCCTTGCATTTTAACAGTAGCTCCTGATTTTAAAAATGTGCAAGGGATATATGATCCTTTGTAGGATTCTGTTTAAATGGGGGTAGTAAAGCAAGACGAAATGGGTTAATACTAACTCTGTGGTAGTACATAGAAATAAACATTGCAGTTTGACCAAAAACATACTTCTGATAAAAGTTCATGAGTAGACAGGAACATAAATGTCACTGTCCGCAAAGACTGCCTTAGAAGTGTCCCCATGCAGGGACTTCCCTGGTGGTCCAGTGGTTAAGAATCCTCCTGCCAACGCAGGGGACACAGGTTCGATCCCTGGTCCAGGGAGATCCCACATGCTGAGGAGCAACTAAGCCCGTGCACCACAACTACTGAGCCCACGCGCCACAACTACTGAGCACGCGTGCCACAACTACTGAGCCCACGTGCTACAAGTACTGAAGCCTGCGCGCCTAGAGCCCGTGCTTCGCAACAAGAGAAGCCACCGCAATGAGAAGCCCACGCACCGCAACAAAGAGTAGCCCCCTCTCGCCGCAACCAGAGAAAGCCCACGTGCAGCAATGAAGACCCAATGCAGCCAAAAATAAAAAAAACTAAAAAAAAAAAAATAATAATAAGTGTCCCCACGCGCCAAGGAGGAATGGGAGGAACAGAAGAAGTGGGATGGTTGGTCAAGGTTTTTTAAGATAAAAGCTGGTAGGAACTTCCCTCCCACTGGGGATCGGGCTCTAGGGCTGCCAGTGGGTACGTGGCAAGAAAAGGCAGCCTGCGTCCCCTTGTCTTTGACCATCTCAGGGGCTATGCTTCCTATCCCAACACCAACTGCAGTCAAGGTAGAGGTGGTGGCACTGAACAACTTAATATAAAACAGAACCGATACAGGTGATGGATGGAAACCAAGCTTTGAAAAGCGAGGACAGTTGGCTATCCCTACTAGGTAGATTTTAATCCTCTCAAAATAAAAGGTCTTAAGAGAAATGTCTGTCCATATTATGCTTTGAAAAGCCTTCTTCCTGTTGTATTACGCCGGTCGCCAAGATGAACTCAGCAAAGGAGCAAGAACCACCCCCTTCTCCCTCTCTTTCTTTGGAACCTATAAAACCTCACCTGAGAGATGAATGACAGGGGATGTTTACAGGCATGGTTTTCAGGACACTTTCAGAATTCCAATAGATGCTAACTTTGGGTCATGTTTCCATTGTGAGAAATTGTGATGAAAATCAGATTTTAAGAGCTGTATTTAATTTTTTTGAATGCAAGGAAGACGCTTTCTTCTACAGAGGAACACACGCCATGTTACATGAATCTTCACTCCCCTTCAGGTAATGACTCCACTGCTCACCGATGCTTGGCGCTCTCCTCCTCTCTCTGTCTTCACTCTAATCTCTGCCACCACCCTGGGTGCTCCAGTGCTCTGAGGACCAGCCTTGCACACCCTTGCCTCCAGGATCTTGGGTCTCTCTCTCTTTTTCTTTTGGCCGCGCAGCCCAGCTTGCAGGACCTTAGTTCCCTGGCCAGGGATCAAACCCGTGCCCCGTGCGGTAGAAGCGCAGAGTCCTAACCAGTGGACCGCCAGGGAAGTCCCTTGGGTCTCTACTTTAGAGGATCCTTGCCAGCTCTCCACCCACATTAACGGCCATCCCTTGGAGCTGAGCCCACAACTGTTGCTCCGGGTCTGAAATGTTCAGCTTTCTTTTATCCTCACTTCTGATCACAGCCTTTCAGTTCTCACAATTGCCTCCTCTGACTATGTCTTGTCTTCTTACAGTCTCCTCCCTGTTAAGCATCTCTTCCTAAATGGACTGGATGCTGTTATCTATCATGTCTCCACACTTTTCTCAAACCCTTCATCTCCTTTGACCCACACAACCGAACCTCAACCTTCACTCAGAACTTCTCTGTCCCCACACCGGTCTGCTGACGACGCTGAAGGAAGTTCCCCAGCCTCGCTGCATGGTGCCCCATCCTGCCTGTGGTCCCCAACCTCGCTGGGCTCCCATAGGGCACTGGTGATCATCCTTCTCAACATGTCCCTCTCCTTCTCACACAAACACTCCCTCAAACCTTGCCCATTCCCTTCAGATTCCTTTCTCACCAGCCTCTTCTCCATTCTCAGCAGAAGATCTTCACCGGAAACATCGAAGGCAGGGGGTAAGACTTCCCCAACTTCCAACACACCACAGACAATCTACATTCAGCCTCCAGACATCTTCCACTGACAGTGGAAAAGATCTTCCCATCCCTCCTCTGCCTCCTCCTTCCCCTCTTGAAACAAATCCATCCACCAACTTTCTCGTGCCTTCGGGCTCTCTCCTCCCAGGCTCCGTTGGGTACCGCACACTTCTTACGATCTTCTATGCTCAACTCCCTCCTTTCACAGTAAGGTTCCCAGAAAGAGCATCTCTATTCCCCACTTCACCTTCCTGACCTGCCAGTCAATTCCTGACCCACTGCTCCTATCCCTTAACTGAAACGGCTCTTTCCAAGGTTGCCTGGCTTCACCGTTGCTGAATCCAACAGCGATGGCAATATCCTCACCTTAATGTCTTAGTATCATTATTTTATTTATAACATTGGACTTAGTCACGTTTATAAACTTGGAATGGGATGAGGCAGATAAAAGCCAGTAGAGAGAAAGGGATAAAGAGTATAGGAGGAAAAAAAAAAGAAATTTGGGCATGCCTGGGCACACATTAGGGGATTAATACATGGCAGCTATGTAAGTGTGATGGGCATCTAGAAGCTGCTTTTTATAAGATGAAACCCAAACCCTTCTCGTTGGACTTGCCTGAAATGCACATTTGATCACATCGCTTCCCTAAGGATGATCTTCCACTTGCTTCCCATTGTCCACAGGATGAAATCCAGACTTCTTGACCTGATGTCCAAGCACTTCATTAATCCGGCCCCAGCTCCCTCACTTCCCAGGAGTCCCCACATACGCGCTGAGTTGCAGGCTCATTAAACTACTTATAGGCCATTTCTTGGACACATCATGACTCTTTGTTTCCCCTTGACTCTTTTGTGTCTGGCAAACTCTGACTCATTCTTTAAGAATCAGCTTCAGGGTCAGCGTCCCTGGGCAACCTTCCCTGGTCGCCTCTGATCTCCTTGTGAGGTGTCCCCCACTCAGGTCCCACTGCATGTTCTATCCCTCGAGTCAGCACCTACATCCTATAGAGCAACCCTGTGCCACCTCCCCCAAGAGACTTGAGGGCAAGGGATGAGCACTGTCCACACGTGCAGCTCCATTGTCTGCCACGTGGTTGCTGTCCAATGCAGGCAGACCTTGTTTTATTGTGCTTCTCCTTATTGCACTGTTTTTACAAATTGCAGGTTTGCGGCAACCCTGTGTTGAGCAAGTCCATCAGGGTCATTTTTCCAACAGCATTTGCTCCTTTCATGTCTCTGTATCACATTTTGGTAATCCTCATGATAGCTCAAATTTTTCATTATTATTATATGTGTTAGGGTGACCAGTGATCTGTGATGTTACTACCGCAAAAAGATTACAACTCCCTGGGGGCTCAGATGATGGTTAGCATTTTTAGCAACAAAGTATTTTTAAATTAAGGTATGAACATTGTTTGTTTTAAGACATAATGCTATTGCACACTTAACAGAGTACAGTGTAGTGGAAATATAACTTTATATGCACTGGGAAACCAAAAAATCTGTGTGACTCGCTGTACTGCGATGTTTGCTTTATTGCAGTGGTCTGGAACCAAACCCACATGGAGTACAGTATGCCTGTATATAAATGCAGTAGGAATGTAAATACAAGGAGGATGCAGGGAAAATGCTCATAGGGCGGCTGCCTTGTATGGATTGCAATGAATAATAGAAGAAAAAGCTGGGCTTCCCTGGTGGCGCAGTGGTTGAGAGTCCGCCTGCCGATGCAGGGGACACAGGTTCGTGCCCCGGTCTGGGAAGATCCCACATGCCGCGGAGTGGCTGGGCCCGTGAGCCATGGCCGCTGAGCCTGCACGTCCGGAGTCTGTGCTCCGCAACGGGAGAGGCCACGACAGTGAGAGGCCCGTGTACGGCAAAAAAAAAGGTAAAGGAAGATCTAGCCCTGGGAGCATAAGCCCATCAAAATCTTAGTTTTACAAATCTGTGAAATAGGAAAATACTCTGTAATATACTTTAACATTTCCAAATTAAAATAATACACAGGAAGAAAAGTAATCATATATATGTTGTCCAACCTCCATCCCAATATCTTTCAAATAAACAAGCTGGGTTGGCAACTGCGTAATTAGAGGAATATTAGGAAGTGGGCTTCTAAGTAGCATGTCCGCTACATTATTTTGAAATCCTGTAGTACTTTGCAGCAGATGAGAATAAATTTCAAAGGCTGGTTGAATTTCAACTGGCAAGATTATATTCTGCCAACTCAGCTCTTCTCCAGGCTTTTGAATTGACCTAAGATGCCCTTCTAAACCCATGTGTTTCTCTGGTAGCTACCAAATACCAAAGTGACCATTTAAAAAGAAAACCAAGGGACTTCTCTGGTGGCCCAGTGGGTAAGACTCCAGGCTACCAATGCAGGGGGCCCAGGTTCAATCCCTGGTCCGGGAACTAGATCCCACATGCATGCCGCAACTAAGAGTCTGCATGCCACAACTAAAAAGCCCACATGCCACAACGAAGATCCCTGTGGCGCAACTAAGACCAGGCACAGCCAAAATAAATAATACATACATAAATAAATAAATATAAAATGTTAAAAAAAAAAAACAGCAAGTACACGGTAGGAAATTCACATTTTAAAAAAGTTATATAAAAAAAAAGAAAACGAAAAAATCTCTCATGTTAGTAAGTGAGCTATACTTTATACATTTGAATTTTAACCAGCTTGGAGAATCAAATTATGGTTTTATTTAATCAATTCTCAACTCATAAAACTTAAAGTAATTCATTGGTTACAGAAAGAGAGGTATGGGATTTGAGAGATTATCAGAGGTCAGATGTCTAGTTCGGTTCAATCATGAACAAAGCAAACATTTTCTTTAAAAATGTTAAACCACTTCTACTAACAGGCTTTAAAAAATCCTATTAACTAATTTCTTTGATTTCAACAAAATTCACTTCCGTATTCACAGCAGGAAGTTATAGAGTTCAGGCTATAAGCATGAAAGAGTATAGTATTTTTTTATAATGAGTTTGGGAACAAAATATAAAAGACAAACAAGCTTCCCCCAAAGAAAAAGGCCTTTAATTGCATCTACAGTAGTTTCTGATTATTTCCTGTAATTAAAAACTTGATTTGTCAGCCTAGGTCTCCTCAAATATCAATGTGGTCCTTTTTAACTCACCAAAGTGCTCACTGGACTAACATTCTAATTGAAGACAAGTGAGAAGAGCTTCTGAGAGATAAAGTGCAGGATGCTGTTAAACCCAAATCCACAGGCATGGACTGGGGAATTTTGGATTATTTGCTTGAATCAAACATAATTACACATCCCCCTCATTACGATTTAAAGCTGACCAGGTGGTTATTCCAATACTGCTAAGCAGAAGAATCAAGAGAGGGCGGATATTTTCTGTTCATCAATGCTTCCATTCCTGGAGGGGACAGAATGCTTTGCTTGAGAAACTAACCTTAGCACTCAGAGTCCGGAGTAAAACAAAATTACCGAGAATTAGGATTTTTAACATTCCTTCAGAGAATCCAGAACTGTCTGGGGAAGACTTCTGAAGTCTTCTAAAGCCAGAATCAGCCAAGGATAAGGAAGACTTAAGGGGCTAATTGTCCTTGAAACTTTCTGCCTTGTTTCCCATCAAATTAAATCTATAACAATACCTCCCTTTGATTCTCTCTTCCTGAATTGTAAACTTCTAAATGTAGGGTCCTTGTCTGGCTCATTTGATGTGTACAAATATGTATTTGTTGAAACTAAATAAATAAACCTTCTAACCTGTAATAATAGAGGAAGCGTAAACCTTATGCTAAATTAATAAGAAATCCTGTACAATTGAAAGTTGACGATAGCACTTAAGGTGTCTTAAAATATGTAGAGTATTCCGGTTGTGAAAAATAAGTGAAATTATACAGAGAGCTCTTAAAACTCAACCATAAGAAAACAAACAACCCAACTAAAAAAAAAAGAGGCAAAAGATCTGAACAGACACCTCACCAAAGAAGATATAAAGATGGCAAATGAGCATAAAAAAGATGTTCCACATCACATATCATCAAGGACATGTAAATTAAAACAACAATCAGACACCATTACACACCTACACTGGCGAGGATGTGGAGCAACAGGAACTCTCGCTCATCGCTGGTGGGAATGCAAAACGGGGCAGCCGCCTTGGAAGACAGCTGGTGGTTTCTAACAAAACTAAACATACTTTTACCAAGTGATACAGCAGTTGTGCCCATTGGCACTTGCCCTAAAGAACTGAAAGCTTATGTCCACACAAAACATGCATGTGGATATTCATGGCAGCTTTATGCACAACTGACAAAACTTTGAGGCAACTAAGATGTCCTTCAGTAAGTGAATGGTAAATAAATGGGGGGACATCTAGACAGTGAAATATTATTCAGGACTAGAAAGAAATGAGCTATCAAGCCATGAAAAGACATAGAGGAAACTTAAATGCGTATTACTAAGTAAAAGGAGCCCATCTGAAAACGCTACACACTGTACAGTTACAACTATGTGACATTCTACAAAAAGGCAAAACTATGGAGACACTAAAAAAATAGAATAAAATTTAAAAATCAGTGGTTGGGGCTTCCCTGGTGGCGCAGTGGTTGAGAGTCCACCTGCCGACGCAGGGGACACGGGTTCGTGCCCCGGTCCGGGAGGATCCCACATGCTGTGGAGCGGCTGGGCCCGTGAGCCATAGCCGCTGAGCCTGTGCATCCGGAGCCTGTGCTCCGCAACGGGAGAGGCACAACAGTGAGAGGCCCGCGTACCGCAAAAAAAAAAAAAAAAAAAAAATCTGGTTACCAGGGGTTGGGGGTTGGGTTAACAGTGATTAGCCAGAGCACAGAGAATTTTCAGGACCGTGAAAATATGATACTATAATGGTAGATACATGCCATTACACATTTGTCCAAACCCACAGAACATACATCAAGACTAAACCATAAGGTAAACTATGGACTTCAGGTGATTACGATGTGTCAGCGGAGGTTCGTCAGTTGTAGCGTATGTACCAGTCTGTTGTGGGGCAGGGGGTATGTAGGAAATCTCTGTACTTCCCCCTCATTTTGTTATGAACCTAAACCTGCTCTAAAAATATTGTCTTAATAACAAATATATTTTAAAAATACATCAAACAAGGCTCATCTGAGGGGAAGGCTACAAAATATCTGACCAGTACTCCTCCAAATTGTCACGGTCATTATAAACAAGGAAAACTTGAGGAACTGTTAGCCAAGAGAATCCTAAGAAGACACGACAATTAAATGCACTGTGGGATCCTGGACTAGAAATAGGACATTTGGTAAAAACTATGGAAAACTGAATAAACTATGGACTGCAGATAATAATAATATCTAGCAATACTGGTTCATGAATTGTGACAAATGTACCATTTAAGATGTTAATAATTGAGGAAACTGTGTGTGGGGTAAATGGGAACTTTTAAAGGATCTTTGTGATACTAAAATTGTTCTAAAATTAAAAAGTTTATTTTAAATATGTAAGTGAAGTTTTGAAACTCACATTATTTTCTGCCGAATAGTGCCTTGGCAGTCTAGGCTTTTGTGTGTGTGTGTGCTTTCACTGCCAAGTCCTAACCACTGGACCTGCCAGGGAATTCCCAGAAGTCTAGTTTTAATAAATAAAAAATATTGATTTGAAATAAGCTATCAACACACCGATCTAAGGAACACTGACCTTCACATGTGTTGAGATCACACTATTTAAGAATAAACTAATTTTTCTCGTGTATCTCATATAACAAAAAAAAAGAATGTTTTCTTAAATAGAAAAATATCGCGGGACTTCCCTGGCGGTCCAGTGGTTAAGATTTCGCCTTCCAATGCAGGGGGTGCGGGTTTGATCCCTGGTCGGGGAGCTAAGATCCCACATGTCTTGTGGCCAAAAAACCAAAACATAAAACAGAAGCAATATTGTAACAAATTCAATAAAGAGTAAAAATGGTCCATATCAAAAAAAAAATCTAAAAGAAAGAAAAAGAAAAATATCTCTCCTAAGTTGAAGAATTATAATTAAATTAGGGTTTTTTTAATTGAAATAATTTGAAAAAAAAAATTTTTTTAAATAAATTTTTTTTAAATGGAAATAATTTGTTTACAGATGGGGAAAGGTCATTTTCAATTTATAATCTAGGCAAATTTCAAATTAACGGTGAAGTTCAGCACCCTCCCATTTGACCTGACAGCAGGTTATCACTTTATAATACCCCACCAGAGTGGTACGTTTGTGACAATTGATGAACACACATTGACACATGGTAATCACCCAAAGTCCACCATTAGTACCCCAGATTATTCCAGAAATTCCAGCAAAGCAAAACTGTTTTACTTCTTTCAATTTTCTATTACATTTTTGCAAATGTTATTTTGTCCTTAAAACACGTACCTCCTTCCTTTCCAACTCAGTCAACTCATGGTCTTAGTCCCATTTAGAATTTGTTAGCATGAACTACGTGAAACTGCAGATATTCGCCTATTTTAAGTGTCTATTTGCCATAGCTAAGTGTCAATTTCATGTGGTTCCATGTGAAAGACTTCAACCTTCCTTTTCTAGAGAAGCGTCACCAATAATCTGAGCACAAAGGACGAACATTGACCTCTTCAAACCTATCCTCCATGGCGTTAAAAATGGTCAAGGGCCCACACGTTCACTTATTTTAGGGAGTCATTTCTTCAACAAGATGAGCTCCCTGAGCCCTGTACACAGTGAAATTTCAAATTAGTTTTCAAAAAGTCACACATTAAACCTGGAAAACCAAATGACCGAGACCTTCCTTAGAACATCAGATCTGCAACCTTCAGATGAAACTGAGCCCTTTCACTACCTCTCACTTTCTTCTGTCGACTAGTAATATTATTTTCACTTTTTCCCATAATAACATGTTTATCACGTAATTCTTCCCCTCTGGTACTGCAAAAAGAAGAAGCAGGAAGCTTTTTTAACTGGAGTCAGTTGGTGAAATTTTTTTCTGTTTTGGATTTATTACATTTAAGTTTTGTAAGTTGTCACATAAATTCCAAATTCTTCATGATAGGCTCTAATTTAATTACTCTTTTTAATTGTAATACAGTAAATATTTTAATATTTATATTTAATATGCAGAATTCATAAACCTTTGATTTATAATATCCTTCTCATACACTCTTTTGCAAACATCCGTCATTCCTTTACACAAAGACTTCATCTTCTAGATAAATTTTCCATATAAGCATTAATCAGTAGCATCTCCCAGTTAAACGGTAGCACCTCCCTTGTGTAATATGGTAGATTTTACAGTGATGCATTAAAGACAATTATGTCTGAGTCAAATGCCATTAATGCTAGAGGACTATGAAATCAAGGATGCTACTGTGGTATACGATGGACCCTGCAAATCTTTTTCTTCTTTGGACACACCTACAAAACACAGATATAAAGGACCAGAAGAAGAAAGCGTATGTCCTACAAAGCAATCTGCTTAAATGGTACTAAGTTCAATTTTGTTGAGTTTCCACTTTGCATTTGTGCATCAAAATAAACCATACTTTGTTTTAAAGAAAGAAAGCACACATCCTTATACCCACGCTGCCCTATCCCGAATCATGCCCATTAATTTGAGTTCAACCCCAGCAGACTCAACTGTCTCACCTCTTCTACTTCTACTTCAATCTCTTTTTTATTTGAAAACAAAGAGATGAGTGGCCACTTGATGGAGGCAAATTTCTGTCTAGCATCATGTTGTAAAGCATGGGGGTGGTAACCCCCAATTCATTCTGCAAGGAATATCAGGCTGTTGGAATTAGTGGACTCCAAAACCGTTGTGCTTTGGTACAATTCTGATTTTCTGGAACGTACCTTGTGCCTTGAGCTGGCATCGGTGATTTACAGTAGCCAACCTATGTGTGATGGAGCCAGGAGCAATACTGGCCCTTGTTATGCCAAAGCCATGTGTGAGGGAAGGAAACCAGGAGCTCTTTTGCCTAGAGTAGTAAGTCCTTAAAGGTTGAGGTGATGCAGTGTAGTTTTCCTATTGATCCTGGGAGACTTTGTAAATTATGTGATCAATTAATGCTTTCTGATGGAGAGGGTAACAATTATGACATGCTACACATCCGGCTTGGATTTTCTACAATGGAATGCAATAATTTTCTACAACTGAATACAACTGAAGGGATTCTACTTGCCCTTCACATAGTTAACCTGATCTCTTGGTGTAAGTAAGGTAGAAGAATTATAATTATTTCTAAGGGTGTTACCACAAGGTAATTTTACATTTACTGCTTAAAGACAGCCTCTAAGATGGGGTTTGCCGAACAGGGATCGGAGAGCTGAAATAGGATGAATTTTCAGTTTTAAGAGGATGTGAGCGAAGTTAATTTATATCCTGTATTTTGACAACTTGAGAATATGCTCATGAAATGTTGACAAATTTAAAGGATTCGAGTGTACCAAAAGATGCTACTTTTGTCTAAAAATATCTTTGCATCAATAAAATACTGAAAATTATCAACAAAAATGTGAACAGGGATTACTTCTTGGGGGTAGGTTTACAAGGGAGTATTTTTCATATTTTTCCAAAATTTTTACCCCGAATAAAATTAAAAATTTAACAAGCATTGATGCCACCGCCCCCCCTCAAAAAAAAAAACTTAGTGATGACTTTCCTAACAAAACTGAATCTTGGGTTTAGAATCATTCCCTCTGAAACGCATGTTATATTGGGCGGGTGGAATGGGCCAGGACAGAAAGGATGTGGCATGAAAAGGTACAGAGAGTGTGGAGAAGGTCGAAATGCAAAACCTGAGTTCACCTGACAGGCAGTTGCTGGGCAAGACTTTCAAGAAAAAAGCTTTCAGGAGAAGCTTTCAGCAAAGTTCATAGTATTTCAATATTTTGCCCAAACAGACATAATTCGGGAACTGCTCCCACCTATAATTTCTTTAGAGATGACCAAGAAGCTGCCTGAAACAACTTAGGATCCCATGGCAGGGAGCCTGAAGTTCCCTGAGGCTCAAGAAAGAGTTTGCATGGCCTCTTCTTAGTCACCAGAACTTCACACATAAATGAGGTGTGTGACACCACCTCATCTCCAACCTGTTTATTAACCTCTAATTATAGAACTAACACACACTGTAAACCAGCTGAGATGTTAAAGCCCTTGACGTTATGGTGCTGTTAATTTGTAACCTGAGGCACAGGATGGGGATTACCGGCGGCCCCTTGTAACCTGAGTTACCTTACTAAGAAATTAAAATGTGTGTTGGACATGTATTCATTCTATATTCTTACTTTCTGTAAGATCTAGATCATTAACTCTGTGCCCATTTCCTCTGCAGAAACTACTTTAAGTGCCTCAAATAGGAATGCAATTTAGAGATAATAAGATCAGAGTAAGTTTTTCAAAGACACAACATCGTTTTTCCCAATATGCATTTTGGATGGTATTTGTGAAGCCTTTCCTGACCTGGACCACAGCATGGACTTTTAAAAATGTTAAGCTGGACACCAGTGAAGGCTAAGGAGTCTTCTTTCTTGGGCACACAGAGAACTTATCCTCACTACTAATTATACAAGAAATCTTCGCAAGACTGAAAGTAGAACATAAATGCCAAGCATCTGAAACATTCATTTTGATTCCAGAACCCTTTCTGCAAACCTGGAGAACTTTGGGGATTTCAGTTAAAATATCCTCCGTGTTACTGAAGGGAACACTTATACAATTATAAACAACTGTATTTACCTGCAGAATTGAACTCTTTTTCTTCTATTTTATTTGCAAAGTAAGAGGTGAAAGTGAGGCATGGCTAGGAGGGCTTGAATCCTACACCCTGAGGGAGAAAATTCATAATCCCTTAAAGAACAACATTTAATTGAAAAGCCCTTCAGCATTTCAACATCAGTTTTGCTATTGCTGGGCCTTGATCTATGTAAATAATTTCGCTTACTTTCTTAGAATATTTTGTCTCTATTAAGTCCTCCTCACTACTTTCCTAAACTTCTCAAAATCTGCTTTATTAAAATATAGTTTTGTTTTTGCTGTCATCAGCCAACAAAAGATGTAGAAAATTCCCTAAAACCTTTCTGTTTGCCCTCATGAGATGATTGTTATAGCTCATCAAATTTGGTAAAATGCAAAGAAGTCTCTGACAGAGCATGCAACTTTTCTGGTTGGGCGCCACTGTATGCAGGGTGGTCCTGTGCCCTCACCTTCTCTCTCTGGCCACTCCCCTTAGCCAGCCCATCCACTCCCTCGGCTTCAAATGACCTATGGATATGTGTAATACATACAGATATATGTCAATGGGCCACAAATCGGTCCCTCTAGCTCACACATCTCTCACGCATCTCTCCTGGGCTTCAACCTGTGCTGTTTAACTGCCTAATGGATATCTCCCCTTGAATGTACTCTATAATCCCAAACACAGCACCCAGCACCAAAGTCCTCAAGCTCTCAGACTGCTCCCTCATCTTGAGAAACACACCATCATCCACCCTGATGTCCACACTAGACACTGAAGAGTCACCCTTCCCCACTCTCGGTCCCCCGCCCTCTCCGCCATTCACCACGTCCCGCTGGCTTCAGCTCCCTCATACACCCTGAATCCAATCCGCTTCTCCCCATCCTCCCTGCCACTCAGTCGACCCCGAATCAGGCGCTCCTCCTCTCCCGTATGGCCTTCTGCACCAGCCTGCTGCCTTCCAACAGCCCTGGACTCCCATCCCATCTCTACCCTGCAGTCAGTGGCCTTTCTAAAAGCAAATCTTCAATGGCTGTCTAGTGCTCTCAACATAAAATCTAGACACGGCCTCCTGGACACGGCCTCCTGGCTCTGTTCATCCTCTCCCTACCCTTTCCAACCCCCACCCCTGTTATACCTGTGCTCATGTGCTTTGACCTTAATTCAGTTCCACTAAAGACTGATGCTCTCTTTTCCCGCCAGGTCTCTGCAGATGCTGGTCTGTGGAAGCCCAGCCCTCTCCCTGCTTGGCCAGCTAACTCAACTCCTCTTTTGCAGCTCAGTGGAGGTGCTTCATCCTCATGGGAAAGTTGCCTAGCCCCACAAGTATGGGGTTAGGAGCCCCTCCTCTGTGCTCTCATGTCACTAACTTCTGTTATCACAGCACTTCTCAGAGTCTATTTTAACCGCCTGTTTGTTGGCTGGCCCGCTGGCCCGTGAACACCAGGTTCCCCTGCCTCTCTTGCCCCTTTTGTCTCTCCAGTGCTGAAGAGAACACCCAGACCCGAGTCAGCACGCAAACACTGAGAGAATGAACAAACGAGACCCAGTATGAGGAGGCTGCCACTGACCAACGCCCACTACAGGCTGAAACCTGCCAGATGCTTGGACTCGATTATCTCTTATCCACACAATACTCGGCAAGCTCTGTATTATTTTTGGACATTTTACAGATGAAGGTCAGTGGCATTAAACAGCTTTCTCTAGGTCACACAGCTCGTACGTGCACTGAAAACCAGGTCTGTGTAGCCTCAAAACGTCCTCATCTCCTTGCGAACACTGCCTTTCCCGGTAGCCGGAGCACAATGACCAGAGGCCTAGGCATCGGCCCCTCAGAGTAACTCTAATCCATCTTCCACTGGACAGGCCTTCAAAGATGAAGACTTGCCAGAAGCTAGTGGCTGAGTTGACCCCTGGCACCCTCACTGTGGCTGGAGCGTGCTTCTCCATGGCACCTGTGACCCTCTCCCAGGTGGTTCCTCAAGGCCTGCTTCTCCTCGCTGTTTTCACGCAGAGCCTAAGAGATGGCGTCACCACGCTTTAAAGCATCCCACCCATGACACCCCCCTCGAAGTGCCAAGACCAGGCCTCCGCAGGACAAAAGGCACAAATCATACAGCTGCCATCCACAAGGATCACAAGCACAGCCAGCACACGCTGCTTTACCACGGGGGCCACTGGCCTCCAGGCCTGGCTGCTGGCTCTAGTCTAGTACAGCCTCCTCTCTTCTTCTTCAAAGGCCACCCAGGGCAGCATCTCCCCCACTTTGCCTCCGAGGCTTCCCTCTAGAAGGACAACCTGCCACAGACCTTCCGGCACCGCTGCGTTGTGAGAGCCCCTCCAGGGCCTGCCTCAGAAACATCTGAATTATTGGAAGGAAATTCAGCAATTCTGAAAAAGCCATGCTCTAGAAGTAACAAATCCAGGCTGAGTAACTGACACAGCCTGTATTTGAAAAGTTGCCACCTTTTAATCAGGTTAGAGTTAAGACTTGGTTTGAACAAAGTGAGAATCTCCAATCTACATAACTAGGGATGGGACTGTAGAGTCAAAACATTTGACTATAGATTTGAAAGTTTTTGAAAAACTCGCACCCAGGTTTCCACAGGATTTAGTAGGTATCTCAGGAATAGGAAAGAAGGCTCTCAAGCTAAGCAGAACTAGATGGAATTGGACATTTCTGAAGAGATCTTCCGTATTCAAAGGACATCAAAGCTTAAATGCCCTTTGTGTTTCTGGGTTCTGCCTAACGACAAGAAGATGGAGGGGCTTCCCTGGTGGCGCAGTGGTTGAGAATCTACCTGCTAATGCAGGGGACACGGGTTCGAGCCCTGGTCTGGGAGGATCCCACATGGCTCGGAGCAACTAGGCCCGTGAGCCACAACTACTGAGCCTGCGTGTCTGGAGCCTGTGCTCCGCAACAAGAGAGGCCACCATAGTGAGAGGCCCGCGCACCGCGATGAAGAGCGGCTCCCACTCGCTGCAACCAGAGAAAGCCCTCACACAGAAACGAAGACTCAACACAGCAAAAATAAATAAATTAATTAATAAACTCCTACCCCCAACATCTTTAAAAAAAAAAAAAAAAAAGAAGAAGATGGAGCATCAGCAAACGGCATTGAACGCCGTTTGCACTATTATTAGAATAATAACATGTAAAATGATCTGAAATGAAACAGCACTGGTTCCATTGACCTTGCGGGCCAATTCACTGATAGTTTCACTAAATAAGAGCAAAAGCAACAGTACTCAAGCTGTTGAATTTATGAATTAAATTCAACTTCTCTTCCACATTCTGAGCAGGTCTGGGCAGAAAGAGAAACGGTCGGGACTGGGGCGGCAGGCTGCCGCTCCTGCATCGTTTAGGACAACACGGCCAAGTTCACTGGAGGGTGGAGCTGAAAAGGACAGGTTAGAAAAGAATATCTATCAAAGAAGCCAAGAAAGTAGAAGTGATGGCTGGGACTCCCGCTGCCATAATAGCGAGTACACTCAACTTTGGAAAATTCTATCAGGAGCCAATTACACTGGTGCTGAAGTCAACCAAGCCAGTAGCATCAATTTCACCTGCATTTTTTTTTTTCTGGTCAAAAAAAATTTTTTTTCATTGAGGTATAATTGACCAATAAAATTGTAAGATATTTAAAGTGTACTTCATTCACCTGCATCTCAAGCAAAAGCTTAATGGGCAAAATAAGATACTAGAAACCACTGTATTATTATACAATCAATCCTCATTATGCACAGATTCTATATTTACAGACTCACCTACTTGCTCAAATTTATTTGCAACCCCCAATAATACTCCCAGCACTTTTGCTGTCATTTGCCAACATTCACAGAGCAGGGAACAGTCTGAGTTGCAGGTAGAGCATGGTCCCAGCTGGAGTCTAACAAGGCTACACTCTGCTTTCTTGTTCCAGCTCATACTGCAAAAAAGTGTCCTTTTTTGCAGGCTATGTAGGGCCACAATTTCAGTTTTTTTGCCTTTTTTTGGTGTGTGATTGCACTATTTAAAATGGCCCCCGAGGGAATTCCCTGGTGGTCCAGGGGTTGGGACTCGGCGCTTTCACTGCCAGGGCCCAGGTTCGATCCCTGGTCCGAGAACTAAGACCCACAAGCAGTGCGGCCAAAAAAAAAAAGGCCCCCATGTCTGCTGAAGTGTCTGGCGTCCTGAGTGTAAGAAGACTATGACGTGCTTTATGGACAAAATGATGTGTCTTAGATAAGCTTCCTTCAGGCATGAACTATAGTGCCAGTGGCCATGGGTTCAATGCTAATGAATCAACAATATATCCTACATAAGGTGTTTTTAGACAGAAACAGACACACAAGGCTTTGTGTTGACTAGTTGACAAAAAATGTTGAGGGCTTCCCTGGTGGCGCAGTGGTTGAGAGTCTGCCTGCTGATGCAGGGGACACGGGTTCATGCCCCGGTCTGGGAAGATCCCACATGCCGTGGAGCAGCTGGGCCCATGAGCCATGGCCGCTGAGCCTGTGCGTCTGGAGCCTGTGCTCGCAACGGGAGAGGCCACAACAGTGAGAGGCCCACGTACCACACACACACACACACACACACAAAAAAAAAGTTGAGACCAGAGGCTTACAGGAACCTAACCTGAATTTCCCCTAGAAAATTCAATATTCATGAATTCAGTTTTTACTAATTCAGTGTCTGTAGCAACTTTATAGAACATAACTACTGTGAATAACAAGAATCAACTGTGTTTTCAAATTACAGCAAAAATGCCATAAGTACATAAAACAGGACTTGGAGGAAAAAGCAAAGGGTATTCATCTGTAGTAGGTTCTTTTTTACTTTTTTCAGGTTTAAGAATTTGCCAATTTCTGATCAATGGCTTGCGTTGGGAGAACATAGCCAGCTACTACTTACGTAGTCCTCTATAAATTGTGATGTTTTATTAGCAATTAATCATAATTATTATGATTAACTGCTAAACATAACGTATATTTTTCAGCTTAAAAAGGAGAAGGTTATACTTCTTAACCACCTGCAAAATGGGCTTCCTCGAAATGAGGATTTCACAGGTGTATGATTCATATTCATTGGAGAGTTAAGACTTCAGGACTTCAAGTCTAATCTTAACCTATTCTGCAAACTAAGACTAATATGTGCTCACTCTGCAAAGGTGATCTTCAACAAAAGCAATATGAAATGTTAGGCCACTGCTTCCACTCAGGAGCGGAGTGCTTACGCAGCCTACAACACATTGCCACTGCTCTCCAAGACCTATTTTTTATGGAAAGCTCAGCTTCAACAGCGTGATTGTTAGAATAAAAACAGACAAATCCTCTTAACAGAGACAAAGTAAAAGTTGTTTACCACAGTTTTAACTAACCACTGTCATCTGATTTGGGTATCACACTGTTAAATCTATGACCAAATTTTTAAAGTAAGCAATAGTTGAATTTCCTTACCACCAAATCCTAGAACACATAAGATATTCCCCCCAAGTTATCCACTACTATTGAACCAATCTGAAAATAAGTATCAGTCACCTCAGGTCTTCCCCTGACACAAATGTTTCTAGCAATTTGCATAAAATCAGTTCATATATATGTGTGCTGTTAGAACGACATTGGTAGGATGTGGAACGGAAACCATTGTCTTATTATTTATGAGGTTTCAGTTGTTTTTTGTTTGCTTGTTTAACGTATGTAGTTCTAACATATTGGTACTGTATTGGAAAATTTGTGGCACTATATGTCTGCTCTAGTCAGGCTCCAGATCTTCAATGTTTAAGTTTGGGAGTACTATCCATGTTCTCAAATCAACATAGGGAAGGGATGCACCATGACCCTCTCAAAGATAACCTGGGGTTCTAATTAAGCATGTGGTGTGGGACAGTTGTACACAGAAGAAAGAAAAAGGCCTTTCTGTGGGATCCTCACTGGGTTGGGATAGTGAGCTGGATGTGAGAGATTCTGCCAAAAGGGGGAACTGGTAAAAAAAAAAAAAAACAAAAAAAAAACCCAACCATAACATGAAAGTAGCAAGGGTATATTTTGCTTCAAAGAAGACTGTTAATGCCTAGCACGGACTCCCTAAGAATATCTCTAGAGAAAGGGGAACGAAGGCGAGAGTAGTAACTTAATGTTTATTTTTCAAATGTTTTTCCCTGTTCCCATTTGGCAAAAGTTAATAAGACTCTGATCTCTTGATAGCAACCACAGGAAACTTTATCAGTCTCTAAACATAATTCTTACTCTCTCCCCTGAGCTGGGGAAAGAGGAGAGGCGTCTCACATAGAAAATGCCAGCTTCTCTCTCTTGTATATGTAGTGTGGTTAAAATAACTCATAGAAAATGAACCAATTTTAATATTTTTTCTTCCCAAAGGCTGCTCTCCATAAGTAGTCAACAGGCCAGCTGTCTAAGGGGCAGAAAGGTGTGGACTTTTACATAGTGGAAGTCCCCTGACATTCCTCCTGCAGTCAGAGACCTCATTCTCAGAGCCCAGAGCCCACAGAAAGAACTGGGGTGGAAGATATTCCCATGTTTGCTCTTTTCATTAAGACTTTTCAAAGGACACTTTATTCTAGCATGTATTTAGAGGAAAAAGAAAGTTAAGAATTTTTCCTCCAGGCAAATAACTCATAAGGAGAAAAAAAACCTTCAATATGATTTATTTCACAGGGATCATTAAAGAGTATGTGAAAACAGATCTCTGCTAAAATTCCAGGATGGCTGTTAATGGTTACCTTGAAAGAAATAAGTGAAAAATTTCTGAAGGGAAAAATATTAACACATTAATTATTATGTGTTAAAAGACAATTATTAAATAAAAGACAATTATTAAATAAATCTGTTACTATTTTAACAGCTATCTCAATTTCACTAGAAGGTGGCTAAAATTTGTGTATGTACATTCAATTTGACTAGAATTTGACAGGCAACCTCCCCATTTTATTCTCAACAATGACAGAGTGGCTTGGTGAAGGTAGGGCTCCCGAGAGTGTGACTTCAGGAATTTATACTCTTTTCAGTGGTCTCTCCCTGAAGACTTCTAGAGTTGAAAGAAACCTCAGACATCATTTCATCATCTATGCAATTTGAACACTTTTTCCAATAGATGAGATTACCGAGGTCTAAGAAATTAAGTGACCGATGTCACACATTGCGTTCGAAATAGGACAAGGTTGGATCAGAGCCCTCCTGGTTGTGGCTCCATCACTAACCGGGGTCTGTAGTGAGCATCACTGCCGTCCCTAAGTGAATAGTGATTCTCCTGATGGTTCCCTCTTATCTAATTTTACTGCCTAAACACATTGCCATCTGTTAGAGGAATGGGACCCTGATCGTGTGGAGAGAAGGGAGAGAGAGGCCTGAGGGACCTTCTAATGCCATTGCTAGTAGACATACGACAGAGGGTAGAGCAATGCCAGGTTGCCTCCCCAGCCCAGAGCTCCGGCCCACATTTCTCAATCTTCTGAGCATCTCCACAGGCCTTGCTCCCTCTGTGCTTCTTGTGACCAGCCGAAAACAGAGGTGAGTTCTGCATGAACCTGACAATGAGTGCTACTTTAGATTGTATGGGGCCAGGTCATATTTTTGAATGAAACAATCTTCATGTGAAGAGGCGGGGAGGTGGGGCGAGAAATATACATATATATTTAGAATGAGCTATGCACAAGGGAAAAGTTTGTTAAAAGGCCCGTGTGTGTACAATTTCATTATCCCTATTCTTTACTCTCTTAGTAAAAGGCCAGTGTTCACTAGTGAAATGGTTATTTTTAGAATGGAAATTAGCACTTATGGTCTGGAATCTCAACCAAGATTCCAACAGCTTGTTGGTTATATTGTGAGGTTTTTCCAATATCTATAACCACGAAACTGCATTCCTAGGCAAGTGATTACAAAGCTCAATTTATCTGAGTTCCTTACCCCAAAATGTGTTCATATTTTTCCCTTCAGAATGATATATTTTATGTCAATCAAAATAGAAAATAATCCTAAAATGAAATGGCATTTAAAAAAATAATGTTGATGCCAAATTGGAAAAGAAAGCTTCAAAAGTGCTTTGAAAGTGGAACCAAAGTACCAATTAAAAGAAAAATTACAGGCAAATTAAGAATATGCTTTTTCCATTGACACTGAACCTCAGTAATTTTCTTCACAATGTTTCGAAAACCCTATAATTCTCAAGAGAAATCTGGCAATCTCACCCATTTCCCTTCAGCAGAATAAATAGAGAACTATATGTTGTGGGTTTTAGGTCAAGGAAATATTACTCTACAATGGAAATGGGAAGGGGGGCACGTGTCAGGATTACTCTTGTGTATCAGCAAAAAGAAGAAATCTAAACTACGCTTCTCCACCACGCAGTAGCTTAACCCATCACCTTTATTTTTCATGCTTGCTAATTGGCAAAAAGATGAAAAAAAACAAAGATGTCACACTTCATGTAATTTAATGACAGTGTGCTCTATTTCATCGGAGTGTGTGCACATGAATTGCCTTTATAACAATGGAGGGATGGTTTGTAAGTATTTTATCTAACATCCTGCTTGTAACAAAAAAGAGTCATCAGAGCCTGATAAGGGGATGAGCGTGAGCCACCCAGGACAGAATGCATGCGAGTGTCACAAAGCTGGAAGGGACAGTGCTCAGTGGCCAAACTTACTCATTACATCAACAACAATCTTGGGTATCAGTCCAGGATCATCGCAAACATGAAAGAGTTACTAAGAGAGATGATGAAAACGGATTGTTCTCTTTTGGAAATCAAAGAACGTATTGAGCATTTTCCATTGCCAACACCTAGGCAAGTTAGGGAAACAGACCAGATCAGTGACTTGGGTTGACCCCCGCACTCAGCAATCTGACTTGGGTTCTGGTTCCATCACCCACTGCTCTCTCCCACGGTGGGGGAGACCCCTCCCTACCTGTGCTGATTTAGGCCTGAGCCCACGGCGGGTGGTGACATGTTGGAAAGAGATGAGGGGCCCTCTCCTGGTCTCTTACAACCACAGAATTGAGGTTTATTTAGGGTTTTCTATAGCACGGGGCCCCAATCTTTAGGTGAGGGGACCATCTGATACTCTGCTAGTTTTGAAAGGGCCCCTTGATAACATCTGCATTGTCTGAACATATCACAGAACCAAACCTATTCTATGGTGGCGGACTGCCCAGAACAAAGACCAACAACTCTTTGTCCCAAAGCAACATTGCTCCAAGAGAAAACCAACCCCACTCATTCTGCCTTCAGTGTTATAAACCCTCAGTGAGTGGCTGGTCGGATCCAAATATTAACCTTCATGTTTCGGCCGGAGTAAAATTTGCTATATGCTTTCTGATGAATGTTTAAAGCTATGTTTAAAATGGACAAATCTGGGCTTCCCTGGTGGCGCAGTGGTTGAGAGTCCACTTGCCGATGCAAGGGTCACGGGTTCGTGCCCCGGTCCGGGAGGATCCCACGTGCCACAGAGCGGCTGGGCCCGTGAGCCATGGCCGCTGGGCCTGCGCGTCCGGAGCCTGTGCTCCGCAACAGGAGAGGCCACAACAGTGAGAGGCCCGCGTACTGGGAAAAAGAAAAAAGGACAAATCTTGGCAGGAGGTCAGCAAGTCAATTAATGGACAGGGAGAAAGCGTAGTGCAGTTTTACACCTCATTTTAAAGAGTAATTTCAAATATAACATGTTGTCGACATATTGGATATAGGGGACAGTTAGTTTGCTCAGTTTTATGAAAATCCAGTATAAGAAAACTGAACTTTCTACCCAAAAGAACTAGGGAGCAGATGATTTGCACCAGAATCACTGACAGTTTAGTTTTTTGTTTTTTTAACAGCATGGCCCCTAGTCACTTGCTCTTAGTCTAAGGGCAGTGATGTTTAACTGCTGGAGAAGGGAGCTTTAGGGCAGGAAAATAGAGTTAAAGAGACAACTACCACTGCCAATTACAGGGTAATCAGAAAGCACACCACCTCTTTAATTAAATGTAAGACAATGGGAAATGCGCTTTGATTTATGAAAGTTCAACCGACACCCAAATTTCAAGACTCCATTTATTGTGCAACGCTAGGCAAACTCTGTAGCAGTGAGCAAAAAAACATCAAGTTGTTTCTAGACCAACATATGCCAAGTGTGACACCTAGATGAAAAGAAAACAGATCTGCTTCAATTGGTGCTTTTTCTCTCTTTATAGCATTACTACTCACATTATTACTCAAATTAAGCCTTAACTACAAAAATAATTTGACTCTTTAAAAAAGGCTGGCTAGCTGTATTAGCAGGCTAGCATTCTTTTAAGACCAATTCAAATACCTCCTTCTCTCTGAAGTCCTTCCAGGTTCCCTTACTTGGGGAGAACTCTTTTCTTCTCCTCCGGGTCCCTATAATGCCTTATTCATATTCCCCGCAGAAGATTTATTCTGTCAGTTCTATAGATATGAGTCTCTGCCACCAGACTGAAGGTCCTTGAGGACACAAATTATCTTTATTAATCTTTACGTTCCCACCAGCTTCATGAGTTCTTCGCTCTTGGTGGATGCTTGATGAAAATTTATTTTGTTATATTTATGGAGAAGAGGAAAAACAAAAAGTTATAAATAACTCAGTTTCTGGCTTCCCTGGTGGCGCAGTGGTTAAGAATCTGCCTGCCAATGCAGGAGACACGGGTTCAAGCCCTGGTCCGGGAAGGTCCCACATGCCATGGAGCGATTAAGCCTGTGCACCATAACTACTGAGTCTGCGCTCTAGAGCCCGCGAGCCACAACTACTGAGCCCGTGTGCCACAACTACTGAGCCCGCGTGCCACAACTATTGAGCCCGCATGCCTACAGCCCGTGTTCTGCAACGAAGAACAGCCCCCACTTGCTGCAACTAGAAGAAAGCCCACGTGCAGCAACGAAGACCCAATGTAGCCAAAAATAAAAACAAACAAAAAAAGTTTAAATATATATATATAAATAAATAAATAACTCAGTCTCATTGTAATCAAAGCCAACAAATTTCTACTCCAAACTTTTTACCTCCAATGACAAGCTACTCACATGATCACAGTAGCACACTGGCAGATTTGGGGGGGGGGCGGGCGGGGGGATTCCTGTCATCTAGTCACAGAGGACACTGTTTGTTGAGTAGCATAATGGTCAAAAGTACTGTTAGCTGAGAAAGAGAAAAGATGAAGCATCTGGAAAACCAATAAAAAATGATCAGTCTTCACAGTTGCACAGACTTGGAATTGAATGTAATGTAGCCTCCAATGTTCTGTATAAAAAAAGCATCTTTTGGGAATTCCCTAGTGGTCCCATGGTTAGGACTCTGTGCTCCCACTGCCGAGGGCCAGGTTCGATCCCTGATGAGGGCACTAAAATCCCATGAGCTGTGCAGCGAGGCCAAAAAAAAAAAAAAAAAAAAAGCAACTTTGGCCCTTTTCTTTTGGAATTCTATTGCTTTCTCCTTCCTCTCCTCGAAAGATAAATTTTAGAGGTCTTTGATTTCCTCTCTGGTTCCACCTATTCACACTTCCCTGACTCCTCAATCCTACCCACAGACTATGTCAGTCCCTCATTTGACATTTCTTATCTTTTATTTTAAACACTCACCATCCTTGTAATTACTTAATACTTTAATCCCTGCTAAGAAGATGGAAATTTTGTCCATCTTGCTCGCTGAGTTATGACCACTGCCTAGCACAGTGCCCAGTACAAAACAGATACGCAATCTGTTTATTCAGTGAATGGAGGATAAAAGGGAGGAGAGGGAAAGGAGAACTTTCACAGGAAGACGGCTGCAAGACAATGACATTAAGACAGTGATGGTGGGATGTTCAGTATCTCTTCACCCTCTACTCTTCCCACTCTGAGCTGCTTCAGGAAAGAAGAGTCTTTGTTCAGACACTGTCTTGGGATGAAAATGAGCTTAGGAAAGAAAGCTAAGAGGAAGGCTGAATATAGGACGGTGCATGCTGTTGTGGGATTAAGGAGTGTGAACTAACATGAGGGCAAAAGTGTTGTCAGTTACAAAAGATGTTTTCATCTTTTCTTTTCTTTTCTTCTGGCCGCACTGCATGGCATGCGGGATCTTAGTTCTCTGACCAGGGATGGAACCTGTGTTCCTTGCAGTGGAAGGGCGGAGTCCTAACCACTGGACCGCCAGGGAATTCCCATGTTTTAATATTTTCTAAAGGACCACGTTCATCCACACTGGCATTACCAAGATGACTGTTATTTGACCTGAATGAAACACTGGTGGCTCTGAAACCATGGATGAGGCCAATTTAAGCATTACTTGTGGTTGAAGACAGCAAGTCTTCAGGTCCAGAAAATTAGGAAGGCCATGGCCAATGTCTTTGAGATATCAAGACCAATGTTGTAGTAAATTCAGATTAAATTTTAAAAAACTTTGCTGGTAATCAGTGTCGGGTCAGACAGTTCCTTCCCCTGTTCTTTACAGATCCCCTGTGTTGTTTTTATAGTACTGGCCCTTACCCCAGCTAACCTCTGAAACAAGTCTTTGAAGGAAAAGAAGGAAGCATGTTATCCCCCACAGTTCAGTGATTTCGTGGAATGTTCTGTCTGTGCTTTCCTTTTTCTTCTTCTTTTTTTAACTCTAAACCTGGTATGACTAGCTCAACACATTATCACAAAGTTTATCTTCCATCTCCTTACATAACTGTGTCAACCTGATAAAATCAGAACCTGTATGCTTTTGTTTCATTTTGCCCACCCCTTTCCCAAATTACCATTTGGTTATATGTTCACTAGCAGATCCTTTTATAAGGCATCTTTATCCTGTCCCTCTCCAGGCCTGGAAAATATAACAAAAACAGGGAAAGACTGAATTTCAAGCAGCCTAACACAGCTCTGACCTTTATTATATATGTTTTACTCAGCCTGCTCGCCTCAGAGCAGAGAAAGAAAAATCACCCTGCACTTCTATGGATTTGAGGTGTATGTATGATGGACAGAGTATATCTACCACGAAATCTATGATTACCCTACACAACCTTAAATACTCCTCCCAAACCTACTGTTCAATAGATTAAAAAATTAGTTTTAAAATAAAAAATGTTAGAGGCTCTCCACAGAATTGTAAACATAACTCCACTCAGTTGGGTAATAAGGCCAGCCGAGAACAATGCAGCCAAGAAAGAAACAGCTCCTCAAACCTAAAAAACTTAATGCTTAGTGGTCAGTCTTCCAGACGCACAGGGGAGACAGCTAATTTATCTCTGGCCGGAAAACAAGATATTCAGAGGTTCTGATGTCTTTTGAGAGTCAAGAGGAGTCAGTGGTGGCAGAGGCGGCAGAAGGGGAAGCCCATTTTGGCCTTGAAGAGCCCAAGTCCCTTCCGTAAGACATTAAAGACACCGTTCACGTGGGCTGAAACCCAGGCGGGGACAACGCAGCAGCGTGGCAAGGCTTCCCCACAAAAGCTCAGCACAGCAGAAGGACCCAAGCCTTTCTTTTCAAGCCTTTTTTCCTTCCCCAAATTGGCCTAGCATTTTGCACCTTTTCAGTTCGAAGCCACCTTCATGCAGACACCTGCCTCCCAGCCACCAACAAACAGGAGTGGCAGTGAATCTCTACAGTTGGAAAATGTATAAATAGATGCTAATCTCCTATGGACGTTTACACAGACAGAGAGAGAGGGGAGAAGAGGAAGGACGGAGTGGGAAAGAGGGAGAGGGAGAGTGAGTGAGCGTGCCAGGCTCCAGGTGAGGCCCAAGCACACACATGCACACACTCATATATCACGAGTGTCTGAGATGGAGAAGCAGGAAGACTGATGTGACTTCAGCTCAAGGAGGTGCTGAGACACAGAGAGAGAAGCCTTCCTCTTGGGACCACTTCACATGTGGACCTTGACCCCCCTCCATGATAAAGTTACGGGTGCTTTAGAAGGTACCCCAGGAAGAACTCCCATTTTCCCTAGCCCCTTACATTGAGACTCCCATGAATATTTACTCTTTAAGATGGATCTGGAGAGAACCATAATTCAAAAAGACACATGCACCCCTCCATTCATAGCAGCACTATTTACAATAGCCAGGTCATGGAAGCAACCTAAATGCCCATCAACAGACAAATGGATAAAGAAGATGTGGCACATATATACAATGGAATATTACTCGGCCATAAAAAAGAACGAAATAATGCCATTTGCAGCAACATGGATGGACCTAGAGATGATCATACTAAGTGAAGAAAGTCAGACAGAGAAAGACAAATATCATATGATACCACTCATATGTGGAATCTAATTTTTAAAAATGATACAAATGAACTTATTTACAAAACAGGAACAGATGCACAGATATCGAAAACAAACTTATGGTTACCAGGGGGGAAAGGTGAGGGTGGGGCGGGAGGGATAAATCAGGAGCTTGGGACGAACATACACACACTACTCTATATAAGATAGATAACCAACAAGGACCTAGGGTAGAGCACAGGGAACTCTGCTCAATACTCTGTAATAACTTCTATGGGAAAAAAATCTGAAAAAGAACGGATATATGTATATGTGTAACTGAATCGCTTTGCTGTACACCTGAAACTAACACAACATTGTAAATCAACTATACTCCAAGAAAATTAAAAAAAAAAAAAAAAAAAGACAATCATCAGCCTCTAAAACAGCAACAGCCCACCTACCTAATTGGTAACAGAAGCCAATGTTTCGTCACAGCAACTTGTCCAACTGGGTCAATGAATATTTTGCCTTAAAGTCTTTTCCTCCTTGTGTGGCATTCTCTGGATGTCGGAAATGATATCTGAATCCTCTCCAGAGCAATCCGTCTGATACTCCCAGACAACAAACACATCACTGGCAGCCTTCTCTTCAATAACAACCCCATTCCTTTGTCATCTGTCACCCTTCCCTCCCCCAATCCTCCGTAACTCAAACGGGCTTAACACTGTGATGTGGATCCCATACATTGCAAGGATCTTTGCATGCCTTTTTTTTTTCATATGCACACGGCATTGAGGAGCTTCATTCTCCTATGACACTGGATCCTTGTAGGTCAAAAACTAGATTTTCAAAGCCCAGATCATGTTGTCTGCTGTGTCTGGGCTCAGTTGCTGTAAAGAACTAAGGTCTCTAAATTTAGATTTTTCCCATGGCTTAGCTCAGACAAATGTCCTTTCCATGCCCCATGAATGGCAGCAGGCCCTGTAACTCTCTCTGGCCGTCAGCTGGCCCCAGTCTCTCCTCAGGGCCCCGGCTGCAGGTAACCAAGCTTACACTGCACCCCAGCCTCCAGCAGCCCCGCCCACACCTCTTCACAGGTGGGGTCTGCTCCCTTCTCCCACACCCCTCCTGAGACAGAACCGCTGCAGAGGCGTCATCTTCCCAGACTGGCATACAACCCAGGAAGGCCCTCGCCAACAACACAGCCCCTCAGAATGGATAAAGAAGATGTGGTACATGTATACAATGGAATATTACTCAGCCATAAAAAGGAACGAAATTGGGTCATTCGTGGAGACATGCATGGACCTAGAGACTGTCATACAGAGCGAAGTAAGTCAGAAAGAGAAAACCAAATATCGTATATTAACGCACGTATGTGGAAACTGAAAAATTTCGTATAGATGATCTTATTTACAAAGCAGAAATAGAGACACAGACGTAGAGGACAAATGTACAGATAGCAAGGGGAAGGGAGGGGGACAGGATGAATTGGGAGATTGGAACTGACAATATATGCACTATTGATACTATGTACGAAATAGATAACTAATGAGACCCTACTGTAGAGCACAGGGACCTCTACTCAGTGCTCTGTGGTGACCTAAATGGGAAGGAAATCCAAAAAAGAGGGGATATATGTATATGTATAGCTGATTCACTTTGCTGTACAGTAGAAACTCACACAGCATTGTAAAGCAACCATACTCCAATGAAAAAAAAGTCAGTCATGGAAAAAACAAAACAAAACCAAAAACACCTTAACACAGCCCCTCGACCCCCAGCACAGGGGAACGGCTCCCATCTCACGTACCCACCCCTCCATCGCTCACCCCCCACCTCCCAGCCTGGGAAAGAAGCGCTTACTAGTCCCAGTACAGAATTAGAACTCAGGACCCACTTCCCACAGAAACAACAGAAAAACCAGAGCACTGGAGATCAGCTAACTTGTAGACTAAAAGCACTTCTACAGCACTATTTGAAAGGCGGGTACCATACAACCAGCTTAGAAGATACACTCTTATAGCCATAAACAGTCATATGGGGAATGACATACATATAGTATAAGGGCCGAGAGGTCTTGGTACGTTGTTTCCGTGGCATCGAGCACCACTACCCATAACTGACACACTGAACGGTGACTTCGTCATAGAGCTCGGTAACGAGGTCTCTTCTATGAAGAGGCATTTTGAGCCTCCACCTCCAATACTGTGAATCTATTGTTACTTTACTTTTCCTCACGAAAGTCCGGCAGACTAAGGTAACAAACAGACACCTCTGTTCACTGACAGAACAGGTGAGGTGAGATAATGTCACATTCCAGTATTTAACAATTTCTATCAAGTCTAGAGAAGACGGGGTAGTCTAAATAAAGCTGAGAGTGGACTGTTTTACATCTCAAAATTGTCTTTTTAAATATGCTTGTGCCTTTTGCAATTCAGATGTTGACTGTGGCACAAATGAATACAGCAAATACTTTGTTTTGTTTTTCCTGGTATCTCCCTAGTCAGAGGTTTCCTATCCACCTAGAGAGAGCCCTTCTAAGGAATATGTATGAAAACACGCTGCCTGAAGCATAACTGCTCCTTTGTTGCATCCCCTTCCTAACCCATCCAAGAGGTCCGACCCCTGTCTTCATTTCTCCGGCTGGCACCGCACACACACAAAATCCAGGTTTATGACTACAATGAGACTGCTTTGATTCAAATGATCTTTCCTTCCTACTTAGGTTCTTCCAACGAGGTCTAAAGCTTTCTGTTTTCTTTACAGGGTGAGAAAAACAAATCCAAGGAAGGCCCCTCGGTTTTCTGTTGTGGGGACAGATCTGCAGGACCAAAACCACAGGCAAATTCTGGATTCAGACACCTGAGCTCGTTTGAGCAACGGAGCCAAAACAGATGGAATGGTCTGGCCCTTCACAGTCCAGTTACACAGGAGAAAGAATCTCAACTGTGGGAGGGGGGTGGGGTGTGTGTGTGTGTGTGTGTGTGTGTGTGTGTGTGTGTGTGTGTGTGTTGGGGGTTGCGCCTGGGGGCAGGGAAGGAAACAGAACTCTGTTGCGTTTCCTCTCACACTCCCCCTCCTCTATCTAGGGGAGAAAGAATGAGGGGGGTGGGAAGCACTGAGATAGGACACTTTCCACCACGCCTGGGAGTGACCCCTCTGCAGGGCAGTTGGAGGTGGGACCCGAGCAAGGGAGTCATCCCCAGGCTACCCTGTGAGTATGGCATCTTCAGGGGTGCTTGGACTCTTGGAAGGGGTGAGGAGGGGAAACACAGGGCTCACTTACAGATTTCAGGACTTTCCAGAAGGGACCCCCAAATAGGGTCCATTTTTAGTGCCAAGTATTTTGACAAAGTTCTTATTAGGGTAATTCCGAGCGATCTGGCAAGCGTGCTTTTAGTTAGGAAAGACTATGAGAAATCTCCCAACTTAATTTGTGAAAAATCTGCGCTTGCATTTTCCTACTGAAAGAAACGCTGGGACTTCCCTGGTGGTCCCGTGGTTAAGACTATGCTTCCACTGCAGGGGGCACAGGTTCGATGCCTGGTTGGGGAACTAAGATGCGGTGCGGTCAAAAAAAAAAAAAAAGAAAGAAAAGAAAAGAAACGCTCACAAACACAGACACACAGATAGATACCTCTATTTTTTAAAAAAATAGCAGAGTCCTCTGCAAACACAATCCCCTGATGACTGACTTGAGCTGGAATCTCATCACAGTTGAACAGGACAGAGGCAGCTTACTTTCTGCCCACATGCGTCTGTTAGAATCAGACAGGGCTTTATCTTCGAAGAGCTGCCCCTGAGCCCTGGGCTTTGAGGGAAAAATCACTTGCTGGAAAAAGCTATCACCTTTGTGATGACACAATGCTGATAGGTATCTACAGGCTCATTAAACTGTAAGCCCCCCAGATGACAGGGATTTTCTGAGCACTGTTTGCGCCTGGGCTGGCTCTGGTTTTAGTCACCATAATGCTCACCTTCAATAACAGACTGTAGGCCGAGTCACAGGTCCCCATTCTCAGCCTGGATCTTTCATAAATTTGCCTCTTTTTTGTTTAACATGGGTATACTATTTTTATTTTACTTACATTTAGATTTCACCAACACTGAACATAAGTGTATGCTGGCCCTACGTTCGGACTTCTGAAATAAAGATAAATGGGCAGACAGCTTTAATAAGGGTGTAATGTATTAAACACTGCATAATAGATGAAACAATTAGAGGAAATCAAGGGGGTGGTGTAACTATATACCTTTACACACTGAGTAGCACAAGTAGAGGGACAATTGGAGGAAAAACCTGTTTAGGGCTAAACTGAGAGGTCCTTGCAAATTTGCCTTTTTATAGTCACCTTTCACTTACTACAACTGTTAGCCTCAGACTTTCAAAGCCAGTCAGAATTTCAAACATCCCATCCCATTATGTGTGTGTGTGTGCACGTCTGCATTTGAGGTCTGGATAACACCATAAAAAAAATTAACTATGTGATAGTTTCCCCTTTTACCTACAATCACTTTCCTTTCCCCATCCAGAAACTGTGTGGCATGTAACACGTGTCACAGACACAGTACTCGTCACCAGAGTTTTTAACAGAGAGAGAGGCATGAGCGCAGGGAAAGGCGCTGCCTGGGCGGGACCACCATTCAGCTTCTTGTGGCGCCCTGTGTGGTCCACTGAAGGAAGAGCCAGAAGCGGAGTCAGGAGGCAAGGCCTGAATCAGGCCAAGGAGCATCAGAAGGCAGGATACTGGGACACAGGGGAGCCGTCAGGGTGTGTGCCCAAGCCCCCCGGGACTCCTAAGTTATCCTGCCTTCTCCATATCCTTCTGTCCTTCCTCAAGAAGGGTCATAGGGCTTCCCTGGTGGCACAGTGGTTGGGAGTCCGCCTGCCGATGCAGGGGACACGGGTTCGTGCCCCGGTCTGGGAAGATCCCACATACTGCGGAGTGGCTGGGCCCGTGAGCCATGGCTGCTGAGCCTGTGCGTCCAGAGCCTGTGCTCCGCAACAGGAGAGGCCACAACAGTGAGAGGCCCGCGTACCGAAAAAAAAAAAAAAAAAAGAAGGGTCATAAACTGGGTAAAATTCTCACAAGACTCTCAGGAAGGCTGAGCTGTTACCCTGAATAAGTCACCTAAGCTTTCTGGCTTCCGTGACCTCACCTGTCACTTGGGGAATGGCTGGATACAACTTCCTGCTCCTGTGTTCTCTGATTCTCTGAGTTAGAGTTTCCTCTGAGTTAGTTTTAGACAAGAAAAGGGTCTTGGAGCTGCGTGAGGGAATCAGGGGTCCAGCTGGATCCAGGTTCTGATCAGTCTTGGGGAATTCGGAGTGTGGTTCCAAGTCCGCCCCCAAGAATATGCTTGGCACTTCTGGTCAACCAATTCTAATGATAGCTTCCTTTGCACTTCCTCATAGACCCAAGTTTTAAAAGCCATTAGAAAAACGGGTAGGGGACTTCCCTGGTGGTCCAGTGGTTAGGACTCGGCGCTTTCACTGCCGTGGGCGCCGCTTCAATCCATGGTCGGGGAACCAAGATCCCACAAGCTGCGCGAGGTGCAGCCAAAAGAAAACCAGGTAGAAATAGAAGTGTCCTCTCTAGAACAGGATGCTCTGAATCGTCTATTCTGGAAGGGGGCAGAACTCAAGTCATTACCCTTCCTCATCACGCCGCCAACACCATGACTGTGAATCCCCTGACCTCACTCCACTCGTACCCTCTCTGAAAAAAAGTTTTTTCTGGCCATCTTGGTTAAATACATGTATATGTACTCAAACTCCTTTGCTCTGCCCGGTCCTTGGTCCCTTCTTTCTTCTCCACATCAATGACTAGCATCTTCTTTCTCCTGCCCATGACCTTGTGCGTCTTATTCTGTAATTATTCCCCACAGACCCAACATTCCATACCTCGATCCCCAGCTCTTCTGCTGCCAGCAGCTCAAAACGTCTGAACAAGGCACATTGGGCCAGGGAACCAACCTCCAAGACTGAGAGGGCGACAGAAGTCTGAACCGAAGTGTTCCCGTGCTCAAACACAAGGCGAAACACACACACGGCCCCCAAATCTCATGCTGCCAAGCGTTTCCAATAAAACTTAAAACTCAGGTTTCTGAGACTACAGTTGGTTCAGTTCCTTCATGAAAAGTCAGTTTTTCCTTCCATCCTACCCCTCCGTCCAACTTGGTAACCGTGACCCATTTCCTAAAGCTTCTTTTCAGAACACCTTGATTCTGGCAGTGGGAAGTCAGGCACATGAAAATGATAGAACTCATCCAATGAATTCCTGTTTTAGGGCTTTTCATTCTTGAAATTTTTCTTTTTCTTTTCTTTTTTTAAATGCGGGCTTCAGCCAAAGTCTCTTTGCTGCCCCTGCAGCCTGAAAGCGTTTTCCTCATGGGAAGAGAGCTGGTCAACCTCTGGAGCAGTGGGAACAGGTGAGGTTTCTACTGTGCACGCTCTGCAGGTTCCCACAGCAGCTCAGCACTGCCTGTGCATAGGGGTTAAGTCAGGAGGGGACGAGATGGCACACGCCAGAACTCCTCTGTGCTTCGAAAAGGTGATCCAGACCGGCTCAGAAGCAGCCGTGCATGTTTTGAGAGTCTCCTAACAACTTGGAACCAAAGGGGGAGGAGGAAGGAGGAAAAGCAGCTTTTTTGGTTTCTGAGAAAATTCTTAACCGGAAGCACGTAGTGTTCTATTCTTTGTGGCATTTCCAAATCAGAATTCCACAGACTCAGTATTTTCAGAGTCCAGTGTGGTAAATAAGAAGGATTACACCTCACCTGGAGACGTTCTGTAATAATCAAAGAAAAACGCTTCCTGCCTTTGTACAGAAAATGAAGAGATTTTTCATCGTAAAGAAAAGAAATTTAATTACCACTAAATAAGGTTTAACTGCTGTGGGCAATCATCCTCGGCACTGAAGCATAATTTAACTTAAAAGAAACCACAGTGACCCATGACCCTCTCCGGCTCTCTCCCAGCACTAAGTGGCCAGGAAGAGCTCAGTCCCAGGTGAGATGCCCAGGTGGTCAGGAATGCATTACACAGCAGAGGAGAGACCCCAGGGAGGGGTGGCAACCCCCAGAATCAGGCCACTTCTGTACCTCGCTCTTGTCCGCTGCACGGCAGGACCCCTGGCAGCAGAAACTCAGGACGCCTCCTTCCTTGCTTGGCCTTTTTACAGGAGGGCACACAGATGGCTCCATGTCCAGATCCGAAAGCAGACATCGGCAGTTACCTGCCCGATCCCCGGGCAGCGGGACCTGCCCGCTCTACACTCCGCTCACCTTCGGCCGTGCCCCCCCTTCCCGGAAGCTGGCCTGCCGCACCCCTGACAGACAGAGGATTTGGAGTGTGATTCACGGATAGAAAATACCGGTTTTTCATAGCTACGTAAATGCAGCCTGGGTGGGGTTTAGATAAATCTGGATGTGGACGCCAAAAAGCAGGGCAAGATGGGTCTCTTTTCCATAAATTTCACTTGGCCAAATGGGCTCGGCCTGCCCACCACTCATTAAAAAAGATTCGAGTCGCACGGAGTGGGAAGGCAGCATCTAAAGTTCATCAGCACATGGGACTTCCCTGGTGGACCAGTGGTTAAGGCAGTGGACCGCCTCCCAGTGCAGCGGGTGTGGGTTCAATCCCTGGTAGGGGAGCTAAGATCCCACGTGCCTTGCAGCCAAAAAACCAAAACATAAAACAGAAGCAATACTGCAATAAATTCAATAAAGACTTTAAAAAATAAAAAAGATGATCCACATCAAAAAAAATGAATAAAGTTCATCAGCACAATTGGCAGTGCAAGTTCAGATGCAGTTTCAGATCTTAGTTCACATGGAAATGTATTTATAGCTTCTCTACCATCATGAGCCAGATCCCAAACTGCCAACTGCTTCCACATCAGCGTTTGATCAAATTGCTTCATCCTCAAAGGCAGTGCAGTCATGGTGAATATGCTTCATCTTTGGCCATATCTGCCTCAAACCCCACCAGGCTGGATCTTCTAGGACAGAATCAAGAGGTGGGGAGGCTATGACGCCCACGGGTTGAGAACCACCCAAAGGGCACATCCCCGATTTCCTGATGGCAGGACCTGTGCTAGGCCCTCCACCCCACCTGACCATTCTCAGAATGTGGTCTCCAAAGCATATGAGCCGGTGTGCAGGGGTCACTTGGCATCAGAAGCCTGGATCCCACAAAGTGTGAGGTTAACCCAATTCACAACACTTTTTTTTTTTTTTTTTTTTTTGCGGTACGCGGGCCTCTCACTGTTGTGGCCTCTCCCGTTGCGGAGCACAGGCTCTGGGTGCGCAGGCTCAGCGGCCATGGCTCACGGGCCCAGCTGCTCTGCGGCATATGGGATCTTCCCGGACCGGGGCACGAACCCGCGTCCCCTGCATCGGCAGGCGGACTCTCAACCACTGCGCCACCAGGAAAGCCCTTCACATCACTTTTCTAAGTATTTCTTTATTTGTAAAGTAAGGGCGTTGAATGCTACCTACTCACCTTTCCAGCATTTCCATAATTTTTACAAACAAACCCAAAGTGAACAATGCCCAGTATTAAAGGTGCTAGTGGGATTCACTTTGTCTACACTGCACGGTTCAGCCAACCTTCCCTGGGTGCCATCTGGTGGGCTCCATGTGGAAGCTGGTGGTTTCTGCTGTTGATAGTATCTATCTGACCTCATATCAACTATCCCAAAACAAAAAAGCTGAGTTGGACTGAAATACAAATTAATGACTTCTCTTTTTTAGTTGAAAGCAGATGAAAAGGCAAAAGTTTGATGTATCACAATGTCATTGGAAAAACCCAAACTCAGGGACGCATGACGCGTGTATCCTGTTTCAGGCAGTACTTCATCGACTTAATGCCTTTTTTGTGGTCAAGGGGGAAGCATTTTAGTGACCTAAGAGTGAGACTGATGGAAGTGTTGAGAATTATGAAAAATTCAAACAAAAAAAAGAACAGAAGTACCAGCCTTCGGCCTTTGGGTTAAGGACAAGAACTGAACACACTGAATCCTGTTTCTGGACACCAGGCGAGGGCTCCTAGGTGGGCAAGTCACAGACTCTCAGGATTCTGTAACCTGCCTGCACTGGGGACTCTATCATGGGTTATGAGGGGCTCTGGAGAGCCAAAAAGCCCCTTTGGAGACAGTCCCAGAGACGGAGGGAGGGGAGACTGGCTTAGTTCAAAGTTCCGTCCCCGCAAAGGGACTTCTGCCTAAAACAGCATCTGAACAAAAGCTAAAATTATTCTGTACTCTTCTGATTACAACCCTTTGCACTGTAGTAAGAATAAAGCCCAGACTCCTAACTAGTACTCCAGCTGCCTCTCCCAGGTCACCTGGTTCTTCAGACACACAGGGCGCTTCCTGCCTTGGGGCCCCTCTGCTCACTGCTCCCCCTTGGGGCCTTGCCCCACTGTTTGCATGCCGGGCTCCTCCTCACACAGTCCTCATTTCCTTCACATTTTTTCTCAATCTGAAGTCATCCCTGTATCTGTTTTCTCCTCTGCCTCCCCCTCCCATCCGCTTTTTAGAGTCTAAGCTCTCTGAAGGCAGTGGCCTTGTCAGGCTTGCGGTAATCAGGGCACCGGTCCAACCGAGAGACTCAATCCATGCTGATGAATGAATGAATGAATGACAGGATGACAGTTCATTCTTCCTAAATCCGACAATCCTGAGTCACTGTGCATCTTCATGCTAATCAAAACTACCTTATTATTCTCACACTCAATAATTCAAGAAGCACTTTCACATTCCTAATCCTCAAAGCCACTCTCTAAGGCCTCTGTGCGGGTCAGTGGCAAGTCACAGGCTCTGGACCTGTTTGCCTTGAAGTAACAGAGTAATCTGGGACAAGTCAACTCCCAGCTTTGAGTCCTTCTCCATAAAGCCAGGATGTTTTGTGAGGCAGCTCTATGCTCCCTCCCACCTTGAACAACCTATGAGTATTTAAGACTTTGATGGGTAGACACTGATCCTCTCTTATAAAATGCTTTGTGAGATGTTTCTGTGAATTGAGCATCTACTACATGCCAGGGACTGGGGTAAGTACTTCTCACACTGTCTCTGATCTGCAAACCACCTGGCTGGGTAGGAGGTCTTAGCCTTTTTTTACAGATGCAGCAGTGGAAGCTTCCTTAGATTAAGGGACTTGCCCAAGACCACACAAAGAATAACTGGCAGAACCAGTTCCCAAACCTAACTCTGTCCAACAACAAAGGCCAGATTCCTCGCACCAACAGTGCCCCATGGAGCAAGCCTACACAGAACAAAAACGGTGCGACGTGAGTCAGGCAGGTAAGGGAGACACGTGTGGGATGGAAAGTAGGGGGCTGCTGGGACTTCCCTGGTGGTCCAGTGGCTAAGACTCCACACTCCCAATGCAGGGGACCTGGGTTCGATCCCTGGTCAGAGAACCAGATCCCACATGCATGCTACAACTAAAGATCCTGCATGCCGCAACTAAAGATCCCATGTGCTGCAACTAAGATCCAGTACAGCCAAATAAACATTAAAAATAAAAATTAAAAAAAAAAAGTAAGTAGAGGGCTGTGATGACCCCAAGGATCTGTTACCTTCCCCCCCCCATCTTAATGGGACAGCTGCAACGTAGTTCTAGTAGAAATTTCAACAAAGGAATTTAAGCCCAGTGTTTACTGATCATCTGATTTCTTTTTCCCCTCCTAATGTAAGAAATCTGATTCGCGTGTAAAAACTCCTGATTCTACCAAGTTTCGGTGGCTTATCAACATCTGTAGAAGCCCTTGCCCAGGCCTGTCTGGAGAACCCGGCCCCAGGCCTGGTGCCTGGGATCCATACTTATTCTGGCCTGCACCAGGAATTTACCTATGAAAGTTGCCCAATTTGTCCCTTCAATTCCAGTAAGAACTTTTGCAATCTCTCGTAAAAATATTGGCAACGGGAGAGAGAGTGTTTGCAGGTTATTATGCAAAGGGTGTGAGCCATGCCATTTTGTAAATTTTAATTTTCTAAGAACCACCAGGTACTATTCTTCCTCTAGGGTGAATTCTAAAGGTCTGTACACAGAGTGCAGGTTTCTGAAGGAAGGGATTTGATGCATGCAGGAGGCCTTCCTCTAACTCCAAGAGGAAGGTTGCTTCGTGAGTGCATTCCTGACGTGCCAGCTCCAGGCCTGACTTCAGAAAACCTGCTAACAAGTAACAAAATGATCTGCTGTTCCAACCGCTCAGATTCTCCAAGACCACCCTTTGGAGTAATGTTGAAATGGCAAAAAAGGTAGGAGGTGGAAAAGAATGTGAGACCACAGAGGCAAGAGGTAAATCATCCCCTGAGTGATTATCATTCCCTGTTTGGAAATCCACCCTCGTGAAAGGAACAACGCTTTTCATAACGGACACCTCCAGGGTCCCAGGAAAATGCTGTAGGTTTGCAGCAGAACTGCTGGGTTCATATCCCAGCTTGGTCGCCTAAAGAATCAACTAGGAGTTTGGGATTGACATACACACACTACTATATCTAAAACAGATAACCAGCAGGGACCTAGTGTCTAGCACAGGGAACTCTACTCAATATTCTGTAATAACCTACATGGGAAAAGAATCTGAAAAAGAATAGCTATATGTATATGTATAACTGAATCACTATGCTGTACACCTGAAACTAACACAACATTGTAAATCAACTATACTCCAATATAAAATAAAAATTAAATTAAAAAAAAAGAAGCAACTCTCTAGATTCTTCTAAGCCTTGGTTTCCTAATTTACATTTAGAGGCTTATGAGATAACTTGTGTGAAAGTCTCAGCATATAGTAATAATTATGGGCATTAGAATGTATTTATTTGCAGTGGTTTGAACACATACAGGGAAATTTTTTAATGTATTATGTTGGCATGCATAAAGGCATTTGAGATTTGGATGTATATGTCTTAAAAAGCCAGTGGCATTTAAAATCTGGAGGAAGAAAATATTGTATTTACCCCATGATACCGAAGTTTGGTCCATGTTTCTAATGATACAGAAAAAGTTCAGTTAGGCTTAAGAGTGACCTGCCACCACCCTGGGGCTACAGTAATTATATTCTCTTTAATGGAATTGCTTAACTTATAGCTCTCCTCGTTTTGCACATCACAGCCACTATCCTACCCTTTTCTCTCTAAGCATAGTTATTCCTCATTATTTCTTTGGTTAACCAACTAATGCCAGGCATACACTTATTCACAAACTACCACATTAAGAGGCATTTATTTTATATCGGTTCTCTTTTGCAAATATTTGCGTTTAGCAGAAGAACTGTGATATCTTATGAAGCAAAAATATATATATCCGGGAAAGAATGTGAAGTTTCAGAAGTAGCTTTGGAGAAGGAGAAAGGAAGAAAAGTCTAATTACAGTGGAGATCTGTACTGATTTGTGTGAAGGGAATGTAGACATCACTTGCAGTTTTAACGAATTCCGGCCACCTGAATTAAAAAGGAGCTGGAGTTTAAAATAACGTCTAAAGCTTTCTTCACTGATTTGGGAGCATTAAAAAATGTTGTTTCTTTTCTTTTAAAAGGCAGCCTTTCACAGGATGCTTTCTATTCTTGACTTGTAAAAGAAAAGCCTTTTCAAATCTAGATATTCTGTATGTTAGAACAGGGCTTTTTCTTTTTTCACCGAGGAAACTGAATCATAGTTGTATAGTTACAGACTTAACATAAAAGCCTAAGTACGCTTTATCCCAAACGGATCCCCACTAACAGGCAAGGGGTAACGTTTGGTTGTAAAGTATTTTCATGTGGACGTGAAATGAACGTTTTATACCATTGGTGAGAGGATGACTTGACCAAGGGAAGGTGAATTTAGTGCTTTTGTTGACAAGTTCAGGCAGCTTAAACATATTTAATCCAAACACACATGAGGCTCAGAGCCCCAAACGGCATTTATTTAGAAATAAATAAATAAATGGGATCGTGACCGGAATAAAATGGTTTAGGGGAAATTCTGCTGGGAATAAGACTACTAGTGCCATCAGAAGCAACTGCTCCCAAGAAGAAGGAAAAAAAGAGAATCACCTCCTTCTTCAGGGGACAACTACATCAAAGCACAAATCTGCTCATGGGTTGGTGCATGAGAAAGTCACTTTCTCAGCCCACCTGGAAACGGTTGGCCTCCAGGGAAGTATTATACACATGATAAAAATATAAATAGTAGAGAAGTCTGGAAGTTAAAAATAAAAGCTTCCGTCCTCACCAAGCCCACTGGTCCCTCTTTCTGATTTATTAGGTGTCATTCTAGAAATGTTTAATGGAAAAATAAGTACCCAGAAAATGGACATGCTTTTCCATACAAACAGGATCCAGCCTTTTAAAAATAAATGGGATCACACTACCTACATTGCTCCATGAATAATACTGCTTATTTAATATAGCTTGGTTACATGTCCACACCTGCACATCCAGCCTACTTCATCTACTGTCATGACTGCAGAGAACTGTATTATCTGAACATACCATAACTGATTCTCAAGCACTCAAACTGACAGAATAAACTGGTAAGTCTTTTTGAGAGAAAACTGGGCAATACCTTTCAATGTGAGTAAGCCCTGTAAATGAATAGTAAAAACCTAGTAATCTGACGTCTAGGAATTTGTGCTTCAGATTTACTGACATGTGCACAGCCACATAGAAGGTCACCGCGGTGCTGTTCATAACAGGCAGAGAAAAAAGAAGCAATCGAAACAGCAATTAAGAAGGGTCAAGTTAATAGATTATAGAGTACTACTTTCATTGCTCTGAAGAGAGAATAGCTCTAAATCAGTTTGGGCTCTTCTCACCATTGTAAACACACACATAGACACACAGATACACACAGAAGCACACACACACACTCCCCAAAGAAGAAACTGAAAATGGTCCTTTATGAGTCAGTGGGCTGGAGCCGCCCTCTTCTGCAGTCTTAAAATTTACCCTGAAAAAGGATTCGAATAAAGGTACAGTTAAAGTTGAAGGGGGCCCATGAACCTTTCCTGGTGCAAAATTCAAACAGGATGATTTTTAAAAATTGTCCCTCTGCACCAGCAGGCTACGTGATGGTGGCACATGTACCCGACTAATGCCTATTGTGACTTGACGTCCATGTGACATTCTCAGGGGTGTTTACAAATATTCTTAATGTCAAAGACTGAAAATGACCAAGGGTCCATCCGAATCTGTTTTGTCAGCTATTCCAAAAAGCGTGTGTGGCAGCAGCTTTCCTTCCGAGGGGCAAGTAGTAAGGCCAAAGAACGTCCCTTCCGAAAAGTTCACAGAGCGCACTATGGATCAGTAAAAAAACACCCCCTGATGGGGTCTTTGCTTTCTGTCTTGTGCCATCTGAACAGCTTGGAGGACGGTGCCACCGTCGGGTTTACGGGGGCTGACGTGACCACCTGCATTTGTGAACCCTGGTGAAAATGCTGATGGGACACCCACTCTCACTTCTGTTGCTTAGTCTTGAGCAAGCAGACAGGGGTGGAAGTGAAGTGAACCATGTGTGAGGGGAGACCACAGGCTAGAATCCTAGGGCTGCGAGAGGCCAGAAAAACTATCACCTGCCTTTACCTTGGACTGACTGTCCTCAGGTCATCACATAAAATCAGCTGTACGCTCCTCTCTGGAAGATCTCTAGAGAAGGGATTTCTCCAAACGTGTAAAAATACTTCACATTCACATTTGCCATTCGTACGAAGGAGTAGTTCAGAATTCTTCCCGCTGCCTGTAAGTCTGGACGCAAAAGCAGCGGAACTTCCTGTCGTTGGTATAAAGCTCACCCCAGTCTCCAACCTTTGTCCTCCTCTGGTCCCTCCCTCCCTAAGGTCGCCCGGAATTCCATCCTTTCCACCACAACCCACGGGCCCCGAGGCCTCCAGGTGCACAGATGCTACACAACCGTCTGCACAAACCAAGGAGGACTTGTTTTGGTTGTACAGGGGACAGCAGATTTGGTAACCTCAGAACCCTGTCTACCTTGATATTATGCTTCCAGGAAAAAAAAAAAAAAAAGCCTTCTCTCCCATATTTTCTCTCATCAGGTTACAAGTTAAATGCACAAGATGGGACGTTTACAAGAAAGCAATCCATATCGGATTGATTTCTGAGGAAATTTCACCCTGAATGGGATAGGGAGGGTGGGAGGGAGGGAGATGCAAGAGGGAAGAGATATGGGAACATAAGTATATGTATAACTGATTCACTTTGTTATAAAGCAGAAACTAACACACCATTGTAAAGCAATTATACTCCAATAAAGATGTAAAAAAAAAAAAAAAAAAAAATTTCACCCTGAAATACACAATGGCCAAAATTCATACTCAAGAGCCCAGCCATGGTGTTTCACAATTCATCATAAAAACAAATCCCAAACTCAGGTCCCTGAGGAATTTTTGCTTCCAGTGAATTATGTTTCTCCTGCTTAAGAAAAAGTTAAGGAAAGAAAACCGAGAAGAGGAGGAAAGGCCCTTCTCAGTCCACCTGCTGGTCCCTTCAGGGCTTCGCACTGAAGAGAAAAGCAACATCAACTGGGATGCCACCATTTTCCAGGATGACTTTTTTTTTTTTTTTTTAATAAATAGATTTTTGGAAACAACTCCCCATCAGCTTCTAAACAGGAGTGTTTCTGACAAAGTGAAATTGATGAATAGCAAGGACAAGGGCCTGGGCCTTAAGCAGCTTCTAGCTTCACCCCCACTCAGAAGAGCTTTACGCACACCTCCCCCAGAGCAAGTCCTGGTTCCACTTCCTGAACTGTGAGATTTCAGTGCCCTTCTTTCTGAAGAAAAAATCTCCCAAACGTTTTTAAAAGAGAAAAGTATAATACAGTTGACCTTTGAACAACATGGGTTTGAACTAGGTCAGTCCACTTTTTTCAATAAATACATATGTATACCGTAAATGTATTTTCTCCTCCTTATGGTTTTTTAACTTTTGCTTTTCTCCAGTTTATTTTATTGTAAGAATACAGTATATTATACATACAACATACAATATATGTGTTAAATGGCTGTTTATGCTACCGGTACGGCTTCCGGTCAGCAGTAGGCTATTATTAGTAGTTAAATTTGGGGAGAGTCAAAAGCTATACGTGGATTATATACCCACATTGTTCAAGGGTCAACTGTATTTAAAGATCACTAATCCCTGTGCTAAGAGGCTTTTAAAATTCAGATGTTACATTTTATTGGTAATATGAATAGACCTACATATGTTCTTCAACAGGAAACCTTGCTACTAGTGAGTAATGGAGACAAGATTCGAACCCAGGAAACCTGGCCCTTGAACCCTTGTGTGCACAACCGCTGTGATTCAATAAATCTTTATTAAACCCCACTGGGTACAAAACCTGCTTCTAGATGCAATCACTACTTATGAGTCAGCAGATAATCTCTGAGCAATACAACAATTAAGTGTCATAAAAAGCTTAATGGACTTCTAAAACAGAGTCTGTGGGGAAAAGAAAATTATAAGAATATACATGAGTGACTCCGAACCAATGTGGAATTTCAGCACCCTGTGGCTGTTTGATTTCATGACTGGTTTCTACTTTCAACTTGCAGGTGGTGGTTCATATTTGGAACTGAAACTCTGAATGAAATCAACCTTTGCTTTCAGACTCAGAGATCTGCCCTTGAGATAATCAGAGCTTTTCCCAGGGTCCCCAAACAGCACTGGGCACCATACAGCCTGTTGCCGTTCAGATGACCACATTTAATGAATTATCTGGGACAGAATGAGCTCGCCCTCAGCAGCTCAGAGATGAGAATGCCTTCAGGATTCCACTCGATGATTCTACCCACCACTCCTGCTAAGAGCCTTCTTTTAGGAGTGGGGAACCCAAACAATTCTGAACGGTCTGATGTGGACAACTTGGTAACATCGGACAAGTCATTAGGAAAATCCTGGAACTAACAGAGTGTTTTCTCTGGCTGGAAACCCTGCTGTTAAAAATAACACAAAGAAAAACATATTTGTCTCTGACACACAATGGATGTAGAATATAATTATGGGCTGTTTTGGTCTGGGAGGTAGACAAGGGAGGGAGTTGCCAAGGTCTAGAAGACAAAGGAGAAAAGACAGTGTGTCCGACCCCAAGCTCTCTGTGGCCATTCCCACGGCCTCCTGGTGACTTGGTTTCCTGCTCAGGTAACAGCAAAACCTGACTCTTCTTGCAGGGCCCAGAAAAATCACAGGCAGGTAAGAGTTAACCATGTAAGTCTCTGAAGTGATAAGCTCCTATCAGTAGGTGCCAGTAAAAAGTAAATTAATATCACTTCTCTAGCCTGTCGAGAAAAAAATGTCGCATATAATTAATGTAAAAACGTGAATATCCTAGCTCCTTTGACACACTTAACATTTTGTATTTTAATTACTTTATAGAAATAATAGTTGCCACTGGGAGTTATTTCAGGAACACATTAAATTTTTTTAGAGACCCCTAAAAGGAGAAAAAAATAGCAGGAAATGTAGAAGGACCGCTTATCGTGTTGTATATTTCAGTATCTCTCTGAACCAGGGTTTCTTGATCTGTAAAGGGGGAATGAAAAGATTCTGCTAATCCCACTGGGCTGTTACAATGATAAGATGAAGGAAAAGATGAAAACACTTTACAAACAGTCCAGGACCACAAAAGTAGTAAATAAAAACAATCATCAACACGTGGAGCATGTATTCTGAGAACTGTGCAATATATATTTTGTCATTTAATCCTCACCACGCCACAATTATCACTGCCATCCTATGGAGGAGAACACTGAGGCTTAAGGACATGAATTTACTTTTCTAAGGTTGCACAGGTAGGAGGTGGATTCAACACCCAGGCATTCTGATGTTAGGGGCAGAATTCTCTGCCACTCGAATTTTCTGCAATAACTGTGGTAACCCAACCATTTAACATGAATATCAATGCAGGTGCTAATCTACATTAGCTGATGGCCAAATTTCAGGAGGCTCTCATTCTCAGACATTAGTCAGTTTTTAAAATAGTTTAAATCCTGTCCATGTGCTCCTAAATAGTTTTGCTTTCAAAAGCCCAAATTCCCATTGCACAGGTTATCTTTATTCTTAACTCTGTGCTTTCACCTTATGCAGTGTATGAAAGAGAAAAAAAAAATGTGATTTTCATTGCCTTTTAAGCCTTGGTGGACCTAACTACTCATATCGCACCCTGATGTCCCCAAACTAACCCCTTTAAGTCAACTTTGCAGACACACAGCTACCTTCAGGGATTGTTATCACATCCATATCGCAGGCAGGACTGTTTACTCAGTCTTGCTAGTAACTGATGCAAACAGAAAACCTCGTACCACCAAAGTAAGGTTTCCTTCTGAAAGTACGCTTTAAAAACGAATTTTATCAAGCATTCCCCCACCCTAGAAGCCTTTATCTGTCTTAGAATTTACAATTCCTGCTTCCCTCAAGTCCAGAAACTCTGATATCTCAAACAGGATATTTTTCTAGTCTTATAAAATGCCTCTGTGAGAAAAAATATACAGACACACTTAAAAAAAAGTGCAATGTTCATAAACCTGTTTCTGTAATATTCCACGGGTTGTATTTTTGGCATTTTGCAACTTGAAAATACAGAAATACACATAGTCCCAATTTCAGTTCTGTTCGAAGAGTTAAAGAAAAAAATAAAAAAGAGAGAAAGAAACCAACATCTGGGAATAATCCACAAATACAGAGAGTATCTCAATTCTCAGATCGTCCTTCTAATCTTTACCTACGCATTTTTACAGCATTATTCACAGGGCAAAATCAGCATAACGCATAATGCATCACTTGTTTTTCAGCTCTATTCAAAAATCTCAGTTCATTCAATAAAAAAGCCCTGAAAAAACAGCCCTGAAGCATGAGCACTCAAATATTCAGTGTGGGAAAGCCATGCTTATTGATTCAGTGCTTCCTGCCAAGAGAACAATGCAGAGAAAGAGACCTCAATGTTTCCAAATAATTTCTGGCAATAACTCAGAAGAAAAAAAAACCCGTATTTACCCATACCTGGAGCTCCACAGGTGAAGCGGCCGTTAAAGCAGAAAAATCTAATTCGGCTTCTGGAAGTTTTTGTCTCTAATGGACTCCGGGGTCATCCTTCCGAGCTGTCAGGTAAACCCCCCTCCATGTCTCTACTGTTTTCTTTTGCCGTTTTTCCCAGTGAAACTCTTTTGTCATTTGCATAAAAGCTACTTCCAGCCTATAGGACTTTTTGAGTAGCTACTTGTTAAATTGGCTGTCTTGACATGCTCTTTCAAGCATGACATCATAAATCTCCACGGAAACCCTAACCCCACCTGCTTACATGCCAACGTTACCTGTCGGGCGAAGACTTAAACAATCATCTGAAATTGTTCATTAATGAAACCTTTTTAAGGGCTTTGCATCTCTGTACAGTATAATTTGTGCTGTTGGCAGAAACTCTGCCAAGAACGGTGGCTTCATTTTCAAAGCCTGAGCTGTTTTGCAGAAAACAATGATCAAAATTACAGGCATTCGTTGTTAATCTGCCACTCCCTGTCCAACAATGCGCTTAATCGGTCGAAGAAAAACCTACAGTGGGCCATGTGCCTCTCTCTGCAGGATAAAGTTACGTTGAAAACTTGGGTTTTGAAAAACCTTCTACGAATACTTCTAAGGCTTTTCCACTCCTCTCTCCAGCAACCCCCTTCCTGCTTTTCACCAGCAAAACTTGCAAAACAGGTTCTTTGCTGGAATGTGAGTGAGAGAGAGAGAGAGAGAGAGAGAGAGAGAGAGAGTGTGTGTGTGTGTGTGTGTGTGTGTGTGCATTTTCTCTTGGCCTCTGTGTTTGCAGAGGTGGTAGGAGAAGGTGCTGAGAATTTTTTTAACTCTTTCCTAACATACTCACATCTTTTGTACGTTTGTCCTAGTTTATATATGTTACCACAATAGCACTGAAATCCATGTTCTTGACTCTTCTTGGGAAGGGTCAGTAGGCTCTAAGATGTTCAAGCCTTTCATTCATTCACTTTTCACTATCCCATATTTTATGGAGTCCCCCAATTTGTGCCCAATCCCTCTTGGTGACACTGGGCTCAGCACCTTTTCTTCTCAGCTCTAAATTCACCCCAGACACACCGCATACCCTCAAGTCCAAGATCCATGATGTCGAAAGGTTTGAATGGGACTTCCTCCAAATCTGTGAGAATTTATAATAATATTGTCAAATGGCTGTCGAGTGCCATCATGGAAAATTCTTCAGTGGGGCTGAGCAGGGAGCTGGGAAGCACCTGAAGGCAGCTTCCAGTAGCATCTACTATAACACTGCAGGGTCCTGGGAGGAGCAGGGGCTGAGAGTGCAGCCTGCTCTAATTTGCCATAGCTCCTGCTGCAAACTGCAACAGGCTCAACAGCTCTGCCCTCAAAGGTCAGAGAGCAAATACTAACCCCCCCACTCCCTGGCCCCATGCTGAAGCTGCCCAGGTATTTGCAGAGAGGGTCACAGGTAAAAGCAACATCTTCACAAACTCAGAATGGCTCTTTGCATGGAAGCAACAGTAGATGCTTTGGATCCCCAACCTTGACTCTTCTGAGAGTTTTGCATCACCATACTTCACAGTCCACAGATAGGATTCACCTTCTAAGGGAACCGAGAACTACATGGGTTTAAGATAGCAGCTCGAGTTGGAACACTGCTCAGAGGCAAGACTACGTCAGAGATTCAATTACTGCGTCTGTGAGATGAAAACACATCCAGATGAAGGCCACGCTCGTGCTTTACCCAGTGGGGCACAGACAATGCAGAACACACAAAAACAAGAAATAACCAGATCTAGGCTTTGTTCGGTGAAATTCAAAGATGGAGTGGAGGCTCTATTCAATTTTAGGGTTATTCCTCAAAATTCCATTAGGGAGAGAAGCATGGGAGAGTTGATGCAGCCATCAGAGTGCTTATAAATTATGCCACATCTTCCCTTTGGGTTATTTAGGAAATGACAATATCTCAGCTTTTACTTACGGAATTCAAGCTTGGAAAAGAGAGGGAGAAGAGTCAGAATCTGAAAGTCAGGCAAGTGGAGACAGTCCCACAAATAACTCAGATGTAAAAGCAAATAGATTAACCCATTCATTCATCACTGACCGAAGACACTGTATCCAAAACAATGACATCATTATGATATGTGACAATCCTGAACTATTTAGAGTGGGGAAAGTTTTGAGCAGTAATCTCTGCAGTAAGGACAACACATGTGAGGGCTGTGCAGAAAGGCCCAGATTTGCTGAAAGGTGACCAGTCCATTTCTGATTTTTCCTACCATCCCCCAAATGAGGAAACCATCAAGTAGGATGAAGCTTTAACAGCATTGCAGCATTGCGATTTGCCTAATAGCAACGTAGCACCACAGTAACCCAGTCAAAGCTCAATAGATGCATACTCCTGGGCTATTTTGTTTCTAAATTTAGCAACATTTTAGGTATCCATGATGGACTTGGATGGCATATAAATTCTTTCTCTTGAATTTGTTTCATCAAACCTATTTTATAACAGACATTGAAAACTGCTCACTGAAAAAGTCCATGGAAAGATAGGAACACAAATAACTGGGGAAAGACACTGGCTTTCACCACTGATGGCCTGAATTTTTGTTTCTTAAAAACATGAGTTAGAAGTGTCACGTAGAAAAGGAATACCACTTGGAGTAGGAAAAAAATCGTACTTTCGTAATGAAAGTAACCAATCCTTGTGTCATTTAAGCCTCATAACAGTAGTATGATGCAAGAATGATGGATATCCCCATGTTGAGAAAGGGAAAGTGAGCCTAAGAGAGGTTAGGTAACTTGAGTGATGGCTACTAAGCATTGGAATCTCGATTTGAATCCAGGCAGATCCAAGATTTGAATCCAAAACTCATGTGCTTGGTAATTCCCTGGCGGTCCAGTGGTTACGAATCCATGCTTCCAAGGCAGGGGACACGGGTTTGATCCCTGGTCGGGGAACTAAGATCCCACAGGCTGTGTGGCGCAGCCAAAAAAATAAAATAAAATAAAAAACAAAAACCCCACCAAAACGCATGTGCTTAACCACCAGGCACTGCTCTCCCTAGTTTAATAAAATTCCTTGTAATTGACATGACACCATAAAACTTCTAGAAGACAGGCAAAACATTCTGACAAAAATTGTAGCAATATTTTCTTAGATCAGTCTCCCAAGGCAAAATAAGTAAAAGCAAAAATAAACAAATGGGACCTAGTCAAACTTACAAGCTTTTGCATAGCAAAGGAAACCATAAATAAAACAAAAAGACAACCTACAGATGTGGAGAAAATATTTGTAAATGATGTGACCAACAAGGGCTTAATTTCCAAAATATACAAACAGCTCATACAACTCAATATCAAAAAACCCAAATAATCCAATCAAAAAATGGGCAGAAGACCAAAACAGACATTTCTCCAAAGAAGACATATGGATGGGCAACAGGCCCATGAAAAGATGCTCCACATCGCTAATTATTTGAGAAATGCAAATCAAAACTACAATGAGACGTCACCTCACACTGGTCAGAATGGCCATCATTAAGAAGTCTATAAACAATAAATGCTGCAGAGGGTGTGGAGAAAAGGCAACCCCCTTACACTGTTGGTGGGAATGTAAATCGGTACAGTCACTGTGGAAAACAGTGGAGGTTCCTGAAAAAACTAAAAAGAGAGCTGCCATATGATCCAGCAATCCCACTCCTGGGCATGTATCTGGAAAATGTGAAAACTCTAATTTGAAAAGATACATGCACCCCAGTGTTCCTAAACAGCTCTATTTACAATAGTCAAAACATGGAAGCAACATAAATGTCCATCAACAGATGAAGGATAAAGATGTGGTACACACACACACACACAGACACACACACAATGGAATATTACTCAACTGTGAAAAAGAATGAAAATTTCGCCATTTGTAACAGCATGGATTGACCTTGAGATTATCATACTAAGTAAGTCAGACAGAGAAAGACAAATATGTGATATCACTTAAATGTGGAATCTAAAAAGTAACACAAATGAACTTATTTACAAAACAGAAAGACTCACAGACATAGAAAACAAACTTATGATTCCCAAAGAGGAAGAGGGGAGGGATGAATTAGGAGTATGAGATTAACAGCTACAGCCTACTATATATAAAGTAAACAACAAGGCCCTACTGTATAGCCCAGGGAACTATATTCATTACCTTATAATAACCTATAATGTAAAAGAGTCTGAAAAATATATATACACATATTTATAACTGAATCCCTTTGCTGTACATCTGAAACTAACACAATATTGTAAATCAACTATGCTCCAATAAAATAATTTGCTTATAATTGGAGATATTAAATAGTAACTAAACTAAGCTATGCTGAAAAGATTTATTTAGCAGACTAATCTGAAAATATATACAGCCGTCCCTTGTTATCCACCAGTGACTGGTTCCAGGACCTCCATGGGTACCAAAATCTGTAGATGCTCAAGTGCCTTATACTAAATGGTGTAGTACAGTCAGCCCTCCGTATCCTTGGATGCAAAACCTGCAGATAAAGAATGTGGACTATACTGGATTGTAAAGGGCAACACAGACTCTCTGCACATCCTCTCATATATACCAAGTCAACAGCTGGTATGGGGGCTGGAACAGTCCAGACCAAGATGTTCCATCAGCATAGCAGCGTTGGCGGAGCAGTGGCATTTGTTTAGCTCTGGGCTGTGTGGAGGCCTGCAAGGGCTTCACGGAACAGGATTAACATGTTACAGCTCATAACCCTGGGACAAACAGAACCACTACGAAACAGATAAGGTTAACAAAACAGCAGGCTCTCAAAAAGCATCTTCAACCTGAAGTTCTGCTGTAAAGAAAAACTGACCAATGTTCAAAAGAATAAAACAAGGATACATTCTGTAAATCAAGAGCACACTAGAGTATCACCAAAAGCATAAGAACACTTGGATTTTTTAATGAAACAATGGAAACCAACTGTGGTAATTCCCTAATGCTAAGTCCTTGATCTGTGGCTCTGTTTTTGTTTGTAGATGTCATTTGCTTTAGAAATTATCCATTCACATTTAGTCAGCTTTTTCTATGGTACTGAGGTGATGATTAATTTTATGTGGCAACTTGGCTAGACTATGGTGCTCAGTTGTTTGGTCAAACAACTGTCTAGATGCTGCTGTGATGGTATTTTTAGATGTGATTAACATTTAAGTCAGCACACTTCTGAGTCAAGCAGATTGCCCTCCATAGTGTGGGTGGGCCTCATCCAATCAAAGCCTTTGCCTTAAGAGCAAAGACTTAGAGTTTCCAAAAAAGGAATTCTGCCTCAACACTGTAACACAGAAACCCTGCCTGAGTTTCCAGCCTGCCGATCTTGGACTCAAGGCAGCAACATCAACTCGTACCTGAATTTCCAACCTCCCAGCTTGCTCTACAGATTTCAAACTTATCACTCCCTACAACTGTGGGAGCCAAGTCCTTAAACTGAATCAGTCTCTTTCTCTCACGCTCACTCTTGTTCTATCTCTAACCTATGGTTCTGTTTCTCTGGAGAACCGTAATAGAGCAGATACTGCCAATACGCTTCTGTCCAGTCTTGTTTCCTGGCTCAGGTCCTGGTCCTCTTCTATCTCTGACTGTGTAACAGTCACTTTCACTTGGAGCTCCTACCGTCACGTCAAGTGCGATTTGTCGAGACTAAAACTTTTTTTTTTTTTAATTTATTTTTGGCTGCGTTGGGTCTTCGTTGCTGCATGCGGACTTTCTCTAGTTGTGGTGAGCGGGGGTGACTCTTCGTTGTGGTGCGCGGGCTTCTCATTGCGGTGGCTTCTCTTGTTGTGGAGCACAGGCTCTAGGCGCATGGGCTTCAGTAGTTGTGGCACGCAAGCTCAGTAGCTGTGGCTCATGGGCTCTAGAGTGCAGGCTCAGTAGTTGTGGTGCACGGGCTTAGCTGCTCCACGGCATGTGGGATCTTCCCGGACCAGGGCTCAAGCCCGTGTCCCCTGCATTGGCAGGCGGATTCTTAACCACTGCGCCACCAGAGAAGTGCCAAGACTAAAACTCGAGTAACTGTTTAGTATTAATGAGTGTGAATGGTATATAATAAAGAATAAACATATTTGCTATCAAATTAAGATGAAGGAATATAATCAAGTCCATTGGTTATTATACTAGATATCAAAGGACTGAATTTTCCTATTAAAGACAAAGACTGATACATTAGGCTAAAAAAGCAAGCCAAGTTATATGTCATTTCTAATACATACTCATTAATAAAATTTGAAAATAGATGGGTAAAACATACCAGACAAATGCAAACAAGTTTAAAGCAAGAGTGACAATGTTAATATTAAGAAAAGTTAACCACACACTAAACAGAATGTAAAAAGACATAATTTAGGAAGAAGGGCTAATCATCGCAAATTTGTTTGCAACAAATAAAACTATAAAGCAAAAATTCTTAAGAATGCAAAAACAGGATAAAAATACAAGTATAGTGAGTGATTTTATTATACTTTGTTTAAAACTGAATAGCAGTAGAATAACAAAATAAGGACTGAGAGCAATGAGTGATAAAAACAACAAACCTAAAAAACAAACAAACAAACAAAACAACAAGAAACCTGACATATATATGTGCATGCATGGGCATATATAAAAAGCACAAAATAGGTAATTTTCCGTGAATATTTATGGCACACTTACATTGACTGCATATTTGACTATTCAAAAAAATGTTTTTTAACAAATCCTTAAACAAATTTAAAGGTAGGAACTTTACAGGCTGCATTCTCTGATCACATCCAGTGAAATTATAAATAAATAATGATAACCTCAACTACTTGGAAATGAAATATTCCTCGGCAATCCTTAAATAAAAGAGAAAAATCAAAACTGTAATTTTCACCTTTCTTTAAACAATGAAACAGAAAATATTTCATACAAAACTGTAGGACAGGGAATTCCCTGGTGGTCCAGCGGTTAGGACTCCACACTCTCACTGCCAGGGCCGGGATTCAATCCATGGTCAGAGAACTAAGATCCTGAAAGCTGTACGGCACAGCCAAAAACAAAAAGAAAAACAAAACAAACCAAAAAAAAACAAAAAACACCCCCTGCAGGACATGGCCCAAGCTGGCATCAGGAAATATTTGCCCTTAAATGCCTTCATTATTAAATAAGAAATACTAAAAGTAAGTGAACTCAATACACATTCTAAGAAAGTATAAAAGACAACAACGATAACTTAAAAAACTAGGAAAAGGCCATTAACTATAATAAAAGCTGTGAGTAACAAGATAGCAAACAATAATATGGAAAAGAAAAATAAATGCAAACTGATTCTTTGAAATAACAAATAAAGCTGGTAAACCCAAGAGAGTACACAAATGACATTTGTTCTCTAGAAGCCTGTATGGGCACTAAGCTTCCTGGTACTTAACCAGAAGTAAAACAGATGTTGTACAGAGCAGCTGGAGAAAGAATCACAGAGATGGGACAAGTACACAGCTGACTTGGAAGAGCGACGGTTCTCACACTTTTAATATTCAGCACTCTTTCATATATGAGAGTGTTCCGGTCTAACTGAAATGGTTAAAAGCTAAAAGGAAAGAAAGAAGGAACAAAGGAATGGGAAAGGAGGGATAGAGGGAGGCAGAAGGACCCAAAAGATGGAATCCACCCGCAGTAATTACAGTGCACACACCCGTTCCTTTCTCAGGTACATCGCTACCTCAAGTATTACACCAACCACCTGCTCTCCCCTCAGCATCTCGGTGCTGTCCGAGTAGAACTGTTGACTGCCCCAATGGTGGTCTCAGTAAGTACTCGTGAAACAAAGTCCTCACACATGCATTAACCCCTAAGTACCTCTTAGGTGCAAGCAGGAGATGGAGCGAAGCCTCTTACTTAACTGTAGTAAGTTGCACCTCCCTCCACACTCTGTCAAAAATCAACACCTCGCTTCAAAGCTCCATCTGACAGCCCACAACTCACTCTTCACGATTCACCTTCACACCTGCACAGGGTCTGAAAACCTCAGATTAGGGCAAGGGAAGGAGAAAGAAAAGGCCAGACACGACAAAGATGCCGAGATGGGAAAACAAAATGAGGCTGGCGCAAAGCAGGGCCCTGCGAGGGCAAATCTGAGAGCCTTTCAAAAGGAGGACACTATAGAATTGTGTCGAAAAATCCACTGAGCTTCAGACCAGATCTTCCCCCCCATATTCCACCTCCAACATCAGATCCCAAGTGTTAACACTGGTGTCCTTTTCTCCCCATTCCTCTTGTGATGGTGGCTGTAACCTTCAATGGTACTCCTCTAGATCTTCAGTGGGTCACACAGTATGGACGGATGCAGACAGCTTAGTGACTTGCACAGGAGCTGGCACAGGTGGGAGAAGAGTGGGAACCGGGAACCAGAAACCAGGTTTTGGGGGGCCTCCCTGGGTGTTCCTGCCTTTCTGCTACACTGCTGCAGTTCTTCGTACCTTCATCCTTCTCGAATGAGTTGCCAAGTCATTCTCATTTTTTCTTTTCCTTTTTAAAAATGTTATTTATTTATTTATTTATTTTTGGCTGCGTTGGGTCTTCGTCGCTGCACACGGGCTTTCTCTAGTTGCGGCGAGTGGGGTTACACTTCGTTGTGGTCCATGGGCTTCTCATTGCAGTGGTTTCTCTCATTGCAGAGCACGGGCTCTAGCCACGCGGGCTTCAGTAACTGCAGCACACGGGCTCAGAAGTTGTGGCTCTAGAGTACAGGCTCAGTAGTTGTGGTACACGGGCTCAGTTGCTCCGTGGCATGTGGGATCCTCCCAGACCAGGGCTCAAACCCATGTCCCCTGCATTGGCAGGCAGATTCTTAACCACCACGCCACCAGGGAAGTCCCCATTCTCATTTTTTCATTCGTATATCTGATGTTTCATCATCCTTCCCTTCCGGCTGAGCACCATGCCTACTGACACTACCTTGGACGTTATCACAGCCACCTGGACACTCCATCCGCTTCCAGCCAGCACCCAGGCTTTTCACATGGTCCCTCCTGCGTAGCACTGGAAAGCTAACCTTCAAACTTGGCTTTTATTCCAGTTCCGGGTTCAAGGCTACAGCGGTACCCTGTGTCTGCCATTCTGAGCTTTCTGCCAGATATTCAAGGTCCAGTACAATCTGACTTCCCTTTACTTAACTCCACTGACCTCCCCCACCTTGTCCAAATGGCACTCCCACCTCACTTAGACTGGCCTACTCATTGACTCACCAGGGAGCCACCTCCATTCTTGTCACATCACTGCCTCTCCTGGCCACTCCCCTCCATCAGAATGTCTCCACACCTTCATCATATCATTCAGACCATAATCTGTCAATAACCTTGCCATAGATATTTGCTGAATACCTACTATATACTGGGCATTGAGGAAATAGATAATTAGGACAGTCTCCTGTCACCAAGACCCTCAATTATTCCATGAGACTCCATTCAACTTCTCATCTCCTGTATGCAATCTTCCCTCTCTGAAATCTCCCACTGCTCTGAATACAAGCTTTCTCATAACATTCCACCACTTTCTAACATGTCCCATAAAACAAGAGTCCCCAACAATAATTCTTCAGCAAATAGGTTTGGGAAACACGGCCTATTTCATTCCTCACCAACCTGCTCCCAAATCTCCAACCTGGGATTCACAATGCCTTCTGGCATATTAAAAGATCTGACCAGCCCTGCAATGTAGAAATTCATTTAACTTTGGTTAACCAAGAATGTCCCCAAATTAGAAACTTTCTCCCCATTCCCCAAACAGCTATTAACAGCCCAGGGATCTAGGATTCTGTAGAACATACTTTTACAAAATGCTGGTCTCGATCATTGCCGTTGAGAACGTACACTGTTTCGTGCTGCCCTAATGGCACTGGCCTTGACTTCCCCAGGAGAATGCTCTCCTTGATGAGAAGAGTTTTGACATGCATTCAACACCTGCTACAGCAGAGATATATTATCTCATGTAATCAGCACCCCAACATGATTATCTGTCTCATTTCTATGGTTAAGAAAAAGCCTCAGGGAAATGGTCTGACTGGCCTGCAATCACACGGCTGAGTGTCTTAGCATATATCAACTCACTCATATTGGATCCAAAAGTTGGTACTCTTTCCACTAAAGCGATGTACACTTGGCAGGGCAGGTATTGTGTTTTGTATTTTTTGTATACTGCCCAATGCCAAGCTCATAGTGTAGGACCATGATAAGTAACCATCTGACTGAATTAATCCAAGAAAACACTGCAGGGGGAAGGATGAATAATGGCGAAGAAGTGAGCTTGATGAGTGAGGAGAGTTAGGACAATTCAGATGTTTGCAATATAACTTCTGCATCAATGTGTGGACTGCACCCCACCGGTCTTTTCTGGATTCCTCAATACCAACATTTCCATCTAATTTGGTGGCAATTTTCTCTAGGTTTTACTGATTATCACTTTCCAGGTGTCTCCTGCCACCGCACGGCTCTACTTCGGCTTTTGACTTCCCCCAACTTTCCCACCTACTTACTCCCAGGCACCCTTCAGCAGATTTTCCGGTAGAATCTTATTTTGATTCTTTTTTTTTTTTGCAGAGCCCTTCTTAATATAGCACTGCTCTCAAAATGTGTTCTCCTGCTCTTCCTCAACACTAATTAAAATGAAAGCTAACGCGGGGGTTGGTGGCACCCAATTAAACATGGATCAAAAGCCATGCGTTATGAATGATCCCTATTCAGTATTCTTTCTCTCTTTTTCTGTACCCTGTATGATTAATGTAAACTCGATGTCAAGTTCACAAGTAAAAACGACACCCCCTTGAATTTAGTCTTTTTTCACTGGGTCCCCACCACACCTCGTACTACGTAATATTCCAAATCTGCTGAAATACACCTCCCCCACCCTCTAAGCCACAGTGCAAAATATCAGTCTTCTGGGAAATATTTCCAGGCCAGCTCCTTCATCTGATTCCTTGAGTAGCATCATCTGTTAAGTATCATAATGCTCCTTCTGCTTGTTTTTTTACTGTTGTTTTCCATCACATCCAACTTTAGATGACTATTGTTTCCCTTTGACATATCTAATAGTATTTGAAATTTCTGAGAACAAGACTTTTTTTTATACTGATTCTTTCAGTCCTATCATATTCTTTATTCACGAGCCTCTGGTAGTTCATTAAATACATACTCACACATACACTAATATACATTCTCCAAATACACTGTGTAATCCCATTATGACATGTGCTCCTTTCATCTGAAGGCACTGCTCTGGCAATAGAAACATTTTCTCAATTTTCACCTTTCTCAGATACACACCACGATTGATGCCATGGCTTCTCTTGTGCCAAATTCCTTTTCTTCCCCAAGAGGCTGGTACTTCAGCCATTCTGGGATCACCACTAAATTTCTTACATATTGATGCTGGGCAAACTGCTCCCCCATTCCAGTCCTTCCTTATTTCTTCAACGTTTTGGAGTATCTTTAGATTCTGTCACCGATCAGAAAGATGGGATAATCTGGAGGGTAAGAGCAAGGCTCCCAAACCCAGGTAATAAGATTAAGTCCTGGTGCTGCTGCCTACCTGCTGTGTCACTTTGGGCAGGATCTAACTGCTCTGTGCCATTCTGTTAAGTAAAGTTCATAATAAACAGTGCCTACCCCATTGGGTTTGGGGGAGGATGGACTATACTTATATGTGTAAAGAGCAACAGAGTCACAATTTTGGTGGCTGCCAATAATATGTAGTCCTTGTAGGTCTTCTCCACTTTTCCACCACGATAAATAACAGCTGAGAAAACAGTGCTAAAGAAAAACTGAACATTGAACTAAGATTCTCTACGTGCATGGCAGTCTGTGTAAGGGTATTTCTTCCCTCTTCCTGTTTTGACTTGGTATTATTATTTGCTCTGCATACACTGTATTAGATTTCTTAACTGCTAAGAAGTTGTTTCCCTTTCCCTTAAGATTTAGGCAAGAAATTGGTCTGTAAACCCCAATTCGGTCATTAGTTTAAACAGCTAAATATGTTTCTGATGCTAAACATGGCTATTCTACCGTCATCTTCCACTTTGGATTAGAATAAAGTAATAGCTCGAAAGAGGAAATTCTTAGCTGGGGGTCTATCTCCTTTACTATAACTTACAAGCTTTTCATTTGTTTATCTATTTATTTACAAAACATGTATAATTGTATAAAACCTATCCCCCTACAATGTTAGCCTTTTACCAGATCCCAAGCCCTCCACTCCGTCTATGGTCTTAGTGTATCTTTAGTTCCCATTAGCCTTCCCTTCCAGGCTTTGCTGATACATTGATCCATGAATATCAATGCATATTTGTGAATTTTGAACACTTCACATATCTGGGTTGATCAGGGTTAAGACATATGGGATAGACAAAAATTTGATTAATTTGGAGCTTTTCATACATGACGGAGGGACTACATCTATCCCCAAGGTATAAACTGAGAGCCTGAAATCCATGGCATGAGGCATGATCCAATGTGATGGAAGTTCTGCTATGACACAATTAAATTCATCAAAAACAAGTCTAAAGATGTCATTATATGGGGATTAAGAGAGACAAACCATTATGGATAAAAAAAGCTACAAGGATATACTGTACAACACAGGGAATACAGCCAATATTTTATAATAACCATAAATGGAGTATAACCTTTAAAAATTGTGACTCACTATCTTGTACACCTGTAACATATAATACTGTACATCGGGACTTTCCTGGCAGTCCAGTGGTTAGGACTCCATGCTTCCACTGCAGGGGGTAAGGGTTGGATCCCTGATCAGGGAACTAAGATTCCGAAAGCCATGCAGTGCGGCCAAAAAATATATATAGGGGACTTCCCTGGTGGCGCAGTGGTTAAGAATCCGCCTGCCAATGAAGGGGACACAGGTTCAATCCCTGGTGTGGGAAGATCCCACATGCTGTGGAGCAACTGGGCCCGTGTGCCACAACTACTGAGCCTGCACTCTAGAGCCCACAAGCCACAACTACTGAAGCCCGTGCACCTAGAGCCTGTGCTCCGCAACAAGAGATGCCACCACAATGAGAAGCCCATGCACTGCAATGAAGAGTTAGCCCTGGCTCGCTGCAACTAGAGAAAGCATGTGTGCAGCAACGAAGACCCAATGCAGCCAAAAATAAATAAATAAAATAAATTTATAAAAAACAAACAAAAAATATATATATATAGTACATCAACTATAATTCAATGAAAAAAGGTGCCATTACATGCAGATGTAAATATATGTTAATATATTTATATTACATATAAATGTGATTGATGCTAGTGTACAGATAGGCATAAAGTGTTATGTACAACAAAGCAGATAAAACCATTCATTACATTTGGGAAAGCTAATATAAGGAAATGGGGGTGGGGGAGGATTTCTTTCTTAAACTAAATTCCACAGCCAAAATCTGCATAAACCAAATATCCCTGTAGGTGCTAGAACCAAGATGCTGTGGTGAAGGGAAGTGACAGATGCCACTTCTGGGCCAACATCTTTAAGAGGCTGTGCAGAACCACTGGCTCTCTCTTTCCCTGTCATGGTGACTTGGAATCCATGTGTTAAGATGGCATCACCACACCATGGATATAGCCTGAATCACAAAGTCATTGCAAGGACAGCTTCTCTGGAGAGGTGTGCAAATAACTGACTTTGTGTGCATGAGAAATAAAACGTCCTTGTGTCATATCACAAAAAACCTACAGGGTTTACTTGTTACGCAGCATAATCAAGACCATCCTGATTAACACGTCAGTTGTAAGGTATACCTCTCCTCTTGGCTCCTTTCTCTTTATAACTCCCATTTGAATGGGGCCAGCCAGCTACTGAAAGCTAGCATGCAAGGGGGAGAAGTCAGCAGAGGTAACCTGCACCCTCGTCTGTGATCTGTGACATCAAACGCCTTCCCCACAATAATATGTTACTTGCTTTGCCCTAAAATCGTGTTACCCTCATTCTTCAACTGGGAGGCACACAGCACAGCCCTTGAAATCACAGGCTCCCTGCGACTGGCAGTATTTTGATCTGGTAACACTGCCTCCTCTCATCTATGAACTTGGCTTTTCATCCAGAAAGCTTCCTCTACTGAAGGTAAGGTCAAGATCATATAAATTGTTGGTAGCAAACTTTCCTTTTTAAAAACTATTTCACTTTCTACATTCTGTGTATACGTCACAGAAACATTCCATAGGTCCTTATAATTTCCTTGTTTTTTGCAAGACGGAGGCTTTTTGGGGTTTTTTCCCCCTCTTTCTTTCCATTGTTGATACCCTTAATTGTTCTCAGTGAGTTACTAAGGAACAGGAGTAAGAATGCCTTCATTCTACTACCTGGAAACAGTGTTCACTTCTCTCTTTTTTTTTTTTTTTTTGCGGTCCGCGGGCCTCTCACTGCTGTGGCCTCCCGTTGTGGAGCACAGGCTCTGGACGCACAGGCTCAGCGGCCATGGCTCACGGGCCCAGCCGCTCCGCGGCATGCGGGATCTTCCCGGACCGGGGCACAAAGCCCTGTCCCCTGCGTCGGCAGGCGGACTCTCAACCACTGTGTCACCAGGGAAGCCCCAACAGTGCTCACTTCTTAATACCTGCTCTTCTGATTCAAAGGCAGTTAAGACTTCTCTTGTCTTCTGTCTTTAACTGTGTGATTTTCATGATTCTTGACAAAATCAGTTATATACCATCTGAAAAGGAGATGTCAGTCAAAGGAATGGATGTTTATTTTTTAATTGATGTAGAGTTGATTTACAATATTGTGTTAGTATCTGGTGTACAGCAAAGTGATTCAGTTATATATATGTTTTTTCAGATTATTTTCCATTATAGGTTATTACAAGATATTGAATATAGTTCCCTGTGCTATACAGTAAATCCTTGTTGCTTATCTATTTTACGTACAGTAGCTTGTATCTGTTAATCCCATACTCCTAACTTATCCCTCCTCTCCTCCCTTTCTCCTTTGGTAAACAAAAGTTTGTTTTCTATGTCTGTGAGTCTGTTTCTGTTTTGTATATAGATTCATTTGTATTATTTTTTAGATTCCACATATAAGTGATTCACATGATATTTGCCTTTCTCTCTCTGACTTACTTCACTTAGTATGATAATCTCTAGGTCCATCCATATTGCTGCAAATGGCATTGTTTCATTCTTCTTTATGGCTGAGTAATATTCCATTGCATATATATACCACATCTTAAACCAAGTGACTGTTGATGGGCACTCTGGTTGTTTCCATGCCTTAGCTATTGTAAACAGTGCTGCTATGAACATTGGGGTGCATTTATCTTTTCAAATTAGAGTTTTTGTCTTTTCCTATGTATGCCCAGGAGTGGGATTGCTGGATCATATGGTAGCTCTATTTTCAGTTTTTTAAGGAAACTCCATACTGTCTTCCATAGTGGAGGAAGGGATAATGTTGAGCTTGAACTTGAAACTCTTGTTCCAAGTTCCATAGTACAGCTCTTCACTAATGGATAAAGTTCTTTAGAGGCTGTTTAAAAGACTAGCATGGGGCTTCCCTGGTGGCACAGTGGTTGAGAGTCCGCCTGCCGATGCAGGGGACACGGGTTTGTGCCCTGGTCTGGGAGGATCCCACATGCCGCGGAGCGGCTGGGCCCGTGAGCCATGGCCGCTGAGCCTGCGCATCCGGAGCCTGTGCTCCACAACGGGAGGGGCCACAGCAGTGAGAGGCCCACTTACCGCAAAAAAAAAAAAAAAAAAAAAAAAAAGACTAGCCTGAACTAGAACTTGAGATGGTTCTGAGTAAACAGACTGATAGATATCTTCCTTATCTTCACTTCCACAGCTGGCAGCGTAATTACATGCAGGCTCCAGATATGCTGGACTACATACAGTAGACAGTGGAAGTGGTGCCCCACTCACCAGGCACGGAGAAAACAGCTCTAGTGCCATTTCCACATGGACACACAAGAGAGACACTAGGGAGACCTGAGGGGCACTCAGAGACAGCAACAGGTCAGACAAAACGCCTCCTGGACTTATGAACCCCATTTCAGATACTGTCATTGTTCATGTGCTTATCTCCTTATTTTAACCCTCCACAATGTTCACGTTAAAGGAAAATAACCTTTATAGTTCTCTCACTCTTTGTACTAAATGGAAGAACACATTAGACTTTTAAGTTAAAATGTACAGTGGTCCCTGGGAGCCATGGGGGATTGGATCCAGGACCCCCCTCGGATACCAAAATCCAAAGATGCTCAAGTTCCTTACATAAAATGGCATAGTATTAGCATATAACCTATGTACATCCTCCCATATACTATAAATCATCTAGGTCACGTAATACCTAATACAATAGAATGTTATATAAATAGTTGTAAACATAATGCAGAGGCTATAGAAGTAGTTGCCAGAGCTCAGCAAATTCAAGTTTTGCTTTTTGGAGCTTTCTGGAATTTTTCTTTCCCAATATTTTCTATCTGTGGTTGGTTGAATCCAAGGATGTGAAACCCGCAGATACGGAGGGCCGACTATGTTCCTCTTTCCTCCAAAGATTTGACCACATTAGATATAAGAATACACATAAACTAATATTCTGTAGAATACTATATACCTAGTTAGTTAAATAGAAATTCTGTGTGTAACTAGGAATAAGGACTGAAAATTTATTTTCGGAAGGGTTTCTGAGACTAGGAGTGGACAGCTGGCTTCTGTAGGAGAGAGGCCAGTTGGACATCTGTTTCTTCACTAGAAAAGACATGAAAGAAGAGCATTTCCAAACTGTAGAGTCACACAGTGACGATGACCGAGAGAGATGGCTGAACTACAGACCTTTCTGAACTCAGAGCTATTTCAAAAAAGTAACTTCCTGTAAAGGTAAAATATATACTGGAATCTATTTTCTATGGTTATCTCATATGCTCGGGAATTGAGTAAGATTTCTCTTTCTAAAGAAATGGCAATGGAATGAATGTCTCTATTGCCTGACCCACTGTGAGCTACATAATTTGTTATCAAAACTTTAGAAAAATGAAAGGCAGAGGAAGCAAACACCAAGGTCAATAACAAGTGGAGAGACCACAGACTTGGGAAATTCAGACCCTGGCTGACCTGCTGGCTTCTTGACTTGAGGGAAATTGTTTAGCCTTCCTTAGCTTCTTAGCCTCAGTCCCTTCTGACTGACCAAACTGTCATCAATCTCTTTACCCCTGGATTCCCCACTGCTATCTGTACCAAACAAATGGTACCTATCACATTCTAATCGTATTGGAAATATTCACTCATTCATTTATTCATTCAACAAAAATTAATCATGCCTAATTTCAGTTGTGTGCTCCCATAAATGCTGGCTTTACAGAGGTGATTCAGACAAAGTTCTTGCTCCAAAAGCATATTTTAGATGGGAGAAGAAACATAAGTAAAAGCACAATAAAGGCATGATGAGATGCTACAATACAGGTACTGCAAGATGCTATGACCAGCTCAGCAGGTGTGACATTTAGGCTGGATCTGGAAAGATTAGTCTCTGTATGTGAATGCCTTATATCTTTTACTGACTTGAAGGCAGGGGCCATGCCTCTTTGTCTGTATTTCTCACAATGCCTTTTCCATGGTAGGTACCAATTAAATATATATGGGATGAATAAGTGAAAGAAATCCAAATTGGAAGCTTCTAATGAAGGAAAAATACAAGCGAATTTCAGAAATATAACAAAACTGTGCTCTGACAATGGGAAAAATTAACTCCTTCAGGTACTCAAATATGTGTTGATAAAGAAGTGAAATGACTTTAAACACTAATTTGAAAATAAGAGCCTCCGAGGCTCTTCTTCTGGACATCACAAATCAGAATACTGTAATGCTAAGAGCTGCCACTGAAACAGAAAGAGAATCCATCATTTTCTTTCTCAATACTCTGTGATATAGGTATTATCTTCCCTTGACAAATGAGGTAACTGAAACAGAAAGATTAAGTCATTAGCTCCAAATCATACAACGAGCATATGGTGGAGACTGGATTCCAACCCAGTCCTGCCTGACCCCAGAGCCAAGCCTTTTTGCTGCCAGATGATGCAGCTTCACAGCCTGACTGCCTCACAGGAAAAGACATGAGTATGCTGGGGAGTCAATAAAGATTCCGTCTACTATTATGCAGATAAGCTCTATCACGCAATACTGTCATCTGCATTTTTTTAAAGATAGTAGAAGAGAGTAAAGGAAACCTTTGTGCTTTTCAATAATTTAGACTGAAGAAAATTCTTGACTGACTTATTTTCAAAGTCTCCAGTATAAGTTTTCAACCAGGAATCTTCCAAGTGTTTGAATTCATATTTCAAAACATAAGGCGTGCTCTGATTCTCCTGATGTTTGATACCAAGGCATTAGAACCTGAATTCCCTTAGCACCGAGATATTTCACGTATAGTACTGGATACAGCATTTTCGTCACGTTATCCTTGACTTCTCTCACTGGCACTCCTCACTAAGGCCACTTTTCTGGGAAGCAACCAAGAAAACAGCCACCAGAAGACTATGTGGTGTTTAGAAACTCCATATCTGGAAAGTGCATCAGACTTGTGATATGTGCATTCCTCCTTATGGCCGGTCACGTGATCTTTCTGTAAAGGAAGCCTGGAATAATCCATTGTCAGAAGGTCAGGGAGGAACAAAGTGTGCTGTGGAGAAGAGGACAGGAAAGAGGAAATGGGCGGTAGGAGAAAAAGAATGAAAAAGACAGAAGGTGAAGTGCTGTCTATAGGAATTTCCTAAGTCGTCAACTAAGCTTCTCTCTAATGTTTACAGTGCTGATTAAGGTTCCTTTGCAACACAGCAGCAGAAGGAAAAACGTACACACAGATCCACACATCACAACCTTTCCCCTTTTGGATAGTCAGCTTGGAATACACAAGAATTCATCTCAAATTACCCAACGAAGGGGCAACTGACCAGCCGTGGCCAGACTACATCATGGCGGAGATGCAAGTGACAGGAGATTGGAGCTTGAGGCCACTCAGCCACATTCATTACTCTCTGTCTTTTGACACCATCGCCCTTTACAACCTTCTGGTTATTTTTAGGTTCCCCACATAATAACTTTATCCAAAGCCATCATCATCATGGTAGTAGCGACAATTATGACATCACAAATAATAACAGTTACAGCAATTGAAAAAAATTTTAAATGGAAAATTTACCATTTTTGACAGACTAATTTCTCTGCAAAATAATACATTTTAACTTCAAAAATATACATTTGCCTTGCTCACTCAACACAAATCAACTCTCTAGCCTCCTTCACCCAGATCGCTGTCCCCTATAGTCTCTTTCTCTCGCTCTCTGTCTCTCTCTCTCTCTCTCATACACACACACAGACACACACACACACTCACACACACACACACACAGGTCCCTTACACCTCATACATAGACCATACTATCTGCTCTATACGCAATGATTTTCAACTAATAGAACAGTGGAATAAACAAGGATTTAGACATAACTGGATTCAAATTCCAACTTTTCTTTAGCAAGTTGTATAACCGTAACTGTCCTGAGTTTCCTCAATCTGAAGAGCACTGGATAAAGTATGATGCTTCACATATTATGACACAGAGAGAGGCACAAACTCCATTAATTAAATGGACAGTGTCCAACTATCAATAGAAAATAGAGGTATTTTTGTTATATGTCAACTATATCTCAGTAAAACTGGGATGGGGAGATAAATTTTAAAAATAAATAAATAGAAATAAAAGAAAATAGGGGTATTTTCTATATATGCTTGAAATGAAGATGGCCATCCTTTTCTTATTTACTGAAGAATTAATCTGCTCATCTCTACATCAGCCCGGATTCTTCTTTTGTTTCTCTTCTTCTGGGCCCACTGCCTCTTGGGAATGTGAACTTTTCAACATACAGTTCATGAGGCTTATTTCACATTTTTAGGCACTCTGATGAAGATTTCATAGAAGAGAAACTTCCATTTAAAGGGGCACAGGAGATTGAGGATAAAGTATAGATTTAAATTACTCAGGCTGGTGCCAATCTCCATTTCCACGGACGATCAAAAGCCGAGTTAGACATCGCTTTTGTAACTAAGTGGCAAGAGAGCAGACTTAAAACACAGGGCTTGTCTCGCTACCTGTCTCTCTACTAGTTTCGATTAGTGTCGAAATCAATAACAGCCTGCCCTTGTCCCGACCAGCCCGATGGCTAAGTGTGCTCTGCGTCTGTTACCACGGTCTCCATCCGCAGATGGAGACGCCCATCTGTGAGGGGTACAGAGGAGGGTGGCCCCCCATCTCCTGTAACCCCAAACCCACTCTGTCTGCTAAAAAGTAACTATACACAGCCAAGAAACAAAAACATCCCGAGCCACAGTCGGGTGATATCTGTGTGGCTGTCAAGATAACCTGAGAAAACAGGTAGCTGATGACAGCAGAAAGCCAAGCGTGCAAAAGGAAAACATCTCCGATTAGAAAAGAAAAAAGAGCAGAAAACAAAACCCTAATGTCAGCTTTTTAAGGAAAAGGGGTTTATCACAAGTCTACCCCTTTGCATGCTCTGTTTTAGCCTGAAAAATCTATGTACGTATGTATGCATGTATTCATTCATTCACTGTGCCCAGAACTCAGTGCTATCGGGGTACACATTAGTTGGTCCCGTGCTTTACTCAGTCAAGTGATACCCGTGCATTGCCTGCACTTTACATGTATTTGTGGTTGAAGCTGGGACGCTCTTTTAGGGGAACTGCATACTCTCCGGGTCTCTCTTCTCTCACCTCCGGTTCTCTTACTGTTGCTGGTAAAGAGGGCTGAGCCGTCAGGTCAAACCAATCTGCCTCCTTCCCATAACCCCCAAAGAGATCTGGGACAACGCAACAGTGGGCACAATCCACTCAACTATTTGTTTCCCCTTTAAACTGAAGGTCTTTACTTTCCCTCATGTTCATTAAAGAATGAGCTTTGCACGGGGAGGGGGAATCGGATGAAGGTGGTCAAAAGGTACACACTTCCAGTCATAAAATAAATAAGTACTCGGGATGTAAAGTAAACATGATAAATGTAATAACACTGTTGTAGGTTATATATGAAAGCTGTTTAGAGAGTAAACCCTAAGAGTTCTCATCACAAGCAAAAAAATTGTTTTTCTATTTCTTTCATTTTGTATCTAAATGAGATGATAGATGTTCACTAAATTTTCTGTGCTAATCATTTCGTGATGAATGTAAGTCAAATCATCATGCTGTATACTTTAAATGTACAGTGCCATAGACCAATTATATCTCAATAAAAGTGGAAGAAAAAGAAAGAAAAAAAAAAAAAAGAATGAGCTCTGCAGAGTGAAATGACAGCATATTTGTACCTGGTCTCTCAGCCTCTCCTGGTGGCCCATGATGGCTGTGGCATGATGCGGGTATTTCTGCTTTAGATGTTCTAGGAAAGCTTCTCTCTTACGATCCATCTCTGATGTCTGCATTCCCAGTATTTCTTTGGAACTTCGAGGTCCACCTAGAGTGTGTCTCCTTGGGATGTTTCGGGAAGATTTGGAAGCTGAAACACGACTGTTTCCATTAGAAAGGCGTTCCTTGGTTCTGCGACATTCTGCATCTTCTAAGGATGCTACCTGCAGATTGCTCTTTCCTTGTTCTGAAAAACAAAAAAGATACAGCTCACAATTAATGATTTCACACTAGAAATCTCATTTACAGAGCCCCAAGAGCATTTGTGGCGGCTGTTAAAACATGAATGCAACTTAGCACATTTGTGTGTGTGTGTGTGCACGTGTGTGTGTGTGTGTGTGTGGCAAGAAGGGGAGCAAGTCAACAAGCGAAAGAAACGTGCAAAACTGCATCTTAGAAATCAAGATGCTGTGGCAAAAACTCTACAATTTCTGACTCCTTCCCTGAGGTTATTCAAAATGAGAACCCCTGGTCGGACTAGTTTGCAGGCAATTTGGGTTACCCTTCACCTTCATCTGTAATTACAGAAAAGTTAACTTCCGTGATTTTGATTATTTCTTTCTTTTTTTTTTTTTTTTTGTGGTATGTGGGCCTCTCACTGCTGTGGCCTCTCTCGTTGCGGAGCACAGGCTCCGGACGCACAGGCTCAGCGGCCATGGCTCACAGGCCCAGCCACTCCGCGGCATGTGGGATCCTCCCAGACCGGGGCACGAACCCGTGTCCCCTGCATCGGCAGGCGGACTCTCAACCACTGCGTCACCAGGGAAGCCCTATTTCTTTATTTTTAAACACAGTTTCATCCTGGTAACAGGATTTTTTATATTTTTATAATCTGAAGGTGGTTTCTAAAACATTTGTTTTATCTCCAAGACCAAAAATAGCCGTTATCATCATGGACATGTGAACCACTTGAAAATTCAATTTCTCCCTGTTATCACAAACCAAGCAAGCAGAAGAATATTATTACAGGTAATAATCAAGGAGATGTAAAGGCTTAGACATGTTTTACTTGAAACAGACTTTATCTGAAATACTCAATGAAAAGGGAAGAGAGATGGTGCATTTTGAAGGTCTTGACCCAGATGCCTGGCCTCTGAGCTGGCCAGGTAGGAACAAGTGATTCCTACTTAGAACTGAGCAACTGAGGCTGGCAAGGACCATGCATAGGGAATCTCCACTCATTCTCAGTAGATGGCAAATGGAGTGTCAGGTTTGAATATTCCAGTTAACTGAGAAAGAGGAGTTACTTCCTTTTTTTTTTTTTTAATGAATTTATTATTTATTTATTTATTTATTTATTTATGGCTGTGTTGGGTCTTCGTTGCTGCGTGTGGGCTTTCTGTAGTTGTGGCGACTGGGGGCTACTCTTCGCTGCAGTGTGCAGGCTTCTCATTGCGGTGGCTTCTCTTGTTGCGGAGCACGGGCTCTAGGCACACGGGCTTCAGTAGTTGTGGCACGCGGGCTCAGTAGTTGTGGCTTACAGGCTCTAGAGCGCAGGCTCAGTAGTTGTGGTGCACGGGCCTAGTTGCTCCGCGGCATGTGGGATCTTCCTGGACCAGGGCTCGAACCATGTTCCCTACAATGGCAGGAGGATTCTTAACCACTGCGCCACCAGGGAAGTCCCAGGAGTTACGTCTTAAAAAATAAAAAAATAAAAAAAAAACAGAACAAAAAACAGAATAGGAAGAGAAGTAATAAGCATTCTGAAGTACTTCAGAAGCTTGCAAGTTCTCTTCATGGAGAGCAGTTCATATACAGTAACACAGACGCAGGCAGAGTAAGGTATCCTTGTCCACTGAATTCCCTGGAAAAGCACAGGGCTGGGTCTCAGGAGTCCTGCCTTTAATCCTAGACTGAGGACAAACGATGGGACCTCTCTCAGCCTCACTGTCTTCATTATTAAAATAAGCATGGTTGAACTGGTATTAGATATGCAAATTTAAATCTTTTAAATACTCTCTATTTGTTAATTTTTAAATTATTTTTTGGCTGTGCCACGCCACACAGCATGTGGGATCCTAGGTCCCTGACCAGGGACTGAACCCACGTCCCCTGCCTTTGAAGCACAGAGTCTTAACCACTGGACTGCCAGGGAAGTCCCATTTTTAAAATTTTTAAAATTTTTTTATTATAAATATACTCTAAATTATTTTTTTAAAATGTTTCCAATTTAAGAGTGTATTTGCTAATTATTTATCTTTAAAAATTAAGTACAGAAAATACACCTAATATTTAAGAGTTCTAGGATAGAGCCTCAGAGAACTAAATCTTGACACCAGTGATATAGACCAACACGTGTCCAGAGTTTACACATAAACTAGCTCCTCCAGAGGCAATGACACCAATACAGTTTCCCTCTTCTTTACCTAGAAATGCTTGCGTCTAGAACCGTAGGTACGACACCCTTGGTTCGGCACAGAAAATACTGTCATCTTTGGCTCTTTGTCCTGCTCTGCTTTTTCACCCCTAGATGTGTGTTCTGGGAATAATTCTTCTCATTTACCCTTCACTTCTCATTACCTGGCTAATTACAGCATCTCCATCAGATACTGATGAGGAAAGGGAAGGAAAAACATAGCCCAATTAGTTCATTCTCCTTTTCATTCGTTTCAGCTGTACGTTTAGAAGGGGGAGAAGATAGAACTATTGGATTAAAAGACATTGAAAAAACCAAATACATAAAAAGGCTCTGGGACTCAGTATGAAACCAGGGAGGCTCAAATCACTCCTGAAATAATGGAATTGAAATCTGGAAGAATGGGTGGAAATTGTTCCCTTTTTCTTCAAATGATGAGAAGAGTCTTCCACTGAAAATCACCTTGAACATGGGAGCACCTCAAGTTACGCAATTATTGAGTGAAGTATTTTTTCAACAGGGAAGGGGATGGCGGTAGGAATTACATAGAAGCCCTGAGTACTAGGCCCTGTTCCACTGCCTACTCTACATGTGGTTTTAGCCTAGCCGTCTGGTGTCTGTCTGTCTTGATTTCCTACCTGCAAAATGGAGAGTTCAATAACATTACCTGTGCTATTGATACTGCAGGATCAATAAGAAAATTGTGAGAAGAGAACTTGACTGTTTATTATGAGCTTTCATGCATGTGTTTCTTTGGAATTTCCCTTAGCACCCAGCCCATGCTAATCATTAGTAAGCATCCCATAAAGACCTTTGGGTTGGAAAAAAAAAAAAGATATTGGGAGATGAACTACAATTCCATTCACTTAGTTTACCTTCTCATTATATGGGCTCACGTGACGGCTACCTTATTTGTGGTTTCTTCTCTAACAACACAGAGGTAACAGGATCTACGGGATAAAGCCAGGTGCAGAAAAGGCCGTATCTCAGGTTGGTAAATATGTGGGCAATCTGAAGAGGTTCAGCCTTATCTTTTTGAGTGAGTGTGTGCATGTGAGTTTTGTATTAGCCAAAATTGTTATATACGTGATATAACACAGCTGACTTCCAAATGGATTTTTTATGATTACTTTCTTTTTCTTTTCTTTTCTTTTTTTTTTTTTTTGACCGTACCGCACAGCTTGTGGGATCTTAGTTCCCCAACCAGGGACTGAACCTGTGCCCCGTGCATTGGAAGCACAGAGTCCTAACCACTGGACCGGCAGGAAATGCCCTTGATTACTTTTGACATCATGAAAATAATATATTTTAAAAGTCATCCAGGACAGCTAGATTAATTAGCAGGATGGAATCGCTGGGAAGGTGATTTCTTCACCTGGACATAACACACAAATATCCACATCCACCCATAAGGATAAACACTCCTGTTCTTCAACTACCAACAAGGACAGAAAGTTCCATTCGGCCTTGTTTTGCCACACAGACTCACAAGAACTATTCTGTTTCATCTCAGGATCCTCAGAAGGGGTCAAAACAGCCAGAACAGCAATCCCTTGGAGACTGAAAAGAGTTTTGCACGTTCTTTGAGATAAACTGGGAAAGGAGCGGGGAGGGGCGGAGCTGGAGTTCAGAGTCCATCCGTCCGTCAACATCCACTTCTGAGCAGCCCCCAGCTCTGCGACCCTCCAACCCCCACCCTTCTTAACACTGCCCACTAAGAAGGTCACGTCAATCTTAGGTTACTTCTCTATTTTTTCTGTCTTGTGGATTCTTCTAAAATGTCTCCAGGTGCTTACGGAGGTTTAAGGCGAGGTGGAGGACAGCAGCGAAACGGCACCAGTGCACTGCCCCCGGCAGACACCTAAGTGCCCTGGGCGCCCACTCCCTCCCCGGCCTCGCCGGCCTGCCCCTCACTCAGCTCTGGGCCCCATCTGCTCACGGGTCCCCACCAGGCCCCTGCTCCACTTTCACGGCACCCATAACAACCCAACGCTGTTCGCGCACGAAGCCTCCCTGTCACTGGAGCCTTTCCCACCGTGAGACTCAGTTCTTGGAAGCTACCGACTCCCATGCCCGAGGGAGAGGAGACTGCTCTCCCGTTCCGGTCATCTGGGGAGAATGGGATCTTTCAGCCGAGGAGGAAACAAAGGGGAGCAGCAGAGGGTGTGGAGTCACGATTCCACAGCGCGGAGTCAGAGATCTCAAGGCCCGTCAATTCCTCACCATCCACGTGGACATGCTGTCCAAGGCGTGGTAACAGAAACACAGTGCTAACCCTTGCCTGGAGTGCACTTTGGTGCTCACATTTAAGTCTGGGTGTGTCGAGCTGTTTGCTATTCTGGGAATCGGTGTCAAATAAATAATGAAGCTGGAGCCTGGAGACAAGGCTTCCGGTTTTCCCTCCCTGCACCTCCCCAGCCCAGAGCCATCCCTCCGGCAGCTCGTTTCCAGCAGGGCCAAGAGCAAGACAGGAGCTTCCAGTGGAGAATGGCCCCTCCAACCTTTCCCAAGCAGGAGTGGGTGGGGATCAAGAGGGCAGAAGTGCCAGGGGGAGACTCTTCTGAGTTTCAAAGGGCCTCCTGGCTGGGATGGAGACTTCTGGAAAGGAAAAGTAGAAAGTGGGGACATGGGGAGGGGCAGGTATGTACCAGGTATGCCGGGGAGGCGGAGGATTATGGAAGATGGGTCATCCAAAGGTAGACACCCACACAGCAAATCATCCTGCAGGCGGGAGACTGCGGGGGCTGCCGAGACTGGCTTCTTGGCCCCCGCCTCGGGTTGCCTGGGCTGGGTCGGCTGACCTGCAGAACGGGATCTGGACCTGGCATCATTTAGGCATCCCACGCCTGCCTGCTACCTGAGAGCCAGGAACAGGGCTGATGGCTTGCCTGACATTGTATTCCTAGGTCAGATTAGGCAGGCCCTGGCCTCCTAGGGAAGGAGTCCCCCACTGCTTCACAGTGGCTGCTGGTCAGCTGTCTCTAAGGTGTCACTTCTTCAATTGTGCCGGGATGCTCTCTTGCATCGGCACATGGCGGGGAGTTGCAGCTTTGACCCGCTGTACAATCTATCTGGATCTACCATGGCAGCAGCCACATTTTGTTTGTCCATGTATTCAAACCATAATATCCTCCTGTGCACACAGAAGAAAAGTGCATTTTCCAGTCCCCTTCATCTAGCTGGGGCCTTGTTCTAATCCCGGTCAATGCAATGTGGGCAGAAGTGATGTGGGCCACCTGTAGTCCTGGCCCCTGACCTCCTGAATAATCTTCCGTGCCCTTTCTCTTTCCCCTTTGGCCGGTTAAATGCAAAAGCTCCAGCAGAAGCCTCCCAGAGCCTGGGGAATGGCGTCATAACTAGACAGAAGGAACCTAGGCCCCAGGGTGGTCTGGAGGTAAACCACCCAGCAGATCCACTCGGCCAAGAGTCCACATTCCACTGCGTTCAAAAAAATTAACCTTGATTATGCTAAGCCACAGACATTACTGGCAATCAGGTTATCTGACTCCTATGTATCACATATTCTGTTAGGGGCCCACAGGATTCCTCAGTTTGCAGCTCTCTTGTTAATATCATAAAGATCACCACCAGAGACAAATTGGCACAGAAATTACAGCTGAAACCAGATCATTATGTACATTCCTCTAAAAACCTTACAAAATTTTTTAAAAAAGAGGTTTCTGGTAGAGATTTTAGACAAAATAGCAACAGCCCCTCCCCTACCCAGGAAAGCATTCTTGTCTCAAAGGTTGGTTTGCTAATTAATTGATTGATTCATTTTTTGCAAATATTTATTGAGCGACTGCTCCAAACACTGAAAGGAGTTAGGAAGTGTAGTGAAATGGCGATCTAGATAGACTTAATTCCCTTCCCTCAGAGAGGACCCACATTATAATTAGGGGGACAGACAACGAACAGATAATGTGTATATAAATGTCACACAGTGATAAGTACTCTGAAGAGTAAAGCAGGATAAGAGACAGAAACTGATGGGGCAATTTTAGAGGAGACCGGAGCAGAGACCAAAATGTCTGGGACTCCCCAAGCTTGCATTCTGTGGAGCTCCCAATACTATTTTTTTTTCCAGCTTCATTGAGATATAATTGACCTATAACCTTGTCTGAGTTTGAGGTGTACAATGTATTGAATTGATACACTTATATATTGTGAAATCATTACCACCATAGTAAATACTAGTATCTTAAGACACAGGAGAATCAGGGGTGGTAGAGGTAGGCAGGTGGCTGACTGCACTTCACTTGCACAGGAGGTTTCAAGACCTTTGGGGCCAGAGCAAAAGCAGTCGCCTCAGGGCCGCTGTGGGTGGACAGGCATCCCCAGGAACCCCGAGGACCCCTCTGAGGAGTCCAGGGCCTTCAAAAGAAGTGTGATACGGTTAGATTCAAATTCAACCGCTAATTACTAAGCACCTCTCTGCATTTGCAAGTACCCTTTCACACTGTTATTACTCACTAGCTGACGATTTAGCCCTGGGACCCTCAGTTATAAGAGCTATTCTCGAGGTGACCATATGCGCCCAGTTTGCCAAACAGTTCTGGGTTACAACTGTCGTCCCAGCGAAATTATTTATAGCATTCCCCCCTTTCACTCTCAAAACTGTCTCGGTTTGAACAAGTTACATGATCACCCAAGGGATCCTTATCTATTGTAGATTGATAAACTCAAAGCCCTGGGGTGGTATAATTAGCCTTCTGTTCAGCGCCAATTTCTTGATCGCCGTCTCATGCCTGGTGCTCAGTTAGGTGCTGGGGATGTGAAGACAAAGAAGGTATGCTCTCTGCCCCCGAACACCACACTGTCACCGGCATTACGATGCCAAATACGATCAAGTGTGCAAGCATAGGAACGGGCGTGTGGTATCTCGGGTGATGCGGGCATCAGAGGCCCGGCCTCCCTTGCGTGGGCCTCTCGCGCATCAAAGAACGGGAGATGAGGCCACTCTCCTTCACAGCACCATTTGCACCCAGGACTCAACCGGATCTTAGAAATCTAACCGGGATTCTTAGCTCCCTTTCACAATCTCTCCAGACACCCCTTCCAGCCTCCCTGACCTCTAAATGCTGGTGTGCCCTGGGGCGCATCTCTGGGACCTTTCCTTCTGCACATGGACCCAATCCTAGTCCAGCTTTCACAATCCCCGGTCCCCTCTCCTCAATTCCAGCCATGCATATCCAAATCGCAATCAACATGTCCACTTGGATGCCTGATAAGCCTCTCGATCCTACCATATCCAAAAGGTTTTCTGCTCTCCACCCACTTCCAGGCCATTAAACACCCTCTCAGCTCCTCCTCTCAAACACTTTCCCATTTAGGTAAATGGCAACTCCCCAAAGGCACAGACCAAAAGTTCTGAACTCATCTCTGACTCCTCCGTCTCTCTGACACCCCATATCCAATCCCTTGGCAAATTTGGTTTCATCCTCAATACTCTACTACCCTAGCCGCTGGTCCAAGCTAGGGCCTGGTTTACTGTGGAAGCCTCCCAACTGGGCTCCCTGCCCTCCCCCACTCCCACTGGGGTGGTTCTCAGTACAGCACACCCAGGATCTACCCTTTATGAGACCACTCAGACCTGCCGGCAGCTCCCACCTCCCTTGAAACAGAAGCCCAAGTCCTTACTACACTCTCACAGGCCCTACCTGATATGGCCTAGAATGATCTCTTAACCTCTTTTCTTCCCGTCCTTTCCCCACTCTGTTCTTTGAAAATGTTCTTCCTTCTTTCGGATGTTTGTTCAAATATCACAGCAGTGACGTTCTCCCTAATGACCTTACTATGGGTTCACCCCCTGCCCGCTCCCCACACTCAACCCTCCCTTTCCCTGCCTTATTTTTCCCCACGGCCTTATCTCCACCTAACAGAGTTACTAGCTAAAATAAAAGATGCCCAGCTAAATTTGAATTTCAGATAGATAACGAATAATTTTTAGCCTAAGTATGTCCCGAATACTGCATGGGATATACTTATACTAAAAAATTATTTGCCGTTTATGTGAAATTCAAATTGAACTGAGCATTCTGTATTTTTCTTTGCCAAATCTGGTAACCCTGCCACCTAAAATGCCATCTCTTTTCCTTATTTGTTCATTGTCTAGCTCCACCACTGCCCTTCCCCCCAAACTTGGCCCTCAGAATAAAAATTCAATGAAGGCAAGTGTTTTTAGTCTATTTTGGTCATTGCTGTATCCCCAGCAGCTAAAACAGTAACTCCCAAGTAACAGATGCTCAATATTCATTGAATGAATGAAGAAAGAAAGTGATCACACTCAGTCTGACGGTCTCCAGCCTCTGAAGTATCTTCGAATGGCTACGGTTGTTTGAAAGTCCTTTCTTAAATCGGTCCCACTCTTGTTGCCCCTCTAGATTATGAGTATTTTTATTTCAGCAGAAGCCCAGAGGTTGCATTCCTGCTGTAGGATCCTGTCTATCAAAATGGGGAGAGAAAGGGAGGCGAGGGAGCCCCACTGAGGAGAGCGTGGTGCTTTGGAAGCACAACCACAGCCGGCTAGTGGATGGCTATGCGACTGGGAGTCTCCACGGTTTACTGGTCTTAAGGTTTCCTGCATTTCACTGGGGGCGGGGTGGGAGTGTGTGTGTGTCTATCTCTTCTAATTGCATTTTCTTCTGTCTGGCTTAGTTTTGCATTTTCGGTGCGGATGAGTCATTTGTTACTTCCCTTTTGCCTTTTTAAAAAACACATACCTTTCACCCTGTGCAGTTGCTTCTCCCACGCACATCACAGCAGCCCCGCAAACACCGTTACTAACTGGCCCCCGGATGAACCTGGGGTAGGCTGGGGGCTGGGGGCTTCTCGACTATTTGGTGTCCGAACATGCTGCCTGTATGATACTGCAGGGTAGGCTCTGGAATCACAGACGTCAGACACTGCACAGAAAAGGAGTCCTTTCTCCACTGCAACCCAACCCCACTGCAAAATTTCTTTCGAACAACATAAGCTTCTGGAAATTCCCTACGGAAAAGACAAGTCTATTATAAACACAAAGGGAAACTGCTCGGAGAAAATTTACCAAAATTATCTAACAGCTCCCATCTTTTGAATGAAAGCATACAGAAGATTCACCGAGTTTTCCATCTCTCCCCCACTTGGACAAGTGCTCCCCTGATGTTCCGATCTGGAAAAGAAAACAGCCCAAACTCTGCGATTTAACTCTCAAATACGACAAAACTTGCATCCAACGTGCCTTTGCCTCATGGAATCCCCCAACCAATGAATGGAAGTGTTGCCGTCCCACAGAGAGCTTTCCAGAAAGAGCTCCTCTCTCCCACGGCTGGAGCAGTGAGTATAAAAAGCTGCTTTTAGTGATATATTTGTCATTGCCTACAGATCTAGCACGTACTGACGGCTTACGGGGCTACAAACGTGACATCACCCCGCCACTTCTTTTGCTGCTTAAGCAAATCCTTCCAGAGATAAAGTCCAGCTCACAGCTCTCCACTCAGTTTGGGAAACGCACCACCCCAAGAAATACGCCTTTTCTGTGCCAGGCGCCCGGTCTACAGTTCTAAAAAGCAGCAGCCAGCGGCGAGGGACACGCGGAACCGTAACTCCATCTTTGAATGAGCCTGTTACTTACCCTGCATCTGTCTGCTGTCTGCTGAGTAAGGAAGGCACGGCTCACATTTCTGGCTTTCATTTTCTTCCATTGTCCCTGCCTACGGCCCAGGCCCTTCGCTGGTCTTTAAACTTCAGAGCGCAGTTCTGAAAAGGCTCCCAGAAAGCGCCTGGAAGGGGGCCCGGGGGTGGGGAGGAGGGGACGGTGCGAAACCCCACCCCAAACTACTCTCCACTCCGGTACAAAGTCTCTCTCGCCGGGGAAAACTGCATTCCAGCGCCGGGCCTCCCGCGTCCCCCCGCGCGCGCGTCCCCGCGTCCGTCCGTCCGTCCGCCCGCCCGCGGGCCGGGCCCCCGAGGAACGCGGGCTGTGTCCCGGCCAGCCCCGCGCCGCGCGCTCCCGTAGGCCCCAACAGGTGATGCGCTCTCCTGCCCGGGACCCGCACGGCCTGTGGCCCCTGCCACCAACTGCGGCGACTCCGCAGCCTAGGAAGGAAAACATTTCCCAGGATCGCCGGCAGGAGCCTTTGCTGGAAGCCGCTTCTCCCGTGTCTTTAATCTCAGCCACAGAATCAGCCTTCCCAATAGGCTGATATCCAGAGAAATAAACAGCCGACTGCGGAACGTCCCAAATTTCAGTGAAATCCCATTTTAAAAGGACAGTGAGAAAGACAGGGTATATGCTGAAGGTTCTTGAGTAAACACTTTCCGGCACCAACTGTTTAGAGCTTGATTAACAGACACAAGCAGCAGCTGACTTTTCACGCAATCAATTTCAATCTCTTCAGCTGGACTTTTAAAAGTTTGTACTACTTTCCCTACACTTTCTCGACTCTTCTTCCTCTCCCCAACACACACACACACACATACACACGCACACACACACATGTTGATCACAAATCTGAAAAGTAAACTAGTAAAATCAACCTTTTGAATCTCTCCAGTCAATTACTTTAAAATATTTGAATGGATTCAATGCTTTTCTTTGGAAGAGTTACATCCAACTAACTCATTCTCCCCTTAAACTACCTACAAATATTTATTTTGTTCTTTACCCAGTCCTTGAAACACTGGCACATTTCCCAGAAAGTGAAAAGAGGAGGCACAGTATCCACACACAAAACAACAACAACAACAACAACAAAACGCGAAAATAATCTGAGCAATGTGGGTGCTGCTGTTTCAGATATGGACAAGTAACACACTCACTGGTAGGGAGAGCATGATATTTTAATCTGTAGGAGCCCCATCGTTTTGGGGGGTGGGGAACACAGTGGTTAGGCCGCTGACCATAACTTGACCCAGTTTACAGGTCATTCAGGCAAGGTTTTAGATTAATTTAGATGAAGAATGTGTGCAGAACAATGGCTGGCCTATCCTCCAGATTCTGACCTTGAGTCACCTGTGTGCTTTGGCAGCGTGGGGGACATATTTTGGCCATTTAGGAGAAAAAAGATTCGGAAGGCTGTAGAGGACAAAGAAAAGTCATCCTGCCAGGAAGTGAGCTCAACTCACATCAGGAAGGGAAGAAGAGACCCCTCAACTCCTAAAAGAATTTTTCTTGAAACCCAAGAAGTGGTGGATCATCCAGAAAGTTAAAGCCAAGCCTGGTAGCACGAAGGCAGGCAGCTGGGTTTGAAGGGGCAGGTAACTCAAGGACTCTGTGACTTTGCAACAGAATGACCTGGTAATCTTGCTTCAAGGAGGAACTAATCTTACACAGTTTCTGTACTGGTAGCCTGCGGCAAAAGCCAGACGAATCTCCTTTTAACCTGACTATTTCCTTGGGTACAAAGTGCTTATGAAGGAGGGATCTGTGTTCAGGCCCCCAGGTCCAGATTATCCGGATCCTTGTACAGACGTTGTGTATTTGTCTTCAGATGATTCATGCCAGAAAGGATGGGGGCAGGGTAGACGGAGAGAGAGAGCAACACTGCAGCACCAGATCATCAGCCTAAACCAGATGTCCCTGGGCTTTGGGCTCTGACACCAACCCGACTTCATTTGGTGTGTGAAGAGCCTGCTTCTGGCAGTTTCCACCTGTCACTTGACACAGTACAGAAGCAAAAGAGAGTGCAGGGTCCTAGGATGAAGGAGGTAGCAAGACACCTCCAAAGGCAGTCCTCAGCAACCAACAGCACCCTGCCCTACCTGGGGCCCTTCAAGACTAGCTCAATCCAGGAAGAAAAGATCCATTTTGAGATGCAGATTATGCCTGCCTGGGGCTGTCTGGAAAGTGAGAGCAGCTGAGCTCCTCTTGATGATTCCCGGATAAGCAAGATGGGGGCAGGTCTCCCAAGCATCCTGAACTCTGCTTAGTTTCCTGGCAGCCCGAGGAACCCCCTTGGGGGACCACGTGTCTTAGCCGATCGAACCCTCCCCTCCTCCAAAGCAAAGCAGACTGCTGTCTCTGTAGACGTTCCTCGAAGCAGAATTCTCTGGGGAATGCACAAAAGAGAAAGGCATTAGCAGTGAAGATCATTAACATAAATCATTAAGAACCATGAAATTTAGACATATTTCCAGTAAAACATGTTCTCCTGAAGTCAAACTTTCTGACCATTCTATGGGGAAAAGCTTCTTCTCCACTCATTACTGGCCCTTTGTTCCTCCTCCTTGAGCACAGGAACTGGTAACACTTTGAGAGGCTCTGTGTTAATGCCATGGCACTATTCTATATACATCTCTCCCCAAAACACGCAGCCCTTACTAAGAACTTTTTGCTGATTGTCAGTTTCTCTGAGAGGGGTCTCTGGAAAACAGTAACTGTATTCTACAATCTACATTAGCTTAGTAATTCATATCTTCATGAAACGCACTATTATTGTCATTGCTGTTACTGTGGAGATGTTCTTTCTGGAAGAAACACTATTTGAACTGGATGTGTACAAGACTTTTCAGTTTAATTTAATTTCTGGATTAAAAAATTGCTAGGACAAACCAATCTGCCTACTGCCAGACTTTGAAATTTGCTGTGAAAGGCGTAAGGAAAGCGGGAAGAACTTGACATATGATTTTCCCGCAGTCACATAGAGAGCTACAAGAGGTTACCAGCAGGCTACATTTTCAACTCCATTTCAGTTAACCAGGAAGGGTGCAAGACGATTTCTTGGTTAATGGCTCCATGTGTTGGCAATTCATGACTCAAAATGAGCTAAGACACAGAGACGTGTCATTTAGAAGGAAAGATGGTACTTCCCTGGCAGTCCAGTGTTTAAGGATCCACACTTCCAACACAGGGGACGTGGGTTCGATCCCTGGTTGGGGAACTAAAATCCCACATACCGCGTGGTGTGGCCCCCCCAAAAAAAATCATATCATCTGAATAAAGACAATTTAAAAATAAATAAAATAAAAGGAAAGACAACTGATGAGATAAAAGAGTGATGTAAGGGCAAATGGTGATTTTGCACTCAGAGCAAAACTATGACTGAACTGGGCCATTACTGGTTGTGATAACAGAATTTCAACAGGCATTGCCATGCTGGGCATTAATCACAAAAATCATAAACTGTTGTGTATGACTTCTCGGCAGGCCTATTTAATTACAGGGCTGAGGAAAGCATGTCAACTGCCTTTGTGTAAGTTTTTCAAGAGAGAAATCATGGCTAGAATCAAGCATTTGTGGAATTGTGCTGCTATGTTTCAATTTTTGTTTTCTTTTCTTTCTTTTTTTTAACTTTAAACTCTATTAAGAACACGAGAGCTTAAAATGATATGACATTGGGACACAAAAGAAATAATTATTGCTGGGCAAAGTCATAAAACATAATTTTCCAAGGCACTGATAACTGTGAAAGTCAAACAAAACATTGTGAAAAACAAGCAACAATGTTTCAACCAGAGACCTCATGTCTGATGTGTCACCCACCTCCTTTTCTAAAGGACACACTGTTGTGTGTCACTCTGTAAGTCAGAAATAAAGGACTTTTGACAACTGGGAAAACATTTGCTTAAATGGGTGATCTGGTGAATGAAATGCAGGATCTTCAATCCTACTGTTGCCAGCTGTGTGTCAGCTGGGTAGGGTGACCGTATACTTAAATATAAACCAGAGCACTTGTGAGAGGGAAAGGGGACACCATTAATAATGACAACAGGACAAGATGCAGAAACTAGGACTGTCCCTGGCAAACCAGCACAGATGGTCACTTACGTGTAGTCCAAGATAAGCCCTACATCCTCCTCTGGTTTCCAAATGCAAAATGAACATAATAATGCTGCCTGAGTTTCCCAACACAGACCTCAAAAGAGAAACTTAAGCATTAGTTAAAGGTGTGAGCCTCATCTCTGTATTACAAGCCCCACCAACAATTTCACATCAAGAAACACAAATTCTACAATATGATATTCTGTATGATTCATCCATCAAAACAGAATTTTCCTTTCTGTATTTAGGGCAAAGATCTCACAGATGGGACCAGGTAAGCATTGATAGCTCCAGCATCTCTCCAGAGAATAACCAATCTTCTTCACAGTTCTTAAAATCCCAATTGCTCCAAAGAGACCCTGCTGGCCAAGGAGAAGGGAGGCGGCCAAGAGCCCCCCGCTCCACTCAAGCCTCTCTATTCCGATATCCTGGAACTTTCCTCCCCTGCGTCATAACAAATTCCTCATGCGTTTATAAACATAAGCCACACTTAGATCCAATGTGTTAATGCTTTAAGCAGATTTGCTTTCTTTTCAAAAGAATCCATTGATGTTAGTTTTTATTGGGGTTTCTTTTTATCTCTTTTAAGTTGCTAGATACAGGAGAGCACAGACCTCTTCTGCAAAACACTGCAGCTAAGGGGCCATGTGTGCAGCACGTCAGGGTGCAGCTCACGCGGGGTCACCGCAGACCCAGTCTGGATCCCAGGTGGCAGCTTTTAAGTGAAAACTGCAACTTGTATACGCTCACGCCTTTTCTCCCAGAGTGAACTAAACCACGACATAATCCACAGAATTCCTAAAGGCCCAGGATGGAATCCACAGGAATGAGAGAACTTCCACAGACGTAAGCACCCTGCTGGCTTCCTCGCTTTTCCCAGTGGTACCATTATGAACCCTTTCAGTATGGAGTGTTTGGTGAGGCCTCACTGGAAAGGGACTTCGCTGGCCTATTTCTGCTTTTGGGCTTCTCCACATGGCCTCCCTCAAAAGCTGCGGTGAGCCGTCGGGGGTCGGTGGGGGGGAACAAGAACTAAGGGGAGCCAATCACAGAGCCAGAAGACTGGGATCCTGTGGTTCCCTTCTCCCCACTGGCCTCCCCCATTCTGCAGATGAGCAAACTGAGGCCCGGAGCGTTAATGCCAGTCAGGGTCCTGTCTCTCCTGTATCCTGGTCAGCCTTCGCCCTGTTAAACTTGCTGAATACTTAGGATCTTTTGTTTGTTTTAATTTTTATTGGAGTATAGTTGATTTACATTGTTGTGTTAGTTTCAGGTGTACAGTGAAGCGAGTCAGTTACACATATACATATATCCACTCTTTTTTAGAGTCTTTTCCCATATAGGGCATTACAGAGTATTGAGTAGAGTTCCCTGTGCTAGACAGTAGGTCCTTATTAGTTATCTGTTTTACATATAGTAGTGTGTACATGTCAATCCCAATCTCCCAATTTATTCCTCCCCCCTACTTAGGATCTTTTATCCTCTTTTCTCACGACCACCTTAGGGGGTCTCTCAATTATTCTAATTCCTTTTGCTCTACTGAAATGAAGATCAAGCCAGGGTTGGTAAAGGGGAGGTTATACCAGCTTCTAAAATCCCTCTCCCCTCGACTATAGAATTGAGTCTGGTATTATTCGGGGAGCACTGCTGTACAAGCCACGCGGCATCAGGCATAGCATCCTCTCTGCTCATTGAGACCGGGTGTGTGCTGCGTGTGCCAGCTGGTGTGCTGGTTCTGTACCGCCATGGACCATCCCAGGTGGGCAGGGCTTCCCTGAGGAGGTGAGGCTGGGACCAGCCATCAGAGATGCTGGAGAGGAGCCTGGACATGGTCAGCAGGGGAAAGAGCCCGTGAGATGAGCTGGGGGAGGCGTGGCCAGGAAGGCACACCTGTACAGTACAGGGGTGGGGGGTGGGGCCCTGAGAGCCTGCCCTGGAGGTGACCTTGATTCAGCAGAAACCAGGGCTACAGACGTGCGTCTTGGAGCCCTAAGGGGAGGGGATGGTCCTTACTGCTCCCTCCCCTGAGCCTCTGCTCTCCTCCACCTCTACCTCTAGAACTCGGAGCTCCTCGGCTTTCCTACCAGGGCAGGGGAACCCATTTCAAACTGGACTGATGGTCTCCATATGCTTCAGTGCCAAGTAAACGCTGAACTAGACTTTGTTTCAATAATGCATCTAGACTTGTTTTTTCAGTTTTCTCAGCAGTTCTTAGCTTTGGTGAGTAACAGCCACAAACTTTATTTGTAAGAGAGCCACCGACAGCTGAGAATGGAAAGGTCAGTGCAAATACACGGCCCTTCGGTTCCCGTGAGGTGGGAGGGAGGGGAGGAGAGGGGGTGGGGGGCGACAGGGCTGCGCAGTGACACCAGGATGGCGCGGAGCCGGCCGAGTTCACCCCGCACATGGAGTGCGGCGCTGCCGATGCTCCTAGGACGCGGGGTGCCCCGGGGGTGCGATGGGGTGTGGGATGCTGCAGCAGCCCCGCTCCAGCCCGAGCCTCAGCCCTCCAGCTTCTTCACCCTCTAGTTTTATGGTCAATTCCTGAAAGCCAATCATGTGCTTCAGAACTTAAGTATTTTTACAGCGATTTCATTTTTCTCTCTCCCAACCCGGCCCCTAGAAGTTAAGAGGCGGGGAGAACTTCTGTTTCTTGCAGATGGGAAAAACAGTTTTAATAATGAAGGACCTAATTTCTGGGGCCAAGTGGGTGGGTGGGGTGTTGAACTTGGGGAGGGAGATGAAGACCTCCGGCCTTTACCAACCACTCCGCGGCTCAGCTTCTCTGCCTTCCAGCCCGGGGGGTGGAATTTTGTGTTCATCCCCATGTGCTTAAAATTCGACGTTTCCCAGGTTATGCTGTTTTGCTATTGAAACATACCTTTTTGCAAACTTTACGTTCTCTGGAGTGGACAAGGTTGGGATCATAATTAGAAGTTGGGCCAGGGTTTCCATAACACTATATTAGGAGTCTAATCTGTGTACCATGATTGATTTCATAAAAATAAAAGGAATGAAATGATAACAGGTAGTTTCTACCTGGTCCCTCACATATACACATCCGCCATTCAACACACCCACAGCCAATATGCATAAGAACCCCAGGACCCTGATAAATGACAAACTGGTGTGTACAGTGAAAAGAGGACCAGCAAAGCAATTTCCAGGCTTGCCCAGCTCACAGGCACCTTCTGAGGAAGGCGCTGGGGAAGCTTCTCTGTGCCACCCCCAAGCCTGACCTTGGTCCAGCCACTAGGGATCAGCACCCTGATGGGAGAGCCTGGTGGGAGAGCTCGGATGCTCTGGGCTGGGGAGGGGTTAAGAGACCCAGTCAGGTCTTCCCTCTTCTTTCTTACAGAATTTGAATATGAGCCATATAGAAAAGAGATGGTTTGCCCAGGACTTTGGGTGTTCCCAGGATGCGGAAATTCTGGGCTTAAAACCTGGGAAGTCCCAGGGAACTTGGGTTGAGTTAGTCACCCCAGATGCAAGCATATGGTGGCCGAAAAGCTGAGACCCACAAACAGAGACGTTAGCAGGCAAAAGCCATGGACAAGAGAGAAAGAGAGAGAGAGAGAGAGAGAGAAGAGAGAAGGGAGAAATAAAGAGTAAGCAGGGACTCCCCTGGTGGTCCGGTGGTTAAGACTCTGCGCTTCCAATGCAGGAGGTGCGGATTTGATCCCTGGTCAGGGAACTAAGATCCCGCATGCCACGAGGCCAAAAAAAAAAAAAAAAAAAAAAAAAAAAAAAAAGAGTAAGCGGCAGCCACAGGAAAAAAAGACCAGGTAGGCATGAAACAGCTGTACGAGGACAAGGACAGATCCCTGTTGGTTTTCCAGAGTTGCTGTCATCCTCATCCTCATCCTCATGTAGCTACTGCTGTACCTAAGTCAAAGGTACTGCTGTACCTAAGTTCTTTGACATAAATGTCAAAGAACCATGTCCAACTGCTCAGGATGCCTGGCAAAGCCATTCCCTAATCTTCCTCCCTCCTCAACCCAGCCTATGTGTAGTTCTATCCCCTGTCATCTGAACAGGCCTCACCTGTGAAAATCAGGACATCCAAGTGAAGAGTTTACAGAATCACTTCTGAAATAAAATAATGTAAATATGGTTTGGTACATCTTCAACACACACACTTTCTTTGTCCTATCTTTTTAAAGATTTAAATTGCCCTTGGTTGCAAGTTTTTACACTAAAAGATTTATTTCAAGAGGTTCCCCAAATTCTAAAAGTAAATTTATATAGACTGGATTGAGGAAAAGAACAAAACCTACGAAAAGCAAACAGTGGGGACTTCCCTGGTGGTGCAGTGGTTAAGAATCCGCCTGCCAATGCAGGGGGCATGGGTTCAAGCTCTGGTCCAGGAAGATCCCACATGCTGCGGAGCAACTAAGCCTGTGTGCCACAACTACTGAAGCCCACGCACCTAGAGCCCACGAGCCACAACTCCTGAGCCCGCATGCTGCAACTACTGAGGCCCACGCACTTAGAGCCCGTGCTCTGCAACAAGAGAAGCCACCGCAATGAGAAGCCTGCACACCGCAACGAAGAGTAGCCCCCTCTCTCCACAACTAGAGAAAGCCCACATGCTGCAACAAAGACCCAACGCAGCCAAAGATAAATAAATAAATAAATTTATGAAAAAAAGGAAAAAGGAAAGGAAACTGAAAGTTACCTTGTTTAAGGCAGTATTTCTAAAAGTTCAGCCATTTATTTTCTGCAACCAAATTTTCACATTATATTATTATGGACTTTATATTGAGTCACTTAAAAAGTTTAAGCTTTTTGTCATCTATAATATTGTTAAAAGTATGGGTTTGATAAATAATTATATATTTTCTTACACATAGTAGAGTAGACACATAACTGGTTTTTAAAAGTAAAATGTTTTGTTTGTGTAACTCTTAAAAGTGCCTCATAAGACACTGCAGTGTGCAGTACTGGTTTAGGTTAAAGGTGACCAGTCCATCCATGGCATCATTCATTCATACCATCATTTGTTCAAGAAGTTATCGAGCACTCCTTTGCCATTGGTGGATGTTAAGGATGGAGGAATTGATAAGACAAGCCATAGATTTGTGAATGTTTATCACACTGCACAGTCTTTATTTGTTCATAGGTAAGCCTCTGTCATTAGACTGTAAGGTCCCAAAGGAGTGAGAATAGCCTTAGATCATTTTTGAATCCCCAGCTCGTACCACAGCCCTTGGCCCACTGAGACACTGAGAAAATGTTTTGGATGGTGGGATCAATGAAGGAATGATGATACCACGTAGACTAAGAAGATAATATCTATGTTGACTTAATTAGAGAAAGATGAGAAGATTTCTAGTAAAGGTATAAACCAGGGGCAGGGAAGGAGGAGCAACCATATTTATCAAGAACAGGAAAGACGGGAGCGAGGGTGCCATGTGGTCTCAAAGAATAAATAGTGTGTCACCAGGCGAATCTCTGGGGAAAGAGCATTTCAACTCAGGGAACCCAAGTTCAATAGCCAATGCCTTGAGAGCATGAGCTGTGGGGTATGTGTTGGGGGGTGTGGGGAGTAGGGGATGGTGACAATGGCCGAAAATGAAGACATTTTAAAAAATTAATGGTGGGCAGAAGACCCGAATAGACATTTTTTTCAAAGAAGATATAAAGATGGCCAACAGGTACACAAAAAGATGCTCAGCATCACTAATCATCAGGGAAATGCAAACCGAAATCACAGGGAGATCTCTCACACCTGTCAGAATGGCTATCATCAAAAAGACAACAAATAATAAATGTTGGCGAGGACGTGGAGAAAAGGGAACCCCTGTGCACTGTTGCTGGGAATATAAATTGGTGCAGCCACTGTGGAAAACAGCATGGCTGTTCCTCAAGAAACTAAGTATAGAACCACCATATGATCCAACAATTCCACTCCTGGGTATATATCCGAAGAAAACGAAAACACTAATTCAAAAAGATATATGCACCCCAATGTTCATAGCAGCATTATTTATAACAGCCAAGACATGGAAGCAACCAAAGTGTCCATCGTTACATGTAGGGATAAAGAAGATATGGTATATACACAATGGAATGTTACTCAGCTATAAAAAAGAATGAAATAATGCCATTTGCAGCAACATGGATGCACCTGGAGGGTATTACTCTTAGTCAAGTAAGTCAGACAGAGAAAGACAAATATTGTATATTTTCACTTATATGTGGAATCTAAAAAATAAAGCAAACGAATGAATATAACAAAAACAGAAGCAGATGCACAGATTCACAGATACAGAGAATAAACTAGTGGTTACCCATGGGGAGGAAGGAGGAGGGGCAAGATAGTAGAAGGGGATTAAGGGGTACAAACTAGTAGGTATAAAATAAATAAGACGCAGCACAGGATGTAATCTACAGCACAGGGAATATAGTCAATATTTTATAATAATTTTAAATGGAGTATAATCTATAAAAATATCAAATCATTATGTTGTACACCTGAAACTAATATAACATTGTAAATCAATGATAGTTCAATTATTTTTTAAGTTTTAAAAAATAAATAAAAAGTTGGTGATGGGGATGGGTATTGACAGAAGACTGATAAAACAAGTAAGGGCCATTTTGAGGGTTCCTGCATTTCAAAGGAGAAGTTTAAATTGTAATCTGTAGGCCATGAGGGGTGAATGGACCAAATCGTGCTTTAGAAAGTGATTCTGTTGGCACAGTGGAGGCTGTATTGCATGGAGTGGCGGGGAGGGGGCGGGTGAGCTGCAGGGCAGTTAGTCTGGAGCTATAATAAACGAACCGTTTCATGGTGTGTCTGCTGGGGTCATGGGCACTGTCTCTCTGTTACCCCTTCCCGCCTTCTCTGCGTATTTGTTCACAAGAGCACATGCTCTGCGATCTGCCCACTCTGATTTAAATATTCTCCCAAGGAAAAGCTCACCGATTTCACACAAGTCTGAGTCACTATGATACAGAAGTTACGTAGACCAGCATCTATGTTTATCCAATAAGAAAAAAAAAATCAACGACAATAAGTGTGGCCTGGTGAACAAAAAATCCAAAGATAACAAAACAGAGGCAGTAAACTAATAATTAACAAAGTGCTGTTTTATTCAGGTTCTCAATTTACACAGAAGCAAATTCATGCTCACTCTTGAGCTGTGTGATCTTGGATGAGTGGTTTTGTTTGTTTTTAATAAAGCTGATTTGCCTTTTTAAAATATTTTTTTCCTAAATTTATTTATTTGTTTTTGTTTTGTTTTGTTTTTTGGCTGCATTGGGTCTTTGTTGCTGTGCATGGGCTTTCTCCAGTTGCGGTGAGCGGGGGCTGCTCTTCGTCGCGGTGCGCTGGCTTCTCATTGTTTTGGCTTCTCTTGTTGCAGAGCAGGGGCTCAGCAGTTGTGGCACATGGACCTAGTTGCTCCGCAGCATGTGGGATCTTCCCGGACTAGGGCTCAAACCCGTGTCCCCTGCATTGGCAGGTGGATTCTTAACCACTGAGCCACCAGGGAAGCCTGGATGAGTGGTTATTTAACCTCTCTGGGCCCTGGGGTTTCTCACCTGTAGAATGAAGGCTTTAGGCTGGATAAATTCTGAGACCCCTCGCCATGATAACCTAATAAATATCTCAGTTCTTCTACTACAGCTTTTGCAGACAACCCAGGCTCATATTAGGAAGGAGGATGATAACTCAGGCTGGAGCCTCTTCGTTCTTAAGCAGCTCTTCCATCCAGGGCCCCAGCTGTACTGATGGGAGGGAGCACAGAGTTGCTTATGCTTTATTCCCAGTGTTCTACCTTGAGTACCAATGCCATCTGCACATACAAGCTACAGCCTAGTTCTTGAGGCCTCGTCTTTACACAGAGGCCGAGCGGGGTACACACTGATCTCTAAGGTGAGGAGAAGCACATGGCTTTAGTCACCTTGAGCTGCTCATATTTCTCCAGGAGTGTCAGCATGGAGACAGCGCAGACCCTGAGTCCAAGCCTGAGTCTCTGCTCCATCCCTTACTTGCTGTGCCAACCTGGGCAAGTGACTTCAGTTTTCCTACCAATAAGATGGACATAATAGTAGTACCTACCTCATAGGGTCGTTATGAGGATAAAAGAAGAACGGTGCCCGGCACCTCCTAAGTGCCATTTTAGTGTGGTAAATGAATAAATAGAACCTGATAGGCAATGCTATCAATCTCAGTGATAACATGATAAACCATCCTTTATCATCCCCATGTGGGTCATGATCCCTAAGAGAGCCAGACAGGTGACTAAGTCTGGTGGGTCAAAGTAGAAAGTGACGCAGAAAGTGGGCAGAACCCTGAGATCCGTTGGTATTCATCAGGTCATTCCCACACGGTGATACGCGTAGCTATTTCCTCTCTACTAAATTCAGGGAATTTATTTTGGCATTTTTCTTCAAAGTCTGTAGAGCTCTCAACAAAAATAAAATGCAGTGACCTCAGTAATCTAAACATAATGGAAATATCAAGAATAGATTCGGATGAGGCATGCCCAGTGACATTACGTTTGCAAGACTGACTGGGAAAATTAGAACATGTTGAAATTTAGTGTAGGAAGCACCTGCCAGGAACAAACTTGTTCCCCAGTTAGAGAGACTGGGCGTCCCCATCCTTGCCCCATCAGTAACCTTTCCAAAAAAAAGGTTATAGGCCTTTATAACCAAAGCATTTTTACCACGTTGAGGTCAAAATCCATTTCACGCAACCCTGGGGACGCAAAGAGAATTAGCCAGAGAATCCTGCACAGCTGGGGGCGGAGCGGGGAGGCAGGAAGCCTGGAATCTGATAAACACAGTACTCATGGATGACAGCACTGTGAAAACACAGTCAGGGCAGGTTCATAGCATGGTTAGAACGGGATTTGGTCACCTCAGGGCTATCTGGTTATATAAGGGAGAAAACCCTTAAGCAATATAGCACAGAAGTAGTATCTATGTTTGGATATTCGTTTAACAGGTCCACAAACCAATTCAGAGCAGCTACAAGATCCCAGCAGGGACGTAATGGGAAGGACACGGGAGTGATGTTAGATGCGGCTGGACACGTGGTGGTCCCATGCGTTCCATGCACAAAGAGACTGCTTTATCCTGTAAGTGCTGCAGAGTCATGATCTCTGTTTTAGACAAATCTGTGTGGAGAATGTATTTCAGAGAAGCAGGAAAAGGGACTACACTAAAGTGTCTATTATAACAGTTCAGGGAAAAAGATGCAAGAATCTGACCTAAGGAGGAAGTAAGGATTAAAAGAGCAGGTAGATTTTTTTTGGATCATTTAAGAAAGTATTTATTGATTTGAAACATGAGTGCTTTAAATTTCAAGGGAAAGCTGAAGGCAAATTTTCATTTAAAAAAATTTTTTTAGTTGAAGTATAGTTGATTTACAATGCTGTGTTAATTTCTGGCATAAAGCAAAGTGATTCAGATATATACACATACACACACACGTGTATATACCTTCTTTTTCATATTCTTTTCCATTATGGTTTATCACAAGATATTGAATATAGTTCCCCCGTGCTAGACAGTAGGACCTTGTTGTTTATCCATCCTATATATACTAATCTGCATCAAGAGCAGGTAGATTTGAGAACTACATAGGAAGTGAAATTGGCATGGTGTAAAGATGAACTGCATGTGGGGTGGCAGAAGTTGTTGGGAAGGTGACCCTGTAGAGCTGAACAAACTCAAGTGACATATCAACATCCCATCTAGGTTTTTACACTGATGTATTTGGGTCAGTATGACCACAAACAGACCCAATTCTTTCCAAAACAACTTCACTGTTCTAATAGCTTTCTGTTAGTACATTCTTTCACTGTCAGCAACTCAGCATTGCATGTTCTAGGAAAGGAGGAAAAATCCAACATCCTGCCAAGACCCTCTTTTTTTATAAAGTTAGGAATAGCTCTAGGCACATCACATGGCATTAATTTTGCATTATGTGCAATCTGATTGATTACTGTGTGCCAAATTATGAATGGTTGCCAAGAAGTCTCAGGACCGTTTATCAAAAAGACGCTGTAGGTATGAGTTATAAAGGAAGGATGTGGCAGGAAAATTGGAGTCAACGAAAAACGTATTAGTCATGTAGGTGCTTTTACAATTCTAAAATTCCTGTGCCTAGTGATGTGTTCAATTTGCCTTGAGTGTGATTTCTAGAGCTGTGTGCCAACCCTCTGCTTTAACTCCACATTAAAATGAAATACGCCAGATGTTACGTCCAGCACCCAGCACGGTGCCTGGCCCATCACAGGCACTCTGGAAATATCTGTCGGATGAATGAATGAAAGTAAAGGCAACGGTGGGCAGATTTCAATCCCCAGGGCCTGAAACCTGGCCCAGGAGCTTCATGAAGTACGAAGAGACTACAGAAGAGAAACACAGCCTTCTACGCCTCTTCCCTGGATCCAAGCACCTCTCGGGCTGGCTTTGGGGCTTAGGATCTGCCTGGACCTGCAGCTGCTTGCATCTTCCTTAATTATGTCACTTACTTACTGCAGAGATAGAGCAGTTAGTCCAAGGGCACGAGAGAAGCAGGAACTCAAATTCCTGTGTAGATATTCGGCCACCAGAGGGCAAGAGAGTCAAAAGCCTGCTTCTGGGTGTCAGCGTTGCCCTTTGCAGGGTGGAAACGTCCATGCTTCCCATGCAGCATTTCTTTTCACTAACAGCCCCCAATACTTGGTACAGCAGGAACAGTAGTATGATTTCACCGCTGAGCTATTTGAAATAGCCACCTCTGGCAATGCTTTCCTCTTGTGCTAATCATAATTTAAAAACGAAACCAGAACACAATCAGGAACATTTTCCACCGCTGACCAAGCAAGTCTCAGGCTACTGCTTTGAGCGGCTTCCTGTGCAAACTGCCCAGAAGCCCTGGGGCCGGACATGCTCCTTAGAGGGGCCAGGAGGTGTGCCCAGAGGCCCTACGGGTCAGGTAGGAGTGCCAGGTAAAATACAGCATGCCCAGTCAAACTGGAGTTTCAGATAAACAATGAATACTTTTAAAATATCAATCTGCCCTAATCTGGGGGACAATCTGCCATTTTTATTTACTGAATCCAGCAACCCTTCCTGCATGGGGTGCAAGGATGCTCGCTCTTCCTGGACCTACTGGGTACTTCACTCTTCTGCCTTTGCTCACACCACCTCCCCCGTGTGGGATGCTCTGCTCACTTCACCACCCGTATCACACTCCTTACTCGAGGGCCGGCTTGGATGTTACCTCTTGCTTCCTCTTCAGTGCTGTTAGGGCGATGCTTACCTACGCGGTGTAGCTTATCGCGCCTGCCTAGCATTTCAGGTAGGTGTGTGTGTGTGCGCCAGGGGATCAGTGATTCTCAGTGGGGGCCAGAAGGGAGGGGATAAATATATGGAAGTTCCTATATATGGAAGCAAAAGCAAGGTTGGAAACCACTGCACGGGCTTCCCAGCCCTCTGGGGGCGAGGCCTCTATCCTGCCTGAAGCTCATCTTTGTGTCCTCTGTGTCCAGCACAGAGCCCAGCTCCTGGCAGAAACTCAACACAGTTACATTTTTTTTTTTTTTTTGCGGTACGCGGGCCTCTCACTGTTGTGGCCTCTCCCGTTGCGGAGCACAGGCTCCGGATGCGCAGGCTCAGCGGCCATGGCTCAGGGGCCCAGCCACTCCGCGGCATGTGGGATCCTCCCAGACCGGGGCACGAACCAGTGTCCCCTGCATCGGTAGGCGGACTCTCAACCACTGCGCCACCAGGGAAGCCCCTATATTCTTAAAATAATATAACAGCAAAGCCCTAGTTCTTATATATATATATGAATCTCCCATGGCTCCCTTTTGGGCCCATTTTCTCTCTTAGCCGCCTCTCCTCCTCATTTGTTCTCCCCACTCTGCCACTTCCTCACCCACCTTGGAATCATCAGACTCCACAACACCCCTACTTTCCCGGGAGCACGTTCACGCGTCACCTTACTGGCTCTGCTGCCCCCTGATCCGCCCCTCCCCTCTGTTTTTACCCGCCTTCCTGCTGCTGGATACCCTGGAAAAAACCCTTGACCAACAACTGACACCCAGAGAGCCTTCAGGATGGGGCAGAGGCATACAGCCGCCTCCCGCCCGAGAGCCTGGTGCTGCGGGCGCCGTGTCCCGGGCAGCGGGCAGCGGGCAGGCTCAGAGCCACCATCCAAGGACGACTCGGGTTTCAGTTTAAACAAGGACACGTGCTCCTGGGCCATCTGCCTAATGTCTTGTTCAGGCAGGGTCTGGAGTGAGAAGAGATGGCACCCGGACCTGGTAACTGAGGAGAGCTTAGTAAAGGGACTGCAGTGTTTCCATAGGGGTGGGAAGGGTCCAACACGTGCCCACAAGGGATGCTGCAGTCAGCACGGGGATGCTTACCTTCTCTAGGCCTGAAAAAGCAAGAGGGGGGAGCACTTCGTGCAGCCTGGAGAGAGAGAGCTCCAGGGGGGCTGCCTGGTTGAGTGTGGTCTTCCCAGAGGGTGACCCTGAAGGGGGCGGGGCGGAGGGGAGGGCCCGTCTCATTCTCCTTGACCACCAGTTTTTATTAAGTGGTTGTTGAACTGAATTAAATAGCAAATTCACCAGTTTTGGGGTAGAAACAGTGTGAAGAGTAGAGACACTGTGGTCCAGAAAGGTCCATAGATCAGCCCTCACTTCTGCTCTGGTCCCCTCTGATACATGTCCAGGGTCTCCCTCTGGCCTCTGCGTGGAGCAGGAAATGTCACGAAATCTGGGAAAATGGTGCAACACCCATAATGCACAGGGCGCTGAGGAACATGGAGGGATGAGGTGGGTGGAGAGAGAGAACAGGTATATGAAATCGATGCAAATACAGCTCACCTGTGCTAAGGCCCAAGCGAGCTCTACAGACTCCTGGGTTGGAAATTGAGAAGAGGGTGAAAATAAAGGCCAGGATTGGTGGGGAAGGTCTCCTAGAAGGGATGGCAAATTATTTATAGTCTCCTTGGAGATTTTTAATAAAAACAAACAGCAAAAGACACAACACAGCCATTATAATGGCTCACAATAAATGATCATGTTGGCAGGGAGGCACTTCTTCCACTCCCTGACTTTCCAGAAAGTGGGATTTTCCCCCAAACCCTCTCCCCAGCTCCTCCTTCTCTCCCAGAGAGCACTGGGGCTTCTCTAGTCTAACACTGTGTCTCCCAGTCTCTCCCTGGGCCCCCATGTGGGAAGGCTTGAGATGGTCCACATGTGTCTGGTGAGAATGGAACTGGTGAGAATGTTAGCCTCATTCTGGGGTACAGCCCACTGCTGCCCTAACCCTCAGCTATATTTCAGCATTGACTTTATCAAGGAACCAAGTTAATATTTTAGTCTCCTTTCTTTTTTTGATTTTTATTTATTTTTGGCTGCACTGGGTCTTCGTTGCTGCACGCGGGCTTTCTCTAGTTGCGGCGAGCCAGGGGCTACTCTTTGTTGCGGTGCGCGGGCTTCTCATTGCGGTGGCTTCTCTTGTTGCGGAGCACGGGCTCCAGGCACGCGGGCTTCAGCAGTTGCAGAATGAGGGCTCAGTAGTTGTGGCGCATGGGCTTAGTTGCTCTGCGGCATGTGGGATCTTCCCGGACCAGAGATGGAACCGTTGTCCCCTGCGTTGGCAGGAGGATTCTTAACCACTGCACCACCGGGGAAGTCCCCAGTATTTTAGTCTCCTTTTGTCTTACACTTCATTTGTTCAGAACTTGGGTAAGGAAAGTGGGGCCTTTTTAAAATCACAAACTCTCCCTTAGTATGTGTTAGTCATTGTTCTGAACTCTTTAAATGTGCTTTCATATTTAATCCTCCCTACAGTCCTAGGAAGAAGGTATTACTATTATTATTATTTTGCAAATGAGGAAACAAGATATTCATTAGTTCGACCAAGCTCCCACCCTTAGGAAGGGGAGGAGCTGGCATTCAAGCTCACTTCCACCTGTAGAGCCCCAAAACTACTTCCAGGTGATGCTGCCTCTGCTCGAATTTCTTTTGTGGTATAAGCCTCTCATTTTTTTTCTAACCAAGTATAAAAATTCTCTTTAAATCAACAAACCAGAGTGCACGTATGTGACTATTCTTTTTGTGAAGAAAACACAGAAGAGGGAGAAACCACCAAGACAAAAGAAATGCCCTTTCTTGAGAGCTGAGATCTGCTCTCACCCTTCAAGTGTTAAGGATAGAACATTTTTTCTCATCCACTGTTGACACAGGCACAGCTATCTGGATTAGGGCAGCCAGCAGCATACTTATCTCCTCAAGGAGAGACAACTTAAACCATTGTTCTTGTTCAGGTTATATGGCAACGAATTCGAGAATTCTTCCCTGTAGCTAAAGGAAGACAAGTATTATGTGACCTGATGGTGGAGAAGATGAGGAAGGAGTTTCTCATGCTGTATTTATAACCCAGCAGGACAGAAGGCGATCCATACGACAGCCAAGACCCTCCTGTCTACATAGGGCTCAGTGTTTAGATCCTGGAGGGACACTGCCAAGGTTTAAACTGCCAAGTTTAAACTGGTCACTAGCACAAAATCTTGTATCAGACCTCTACTGCTTCATAGCCAATACTCTCTCCAGATGGAAAACAAGCAAGACCCCGCAGGGCCCTCCGGGTACAAAAGTCCATCCTTATCTTTTAGGGGAACCACTGACCAAAACTGCTGGCCCTGGCCAGGCCCGACAGCAACCACTTGCATGAGTTATCTTACAACAGGAGGTCCTGGTAAGTAATGCGGAACTCACAAGCTACCACCCACTGGAAGAATTTGGGAAAGGTCAAAAGGAGAGAGAAGATGCCAGTCCGTATGTCCAACCAACCTCCCAGAATCCTTTGCGCTGGAATCCATCTTGGCTGAGTGATGCACGCACCACCAGGAAGGACCCTGAGTCAGACTATGTGCCAGCAACATGACTGGCCAGAGACAACTGGGAAAGTAACCCCATCACCATAAAACCCGAGGCTGCGAGCCACGTGGCAGAGCCGTCCTCCTGGGTTCCCTCACCCTCTGCTCTCCGCCCGGCGCCCCTTCCCAATAAGGTCTCTTGCTTTGTCAGCACGTGTGTCTCCTCGGACAATTCACTTCCGAGTGTTAGACAAAAGCCCACTCTCAGGCCCTGGAAGGGGTCCGCCTTCCTGCAACATAGCCCCATTTCTTGTTTGTAGGAAAAGGCTTTAGTCTCCTAGGCCCTTCCTGAGTTCTAAAGAGCAGGCACAGTCAGTAACTAATTAGGGAAGTGAGGGAATGCAGAAACAAAGGAAAAGAAAAGTAATGACAACACTTCAGCAATAAAAGAGAGTCCTAGTTCCTCCTCAAGGGATACACATAACAACCTGAAGGATATCTTTGAGTTGTTCGGTAGGAACCAAAGACACCTCCCGACCCACTCCAGGTAGAGGATGCTGACTACAAGCTGAGCACAAGCACTTACACCCCAGACTGTTGACACCAGAAGGCTGATGATTAACATTCCAGAAACATCACCCTGTTACCTCACCACCAACCAATCAGAAGAAGGCACCCTGCAGCCCTCACCCCAAATGTTGCCTTTAAAAATGCTTCTCTGGGGGCTTCCCTGGTGGCGCAGTGGTTGAGAGTCCGCCTGCCGATGCAGGGGAAATGGGTTCGTGCCCTGGTCTGGGGGGATCCCACATGCCGCGGAGCGGCTGGGCCCGTGAGCCATGGCCGCTGGGCCTGTGCGTCTGGAGCCTGTGCTCCGCAACGGGAGAGGCCACAACAGTGAGAGGCCCGTGTACCGCAAAAAAAAAAAAAAAAATGCTTCTCTGAAAACCACTGGGGAGTTTAGGTCTTTTGAGCATGAGCTGCCCAGACTCTTTGCTGGCCCTGCAATAAATGCTGTACTTTCACCACAATCTGGCATCAGTAAATTGGCTTTGCTGCATGGTGGACGAGCAGACGTAAGTTTGATTTGGTAACAAGGTAAATCCACAGGATTTCAATAAAACCAGAGCTGTAAGGTTGGTTTGAGAGTAAGGGAAAGTTACCTGAGGGATTTTTGCACCTAGAGCTTTTTAGCCATTATTGGGGTAAGCTTCCCAAAGTCTTGAGGAAGGCACTACCTGAGCCACTGTTACATCACTTCTGGTCACAAACACAGAATGAATTCATTAGACCCTATGGTTTTCTCCAGGCCTTTAGGGATCTTGCTAGTCCTTATCTGGGTGTGACCTTTAGCTCTGGTTGGAGGACCCTAGCATGGCCCCATGTCACCTGCCTCCAATATGCTTCTCTTAGAAGCCTGGGCCATGAACAGGGGGACGTGAAGCGCTTAACCTCGTGGAGATGTCTTTGGAAAATGAGGTCACAATGACTATTTCACTGCTTTGGTCTTTGATCGCCATCTGGATTTCTTTTGCAGGAATTTCAAAACCATAAATACCTCTCTTGAATGAAAAACTTTTCTATTCTGTGCATTAAATGTTTCTTACTCCTGACCAAATCAATCAGGTAAAAATGCAGGTCTTTAAATCACATTCAACAGAATAAAACTGTGCTAGGAAAAAAACAGTGGTTCAAGGTTGCCTGATAACTTTTTAATATGACAGCAGGCCAAACCAATATGCTTGTGATCCTTTCCTTACCATGAAATCACCTGTTCACCAGAGCACTTAAATGATACAGATTATACAGTGTTTTCTTATAGAATTCTAACCATATGGTAGCTAATCAGAGAGTTCTGGCTGGCGTTTCCTGGAGTACATGCCAAAGGATGGGAAGATGTTAAAAAAAAATAACTAGTCAGCAGCCTGCCTACCCTTAAATATGACACCTTCAGTAGTGCATTCTAATTCTGGAATTCCTAGATAGCGCTGGGCTTTCCCAGGACATATGGGGGAATGGGGAAATCTGTGGGTAGGAGAAACTTTGGGGCTCCTTATGTTTGTCAGCCAGGGCAATCCTGCCACGGGAAAGCTCTAAAGCTAACTTCTAAAGCTAACTTCTAAAGCTCGGTGGGAGTCCAAGGCTGCTCACCACTCTACCATGAGCTAGGTGGTTCAGCATCCCATGCACACCAAGCTGTTTTGGGAAGTTCTGGCTTTAGAAGAAAAGGATGAAAAATGGCTGTAGCGTAAGACCTTCCTCTATTAGGCAAAACCTTCCCCTACTATTTTACTATTGCTGGTTAAGAGTGTGTGTGTATGTGTGTATGGCAGAGGGGTGGAGAGTGCCAAAATACTTTAAATTATTATATTCATCGTGGGAATTTTGGAATTTTACACCAAGGCAATTAATTATTGTCCGGAGCTGCTTCCTAGTCTCTGGGTCACATTTTCAAAGTACTTTTAGATGAACCGTTTTGGGCTCATCCTGTGATTTCTCTACCCCTTCAGTCAACTAGTAGTAAGAACATCTGCCTTTTAATGAGTGCAGACTTTGTCTCAGGATTTATGTTGAACGTTTTCATAGGTGGCATCATTTATCCCTTTCAACAACCTGATGAGGTAGGTCTCATTATCAGCCCCGTACTACACATGAGGAAAATGAAGCCTTGACAGGTCAACTAGGAAACCCACAGATACCAGGGTAATGGCAGGGTTCGCAATCAGGCAGTTGGACTGCAGAGCCCAGGCTCCCAAACATCCACTGTACTCCTTCAAGTACTCAAGACACTGTACTCAAGACAGTGTCTGGTCTCCTTGAGGCCGGAAGGAACCACCAGAAAACACCTACTTCAATAGCTGACTCCTGATGATCAAAGTATAAACACATGTTACAATTGATTCTTTAAGGCCCCACCTCCATCTTTCCTTCAGGACAAAGGAGAGTTGCATTTTAGTTAGAAAAGCACCAAGAACTAGCCAGAATAGGCAGCAGCTGCCGAATGGAGTGAAGAAATCTTGCAACTTCAATGCCAGTCAATTCCACAAACAATTACTGACTGCCAAATCTGCACCTGGTACTGTGCCAGAGGCCAGGGACTGAAAGATGCAAATGAGGGATCCTTTTAAACATGTTATTTATTCATGGCTGTGATCCTCATACTCCTGGGAATCCCCCAGTGTCATCCTAGAAAGTTCTTGAAACCTCATTATTATTATTATGGCTTGTCTCTTTGAGGCTTCAATTTTACTCAAAGACTAGAGATGGGGTAGGGGAATTAAGTAATTTAATAGCAAAGTAACTTACAACACTTCAAACAAACATTGAAAACAAACACAGATATTATGGAGTTGAATAAAAATATTGCCTTATTTTTAAGATAAAACGCTGGACTTCAAAGAAACTGCATGCATGAGGTCACCTCCCTCAGGGTTACACCCTTGAGTTCCCAAGGGTACTTCTTCTCTTTTCTCTCTGATAGGGTTTCCTTCATAACTGGGTGGAAACAGTTAAAAGTACAGAATGTATTAATTAGGGAAGGGACAGCTAAAAGGCAAAGAATGTATTCATTAGTGAAGGGAGACAGACACATAGAGACAGTGATATTTTCTAGAAGCTGGACCTTCCAGAATGAGAAAGGAAATAGATGACCTGGGAGGTGAGGTTTGGGGTGGGGGAAAAACTGTGAAGAGGTTGATTTTGACTAGCTCAGTCAGCTACAAAGTTATGTGAGGGAATATAAAAGAGAAAAGAATGAGAGAAAGAGGCTTAGTGAACACACAATGCTGTGACTATGGAGGAAGCTCAGGTTAGGAAAAACTGAGTGAAAAATTGGATCCATAATCAAGTTTTCAGAAACTGTTTATGGGGACTTCCCTGGTGGCTCAGTGGATAGGACTCTGTGCTCCCAATGTAGGGGGCCTGGGTTCGATCCCTGGTCAGGGAACTAGATCCCACATGCATGCCGCAACTAAAGAGCCCACGTGCTACAACTAAGGAGCTGGTGAGCCGCAACTAAGGAGGCTGCCTGCCGCAACTAAGACCCGGTGCAACCAAATAAATGAATAAATATTTAAAAAATAAAATAAAATCCACTTCTTATTCTTTTTTTTTTTTTTTTTTTTTTTTTGCGGTACGCGGGCCTCTCACTGTTTTGGCCTCCCCCATTGCGGAACACAGGCTCCAGACGTGCAGGCTCAGCGGCCATGGCTCACGGGCCCAGCCGCTCCACGGCATGTGGGATCTTCCCGGACCGGGGCACGAACCCATGTCCCCTGCATCGGCAGGTGGACTCTCAACCACTGCACCAGCAGGGAAGCCCCACTTCTTATTCTTTAAAAAAGAAAACAGAAACTGTTTAGGAACAGATCCTAAAGACAGTGGGCAGAGGTCAGGGTTGTGAGGAAAGTTTCAAAGGCACATAAATAAAGCTATCCTAGAACTGAGACAATGCTGGAAGAAGAAAAGAGGAGGAGGTTATGATGCTGGAAACACAATCTGAGTCAGTGTAGAGTTGAGAAAATGGAGTAAAATGAACTGGGGAAAAAAGGATGAAAAGTGATTAGACAAAAAATCATAGCTGAGGAAAACCAAAGAGATACAACTTGTAAATAATAGGTATCTCTGGAGAAGACCAAGGAAGAGAAAAAGGTATAATTCTATCCAGAGATCATTCAAGAAGCTTTTCTGAAATAAGACTTGTATGTACAGATTGAAACGTAGACTAAGAAAAAAATGGATGCATATCAAATAAATCATGAGAGGAAGTCAACTCTGGAAGGCAGAGGTGATAGCACAAAGGCTTAAGAGATGTCAAGTGTGACTCGAGAATTTTTCACTCAGCACTGTCATCCAAGTAGAAAGCCAAAGGATTTTCAATTTTAAGAATTCAGGTAAATAACTTCTGTAAGCCCTTTTGCAGAAATATTGGAAGAGCAAACCCCAGTCATCTAAGAGAAGATTGAAAAAAGTGGAGTCAAAGAGCTGCCTTGAGGACAGAATCCATCTGGTACTAAAAATTACAATTTCAGAACATAAATTTTATGAACAACGGCCATTGAATTTAACAACATTGCTAACATGTATTGGAAAGTGGAGGGGAGAGAGAACAGAAGTTAGAGTACGTATGTTGATTTCTTTGTTTTTCACATCAAGGGTCAAAGGTCATTCCTTAAAGCTAGTAAATCAGGTAATAGCTGTACGGATTAGTACTCTGATTTTTTTAAATCATGTGTACAGGTTATTTTTTTAATTTTTTAATTGAGATGTAATTGTCATATAACATTGTGTAAGTTGTAAGGTGTACACCATGCTGAGTTGATATATTTATTTATTGCAATATGATTACCACCACTGCATTACCCTCACATAATTATCACTACTTTTTTGTGGTGAGAACATTTAAGGATCTAGTCTCTTAGCAACTTGGCAGTTTATAATACGGTATTGTTGACTGTAATCACTATGCATTAGATCTCCAGGACTTATTCATCTTCTAGTTGTAAGTTTGTACCTTTAACAGCATCTCCTCATTTCCTTCATCCCAGTGCCAGTAACCACCATTCTACTCTCTGTTCCTTTGAGTTTGGCTTTTTTAGGTTCCACATATAAGTGAGATCATACAGTACTTGCCTTTCTCTGTCTAGCTTATTCCACTTAGCATAAAGCCCTCAAGATCCATACATGTAGTTGCAAATGGCAGGATTTCTTTCTTTATCATGGCTGAATAACATTACTACAGGTTACTTTTTAGGATAAATAAAAAATAATAAAACAACAGTTACAAGGAAGAGCTTCAGGACTTCCAAGGAGAATGCTAAAGAGAGAATGTCTTGGAGGGGATTCTAATTAAAATTTTACCAACCAAAGAGTGGAACTGAGTAGTGTCCTGGTATATGCACTTGTAAGTTACTTCAACTGGAATTCCTTATACTATAGGGTTAACACATGGCATATATTCTGGGGGCATCGATATTACTCAAAATTGGGATCTTACTTGGGGTTTTATGGGCACACAGTGCAAGTGTGAAGACTTTCACATTAGTGACAGTTGGGTAAATGGTGATCCCAGGAGTCTACTCTTGAGCCAAGAATGTCCCCTTTTAGATCATAAATAAATGGAGACCAGAGGTTGGAAGGGGAACCTCTCCTTGAGGGTCTCCTGTTTCATTTTAGGTCAGTGATTTGAAAAATACTATACAGCACGTGTCTCTTTCTCTTTTTGCATATAGAAATGCCTGTTTTATAAATGGTACATGTATCTATATTATATACAGTAGGTAATGAGAGAAATACTTTTTTCTCTGAGATCATATAGTTTTTGCCCCTCCACCAACCAAGAGCAGACTGCACCAGCACGTCTGTGATTTCCTTCTTGTTTTAATGACTATCTGTGGGGCTAGGGCCCCAAATCTAAAAATGAGTCTAATTAGGAAAAAGAACAATGTTATACTGCTCCTGGCTCTGAGTCGAATACTTCCAGCTATGGGACCAACTTTCCTGTTCCCATCAAATCTACTCTTTTGGCCAGTGACCTCCCCATTAGCTGGAAGCCTGCCCGGACAGCAGTCAGGACATTGAAAGTTTCCTGAAGCCAGGAAGCAGCACTGGTTCCATGTGAGGCTTCCATGACTTGGAGTAGCAGACTGTGTCCTTGGAAGGTTGGAAGGTGCTTAGTCAGTGTGGGTGACAAACTGAATATGCTATACAAATGGAAGCTTATTTGCATTAGAAAAAAGATCTGGGCTTTCAGAAACATCTCTTCATGAAAAGGATTTTGCTAGGTATACTAAAAAAAAAAAAAGATAGCATCTAAAACGAACATCTGTCGAAACAGCTGTGCCTAAAAGCAGATTAAGGTACAACTGCCACATAAAAAGTGAAAAAGGGAAATATCTTCCCATTTTACTCTGATGGAATTTAAAATCCCTCCCATTTATTACCAAGTCATTCCACTGGGATTCATCAGCACATTTCAAGTCCCACAGGTGAAAAACCACTCTGTTATAAACCAAACATAAATATTCCACCTACCTGTGGAATGCCTCAGAGTTCTAAAAACAACATGCATCCCACACAGCCCTGGGTCTCTACTCATTGTCCTCTGTTTGAAACGGAAGTGTCTGTCATTGAACATAAGCACAAGAACAAGTAAGTGGCAGCCGTCCTGCCGGACATGTCCCTCCCTGGTCAGTGTGGCTGTCACTTAGAAGGGGGTGACTGCCCTTGGAGAGGGCCCAGAGGAGAGACATTGTTGTTATAAAGATGGTGAATGATGTAGAAACTGAGCCTTGCAAGAAATGTATTTAGGGAATTGGAGCTATTTCGTTTGCAGAAGAGAAGGCTTGTGGAGACACGGCAGTTGTCTTAATACATTTGAAAGGCTGTCACGCGAAACACAGAATAGATTTACTCTGTGTTGCTGTGAGGTGCAGAACCGGTGTCAGCAAGTGGGCTCATTTTGATTCATTCTAGGAAAGATCCTCTGTCTAATTGGATTTAGTAACAAAGTTTGTTGATTCCTAGAATAGAGGGGGAGCTCCCTGCCACTAAGAATAACCAAATAGAGGCCAGATGAGCATTGCTCAGCAATTGTGTGTGGAGATTTCTCATTCTGGAATGCAGGACCAACCAAATGACCTACTTGTACATGCATACTTAGTTTAAAGCCTTTTGTGTAATTTTTGAAACTTAGAGAATAATGATTTGGGGGTTATTATTTTTAAGACAAAAAGAGTAATTTAGCCCCATTGCTTCTTTATTCCTTATTCTCTTTGTGAAGATAAATGAGAAGCCAATGATGAACAGAAAAAGGGGAGGAAGATCAGAGGGTAGAAGGAGAATCCACGGCCTTCCATTATCCTCTCTTTCTTGGAAATTAGGCTATATTTGAATAATCATATCAAATTGAAAGCATTGCACAACTGAAGTACATCAAAGACCAGCTCTCTCTTACAAACAGTCTCCTAAAATCTCTCACGGGACCTGAATTTTCACCAGCAGCACTACAATGTTGGTACAGAATGATAGACCCCTTGTTTTCCTTTGCTCTCTTCATGGAAGTTCTCTCAGATCTTCCAGTATATTTGAGCTCCTCTGTAACTGGTTAATATGCTACCTTAAGAAAAATACAGGCTGTATTTACAGATTAACTTTAAAGAACATGCACACCTTTATTAAGCTCATCCTCAACCAAAGGAACAAACAAATACATGCAAAGAGCCAAACCACTTCCCAAACAAAACAAAATTAAAAGTAAATAAACAAAGCCATCATAATCTCCTTGGAGAAATGAGTCACTTCTGAAGATGAACTGAAAAAATATAGAACTCATCTCAACACCAAATACCAAATAAGAAAAAAGACGCAAAGAAACCCCCCCCACCTTTTTTTGTGCGGTACGCGGGCCTCTCACTGTTGTGGCCTCTCCTGTTGCGGAGCACAGGCTCCGGATGCTCAGGCTCAGCGGCCATGGCTCACGGGCCCAGCCGCTCCGCGGCACGTGGGATCTTCCCGGACCGGGGCACGAACCCGTGTCCCCTGCATCGGCAGGCGGACTCTCAACCACTTCGCCACCAGGGAAGCCCAAAGAAACCCCTTTGATGGAAAAACATATTTGTGGTCTTCTAACTGGATCCCCATTGGTACTAATTATTTCCACAATTCTCTCAAAGCCCACTTAAATTCCACCTCTTCCATGAGAAATATGAAAAAGTACATGACAAGGGCCACCTGAATATTTCACTAGTATTTCAAAATCTGTATACCTGGAGTTGAACTTGTAGTTTTATCCTCATGCCCTGGTCCTCTCTAGTGTTACAAGACTTCGACAACTGTTACCAAAACAAAAATGAAGGACATCCCTTACATTTCCCTTTCTTTCACCCCAGTATACTATTAATAACTAAATTCTACTTTATCCATCTCCTAAGTACCATTTGAATCCACCCTACCGCTACCACCCTGGACAAACGCATCATCTTCTCTGTCTTAGACATTTGCAGAAGCTTCCCAATCAGCCTCTGCAGGTACACGCTTGCTCCATTCTAGAACCAAAATGATCTGAAAGACAAAACTTATCTCTGATAGCTTCCTTCTGCCCTTAGGATAAGTTCCAAACTCCTTAGCCTTAGGTCCTGCATGATCTGGCCACTTGGTGCCTCTCGGGCTGCTCCTCCTGTCGCTCCCCCGTTGTGCTCGAGAACTCAAGTCCTGACACTCCCTGCCCCTCCAAAGAGGAGGCCACACTCTTACCCATCCCAGAGCTTCATGCATGCTATTCCTTCTGCCTCTCCCTTTCTCCCTCTCTTTCTTCTTTTTTTTTTTTTTTTTTTTTTTATGGTACGCGGGCCTCCCACTGTTGTGGCTCCTCCCGTTGCGGAGCACAGGCTCCGGACGCGCAGGCTCAGCGGCCATGGCTCATGGGCCCAGCCGCTCCGCGGTATGTGGGATCCTCCCAGACCGGGGCACGAACCCGTGTCCCCTGCATCGGCAGGCGGACTGTCAACCACTGTGCCACCAGGGAAGCCCCCTCTCTTTCTTCTTCTAGCCAGATCCTCCTCTTCCTTCAGATCTCAACTCCACATCCTCAGGTAAGTAGTCCCTGACCCTTGCCCCTGTAAGTCCCCTCCTAGAAAGTCTCACAGGTCTTTACAGCTCTCCTTTGTAACCCACATCATACTTTTATGTCCTTGTTCATTGTCTGGTTCCCAAACTAGGTTAGAAATTCCAAGATAACAAAGACCCTGTCTGCCTCAACCACTGCTGCATCCAGGGTACCCAGCATCTACTTTGTGCTCAAATAGTCGTTGAATGAATGCATTGATGAATGACGTGCTCTCTACATCAGTGATTCATAAACTTCACCGTGCAGAAGAATCACCTGGGAAGTGAACTGGCAGATGCATGATCAGTCCCGGAATCTACCTTTCAACAAGAACTCAGGAGATTTTGATGCAGACTGTTTCTGGCTCACACTTTGCAAAGCAATACTCCAGGATACAGAGAGCAAAGGGGAGAGAACCAGAATTGAGGCTAAAGAGACAAAAGGGAGCAAAATGTGAGAAGTTAAATAACAAGAGGTGATTTATGTAACTGTTCCAACAACCACGGAAAATCTGAAGGACTAAATGACAGACTGTCAGATGTATTCCTCAGACAACGAGAGCCCAAAATGGATCGAAGAGGCAGCTACCTGACCTGGCTGGAGGTCAGAGGAGGTATTAAAATAGGAAAATTAATTGGATCTTGTGCTGAAGGATGGGTAATGTTGGAAAGAAGAGGAGGAGGGAAAATGGCATTGTAGACAGATACGCAAGTAGGAGCACGAGTTCAGAGGAAGGGAAGTCTAGGGCAAGAAGTGAAGCACTTTGCTGAAAAGAAGGTTCAGAAATTGAGTGGTTGGGGACATGACTGGCAATATAGGGAAGGGCCAGACTGTAGAGGTCCTTGAAGTTAATGAAGGGAATCAGAACAGGCCACCTCAAAATATGCCACTTTGGCATAAGGATTATTTTGAGTTGAAGGCAATTGAGAAATAGCAGCTGCAGGAGGAACTCTCTGCCCTCCCCCCTTTCGACCTAAAAGCAGGGCACAAACTTCCCTTTGTGAAGGGGTCCCCCATTCCTGTACCAGGAAGAGGAGAGCAGCTCTCATCACTGGAGACAGTCAGCACGGAGGTGAGTCTGCATAAACAAACCTTACTAAAATCACCCTTATCTTCCATTACTTTCTCCCATGTATTTTCTAGTCACTTTCCCACAATTTATCATCCCTCGAAGCCCAAGGAAAGAAAGTGTTTGTTAAAATGGTATATAAGTCCCTGAGTCTCACCACTTCTTTGAATTTTTCACTTCTTTTCTGAGAAATCTCATGCATGTAAAATATTAATAAAATTTATATTCCTTTTTCCTCTTAATCTGTTTTTTTTTCTTTTTGTCAATTAAATTTGCAGACCCCACACACTGAACCTAAGAGGGTAGAGGAAAAGTCTTTTTTTTCCTCCTCAACAGAATCTACTTGCTAGAATTAGAATGGAACAATCTATTATATGGTGGCTGATTGAATCAAGGGGGGAGGGGTGTGAAAAGGTGCAAAGGAAAACCCCAGAATTTCACCCTAACTAGATCCTGTTATTGTGCCCACAACCTGCTCCTGAACTTCTACATATGGAATTTGCCGGTGGTGCAGGGGTGGAGCTCAAAAGACCAGGCTGCATGTCCTGGTTCTATCACTTCCAAGCCAGATGGATTGATTTACCTCATTTCAACTGCAGATGCTTTATCTGTGAAATGGGGATATGATTAATTGCCATCCTTACAGGGTTGGGAGCAACCTTACTGAAGCATTTGTAAACTGTAAGTGGCTTTGTAAATAGAAGGCATTATTAAATTCTATCAATACATAAAGCAATAAATAGTTCTAAAGGAGATGTAATCTTTATTTTTTCCTTAATTACTATGCAAGTGACACTCAAGGAACCATTAGTTGTAGGAGATGATGTGGGATAAAATGGTGAAACAATTATGAATGACTCATAATACTTTTTTTTTTTTTTTTTGCGGTACGCAGGCCTCTCACTGCTGTGGCCTCTCCCGTTGCGGAGCACAGGCTCCGGACGCGCAGGCTCAGCGGCCATGGCTCATGGGCCCAGCCGCTCCACGGCACGTGGGATCTTCCCGGACCGGGGCACGAACCCGTGTCCCCTGCATTGGCAGGCGGACTCTCAACCACTGCACCACCAGGGAAGCCCCATAATACTCTCAAGTGTACACTTTGTCTCACTGGCCTTACTCCATTTGCTTTCCTGAGAATAAATATCTTAAACCCCAGCAGTACATCAGTGTCACTCTCTGAAGGCTAAATACTGCACAAATTTATATCTGATATTTATGAAAAGTGCCAAACCTGTTGATATCTGTACACATATTAAAGATTTAGCAAACAGATGCTCCTTCTTGCAATCAGACAAGAATTTCTAATATTCTAACAACTTGTTAATCAACCGACATATGGTATCACTTTAGTAAACACAACACTCGGATTTTGCTTTATAGGGCATTTTCTGAGAGATATAATGGTCCTGACTCATCAACACTATTCACTGGAAATCAAGGGAAGCTAGCCTCTGCCACCACCTTAAATTTAATTACTTGGGGAAAAAATAAATATGGGCATTGATTTGGATTTTGTGGTTTTTTTTTTTTTTTTTTTTTTTTTTTTTGCGGTATGCGGGCCTCTCCCTGTTGTAGCCTCTCCCATTGCAGAGCACAGGCTCCGGACGCACAGGCTCAGTGGCCATGGCTCACGGGCCCAGCCGTTCTGCGGCATGTGGGATCTTCCCGGACCGGGGCACAAACCCGTGTCCCCTGCATCGGCAGGCGGACTCTCAACCACTGCGCCACCAGGGAAGCCCATGCATTTTTTTTTCTGAGTTGAGATTTTTTAAACGGTCATCCTTTGAGATATTTGTAAAAGTAGTAGAATACCTTTATTACACAGATTTACACATATATGTGTCATATGTCAAAAATGTCTATAGCTCCTGTATTAGTTTCCTAGGGCTGCTGTAACAAATTATAGCAAACTAGGTAGCTTAGAACAAGATACATTTGTTTTTTTCCAATTCTGGAGGCTAGAAGTCTGAAATCAAGTTGTCGGCAGGGCTGTGATCCTTCCAAAGCTTCTAAGGAAGAATCTTCCCTTCCCCCTTCCAGCTTCTGGTAGCCCCAAGCCTCTCTTGGCTTGTGGCACATAAGTCACCTGCACGTGGACATCTTCCATAACAGTTCCACACAGATCTGATCTTATGAGATGATCCTATAAGGCACGTGTGAGCCTTTTCTCCCAATACTGTTACTGTTGCAGAATTTCCTTCTTTTTTATAGCTGAATAATATTCCACAAAATCAAAATCACTTTTTGCCTCCTAACACCCCATATCCAATTTACGTAGTAACATCTTTTAACACGACCTTGAAAATATATCCCACATGTGACCCCTTCCCCCTCCTCTACTGCTCCCACCTTGTCAAAGTCACCATCTCCTCCCACATAAGCTGTTGGAAGATGCCGCTAACCCATCGCCCTGTGAAGAAGTTTGTAGTGACTCCTTTTTAAGGGATAGCACATCAAATCCTCAATATTCTCTCGCTACTTTTAATTATTCTGCATGCGTATGCGCGTTTGTGGGTGGGTACGTACCTATTTGTCCCTTCTCAAGGGATTCCCTGAGATTGTACGCTAAGCTTTAAAATCAAATTAATTTGATCAATTCAAGTTATAAGCAGTTTATAGAGTCTTAGAGCCTTGAATTTAACCTTGGGACAGACAATGGGCTTTTTAACCAATGAAATGTAAGCAAGGGAAAGACAAAAATGTTGTACTAAAGAAGTACCCAAATGCAGATATTTCAGAGTGAGATATTAAGTGATCTGATTACGCAACTTAAATATTTTAGCAGAGCTGTAACCCAAATGTACTAGTTTGAAACAGTATGTTCTGATGTAAATTATTTGCTTGGGGGAGGCAAGAACACCCTCTTCTTAGGAGGATGTAGTTTTACTAAGTAGGAAGTGGAATCCTTGCTCTTCAATCTTCTGGAAGAATCATTTTCTGTGACAGGAAATTGGGTGTGTGGGCGTGCATGAGGCTGCAGGCGTGTGATGGAGGGGTGCTGGGGGGAATGGGGGTGTCCTCCTCTCTCCTAGGCTCTGGTGGTGGTTTGGTGTGCACTCTGAGACATGGAGATGCCTGACGCACACCCTGTGATGAGGGTAGATCTAGCCAGGTCACACGGCAGCAAGCCTGGAGCTAGCAGACCTGGAGACGCCTGGGTCTGGGGACTCTTGAGCAGGAGTAGTGACAATAATTTGTGCTCCTCGTCGAACTGCCCTTACATTTCCGTGGGATGCCCAGGAAGCCTGTCTCCATTCACAGTGAGGTCCTGCCCCTGCTGGGCTGTGAGTCCCTTCTTCAGAGGCAGGGTAGTGGTGGACTTGACAGTGACCTTGCAAAGAACAACCAGGCCCAGAGATGGGACATTTCCATGGTGGGCTACCAAGGCTGAGGCCACGGTGTCTACAACTAGTAGAACATGATGTATGTCACAAGGGACGTGGTCCTGAGGGTACACGAAAGCCCCGACGGGATGTTCAGAAATGCCTGAGGGGTACATGGAAATCGGTAATCTCATGGCAAATCCACGCAGCTCAGGCTTCATATTGGAAATTTAAAAGGTGATATGACTTTCTTGTAGTCACAGGCTTGGGAGGCAGAAGACTTGAGTTACTCAAACTAATGCTAACACCAATATCAATAATTTGGTTGATATTTATTAAGTATTTCCTATGAACCAGGCCATATTTTAAGCTTTTTAAGTTTTAGAATTATCTAGGAAAAATTCCATTTTTAGAATCAGTTTCCACTTTGAATGGCTACAGAATATTTTTTTTATTGTTGTCATTTCTCCTTTATTTTTTAAAGACAATTTCTATAAAGTAAAATTTATACATGTTAGTGTGTTCATTAGTGACAGTTTGGATACACGTATACAGTTCAACACCAAAATCAATATACGAAACAGTCTCATCCACCCAAAATTGTCTCCTGCTTCCTTTGAGGTTAACCTCTTACAGAACATTTTAATGTGACAAAGTTGAACTATCCATTTAGATAGAGGATTGAACCAGATCAGTTTAGAAGTGGAATCCTTAGTCTCTGTAACTCTTATGATATCATCTAAGTAGTCTCGGTAACTTTTGAGTCTTATGTTTCTGTGAATGATCTTGTTAATTAACTTCATTGACACATTAATTTGGGGGCAGAACAAAGGAAAAGTCCATGTTCATTTAAGAATGAGCCAGGAAGGTGAAAGCAGGTCTGAAGCATCATGTCAAAGGGAGAAAATAGTAGCAAATAAATAGACCCTAAACACCTTGAAGAACAAGATGCACAGAGATTCTGAGTTTGAACTTGTGGACAGATAGGGAATCATGAACAGCACTGGACTCTTTGGTCAACTGTCGGGCCTTAAACAAGGGTTATTCCCGTGTAGGCACTAGTAATAGCCAACCTTTATTAAGTACTTACTATGTCCCTTGTATGCTCTAACCACTGGACAAATGTTGACTCATTAAATCCTCTCAAAAGCTCATTGAAATAGGTGCTGTTATTGTCTCAGTTCTACAGATGAGAAAATGGAGGCACAGAAAGACTGACTAACTTTCCCAAAGTCACACAGCCAGTACATATTGGGGCCAGAACCTGAACCCAGAGAGTTTGGCTCCAGGGTTTGTGCTCTTCTAAGAACTACACAGACTTCTCAAAATCAGGACTGAGCTGTTGACTTCCAGAATCCTGGAGCAGGCTATTTATCCTGTTGCTATGAATCTGGACATGAAAGAATACCTTCTTGGAATAGTAGTAGTAGGAAAACAGCTCCTCTAGGAAAGACAAATTATTGGACAGCGTTTCCTTTAAAACTTTTCTCCTTGTTCACCACTTCAAGGCAAGTCACAACAAACCTTTATATCTCATTCAAATGGCTGCTCTCTCAATAAAAACCCAGAATGTCAAATTTATTCAATTCTTTTCTGTACCAGCCTGTGTGAATTACACACTCAGTACAGTAGCCAACACTTTTGGGTTTAAATTTTGATTCCATCACAAGCCAACAATAAGACTTTTGTCAAGTCACTTGCCCTCTCTAAGCCTCAGTTTTCTCTTTGGTAAAATAGGGATAAAAATAGCACCAACCTCAGAGGATGTTGTGAGGATTAAATTAAAACAATGCATGTAAACTGCTCCCCACAGCTCCTGGTTGGTAGGAAGATTTCAATAACTCTTACCTACTTGTTATGATTTGGATTATGATGTTGATCATCATTATTGAAGGGAAAACAGTATTTTATTTTAAATAGTTCAAATGCTTTTTATTAAAATTTTAATAAGATTGTTTATTTAAAAAGAATTTCTGAGCTTTTTGTAAATATCTAGGCTAGCAAAGTCCCTTCCAGGCACACTATACCCCCTACTCATGAGATCTTTTCAACAAAAATGTTTCTTGGAACTTTTCTTGTCAGGGCAGTATATTTTGGTGTTACAAGTTCACTACAAAATGATGATGAAGGTGATGATGATGGTGATGAAGATGACAGTAACAAACCTTTTCTCTCCGAGTACTCACATTGGAACGGTACCTAATTCGGCTGAGGATAATTCTGAAAGTCTCTGAGTGAATGAACTGCATTACGCCTTGTTTGGCAAATTGGTCCTGTCAATCTAAGCTTCTAGCTCTCCTAAATGGGTTGGTAAGGCTCAGTTTTGCTGATGCAGGTTAGAGAAAAGAGGATGTTCAGAAAACAATGGAACTTCGCTTTTCCACGGATATTACCCTGAAAAAAGCAGGTCCATCTGGGACCCTCCTTCAAGGCAGTTTTATAGTCAGAGCAACCAGAGGACGTGAAACTATAAACCATACTATTTTAAAAATATTTCCTAACTTTCAAACCTTGCAGACTTTTCTTCAAGTTTTTATGGCGCCTTTTAGATGAACACAACTTTAGTCAAGTCAGAATAGAAATGGATGGTGACAACTTCAACCTTTTGTTACCTATAGCAGTACAGGTGGCAAGAATATGAACAAAAAGTCTGAAGTGGAGAGCATCTTTTGACCGTTGTATCCATTCACCACTGCCTTTGTCCTCTCTCTGTCATGGAACTTGGGCTTATTTACTAAGCGCTCGTCCCCAGACTGTAGTATGAGGAAAGCTGCCAAAGAAGAATCTCCCCTGGGAACGTCTCCAGACAGCACATTCCTGCAAATCCCAGGGACTCTCCATTTCACAGCCAGGAAAATAAGGGAGTCCCCAAATGAGGCAAATTTCACACAATGGACTTGGGGACAGATGGGAGAGTGTCTCTGTTTCCTTTAAAAACCAAAGAACAGGGGCTTCCCTGGTGGCGCAGTGGTTGAGAGTCCGCCTGCCGATGCAGGGGACACGGGTTCGTGCCCCGGTCCGGGAAGATCCCACATGCCGTGGAGCGGTTGGGCCCATGAGCCATGGCTGCTGAGCCTGCACATCCGGAGCCTGTGCTCCGCAACAGGAGAGGCCACAACAGTGAGAGGCCTGCGTACTGCCAAAAAAAAAAAAAAAAAAAAACCAAAGAAACAAACTAGCACTGGAAAATGTTATTCTAAGTTTAGACTGGGATTTTGTATAATGCATGAACATGTGCAGATAACCAGACCCAATAGCCTCTATAGTAGGACAAAATCTGTACATTTTCCATGGTTAGCAGAGATGAACTGGCATAATATATTCAACTATTGCTATTAAGTATAGCTTGTTTCTGGGGGAAAAAAATCCCTTAAAGCCTTTTGAATATTAGTAAATTATCTTGAAAAAATAGTAATGTAGTGAGCTTGGATTTTTCCCTGTTTTACGAGTGTTGGGTGCTTTATTGCCTATAAATGGCTCAGTGTTAGAAGTGCCATGTACAGGCTGACACGAAAATAAGATGGCGACCAAAATGAGAACAGAAACTTAATCCCATTTTTCTAAGAGAAGCACCCCCTCCCTTGGAAGAGTCCTGGCAATCTAGGATGCCTGACCCTGGCCCAGTGAACCCAGGATAGGTTAAGTCCTCAGTAAAATTTGACTGACTTGCTGACTGATGGTGTACCAACACCTTTTCCGGATCGGTATTTCGTTCCTTCATTTACCATGATTTTTAAAAAAATTTATTAAATAATGGCTAGGCATTGGGACATAGTAGAGAACAAAATAAATTCCCTGTCCTCACGGAGCTAGCCTTCTGGTCGCGCAGACAACAGTAAACAAGGACTGATAAATGCAGCGAAGCAAAACAAGGCAGGATAGAGGGTAGAGAGTGAGGGCAGTGTGCTTTGCGGGGCAGGGGCTGGAGGTAAGGGAAGATGTCTCTGATGAGGTGACACTGATGCTCTGGGGACCTAAATGAGGTGGCAGAAGGAGCCATGCTGGCACCTAGAGGAAAAACGTTCCAGGTAGAAGGAACAGCAAACACACTCAAACGTCTGGAGGCAAAGCATATCTGATAAACACAGAGAGCACCATGGAAGTCTCTAGGAGAGACCAGAAAAGACAGAATAGAGAGCAGAGTGGTAGAACACGGTGAGGAAGGTCCAGCCCCGGCCAAACCGTGCACGGGGTCTCGTAAATTTCGTGCCGAGCGCTGATGAGAAGCCGTAGTGTATTCATCAAGAGCCCTCTTGCCCCAAAGCTCTGAGTTTTAATGCCCCTGCTAATTTAAAGGTAACTAAAAATAAAAGTGGCCACAGCACAAAAATTCAATATGCGGAGGATCTTTGGAAGTGTTGCTGTATCTCAGGCTTCTGAAGAGTTAACTAAGCTCATCAGAGCGGCCAACCTTCCTGCCGGGTTCCAGGCCCTGCTGGCAGCCGGAATCTCGTGAATTATGCCCCTTCAGCCCCTGGATCGCGAGCTTGGCAAGCACAGCCAAGAGAGGACTTATATACACCTTCAGAGCTGCTGTTCGATGGTCCAGATGAAAAACGGCCTCTTTAGACTGTGGGGTTTTTCTTTGCTTAAAAGAAGAATGATTTCTCCAGCAACTGAGAGGTGGGGTGCTCTGGAATGCAGGGTGTCGTTGGATGCCAACACATGTGAATGCTGACAATGTCAGGCAGCAGCCAGGGAGCGCCCGAGACTGGCCTATAGTGAACGGGCTGAACGAGGGGCGGCCCCTTCTGCTTCTGCGGGGGAGCCAGGAAACCCTCTGATATACTGGGCTGGCCGGTTCCTTCTTCCCACCTCCCTTGATCATTCAGAAAGGAACCTCATTCTTTAGTTATCAGCTCTTCACTCTGCCATGTTTCTCTTTAAAAAGAAAATGCAGGGGCTTCCCTGGTGGCGCAGTGGTTGGGAGTCCGCCTGCCGATGCAGGGTCCGCGGGTTCGTGCCCCGGTCCCGGAAGATCCCACATGCCGCGGAGCGGCTGGGCCCGTGAGCCATGGCCGCTGAGCCTGTGCGTCCGGAGCCTGTGCTCCGCAACGGGAGAGGCCACAACAGTGAGAGGCCCGCGTACCGCAAAAAAAAAAAAAAAAAAGAAAAAAAGAAAATGCAGGGATCCCATAGAGAGAGAGACTTCTCGACATGCCCACCCCTCCACAAAAGGTCTCCACAGCCCAGATGAAACGGCCTGCAGTACTTCAGCTCCTGCTGAAAAGTTTTCTTTGGAAGGAGGCCGCGCTCTAGTCAGACAAACTCAGCACTGAATCCCAGCTTATCTACCTACTCGCGTGTGTCCTTGGGCAAATTACATACTTTCTGCAAGCCTCGGTCTCTTCATCTGTAAAAATAATAATTCCCTCCTTATATGTAGGCTTTAGGGACTGGAAGTTACATACCTGTAGCCTTACCTACATCCATATCTACATATTACCTAGCGTCTAGTAGAAACTTAATTCTTGATGGGCATAATTTTTATTACTATTAATAATAATTCATTTAATTACTATTATTAATAATAATCTAACATTTTTATTACTATTACTAATAACAATTCAAATCTTATAATTTTGAGGTCCCTATGTTACATGTCCCTAGAGACTCCAAGGGTTCGATTTCAGCAGCAGTCTGAGAAAGAAAAGTCTTCCAGAATCAGGATCCTGATGGTCTGTCTCTCCATTAGCGAAGTCTGAGGTTTTAAGGGAAGACACAACGCCTAGATCAGGGAAGACAAATGTTTCATAAACCTGTTACCACCCTCTGCTCCAGGACTTCTTCCATCCATCACATTTTTCTTTACCACAGAGTCCTGTCCGGAATCCTGCTCAGAATCCTTCTCAGCTCAGTACCCGCAGCATCCTCTAACAATGGCAACTATCAAAGGAGATAAAATCTAATTCCTATACTGGGTCTAAATGACGACTAGAAAGTATTGGTTTTACTTCTGGGTATACATCTGGAGAAAAACATGGTTCAAAAGAATACATGCACCCCAATGTTCACTGCAGTGCTATTTATAATAGCCAAGACATGGAAGCAACCTAAATGTCCATCAGCAGATGAACAAATAAAGAAGATGTGGTATATATACAATGAAATATTACTCAGCCATGAAAAAGAATGAAATAATGCCAATTGCAACAACGTGGATGGACCTGGAGGTTATCATACTAAGTGAAGTATGTCACACAGAGAAAGACAAATATCTTTGATGTCACTTACATGCAGAATCTAAAAAAAAAAAAAATGATACAAATGAACTTATTTATAAAACAGAAACAGACTCAGAGACTTAGAGAATGAATTTATGGTCACCAGGGGGGAAGGGTTCGGGGGAAGGACAGTTAGGGAGTTTGGGATTGACATGTACACACTACTATATTTAAAATAGATAACCGGGCTTCCCTGGTGGCACAGTGGTTAAGAATCTGCCTGCCAATGCAGGGGACACGGGTTTGAGCCCTGGTCTGGGAAGATCCCACATGCTGCGGAGCAACTAAGCCTGTGAGCCACAACTACTGAGCCTGCGCATCTGGAGCCTGTGCTCCGCAACGGGAGAGGCCGTGACAGTGAGAGGCCCGCGCACCGCAATGAAGAGTGGCCCCCGCTCGCCACAACTGGAGAAAGCCCTCGCACAGAAACGAAGACCCAACGCAGCCAAAAATAAATAAATAAATTTTAAAAGAGATAACCAACAAGGACCTACTGTGTAGCACAGGGAACACTGCTCAATATTCTGTAATAACCTAAATGGGAAAAGAATTTGAAAAAAGAATAGATCCATGTATATGTATAACTGAATCACTTTGCTGTACACCTGAAACTAACACAACATTCTTAGTCAACTAGGCTTCAATATAAAATAAAAATTAAAATAAAAAGAAGGGAAACACTTAAAAAGAAGAAAATATTGGTTTTGTGTGCGGGGGGGAGTAGGATCAGTGAGGAGAGGGGTTTGTTGGTGGATATAATCACATAATGGAAGGCCAATGAGTAGTTCACAGTTGTCAGCGTTGGGCACAGTGGAAAAAGCTTCGGGCTCTCGGAGGCGGGAGCGCCAGGGTACCTGGCCCCTCACAAGATCACCATCCCATGCCTGGCAGAGAGGGGCCTCTCCATCTCAAGCTGGGTTTTTCATGTGTAAACTGCAGGAAAAATAAAGACACCTTGGCTTTTGGCTGTTAACCAACGAACGACTGCACAAATACCATGACAAAGTTTTCGAATTCCACAAAATTCTGAAAAGGACACACACAGGGCATTGCTTTGCTTCACAGTTTTGTTACATCTAAAGTAACACACACACACACACACACCCCACTCGTGCACACACACACACAACCTTTCCAATGTCTCTCGTAGGTGTAGGTGTTATTCGGTGCTTTTTATCAGGAAGATGAAAGGGGTTCTTGGCAGCAGAGATTAGAGAGGTCCAAGAAAGACAGTTTTACCAGTTTACTGTCATCAGATACCTTTGTTACCCCTTAAAAGTAAGTGTGTTTTCTGATTTTTTTTTTTTTTTACCATTCAAGAAATGTATTTTCCTTCTGAAAATAGATTATGTAAAAGCCAAAGCTATACAGTTAACTTTTAACTTCTTCAACTATCATTCCTTTCCAGAAAACTTTCTCTTTCAGCTAACAACAACCAAACTGTTGCCTCTGACCCAGGCTGTTCCGAACATGGATTTCAGCAGGTCCTCCCTTGAACTAGCTTTTACCAGCAACAGGAAATGCCTTCCCAGGACATCCCCCCTTTTGGGAATAGTCTGATGGGTTTTCCTGGTGATTTATTTATCAAGCAAGGAGGGAACGAGGGAGGTGCTTTTCTCTCAACCTAGCCACTCCATTTTAGTAAAAAGTATCTTTGAAATTTTAAAAATGATTTGCCCAAAGATCTAAAAAAAATCGTTTGAAGCTGTAGGAAAATGATTTTCACAAAATTAGCATTTAGTCTTCTGCTGGGGAGGGTGCGTGCAAGAAGGAAAGGTAACTGAATTTGCGGTACTAAAGGGTGTGTCTTGAATCATGGATTTTATAAACTGTCTTGTCATCTTAGCCTCTGACAAAAAGCAGCAAGAGTTCACACAAAGAAAAAGCAAAGGCTTGAGAAACTCGCTTAATAAAGGTCCATCGAACTGCCTTTTCCTGCTGTAACTAGGCGACTGGATAGTCTGAACTCAGTGTTGAAAATTTAATATTTAATTTAATATTCAATATTACTTTTTTCCTCTGCTCCTGCCTTCCACCATGTTCTGTCAAATACCTTTTGCCTGTCCCTTAATGACAACTCTGCTAGATGCTATAGACTGCTGGTCGCTTCCCCCTATACAAAATCCAGGTCAGTTTAAAACGCCAATCTCGTATCCAATCAAAATCTGTCCCCCAGCACAGGCTGGGCTGTGGCTCTAGGGACACCCCGTGGGGACGGGACACGGTCTGCCTCTGGGCCCCTCTACCCCACCCTCCTCCAAAATCTGACTCCTCAGTGGGTTTGGGGCAGTGAGAAGGGATCAGATGAAATCTCTCTGGGTGGTGTTCTTTGCTTCTTGGGCTGACACGGACAAGCTCTTAGCATCTACTGTGTAAATGTGACTCTTGAGCACCTGACTGAATCTTCTGGCTAACTTTGCAGGGTCTACACAGTCCCTAGAGATGGGGGAACAGGCCCTTGTTCAACCTCTTCCACCCACCCACCCCCAGCTCCCACTACCAGCAGCGTTCCCCTGCCTCTGTCCCCGTCCCCACCCCCAGCCCCATACATGCATCCTCTTAGAAACTTGGGAGCCTTGTTTGCTAGTGGAGAACTTTCAAGATGGCGCCAGCCTGCCCTCCCCCATGGTCCACACAAGAAACTTACCCATCCTTGCCACCCACACACTGCAAGTACCACTGGCTTCATGGCCAGTTCTTTTCTCTGCTTTGCTCTGCCATCTTTCTCCTATTCCCTCTCCCCAGGTCAACCAGGCACAGAAGCTGATTGGCTGGCCTGTCACCTAAGCAGAAGTGGCAAGCGAGAGGGGTGCCAGTCTTCCCCTCTTGCCAGTACCCTTCTCTTCAAAGTCAATCTTCCGTTGGCTTTTAAGAAGGGAAAAGCATCCCTCCTGTCTCCAGGGGAGAGGCGGCTCTGTCACAGTGCGTTCATGGCATAGTCCCCGATACTACAGGAAACGCTTCTCTCCTCCTCTCCCCTTCCTGGAACACAGGTGTTGCTTCTAGTAGCTGGGCCTGTTCTTCCTGAAGCCCTGGGGAAGGTGTCTGCTTCCACTTGTTGGGGGTTGTCTTTGGTGTGTGGGATACTGGGAGCCTGTGTTCTCAGATTCAGTCCCTAGTTATGGATTCCAAGGGAAGAGGAAAAAGGCCCAGTTAATATCCTCTCATATCACCATCCAAACATCTCCTGAAACGGACCTCCATCAAACCACAAACCTTTCCAGACTGCCCAGTTCATTCACCCATTTAACAAATATCTCGAGTGCCTACCCTGCTCTGGGAACTGTTGGAGGCACCAGGGATACAGCAGCAGCGGGACGGACGGGTGACCTCTCTCAGCTTACAGTCTACTGGAGGTGAACACCTTAAACAGGTATATGCAACGCAAGATGACTTCAGATAGTGCTAAGCGCTCTGCGATAGTAAAATGCGGGTAGAATGGTTACAAGGAGAAGGGTGCCATTTAAGGTTGGTGGCCGGAGAAGGCTTATCTGAAGGGGAGATCACCGAAATGGACCTAAGTGATTCCCAAGCAGGGCAAATGCAAAGGCCCTGAAAGGAGAGTTGGTTTGGCATGTTGAAGGAATTTAAGATAAGCAAGTGGTGGTCTTCCCATTCTCATCTTAGACTTAAACATCCCAAGATGCTTCTCCCTGTCCTCTGCTTGCTCCAGGCTAGTACATGAGATAAAGAACTCCACTGTTCATTCTGGTCCTAGTCCACCTGTATACGTGAGGCCATTACAGCTGTCTCTTTAGACTTAGAAATTTTACTTTTCTTCATAAATGAGCATTCCATCCATTTATTTGGGTCACGTGCCAGGAAGCATCCTTATCAGTAGCTCTGGCCAAACTGTCACCCATGTAGACATCAGCCACCAGGAACTGGAAAAACAGAGCTATAAGACTTCCCATGCCTAATATCTTCCTAATGGGGTTTACAGATGAATTTACTTGCACACTAAAATTTGTATGTTACATCTTAAAGCATTATAAAATAAAAATATGCTATTGTGAGGCTTACTTACTAGAATAAAATATGGATCATGAATGAAAAAGAAATAAGGTCCAAGAAAGCTCTAAGGTGCCATTTCTCCAGTTGGTTTATTACTTTGAAATAAGAGAACTCTCACTAGAATTGCCCATTTTGTTAAAATTGCCTTCATAACATTCATGCCCCAAATAGCCTATTTCTTAGCGGCCTGGACTTTTGGAACTGAAAGATGTCTTTGACATTATTAAGGAAAACCCTGAGATGTCAGAGGAGATCACAGACATTCAAGAAGGTTAAGCAGCACTCCGAACTCACAGAGCATTCATAATTGCCAGAGTTGAACTTGAATTCAGACTTCTCTGCTCCAAGTCCACTAGTCTTGCCACCACACTGCAGGACCTCTAAGCTAAGACATGTTACGTGATACACATTATATCAAACACCAGGGCCAACTGTGTTCTCAGCATAGTTCGACTATGGTGGAGGCGGCCTTCAAGATGGCCCCCAATGATTCCCACCTCCTGATATTCACACCCTTCTAGAATCCCCTCCTATATTATACCAAGGTTGGTCTAGATGACCAACAGAATATGGCAGAAGTGATGGTATGCCACTTTCAAGATTGGTGATAAAAGACTGTGGCTGCCATCTTGGTCTCTCTCTCGGTTCACTTACTCTGGGGAGACCCAGCTGCCATGGTGTGAGGATGCTGAGACAGCTTATGGAAAGACCCACATGGTGAGTAAGCGAGATACTCAACCAATAGCCAGCAACACATGAATGAGCTTGGAAGCACATCCTCCAGTCTCATGTGACTACAGTCCCAGCCAACAGATTGACTGCAACCTCATAGGAAATCCTGAGCCTGAACCACCCAGCTAAAGTGCTCCCAGATTCCTAACGCAAAAAACACACAAAAACCTGTGAGATAATAAATATTTGCTCTTTAGGCTGACATCTTGAGGGGTCACTTTTTGTGCCGCTAAAGGTAACAGATACAGGCAGAGTGCTTTAATTCTTCTAAATCATCCTCAGTACCATGGGATGGGCTGTATTACTCAGGGATAACTCCATCTTCTCAGCCCTTCTCATACAGGAGAGAGACAGACACACTTGCTCTGTTCAAGGACCTGCCTCAGCTCAGTCTCTGCCAACTGGGATGTAGAGGCGAGAGTGGGGTCCTGCCGAACACCAATACCACCTCCTTAAGGACAACTCACGGCAGGTGTCAGCCTGTGTTCAACTTTCCTTGGAAAACCTGGAACAAAGGCCTGGCAGTAGTTTGATGTTCACAGAGAAGAGTGAATATAAAGCATGGCTTTAGGCAGACTTCCTTTAAACATGCACAGTCTTGCTGCTATTTTCACGCTTTCAGAGATCTGCAAATTTCCAGAGGCTGCTCTTTCCCTGCCCTGGATTTGGTGGAAAAGATTTTTGAAGATGTCAATGAACTCAAATTTCATACCGTCTTAACCTGTTCCAGGTATGTGGATACTTTCTTAAGAATTGCAATTTAGGGCATGGAATATACTTATGCTGGTGTGCCTTGGGTCTTAAGGGCACCACCTGGCATCTGAGTCGCCCTACCCTTGTTCCTCTGCTAGACTATGTCTCTTTCCTTCTTCAGATATCAGTTTGAGTGCACTAGATTCGTAAAGTTTTTCTAAAGAGATGCTATCTAGTTAGTATCATTTCTTACCCTTCTCCTTCTTACCACTAGTCCTCATGCTTGAGTAGATCTGAGCTTGGTTCAACATCTGAGCTTGGTTTGTCTCTGGGGCTGTCTTTTCCGGCTCCCCACATTAATTCTCTGAATTGAAGGACATTCAAGACTTTGAACAGTGGGGGCTTAATAAATGTCACCAAATAGTGCCAGTGCCTGAGAGGCTGGCATGTAAGGAAAGAGTTGAATCATGGTAATCATGGCAATTCAACTTGGGTCTGAACTTTCTTTAGGGTGCCTTTGAATATCGTGTGCTACCTCTCAACTTTCCTGTGAGGGAAAGAGAGAGAGAGAGAGAGAAAAGGAAGGAGGGAAGGAAGGAAGAAAGGAAGGAAGGAAAGAAGGAAGAAAGGGAAAAGGAAAGAGGGAAGGAGGGAGGGAAGGAAGGAAGATCTGTGATCTACTAGTTATATAGATGGGAACATAGGGACACAAAAGTCTTGTGGGCATAAGTAACGTCTTTCAAGAGTTAAAACCCAACCATCACACAGTTAGAGGTGAAGGTTGGGTCAGAACTACACAAAGGTATGACTAACAGTGAGATATGAGGGAATCTTGGAAGCTTTCTTGCCCCTCTGTAGCCTTCCCTCCCACAATGCCTGAAATCCACGATTACAATACATGTCTGCATTACAGTGATAGTCTTTTGAAATGCAAATACTCTTAGGAGTATTAACCAGCTCTCTGTTCTTAATATTTTATGCTGAACAGGTTTACCAGAACACATTTCCGCAGGGCTCCTAGAGGGTAAGAGTTTTATGGAAAAGAAAGAGGTAAGAGTCAGCCAAACTTTGACCAAGAGATAGCTTGTGAGGGCAACTGTTTCATTGGGGAGACAGAATTGCTCACTCATTTCTTATAAAGACTTGATGTCAGATGCGAGGCTGTTTACATTTTGTAAAGTTTACAGGTAAGGAACTGAAAGTTAAGCACTCTTAGGAATTACAAATAGAAAAGTTGAATTTTAGAATAAGAATTTATAGCGTTGTGGGGACTTGGTAATTAATGGTATTAAATTCAAGCACTTTGGGTACTACCACATTGGTATTTCAATTTTAGCCACAGTAAAGCCAGGAAGTGCAAAAGTTGAAGTTCTCACGGCAAGAGTAATTTATCCCTATTACGCACTCTTGACAGAATTCTTACAAGCCCTAGAAATTTGTGTTTCTGATATACTCAGTTTGCTGAGCTCCTTTGGCAAAAGAGGACAGCACAGTTAGCTCCTTCTGGGCAATATGGTTACATTTTCAGCCTCAGGATAGGACTCATGGCATTTAGTTTGAAAGGCAGAGAGGAAAATCCATTTGTAGAACTTCTTGAGAGACATAGGGGCCAAAATAGAACAGGGAAACCATTGTTTTACTTTTCTCTATGGAAAGAGAGCATTCACGTGTGACATAACACGTTTTTTTCTAATTGAAAGTTGAAATTAAGAATACCATTCACATAGCATCAAAAATGTGAAATACTTAAAGATAAATTTCACAAAAGATGTGCAATACATGTACACTGGAAACAACAAAATATTGCTTGAAAGGTTAAAAAGACCTACATAAATGGAGAGACATATATTGTGTTCGTGGGTTGGAAGATTTAATATTGTTAAGATGTCAGTTTTCCCCAAATTGATGTATTCTGATTGACATCCCAGAAGGTTTCTGTGTAGAAACTGACAAAATGATTCAACATGTATATCCAATGGAGAGGACCTAGAGTCACCAAAACAACTTTGAAAAAGAAGAACAAAGTTGGAGGACTAACACCATCTGATTTCATGACTTATTGTAAAGTTATAGTAATCAAGGCAGTGTAGAATTAGCAGAAAGACTGACAAAGAGATCTCAGAGTAGAGAAGTGAGAAACAGATCTACATGTATATGGACAACCGATTTTTGAAAAAGATACAAAGGCAGGTCTATGGGAAAGAACAGTCTTTTCAACAAATGGTGCTATAACAATTGGATATCTATATGCAAAAAAAGCAAAGAAAAACTTCAATTGGTATCTTGCACCAGATAAAAGAGTAGTACTACATAAATCATAGACCTAACTGTGAAACCTAAAACTATAAAACCTCTAAAAGAAAACAGAAGAGAAAAATCTTTGTGACCTTGGGTCAGGCAAAGATTCCTTAGATCTGACACCAAAACCAAAATCCATAAAAGAACAAATTGACAAAATGGACTCATCAAAATTGAAAATGTCTGCTCTTCAAAAGACACTGCTAATAGAACAAAAAGATAAGTCGGGGCTGGGGGAAGATCTTTGCAAATCGTGTATCTGATAAAGAATTTGTATCTAGAATATATAAAGAACTCTCAAAACTCAACCATAAAACAAAACAAAAACAAAAACAGGGCTTTCCTGGTGGCACAGTGGTTGAGAGTCCACCTGCTGATGCAGGGGACACGGGTTCGTGCCCCGGTCCAGGAGGGTCCCACATGCCACGGAGCAGCTGGGCCCGTGAGCCATGGCCGCTGAGCCTGCGTGTCCGGAGCCTGTGCTCCGCAACAGGAGAGGCCACAACGGTGAGGGGCCTGCGTACCGCAAACAAACAAACAAACAAACAAAAAACCAATAAAAAAGTGAACAAAGGATTTGAACAGATACATCTCCAAAGAAGATACAAGGATGGCAAATTAGCACACAAAAATATTCAACAGAATTGTTCATTAAGGGTATACAGATTAAAACCACAATGAGATACATAGATTTTAGAATGGTTAAAATTAAAAAGACTGACAATTCCATGGGGTGGTGAGGAAATGGAGGTGCTAGAACTCTCCTACACTGCTGTTGAGAATGTAAAATGGTGCAAGCAATGTGGAAAGCAGTTTGATAGTTTCTTAAAAACTTAAACATATACCTACCATGTGATCCAGCCATTCGACTCCTAGGATTTACTCAAGAGCAATGAAAGTGTTTAAAAATGAAACTGGGATTTGTTTTAATCAGGTCTGGTTAAGACATGCAGATGTAGAAATGACTGTCATGAAGGAAGATGGTTTACTCACAGTTGCCTAGAAACTGGAGGCACGGCACACCATGCAGGGGTACCACCCCAGGAAGCACTTGGCTCAATCAGGAGGCAAAAGGAGCGAGGTGGAGATAAAGGCAAGAGCTTTTACTGTGGTGTTTTCAAGAAGAAATGAGCAAGTCAGGGTAAGCTGGCCAGGCGGGATCAGGACTGGCTAGTATGAATGATTTCAACAGCCTCCAAAGTGTGGAGGTTGCTCCTAGTTGTCTGATACCTGGCCTGGGGGTCGTTAGTGCAGGTGGATAGTGGCCCAGATTGTAAGAGCACCAAAAAAGAGGCATTGGGGAGTAAGTGCTCTGGATTGATTAGCTTGCACATGAAATGCACACTTGACTGGGGGGCAGCCTCTCCAAGATCACCAGATGTCGTCACATCAGAAACACATGGTTAATACAGAAATCAGATGTCCATGCAAAGACTTTACGTGAATGTCCATATCAGCTTTATATGTAATAGCCTCAAACTGAAAACAACCTAAATACGTGTTAACAGCTAAATGGATAAACAGATTGTGGTATATCCAAACAATGGACTACTACTCAGCAACATAAACTATTGATAAATAGTTTAAAATAGGAATAAATAAATAGGAATAAACTATTGATAAATGCAACAGCATAGATGAATCTCAAAATAAGTATGCTGGGTGAAAGATGGAAAAAAAACAGAATATGTATGATTCCATTCATTCTAGAAAATGCCAACCAATTTATGGTGACAGAACACAGATCAGTGGTTGCCTGGTGACAAGGTAGGATAGGGAGCAACATTAAAAATGGGAACAAGAAAACTGTGGCGGTGACAGACATGCCATTATCTTGATGGTGGTGATGGCTTCACGGTATATACATATGACAAGTCTTATCAGATCGTACAATTTATTATTTTTTGAAGATGAAATGAATCTTTAATAAACTCCAGTAGACAAAGACTTTCTGAATTTCAAAGTGGGAGAACATATCACTAAGGAAAAGATAGATGGGTTTGGCTTTATAAAGAGTTGAATATTCCATATGTCCTCAAATAGTGCAATTTAAATGTGTATTTATACCTTCATAAAGCTATTTAGAACAACTGCCTTTCAAGGTAATGTTTTACATCCTAGTCTCTGAGGTTATCTTATCAGAGTACAGAAAATCCTTACCCCAATTTGAGGTACCAGAGGGGCCCAAATGATGTCTAGATATGTCCACAGATCCAGGATCTCTTGGGAAGCAAAGGATTCCCAAGACTGGACTAGGATTTTATACTCTTGGGTTTTAGATCCAGCTCCACCACTGATTTTCCGTGTGTGTCACTTTAGGCAAAAAACTCCGTTTCTACGGACCTCAGTTTTCTTGTGTTTAACGTGGGACTTAGATATTCTCTGAGCTCGTCATCTCGGACAATCTGTGATTCTGAGCTTCTGAGCAGTGGACTCAGCATTGCGACTTAGGGTTACATGGATCTGCCCAAGTCGCCCTGCTGAGAGAGTTCCAGATAACCCCTGATCGGATCTCTAGTGAGGTCAGCCATCTGCCAAGAGCAAAAAGGAAGACGAGGAAAGGGTGCAGGAGTGGCAGCTTAACAAAAGTGGCCTGGCAATGCACGGAGTGTTATATGTGGAAAACACATTTCACGTGAACTATACCACCTAAACCAATGTTAGGTGTGCAGATCAGAGGCATTACGTGCATTCACATTGTTAGGCAACCGTCACCACCATCCACCCCCAGAACTCCTTTCATCTTGCAAAACTTAAACTCCGAACCCGTTAAACAATAACTCCGAATTCTCCTGCCCTGAGTCTCCGGCGAACCACCATTCTACTTTCTGTCTCTATGAATCTGACTACTCTTTTTTTTTTTTTTTTTGGCGGTACGTGGGCCTCTGACTGTTGTGGCCTCTCCCGTTGCGGAGCACAGGCTCCAGACGCGCAGGCTCAGCGGCCATGGCTCACGGGCCCAGCCGCTCCGTGGCACGTGGGATCCTCCCGGACCGGGGCATGAACCCGTGTCCCCGGCATCGGCAGGCAGACTCTCAACCACTGCGCCACCAGGGAAGCCCCTGACTACTCTCGGTGCCTCATATAAGTCGAATCATATGGTACCAAGCGCTCTTATATTATCTCTAATCCTTCCAAAAAGTAGAAATTATCCTTTCTTTAAAAAATGGTGAACAAACTAAGTCTTTGAGTGGGGAGCTCTGTATCACACAACTACCACATCAGTGGGCCAGGACTGAAACACAGGTCAGCTAGTTCCAAAGCCCTAATCCTTCCACTACTGTAATCAGATAATAACACAGTCAGTGAAAAGGCAGTGATCTAGCAAAGTGGGGACAGAAGATGGAAAACAGTATATAGGTCAGTGGAATTACTGCCAGTCCTGATGAGACTATAATAGGCCTCTGAAACCTCAGCGGCTCAGTCTCCCCATCTCTATAAATTATGTGTGTGTGTGTGTGTTTATTTATATTACTTAGGTTTATTCCTAAAACCAAGGTGAAATAAAAATCAGTTAGAGAAAATGTGTAAAGCTCCAAGCTCTTCCTGAAACAAGCATAATATCCTGTAACCACTGTCTATGTTTTTATTACTTCCCATGTTTAGAGTGAAATGTCTCTAGAAAACACAGAATAAGATTCCAGACAGACATGACCACAAGTGGTGTTCTTACCCTCAAAAGCGTAAACTAACCCTTTCCCGGCTGCTGTTTCAGCTGCTGGTGGATCCTAGGGTGCAGGATTGCAATCCTTAATGTTACATGAAGGAACATTTGCTTCCAAGACCAGCTGTAGTCAATCAACCCCAGAGTGAACCAGACAGTCAGTCCCACGGCCAGACCTCATGGTGGAAAGGATAAAGGGCCTGCCTGTGATGGGCCTACTGACTTTAGGGTAACAGTTCATGAAGGTGACAATAGGCCCTAAGGCCCAAGGACACTGGATTTGCATCCAGCAGGCACCCTATTGAGTAAGTCAGCTTTGTTGAATTCAAGAATTTATTTTTTTTTCAAACAAAACTGTTCTTAGGTTTATTCTTAACTCCAGCATGCATGAATTTCTTTCTGTTTCTCTATGGGTCTTATGTAATTTATTTATTCATTAATAAAGAAACTTGAGAGCATTCCACAATTTCTAGGAAGAGATTGTTTTTAATGAGAAAAAAAAAATCCAAACTTAGAGTCTTCCCTTCTTGCTAAAACATTTGGCATTGCTTTTAAAATAAAGCAATACAATCTTTCTTGACAAAGAGAACTTGTACTTTTTAAAGGGAATAGGAAGTACAAGGTAAAGTTTTTTTTTTTTTTTTTAAGTATTAGACAATAAATGAAAAAGGCATAATATGTTCTGCCTTATTTAGTCCAAAAGGAGATTTACTGCATGTTGAGGGGGATTGTGAAGTCTCATAGAAGTAACATAATCTCCCCTTTGTAAAGACCATCATTACACTGAAAGCCACTGCCTATTTCTGTATCCTTCATGCGGAAAGAGCTAGAAAATGCTATTTCACAAAATAAGAATTTTTTTTTGTAATTCATTAACTTCCAGTTTTGACACATACAGCAAATACTTTACATACGTATTCACAAGGAAGGGTTTTTAAAAGGCTAAGTACTTATCCCGTAAATGAGAAAGAAAGGAAATGGGAACGGGTGCTGTCTCTAGCTGTGGATATTTACCAGAATAATAGCGTTTTATTTTTACAGCGCCTCGCTACCATTTGCAATCTGGGCATTTACAGCAAATGCACACTAGTCAAACCAGAGTTTAAAATACATAAAAGCACATCAGAAGAAAATCATACACTCATTGCATGATATACTCAGTGCTGAGAGAGGGAGAGACAGAGAGAGTTTATTATCCATAGCCAAGAACCAAAGCGTTCTTGCGACGGTGGAAGTTAAGAAGTAAGAGGGAGGAAAGAAGGAGGCAGTACAAGAGAGAAAGGCTGTTCTAACCTAAAATGTCAGGTCTGGCCTATGGTCACAAAACTTCACTACTTTGGTTAACAGCAAGGGACTTAACTTTTATCTGAAAACTTACATGATCAGGGTTAGTACAGAAAAAACACCAAATTTGGAATTAGATTCACGTCTTAGCACTGCCACTAACCCATTGTGTGACCTCAAGCAATCCACCCATCCCTTCTGGCCCTCAGTTCCTGAGCCTATAAAATGAGGGGACTGGATTAAATCCTTCCCTTGGGTCTATATAGCATTATTTTTATTTTATTTTTTTTGGCCACACTGCGCGGCATGTGGGATCTTAGTTCCCCAACCAGGGGTCGAACCCTCAACCCCTGCATTGGAAGCTTGGAGTCTTAACCACTGGACTGCCAGGGAAGTCCCTCTGTGTAGTATTATAAGCCCATGGTTCTCTGGTAAAGCCACACAAAAAGCTAATAGTGCATCTAGCAAAGGACCCTCAATGGGACAGTCAGCAAAATTTAGGGAGGAAATTAAGTAGAGAGGAAGACAGATGTGTTCTTTCCTGAGATAAGAGAGCGTTCTCTCTCCAGGGAGCTTTTACATCCTCATGAAGCACTCACACCCAGATGACCCCACTCCCTACAGCACTGGGTCCATCCCTCTCTTAAACATGTCACAGCATTGAATTGTTGACACACCTCTCTTCCAGCTTGTATCATGGAATCTCAAAGCATGCCTGGCATGTGCTACATGCTCAATGAATGAACTCGAGGAAGATCCCTCCTCTGGCCAGATTCTAGCCCTGCCTGGGGAGAGTGACATTGGGCAAGTCACTTTCTTAGTCTCTCAAAGCTTCCGTCTCCTGATTCTTAACATGAGGTTTTTATTCAACCAGGTAAAATATGCCAAATGCGATCTGAGTAGCACGAACTACTGTGGAATTGCAAAGTATGTGATGTCTGTCTTTACAGAGCTCTCACAAATACAAGAACTGGGACATTTCTCTAGGACTTAGTTCTAGCAATTGCCTCAAGTGTGCCTCGCTCCTTCTGACTTATCATCTCTCTCTGTTCAGCTCCAGGCACGATGGGCTTCTGAACATCTGGCTTCATCTCCAGGATCCGGAGGTCTGCTCTCAGCTTCTCCAGTCTTCCAAGCCTCATCCCCTGGCTCATCTTACTCCTGGCCCCTGCGGATAACATGCTTGTCCATTTCAGGTGTGAGCTGGAATCCAGAATTCTCAAGGCTGCCGACCAGGCCAGTCTTGCCTCTGTGTCTCCCAGGAGGGGTAACACTCTCCTGTTCCAACTACTGAAATCCTCATGGGAAAATGATGCCCTTTTTTAAGATGTCAGCTCGGTGAGATCATCCACTTATTGAGAATAAGTCTCCGGAAAGACATGAAGAGCCTAGAGAAGGAGGGAGGGGAAGAGGTTCCCCATGACAATGACCTTGGAGGCAGACATGCCTGATGCTGATATATCTGCAGTCATTTTGTGGCATAATCAATTGATTATTATCTTTACCTCATACCACCCCCAGGCCAATTTATGCTGATTTCTGCTCCTGGCAAATGAGAGAGACCTGATAGCTGAACTCCACCCAGACAATTGAAAGAATGCATGAAAGAGTAGAAGGAGGGAGGGAAAGGTAGACCTGAAAATCAGTGGGACCTCCAGGATTGCTTCTAAACAAGCCCTTCTGTTCCCATAGATCTTCCCCAGTCGGGCCCACACTCTCCAGTGGACCCAGAATCAGACCAGTCCCTGAAGATATGGAAGCAAGACTTGCCCATCCTCTTAAACAAATTCTCAGTGTTGGCTCTCTTCTTAATTAGGGACACATTGGTGAACAAGGTCTTCCTGCCTTCTAAAAAAAGGCTTAAGAAAAATACAGAATTTCTTGCAGTCCTACTGAGAAAGAAAATCTGTCTTTATTTTTTTCTTCTTACCTCCAGACACTTCAAGCTCACACATGAAATCCAGTATCTGTTTATAAACAAGCCACCTCTGTTTTCTTACATGAAAACACACACACACACACACACACACACACACAAACTGTTCTTGAGAAGCAAGTATCTGTTGTTGATATTATACCCTTTTCTAAACGGTCAGTTCTATCAAGTCATTCACACCGGGCATCTATAAAATCCAGGAGGCCTTAAGGACAATGTCATAGGGAAACCCAATGCCAGGCAGTAAGCAGGGGGTTTACAAAACCCAAAGATTCTCACTTTAGCACAGAATGAGGTTATCTGTGTCAACAACAATAAGAACTCACTGCGGATTTCATATTATTTTTTGACACACAAAAGAGATTAAGGCCTGAGGGTCAGGAATAAACATTTTAAAGAAATGAAAATATATATTCAGATTAAAAAAGTATACATCTTTTCTTAGTACAATTAAATATAAGTAAGTGGGAAAAATACTAAGTTTAATGTTATTTTTAGTTTTAGAAACCGGTGTCTTTCTATTTAGATGTAAAAGATTAGCATCAGAAGTAGCAGTTCTTCTACATAACACTACATAGTGTTCTATAAAGCTCAGTTCAAGTATGTGCGAGAAAAAATTCTAATCTATTCATAGGAATGAATGCTGTAGTTAAGAATGCAAAATAGTTTTAGTCATTTAAAACAAAGAAAGAAAAAAAATCTCCTTTAGGGATAAATATTCCATATATGGTTTTTATTCAAAGGCAACTTATTTTTAGGAAGCTGGAGAGAAAAAAAAAAAAAAAACCTCCTTAGCTCTTTCGGACTTATATGCTCAAAAGTGACTATTTATATTTAAGACAATATTTTAACCTTATATTTTTAAAAACCAGTGTTTCAATAACACTTACATTAAGTTTAATAGCTTTTATTTTGTATTTTCTAAAATATGTCACTGCAAAGTGAATCTAGTCACAGAGTAGAAAGTTCATTTTGCAGATGACTAAATGACTTTGTTCAATGTACAGCTCTGACATTACGATGATTTTACCCCTGTTTAGACACAGCACATCTGCTGGACAACTTACTCTCTAAAACTCTGATATTAACTGGACCCTTCCAAGAATTCCCAAAGTGGTGCTTTCAAGGTTTAGGGAGGCTCTCTAAGAATTGACAATATAGATCACTTTGAAACGTTTTTCTTTTCCTAGAAAACAAAATGAATTTAGACAAATAAAGATTTATCTTCTCTTCACTCCCACCCTATCCTCACCGAATTACAAAAATAAAAAAAAACTAAGTTTGCAAACTTTCAAAAGGAAACAGGGTGCTTGTTTGATCACTGCAATGAAAACAGTGGTAGAACAGAACAAGACGTCCTACATTTGTCAACCAGCAGAAGCTATTACCCAGACTCTTCCAGAACTGCTGAGAAAGGCTAATTAAAACTGCAGATCCTGAGACCTCACCAAATCTTTTTGTATTGGAATCAGAATCTCCAGGAATTTTTTTTTTTTTAAACAAGATGCGTAAGTGATTCTTAGGTGCATTGAAGTTTGTAAGCCAAAGCATAGGACGTTGAAGAGACAGAGATCCCTAAAGAAGCACCAAGTGTTTTCCAAGCAGCTCTCTCTCTTACACATATCTGTTTTGTGACTCCTTTCTTCCTCCATATTTGGGAGGTAGAAAGGTGGGTCGTCCTGGCCTATCTTCTCCCATCAGGGCTTAGCAGAGGAAGGATGAGGCTACTGTATTCACCTTGTTTGATATTTCAGTCAGGGAATAAATAAATTCTTGATAGTGATCAGAGTGTGTGAAATTAGCGACTGCAGGTCCTCTATAGATCAAGTTGAAGGTTCCTGCAACAGTGGCTAGATTCTCTTTGAGATAATTTCTAAAAAGAGAGTATTTCTCTATAAACCTTACACAACTTAGAAACTTAGTCTATAAATGATAACGGGCAACTTTGGAATTTTCTTCAAACGTCAAAGTGTATTCACACCAAATACTTTGAGAGGTGCTGAAAAAACAGAAAAATGTGCAGGGGGAGCCTCAATCATTGTATCTTTCCTGACCAAATGTTACAAATGCAAAACTTAGTGGTTGATTCTTATCACAGGTAGATGCTTGTCTCCTTTCATAAGGTGAAGGTTGAATTTCTTTTTTTTTTTTGGCCGAGCTGCTCGGAATGCGGGATCCTAGTTCCCCAACCAGGGATTGAACCCGTGCCCCACGCCCCCGCAGTGGAAGCGCAGAGTCCCAACCACTGGACTGCCAGGGAAGTACCTTGAATTTCTTACAAAGGCAAAAAAAAAAAAAAAAAGCATAAACATATGCTGGTTACTCAGTCAACGATTATTTTCTGGCTTTGCTTTTCTTTAAGTCTTGTTTATATGATTCTTTTATAAGAATTAATGGCCAGAATAGCTCTTATAAAAGGTCCACCTGTATAGGTGTGTAAAATAATTATAATTTAAGCTCCTGAGTAATCTTAGATTATCAACACTGGATGTGTTTGTGAGCAAGGCCTGAAACTCCAGTGAAACAGACAACGAAGAATAGGACAGAGTTAACCTTGACCAAATTGTTTAAGGTTGTTATCCTGATTTTCTAACAATTCAAGACCTGTTTATGTAACTGCTGCCGATAGGGCAGAAATAAAATAAATAGGAACCGCAGAGGTAGGTTTTGGGAACAGAGCCAGTTCACGTGGAGGGAGACTTTGCTTGCCTTCTTTTCTCTGTGCGACTCCAAAAGAGACCCTCTACAATGTTCAATCTCATACTAAAGCAAATTCCAAAGTGTTCTTTGATCTGCAGCGAAAACCCAAATAAGATGATAATCATTAACTCAAATGAGTTCCCTGTTTACAAAACCATTGTGCCCACTTGGCAGTGGTAAATAACTCTTTGTCCAGGATTGGAAAACTCACAGAGAAGCAGGATATACAAATTATAAAGGATGTGAGAGGTGGGGTTAAGAGGGAAAAGCAGATGCACGGAGTAACTTGGAGGACACTAACTCAGAGACAGGCTACGGTAGGACCTAAGGAAGAAGTAAGCACAAAACATCTAAATATAGCAGAACTGTAGGAAATCGTCCCAGGGGGATTCGATCTGCCATTGTACTCAAATCCTGCCATTTCAGTTTGGATCTATAAAAAGACGTCTATTAAAAATACATCACCTCCTTCCTATCTATTCAGTAAAGATACTGATTACATATCCTGTTTTGTACTGGTGGCCCTTAACGCTGGGATTTCTGAATTTCTTACTTTAAAAAGTCAGTCTCATTTACATTGCTTTCTCTTTGTGAATTTACATGAATCACAAAACTGAGTCAATAACATTTTCCCCTCTCATCCTTGTAACCAACCGTGGAAGCATGAGGGTAGAGCAGATGTGAGGCTTGCAAACACATTTTAAAATCTGCATCCCTTCTACTCTTACCAGGGCTCACTCTACATTTATTTTTGCTTTGTATCTTTCCTTTTATTTCCTTTTGCCTTTGCTTTACAAGAGATGCTACATCAATATTCTTTTGCTCGGTTTTCCTAACGTTAATCAATTAAAGGCTTCTGAATTACTGATATGTCATAGATGACTGATAAAGTGAGATACATACTTTGAAAATTTAGTCCCTTACTGAAGACTGAAAAGGACCATACTTTAAAGTTTGAGTGTATGCATGAATAAAAATAAAATTCTTTATTTAATAAATTTTTTCTGATCTTTAAATTTTAGATTTTTAAAAAACAAGTATAGTTGCTTTATAATTGTGCTAATTTCAGGTGTACAGCAAAGTGATTCAGTTATATATATATATACACACACACACACACACACACACACACACACGTATATATATCAGATTATTTCCACTATAGGTTATTACAAGATATTGAATATAGTTCCCTGTGCTATAGCATATCCTTGTATATAGTATATCCTTGTTGTTTATCTATTGAATATTTTATATGTCATAATTTATATGTGTTAATCCCATATTCCTAATTTATCTCTCCCCACCCTTCCCCTTTGGTATCCATAGGTTTGTTTTCTATGTCTGTGGGTCTGTTTCTGTTTTGTAAATAAGTTCATTTGTACCATTTTAGATTCCACATATAAGTGATATCATATAATATTTGTCTTTGTCTGACTTACTTCACTTAGTATGATAATTTCTAGGTCCAACTATGTTGCTACAAATGACATTATTTCATTCTTTTTGATGGCTGAGTAATATTCTATTATATATATATACATATACATATATATATATACATATACATATATATATATATATATATGTCACATCTTCTTTATCCATTCCTCTGTTGATGGACCCTTAGGTTGCTTCCATGTTCTGGCTATTGTAAACAGTGCTGCTATGAACATTAGGGTGCATGGATCTTTTCAAATTAGAGTTTTTGTCTTTTCCAGATATATGCCCAGGAGTGAGATTGCTGGATCATATGGCAACTCTATTTTTAGTTTTAAAAATTCTATTATAGTTTCTTATTTATTTCTGGATCCTTTGTTTTTTCACTTCTCTGTCTAGATTGTGTAGGTTCAAGTCTAATGATGCAGACAGCCAACATGTGCATTACTTTTTACTCATCCAAAGGCTCCCTGCTCACACAGGAGGCCAGGGTGTGAAGAAGGCCGCCGCATCTCAGTGCTGACTGGCTGAACCATTCAAACCCTGGTTCTTAGTGAGACTGAGTATGGGGCACAGAGGGGAGGTTCACTAGTAGGTTACAGCAGCAAAATACATAGAAGTAGAAACAGAAGGTAAGTGAGCCCCTAACACGGTGGGGCACAGGTTTACAAGCTGACAAGATAACCGGGTCGTTACAGCTGCTGTGACCAGAGGGCAGCAAGACTCCAGCTGCATCCTGCACCGCTTTCCTGTTCCACCAGGTTTCCATGTAGCTATGGAGACACTTCCCTCCTTATTTCTTTATTTAACTTTAAATGTTCTTCAACTAAGGTAAAGTGCATATCACTGTGCCCTTTGCAACCCTAAAGAATCTACCTGAAACAACCAGAGAACTGCTCCCTACTATTTCTCCTCTGTGCCCTACTTCTTTTTTTTTTTTTCTGCGGTATGCGGGCCTCTCACTGTTGTGGCCTCTCCCGTTGCGGAGCACAGGCTCCGGATGCGCAGGCTCAGTGGCCATGGCTCACAGGCCCAGCCGCTCCGCGGCATGTGGGATCCTCCCGGACCGGGGCACGAACCCGTGTCCCCTGCATCGGCAGGCGGACTTGCAACCACTGCGCCACCAGGGAAGGCCTAAGTTTTAATAAGTCAATTAAAATAACATTAAAAAAAATAAATATAACAGCCCCGTAAGCTTGTACTATATGTATATGTTGATCTTGGCTCATTCTGAATGATCAAAAGTAGAGATCAGATTCAATTTGCTTTTATCATCTATGTCTTTTTGGCATCAGAGGTTCAATGGGCCCCAGATATGTATTTGTTAGAGAACAGTGGCTGAATATCACTAGACCACAGCTGTTCAACCCAGTGACTGGACTCAGAATTCGGAGGAAATTCTCTGGAGTCATGATCTGACCCTCTCCAGTGGAATCATCTGAGGGTTAAGAACCATGCTAATTTACAGTGCCAATAACCATCTGAGGGTGAAGAACATTGCTCATAAATTCTTTACCCAACCAACCCAAATATTTAAATGCTGTTGCAAGATCAACACTAACTCTCCCGGTTCTCTTTTTTTCCCCCACCTATTTGTTCTGGAAGAAAGAGTCATTTTCATTCTTGTCCACAATACATCTAAAGTTTATTTCTCATGGAGATATGTGTTGCTTTAAAGTGTTGCCAAAACCACACCCCCAAAGGTTCAACATCCCCTTAAAGAAATCACCCAGTTCTTATTTCTCAGAGTGGCTGCCATGAAGTCACAAAAACCCCAAGAGCCTCAACACACAGATCACAGAGGTGTGAGCGTGGAGTCACCTGTGCCAGAGCCACAACTGAAAGGAGCCGAGATGCCTCCTCCAAACAAGTCTTCCAGCTAGAACACACCAGCAGAGATTAGAACACCTTCTCCCACTGAACACCTGGGGGCTTGAATCCACAGTCAGGGCAGGAAAAGGATCTCATTGCAATTTAAGAATTTGCATTTCTCTAAGTCCTGAGCTGATCCTCCCTGCCATCCCCCATCCCCCCACCAAAAACAACCCCACTTCCTTTTGTGCAATTTTGTACCAAGCAGGCAGGATTATTCTTCAATACAATGGAACTCTCTGGACCTTGAAGAGGATATTCTTTGACCCAGAAATCATTCCTCCTGTTTCCAAGGGGCGTCTTTTACTTCCTCCACACTCTCTCCTGTCCACTTACAGTCTGGGAAGGCAAGCATTCTACCTGTTTGTGCATTGAACCATTTTGTTCCCATCACTGAGTAAATCCTCAGGAGACCCTTGAAGAAAGATTCAATTTCTTAATCAAGTAACTCTTTCCATTATCAAATTTAACATGCCAGCACTGCTCAGTGACTGCATGGAAAAGATTAGTCTGGATGACTGGAAAAATTCTGTGATCTCCTGAACATTACAAAATAAAGATTTCGAAGTTGGAAAAGCGGAGGAGGACAGTTTTTTTCTGCAAAATTGTGGCTATTGCTCTCAAATATGCTGTAGCCTATAGTATGAAGAGAACTAAAATTCTGGAACTACTTTAAAATTATTTATGCTGTGATAATTTTTTTTTTTTTTTTTGCGGTACGCGGGCCTCTCACTGTTGTGGCCTCTCCCGTTGTGGAGCACAGGCTCCGGATGCGCAGGCTCAGCGGCCACAGCTCACGGGCCCAGCCGCTCCGTGGCATGTGGGATCCTCACGGACCGAGGCAGGAACCCGCGTCCCCTGCATCGGCAGGCAGACTCTCAACCACTGCGCCACCAAGCCCTGCTGTGATAATTTAATAGTAAAATTAATTTTTCTCATAGGAATCCTAATACCTATGCTTACTCATGATACTATTTTATTTTTTAATTGATATACAATAAAATTGACTTTTGTGCATGTGTGTTCTATGAATTTAACAGTTCTATGAATTTAAACACATATATAGTTTCATGTAACTGCTACCACCATCAGGATACCTAAAAGTTCTATCACCCATCAGAATTCCCTCTTATTATCCAGTTGCAGTCACAATCCCCTAATACCTAACCACTGATCTTCTGTTACTATACTTTTGGTTTTTGAGAATGTCATACAAATGGAATCATATATTAGGTAAACTTTTTTGTCTGGCTTCTTTCAATCAGCATAACTTTTATGATTTATACAAGTTGTTTGATTTATACAAGTACGTGTCAAAATTTCATGCCATTTTACTGTCGAGGACTATTCCCCTATATGTATTGTAAAACAATTTATAAACAGAAACCTCAATTAAATAGAATAGGGAGACCAGAAGGGGGAGCTCTCATACCCTGTGTCCATAGCCCAACAGGAAGATGAAAGACCTGGCAAGGTTCAGCCAATGACAAGCCATGGACTCTTCGTTTACTGTAGCCCTCCCAACTTCCTTTTCCCCTCTGTAAAAGCATTTTCCTTGCCTTGCCCTTCCAGGACTTGCACTTGCCTTGCAGACTCAGACTGCAGTTCTCTGCTGATACCAGATAAACCCGTGTTTGCTGGAGAAATACTTGGCAGTCTATTCGTTTCAGGTCAGCAGTATTTATCACAGTATGTTTAACCCATTCATTCTCTGAAGAAGATTTGGGTTGTTACCAGTTTTTGGAGATTATAAATAAAGCTTCTATAAATATTTGTGTCGTTTTTGTGTGAACACAAGTTTTCATTTCTCTAGGGTAAATACCTAGAAGTGGGATTGCTGGATCATATTGTAAGTGTGTGTTTCACCTGACAAGAAACTGCCAAGCTGTTTTCTAGCATTTTGCATTCCCACCAGCAGTATGTGAAAGTTTCATTTGCTCTGCATTCTCACCAACACATGGCATTGTCAATCTTTTAAATTTTATCTATTCTAATAGGTTAATAGTGGCATCTTATCATGGTTTAACTTGCATTTTCCTAATGACTAATGAAGTTGAACACCTTTTCATGTGTTTATGTGCCAGCCATAAATGCTTCTTTATGGTTAAGTGTTTGTTCAAGTCATCTGCTGCTTCTTAACATCTTTATTGGAGTATAATTGCTTTACAATGGTGTGTTAGTTTCTGCTTTATAACAAAATGAATCAGCTATACATATACATATATCCCTATATCCCCTCCCTCTTGCGTCTCCCTCCCACCCTCCCTATCCCACCCCTCTAGGTGGTCACAATACTCTTCTATGTGGTCACAAGCTGCTTTTTAATTGGGTTGTTTTCTAACTGTTGAGTTTTAAGTGTTCATTATTCTTGTCTTCTGTTCATTATTCAAGTCTTCTGTCAACTGTCTGATTTTAAAATGTTTTCTCCCAGTCCATAGTTTGCCTTTTTATTCATTCAACAGTGTCTTTTGCAGAGTAAGTTTTAATTTTTGATCAAGTCTAATTTTTGATCAAGTCCAATTTTTAATAGTCATTATCTACAGATTTTTTAAATTTCTATTTTTCAAATCTACATTAAGAATATATTAGTTTTACATTTTAAGTTATGTTATTTAAAGCAAAACAAATGCCCTTTGCAATTAAAAAAAAATCTCAACAGAATTCTTTTGTGCTTTTGAAAGAACTGCCGAATATGAATTGACATGTCTACTTAAACCTGGCTTTTTAAGACCATGAGTAGAAAAGAAGTGGTTTTTAATTTAATTTAATTTTTATTTATTTATTTTTGGTTGCATTGGGTCTTCATTGCTGTGCGCAGGCTTTCTCTAGTTGTGGCGAGCGGGGGCTACTCTTTGTTGCGGTGCGCAGGCTTCTCATTGCGGTGGCTTCTCTTGTTGTGGAGCACGGGCTCTAGGCACGAGGGCTTCAGTAGTTGTGGCTCGCAGGCTCTAGAGCGTGGCACGTGGGCTCAGTAGCTGTGGCACACGGGCTTAGTTGTTCCGCAGCATGTGGGATCTTCCCGCACCAGGGCTCGAACCCGTGTTCCCTGCATTGGCAGGTGGATTCTTAACCACTGCGCCACCAGGGAAGTCCCAAGAAGTGTTTTTAAATAAGATGTTATGACATCAGTTTAATCAGAGAATACATAGATAATTAAACCTTAATGCTTCATAGTCATTAGGTTGAACAAGGTATTTTTTATGCTAAAACCTTCCAAATACAACATACCATCTTCACAGTTTTAAGGTTCAGGCTTGGCACATCCTGGTAGAGTTATAAATGGCTTACGATACTTTACGTAATAATATGATCTTACTCTATGTTTTAAAACTACATACTTAAAAAATGAACTCAGTTCACAACAATTTGAAAGAAAGTCTGGGCAAAAAGTGCTGGCTCTCGGCCCACCTTCATGGTGCTAGACATTTCAGGAAAAGCAGGTTCGTTCAAATGTGGTGCGTCCTTTCAAAGCAGGTATGGGTGGAGCATCAGGCTATTTGCCAGGTGTCGTCTCTGTTCTCAATCACCACTGGGAAAGCACTTTCCTGAGGGCCCAGGGATGCTTTGCTACAAGCTCGGGCATCTGCAGTCATTGGGTCTTGGCAGGATTCAGTCATCAACCTGCCCAGCTGCCAGGGGCAGACAGAGAACTCTAATCCTGCCGGCAGCAATGAGGTGAACTTGAGCCTCTGCAATCTGCAGGCTCCAAGGTAGTGTCCAATATGACAACAATCTTTTTACTTTTGTAAAGGTACTAATAATGATCAATGCCTTCTCCAATGTGATTCCATGGGATGCATTTTTAAAACATATATGCCAGAACTTACACACTAAATGACCACTGTCCCCTTCAAAGGAGTCACCTTATTTTAATGATGCCACCATCATTCAAACCATCTTTGACGCTCCACTTTGGATCCTGACACCAGGGTTTATGGTACCTTTAAACTAATCTTTTCAGTGGTGGCAGGATTTTGACCTTTAGGGTAGGCCTAATGTCTTGAAAGTCATCAAAAAGTGAACAATACGAATAATTCAGCCTCACTCTGAGCTAATTTCAAGGGCCAGCCAGTGTGTCCTTATGGCATAAAGTGCTCAGCTAGTGTTTTCTAGAAGAACCAGGCTTAAAATATGTTGTCATTGGTGGTTTTCTTTGTAAATAATAACTTGAGATTCTAAAGTAAGGAAGCTGTTGCCTTATATTATTATAAACTTATTAAAAAGGCTATATATGGGCTTCCCTGGTGGCGCAGTGGTTGAGAATCCGCCTGCTAATGCAGGGGACACGGGTTTGAGCCCTGGTCTGGGAGGATCCCACATGCCGCGGAGCAACTGGGCCCGTGAGCCACAACTACTGAGCCTGCGCGTCTGGAGCCTGTGCTCCGCAACAAGAGAGGCCGCGGTTGTGAGAGGCCTGCGCATCGTGATGAAGGGTGGCCCCCGCTTGCCACAACTGGAGAAAGCCTGCGCACAGAAACGAAGACCCAACACAGCAAAAATAAATAAATAAATATTTTAAAAATGTGTGTATTATTTTTTTAAAAAAGGCTATATATACTCAATAAATACAAATGACACACAAAAAATCCTACCTAATGGTAGGCTTATCAATATAAGTTTATAGCCTTCCGATATGACCATTCATTTGACTATGTTCTGGTATACCTGTTTCCTCTTATTTTTTTTTTTAAGCAGTCTGAACATCTTATAGTCACAGTGGGTCTGTATAAGAATACTGTGATCTATAAAAGACAAATATTGCATAAACGAATATATCCATATAATGAAGACTTGGGCCTTGGAAGGCCCAAATTTTTAAAATTCTATAATTTTCAATAGTACTTTTAAAATATATTCTACTTCCCTGTTCTGTCTCTTCTCTAATTTATCCATTTTTTGAGGACTCAATTATCAAACATAGATTAGTCATGTTTTTTGCAGAATCCAGAAACTAGAGCACAAATCTGAATAGTCCCCAGAGCACATGGAGCTATACACATTGTTTGTCCCTGTACTGCATGGATCCACATTGCTATTTCTAAAATAATTCCTTTACTTCCTTTTATCTCCTATTTGCAGTGGGCTCTCCGCCCCTGTTTTTCCTCTGCTCATCTCCTACTCTAACGCCCCCTCTTTGTTTGCGTCTTCAGTTTCCTGGGAAGAGTAACTAGGATGTCAAGCCTATTAAAATTGTGTCCAAATTAAGTATATAGTCCTTGACGAATAAACTGGAGAGGAGTACTGTCTCATGTTTTCAGCGTGAAGGTTGTAATCACGTCTACACTGATTGCCCAAAGACCATCTTAATTTACTTTTCTGTTTTGGCTAAATTCTGCATAGATGAAGTTTCAGATCACAGCCTATGGGTAAGTAAAGTGTCACTGTAAGTGCATTTGATGGCTGGAGAAACCCAGGCTCAGAAAGCTTAGCAGCAGAACAATGACTGGAGCCCGTCTCTGGACTCTGACTTTTCTTTCTGCCTCCAGGCCATGGTCCATGCTGTTTTCACTCTTGGGGCTGCCCCACCAGCTCACCCTGCCATCTCCCCGGCTGCATGGACATGGGAAGTCTCAGGTCTTTCCCCTCTTCCAGCCCTGCCCTCCTTGAAAGCTGGAGATTGCACTGGAATCATGTTCAAACTTCCTGGCTTGCACACCTGCTCTCCACTCTCCATTCTTCTCCTGCCTCCCAGACAGCCTTAAAACACTGAGAACGTGAGACTTGGAAACTCAGCCCTACCCAGTCCCTCAGCCAATCCCACCCAAGGCCAGCAGGCTGAGAACTGGCACAAGGTGGGCGCTCTTTGCTCTAACTTCAGTATGAAGGGAATCTAAAGACCCACTGTTCTCAAGCCCCCCTCCCACCCCTACCCCCACCCCCCACTGGCTTAGTCCATGAAACAGAGCATCTGCTGTGGCTTACAGAGTTTTTTCTCTAGTTCCCTCACCAAGACGGGGACCATAACCTGATTTGCAGTCTGCTTATTAGGAATCTCCAGCCTCCTCCTCTTGAAGGAGAGAGAAGAGAGTTGGCTTTTCCTGGTCACCAAAAATGTGCCAGGCACCATGCTGGGTAATCTGTGTGTGGACTGAATTATCATATATTATTATTATTACCACTTCATAGATGAGGAAACTGAGGCCTACAGGAGTTAGATTACTGGTCAGAGGTCATAGAACTGGTGTGTTGGAGCTGCCTTTCTGAAAAGAAGCCTTTCCTATCTGTATAGATTTGACTCCCAAACCTGATCCAAGATGAAGTTCCTACCTTCAGGTACAACTTACTGAATTCATCATCTTCATTGCCTACAGGTTCTTGTTTTCACACCCTATTTATCACATTATCCCCCCTTGGACATCAACCTGGTCTATCTAGATACAAACGAATGCCCTGTACCTTGCTGGATACTGTAAGGTAGACGTCTGGCCGCCTACCATGAAGGTCAGCCCAACTACAAGGCTTCTCCTTTTGCCCTGGTAGCCTGCCTCGTCCTTGATTCCTTGCCTTTTCTGCAGACTCCTTGCTGAGGTTTCAAGCTTGCTTAATGCTTTTTACCTAAGCTGTAGGCCAGCACTTTCTACCTTATTTTCCATTACTGCCCCATGCTTGGCTTCAGCCAAATGGAACTAATTGCTATTCTATAGGCATCTGTTATGTTTTTCTGTCTCCCTACCTTTTTTAAAAAAGACAATTTTAAAAGAGCATTTTAGGTTTACAATAAATCGAGGGAGAGGTAAGGAGATTTCCCATATACCTCTGTCCCCACCCTGCATAGCCTTCTCCATTATCAATATCCCTCATGAGAATGGCACTTTTTTGTTTTGTTTTGTTTTTTTACCAAGGATGAATGTACACTGACACTGTCTTTGCTTTTTCTATTGTTTGCTCTGCTAGAAATGCCCGTAACAAAGCTCCAACAGCCACCTACCCTCCCTAGCCCATCCCAAATCTCTGCACATTTAAATCTATCTTTAAGGTCTGCTGCATGTGCCTTCTCCACGCATCCCTACCTTAGGCACACTTCCACTCCAGCTAGAAGCAAGCACTGTTTATACAGCCTCCCAGAGCACTTTACTTGTACTTCTCCTAGGGCACTTCACCAGAATTCAAACATAAATCGCACATTGAACAAATCAGCTATGTCAGCTGTAGTCATAAAAGAGCACTGTTGGGCTTCCCTGGTGGCGCAGTGGTTAAGAATCCGCCTGCTAATGCAGGGTACACGGGTTCGAGCCCTAGTTCGAGCCCTCCTCCTCCTCTCTCAACTTTCGGTCCCAGAGACCTTTTATATCCCCTTTGTAGCTAAGAAAATTTTAGGTTATGGAACCCATTTTTGATAGCCCTTTGAAAATCTGAACCTTGATTTGGTATTTAACTTTGGCATTTCCTGTCTATTAGATCTAGGAGTCTTAGTAAAAACTTCCAATTTAATATCCTGTCATACGAGCTAGAACATAGCTAGTTATACAGATAGCCTACTCCTTTAGGAGACTATATACTGCCTCAGGGCAGAAACAATATCTGATTCATCTTATATTTCTCACAACATTAAAATTGAGCACCCTCCCTAGTAGGGAACATGTAGTTACAGCTTCCTGGGATGGGCACCCTTGGTCCAATATTTTCTTATAGCTACTAGTGTTCAAGACCAGCCATGGGGCTATTTTCACATACCCTGTTAATCAATCCCAACTCAAAACTACTAAAGATGTGACAGACATTGCTCAGTGTTCATCAGATCCTATTTTTTTCCCCTCTTGGCAGCCATTTAGGTTTCATTTTTCAGTCTCCTCTTGGCAGCCGTTTAGGCTTCATTTTTCAGTCTCCCTTGCAGTTAAATGGGGTTGTATGATTGAGTTCCAGCCAATGGGATGAGGACAGAAGAGCCATACACTACTTTCAGATCTGGCCCCAGGTAACCTCCCAGGAAGTCCTCTGTGATTGGCTCCCTTTGGTGGGCTGAATGCAGAGAAGGCAGGGTTCCTAGAAATAGCAAAGTCACATGTTGAAGTAGCTTGGGTCCCTGAGTGACTGCTTAGAGCAGAACCCTCACGCTTTGTTCATCCTCACACCAATGGACTATGTTGTGAGTAATAAACACACATTTTAGTGATGAGCCACTGAAATGTGGATATTGTTTATTATAGAACTATGCCCACTAACACAGAGGGCTAGATTCTAATAATATACTCATGAAAGCAACCCAGGGAAATTCTCCTAGGAAGAATTTTGTCAGCTGTCCTGAGAAGGTACCATCAGTGGTCCTTGGGTTCTGGGTAACACGATCTATTCCTTTCTGTGATAGTTCACATGCCCCCACCTGAGATACAAATTTCTAGGTTAAGTGACTTCATTTTTAGTTAAAAGAAATATAGAGCAATTCCATCCTCCTCCCATCATTTTCTCAGAAAGGATAAGTTTGTAGGCTTAGAATTCATTTTTAATTAAAAAATTGTTACTGGAAAAAAAAAATTGTTACTGGGTTTGAAGTTGTGGAGTGGGCACGATTGTGGAATGCTAACTTAGGGACTTGACCTCTCTTTGAAAGGGCTGCAGTTCGGGACATGGTAGGCTGTATTTCTGGAGTAGGAGAAAGACAAGTTCATTCAACCATGCAAATTAAATTACAAGACTTGGAATCATTATTTCTGTGAAAATGTGATCTCCATACTGTGTTAGTTCTGACATTCTTTTCAGATTTTCACCATAACAGTTCCATTTGGCCTTTAAATAACACAGGATCAGTGAAATGTCTCTGGCGAAAGAGATGATGTATTAAATTCCAAGGTTGAATTTGAACATCTTTGCTTCAGCGTTCTAAAGTTAAAAATACCTTGAAAGAAACACATGTAATCAAACAACAGGGGAACCATTATTGATAAGTACAAAATCCTAGGTCTGCAGAGCTTAAATTAGTCTCCAAATCCACCTTGGATCTCAATGTGTTACCCTATTTTTAATAAAATATAAGAAAGGTGATTGCATATCTTCTACTTCTGTTTCAATATTTAATAACACTGAACTGTGATAATTCTTTATGTTTGAATTAAATCATTCATGTAGTAATCTAAAGATGTATATTTTCATTCTTCCATGAGGAAGAACTGTTATCACTGTTTCATCAATCTTGAAAAATGTTAACTTTTTATCTTTTAGGCATACCAAGGGAAGATGGAAGCTTGTACCCTTAGGTTAAAGAACTTCAGTTTAAGGAGCTGTGACCACCAATTGCTTCACTGATTTCACAGTGGCTTTGGGATTCTTGACGTAACCATAAACTAGATACAGATTTTATAGAAAAATTGCTGGAAGAGTTGATGATGGTGATCAATCATATGGTATTGAAAACATATTCCAATGATGATAGATTTAATATTTATTGAGAACTTGTATATGCCAGTCACTAGGTGCATGAAAAGGTAATTCCAATGGATACTGTTCTGATTTTTATAAGCATCTGGATGATTTATCTGTTTGGGGTGGTTCCTGGATATTTTTTTTTGCAATAATTTAAATAATGCTAGAACTCCACGGCACTCTGCCAACTCTATATGTTTGCTGGAAGTTCATTTAGGGGGTTGGATACCACCACCATCAGCTGCTGTGATACTGATTTTGCAAATTAAGAGTTCATGGATACACACGAGATGCTACAGAACATGAAACCTAGTAACTGCCTTACAATTGCCTATAATCTGGTATCCAGTCATATCCAGCCTTCCCAATGCATGTCAATCACACATATTTTAACATAGGAAAGGAGTGTTGCTCAAGTTATACTTCAAATACCCAATAGTCCCAAATCAAGTAAGTTTACATTGAAAGGTTACGTTATAATTTATATACTGAGGGCAGAGGGGATGTGCAAAGAAACATTTTGTGTGAGAGATGGCATGAGAGAATGATCAACAAGTTTCTCAACTAGTCTGTAGATGTTAAGGATGCAGGTCCTATGAGAAAGGAAGAAGGAGGCAGGGGGCATCAAAGGTAACGTGGAACAGTGTACATGGGCAGAGACCCATGAGACCTGTGACCATGAATCCAGACCTGATTAAGAGCAACGATGGGCCAATGGAATGCCATGATAGAGGAAAGAAAGAAGAGCTCAATGAAAAACTGGAATGAGATGGCCAATCTGGACAGGATGAAAGGAAGTTTAAGCCAGGTCTCCAGGGATTCTCAAACAGAATTGTGAAATAAATGAGACAGAGAAGTAGAAACGGTAGGATACAAATATATAGGACAAAAAATAGTAGAGCCATACAGTACAGGGATGGCTGTGTAAAATCAAGATCACCAATGCGAGTGGGGAAGAATATAACAGCTTTAGAATTAAAAATTAATGATTATGTACTTTAAAGACTTTTAAAATATTTTTATTGAGTAGGTCTCCGTATTCACTTATGCCACTTGTAAGTATGAAGTCTACAATATACCAGTGGCCAAATAGGATCTTTAAGTGTCCTTTCCAACATCAATGCTAAGGTCTTAGGGAAGGGGTATGACTCCCCCTTCCCATCATCCCCATTTCCAGCAACTTGCTGATTTTTAATGACCTTATATTTCTGACATCCTTGACCAAATAGAATAAATAATAGGTAATGACTATGAGTAGTTTTTCGTCCTGCTTCTCCTCTAATCTATTTATTCCCCGATTACACTGCAGCAAGGCACATAATTGAAAGCTTAAATTAAAATGCAAAAATAACCGACATCCTAAGGCAGAATCATCTGCACCAGGATTTTCTGTACATCTCCCACCAGCTCAGGATGGCCCACCTCTAGCACTTACTTCACCCCACGTGACCCTAGCAGAATGAGGTCGCTTGTCTACACAAAGAGGGGGAAGATTACTTGGAGAAATGTCCTCAGACTAAACTTTATGTAAAGTAGGCTTAATTCAGATTCTCCTGAAAAGAGCTATGTTGCCTTTAATGGCCAGGGCCAGTGAGCACCTTGGCTATAAGGACTTTGGTAATATCACTAAACATGCAGTATTTATTGTTAATGAGGAATTATTCACGCAGTTTATGAAACTATTAGTGACTGTTTTATCTTCAGCCTTTGGCCCTAGCTTCTCCTGGTTCAGGCTTGATAAGCTTGGGGCTTAGAGCTTGTCTTAATGGGTGACGGAAAACTGTGCTCCATTGCTCCTGGGACTGTATGCTCATTAGTCCCAGACGCCAGTTAAAAGCTTTGTTAGAGAACTAGAGGAATGCCACAGCACAGAGAGCGGCCTGGAAGCCCCTTTCACATCCAGCATGGGTGAATAAGCCTCTATGGCTTGCCAAGCCACACATCAGTAGGTCATGTGCATCAGCACACAGGATCAACACAAGCAGCACAAAAATTCCAAGGTCAGCACTTTCTGGAGCCAGCCCTTTTCATTCCAACTGATAAGGATTTAAACATTTTCATTAGCCTTGCTGATCTAGTCCTTCTGAATGACAAACATACTATAATTTATTTTTAAAGGCAAGTAACATAATTCAGGGTACAGTCCCTACTTGATGGTTTTTCTAGAAGTTGTAATTATTGACCCTTGTATATCTCTCCTGTGACCATCAGGGGTCAAGTCGAGGTTAATGTTCTAGCAAACCACTTAGGATCTAGACGAACAACTGTTTTGGTAGGGATTACTGCCATGGTAAACCACCAATGAGGGCTTGAAACGGTAATTCATAATTAAGAAAATAAAAAGACTCAGTGCCTGTGCTCTGATCATGCACCTAACAACTGACTCCACCCCAATCCAAACAGAGAATGAAATCCAGTTAAGGGATGGGTTTATTTTTGTAATAATTTGTTTTAGATATTTAATCTAAAATAATACGGTGAGGCCTCGGAAATAACTTTGGGTATCAAGTGTTGAAAGAACATTTGCTATTTTTTTAAATGAATCCTTTGTCTTTACTGTGTCTTATTATTAAGTTGTTGCTTCCAAAGAGAATTTTGGGGCAAAATATCTCAAAATTATAGCATGTTCAATGGAAGTTTTGAAAACTGCCAACAGTGTATACTTTGAAATATGTCATGTTTAGATAGTATTCAATAACTAACATTCTCTTTAGTCAACTAATTGTTTTGTTTGGCAATGTATTCTTTGACATCCTGTGGAAGAATCAGATCAAAAAATATTAACGGCAAAAAAAAGGTTGAACACAGTCCCTTTCATATCTATGGACTTGCTAAGATGCTACGGTGAATGACAGAGAGAACAGGAGAGCCTCTTGGGAAGATTAAGGAACTTTGATTCCTAGGATTTGGTTACACAGCTGTACACAGGCTGTAAGATTTTTTGGGGAAATTTTCTCAAGATAGTAAAAAAAATCACAGAATTATAGAGCCAGAAAGGGCTTTGGGGTTTTCATCATAACCTTTAAAAATATATATCCTTCTGGTCTCTCACTAAGAAAAAGCAAATGATGCTTGAACTTTTTCAGAAAACAGTATTTGTTCCTCTACAGGACACTCCCTGAAAAATTTCTCAAAGTAGGATATAGCCCCTCCTCACCCCATTATTCTCAACACACCAGGCTGTGGCTGAGTTTATCGTAGAAGTTCAAAGGAATGCAATTCCTCAGCAGTTATACAGCAAAATATTCAGAGTTACATTAATAATTTTCAAGCTGATCTTTGGATAAACTACATTTCTACAGAAGCTAGCAAGAAAATTTTTGCATGGAGAATATGATTTGTGAAATTCTTAGGCTTTTTTTTTTTAATGTCAAAAAGGCCAAACTAGGAATTCTTGTTCTGAATTTTTTTCTCAAGAAAATTTGAAAACTTTCCCACTTAGAAATGCTTAGAAAAAACAGATAAAAGGACACTATTCTTTTAAATGCACTACTACGCTTGCAAAAAAAGAAAGCAAGAGTGAGAGAAAGAGCATGCAAGAGAGAAGGCCGGGTGTAAGATACGTGGATCTAAAAAGCAGTATGGTAAGGGCACAAACAGATTGTGGTCTGCATCAGGGAAACTTACATGTCTCAGTAACCCAGAAGGTTGGGTTTAAAATCCTATGTAAGGGTACGGACAGGTGATAGAGTCCCAGCAAATGGACACGGTAAAGATGCCTGTCTGTCTCTATCTAGATACCAAGTGAAGGGAAAAGATAGTGCCAGAATTTATAATCAGGGTTGTTTGTGTGGTCCAGGAATATGTGAATCAAGAAATTAGCCTAAGGCGCAGTGGTTGAGAGTCCGCCTGCCGATGCAGGGGACGCGGGTTCGTGCCCCAGTCTGGGAGGATCCCACATGCCGCGGAGCGGCTGGGCCCGTGAGCCATGGCCGCTGAGCCTATGCGTCCGGAGCCTGTTGCTCCGCAACGGGAGAGGCCACAACAGTGAGAGGCCCGTGTACTGCAAAAAAAAAAAAAAAAAAAAAAAAAGAAATTAGCCTAAGGATTCATCCTAGGACACAAAAAGCAAAAACAAATGCAAAATGTCTGAAGGGGACACTGGTTGCATGTTTTTATACAGTATTCCCTACTGAGGATGAGCTCATTGTCCTAAATTATTCATCACACGAAGAAACAATCCACCAGAAGAATCATACCACCAGACACAACAAATAGAAGACTCTGAACCCTAAGGACTTTGGATAAATGAACAAAATAAGAGATTATTTCACATAAATTTTAAATGACTAACACTAAAAGGAATACAAGCCATATGAAAAGAAAAACACAGTATTAAAATAATGGTAGGTAGACTATCTAGAAATGAAAACTATAGCTATGGTATGAGAAATTCAATGGAGAGGTGAAACAGCCGTATAGACACAGCTGAAGACATAATCAATGGTCTGAAAGACAGGTTTAAGGAAACAACTCAGAATGCAACACAGTGAGATAAAGGGATAAATATAAAATTAAGAGACAGCATGAAATGAACAAAAAATTCATGGCTAATATTAATTTCAGAAAGTGAACAGAATTATCAAAGCATCAATATTCAAAGATATAGGCCTATATATGTCCTGGAATTGATTAAATATATGATTCCTATGAGTTAAGAAGAAATCAAGATAAATAAAAGACAAATCCACAATGAGATACATTGTAGTGAAACAGCAGAACTACAAAGAGATCTTAAAAGAGATTTAAAAGTATCCAGAGAGAAAAGATAAGTTGCACCAAGGGATAACAATAGGCACAGCAGACTTTCAAAACCAAAGATAAGTAACAGAAATCAATAGAATATTTTATTGGGTTGGCCAAAAAGTTCATTTGAGTTCTTCTGTAAGTTGTTGTGGAAAATCCTGAATGAACTTTTTAGCCAACCCAATAAAATGAATTAGAGAAAATACCTGCCGATCTAGAATAATATACCCAACTAAATTATGGTTTGACTGCCAAGGGTATTTGCCAATTAATGACAGAGATATCCTAGAAAACCAAAAATTGTTTATTAGTTGAAAAAAACTAATAAACTGATAACATTCTTGCAATACTGATTTAAAAAGAGAGAAAGGGACAGCACAAATGACTATATTAGTATGAAAAAAAGGAACAACTACAGATAGGTAGACATTGTTAAAAAAGAGAATATCAGGAACAATTTTATGTCAATGCATTTGAAAATCTAGCCAAAATGGTCAATTCACTATAAATGTAACTAACAATTACTCAGGAAGGAAGAGAAAACCCTAATTGACCAGTATTAAGAGAAATGGAATCACTAAAGTCTGTACACACACACACACACACTCACACACACACAGACCTAGGATTTTTTCAGATACGTTCTATCAAGTTTCAAATTAAAAGTAATCCTAAGCTTATTTAAATGTTTCCATAGAATAGAATAAGCTGATAATCATTTTTTAACCCATAAGAAGATAAACTGATATAAAACAAGTAAGAAAAATTACAGGCCAGTTTCATCTATAAATATAAAAATTCTAGGCAAAATATTAGCAAACCAAACTTAGAATGAATATTTAAAAAAATTATGATCAAGGCGTTATCCCAGAATACAGGGATGGTTCAATTTTAGAAAACTTATTAATATAATTTACCAATTAACATATTAAAAGGGGAACACCATAAATTCATCTCTACAGATGCAGAAAATATTTGAAACTCAAAATACTTTCCTAATAAAACATTTCAGCAGAGAAGAATTAGAAGGAAACTTTTTCTTAACCTGATAAAAAATATCCAGTAAAAACTCAAGAAAATATACTTAATGGTGAAAAAGTCAAAGGGATTTTATATAAAACTCAGGACAAGACAGGATGCTTGCTGTCAATGCTTCTATTTAACCTTGTGCAGGAGTGCCTAATCATGATAGCAAGTAGAAAAAAATATATATAGAATATAAATTAATCAATTAATTAAATCTTTCACTTATACTCAGTTAAATTAAAATAAAACATATCAATGTTACAAGAATGAACAGAATTGTTATTATTTGTATATATGATTATTTAGAAAATCTAAGTAATTGATAAACTTTTAAAACAAATGAGTTCAACATGGTTGGAAACAAGAGTTAAACAAAAATCTAGTATGTTTCTATGAACCGTCAGCCAGTAGTTAGAACATTTCAGGAAAAAATAAAATTGACAATAAAAATAATTCACTTCAACAACAATCATGAACCTAACAAAAATCTGGAAAATATTTGTAGGGAAAATTATAAAATATGTTGAAAGACATGAAAGTAAGCTTAAATAAATGGAGAGCTAAATTATGTCCTTGAATGGGGAGACTCGAATTTATATAGAGAAATCACCCCCCAATAATCTATAAATTCAATGCAATTGTAATCCAAATCACAACACTGTCTTTCATGTAACCTGAAATAGTGCTGCACATACATTCATATGGTGTAGTAAATATTCAAGAATAGGCAATGCACATTTTTGGAAAAAATAGTTTAAAATGGTTCATTTATTATAAGATTGTAATAATTAAAACATGGTATTGGTACAAGGATGGAATGGAAAAAAGACATATGAGGGTCTCAGTAGCACTAAATGTCACTGGGAAAAGATGGACTAGTTAGAAAACTGTACTAGAACCAAAAAAAAAAAAAAAAGCAAAGATAAAATTTGATCAATACATTACACCATACAGAAATATAAATTCTAGACAGATTAAAAACTTCATTGGGAAAAAAGTATAGCTGTAAAACTTTTTGAAGAAAAGATAGAAACATAGATTTACAAAATCATATAGAAAATATTTAAGATTTCTCATCATACAAAGCATAAAGGAAAATATTGACAGATTTAAGTATATTAAAATTTTTAAACTTCTATATATGATAGGTAGCACAAATAAGTGAAAAGATAAGTTATTGACTAGGGTAGATATTTGGCAATTATATGCCCCCCTCTCACAATTACTGTCCAGAATGTAAAGAAAGTGCCTACAAATCAATAATAAAAGACAATTAAAGAGAAAAAAAATGGGTGAAATATGCCACACATAATTCTCAATGGAAGTCATTGGAATGCTCAATAACATTATACAAATATACTCAGCTTCACCAGTAATTACAAAGTCCTTGCACCCAGAGATTAGCAAAACAGAATGTCTGATAATACCAAATGTTGGAAAACATGTGGGGAAACAGAAAAATGCTAAATTAGTGGTTCTTAACCCTAGCTGTACATTAGAATCACCCAGGGAACTTGAAAACTGTCTTGGCTCCCATCCCCAGAGATTCTGGTTTAATTGGTCTGGGGTGGGACTTAGGCATTGGTAATTTTAAAGTGCTCCTTGGGTGATTCTTTCTGCAGGTGGCGTTTAGAACTACTGCTCAACATTGTTGGTGGTCAAATAAACCAGTAGAGTTTGCAGAAGAGCTTAACAATCTCTAGGGAAAATGTGTACCCTTATGACCTGACAGTTCAACTTCTCGGTTGAACTCTTCTTGAGAAATCCTAGCACAAGTGTAAGAAGATACATACAAAGACCACTGCTGTACTGTTTAGATAGCAAAGCTGCAGAGACGATGCAAATTTCCCTCAGTAAGAAAATGGATAAATCAACCTTCGATGATTTATGCAATGTGATACTATCCTGCAGTTATAACAACATCAACTAGATACCTATGTATCAACATGGATACATCTCCAAAACAACTTTGAATAAAAAATGTTAGAGAATATATAAATATATAAAGACAATGCTTTATATATCTTAAAATTTGAACACAAAGCAATAGTATAACCACAAACAGATGTTAGACATAACCTCACATAGATACATCCATGTCTGGACCTAAAAACCCACCCCCTCATACATATACAAACCCACACACGCAGTAAAAATACTAAAGTATAGTACATAGGAATCATATATAGCAATTTAAGGATAATTATCTCTTGGGAGGGAAGAGGGGGGAAAGGCGGGGATAGTGCTTTGACTGTATTTGTAATGTGCTTCATTTTATTTTACACATTATCTGAACTAAAGATAGCAAAATAACATATTTAATCTTGGTGGTGTGTTTGCAGATAATCGTGATACTATTTTTGTGTGTTTGAGATATTATACATTAAGATATTTAAAAGGCGAAAGAGCAATGCAATTGGCATGATCATGGAGCATATCTTTATTTTTGAATGATTAAAAAATAATATATTAAAAACATAGAATTGAAAAGTAAACAAAAAGCTATTGGATTTGCAGGCCAGAGGCTAGAATTCTCATCCTAGTTCTGTAGCTAATTAGTGATGTGAAAATCAGTTTTTGACTTCGGTTTCCTCTTATATAATGTAAAGGAGTTGGATAAGATGATCCAAGATCTATCCTAGTTTCAAATTTCTGTGAATCCGAAGTTGTGAGAGGTTAGTATTTCTGAATTCAACTGTTCTCTCTCCTCATCTAATATACTCACTCACCCTATAGCCCTATATTTGTTCCCAAATGTAATCATGGATTATTCCAGAGAGTGATGCCCTAAATGATACTCAATAAACAATCATTGAATCAAAGATGTAATCAAGGCAGCAAATTATCTTTAAATGTTTCCATGACCCAGATTAGAAACAATATCAAAAAGCAAAAAAAGTGTTATTAAATCCCCAATGACTTCCATCTCCCAATTAATAAATGTATTATTTCTTTATTCATTTACTCATTGATTATTTCATATGTCATTTGTCCTGAATCATCATCTACAAACCAGCTTATCCCAATTTGTCATATGTTAATAAAATCTTTATAACAGTAGATATTAATAGTAAACCTTACTTAAAATATATGTTTTATGATTGCAAAAAAACAATCTGAACCCTCTCCCTCCATATTACCCACCTTCTGGTAATTTGAAAGACTTTGTTCTATCTTCTAAGTGTATTATTTGCTCCCAATGAGAACCTGGCCCAACATGAGCAGTTAAAACACGTTTGCTCACGAATATGCTGTTTTCTCCCCAGGATTTTGATGCTTTTAAGCCAACAAAGTTTAATTATCCCCATAACCCTGCAGAAAGTGAAGCATAGAGAAGCATGATGTGGGGTGAAGCCACACTTTACGTAGAGTCTAATGCAGAGCAGAAAGAAATGAAATCCATTTCCAATACATGTCCTAAAGCTCACTGCTGAAGCCCCAATTTCTCTTGCACTCCACCCCAGCCCACTGCCTAGGTTCCACCAGAAATGTTATCCATGAATTAAAGTCATACAGAAAGGAACCTGGACAATCCATAACCTTGGTCATTAGACAGTTGAATGAAAGATACAAAGACAACAAACAAAAAGAAGACAGGATGTTAGTTGATAGGAACATTCTTGGATCTTTTTTGTTCCTCCTCCATTGAAATGTGTGAAGGAGGCTGTCTACATTACCTGCATTACAGGTAAGGCAGGGAAGATTTAATGTCAAGTGTCATAGATATTTAGTATCACACCTGGCAAAAGATGGCAGTCAATACTCGTTAGATGTCATCATCATCGTCGTCATCGTCATCACCTGCTAGTACCACAGGACAGGGTACTTCAGATTTGTACAGGACATAAGTTTATAAAAGAGCTGCTCAAAGCAAAGGAAACTTTCTCTTTACAAAAGGAAATTTCTCCAAGGTTGCAGAGATGACCTGATGGCTTTTGAAATTCAGCAATGTAACTTCCATTATTGAGGGGGAGAAGGTCCACTCTCACTTAGCAGATAGATCATAGACCACTTAAAGAAGGCAAAATCTTTTTCCTAACTAGTGAAGGAGGAGTGTGACAAGTAGGAAAGCTCACATTCTTCACGGGTCTCCTCTGTAAGGGTCAGGCCTCCAAACTGCCGTCGCTGATGGGTAGCCAGCATCTGTAACAGGGGCTGTTAGGACAACACGATGCCCCATAAAAGAAGCACAAGTCCTTAGGCACAACTAAATCAGGAAGCAAGTAATTCCTCTAAAAGCAACAACCGGGACTTCCCTGATGGCGCAGTGGTTAAGAATCCGCCTGTCAATGCAGGGGACATGGGTTCGAGCCCTGGTCCGGGAAGATCCCACATGCTGCGGAGCAACTAAGCCCATGCGCCACAACTACTGAGCCTGTGCTCTAGAGCCCATGAGCCACAACTGCTGAGCCCGTGTGCCACAACTACTGAAGCCCATGCACCTAGAGCCTGTGCTCCGCAACAAGAGAAGCCACCACAATGAGAAGTCCACGCACCACAACGAAGAGTAGCCCCAGCTCACCACAACTAGAGAAAGTCCGCAGGCAGCAAGGAAGACCCAACACAGCCATAAACAAACAAACAAACAAACAAACAATTCTACCTATAGCTAATTTTCTAAAAAATAAATAAATAAAATAAATAAATAAAATGAAAGCAACAACCTACCAGGATGGCAAAGACCAGCCTCTCATCTGGTGGCATTTTTCACAGTCCCCAGCTCACCTCTCTCTTTTGGGCCATCCAAGATTACACCATTACCACTAACACTTTCAAAAGTGGGACAGAGACTCCCATTGCTATCAACAGGACTTCACTCTTGCACTACATTTAGCTGCTACACAACATGTAGGGAAAATTTAAAGGATACCTATAGAACTGAAATAACACCCTCTCCTAAGGGAAAATAACAGATGGCTTGGCAGATAATGATCTTTAACTGACAGGCTACACAGTAATGAGGCCAGTGCTGGGAGAACTTGGCTTTGGCAACCAGTGATGAACAGGAATCATGTTTCTTAGAGGACAAGGCAGACAGTCTCTACAGACTAGGGGAAATTGGAGGGAGGAAGGAGTGCAACACGCTCCATTCATGGAAGGGACTTTCACCATTATCTTTCTTTGGAATACATCGTTTCAGACCAGCTGGTGTATGGAAAGCTGGGGCCCGGAGGATGGCTTTAGTGGTGCAGTGGGGGAACTGGAGTGCAGAGAAAGCACAGATCATTCCTATGTTCATTGTTGTCCGAAGATCAATCAGACATGGCTTGACTTTGAAAGCAGCCAGTTCTTTGTTTACGATTGCCAGGGAGGGAGCACGACACCTCCTAACAAATTGATGCAGTTACCACATCAGGAAGTCAGGGCAGAGGGACAGGTGGTGGCAATTAGGAATCTGGAGGGAAACAGGACATCTTGGCCACTTGTAGTTTCCTCCCTGATGACTTGTGCACCGTCTACCACATCCTGCTAGATCAGCTTGACAGCTCTTGACTCCTGGAGTCCCGAGCAGGTAACAACATATGCACAGCTGGAGCTCAGCTTAATAGTGTAATCAAGAAAAGGTAATAGCAGCTGAAATATTTGGATGTTTCAATGCCCTTTCGCCACTAAGATTTTTTTCACATTTGCTACATTGATTTCATCATATTTTCAAAAGGGGTTCACAAGAGTCAGAGTTGTAGCAAATTTTACTTTGTAGATTTACAGGTTCTTCAGCAAATCTCCCTTAATATTCCAGAGAAGTCAACCAAAGTTGATTTGCTTGCTAGGGTAGCCATGCTCTTTTCAGAAGACATTTTTACTGGCTTATTTTCCAATCTAAAATAGAGTTTATATTACTGGAGGAAATGAGGCAAAGGATATTCACTTGAAACATTAATGAAATTAAGTGATTCTTGGCATCATAACATAAACATTTCTATAAATACTACCTGCTAAACAGTGTTAAGAGCACAACACTTCATATCTCATCTTGCAATTAATTTACGGGCTAGCAAAATCATTTTACTTATATTTAGAATCCAACTGTTAACTTCACTGAGATTACAATATGCCAAAAAGATGCTTATTAGGAGATTAAAAAGGAAGAAAAGAAAACAATAAAGACAAAGTACTTACTTGCAGTGATATTTTTCAAGTAATCCTGAATTTCAAATTTGGCTTTTTTTGTTTAAGAGCAAAGGCTAATCTGAGCTATAATCCTTTGGTCCTCAGGGTAAGCTCCATTCCTCCATAGGACAAATCTTTGAGAAATCTTCTTTTGATATTTATTTCTCCAACTATCCAAGCTCTACTAGGAAGCAGTCAAAAACAAAAGACTGTCCTTTAAAAAAGAAAACCAAAATGAAAAAAGCCCACGAAGTCCAGAATGTAAGCAGCAAAGGAAAAATAAAACTTCTCCCAAACTAATATCTAATTCAGAAGAGTAACTGCTCCCCTATCTCCGTTTGTAGGCGTCCTCTCGTGTTTCTGGTGACATTTCTCATCATCCAGCCAGTGCCGTTTTACAGCAATGAGAGGATGTTTGAAGAGAATGAACTCGTTCTCTGAAGTTCCTTGTAGTAAAGGAAAACATATGGAGGATTTCCTGCTGAGGCTTCCCTACCGAGGCACAAATTCGAGGGGGTGTGGAATTTACTTGTTAAGGCTCTCCGTTTTCTAGACTCAGCAGTATCTGCTCAGCAATGAGCCCACATGGGCTGCTGCTGCTCTGCAGAGAACTCTCTTCTTCTGCAATAACCCCACCAGCCCAGAGGACTTGGAGGAAGAGGGTCAACAGAATGTTAGTGCCCTGTTTGTCACAGTCCCTGTTCCAATCACATCCAACCTCTGGGACAGGTAAACGCACATAAGCCCATTCTGCTGAAATACAAGCTTCTTTCCCCCTTTTTTTTCTCCCTGTCTCTTCACATTCACCTCCTGATTTCTCACCGGAGATAAACAGTTTCCATGTACGTGCACGTTGTGATCAATGGATCGTATTCTGAAAATTAATTAAAAATGTTACCAGTGTTTTCTTTCCCCTTCTACACGCCTTCTCCATTTGAAAGTATGCTTCTTACAGCACAGGGAACTGTATTCAATATCTTGTGATAAACCATACGGAAAAGAATATGAAAAAAAGGTGTATATAGATATATGTATGTATAACTGAGTCACTTTGCTGTACAGCAGTAATTAACACGACATTGTAATTCAACTATACTTCAATTTTTAAAAGTATACTTTTTTTGTCATGCTTTTTTTTTAAATTTTAGGAGTATAGTTGCTTTACAATGGTGTGTTAGTTTCTGCTGTACAACAAAGTGAATCAGCTATGTGTATACATATACCCCCTCCCTCTTGGACCTCCCTCCCACCCTCCCACCCCTGATCCCACCCATCTGGGTCACCACAGAGCACTGAGCTGAGCTCCCTGTGCTATACAGCAGGTTCCTACTAGTTAGCTATTCTACACATGGTAGTGTATATATGTCCATCTTAACCTCCCAATTCGTCCCACCATCCCCTTCCTCCCCACCCCATCCACACGTCCGTTCTCTATGTCTGCGTCTCTATTCCTACCCTGCAAATAGGTTCACCTGTACCATTTTTCTAGACTCCACATATATGCGTTAATATATGATATTTGTTTTTCTCTTTCTGACTTATTTCACTCTGTATGACAGACTTTAGTTCCATCCACATCTCTACAAATGACCCAATTTCGTTCCTTTTTATGACTGAGTAATATTCCGCTGTATACATGTACCACATCTTCTTTATCCATTCCTCTGTCAGTGGACATTTAGGTTGTTTCCATGTCCTGGCTATTGTAAATAGTGCTACAATGAACATTGAGGTACATGTGTCTTTTTGAATTATGGTTTTCTCAGGGTATATGCCCAGTAGTGGGCTTGCTGGGTCATATGGTAGTTCTATTTTTAGTTTTTTAATGAACTTCCATACTGTTCTCCATAGTGGCTGTATCAATTTACATTCCCACCAACAGTGCAAGAGGGTTCCCTTTTCTCCACACCCTCTCTAGCATTTATTGTTTGTACACTTTTTGAAGATGGCCATTCTGACCAGTGTGAGGTGATACCTCACTGTGGTTTTGATTTGCATTTCTCTAATAATTCGTGATGAAACAAGATGAAAAGACAACCCTCAGAATAGGAGAAAATATTTGCAAACGAAGCAACTGACAAAGGATTAATCTCCAAAATATACAAACAGCTCGTGCAGCTCAATATCATAGAAACAAGCAACCCAATCAACAAATGGGTGGAAGATCTAAACAGACATTTCTCCAAAGAAGACATACAGATGGCCAAGGGGCACATGAAAAGAAAGTATACTTCTAAGGACAGCACATCTCAAAATATGTTACACAAAGATGCTGGTTGGCTCAGGAATATTAAATTGCACATATGATGAAAGCAGCGCTCTAGTAAGCCACTCATGCCTACAGAGGCCTGCCCCCTGATCCCACACATATATACTCTTTAGTTTGAAAAACAAAACCAGAAACAGCGAACATCTCAAAACCTCCCTTTAAGGCCACTATTTGGGGTGATGGTGAAGACACTACTGCTCATCAGAGGAGTTTTACCCTATTAATCTAGCAATCCCATTGACAAAGCATCAACTAGGTATTAATCTCAATTATCCTAGCTATTGGCTCAGACTTCATATCCAGCTTCTATATTACAAACTGGCATTAAACATCCTCTAAAAGTAAGTTCCATGTGATCTTTCTTTCCATGTCAATGTCGTTGTGCAAGAATTTACTTTGTGGGGCAGATGTTTCCATAAGCCCAGCTGAGTGACAGCATGAATGATTCAAGGAGGTAAAGACAGGAATACAGAAGAAGGTGTGTAAGGTGCACGTGGAGCTATGGCCTATCTGTGTGGTGGGGACAAAGAAAGCTTCTGTGGACTTAAGAAAAAAAATGTTTTTATTATCTGGAAGCATGCTCTACATAAGAGATCCACAAACTATGGCCCAGGGGCTGAATCAGGCCCACTGCCAGTATTTGTAAATAAGGTTTTATTGGAACAGCCAGGCCCATTTGTTCACATACTGTTTTGGCTGCTTTCATGCTACAGTGGCAAAGCTCGGTAGTTATGAGAGACTGTATGGTCCACACAACCTAAAAGATTACTGTCTAGCTTAAGAGATTACTGCAAGCTTTACAGAAAAAGCTTGCAGACCCATCTTCAATATGACAGAGGGTCACTACCATGAATACTTAGGCATTTTTTTCCCTGAGTTGTATCGTCAGAGGTATCATTATAATTGTATTTAAGGAATGTCCCTAAACGTTCTCCCACTCCCCCTAGAGTAGACGTGGCAGGAGGGCTTCTTGGGGTTACAAGGAGGGGGTGAAACCCCGAGCTCCCGGGGGACAAAATGGATCAGACCATATAAGGGTGGTGTAGGATGACACACTTGGAGGCAGAATCCGGACACCATCAAGGAGGGAAGCCAAAGAAGCAGGGCTGAGAGTGAGAAGCACATAAAGCCATAGGTGGAGGGAAAAACAATGAACATTAATCACAAGTCAGGATGTGGAGTGGGAAATGGCTGCAGCAAGCTGCCAGGACTAAGACCTTGAGGGAAAAAAATAAGGATGCTGGACGCCTTCTTTCAGTGGCCTGGTGGAAGGGTGACTCCATTGTCCCAATTTGGACTTTCTTAGCTTTAAAATTGAAGGTTCTGTCATCCAGGGACCTCCTCAACCCCAAGGAATCTGGACAGTTGTCTGCCCTAATCTGGGGCTGGGCAGAAAGCTGGGAAATCAACCTGAAAAGAAAACCCTCAAGTACGGTAGCTGGGCCTTTCCAGCACTTAGTCCCTCTGTCCTTAGGGGGCTTGTATAAGAAGCAGGGAGCCGCTGCAGTGCTACAGGGGCCACTGGAGCCACTGGAGAAGAACAGGGCATCTGTTTCCAGTGAGCAAGTGATTTCACTGTGACAACGTGCACCACGTGAACAGGAAGAGAATAACCTCAGAACAACCTGTGAACAAGTGTGAGATCATCCGTCCTACTGGACAGTTGTTGGCCTTTTCACCCCGAAGCCAGCTTGCATTTTTTCCAGAATAGCTGACTTGCATGATTTGATTACTGCCTGTCACTTTGAAATCTCTGCTTCAATTTTCCCAAACTCTCCAGCCACCCCAAATCTTGCTCAGGTTTTAAGTTTAATTCCTTCTCCTTAAATAAGGAACGCTGATCCAACTTTCTAGGCCCCGTGAGCGTAGCTGTGTTTTCACTCATCCATCTGTCAGAAAGTCAGCCCATTAACAAATATTTCTAGAGCTGCTACTATGTGCCAGGCACTGTGCTGAGCTTGGGGTGAAGGATTGAATCAGAAAGGTAGGGTCTCTGACCTCACGGAGAGGAAGGGGAAACCCAGAAACAGAGAAACAGGATAATTTCAGACTGTGATATGCTTTGGGAGAAACACATGCGGTAGCGTAACTGTGGGGTGGGGTGAAGATTCTGCCCTAGGTAGGCAGCCAGAGACAACCCTTCTGAGAAGGTGACCCGTCAGCTGAATGCCGCAAGCTGAGAAGGATTGCGTTGTCCTGTGAACTATAAGATCTGTAAGTTCAAAGACAGAGGTCAGAAGGAACTTGGCGTGTCCCCCAAAGTAGAAAGGACACTGGTGCAGCATAGTGGGCAAGTGGGGGATGGTTGGAGACAGGCAGAGACCAGCTGGCCTGTGGTCTTGTAGGACGGATGAGGAAGTATGGACTGTTCCCAAGGGCAGGCCAAAACTAGGGGAAGGATTTAAGCACCGGAATGTCCATGATCTGATTTAGGTTTTCAAAAGGACTTCCCTAGCCGTGCCATGGTGGATGGATTGGAGGGAGGTAAGAGTGAAAATGAGGAGATAGCTAAGAGATGGTGTTGGCTGGGATAAAATGGTACCATTGATGCTCAAGGGGAGAGAATGGCTTTGAGATGTAGTTTGGAATATAGCAACTCTGCCCCCCAGAAATGGTCACCTGACATCATCCCACTTGGTTGTTCAGGCGTTAATTTTTCATTTCCACCCACTTGAGGGAAACTCCAGTGAGCAGGGACCTCATCTTCTTTCATCGCCACGGCATCTCCAGCACCCAACACATGCCTCCCACAGAGAAGGCATGCATGGCATTCGGTCAGCTGTGTGTCAAGTGTGTCGCGAGTGAAAAGCCACAACAGAGCAGGATGGGTCTCGAAACAACAGAGGGAGAAGACATCGCTCCGCAAAAGGCATCTTTGCTTCTGGAGTTTGAGCATTTGGGGAGATAAACAGAGCAGCTCACAGCGTCTTTCCCAGCTCCTCCTAGAGTGCTTCCTTTGGGGAAGAGCCTGCACCGCCGGAAAGGATGCTTTTCTCAGATGCCCTTGCAGCCAGGGTTCTGCAGGCTTCTGCGCTCTCACAGACGTGGATTTGGTCCTGATGTAAGTCGGGAGGAGCAGTGGTCCAGGAAGCATCTGTTTTGCAGGTGCGATTAGGAGGCCAATTGGCGACAGGTGGGGCCAGCTTCCTGGGCTGTGACCAGTGCAGTCACACAGGGCCCACGTCTAGAGGGGCCCACACTTGGTTTAATGCTTTTTGTTTCTGTCTCGATTCTTAATTAACTCTGAATGAGGGGCCTGAATTTTCATTTGGCGCTGGGCCATATAAATTACATCGCCGGTCCTGCCAATGGTTCTGGGGTCAGCCTCTTCCATTCTGGAGGGAGCCAGGGCCATGTGTTCCCAGAGCTGCAGGTGTGGCAACAGCCTCCAGTGCTCTGGATGTTGCCTCAGGGGCCATGATCCAGGAGTCACAAGCTGGGATGGTGGCTCCCTGGTCCTCATCTTCCTGGTCATGACAGAGGGAGGCTGGGTCTGCTGGAGGGGGTTATTTCAGGAGCCATTTTTTGAGGCCCAGCCTAGACCCTGATCCCCTGGCTCTCCAACAATTTTTGTTTAAAATAGAGCGGATTCCATTATCTTCAACCATAGGAATCCCTCATTAAGGACACACCTGGAGGAAAAGCCTGGCTTCTGAAAGAGCTTTCTCAGTGTTTTACCATCAGACTTTGTACTGGAGAGATGTTAGAATTTAGCGGTCATGTTGAGATTCCCTGCTCTGGACGTGGTGTTTCTGAGGCAGAGAACCTGAGCTGCTGTTTGGCAGGGATGGACAAGGGCACATGAGTTACACCCTTTCATTGTGAAGATGCATTCTTTTCCTGACTGGTAGACTGTTGACTCCCACTGGTGGACCTAGAAGCATACCTGTCTACAGTCTCACTGGGATGCCACTGTGACAGGCAGAATGTGAACAAGCTTTCCGTCCAGGTGTTTCGGTGACCTGTGGCTGCCACAACAAGATACCACAAACTCGGTGCCTTAATACAAGAGGACTTTATTCTCTCACAGTTCTGGAGGCCAGAAGCCGCAGATCAAGGTGAGGCTGAATCAATTCCTTCTGCGGGCTCTGAGGGAGGATCTGTTCTATGCCTCGCTGCTAGCTTCCGGCGGTTGCTGGCAAGCCTTGGCATTCCTTGGCATTCTTCATTCTAACCTCTGCCTCCTGGGTCTGTACATGGCTTTCCCCTCTCTAATCTTTGTGTTCTCATGTCTTCTTATAAGGATACTAGTCATTGGATTCAGGTCCAACCCTAATCCACTATGACCTCATTGTCACTTAATAACCTCGGCAAAGACCCTATTTCCAAGCAAGGTCACATTCTGAGGTTCTGGGAGGATGTGTATTTTGTGGGGACACTATTCAACCCACCCCACCAAGGTACAGATTGCAGCCTATGGAACAAAGTAAGGCTATCTGGCCTACAGAGAAGTCAAACATCTTGGCTTCATGGCTACTTGTTCCCGGCCAGCTGAACCAAACGGCTACAGACACATGAGGTTAGAAGGACTTACAGGTAAGCATACTGGTGTGGAAGGAAGAGAAAGACACTGCAGTTTGTTTTACCTTCAGACACATCCTAACACTCATAGTATGTGTATAGGTACCTACCACTCTGTATACATAGTAATGCCTGGCTTTCTTCCAATGCATTTGTGGTCAGAAAATCTTAAAGTTACAGGGAAATGCCCATAATTGACCCCAAATAAACCCTCAAAACTACCAACCCCCTCATCTAAATTTTTTCCTCCGTGAATGCACCCCTCTGATTTTGTTCTGCCCAGGGGAAATCTCCATAGGACCATCAGCAAAGGACAAGTGTTTGTGCAGAGCAGAAAAATGTCAGACACAGTCACTGAAACTAATACCACTTCACTCATGTACAGTGTGATGACTTTTTGCATTTCCAAAACAAAAAACAATTTAAGCTATTTTAGATGCTTTTTTTTCTAGTTCAGTGGGATCTAATTCTTTAAAGTTGAAGAAGCAAGTATTTTCCCCCAAAATGAATACCTAAAATGACACTATAAAATATAGCTTTAGGATGGAGATTTTTTTTTTATGGGCATAGAAGAGATGATTGCATTACTGAACTAGACAAAAAGCCATTCCATCAGCGCTCCTTTACTGTTTTTCACTGTACAAATCTTTCCATGAAGAGAATTACATTTATCAGGCAGCACTGAGCCTATTCATTCCCTCCTATTCCACTAATTAAACTATAATACAATCACTTGGGTTACCCATAACCAATCTTTGGAAGATTAATATAGGATGCTATTCTTTTGTTCATATTTGGCCTCCGCAGGGTAATGAGACAGCAATAAAATTTATGCTCCCATAACATGTAAGAATTGTATTTTGCACCAAATAGCTAACATCAAAAATAATTACTGGTATAACAAACCACATAACACAATCATTCTTGGCATACATTAATGTGTCACTAAAATGTCAATACAATGCCCATCGTAGCTATTAAAAGTCTGAATATTTAAGTTAATAGAATGCATAAAGAAACAAGTATTAAAAGTATGTCATGTCTGAAGAACATAATTTGAAAATAGGTTTTGGTGAATAGCTGTCAAATTACCTGACTTTTAATATGCACTTTGAGGAAACTAAAACTTGCATTGTTCTAACCTATTTATCCCCTGATAATTTAAAATTCAAATTTACAATGCAGAAACATTACTGGAGTAATAGGCACTTAAAACCTGTGCCATTTTGCCATTTGGTAACATTTAACATTTATTAATGAATTATTTCCCACAACACTTTTCAACAAAGGTTTATAATGTATTTGCTTTAGGTGGAGCCACAGGAAGACAGGAAAAAAGCTATTGGTCAGGACTTTGCATATATATGCCCCAATCTACATGTATTTTTCTTCTCCAGCCGCATAATTACATACTTTCATTTCACTGTTAAAGGGATGCCAACCTGAAATTTGTACGTTTTTATTGCCCAATCATGACAATCACTAATAGTGAATACAAACTCTTTTGGAAAATGAATCTTCATGTTTTTATGCTTTTTTAAAAATCTTTTGCTCCCTGAGGCCCATGAATAAAATCACAGATCATCCTACTTTACATATGTAGAGAGGAGAGCTCTGAACATCTGTGCTGATATGTCCCTTTTTTTACAATGGATACAAACATACAACTAGTCCATCTTCATATGAAGACAGAGATTAATTGATTTACCAATATTGAGAAGGAAAATTATGAACTACAATTCTCTTGTACAAACTCAACTCTGTAAGACTGTCTCAAAGTCCAGTTTTCAACCACAGTTATACCAGAGCCATTCTGCACTTGACGGGTATGTAAAAAAATGATGAATGAAAAAAAGAACATATGAATTGTCAGCTGCAATCAAATGGAATTTTTATTTCAATAACCCCCAATTCCAAACTGTTCTCAAACCAAATCCTCTATTGCTCTAAACCCTCTATCATAGCTTCATCTTTTATCATTTTCTTTTTATTCTTTTTATATTTATTTCTGGATCCAGCATTGCACTCATCCTTTAACTGTTAAGCTTTCTTTCTCTCCTTGTCAACATTCTTCACTTCCCCCTGAATGTCCATCTGGATTTCTGTTCATTTCAGATCCCCTTCAGCTTACTTTCCACTCCATCACCCAATTTCCATCTATTCGCCTTTTGGCTGGTTTTCTCTGGCACACAGAGAATTATTGACAGAAAGTGGGAAGCATCCAGAGACCATAAAGCTGTGGATCAATGTAAATACTGCCCAGTAATATAGCCAGTGAACTCTACTCTCAGTGTTAAAACTCCCAGTGTTTTTTAACTCCCAGTGTTAAAAAAAAAAAAAAAGACCACAATTCAACTGAAAAGTTAATGAACTCAACTAGCTACATAAAGCAAGGTAATTATCACAATGAAAAATTAAAAAGGCCACTGGGAAGGTAGACAGAAGAGTTAGTATGTTTCTTTCCATTTGTGACATTAAATAAATTAAACATCCATAGTGGCATTTTGTTTGTTTTTTTTTTGTTTTATTCACAGTGTTGATCCCATTTCTCTGATCTTTAAGGAAAAGAGTGATAAATAAAGTAAAATGCAAGCTATAGCCAGTTTGGGGAGCTCTTTGCTTTTTCAACCCCCTCCCCCCGCCCCCATCATCATTATTAGATGTTACCAAGATTTCTATCTACATTTTAATCCAGGGGACATATTTAGATCTTGGCAAGTCTGAGTTGACTTATCCAGGAAAATTCAGTGACATGGCAATAACTGCTTTTTAAAAAAAATAAATTTATTTTTTAAATTTATTTACTTCTGGCTGCATTGGGTCTTTGTTGCTGCGCACAGGCTTTCTCTAGTTGCGGCGAGCGGGGGCTACTCTTCGCTGTGGTGCACGGGCTTCTCACTGCGGTGGCTTCTCTTGTTGCAGAGCACGGGCTCTAGGCACACGGGCTTCAGTAGTTGTGGCTCATGGGCTCAGTAGTTGTGACTCACAGGCTCTAGAGCTCAGGCTTCAGTAGTTGTGGCACGTAGGCTTCAGTAGTTGTGGCTCGCAGGCTCTAGAGCGCAGGCTCAGTAGTTGTGGCGCACACGCTTCGTTGCTCTGCAGCAATGTGGGATCTTCCCAGACCAGGGCTCGAACCCGTGTCCCCTGAATTGGCAGGCGAATTCTTAACCACTGCGCCACCAGGGAAGCCTACAGTAGCTGCTTTTTGGAAGTTCAGGTATATTATGTCTATTGCATTCTCCTTATCCATTAATTTTATCATTCCATGAAAAAGCAATCGAGTTAGTAAAAAACATGATTTCTAACTCCAGGTTTTTCTAACCTTTAGTTGGCTTAAAGGTTTCTTTTCTCTTAATATTTGTTCAACTGTTTCACAACAGATTTAAGCTAGGCTTTCAGGGTAGTAAATTCTAAGATGTATTTTGCTAACATCTTTTAAAACTTAAAGTGCCACATTTTTTCGACTCCCTCTAGCTCTTATTTATTATCCAGCCTATGATGTCTTTTTAAGCTCAAGAGCCCTTCAGTCATTGAATTCTAGTTAATAACACGATTATCAGGTGGCTTTATCTGATTTTTGCCACCTAAATAATTTTGGCTCTGAGGTAATCCTAGCATTTCTGTCCCTGCCTCAATCAAGGTTAGTATTTTTCTGAAGATGTGTGGTTTCCTTCTGTTATAAACAATCCCTATGGTTACACAGTTGCTCACAACTAGTGGATAAAGTAAAATAGTCTGCCTTAGGGTAAGAGGTCAAATGTGACATCTGGAGGCTTCCAGAACCTTCCTGGCTGCTAATTCCCACAGCATCTTTCTCTACCCCCTCTTCCCTGCCTTGACGTAAGATGCCTGCTGGGTGCTCTGAACCCTCTCCTAGGTGCACCCCCCAGACCTGCTTCTGTGTGAGCAACTCCACTGAGTCACCAACCATGTCGCAGAGTAATGTGATCAAACCATGAATTCCTCATTTATTTTTTTTCTCTTCCACTTTATCAGTTCCACAACTAACAGGAAGTAACGTATCAACGATATCACAGCCAGCGCCTTGCCAGAACTATTCTGCCCCTTTGCAACACTAAGCAATATTCTTCATCCCTTCTGTGAGTGCAAGGGCCTTTTATCAGGAGAAAAATTCTGATTGCTAGGAGATTTGGTGTACCAAGACATTCCAAGATATACCATATATATTTATATGGGTTATGAAATAGCTGATGGGGACTTTGCAAGAGGATTTGGTTCTATCCTTTGCATTTAGGCAGAAAAATATGTGAACTGAGCAGAGCAGATTGTGATGTATTCTGTTGTTCATCTGGCATAGACTCTTGATAACAGAAAGGCAGACAAGCTGAGATATTCAATGAGAACCTTTTTCCTGGCTTATCATTCAGCTAAAGGTAAGTGAGTTTCCCCACCCCCATGACTGAAGCGTAAACACACAGGGGTTTTATTCTGTCATATAAAAGAAGTCAGCTCATAGGCATTTCAGGGCTTGAATGGGAGAGACACATACTCAGGGACCCAGTTCTCTTTTATCTTTATAACCTAGTATCCAAGAGCTGGCTTTCAGAGTCAAGTCACCTCCTGGAACAAAATGGCTGCTGGAGTGCCATCTGCTAAATCTACATTCTAGGAAGGAGAAAGGGAGGAAGATGTTTGTGCACCCTCTTTTAATTAATTAATTAATTTTTACTTTTTAATTTATTGAATTATAGTTGACCTACAACATTACATTAGTTTCAGGTGTTCAACATAGTAAATCAACATTTTTTATAGATTACACACCATACAAAGTTATTGTAAAATATTGACTATATTCCCTGTGCTGTACACTGTATCCCTGTGACTTATGTATTTTATAACTGGTGGTTTGTACAAAACAATTTCCTTCAGCTATTTTGCCCCTCCCCCATTGCTCTTCCTTTTGGTAACCACTAGTTTGTTCTCTATATCTGTGAGTCTGTTTCTGTCTTTGTTATATTTATTATATATTTTTTTTTGCTTTTTCGATTCCACATGTAAGTGAAAACATACAGTATTTGTCCTCCTTTGTCTGACTTATTTCCATGTTGTCACAAATTCTTGCCCCCTCTTTTTGAAGATGTTTTTCCTGAAGTCCTGTATAACAGACCACTTCAGTCTCATTGGTTGGACTATAGTCACATCCAGCAATTCCACTTCAGGGTATTTTTCCAAAGAAAACAAAAACACTAATTTGAAAATGTATATGCGGGCTTCCCTGATGGAGCAGTGGTTAAGAATCCGCCTGCCGGGCTTCCCCGGTGGCGCAGTGGTTGGGAGTCCGCCTGCCGATGCGGGGGACGCGGGTTCGTGCCCCGGTCCGGGAAGATCCCACATGCCGCAGAGAAGTTGGGCCCGTGAGCCATGGCCGCTGGGCCCGTGAGCCATGGCCGCTGGGCCTGCGCATCCAGAGCCTGTGCTCCGCCGACGGGAGAGGCCACAACAGTGAGAGGCCCGCTTACCGCAAAAAAAACAAACAAACAAACAAAGAATCCGCCTGCCAATGTAGGGGACATGTGTTCGAGCCCTGGCTGGGGAAGATCCAACTTGCCGCAGAGCAACTAAGCCTGTGCGCCACAACTACTGAGCTTGCGCTCTAGAGCCCAAGAGCCACAACTACTGAGCCCACGTGCCACAACTACTGAAGCCCATGTGTCTAGAGCCTGTGCTCGCAACAAGGGAAGCCACCGCAACGAGAAGCCCACGCACCGCAACAAAGAGTAGCCCCCGCTCGCCGCAACTAGAGAAAACCTGTGTGCAGCAACAAGACCCAACACAGCCATAAATAAATAAATAAATAAATAAATAAATAATTTTTTTTAAAAAGAAAATATATATGCATCCCTATGTTCATTGCAGCATTATTTGCAATAACCAAAATATGGAAACTCATTGATAGATGAATGGATAAAGAAGATGTGATATATATATATGTATAAAATTATATATATATATATATATATATATATATATATATATATATATATATATATATATAAATAAAATGGAACATTACTCAGCCATAAAAAGAATGAGCTCTTGCCTTACAGCATGGACGGACCTGGGGGGTATTATGCTAAGTGAAATAAGTCAGACAGAAAAAGACAAACATCGTAAGATTTCATTTATATGTTGAATCTAAAAAACAAATGCACAAACAAAACTAAAGAGAAACAGAATCGTAGATACAGAGGACAAACAGCTGGTTGCCAGAGGAGAGGTTTGGGGGGTGGTGAGTGAAATAGATGAGGGAAATTAAGAGGTACAACCTTCCAGTCACAAAATAAATGAGTCATGGCGATAAAATGTACAGCGCGGGGAATACAGTCAATAATAGTATAATATCTTTGTACGGTAACAGATGTTAACTAGACTTATCATGGTGAACCTTTTGAAATGTATAGAAATATCGAATCACTATGTTGTGCACCAGGAACTAACATAGTGTTGTAGGTCAATTATACATCAAAAAACACACCCATAGAAAAAGAGATCAGATCTGTGGTTACCAGAGGCGGGTTGAGGGGGAATTGGATGAAGGTGGTCAAAAGGCACAAACTTCCAGTTATAAGATAAACAAGTATTAGGGCTGTAATGTATAATGTGATTAATATAATTTACACCGCTGTATGTGATAAATAAAAGTCGTTAAGAGAGGAAATCCTAAGAGTTCTCATCACAAGGAAAAAATGTGTTTTCTTTTTCTTTTCTTTTGTATTGATATGAGATGCTGGATGTTCACTAAACGTATTGTGACCATCATCTCATGATGTACGTAAATCAAATCATTATGTTGTACGCCTTAAACTTATACAGTGCTGTATGTCAATTATATCTCCAATAAAACTGGAAGGGAAAAAGGCACAGTATGACTGATTTGCAAGTGAAAAATACTAGGCTAAACACTATGCAACTGTCATTTTTATAGGCAAAATGACCTAACGGTGGCACTTTCATACGGCTCAATCTACTATTTACACTGGGATATTTGGATCACTGAATTGTTTCAGAAAATCTTGATGACTCTAGCTCTTCAATTTAACTGAAAAGCAGCTCCCAGGCATAGGAATACTATTATGTAACCAAAACATGAATCAATGAAAACTGCAAATGTTTTCAAATCACATTCAAATCCTGGATTTAAGCATCCTCCAGTGTAGCCATCTCCATAAGAATCGATGCCCTGGGCGGCTGCCATTAACTATTACTTAAATACTTAAAACTAGTTTTAATGAAACTTTTTTTTTAACAGCATTTAAACTTGTGAGGGGATTTTATGAATAATCTATAAACATATTACAAAGCTCCATTAACACCCATTTGAGAAAAAAACCATGGAACTCGTGCCAATCCTGTGTGCCCTCTGCTAGCATCTCCTCCTGAGATGTCCTATCAGCTGGGCTCATGCAGGAGTGTCTGCTATTAACACAGGTTGCCGCTTTCTCCAAGCTGTGACTATATTTTGACCTTGACTGTTATTGTGATTTGAGTGAGCAAATGGCAGTTTGTTGTTTTAGTTCTTTTGGACAATAGTAACATGTGGAACATTTTTTTTTTTTAAGAAAAAGAAAAAAATCATAAAACCTTAAAAAATGCTTGTTAGCAGAGCTAAAATTTCCAGCAAAATGGCCAGGAAGTTCCTATTACTGAACACCCCCTCTAGGTCCCCTGGATATATTCTTTGCATGTGTTTTCTTAGAGCAGTTAATAACAGGCTTGCAAAGCTAATTTTTTTTTCCTAGCCCATTTTACAAGAAACATGTCAACAAACAATTTCCCTAAAACTGATACTAAAAGGAAGAAAATGGAGAAGCAAACTAACTGGGATAATTTAGATTATTTATAATACAAATTGCACTCTACTAGAAATATATCCTCTAATGTAAAAATTGACATCCTTTTAAAACTGTTTGGAAAGAGAAGAGTTAATAATATTTCTTGCCTTTAAGGCAACTCTCTAAACTGGGCCAGGACACAAACTAAATGACAGTCTTGCTAAAAGCAATATTCACTTTATGTATTAAGTGCTAGCCTTATATAAGAGTGAAAATGCATCCTAGTTACGGTAAAAGCTGAGGATCGGTAGATAGACTTGAGAAAGTGTATGTTATAATCTGGCAACTTTTAGTTATGTTTATTTTGTTGTCATTCTTTTTTTGATAATTTTGGGGCCCAAAGTATGGAATCTACAGTATTTGGGGGAGGATAAATCTCTCCAAATTACTACTGCTGCTTCCCTGACTCAGTACCAGGAGTTACAGAGAGTTCTCTCTGGGGACCTTTAGAACGTACACCCACAAGGCTGTCATCTGCAGAGACACCTTTTCTTCTCTGTCCCTGAAACAGACGTGCACCCTGGTGTCCTCAGAAGTTACTGGCCAAGTACAGTAACAACTTGGGCTCATTACCAACATAACTCTCCTAACAGCAGTCTCATACCCTTGTTTCCTGGTGGAGTGATGAAAAAACCCTCAAAGATCTGAAGACCACCGCAATAAGACCCACAGATCTTGCAGGGTGATTGCTAAGAGTGAGGACCAGAGAGAAAAGGAGGCCAAATAAAGAAATGGATTGTCCTAATGACGCATTAATAGCTACCATCACCCTCCTACCAGGTAGGATATCATTGGCCAGCAAACAAAACACAAGTAAATAAAATTAAGTCTTCCTTTTCAGGAAGGTGAAAGCTTGGCTGTGTTGCAGGTGGGAATAACCTCCCCAGTGGCAGAACTAGGAAACTTGACCTCTGCAGTGGATAATATCGATAAAAGCCTTCCTCGTATGAGCTGGGAAATGATTTGCTGACACAAGAGTAGGATTCATGAGCGGGATCAGAGAGGGAGCCTTGAAGCTTTTCTTGCTGTTGTTTTTTCAACCATGGGTGGACTCAAGTGGGTGTAGTCTGGTCTTGAACCCCTGCCAAGACGGACACTGGCAAATTCAACCAGAAGTGTTTTCTCTCTCTCTGTCTCACGGCCACACACACACACACACACACACACACACACACACACATTCTCTCTCTCTCACTCAGACAGATGAGAACTACAAACTGCTCTCATTAGACAGCCAAATAGTCTGGAGTCTGAACAAAGAACGACACTATGGAGCCCAAGTTAAACCCACTTCCCATCTCCCCACAGAGCTCAGAGAATTTCCCCTGGTTCCAGAGCTGCCAGAGAGTGACTGGCATGGATCTTGCTCCACTAGAGTGTCTGAGCCCTTAACTTGGGCCTCTGGTCTCTGAGGACATAGCTGGGCAAAACCCTCCCAGGCCAGAAGCCACCCCTGCAGAGCTCAGCTGAGCAGTCCTGGCTCCCTCCTACTGGGTTTTTGCAAACCTCAGTTCCATATTCAGACGTCTCCTTTCTCTAGGCTGTGTAGCCTAAAACCACTCTCTATCCTCTCCCCTCACTCTAAGTTAGGCAAAAGAGTTCCATCCCGTCCGCACTTGGGCGAGTTCTCAGCCCCTACACTGAGACAGGTCTCTGCAACCTCTCCTCCGGTCCCACCCTGCCCAGGGCCCCCTCAGCTTCGCTGTCTCCATAGAATCCACGTGTCTTAGGGATGGCTACTCCTCTTCCTTTCCCTCAGAAAGCCAGAGTTTACCAGGTCCACACCCACACCCTCACAGGTCACTGCGTTATTGTCTGGAGCTATCCGGCCTTTCCTCTGCGTCACCCTATGCCAAAGGCCGCTGGCAGCTTGTGGGAAGGCAAGCGGAAGGGAGGGGAGGACGCCCTGGGCTATGGAGACCGCGGCTTCCAGTTCCAGGTAGTTTCCCTGGAAGAGAATGCAGGTACCTCCCACGCTGCTGTGGCCCTGGCCTCACACAATCCCCGCCCCCCAGGCCCAAGAGAAGGGGACCACTTGCGGAGAAAATGATCTGCATAAACAACAATTTCACTCCAGCTTTCCCTGCAGATGGTCCTGATTTGGAAAAGGCATGCAGACAGTCTTTGAAATCTGACTTCTATTTTTTAGGCCACTTGGAATTCTTCTTTGTAAGCCTCACCGTCCCCAGGACAATTTACTAACCTGACATCCCTAGCTTCCTCTGAAACCTAGTTCTCTTTTCTTAATGTCTTATTATTTTTAAAAAATCACCAGATCCTAATTTCTGATTCTCTGTTTTCCCTTCTCACTTCCAAATACAATGAGTCATCAAATCCTATAATGTCTTTTTTCCTCTCCATTTGTACTGTCACCATTCTAACCCAGAATCTCATTACCCCATACTCTATCATATGGTCATCTCTGTGTTTTAGGTTTCCCCAACAGCCCCTGCCCATGACTACCAAATTAATACCATTTGACACATTCTCCTCTTTTCTTCGCACGCACCGATGCATTCAGTGGCGCGCCATCACCTGTATGCAATGCACTGTGCTGTGCATTACTAAACTCATTTATTTCCTTCCAACAGATATTTGTTCCGTACCTGCAGTGTCTTCTACATCATCCTTGGCTCTAGGGAAATGAATAGGAAGACCCATTTCTCTCTTGCCTTCTAGAGAAGGGGGTTGATATTTAAGATAAATGCTCAGAAAGAGAAACTGTGAAAGCACAGAACGAGGGAAGCAAAGCTGGTCTCTTGGGTCGTGGAAAGCCGCCCTAGAACGACATTTAAGCTGAAGCCTGAAGGGGGAATGATGATTAATTAGTGAGGCGCAGGCGAAGGGGACCGTGTACGCAAAGGGCCTGATGGGGTGAAGAGTCTGATGCATCTGTGGGAAGCGGGGAGGGGGCAGAGAGATGTGGGGAAGCACCGTGGGGAAGAAAGGCCAAAGGTCACCAGGGGGCAGACCACGCAGCTCCTGGGAGGATGCGCTGAGGAATCTGGGCTTTATTATAAAAGCAATGGGAAACCACAGACAGGTTTGAAGCAGAGAAATGGAACCATTTATTGTGTTTTAAAAAGATCACTCCAGCTACACAGTGGAGAAGGTTTGAAGAAGACGCTGCTGGGTGACCAAATGGGGGGGTGGGGTGGGACTGGAGGCAACAGATGGGGTGGGTTGGACCAGGGTGGTACCATGGTCGTCAGTGGAAACAGAGAAAACATGTGGATTCGAGAGAGAATGAGATGCCGGGATCAGCAGTGAGGAGAAGGAAGAGATGGGGAGGGAAGTTAAGCAGGAAGTCCAAGTTCTTAGTCTTTAATGAGTTGGGGGCCCGGGAGAAGAAGCAGGTATGAGTGTGGGGGAGCCTTAGGTGCAAAGCTGAGCTTGGGACAGTTTAGTCCAGAGTGGATACTTCTAGCAGGCAGTAGCATACATCGGTCTGGAGCTCAGAAGAGAGGTCCCAGTGTGAAACAGAAATTGGAAATTCATGGGTGTATTTGGTGATTGAGACCATGGGGATGGATGAAGTTGTTTAGGGAGACCTTGTACAGTGAGAAGAGAGTAGCCTAGGCCTGAGGCTCAAGAAACGGCCACGTGGGAAGGCTGAGGAGAGAAGAAAGAGCTTGCAAAGGAGGCTCAGAAAGAGAAGCCGATTACGCAGGGGGAAAGTAAGAGGGTGCAATGCCCAGAAAGCTAAGGACAGAAAGTCTGTCGAGGTGTTGGATGCAACATGGGGCCACGGGGGTCCTTAGTGTTATTTTGTTTTTTCATTTGTTAGTTTGAATTCCATTTGGGTTGGTCCCCTATATCTTAGTTGATATTTAAAAAAATTAATATACAGTAAAATTTACTCTGTGCTATAGAGTTCTCTGGGTTTTGACAGACGCAAAGAATCATGTATCCACCACCACAGTCATGAGACAGAACAGTTCCTTTGCCCCAAGATTTCCTCATGCTGTCCCTTTGTAGTTCAACCTTTCTTCCCACTCCTGGAAACCACCGATTTATTTTCCACTCCTAGAGTTTTGTCTTTTCCAAAATGTTGCATGGAATCATATATATGTAGCCTTTGGGACCTGGCCTCTTTCACGTAGCAACATATATTTAAGAATCATTCATGTTATTACATGAATCAGTAGCTCATTCCTTTTCATTGCTGAGTAGTATTCCATCTTGCAGATACACATACCACAAATTATCCATCCATTCACAGGTTGAAGGATACGTTGGCAATTTTCACTTATTGTTGATTACAAATAGAGCTGTTGTAAACATTCACATGCAGGTTTTGCCTGAACATAAGTTTTTATTGCCCTTGGGCATGTGATTGCTGAGTTATATGGTAAAGCTGCTATGTTTAGCTTGATGATCACGAGTATTGTAAAGACTTCACAGTTTTGCGGAGGTGGTAAGGTCACAACAGGATTGGAGAGGGTTAAGACGTAGGAGAGGAGGGAGGAGGGGGATACAGTAAGTGAAAGCAAGGCTCTGGAGAATTCTAACTGACAGGGAGATGCTGAACAGGGCTGTGGTTGGAGGTTATGGGAGGGAGGGTTTGAAAGATAAAACCCAAAGATAAAAAAGACTTCCGTGTGTTTAATGATGGTGAAAAGGAGAAAGCAGACAGGGAGAGTCTGAAGATGAGGGAAAGAGAAGAGCGTGGGGGAGAAGGGCAGAGTAAGATTGCTGAGAGGCTGGGAGGGACTGGTTTTTGATTTGAAGGAGGTACCCACTCGGTCTTACTGAGAGAGCAGAAAAGCCACGAGCCTTTCAAAGTCCTACTCTGACCTTAAAGTGACCTCACAGGGGACAGTAGAGGACGAGGTCAGACCTTTCAAATGACCCAACCACATAAACCCTTGACCCCAACCGGACTGTCTCATGATTACATCATTCTCCCTCTCTTCTCTAAGAGCCGATCACCATCTCTGGAGGAGGAAGTCTGTCACATTTGCTTGTCCAGCAGTGATGAAGCAGGTGCCAGGAAAAGAAGAAAAGCTACAGATTCATCCCCAGAGGTATGTTTTCGCCTCGTTTTCTATAAAAAGACTCTTCTGATATTGAAAATTTGATCTCAAGGTCACAAATAACCACGAAGTCACCAAACAGTCCCCAGGTCACAGGACCTGGGTATGTACAGGACTTGGGGGCAGGTGACATGATCATGGAAATTCCCCTAACCTTGTACAGTCTGGCATCTTAGCCAGGCTTCTTGATAAAATAAACATGTTTCCTTGTTAGAGACCCTGACATTGACCCCTGATCATTCGAAGTGGTGGTGACTTTTCCTCTGACTCATTAATGAGTAAAGCAGGCTATATTTTTTCCTCATCTATTTCTACCCTTAAAAAGAAAATAGGGCTTCCCTCGTGGCGCAGTGGTTGGGAGTCTGCCTGCCAATGTGGGGAACACGGGTTCGTGCCCCGGTCCGGGAGGATCCCACGTGCTGTGGAGCGGCTGGGCCCGTGAGCCATGGCCGCTGGACCGGCATGTCCGGAGCCTGTGCTCCACAATGGGAGAGGCCACGGCAGTGAGAGGCTCGTGTACTGCAAAAAAAAAAAAAAAAAGAAAAAGAAAAAAAAAAGAAAATAGTGTAACAAGAATGACCCATTCAGAAAAAGAGCATTCTATCACCCAGAATGATGATGATGCACGTTGTTGGGTAGATGGTGGATGAAGTGATGGACTTAAGACCCTCAGGGGATATTTGAATGACTCCAGCCAATCACTCAGACTCCATAAAGCCTCACCGTGGTACGGAGCAGAGCACTTTGTGAGCCAGGACTGATAAGTAACACAGGGAGTTGTTGGATAGCCGGTTTAATGCCTTCAAAACTCATAGGAACCAATACACGTTTTGTGGAATAGTTCTGTACAAAAGAACTTGCTGCAGTAATCTCATTTTAATGTACCTGAAAAAACGAGGGGTTTAACATCAGGAAACATAACCTCTTAGTTTTGGAAAAGGCTTGAAGACAGTCGTAAGTCTAATATAACCAGGGAAGAATTGTGCAGATGGCAAGTTGGGCTGTGAATCCCGAAATAATCTACACAGGTGACTAGTGCTTTAATGACTTTTGGTTATTGTTTTGATTTTCTCAGCCACACTGTTATATACTGCAAGCCTGCCATACTATAAATACATTTGTGTATACCTTTGAGAAATTCCTTCCAAAATACTTAGCACCATTAACGCAGGGCTGAGAATGTTAGGAAGTAGCTCTGTGATTATGAAGTTGCTGCTTGATTTTGAATCACTCCAGAATTTCCAGAGCAGCCACTCTATGCTGGGGGCTGGGGATCTGGTGTGGGTTACAGAGAGAGACCCTCCCCTCAAAATGCTCACAGTCCCTCTTACTACTTCTCCACCACTCCCCCACCCCTGTCACAAACGCCCTTGGAAAGCAGAGACTAGAATCCAATGTGATTTGTGTCATTGTGGAGCACAGGAAAGGGAAGCTTAGCTCTGTTTGGAAAGTCTAGAGAAGACGTGTTTAAGAAAGTGTCTACAGTGACTGAATCTCAGTGAGTGATCGAGGTGTTCCCAGTGGAGAAGGCAGAGAGCAAGGCAGAGTGGCCAAGAGGCGTTAGAGCACAGAGACTTTTCCACATATGAGCGATATCGTATGGTATTTGTCTTTCTCTATTTGACTTCCTTCACTTAGTATGATAACCTCTAGGTCCATCCATGTTGCTGCAAATGGCATTATTTCATTCTTTTTTATGTCTGAGTCATATTCCATTGTATGTAAGTACCACATCTTCTTTATCCATTCATCTGTCGATGGACATTTAGGTTGTTTCCATGTCTTGGCTATTGTGCTGCTGCTATGTGCTGCTATGTTCATAATGCTGCTATGAACACAGGGGTGCATGTATCTTTTTGAAGTATCTAAAATATGACACGAATGAACCTATCTATGAAACAGAAACAGAAACATGGACATAGAGAACAGACTGGTGGTTGCCATGGGGGAGGGGGTTGGGGGAGGGGGGAGTGGCAGGTTGGGGTGAGCAGATGTAAGCTATTATATACAGAATGGATAAAGAACAAGGTCCTACTCTATAGCACAGAGAACTATATTCAATATCCTATGATAAACCATAATGGAAAAGAATATTAAAAAATGTATATATATATATATGTATATATGTATAACTGAATCACTTTGCTGTACAGCAGTAATTAACACAACACTGTAAATCAACTATACTTCAATTTAAATAATTTAAAAAAAAAGAATACAGAGACTTGGAGAACGTGAGTTTGGAAAGGACTCCTTGAGCCTGGCTGAAGCAAAGCCATAAACCTGTTCTCCAGGGAAAAGCCATTCTCATCCTAATCCTTGAAGTTTGTCCTATGCCAACACAGTTTTAGGGCCACTGGGAGATGTGGAAGGGGAATGGACCCGGGAGCCCAGAGCAGGGACACCTGGGCTCCCTCGTCCATAGTGGACAGTCCACTCACATGGTTTGGGGAACCAGCAGATGCCCTGCTCCGTCACATCCCATCCGGGAAGCCCCGGGTAACCTGATGCAGCTTGGCCTGGGGTACAGAGGGAATGACTCACAATGTGCTCTTTCTAACTCCAGTGCATACCCCTATTAACCCCTCCTACTCTTAAATGTGTAAATGTGAAGCATGCTGAGATCTGTCACCATGAGCGAGAAGACTCTGCTGTGATGGAACACGGCTGTAATATGCTCTCCTTCGTGGCTGTTGCAGACTGAACGTTCGGGTCGCCCCCAAATTCAAATGTTGAAACACTAATCCTGAATGTGATGACTGTAGGAGGTTGGGGCCTTTGAGAGGTTATTAGGTCATGAGGGTGGAGCCCCCATGAATGGGATTAGTGCCCTTATAAAAGGGACCCCAGAGAGGTCTCTTGACCCTTCTCCATGTGAGGACGGAGTGAGAAGATGGCCATCTGTGAACCAGAAAGCAGGCTCTCATGAGAACCTGACCATGCTGCACTCTGATTTTGAACTTCCACCCTTCACGGCTATGATAAATAAATTTCTGTTGTTTATAAGCCACCCAATACATGGTACTTTCTTATAGCAGCCTGAACTAAGCCTAGATTGTACAAATGGACTTTGCAGATGGCACTAAATAGATGGTCAGAATTAGGATTCTATCTCTGCAGAATGGAATAACGTGAAACCAACTAAGGGGTATAAGGGTTAAATCTATGGCCTTTTGCCATTCATTCATTCATTCATTTATTCACTAATTCATTTATTCAAACATTTATTATGTTTGCCAAGCACTGCATGAGCAGAGAATATCTGGGCTAAAAGATAACTAACTTAACTAAAGATATCACAATAATAAAACTTCATATATTTGGACCCCTTTAGTTAACAATTTGAGACTCATTTGGAAAGTATGTAAAATTTAACACTGAAATAAATACTTACTAAGCCAAAGAGTAACATAAATATAGTCATAGAAGAATGCGCAAATTATGTAGGACCGGAATTTTCAAGGACCCCCACTTCAGAGGTACTTTTAGAAGCACACAAAGAAAACACATTAAAAACAGACCACTCTTAAAAATTTGTCTCAGTGTTTGTTAAAGAACTGTCATTAGGCCAGATTTAACCTGATCCTAGTTACTATCAATCTGTCAAAGTAATAAAACTACATTTCTTAAAGCTTTTCTAGGATTCATACTTCCAAATAAATCAGACCGTTTTTTCTGCCGCCCTTAGTCATGGTTGGTATTAAAACTTTTCCTGCAGAGTGGCTTTCAGTTAAGGATTAATAGATTTGCTGAGTTTGGAGACCACAGATATCATGCATGAATCTCCAGATTAGATGAGTGCCCCTATCCAGGGCCTTAGAGGACAGTGGGGTGACCTAGGTCCATGTCATGGAAGCACTGTAACAACCCCCCTGCACCAGCTGGAAACCTCCATGTCTTTTAGGCAATTAGTCCCCGATGAACGGATGAAGGAAATACAGGCATGAGGTAGTTGAACTGCTGGGTCGAGGTCACCCCATGAGGGACTCATGGGAAACTGGGAGCACGGACTGGGCTGTATCTGTTTCAATGTCTGTGACTGTTTTCCTCCCATTCCTGGTGATAAGAAACTTCTATTTTTATTACTAATTTTGATGTTCTTGAGCTTGAGATGGCATTTCTCAGTCATTCCCTCTCTTCCCTTCATTAATATTTGGCGTATCTATTATATAAAAACACACATTCCCCATTAAACAGCAAAGTTATGGCATTTATGGAAGATTAGCCAGAAAATATGAAACTAAAGCTTTATTCCAAGTTCACTTAAACTGCATCCTTGATAAAATTCAGGATTCTTACAAGAACCAAAAAAAAAAAAATTAATCTGGACATACTCCTTATTTAAAATCTTGTACACATGGAAATTTCCAAAGGGGAAATAAGAAATAATTAGGGAAACAATTATTCACGTGTCTTTGTTGACATTAAAATATTCTGGCTAATGTCAATCTGATAACGAAAGAGTATCTGTACTCTCCAAAAATGAGGGAGGCTATACTGGTTTGAAATACTTTCAGAAGCAAAAGGAATGCCTAATTTGCTCAACTGCCAAAAGCCTCTGGAAAAAAGCCTCCTTTGTCAAGGCTCTTTTTTGGAGTTACTTCCACCCTGTTTTCAGTATTCTCCTCCTTTTAAAGCCTCACTCTATTAACAACCAGCACCAGACCACCACATCACATAGAATCTCACCTGCCCAGTGCTAGGGGTGTGTGTGTGAGTATGTGTGTGTGTATGTGCGTGACAGAGAGAGAGAGAGAGAGAGAGAGTGTGTGTGTGTGTGTGTGTGTGTGTGTGTGTAGGGGGCAGTGAGGGCAGCCAGGGGGCTTGCCTTCAAGTGACATAACGAATACACTTAAAAACTGAGATTATATGGCTGTGTATTTATTTGTGGGGTGGGGAGACTGATGGAGATAACTGGTCAAAGGTGCTAAAGACTTTGCAGGCTACTCCTTGGCACCTCTAGGAACCACTGTTTTCTCTGATTCAATCCAGAATTTCACAGGTGTGAGTTAAGGCAAAGGCAAAGGAAGCAGCAGGGCAAATGAGAGCACCCGCAATAGGGTGAGATGTTGGTGGCAAAGGACCGGAAGTCATACCCTTTTCCCAAAAGGATTTCTGACTTACACTGAGGACCAGAAGCCAAGCCAACAGAGATGATCTTGTTGTCTGGGTGTCATGTCTCCTAAATGATTCTGAATTTATTCCTTCCCTGTGGTCAGGCTGCCCGATATGCACTGAGCAAAATAACAAGCTGATTGGCAAGGCAATCTAATATTTCAGTGACCCATTTTTTTTTCTCAAATGTTTGTAGCTCTTGATATTCCACAGTTTAGGAACCACTGAACTATATATCATTACCTACATTTTGCTTAAAAGTAAACTCTGCCATTTATATCCTTGCAATATGCTTTGTCAGAGGAGATAGTAAAAACAACTCCACCCATTTTGGTAAGAGGTTTGTCAGTAGGAATCTGAATCAGATGCAGCGGACAAGCTGGGGAGACTCTACAGGTTCATGTCTCTTAATCACTTCTTGTGCCTTATCTAAGCCGACCTCTCTGCAGCATCCAACACTTGCAGGTACTTCCTCCCTCTTGAAATGGTCCCCCAGTTGGTCTGACAGCAAAACAGCAGCTTGGTTTTCCTCCTGCTCTCTGAGTGACTTTTCTTGGGTTCCTATGTGTAGTCCATTTCCACATTTGCCTGTCTCTGAAAGGATGACATTCTTTATTTTTCTGTTCTAGGTCCTCTTCTGTCTGCAGATCTCATTCATTTTCATGGCGCTCATTACTAACCATAAAGCTGTAGCTCCTAAATTTCTTTCTCTCACCAAGATGGAGAGAGTACATACAAAGCATTTACTGTCAGGCACACAGGAAGGGCTCGTTCTCTTACTCAGCTATTTATTGACAGCTTATATGTCCCAGGCCCCATTCTAGCTGCTGCAGATACAGAAGAAAGCAAAGCAGACAAAAATCCCTGCCTGCATGGAGCTTACATTCTAATAAACAGAATATTGTAAGCAAGATAATTAAGTAAAAATAAGGAAAATGTACAGTAGTTCAGATAATGCTACATGTTATGGGGGAAATATGATGCAGAGAAGGTGGACAGGGAGTGCATGGGTGGAAAACACTTGCCCATTAAAACTGGGTGCCCGGAAGGGTCGGACTGCAAGGATGATGTGTTGAGCAAAGACCTGAAGGAGACAGAAAGCCAACTGTGGCGATTCCTGAAGAGAGTGTTCCAGACAGGAAGAAGGCAAATGCAAAGACTAAACAATTAGTAACTATAACGTGTTAGCTCTTAGGTTTCTCTCCCGAGGTCCAGCCTCTAACTAGACATCTCCTCTAGATGTTCCCGGGGCACCTGAAACTCAACAGGTCTTCAGATAGACTGATGATCATCAACCTGTTTGTGGTGCCCTCCCCTGCGATCCCTGCCCGGGTGAACAGAACCATCAACACTCACCACTTGAGGCTGAAACTCAGGGCAGCCTCAGCTCCCTCCTCCCCCTTCCCCTCTATGGAACTAGTTGCAATTTCTTAATGAAGTAATTTTAGATTTACATTTGGCTTTAAATTTGCCTTATCAACTCACCAATTAAGCAAACATAATTTAATTAATAGTCGATGAATAAAATATTGAGATGTATGTCCAAGTACTCGGAAACGTAAAGTGCTATTCCTCTACTGCGTCGAGGTGCTTGGGAAGATGTGGAGACCAATTCTCCCCCAGGATATATAAAGGCCCATCTACTACCCTAACTCTTACGTCATGAAGCTAACTAGCGATCATTGAGCACATCCTCTTATATCATTCAGTTGTATTTTTCATAAAACCAAGGCCTGGAGAGTCTAAGTAGTCTGCCAGAGGTTATGCAAATAGCAAACAGTAGGGTCTGGATTAGAGCCAGGCAGGGTGATGCTCAGGTGCTGTGTATGAGCAACGTCCTCTAGGCCAGGTGCCCGCTGTGATCAGGAAACCACGACTGGAGGAAAGCAGGGAGAGGGACCGCAGTATGGCCCTGGAAGGAAGGCTGTGCTCATGCCATAGGCCCTGCTTCCCTCCTGTCCCTCTTTAGGAAAACTTGATCGTGGTATCTCACACATGCTTTATTTTTATAAAGTAAAAATTTGTAAAAAGGTGGCAAACAAATAACAGACATACTCAAAAATGCTGAAGCCCCCCCAAATTGGGACAGAAGCTGGTACCCTGGGCGAGCACAGTAAATTCCTTGGAGGATAAGTTATCCGCACTCCTCAGTCATTCCTGTCCACAGGCAAGTGGGGACAAAGCCCCATGGCTTTCAATGACAGAAAGCCTCTTTTCATCTTCCTGTACTAATTCTGGCAACGTTAATGCCGTGTTTAGCCCTGTCTTTACCTGCCTGGGAGATCTGCCAAGGGGGTACACCTCTAGCAGACTTGACCCTGTGAAGTCGGAAGATGCTCTTCTGGGCCCAACTGGGCAAGGCTGCAGCTTCTCGTCCTAGGGGAAGGAACACCAGCATGTAGGCAGTTTCCAAGGAGTTCTAAAACCCTGCCTTAGTTTTCAAGCATGCATCAACCTATTAGAGTGCGCAGATAATTTTATGGGCTCAGGTGAAAGGTGAGGCAGGAAGCTGACAGGTCCCATGTCACAGGAAGGAAGCAGTGGGGGGAGGGGGCACCAGCAGGAGGCGAACAGCCAGCACGAGTCAGGTCCTCTGGACTCCCCAGCACGTGTGGGCCCAGGGTCAACCCAAATGCTGCGTCCAGCTCCCTCGTCCCAGCTGTTATCTGTTTCCCAAACAGAAAATAAAAACTCTGGACCATGACAGCCCAATGCAGCACACATCAGGTGTCCTATAGAGACATTCCTGCAGGCTTGAAATTAGCATAGCTTTTAAGATAGCTCTATTCACAGCATCAGTTTCGGCTTCCTAGCTCATTTTCTTTAGACGCCATAAAAGCAAATAAACAATCGGGGGAAATGATACGGGGCACCAAACATTCTGTCCCAGGCTTATCTGCATGTACCCTTGTCTCTCTGTAAATTGCAACCATAGTGTAAAGATCACAGAGTTATCAAATGGGCAGGAGAAACAATTTTCAGCACATCCACAACACAATCTTCCCACTAGACTTAAATAAATCAGCTTTATTTTTGACTGTGATGTAAACCCCTGTGAAAAATATAGAAAGGCTTTCAAACAGGCTTTCATGACACCAACTCAACCCATTTGTTACCCTAATCATTGTCATATTGATACAACAATAACAATAATCTCTACAGTTCAGGACCTACTTGTTTAAAAATAATTTAAAAATAATTTTTAAAACAATCTGTCTCTCTCTCATCTGTCTCTCTGCATGTCGTGTTAAGATTAAGTTAGCCATCGTGCTTTCAACGGGAAAAAGCACTTGCTGAACTATTAATACTCTAGAAGTGTAAGGAGAATGTTTAAATTGCCTGGAAAAAAAAATCTGATCCTTAAAGACCATTTACATACCGAAAATGCACATATAAAGTCGATGTGCTATCTAGAAATAATTTTTATTTATACGTTAAGTCTAATATGCTTGGTTAACCTAATTTAAATCACTATGTAAAGTTGGAAGAAATTAAAATGTTGTTTCTTTCAGAACCTTAAAATTGAGACGGGCTTTTCCTCCTAATTATGATTAATTAGTGAGGTTTTATTGTAACAATAAATCACAGGGAAGCTTCTCGTTTCATGGGTGGTTGATGCGATTCTAATCAGAATTGCTGACCTAATGCTTGAGGAAGGATTGGCTGCTTCTGGAAGGACCCATTAATGACTTAGGAAAACAGATGTGCCACTGAGCAATGTTAGTCATGCCAAGGACAGAGTATCCCTGCTTATTCCTCCATCCTTTTTAATAAAACCAAGGACAAACATTGACCCAGGAGCACTGGATAAACAACCAAACAGCTTAGAGTATCATCAGAGTTTGAAAAAGCCTGCACAGCCAACAGCCAATACCAGTGCAATGAGCCTGTTTTCACCTCTCACCCTGCTAGCCACAACTGACACACCTACAAGAAACCTTAAACAAAAATAAGAAAGGTAGAGAAGGCCTTGGAAATCCAGATATTTAATTAGGGATCCTTTGGTTGTATGCAACAGAAACCCACTGACGCTAGCTTAAGCGAAAAGATTTAAAGGATGTGGCAACATTTCATAGAAGACACAGAGATGCACAGAAGGACCACAGGAGAGCCTGGACTCAGCAGTCTCATCTGTCTCTCTGCAAGTCTCTTTATGTTTTTCTCCCTGTAAACTGTTTTTCTCTGATTCTCTATGCACTGGGCCAAACTTGGACGTGCCAGGATATTTTGGTCTAAGTACCAACAGAAACTTCCTATCATCTCTCAGATCCAATTCTAAATTTTCAGAAGAGATTATCTGTTATATCAGTGTTTCATTTCAGTAGTGTCACCTATAGTCTGGCACTGGGGATGCGAATATTACTATAGACCTCGGGGCCACGTCTGTGGGTGATAAGGATGTAGATGTGAGCTGTGCCACCATCCCAAAAGTTATCTATGAACAGTGTCAGGAGTGGCACTCCCCTTTGCAAAAGATCAATCTGGGTGCAAGAAAATGTTCCATCAAGGAATGGGTCATCTCTCATCCAAGAGCAACCATAGATCTTTTACAGGAAGCCTGTTTCATTCAGTATTTCAAAGGAATAGGAATAATCAGATACCTTATGTGTATTTAAATAGGCTTACCTTATTTCCTTTTAATGACAATATGATACCATGAAGGGGAAAATGGTATTATGCCATTTATTTTCTAAGGGAAAAGGAGATGGTTATCCTGCTCATACAGAGAGAAAATGATAAGAGGTGGTCATTTGATAAACAGTGGAGGAGGAGCACTTAATGGTGTGGACAGGAAGTGCCCAAAGCCAGCTCTGGTGCTCAGAGTTGCCTCATGGACCTACGATAAATTCATAGGCCCTCCTTGGGGGTGTAAGTGACTGCTGCTCTCCCATTGCCCCTACACTCTGTCTCTATTCCAAACCCCACAGTTACACATCCCAGGGCATCTCCTCTTCTCTGCCTTTCAGTATTTGTTTTCTCCACTCATGTCTCTTTCATAGTTGTCTTTTCCCACAATCCCTGCACATAATGGACATGATAAATCCTTTCCTGAATCAGTCCATCAAAGGAGGGATGAAGGGGTTAACATAACCCTCCAGTGTGTTCCACAGGCAAGAGGACCCCAAGTGCCATGGCATTGACCACACTCTCATGGAATATGAAAGCCATGGAAGGAAACTTAGAAACCAACGACCTACTGTGCCCTGCATCCTACTCGAGGAAACTGGGGTTCAGAGAGGGTCACTCAGCTAGTCGTAGAAAACACCAATGTTAGAGCTCAGGAACTTGCCCACACATTGGCATTGCTGGTGAATGTCCAATGTGAAGATTCTCACAGGAGAGAAAGTAGTTCATTCAAAGTAAATAGATTTGGCTTTTGCTGGGGAGAATCCTAGAAAGTTGCCAGTCTAATATGTTAAAGCTGCATAGGGAATTTCCTGGCGGTCTGGGTTCTATCCCTGGTTGGGGAACTAAAATCACACAAGCTGCATGGCACGGCCAAAAAAAAAAAAGCAAACGTCCCTTCTGCAGGTGGCATGACTTCTCAGGGTCCCCAGAGGACCGCTCCATCTGGGCTTCCTCTCTGTAATAGTGGCTAGTCCCCAAACCCCAAGGCCCAGTTCAATTCCTTGGGCCAAATTCTTCCCTAAATAATGCTTCTTCCCTTGACCCTCATAGTCCTTTACATCTGAATCTCCTTTAAATAGCATTTTTGCTATCAATTTTTAAATAGTAGTTTCAACTTATTATATCTGAGAGTATAAGAGCATCCTTTTAAAAATTTCTGAACTCACAAGATTTCAAGTCTCTCTACCTCTTTTCTAGTATTCTCTTAGCATAATAAGGAGATCAGGCTTTAATTGTATGTTATTGGTTAGGACAGGAGAGAGCAGGGGAGAGAGGACCCTGAGTTTGGGTTGCAACTCTCCAACTTTTGAGACCTCTCAATAAGGCACTTAACTTTTCTAAGCTTCAGTTTCCTCATTGTAAAGGGGGACTGTTAGGGAGGTTGAAAGAGCTGCTCTGTACACTTGAGAGTGAATGTGATTCCTAGAGGCAGGAGAAGTTCCCCAAGAGAGTGAAAGAAAAGATTCACCTGCCCCGGATCCTGTCCCTCTTTGCTGGGTTTACTTACTCTCCGTCTGTGTTCTTTTTTTTTTTTACATTCTTTTTTTTTTTAATATTTTTTCCATTACGGTTTATCAGAGGATACTGAATACAATTCTCTGTTTTATACAGTAGGACCTTGTTGTTTATCCATTCTATATATATAAGTTTACATCTGCTAATCCCAACCTCCCACTCCATCCCTCCCCCAGACCCCTCCCCCTTGGCAACCACCAGTCTGTTCTCTATGTCAGTGAGTCTGTTTCTGTTTCACAGATAAGTTCATTTGTGTCATATTTTAGATTCCACATATAAGTGATATCATAGGGTATTTGTCTTTCTCTTTCTGACTTACTTCTCTTAGCATGATAATCTCTAGTTGCATCCATGTTGCTGCAAATGGCATTATTTTGTTCTTTTTTATGGCTGAGTAGTATTCCATGGTATATATGTACCACATCTTCTTTACCCATTCATCTATTGATGGATATTTAGGTTGTTTCCATTTCTTAGCTATTGTAAATAGTGCTGCTATGCACATAGAGGTGCATGTATCTTTCTGAATTATAGTTTTGTCTGGATATCTGCCCAGGAGTGGGATTGCTGGATCATCTAGTAATTCTATTTTTGGTTCTGTCCATGTTCTTAATCTCCATCTCCCAATCCTCCAAACTGCTTCCAAAGTTACCTTGATATCATAAATTTGATCATGTCATTCACCCCCTTCTCAACAGTCTTCCAGGTCCTGCTGAATTATCAGTGTTTGAAGCACAGCTAAGGCTTCTGTGGTGGTGGCTACTTAATAATGACACTTGTCATTTGACCTTTGAATGACCTAATGATCCTTGAAGCTATCTGACCACATTTGTCAGGAAGCACACACTGCCCCTCAATGAATCTTACAAAGGGAACATGTTACTGAGAACCTCAGATTAAACATCTCAATAGCAGCACACAAATGACTGTTATTATGACTTATGTTTACCTTATACATTTAGGAAAGAACAATGTTTATTTCTTCTTTCCTGATGAAGTGACCAATCTTCCACTTAGGATGTCTGTACTAAATTAGTGCTTCTCAAGATATCTCTCCTCTGGAATTGGATTTTATTATTAAAACAGAGTAGACATTTCCCCTTTTTGCTTTTTAGTAACATTCATAAAAAGTAATGCTGAGGAAGTACTTCTGAATCAAGGATTCTGTCTGCTGAGTTAAAAGATGGTGAAATAATAAGCAAAATAATATTCTATTATTTTTGTCATTTTCCAAATATATTTTCCTTATCTCGCTTCTCTCTCTCCTTCTGTGCCATACTCCCCCATTCCTTCCTCAATGTTCACCACATTTCCCACCTACATTCTGACGATGATGGGGAATAATGCCTTTTCAGGGTCATTGCTGCAGTCATGGTTCACGTTTGGTCATCTGATAACTGATGGCATTTAGTTAACCATTCAGTGCGGTGTAAATATGCTCTTCATCTTGTGTAAATCCACACCAGGCTGTATGTACAATACTTGATCTTTTACTCACTTTCTGACATTAGAAGATCAACAAAGCAGAAACGTGACTTCCCAAAACATGTGCTTCAAAATCAGAAATCATTAAGCAAGGTGTCTATTTAACAAAACATTAAGTTATAAAGAAAGATTTTAAAACGCCTCCTCTTCTCTATTTTTGCTGATTTCACTAAGCAATTAAGGGTCAGATCTGGAGAAACACTGAGATTACCTGAGTACAAGTGGAAAGAGGAAAGTTAGGCTTAGGACGACCAATGTTTAGTGCATGAAGTTCAGCTGGGTAGAGTTTTTTTTTGTTTTTGCTTTTTAAATAAATTTATTTATTTTACGCTGCATTGGGTCTTTGCTGCTGCACGCGGGCTTTCTCCAGTTGTGGAGAGCAGGGGCTACTCTTCGTTGCGGTGCGCGCGCTTCTCATTGTGGTAGCTTCTCTTGGTGCGTGGGCTCTAGGCACGTGGGCTTCAGTAGCTATGGCTCGAAGGCTCTAGAGCGCAGGCTCAGTAGTTGTGGCACATGGGCTTAGCTGTTCCGTGGCATGTGGGATCTTCCCAGGTCAGGGATTGAACCTGTGTCCCCTGCACTGGCAGGTGGATTCTTAACCACTGTGCCACCAGGGAAGTCCCTTGGTAGAGTTTTATATGTATAAATGAACCAGTGAGTATAAAAGTACTTATCAAACCACTTTTTTTCCCCAATGAAGGTTTTACAAACAAAACTTGCAATATTTTGTGCACTCCTGATTCACAAATAGAGAAGAGGATTACATAATTATCTGCACAGTTTTTAGAATTTCTAGCAGTTTAGATGGATAACTGGAAAAGAAACAATATCTCAGTAATTGGGGATTATACATTAAGGGAAGTTCTAATTCCCTCAGTGATGGTACACTGTTCTCTTTAATCGGTTTCAATAGGTATACTAACATATATAGTGATTTATTTAGTAGATATAGTATCTACTTTCTCGAATACTCAAGACATGATGATTATAGCAATATCCTTACAAATATTAACAAGACTACAATGTCATCCAAGCAACATGACTACTTGTTGAATTCCACAGAGACATGCTTTCAGTGATGCATATACATGCCCTGAGTATAAAACAATTTATATTCATTCTAGAATTCCAATTTCTAATGCCCATTTGCATAGTGTTCTCTATATAGTTTCCCCTTTTTTCAACCTTTCTCTCATCTGATAGTATGCAAATGGAAATGAGTTGAAAACACTTTCAGCAAAACTTGAACAAATTAGCACTGATGTTCCTTCCCCCACCCCCATGGGAAAACAGGTGGTAGCTCTTACACTTTATGTTGAGTTTTAACTATTGTGTTTCTGCTTGGGTCAAAAAGCAAGATATGGCCAGAAAACACACACCTCTCAAATGTATCTGGCCCAATTATAACAAGAACTAGTAACCAGTAACTTACATGTTAATGTATTATCCATAGACTTATCTACAGAAGACACATTTTATTAAAATTAATGAACTGCTGTATACCAATCTATCAACTGCTGTTTGATCATAGCCCTCCATAGATATAAAAATTAAATAATTATTTATCATAATTTTTCTGTCTAGGTGTGGTAGTGTTTTCTTCTTAATGCATCTTTCTTAAGAACTGCTGGGTTTCTTGACTTCAGATATTAATGTCTTTTGATCAGCTCTGGAATATTCTCAGCCATTATCTTTTCAAGTAATGCGTCTCTCTTAGTCTCCATATGGTCTTCTTCTGGACATCCAATTAGACTTATGTTGGACCTCCTCATTATATTGTTTGTGTTTTTAACCCTTATTTCATATTTTCCACCATTTTGTCTCTCAGTGCTGTATTATTAGGAATTTTAAAAGTCTATCATGCTAGTGAGCCATTTAACAAGTCCACTGAGTTTTTTCTTTAGTTATTATATTTTTCATTCCTAGAAAATCTATTGTTCAAATGTTACAGGTCAATATTGTTAGAATCTATTCTTTCAATATATATAATACACTTATTTCATAGTCTATATCTGATAATTCTAATATTGGCAATTTATGTAGATTTTGAAATTCTGCAATTCTTTTCCCTTTCTGACTCTTGTTTATGGTCACTTGTTCCTTTACATATTTTGTGAATTTTTATTGGGGGCTCATGTTTTTGGACTTCTACCTGTGGGAATTCTTAGATACCTGGATATAAAGTTTCTTTTTTCCAAGACACCTTCTTCTCCATTGGAGGTGTCTATTAAAATCTCCTGGGCCACAACAGATGGACAGACACCATTACAGCAAATGATGGGTCTGGCTTTCAGTTATTCCTTTGCATTGAAGCTTTCTTGTTTTTTGTTTTTTGGCCTCTGAGAAATTGCTTTGTTTTCCTGTCAGATTAACCAGGCATTACAAAAGATATATATGGTATTTTTAAAAAATCTGGTGTTTTTAGCTTTGTTCTCCTGGGAGGGCATTCTCTGAACATCTGTTCTGTACTATTTCCATTATTATTTGTTGTTGATTCTTCTAGTTACAGCTATTTAAAAATCTTTGTGAAATTAATAGATAGGGCGCAAATAGAACAGATTTGAGGTTTTCCTAGTGTATTATCTTTAAATAGTCAAGATGCGTCTTCACAAATCTCGAAGAATGAAAATAGACGTTTCACCATAAAAAAATTCACATTATGTTGTGCTAGAAATTGAAGTAGCAAATGAACCCTCACCTTCTGAGAAAGAAGTTCATAATCAAAAAACAGAAAACACTACTCTCAGGGATATATGAAGAATAGCCAGCCAAACAGTAATAAGCCATATAAAATAATTCTGTGATATAAATATTAAATTGTAAATAAGAATGAATGATGTTGAAAGTCTCTTAATGGCTCCCCATTGCTGAATCTTTCTTCTTAAAGTGTAATAGGGGCACCCCCGTGATATGTAATAGGGGCACTCCCTTGATATGTAATAGGCTTTTGTGGATACCTAAAGCTATAAGTTAAACACAGTCAAAAACATTTTAATTCTGATGGTAATTCAGTTAAATATGATGTTATATTAAATATAACATGGGGGAATTCCCTGGCAGTCCAGTTGTTACGACTTTGCCTTCCAATGCAGGGGGTGCAGGTTCGATCCCTGCTCGGGGAGCTAAGATCCCACATGCCTCGTGGCCAAAAAACCAAAACATAAAACAGAAGCAATATTGTAACAAATTCAATAAAGACTTTAAAAATGGTCCACATCAAAAAAAAATCTTCAAAAAAAATATAGCATGGTCTAGAGTTCAGGCTTGCATAATTTTAAATATAAAACATTTCAAAGAAAATTCCTAATTGGGGTATTTGTTTGTATCCACAAATGGGGGCATGAATGCATTTGTTCTGTTGAGAGAGATTGTTTAGAATACTCTGGCCTGGAGTTTTAAAAGAATGTTCTCAAGTTAGTGTACACAAGCCTTAAGATTTTGGTCCTACCCTTGTCCCTGTGTTGACCCTTGAATGTTGAGGTGCTCTGGAGTCCTGGGCCACCTTCTCTTCTCAGACATGGGCTACAGTCTCTTTTCTACATCCTCCATAGGTGATTTCATCCAGTCCCATGGCTTTAAATAATATTTATATATTGGTGATCCACTTTTCTGTATCAGCAGCCCCTGCCCTGCCCTGATCTCTAGATCCACGTTTCTAATTTCCTTTCTGGCACTGTCTCTTGAATACTGACTAGCCGGTCCACATTCATATCACAGACAGAACTTTTGACTTTCTCAGTTCCTTGCCTTGCTTCCCATTACTCTGTGACTTTGCCTTGTTTACTGTTTATCACAGAACCCACTTTATAAAGTAAGCCCTGTGGAACCACAGCCTTCATCTGTCATGGCCTTCGAGTTGGTTAGAGTGTAGAAGAACACCTGACAAATAGTAGGGGCCCAATAATTGTTTACTGAAGGAATGGAAATATGAACATCTTTTTCTCTTCTGAAATCATTCCAAATAGCCCTCTCCCTCCCTCCATCTCTTTTTCCCCCAGTTCTGTTTTACTCTGTCAACACTGGTCTACTTTGCCATTTTATAAATGCAATGTGGTCTTTTATAATCCTTTCTTCCCTACCTGGTAAACTCCTATTACCTGGGGGAAGTAGCCTGCTCTGCTTTTTCCATGCACTCATTTCAATGTTGTATATAAACCTATTCAGAGAATTCTATTTAGATCAGATAACCTGGATATCTCAATATGATCTTCCTCAAAGTCAATAACCATGTTTTAGGTTTTGTTTTGTTTGTTTTTTAATTTTCTAGTATTTAGCACAATGCCAGACATAGAGTAGATAGTCAGTGAGTTTTTTTTTTTAGGTGAGTAAAGGGATTGTAGCAATTATATTATCAGAAAACAACCTAATTACCAAGATCAAGTATTAAAATATAGGCTCAGGCTTCCCTGGTGGCGCAGTGGTTGAGAATCTGCCTGCTAATGCAGGGGACACGGGTTCGAGCCCTGGTCTGGGAGGATCCCACATGCCACGGAGCAACTAGGCCCGTGAGCCACAACTACTGAGCCTGCGCGTCTGGAGCACGTGCTCCGCGACAAGAGAGGCCACCATAGTGAGAGGCCCGCGCACCGCGATGAAGAGTGGCCCCTGCTTGCCACAACTGGAACAAGCCCTCGCACAGAAACGAGGACGCAACACAGCAAAAATAAATAAATTAATAAATAAACTCCTACCCCAACATCTTTAAAAAAAAAAAAAAATATATAGGCTCAAAAAAGTCTATCTAACATATATTCAAATGGAACTTCTTAAGTTTATTAATTTCAAAGTAATGAATACATATAATATACCCACATATTATACATATTCATAATGCATATGATAAGCATATGCAGATATAAGCATAATATGATAAGCATGTCAAATATAAGGATAATATTCCACGGTCTGAATAAATACTTATGTTTAAAAAATTAATTTCCTGGGCTTCCCTGGTGGCGCAGCGGTTGAGAGTCCGCCTGCCGATGCAGGGGACATGGGTTCATGCCCCGGTCTGGGAAGATCCCACATGCCGTGGAGTGGCTAGGCCCGTGAGCCATGGCCACTGAGCCTGCGCGTCCGGAGCCTGTGCTCCGCAACAGGAGAGGCCACAACAGTGAGAGGCCCGCGTACCGCAAAAAAAAAAAAAAAAAAAAAATTAATTTCCTTTAAAGTCTAACTTGTGTATTTGTAAAGATGAATTATCAAGAAGTACAAAATATAACAAGAATTCTATTCTTGACAGATAACATTCAACTGAAACTTCTTCTATAAGAAAGGATTCTTTACTTGTTTGTGGTTTTCTCTAGTTTATTTTGGCAATGTAAATGTATACTTTGGAAACATGGAAAATAAAATGAACCTGAACCCATTTGAGATTTTTTTCCTGTTGCAAAAAGGCGGGAAAAAAACACAGAGGTAGAGCTTTTGACTTAATTTAAGACCCTAGAGATGATTAACTCAAGAAGCCATAATAGTTAACCAGATATAGCAGCATCACCAAGAAGGCCTCTCTTCTGTGTAGGTTTTCAAATTCCCAGACAGTCATCCTACCCATATCTGGCCATGAGCTAAGATGTTTGGTATTATGTGATTATAGAAGAGATAAGTGCCTTGTAGGCAGATAGACAAGTAGAGATTCATGGTAATTTGCTCCTAAATGGCCACGATCAATGAAACTATTCTTAAGAACATATATGGCATATAATGATATACAGAGATGATTTATTAGCTTGGAAGAATTTTTATAACTATTTCACCAAATAGCAAGGTAACCACAAACTCTTTCATCTACATTAATTCTGATTTTTTTTTCAAATGGCCAAATTCTGATTGCTTAAATAAACCTAATGGAATAGAAGGATTTTGAAGATAATCTGGCTCATTAGACCTGACAACTCAAAGCTGGAAGCAATATACACAACAAAGTAAAAATCTGAGTATAGGGAATAAAAGTGAAAAAGTAGCTCAGGTAGTAAAATATTCTATTGAGGTTGGCAAATTTCTCATTTGTGATTATATACAATCTCTTAAGCTTTTTTTTTTTTTTTTTTTTCCCGGTACGCGGGCCTCTCACTGTTGTGGCCTCTCCCGTTGCGGAGCACAGGCTCCGGACACGCAGGCTCAGCGGCCATGGCTCACAGGCCCAGCCGCTCCGCGGCATGTGGCATCTTCCCAGACCGGGGCACGAACCCGTGTCCCCTGCATCGGCAGGCGGACTCTCAACCACTGCGCCACCAGGGAAGCCCTCTCTTAAGCTTTTTATAGAAGAAAAACTTCACTGGGACACAGATCTAAATTTTGGAAGGTACTGAATAATACATATTTTAGAAAAAGATTTGTAAAAATAGTTTATTACTTTAGGTTTCAACTCTAGCTAAAGAAGAGAAAGAAAATCATTTTATGATTTTCTAACATTATCAAGCTAAGAAATATATTTCTTTTTTTTTTTTTTTTTTGCGGTACGCGGGCCTCTCACTGTTGCGGCCTCTCCCGCTGCGGAGCACAGGCTCTGGACGCACAGGCTCAGCGGCCATGGCTCACGGGCCCAGCCGCTCCGCGGCACGTGGGATCTTCCCGGACTGGGGCACGAACCCGTGTCCCCTGCATCGGCAGGCGGACTCTCAACCACTGCGCCACCAGGGAAGCCCTAAGAAATATATTTCTTTATCAGGTTCATTAGAGATAAGCAACCAAACATAAACATAATAAGAGATAGTGCTCACAACTTTTCAGTATTAAATGAGCTCTGATTATAATTTAATTACATATATAATATCCAATAAAGAATTAGCACAACCATTGGCCATTCGTTGCCCAGTAATCTTAAACTTGGAAGAAGCAAGTAACAGAGAACTAGGAGTGTAGGCTGCATAGCATAAGAGATGTTACCTATCAGAGGTCAAAAGGAGTCCATGTCAAGGAAGCAAACATTTGAAGGGAAACTTCATGATGTTCTAGTAGTTTTTGCCTTTTCCATGTAGGCTAAAGGAAAGGGAAAAAAGCACTGAGTTGGAAGACACTGGCTCAAACAGTGCACCTTCAGTCTTGATCAAAAGAAGTAACTCTAGGCTTTTTCCATATGTACCAAAAGAGAGATAAATTAGATGATTTTAAAGTTTTTATCCCACTCTAAAGTTCTGAGACTGTTAATTCTTTTTTTCCTCAGTGGCCTATGCTTCTTTGGTACAGGGGCATTTCATTTTTGATCAGACTTGTGAGTTACTGACCCCTCTAGAATAAACTGACTATGTCAAAGTAACTAATAACATACAGATTTACTCAAAGAAAACCCCAGATTAATTTTAAGAGGTGGTCTCATACTCCTTTTCTGACATATTACATTTTAACAGCATCAAGTAAGCAAACAAGATATGGGAATACATGTTATATTTCTTCTCATCTTACTAGGTAGAAGAAGACAAATATAGATAAGATTAATCAAGGAAAGTAAGGCGAACTCTAGAAGAAATTGTTCATTTTCAATATTCACACAGTCATAGTGCATACTGTGTCTAGTTGAAGAAAAAATGCCATTAAATACTGGTAAGCAGAATTAAGTATGTTTACATTTTATTTGTAAAACAACTGTCCAAGGTAGGCCATGTGAGTTTCAATAATAGGTTGGAGAGAGACTTACTGAGCTATACAGATGCGTAATGCATGACTCTGGACTGAATGGTATCAATAAAGAGTTGAAAGTATGATTTCCGTAACGGTGTGAGCATGTTACCACTGCCTTGTTGAAGGATTACTGTGCACTTGACCTCAACTCTCCTCTAAAGTGAGAGGTGTTGGTCACAAAGGCAACCAGATAAAAGACATACACGATCAGTACAAAACCACTGCTGCTTCTGGAAAGTACTAGATAAAGTGCAGGGCCTACCAGTGGTTGATGACTGTTCACTGGTATTATCAGCTTGTTACACGTAAAAGCAGTCCATTGAGGACACCTTTTAGCAACACTGCCTACCTAAAGACATGATTACCTTCCACATTACTTCCCCGTGCAAAAGTCTAATGTACAAGGGCTTAATGTCACTGGAGTCATCAGCAGTATCCAGAATGAATCTGAACCCTACTAGAGAGAAAACACACTTGTGCTCCAGTTATTAACCTTTTTGACTTACAGAGGTGGACAATACTGGACACCAGGTACCCAGAGACAGTCTCAGTCGATATGTGCTTTGGCAAATAAGATGCACGTGGGGTTACCCCATGTGCATACAGAAGAGCGTAAGGCATGCAATCAGGGGTTGATCATGGAGATTTCCTGGTGGGAGTACATGTGTGATATCTGTGAAAAAATACAGTTCCACAGCAACTGAAGGTAAACAGAGACCCCATTGTGCTTGACTTAGAGTATTCATGTAGCACATGTGCTCTTGAAAGCTCTGGACACACATTAACTAAGTCATTAATCCTCACCACGACTTCACCCCATAAACCACATATTATTATTCTTTAATGGTTGACGAAACTCAGTCAGGAGAGATAATTGCCTTGCTCAAGGCCACGTAGGTAGCCTGTGTTAGAAAGGAATTAGACTTGAGTGATTTTTGGCCTACAGGCTTGTACTTGGACCACCAGGTCACATGAGATGGAAGAGCCTTTCTAGAATTGTACGCAGAGTATTTGTGTTTCTGTGTGTGTGCGCACCCATACACACTCAAGTCTGTAGGCAAGAGTGTACATGTTGGGATTTCAAGGTCCTATATTCAGTGCATCCTTTCATGCCTCAATATTCGAAAAACATTTACAGTATTGTGATATATTTATTAACTCTGAAATTTGTTCTCTTCCCTCTTCATTTCTTCATTTTGTCTGAGAAACAGCAACCCTGGGCAACAAATCAAAGGGCTGAACACAGAAGAGCATATTCTCAACTACAAAATGTCACCAGACAGTTATTTTCAGGGACCAGTCCATCCAATCTCAAGGTTTTGATTAATTTTTAATAACTTCTTTGATGAAAGAATTGTTTTTCTGTCTAGAAAGGTGCTTTAGCATGGTGGCGAAGTGTGTAGGTTCATGAGTCAAAAGCGCTAGAAGCAGAATTCTGGTTCTACCTTTTTCTGCCTACCTTACGATCTTGGGAAAATAACTGAAACCCTTTGTCTCAGTTTTATCATCTGCAAACTAGGGATGTCAGAGGATTGTTTTTTTTTTAAATTTATTTATTTATTTATTTATTTATGGCTGTGTTGGGTCTTCGTTTCTGTGCGAGGGCTTTCTCGTTGTGGCAAGCGGGGGCCACTCTTCATCGCAGTGCGCGGGCCTCTCACTATCGCGGCCTCTCTTGCTGCGGAGCACAGGCTAGAGACGTGCAGGCTCAGTAGCTGTGGCTCACGGGCTCAGTTGCTCCGCGGCATGTGGGATCCTCCCAGAGCAGGGCTCGAACCCGCATCCCCCGCATTAGCAGGCAGACTCTCAACCACTGCGCCACCAGGGAAACCCAGAGGATTGTTTTAAAGATTATATGAGATAATATATTGATAATGTGCTTAGAACTGTGCTGGCCACGTAGGATGACCTCAATAAAGGTTGAAGTCTACCATCATCATCATTACAAATGTACAGGAGACAGAAGATATTTTTTCAAACCAAGATAGTGGTCAGTGCTCCTGCCACTTCTGAAAAAAATGCTTTCCTTTATTTAGAAGAGTTAAGAGGCTACATAAATGAATAAAATCAGGACAAGACAATTTGAGGGAATATACCTAAACAGAATTCAGGGGAGTACAGAAAACTTGGGAAGAAATGTCACATTCTCAGATGTTGACTCGTACCCTGATTCTGAATAAAATTGTTGGTACATCTCAACATACACTTCAACATTCATCTTCCATGTGGACAGTTTTCATCATGAAGAAAGTTCTTCATGGTGAAAATTAGATATTAATGCCGTTGTCCTAAACTTTGTTGATTGTCAAGCTTTTCTGTTCTAGGGGCCAATATGGACTATTGGCTCAGAATGAAAAGCACACCAACATCACAGTGATGTGGTTACTCACATCATTAAACTTGGATGAACTGTACCTTCAAGCTGGAACAGACAAAGATAACTACATCAGGTAAATAAAGCACACAGATCTACTGCTTATATATAGAAAATAACCCCCATGTGTTTAGGTCTCAAAATAATCGAAGAAAAGCTTCTTCGAAATTAAAAATATGATGATGATCAAACTTAGAAGAGTTGAAAGGTAAGGTCGAAAAAAATCTAGAAACATAAAAAGACAGAGATAAAAAATATAAGGGAAAGATAAGTATGAGAAAATTGATACAGTAGAGTTAACAGCCAACTCATAGGAGATCCATAAAGAGAAAATTAGAGCAAATACAGAGGAAGACATTATCAAAGTAATAATAAAAAAGAATTCCCAGAACTGAAGACTATTACTCTTTAAATTGAAAGGGCTCATCAAATATCCAGTAAAAGTGAATGGGAAGAACCCCACACTTTTAAATACTTCAGAGAAGTTTCAGAACATCAAGGATCAAGAGGATATCCTCAAAGCTTCAAGAGAGAGAGAAAAAAAATCACCTACAAAGGAATGTGTGAACGACATGGGACTTCTCGTCAACACTTCTTGATCCTGAAAGGTTATGGAGAAAAGCCTTGAAGGACTGAGGGATACAGAGAGAAGTATCTGAAAATGAGTTTTATAAACAGGATCAGATCCATTTGTCCTTGGGAGAATCGGAAATGCTGAGGACAGAAGACTAAACAGAGTTTTAAGGCTGTAAGAGAAAATGATGACAGCACACTTTTTGGCTTAGCAATGAAAATATTTATGAACTCTTATTACTTATACACTTTATTGATTTTCAACTTTTAGAATTAGCCTATAGATAAACCATGGATTATGATAAGGAAAAAATAACTGTTATCAACCTTTTTAATAAGAAAACAAAAGTACAGAAGATAAAATTTAAGAGGTAGAGAGGGGGGCATAGAAAAGAAGTAAAGGGAAAGCTCACTGCACTAATTTAAGGAATAAACTAAATGAGAGGCTAACTTTTTTTTTTTTTAAGTTAAAAAGGCACTAGAATACACATACATTACCAAACAAATTACACAAGGGAAAAAAGGAAGTCAGGTCCATGAGAACTTACATAAAGAGACTAAACTAAACCTTGTGAATCACATGAAATAAACTTTCTAAAGAACGAACACTAAGATCCTATCGCCATGGGTAAGAACGCATACCAACTCAACACAATCTAAGATAGCATGACTATTATTTGGATTTCTTGATCTTATAATAACCACTTTAAGTAAAAGCCTAATACAACATGACTATCCTATAAAGAGAGCCTTAGCCCTGTTCTCCAACAATTAAAGGTTTCTATTGGTTCTGTATGATATGACGTGTGGCCATGAAAAAAGGATTCTGATTAAAAAGAAAAACAAATATACAGTCTGATGAGTATTGTCGTTCCAAATAATCCAGTCCTGCTGCCAATTTCAAAATTCTTGAAGTTTTCCTTTTGGACAGTCTGGATCCTCCTCTCAGGGAGACTCAAAGGAAATACCACCATATTATTTTTTAACCTGCCCCCAGTTTATTTTTTACAAAAACGTGCATTTATCTATATGGACCTTGTACCTTGATAATCATTCTTGGTTTCAAATAACTTTTAACTAACCCCCAAACCAAATTTGTTATTAAAGAAAAACTATTTTCACTCACTAAGTCCATTCAAACCCCATAGGTTGCTGAAAGAAGGTCAGTATTTTGAGTAATCTTTGGGATAAGCATTTAGCCTTAGATTGTTTGTTTAAAAACTCCCTCCCCAGTATACCCGACACAGACACAGATATATATATATATATATATATATATATATATATATATATATACCATATAAATGTTTGGACACTCTTCAGATTGAGGTGATTGACATTCCGTTTTAAAAGAATTTTTTAGACTATTATAACATCAAAGAGAACTTTCCTTTTAGGCAGCTGAAATTCAGCCTATTAAGCATTTTAAAGTCCTTCAGTGCTCACTGTATGTGTCTTTTATAAAGCATTTTGGTTAACGAAATAGTTTTTGTACAAACACTTCATTGATCACAGGGGATAAACCAATAATAAGCCACATTAAGGGAAAAAATTTAAATTTCCAGACAGAAATTTGCATCCTTAAAATAGCACCTGGCACAAAAAGGTATAACTGCATATTCATTGGTAACAGTTTTTAATAGAGAAGAGGTCAGGATTAAAATTATACAATGAACTTATTTTTTTCTACAAACTAAAAACTTCTATTTATAAGAATGAATATATTAAAACAATTTTTTATTTTAGTATAAAGTCACAGGGCTAAAAATATTACATTTTTGATAGAGAGTTCAAAATGTATTAAAATAACTATTATAAATGTTGTTTAGTGATTGAATATGTGGCTCTTGGTATAATGAAGGAAATTATGATGATATTTTAAGCTACGATTTCATTACCCTCTGTGATTATATACATAAAAACAATAAATGGCTTTATTTGGTTGCTCCATTTCTCAATTCCATGTCAAAAACTCAACAATATTCTTGTTCAGTGAAACATTCTAATAATCACCTGAGAAGACTCATTTAAATGCTTCAGGTAACAACGTTAGCAGAGATTTTTGTCATGCTTGGCCAGGAACCATATCGTTAGATTATCATTTCAGATACAAATTCATTTTTCAAAGAGACTGCAAAAAACTAAGCATGCAAAAATTCTTTTGCTAGTTAATGATGTGTTTTTAGAACATATTATTTCTTTTTTTGTTTCTTTTCATATAGATAAGCAATAAAAAAGAAACTTAATATGTGTTATTAACTGGATTAATAACTTAATATGTGTATATAACTGGATTAAGAAAGACTGTGAAACACAACCAAGAGTAACATCTCTCATTCTCGAAGAGAAGGGAAAGCAATCAGTTTTTCTTTGATCATTCCTTAATTCACGAAAGAAAGTTCTAATACCTCCATCTTCCTAATTACTGGTTATTTTAGCAAGGCACTCTAGGATTTTAGAAAATGTCACACTCACACGGATAAGTTTTTGAAACCATAAAAAGTCTTATTCAAGTTACGTGGCAGTATTATTAAGAAAGAAGTTTCTAAGCCTAAACTGACAAAAGCAGCTGATTTAAAACATTACCTTTGTGTGGCGAAGTCTTCCGCTGGGCAGGAGTGGCTGCCGTTTGCACCTGCTGCTGTTTGACCAAATTTCCTTCTCTTCCAGTTTTCAAAATCTTCTCTCCTAAGCTGTTTTTTTTCTGTTTGCTGTTTAAATCATCCCTTCTAGATGTTGGCAGCTTAGAAGCTGCATTAGCAAAGAAAGGTCTAGCCAAGCGAGAGGGTTTGGACATTTTAAACAGCAGAAGAAAAAAAAAACAAACAACAATAAAAAGAACCAACCCCAGAATGCTACCTGATGGGGCAGCAGCTTCTAAAAAATCCTTTGAGCTTCACTTTTCAGCTGCCACAGTTAACAGTATAAAGTGCTGCTGGATAGAAAGTGCTGGGCTTGCCACTTGGATTTCTTTTAAACAAAAAGCCATCATGCAGTCACATAGCCCATTTACTTGACCTGTGGAATGTACATGTGTGTTTTGAAGATGCCGGTGACAGTTTTGCAATGGTACATGCTCCAACTCAGAGTGAACAGCAGATGCTGGAAGAGGGAATGTAAAATAGACATACACGCACACACACACACACAACTTCCTAGCATGCACAGACTGGATGACACTGGACAGCTCAAAAGTGGAAAAAGAATGTATATATCACCCCACCCACTCAGGTACAATATATGAAAATAAGCCAGATGTGCACGGTTTTTTCTTTTTTTTTTAACATCTTTATTGGAGTATAATTGCTTTACAATGGTGTGTTAGTTTCTGCTTTATAACAAAGTGAATCAGCTATATGCATATGTATATCCCCATAGATATGCAGTTTATATTACGATGAAGTGCATACCACGTTCAGATCCAGGCATTAGTTCAAGCAAATATTTCCTTACTTTAGCACATTTCTATATTATATTCCAAGGGCTGACCATATAATGAATGCCCACCTACAAATTACTTCTGCTGTTTACAGAACTTGTGTAGAACCGTGGAATAGAGAGAAAACAGAAGAATGAAATTTCCATACCTGATTGGGCTGCCATGGGATACCTACTAATTCATGATAAGGGGAGTTGTGTGTCAGTGAGATGTGGTGTGGTGTGCGTGTGTGTGCGTGTGTGTGTGTGGTGGTGGGGGCGTCTGAAGAAAAGATATAAATTATTTCACCTTTTAAAGAGTTTAGACTTCATTCTAATGAACAAATGAATACTTGTAATTATCATGTTTTCTGAAAGACCAATAGTAGTGATATAAAAACAAAAGTGTGTTCAAGGGGTCATATTTTCTGAGGCTGAAGACATTCCTTCCACCAACTGAACACACAGCCTGTATCAGGGGCACACAACCCTTTCCCCACTAAGGGCAACCATTTTCCTCTTAGTTTCCCATGTCAGCGATTTTTATGACTGGGGTTAAGCTGTTTCCAACCTCAATTATTCTGTTTTCCCTTAGGGAGAGTCTACACAAACTCTATGAACTATAAAAAGATTCTGGGAATATGTGATCACACTACTTCACTCCCAGTGTAAATACCGTGCTATTCACGGTTTATAGTTGATTAATGCTCAGCTACTTAGCACTTTTCAGAGGCAGAATTATGAGCTAGAAAGAGTATAAATTTTGGAATCAATCGGACCTAAAGTTACCTCTAAATTCTAATTGTGGGCCTGGCCCTGGGCAAGTTTTTTTTTTTTTTCATCAATAAAATTGTGTGATAGTAATTTAACCAAAGTGACAAATCTGCACCTTGTCTGTCTGGCACATGATAGCACCCAATAAATGTGAATTTCCTTGTTGTGTCCTTCTAAAAGTTTACAGTTTTAATGATTCGCAACAGGTCTAGTACAGCCTTATAAAATATGAGAGCTACAAAATCAAATCCTTGACCCAGACCAGAGAGACCACTGTAAGATTACATTCCTGATTTCCAACCCGTAGATCTGGGAGAAAGCAATGTGAGAGAAGACCCTTGATAACATGAGAAATGCGTCCTGCCAAAAAAATGAACTACTCACTACATTTGCAAATACTGGGCTATCATAAAATCCATCTCTTTAAATACCAGAAAGTATAAGTACCAAACTTAAGTGACCCCTTTACTCTTTATAATTCTGTCCAAATAGGATAGTTCCATGCTCTAATTTATCCACATTATCTTTTACTTCTGCCTGAGAACCACTGCTTTCTTAGGCCTCTGTGGGTTTCTTCATTTTCTTCATCAGCACTAGCAGTCAGCTTTTTTTTCAAGAACAGATTTCATAAAGAAACTGACTCTGACCACATCATAGACAGTCAAGTGGAGAACGTCAGAGTTGAGACATAGGATCTGGCAGTCAGAAGAGTTCACTCACCAGCCAAGTGACCGCTCTTAAGGCCAAGCTCACATTTTAAATCATGCCTCAGAACCATGACCAACAACGACATATCTTGGACCCTGAGGTGTGCAAAGCACATGGCTGCTGAAGACCTACGGCACATGGCAGTGACTGTAGCCTGGGCAGCTGGCTGGAAGGATAAGGACAAGGAAAGAAGCGTAATGTCATCCTAACACCATTGGAAGCAGGTGGTTTACCTGTGTAACATGGATAGAAGCATTTCTGAGGAATGGAACTATAGCTCATTACAGTGCACTTTCATTCTCTGGGAGAACCCAGTATAATTAGACACATTTTATGAAGGAGAGAGAAGACACAAGGTCGACTATGGAGCAGGCTACTTGTACAGGCGGGGATTGCATTAGTCAGGTTCTCCTGAGAAACAGAACCAATAGGACCCATCTATCTATCTATCTACCTATCTATCCTTTAAACATATTACATATACACACACTCGTACGTATATGTGTATATATATAAAAAATATACATCCTATTTATATATATATTTAGATCTATCTATCCATCTATCCTGTTAAACATATATACACACACATATATATGTATGTATATCTGTATATACATAACATACATCCTATTTATATGTATATTTGTATCTAACTATCCTGTTAAACAGATACACACACATATGTATGTATGTGTGTGTGTATATATATATAAAACATACATCCTATTTATATATATATATATATCCTGTTAAATATACACACACATATATATGTATGTATATGTGTATATATATAACAAACATCTTATTTATGTATATATTTTTATCTATCTATCATTTTCTATTCCATTTTTAGAGACCACCTGTCATGAGCAGGTTACCTGGTAGGCCCCTTATGGGGGTTCCAGGGAAACTGTCTGAGAACACCAAACCTATTTCACTTGTCAAGTAATCAGAGTTTCAGTAAACATACTTGGTTTCAGCTGTAATACTTGTCTTACCTTGTCACTCAGACAATAGACTTTACATGTCTGCAGGAAAAATGCATCCATTTAAATAGCATTAGGGGGCTTCCCTGGTGGCACAGTGGTTAAGAATCCGCCTGCTAATGCTGGGGACATGGGTTCAAGCCCTGGTCTGGGAAGATCACACACACCGCGGAGCAACTAAGCCCATGTGCCACAACTACTGAAGCCCCCGTGCCTAGAGCCCATACTCTGCAACAAGAGAAGCCACTGCAATGAGAAGCCTGCGTACAGCAACGAAGAGTAGCCCCTGCTCACCGCAACTAGAGAAAGCTCGCACGCAGCAACGAAGACCCAACGCAGCCAAAAATAAATAAATAAAATAAATAAATTTATTTAAAAAAATCAACAACATTAGTTCATCCACAAGATCAATATTTTAAAGCACACTGAAGAATACCACATGGTTCAACATCTTTCCTCTCTACTCACTGGAAGTGTCCTGGGATGCTTTGTCACTTCGTGTATATCAAACCCTCAGGCCATCATAAAGTCTGGTCAACAATGGTGGTATATTTTTACTTTAAACCAAGAAAATAAGTGACAGCTGACACAGAAGCATTTGCTTGCCCATGCAACCCCAAACCAGCCCAACAAAACCTTTAGAGAAATGGAAGATAGAAATTAAGAGCAGAGGTTTTATTAATTTTTTTCTCTTTGCCTCATTTCTGAAAAGGATCTTAGTTGACTTACAAAATACATACACTACTAGACGGAACTTAAAGTGAAGTTAAAATAAGAAATAAATAATAATAGAGGCTGGAAGAAAAGTCAGAACATGGAAATATATTTCCACACTTCAGACAGATAGTAAATTTGGCTCCGAGATTCCTAGCACAAAAGGGAAAAGGGAAAGAGGAAAATTTGTGGTCTATGTTACTTTATCATTGTTTGATTCCAAAGTTAGGAAGCTGCCATTGGATCACAAGGATTCTTGTTTGAATTGTGAGTGAGCTCAGGGCAAAGACCAGCCCATACAGAACAAACCCTCCCTTTCTCTGGGAAATAGTACACATCTATGAGCTTGTTCCAAGAAAGCTCCTTTAATCTACAGTAGACAATTTCTCTCCTGTGATCAACAGGCAACTTGTCCATCTACTCCAGATCCTAACAACACTTCCAGACTAAGATCATTCCCTAGCTGAGTTTTTGGACTCAGGCTTACTTTGAATTCTTGGGCTTTATTTCCACTTGTTTCCCACAATGACCTAATCACAGCATTGGTCAACACTCTGGACGTTGATGTTAGCTTTCTACTTAAGGCTCTTTGTAACAAACTTCTTACATGTACTGATGATGACCTTGACCCCCCAGGCACTCTAGATTTTCTCCCTGAGTCTCACAATCTCACTCTCAGTACCTCTGAAATTGACTGATAATCCTCTTCAGAAAGACGCTTTCTTTCTTCTCTAAAATTCCCTATTTTCAACTAGCCACTCTTTCAGTATTAGAACGTCTTACTGAACCATTTTTAGTATTATCACTAAAAGTTCATCACTAGGGTTCATTGTACTTTTGCTCTTGCCAGACCCCCTCCCCACATATATCTTTATTTAGCTTCACATCTGGATGCCTCTAGCTCCGCCCACTCCCCTAAAAACCCACATTCTGCTGACATAATTCCTCACGAAAGAGACAACATTATGATGTTTGGAGAACGGGGCTTGGGTAAACCGGCCAGCTCTTCCCAGGAACTCTCTTCCTCCTGGCTCTGACCCTGTGCTATAGCTCCTGAATTCTGATTTTATAACCACCCAAATTCCTCCTATAGGTTTTGAACAAACTTCATTTTGTTTTGACATGGAAATTGAGATCATCCATAAGGGAATATGCTCCCTCATTTCTTCATGATCCATAAGAGAAGTCTTGCATGATGAGAGTTCTGTGTCCTGTCTAACTGGGGTTTTCCCCTTGATCTGGAGACTTGCATTGGCCCTGGCCACCTTCCCAGGCAGCCACACTGCCTCAGAAGTTGGAATGATTAGGGTCTTCCCAGTGCACCTTGGAGTTGGAGTTGCAGACAGGGACTGAGTTATCCCAACCTGCAGGATGTCCCTTGGGTAGGTGAGAAATTGTAGATGACAATGCATGTCCAATTCAGAGGGTAAAGGCAACGGGTCCCCCAAGACAATAGCGATGCCTCCCAAGATGAAAATACTACAGGCTGCTACAGGACCCTGGCTCTCCTTGAGAGAGTAGTGATCGTTAATAGTGATTGTTAACACTTATTGTGCATTTTTTATATACACAACACTGTTCTAAGTCATTTATCCCTCACAGTCACCCTAAGAGGAAGAAGATGAAGAAAACTGATGACAGATGTTAGGGTTTCCTGAGCAACACTTTCGTCGGACAAATATGAACATCCCTGGTCTCTGGACCACCATGTTTATGGCCGATTTGGTGTGTGCTCTCATCCCCATTTTACAGATGAGTAAACTATGGCACTCAGAGTCCTAGAAACTCACCTCAAATCTCACAGATTGAAGGGACTGAAGCTGAGATTTGAATGCAGTCTGGCCTGAGAGTCTGCCCTCAGCTCTAGACATCACAAAGTCTGATTGTAATTCACACTGCACAGCGAGTGTGAACATTCAGTGCTTGTTTAGTCACAGCAGTGACCTGGGAAAAGTGCCTCTGTCCTCTTAGATGTCGTGCCAAACCCCTGAATGCACCGCAAGCCCGTAGCTGCAAGAGGTTCCTGCAGAGAATGTGTGCCGGCGTCTGGAATCGTGGGGGTCAAGCAGTTCCAGGCTGGAAGCACAGATCCTGCTTTGGGGAGTAGGTGGGAGAGCGGCCGCCTGGAAGGTGTGAGTGAGGAGCTTCTGGGGTGGAGCCAACAAGCCCGTGGAGAAGGTTGGGGGAGAAGGAACTTGAGGGGGCGGCCACGCTCTCCGAGGAGAACATGTGCTTGAGAACCAGCACCTCCCAGGCGTCTTGCCCTTTCCTGTCCCTGCCTCCTGCTCTTGCTTTCTGGCCACACGTCAAGCAAAACAACTTGGTAAGGCTGGTCTGCCTTCGGAGCTCACCCTGCCTATAGAAACACCCCCATTTGCTATGTCGCCACAGAGAAGCCACTTCACCTCTCACAGCCAAATCACCTTGAAAAAGGTGTCCTAGTATCTGTTCTGTTTCTATCACAGGGTTGTTGCAACGATCAAGTAAGATAATGAATATGAAAGCACTTTGACAATTGTAAAATAACACATGAATTAAAGGTAATAATTTTTGTGGATGTAAATGACTAATGTTCCTATCTGTCCTTCCTGAAGACTACTTAGGTGTCCCAGCAGAGTCTTTCACATAGCAGCGGGTCAGCAAGCTTTTTCTGTAAGGGGCCAGACGGTAAATATTTTCAGCTTTGAGAGCCGTATGATCCTTGCTGGAACGATTCAACTTTGCTAACAGAGTGTGAAAGAAGCCACTGACCAAACATGAGTGATTGGGCAAGGCTGTGTTCCAATGAAACTTTATTTATAAAAACAGGTGTGACAGAGTTACCTGTTATTTGCTGATCTCTGTTCTATAGCAGCCAATTAACCGTCTGTGAATGACAATATCATTCTGATTCCTATCTCCTTGACAAAAACCTGCTCTATGGATTCCTTGCCTCATTCTACGTCTGACTGAGCACACTGTGCTCTGGCTCCAAATCTAGATGTGAACAATTTCTCAAATTACCTCCCTCTCCTTAGACCTTACATCACATTCAGGGACTCAAGGTAAGTCTCACGAAGGTCTCCGTGAACAGCCAATATTGATTCTAACAATGACAAAACACAGCAGGACCAGCAGTAACACCCACCACTTTGGCCGGCTGGATTCTACCATGCTTTGCCATTTTGTACCGATAGTTCCTTTATATAGGTTGCTAGATGTACGGAGGAAGAGTTTGAATGCCTGAATAACTGAGTCTGTGGTCTGAACGTACCTTGTAAAATTTTTCATGCTTAAGATTCCAGAAAAAGGCTTGTATGTTCAGATTCTTCAATTTCCTAGTTAAACGCGACAGAGAGATTTCTTGATTTAACAACTCTAATTTCTAAGAATCCTTTAAAAAGCATTTTTTTATGAGCTCAATAAAAGTTGCTTTACACCATGATGTCACCCATCTGCACTTCTATATTGTAAAAGAACCTTAAAGTTATTTAGGACATGCTTCGGTATGTTATAAAATTGTCAGTGCCAAGAAGAACTTTTTTGGTTTTTACTGCAAAACATTCCCATTACAGAGGAGGCAGAACAACTTATCGGAACCAAGCGTAGATTTGGAAGCAGTCTGAAAAAGTTGTCCAAAAATGTGTTAGACGGCCAGGTTGTGATAGAGGCTGGAATTCAGTAGTTACAGACGGTTGGTTTCCCATGTGCCATTTTAAGAATCATATCTGCTCTAAGTGCAAGTTAAAATTTTATATTTAACAGTAGAATCCTAAAGTAAAGATAAGCTATTTCTTATTAGGCTGGATTTCAGTGATATTATTGAAAGTATAACTTAAAATATAACAGCTTGAAAACACTGAGTAACCTAAAAGTTATTCTTATGACTTATTGGTAATAATAGTGTATTCAGATTCATCCGTGAGGTTTTAAAATACTTGTAATTCTAATGGGCAGTACCTTTTACTCTAAAATGCACATGAGGCAATGGTGATGGAGGACACCACCCACCTTCCTTTTAAAGGATCCTATCTAGGGGCTTCCCTGGTGGCGCAGTGGTTGGGAGTCCGCCTGCCGATGCAGGGGACGCGGGTTCGTGTCCCAGTCCGGGAGGATCCCACGTGCCGCGGAGCGGCTGGGCCCATGAGCCATGGCCGCTGAGCCTGCGCGTCCGGAGCCTGTGCTCCGCAACGGGAGAGGCCACGGCAGTGAGAGGCCCGCGTACCGAAAAAAAAAAAAAGAATCCTAACTAGATCTATATAGTTCTGAGAAGCAAAAAAAATACAAAACCAGATAAATCCAATGAAGACTTGAAGGAGGCAAGCAACACACAATGATTATTTGGTAAGTGCATGAGCTTAATTCTTGCAGTAACTTAAAAAGGTGATGGGGCTCCATGTGTATAATTTCAAATTATCTTGCTCATGTTCTTAGTTATTATAAAACACCCAACATGTTGAATATTCCAGGTTAGTAAAAGCCAAATCTTAAGAAAGGAAAAAGTAAGAAGAGGTTATTTCAGAACTTCCAGGCACTTGTGGAAATACAGAATGACCTTTAGTTCAATAGATACCTGCTGCTTTTTCTGAAATACCAAAGAAATCCTTTTTGGTTTCCATAGGCTTTAAAATGCTCTGATTTAATGGTGGTAAGGGGTTCAAGAAATCATGACGTGAATAAGAAAACTGAATGAATTAACAATGTGCTATATATTCAATAACTTTTGATGCAAGATGAGGAGAAAGTGCATCCATTAAACATTAAACATTTTGAGATGTGCTCCACCACCAAAGACAACACAAATGTTTTTAAATGTTTAAAGATTACAATTCTCTTCTCTTTATTCAAACCACAGTAAATTTTACGCAAAAGTAATAAAGAAACCAGCCACCAAGACATAGTGAAATTAAAAAACGGCTCTTTGAATATAAGATTGCACACCTTTAAAAAATATTCAAGGCCAGCAGGCACAGGAAAAGATGCTCAACATCATTAATCATTAGGGAAACACAAATCAAAACCACAGAGGTGACCTCCCTTGGTGGCGCGGTGGTTAAGAATCCGCCTGCCAATGCAGGGGACACAGGTTCGAGCCCTGGTCCGGGAAGATCCCACATGCTGCAGAACAACTAAGCCCGTGCACCACAACTACTGAGCCTGTGCTCTAGAGTCCGTGAGCCACAACTACTGAGCCCATGAGCCACAACTACTGAAGCCCGCACGCCTAGAGCCCGTGCTCCACAACAAGAGAAGCCACCGCAATGAGAAGCCCGCGCACCACAATGAAGAGTAGCCCCTGCTCACCGCAGCTAGAGAAAGCCCGTGTGCAGCAAGGAAAACCCAACGCAGACAAAAAAAACACACCACAATGAGAAATCACCTCATGCCCATTCGGATGAATGTTACAAATAAACAAACAAAAATCCCCCCAAGTCAGAAAATAACAAGGACTGGGAAGGATGTGGAAAAATTGGAACCCTTGTGCACTTTTGGTTGGAATATGAAATGGTGCAGCCAACTGTGTAAAACGGTATTGGTGGTTCCTCAAAGAATTAAACATAGAATTACCATATGCTCCAGTGATTCTCTTTCTGGATATATACCCAAAATAAATGACAGCAGGAACTTGAACAGATAATTGTCATCCATGTTCATAGCAGCATTATTCACAGTAGTCAAAAGATGGAAGTAACCTAATTGTCCATCGATAGATGAATAGGTGAACAAAATGTGGTGTATGCATACAATGGAGTATTAGTCAGCTTTAAAAAGGAAGGAAATTCTGACATATGCTATAACATGAATGAACCTTGAAAACATTATGCTAAATGAAATAAGCCAGTCATAAAAGCACAAATATTGTATGATCCCATTTATACAAGGCACCCTAGGGTGTCACATACATAGGGAAAGAAAGTAGAACACTGGCTACCAGGGGCTGTGGAGGGGGTTGAATGGGGAAGAGTGTTTAACGGGTAGAGTTTCAGTTAAGAAAGATAAAAAAGTTCTGGAGGTGGATGGTGGTGATAGCTGCACAGCGATGTGAATGCACTTACTACCACAGAACTGGACACTTAAAAATGGTCAAAGTGGTATATTTTATCACAATAAAAATTATTCATACTCAGATTTGTACACAGTTGGCACTGCAATTTCTCCTTGTGAAACTAGGGCTAGACAATGGTCCACCTTCTCCCTCTCTCCATTTTTCTGTAGCCTCTGGGCAATGCCTAGATGCAAATTCTGTTTTCGCAAGATGGATCTAAGGAGATGTGCAGAGTCATTCTGCTACCAGAAAAGAGATGTGATTTTTTTTTTTCTGTGAGGCCAAACCATGGCTGCCAGCAGACCCAACAAGTCCCCTTGCACTGTCACACAGCCACATTGCAAACAGAGGATGCAAAGCCCTTGAAATTGGAATTTAATTCCGTTCTCTCTTCCTTACTTTAACAAAGACAAATGCAAGTGACTGCTGTAAGGGTAAAGAGCAAGACTAGAGATGGATTTGCCTCAGAAAGACTCTAAAACCACCCTTTCAGAACTTGTCTCCTATCCCTGCTTCCCTGCCACTGTCTTTTCTTTTCCTTAGAGAGCATCACTTTTTCTTGAAAGGAATAGCACACCCTCCTCGAAGTGAGGGAGAGGTTCCCCTCATGGCTTTAGAATCCTTGCTAGCAAATGCTTTGGCCTCAACTTTCCAAAATTTGCCCTGAATTATATTATAGAAGCTCCTATACCAGAGTGTCCTACTTTTTTTCTGAGTGAATAAAGATCCACTGAGCAGTCTGCATTTGTTTTATGAAGCAAAAGAAGCTCACCCCAGTCACCGAATACTCTTTAGAGTGGATGAAAGAAAGAATTTATGCCATGCTGTGCAAGAACAGTCTGTAACCCTCATATCTCTGCAGACCCGTGTTCACACACAAGGCAATGTAGATATTTATGCAGAGAAACAGAGCAGCTCTTTTTGGATTGTTTTGCAACTCCAATCCAAGGTAGGATTATTCAGATAATTGTTTTCCTCCCTAAAAAAAATATCATAGATGAAAAATGTACCCACTTATGGGCAGTTAAGAAAACTGTGAAATACAAGTTCATTTTCCATTATATTTTAATGTCATTTCACAGCCCTTGGCTTCCTTCACTTCTGTTTCTTTGACGTCTTTGTTTATGTCCTCAGGAGACCCCTAATTATAACCCCTGGAAAATCTGCTGTTTGGAAAAGCTCTTCATGGGATATTTACAACATAGAATTTTTTTTTTTAGGTTATGGCAAAGAGTTTATTACACAATTAAATTATTAAATTATTAAAATTATTGTTTTAAATTATTAAATTTTATTAAAATTATTTATAATAATAATAAATATTTATTATTATTAAACAATTATTTATTATTTAATTATTATTAAAATTAAAATTATTATTAAATTATTGTTTAAAATTACAATTATTAAAATTTTAAAAAATCAAATATAACACTTATTTATGGAAGTGGGAAACTATTGATATACCACATAAATGATATTTAGATTTTTAGGTACTACTCAGATAATTTTTTAAAATTTTGAGATACAGCAAATATAAAAAGGATCTATACTAAAATGTAAAGATAAAAAAAAATACAAGGACACCCACACACACCTATTACCAAGCTTTAGATATAAAATACTACCTTTGGAGAATGTGAAATCCTCTAAGTGCTTCCAATTGGTCACATGCCCCTTGGACCCTGATGTGACAGCTTTGCTGGATTAAGTTTTAATGATTCTCTTGTTTTTCTTCATAGTTTTGCAAATGTGCATATATCTATAAACATTATATTGTTTGGCTTTTTTTTTTTTTTTTTTACTTTATATAAATGACCTCAAATAATATTTGTGCTTCTGTGATTTAGTTTTAGCTCAGCACTATGTTTCTTGAGATTCCTACATGTATGTACATGACAAACTGTAATTCATCCATTTTCACTTTATATAGTGGCCCATGACTGGAGCATATTACATTCTGCAGTTGATGAACATTTGGTTTGTTTTTAGTGTGAGGAAAGGATCCGTTTTTATTTTTTTCCACATAGATAATCAAGCAATCAATTACACCATGCCATAATACATCCTTTCCCATGGATCTGCAATGTCAGCTCTGTCATTTATTCACTTCCATTTTTGTGTGAGTCTTTTCTGAATTCTTGAATATGTTTTGCTTATCTCTTTGTCTATCCCTTAATAGACAAATATTCTTTTGTCTTTCCTGTCTTAATGATTAGAACTAAATAATAATAAAATAGCTAATACATGTTGACATGTATGATATGTCAGATACTGTTCCAAGTACTTTTTACATGGTAACTTATTTATTCCTCATCATTACCCTGTGAAGTGGGCACTGTTGTTACATGGATGAGGCAACTGAGGCTCAGATAAATAAATTGTATCTAGGCAGGATTAGAAACCCAATCTATCCAAACAGATTGCGCAAATCTGACTCATATAAATCATGATATCTGGTTGGGCAAGGGTTCTTCTTAAGGAGTGTCTTGGGTATTCCTAGTCTTTTGCTCTTTCACGCAATTTTATAAACATCTTGCTACGTTCCACCCAGAACAAAAGCTATTATATTTTTCACTGGTTCTAACAAGGAAAGGTCCAGGACCAGATGGCTTCACTGGTAAATTGTACCAAACACTTAAAGAATTAATACCAACCCTTCTCAAACTCTTCCAAAAAAATATAAAAGGAGAGAACATTCCCAAACTCATCTTGTAAGGCCAAAATTATCTTGATACCAAAACCAGATGAGGGCACTACAAGAAGAGAAAATTACAGGCCAATATCCCTGATGAACACAGATGCAAAAATCCTGAACAAAGTATTAGCAAATTAAATTCAGCAGTACTTTAAGGAACACACATCATGACCAAGTGGGATTTATTCTAGACATGTAAGAATGATTCAACATCTACAAATCAATTGTGATACATCACTTTAACAAAATAAAGAATAAAAATCATATGATCATCTCAATAACTACAGAAAAACCATCTGACAAAATTCAACATCCTTTCATGATAAAAATACTCAACAAACTGGATATAGAGAGAATATACCTCAATATAATAAAGGCCATATATGACAAGCCCACAACTATCATCATACTCAATGGTAAAAAGCTCAAAGCTTTTCCTCGGAAATCAAAAACAAGATAAGGCCAGTCTCCCCACTTTTATTCAACACAGTATTGGAAGTCCTAGTCAGAGCAATTACGCAAGAAAAATAGAAGGCAGCCATATTGGAAAGGAAGAAGTAAAACTACCTCTATTTTATATGATATGATATTATATACAGAAAACTCTGAAGATTCCACCAAAAAACAGTTAGAACAAATTTGAAACTTCAGTAAAGTTGCAGTATACAAAATCAATATACAAAAATCAGTTATATCTATACACTAACAACAAACTATCAGAAAGAGAAAACTGTAAGACATTGACAAAAGAAATTGAAGAAGACACAAATAAATGGAAAGATATTCTGTGCTCATGGATTGGAAGAATTAATATTGCTAAGATGTCTATACTCCCCAAAGCCATCTACAGATCCAATGTAATCTCTATCAAAATTCCAATAGCATTTTCACAGAAGTAGAATCCTAAAGTTTGTATGGAACCACAAAAGACCCTCCACAGCAAAAGCAATCTTGAGAAAGAAGAACAAAGCTGAAGGCATCACACTTCCTGATTTCAAACTATATTACAAAGCTACAGTAACCAAAAGAGAATGGTATTGGCATTAAAACAGACACATAGATCAATTAAACAGAATAGAGAGCACAGACATAAACCCATGCATATATGGTCAACTAATTCATGACAGAGGAGCCAAGAATATACAATGGGGAAAGGATAAACTCTTCAATAAATGGTGGTGGGAAAACTGGACAGCCACATGCAAAAGAACGATACTGGACCCCTATCTTACACCATATACAGGGATCAAGTCAAATGCATTAAAGGCTTGAATGAAAAACCTACAACCATAAAACTCCTAGAAGAAAAGAGGGTAAGCTCCTTGACATGGGTCTTGGATTTGAAACCAAAAGCAAAGGCAACAAAAGGAAAAAAACAAGTGGGACTATATAGAACTAAAAAGCATCTGCACAGCAAAGGAAATGCTATCATGGTAATCATTTCTCAATATATCAAATGCACATGTTGTACACCTTAAACTTACACGTTACATGTCAATTACACCTCAATAAGGCTGAAAATTTTTTTCATTGGTATTACATTGATCTACAGATAAATTTATGTGATTGAGTCTTCCTATCCATTAACATTATATTTCTATCCATTTATTTAGGTATTAAATAATTTATTTTTAGCATAGTTTATAATATTCTACAAATTGCACATCTTTTGTTAAATATATTCTGGGTACCTTATCTCTGCAACTGAAAAAGGTATCATTTTAAAGTTACATTTTCTGTTTGTTGCTGCTTTGAGGAAACACAATTGACTTTACACAGTTTATGGCTTGCTTATGGTAATGATAGAATAAAAGAGACCAGATTTACCCTTCCTCTTCAAACAACTAGGAAAAAAGACAAAATATATGAAACAATGGTTTTCAGACATTGTACAATGCACAACACAGGAAAGTGATTGCTGAGAGAATAAAAACAAATGAGGTGTGCCCAACAAATGTCTGTGGTTACTGTCTGGGAGAGTTTCCAGACCACAGTGAAGGGAAGGGACACTCAAACTGAGGCCAGCTATCTCTCTGAGTTGAGGAGACAGAGTTCAAAGTTCAGGGGAGCAAAGGCACACTTTTTAGGGCAATATCACAGGAGGGTGCTGCACAGAGATATGGAAATACATGGAGTATTTTCTCTGATCATAACACAATTAAATTAGAAATCAGTAGCAGAAAGCTATTTTTAAAATCTCCAAATATTAAATAACCCATGAGTTAAAGGAGAAATAGCAAGGAAAATTATAAAATATTTTAAATTGAATGAAAATGAAAACATGACATAAAAACTTGAATGATGTTGCTAAACATGCTTAAAAGGAAGGTTATGGCATTATATATAGCCTTATATTATGGGTATTTTTGCCAGAAAATAAGAAAGGTATCAAACAATGATCTAAGCTTCAACCTTGAAAAAAATTAAATCTAAAGTAAGAATAAAAAGGGAAAAAGCAATGAAGAACAAAAATCAATGAAAAAGATAACAGAAAAGTAATAGAGAAAAATCAATGCAACCAAATGGTAATTCTATGAGAAGATCAATAAAACTTATGAGACTCAAGACAGCCTAATTGAGAAAAAAGAATTACACAGATTATCAATATCAGGAATGGAGGCGAGAGCATCACTACAGAAAGAAATTGTTATGAGTAACTTTTTACCAATAAATTTAACAACCTAGATGAAATGTACAAATTGCTTTAAAGATATAAACTATCATAACTCACTCAAGAAGATTTAGGTAATATTCCTATATCTATAAAGAAAATTGAACTGGTGATTAAAAACCTTTCCATGATGAAAACTCCAGACTGAGACGACTTCATTGTTTAATTCTAAAAAAAAAATTTAAGGAAATAGAGCACAAATTCTACTCACAATTTCCCAGAAAAATAGAAGCAAAGGGAATATTTTCTAACTCATTCTATCAGGCCAAGTTAACATGATACCAAAACTAGATGACATTATCAGAATAGATAGAAAACTACGGACCAAAGTTTATTATGAACATATATGTAACAGTCTCTAAGAAAATTTTAGCAATTTGAATCTAGCACTATATAAAAAGGATAATATATTATGCTAAGAAAGATATAACCCAGAAATGCAAAGTTACTCTAGCTTTTGAAAATCAATCAATGTAATTCACCATTTTAACAGATTTTAAAAAGAAAAAAAATATGATCATCTCAGTAGAACCAGAAAAAGCATTTGAACAAAGTCAACACTCATTCACAGTAAAAACTTTTAGTAAGCTAAGAATAAAAGAGAGCACCTTTTTTTTTTTTTTTTTGCAGTACACGGGCCTCTCACTGTTGTGGCCTCTCCCGTTGCGGAGCACAGGCTCCGGACGCGCAGGCTCAGCGGCCATGGCTCACGGGCCTAGCCTCTCCGCGGCATGTGGGATCCTCCTGGATGGGGGCACAAACCCGTGTCCCCTGCATCGGGAGGCGGACTCTCAACCACTGCGCCACCAGGAAAGCCCGAGAACACCTTTAATCTGATAAAAGTCATTGATTAAAAACAAAAATAACAGCTAACATCTCAATGCTGAAAGAATGACTGTTTTCTCTCTGACGAGATGTTTGCTCTTATTTCTTTTCAGCAATTTACTGAGGTATTTTTGCCAGTACAGCAACACAAGAAAAAAAAAATACATTCAGATTAGAAAGAAAAAAGTAACACTGTCTTTATAGATGACATGATTTCTATGTAGAAAATCCAAAAGAAGCTACAATAAAGCTACTGAAACCAATAAGTTTAGCGAGGTCACAGGAGACAAGATCTATACATAAAATTAACTGAATGTTAGGACTTCCCTGGTGGTCCAGTGGTTAAGACTCTGTGCTTCCACTGCAGGGGGCGTGGGTTCGATTCCTGGTTGGGGAGTTATCCTGCATGCCATGAGGCATCAGCCAAAAAAAAAAAAAAAAAAACTTTCTCAGACAAACAAAAATGGAGGGAATTTGTTCCCTGTAGACCACTCTTGTAAGAAGTGTTAAAGGAAGTTCTTTAGAGATAAGGAAAATAATACAGGTCAGAAACTCAAATCTTCATAAGGAATATCAAAGAAGGAATAAGGGAAGGTAAATAAAAACTTAAAAAAATAAAATTAACTGAATATCTGTATTTTAGCAAGAGTTATTGGAAATTAAAAAATTTAAATATCATTTACAATAGCATCAAAAATGTGAAATACTTCAAGATAAATTTAACGAGATATGTGCAAGACTTGTATGCCAGAAACTACAAAATTTTGCTCAGAAAGATTAAGGAAGACATAAATCAATAGAGAGACATACCATATTCATGGATTAAAGGCTAGCTATTGCTCTGCTTTGAGTTATCTGTAGATTCATTGCAACCCCAATCAAAATCCTAGCCAGCTTTTTTGTAGAAATTGGAGAATGATTCTAAAATATATAGAAATGTAAAAAAAAAAAAAAAAAAACGGGCTTCCCTGGTGGCGCAGTGGTTGAGAGTCTGCCTGCCGATGCAGGGGACGCGGATTCGTACCCTGGTCCGGGAAGATCTCACATGCCGTGGAGCGGCTTGGCCCATGAGCCATGGCCGCTGAGCCGGCGCGTCCGGAGCCTGTGCTCTACAACGGGAGAGGCCACAACAGTGAGAGGCCTGCGTACCGCAAAAAACAAAAAAAAAACACACACACACAAAAAAAAAAACTAGGATAGCCAACACAATTTCAAAGAGGAAGAGCAAAAGTGGAGGACCTATCTCCATAGTGTCAGATTTTATTACACAGCTACATTTGTCAAGAATGTGTTTAGAATAAGAATAGACATACACATGGATGGAACACAATAGAAATTCCAGATATCGACCCATAAGTGTCGGGTTAATTGATTTTTGGAAAAGGCATTGAGGCAATTTAATGGGGAAAAGGATATTCTTTTCAATAAGTCACACTAGAGTAGCTGGGTATCACAGGCAAAACACAAGACTCAAATCTCACACCAAACACAAATATCCACTCAAAATGCATCATAGATGTTAATGGAAAAGCTTAAAACTTCTAGGAGAAAACCTGACTTTATGTTAGACTAAGATTTCTTAGGTAAGATGCAAAAACTATGAACCACAAAAGAAGAAACTGTTAAACTGCACTTTAACGAAATTTTTTAAAATTCCTCCTTAAAAGTGACACTTACATAGGTAATCCAAAGATTGAGAAATATTTTCAAAACATATATCTGATAATGGAACTTGCATCCACAATATATAAAGACCTCTTACAAATCAATAATAAAAAGACAAATTCATTAGAAATGAGTAAAATATTTGAACACTTAATTCACCAGACAAGATTTATAAATTGCAAATAAGCACATGAAAAGATGCTCAACATCACTGCTCATTTAGGAAATGTAAATTAAAACCCTCTTAGAATGGTTGAAATTAAAAATACTGACAATACGAAACATTGGTGAGAATGTAGACCAAATGGAATTCTCATACATTGCTGGTGGAAATATGAAATGATACAACCTCTTTGGAAAACAGTTTAGTAGTTTTTGGTAAAATTTGATAGACACTTATCTTATGACTAAGCCATTCCACTTCTAGGTTTTTATGCAAGAGAAGTTAAAACATGTCCACATGAAGACGTGTACTCAAATGCTCATAATAGCTATACTCATAAAAGTCCCAAACTGGAAGCAACCCAAATATCCATCAACTACTGAGTGGGTAAAAATAATGTCCATGGAATACTATGCAAAAATAGAAGGCATAAACGACTGATAAGCAAAATACCATGAATGTCAAAAGCACTGATATAAGTGAAAGAAATCAGGAACAAAGACCTACGTACTGTATGATTCCATTTATTTTATGGCCAAGGTAGATGAAGGGGAATGACTGCAAAAGGGCAGGATGGAAATATTCGGGATGGTAGAAACGTTCTATATCATGGCTATGGTAATGATTACAAGACTGCATATATTTAACAAAACTTGTGAATTGTATACTTAACATTTGTGAATTTATTATTTGTATATTATACTTCAATAAAGCTAATTAAAATAAATTAAAATAGATAAAGGTTGGGAGATTTTGACTATCTACCTTTTTAAACATAAAAATATTATGAGTGATTGATTTTTACACATGTATGCACCTACATAACCATCCATCACTTGGTTCAAGATGTAGATTGTGTCCAGCTTCTCAAAAGGGTCTATCATGCACTTTTTGAGCCAATACAGACTCCCTCACCAAGGACTCTCTATTCTGATCTCTATCAACAGAGATTTATTTTTTGCCTTTTTATGGTGCTTCATATAAATGGAGTAACACAGTATGAATGCTTTCATTCCTATATTCTTTGCTCACTATTAAGTCCGTGAGATTCATCCATATTGTTCTATGTGTTTGTTGTTGTATATGGCCTTTATTATGTTGAGCTAAGTTCCCTCTATGCCCACTTTCTGGACAGTTTTTATCATAAATGGGTGCTGAATTTTGTCAAAAGCTTTTTCTGCATCTATTGAGATGATCATACGGTTTTTATTCTTCAATTTGTTAATATGGTGTATCACACTGACTGATTTGCATATATTGAAGAATCCTTGCATCCCTGGGATAAATCCCACTTGATCATAGTGTATGATCCTTTTAATGTGTTCCTGGATTCTGTTTGCTAGTATTTTGTTGTATATCTTTGTCTGGTTTTGGTATCAGGGTGATGGTGGACTTGTAGAATGAGTTTGGGAGTGTTCCTTCCTCTGCAATTTTTTGGAAGAGTTTGAGAAGGATGGGTGTTAGCACTTCTCTAAAGGTTTGATAGAATTCACCTGTGAAGCCATCTGGTCCTGGACTTTTGTTTGTTGGAAGATTTTTAATCACAGTTTCAACTTCATTCCTTGTGACTGGTCTGTTCATATTTTCTGTTTCTTCCTGGTTCAGTTTTGGAAGGTTATACCTTTCTAAGAATTTATCCATTTCTTCCAGGTTGTCCATTTTGTTGGCATAGAGTTGCTCTTAGTAGTCTCTTAGGATGCTTTGTATTTCTGTGGTGTCTGTTGTAACTTCTCTTTTTTCATTTCTAATTTTATTGATTTGAGTCCTCTCCCTCTTTTTCTTGATGAGTCTGGCTAATGGTTTATCAATTTTGTTTATATTCCCAAAGAACCAGCTTTTAGTTTTATTGATCTTTGCTATTGTTTTCCTTGTTTCTATTTCATTTATTTTTGCTCTAATCTTTATGATTTCCTTCCTTCTGCTAACTTTCGGTTTTGTTTGTTCTTCTTTCTCTAGTTCCTTTAGGTGTAAGTTTAGATTGTTTATTTGAGATTTTTCTTGTTTCTTGAGGTAGGCTGGTATAGCTATAAACTTCCCTCTTAGAACTGCTTTTGCTGCATCCCATAGGTTTTGGACCGTCATGTTTTCATTGTCATTTGTCTCTAGGTATTTTTTTATTTCCTCTTTGATTTCTTCAGCGACCTATTGCTTATTTAGTAACGTATTGTTACCTTCCGTGTGTTTGTGTTTTGTTACGTTTTTTCCCCTGTAATTCATTTCTAATCTCATAGCGTTGTTGTCAGAAAAGATGCTTGATATGATTTCAATTTTCTTAAATTCACTGAGGCTTGATTTGTGACCCAAGACGTGATCTATCCTGGAGAATGTTCCATGCACACTTGAGAAGAAAGTGTAATCTGCCGTTTTTGGATGGAATGTCCTATAAATATCAATTAAATCTATCTGGTGTACTGTGTCATTTAAAGCTTCTGTTTCCTTATTTATTTTCATTTTGGATGATCTGTCCATTGGTGTAAGTGAGGTGTTAAACTCCCACACTACTATTGTGTTACTGTCGATTTCCACTTTTATAGCTGTTACCAGTTGCCTTATGTATTGAGGTGCTCCTATGTTGGGTGCATATATACTTATAATTGTTATGTCTTCTTCTTGGATTGATCCCTTGATCATTATGTAGTGTCCTTCCTTGTCTCTTGTAACATTCTTTATTTTAAAGTCTATTTTATCTGATATGAGTACTGCTACTCCAGCTTTTTTTGATTTCCATTTGAATGGAATATCTTTTTCCATCCCCTCACTTTCAGTCTGTATGTGTCCCTAGGTCTGAAGTGGGTCTCTTGTAGACAGCATATATATGGGTCTTATTTTTGTATCCATTCAGCGAGCCTGTGTTTTTTGGTTGGAGCATTTAATCCATTCACATTTAAGGTAATTATCGATATGTATGTTCCTATGACAATTTTCTTAATTGTTTTGGGTTTGTTTTTGTAGGTCCTTTTCTTCTCTTGTGTTTCCCACTTAGAGAAGTTCTTTAGCATTTGTTGTAGAGCTGGTTTGGTGGTGCTGAATTCTCTTAGCTTTTGCTTGTCTGTAAAGCTTTTGATTTCTCCATCGAATCTGAATGAGATCCTTGCCGGGTAGAGTAATCTTGGTTGTAGGTTCTTCCTTTTCATAACTTTAAGTATATCATGCCACTCCCTTCTGGCTTGTAGAGTTTCTGCTGAGAAATCAGCTGTTAACCTTATGGGGGTTCCCTTTTATGTTATTTTTCGTTTTTCCCTTGCTGCTTTCAATACTTTTCCTTTGTCTTTAATTTTTGCCAATTTGATTACTATGGGTCTCGGTGTGTTTCTCCTTGGGTTTATCCTGTATGGGACTCGCTGTGCTTCCTGGACTTGGGTGGCTATTTCCTTTCCCATGTTAGGGAAGTTTTCGACTATAATCTCTTCAAATATTTTCTCAGGTCCTTTCTCTCTTCTCCTTCTGGGACCCCTATAATGCAAATGTTGTTGTGTTTAATGTTGCCCCAGAGGTCTCTTAGGCTGTCTTCATTTCTTTTTTCTTTATTCTGTTCTGTAGCAGTGAATTCCACCATTCTGTCTTCCAGGTCACTTATCCGTTCTTCTGCCTCAGTTATTCTGTTATTGATTCCTTCTAGTGTAGTTTTCATTTCAGTTATTGTATTGTTCATCTCTGTTTGTTTGTTCTTTAATTCTTCTAGGTCTTTGTTAAACATTTCTTGCATCTTCTCAATCTTTGCCTCTGTTCATTTTCCAAGGTCCTGGATCATCTTCACTATCATTATTCTGAATTCTTTTTCTGGAAGGTTGCCTATCTCCACTTCACTTAGTTGTTTTTCTGGGCTTTTATCTTGTTCCTTCAACTGGTACAGAGCCCTCTGCCTTTTCATCTTGTCTATCTTTCTGTGAATGTGGTTTTTGTTCCACAGGCTGCAGGATTGTAGTTCTTCTTGCTTCTGCTGTCTGCCCTCTGGTGGATGAGGCTACCTAAGAGGGTTGTGTAAGTTTCCTGATGGGAGGGACTGGTGGTGGGTAGAGGTGGGTGTTGCTCTGGTGGGCAGAGCTCAGTAAAACTTTAATCCTCTTGACTGTTGATGGGTGGGCCTGGGTTCCCTCCCTGTTGGTTGTTTGGCCTGAAGCAACCCAACCCTGGAGCCTACCTGGGGTCTTTGGTGGGGCTAAGGACATACTTTGGGAGGGCTCACACCAAGGAGTACTCCCAGAACTTCTGCTGCCAGTGTCCTTGTCCTCATGGTGAGACACAGCCACCCCCTGCCTCTGCAGGCGACCCTCCAACACTAGCAGGTAGGTCTGGTTCAGTCTCCCCTGGGGTCATTGCTCCTTCCCCTGGGTCCTGATGTGCACACTACTTTGTGTGTCCCTCCAAGAGTGGAGTCTCTGTTTCCTCCAGTCCTGTCAAAGTCTTGCAATCAAATCCCACTAGGCTTCAAAGTCTGATTCTCTAGAAATTCCTCCACCCGTTTCTGGACCCCCAGGTTGGGAAGCCTGACGTGGGGCTCAAAACCTTCACTCCAGTGGGTGGACTTCTGTGGTATAAGTGTTCTCCAGTCTGTGAGTCAACCACCCAGCAGTTATGCGATTTGATTTTACTGTGATTGCGCCCCTCTTACCGTCTCATTGTGGCTTCCCCTTTGTCTTTGGATGTGGGGTATCTTTTTTGGTGAGTTCAAGTGTCTTCCTATCGATGACTGTCCAGCAGCTAGTTGTGATTCTGGTGTTCTCACAACAGGGAGTGACAGCACGTCCTTCTACTCCGCCATCTTGGTTCCTCTCCTTCAGTTTTTTATATCATGAATAAAGCAGCTAAAAACATTCTTGTACATCTTTTGAGGAACATAAGCACTTATTTCCCTTAATTATACCTGTATGTGTTGAAGGGAAACTTCTCAGTTACAGAGTTTATATGTATTTAGCTTGATAGATGAAGAGAAATCGTTTGTCAGAATGGTTGTAAAATTTTACTCTTTACTCAGCAAAGAAGGAGAATTCCAGTTTCTTCATATGCTCAACTACAAAGTTAACTTAGCTTGATCTTACACATAGCAATTTTACCAACTGCTTTATTAACTCTAATAATGTATGAATTCATTTGGATTTCCTAGGTAGGTAATCAGCAAAAAATGACATTTTTGTTTCTTCATCTCTAATCCTTACACCTTTTATTCCTTTTTCTATTCTTATTGTGATGGCTAAGCTCACTAGTACAATTTTGAAATGAAATGGTCATAGTGAGCATTTGGGTCTTATTGTTGAATATAAAGATAATTATTTTAATACTTCAATATGGTCAGATTTGCTGTAGGATTTTTGTAGATTTTTTTTTAGTTTAAATATATTTCCTTTAGTTTTTAGTTGCTATAAATTTTGACCATGAATGATTGCTGAATTTTATCATGCACTTTCATTTATTTTTCTTTTTGACTCTTTTGGAATAATCATAGTTTTGCTCCTTTAAACTGTTAATGTAATGATTTACATTAATAGTTCATTTATATTGATTGTGATTTCTGATACATTTAGATTTATTTGTATTCTCATACGTTGCCCTTTTTATTTAGTTTGATTTTTCTTTGATCCTTTTTCTTTGTTTAGACTTTTTCGTCTTCTTTCTTGTAACCTTTTCTTCTCTAAGTTTGGAAAGATACATGCTATTTTTAATGTTTACCTTATGTGTTTAAATATTTATCTTTAATAACTCTAAAAATAATGAATATTGGGCTTCCCTGGTGGCGCAGTGGTTGAGAGTCCGCTTGCCGATGCAGGGGGCATGGGTTCGTGCCCCGGTCCGGGAAGACCCCACATGCTGCAGAGCGGCTGGGCCCGTGAGCCATGGCCGCTGAGCCTGCGCGTCCGGAGCCTGTGCTCTGCAACGGGAGAGGCCACAACAGTGAGAGGCCCACATACCACAAAAAAATAAAAAAATTAAAAAAAAAATGAATATTTTCCCTTCCCCATTCTTCAGAACAATAGCAATGCCCCAGAAAATATTATTTCAATCATCCCCTCCTTATTTATATGCTAGTGGGGTCTAAGATTAATTGTCCCTTTTTTTTTTTTTTTGTGGTACGCGGAGCTCCCACTGCTGTGGCCTGTCCCGTTGCGGAGCACAGGCTCCGGATGCGCAGGCTCAGCGGCCATGGCTCACGGGCCCAGCCGCTCCGCGGCATGTGGGATCCTCCCGGACCGGGACACGAACCCGTGTCCCCTGCATCGGCAGGCGGACTCCCAACCACTGCGCCACCAGGGAAGCCCCTGTCCCTTGTTTTTTTAAAGTATAAATTAAACATCATCATCAGTATAATTGTCTGTTTTTTAATAGTTTTATAGTTGCTTGTTTAGATTGATTCCCATGTGTATTTAAGAGTTAAAGTCTTTTAATCATGTTTTATAATAGCCTATGAATTATGTACCTTTTGTTAGATGTATTCCTAGATAGCGTACATTGATTGCACTATTGAAAATGATATTTTCAAGTTTTATTTTTTATTTGTTCCTGTTATATGGAAACATAAGTGACTTTAAAAATTACTGAAGTATGCTACACATACTAAAAGAGGCAAATCTTAATACTCGTATCTCAAATTATCATTCTGATGTGTACAGTACATATCTTTAGTGAGGTCCTATTGGTAAAATATGCTCCAGGTTTTTTTAATTATTTTGAAAAAAATATCTTCCTTTTACTCTCATCCTTGAAAGATAATTTGCTAGGTATAAAATTCTAGCATGACAGTTATTTTTCCTCATATCCTTATAGATACTTCTACTGTGTATGGCCCCCATTGTTATTGAGATATCAGATATAGTCAAATTGTTGTTCCTTTGGATGATTTATCTTTTCTCTGTGAAATCTGCCACTATATTTCTTTCTGAAATTTGTCATTATAATTGTTGAATTATCTATTTTTCCTATTAATCTTCCAATTTTTGCTTCATGTATTTTGGGGTTTTGGTGTTAGATTCCTACACATTATTTGTCATTATTTGTTTTGTAAATGTTTCATGTCTTTTCTTCTTCCTATTTTCCTCCTTTACTGCCTTTTGTGTTTAAGAAACATTAGTGTACTACTATTAATTTCTTTATATTTTTGTATTATTAAAAATTTTTTTTTTACTTTTTATTTTTTTGGCCATGCCATGCAGCATGTGGGATATGAGTTCCCCAACCAGGGATTGAACCCACATTGCCAGCATTGGAAGCGTGGATTCTTAACTGCTGGACCACCAGGGAAGCCCCCTTTATTATTTTTAAGCTTTATTTTTCAGTTTTTTTTCTTAGGGGCTGCTCTAGGGATTCATACCAATTTATCATGATCTACTTCAAGTTAATACTGACTAAATTCTAGTAAAATACAGCAGTTTTTCTCCAATATAGCTTTATCCCCCACCCTTGCGCTAATATTGTCATATATAGTGCATGTGTATCTGTTATAAGCCCAATAATACAGCGTTAATTTATGGCTTCATATAATTTTATGATTTTTACAAAAATTAACAAAAAAATTTAGTCGTCTTTATCTTTACCTACATGTTTACTGTGTTTGATCTCTTCATTTCTTCCTTTGAATTTAAATTACTGTCTGGTGTCATTTCTTTCATACTGACTTTTTTTTAATGTTTCTTGTAAGGCAGATTTGTGAGTAATGACTTTTCTGTCTTTGATCATCTGGGAATGTCTTTATTTCCCCAAAGTTTTGAAGGACAGTTTTGTTGGAGAGAGAATTCCTGGTTGAGAATTTTTTATTCCAGTACGTTGAATGAATGTCATTCCACTACCTTCTGGTCTCAATTGTTTCTCATGAGATGTCATATATTAATTATTTTGTCATTCTCTGTACACAATAAGTTAATTTTCTCGTTACTTTCAAGGTTTTCTCTTGATCTTTGGCTTTTTCAGCAGAGTAATAACTGTGATGTGTCTAGTTGTAGAGATTCTCTCTTTATCCTACTTGGGGTTCACTGAGCTTCTTGGGTCTGTATATTAATAGTTTTCATCAAATTTGGAAAGTATTGGGCCATTAATTTTCTGCCTGTTTGACTCTCTCCTCTCTTCCTGGGACTTCTACTGTATGCATATTGGTATATTTGATGTTGTCCAACAGGTCTCTGAGCTTTTGTTCATTTTTCTAAAATATTTTTTCTATATAATATTCATATTGGATAATTTCTATTGATCTATTTTCAAGTTCACTGATTATTTTTTCTAGCATCTCAAACTGCTGTTGAAACCATCCAAAATATTTTACATTTTGATTATTTTACTTTTCAAATCTAGAATTTTCATTTGATTCCTTTAAAAACAATCTAAGAGACTTTCTTTTTAAAAATCAATTTTAGGTCTATAGAGAGAGTACACAGAAAGTATAGACACTTCTCATATACCCTCTATCCCCCTGCACAAAATTTTCTCTATTACTAACATCTTGCATTAATGTGGTACATTTAAAATTGATAAACCAATTCTGGTATATAATGATTAACTAAAGTCCATGGTTTAGATCATGGTTCACAATTTGTGTTATGCAATGTTATGGATTTTGCCAAAAGCATAATGTCATGTGTCCATTTTTAGAGTATCATACAGAATAATTTCCCAGCCTTAAAAATTTCCTAATGTTCCACCTATTCATCCTTATTCTCCTCCCTTTTCCTTCTCCTATCAGGCAACTACTGATTTTTTTAGTGTCTATAGTTTTGCATTTTACAGAATATTGTACAGCTGGAATCATACAGTATGTAGCCTTTACAAACTCTTAATTCATTTAGTAACATGCATTTGTGTCCTCCATGTCTTTCCATGGCTTGATAGCTGATTTCTTTTTATTGCCAAGTAATATTCTGTTGTATGGATATACCACAATTTGTTGCTCCATTCACTTATTGAAGGACAACTTGGTTCCTTCCAGTTTTTGACAATTATGAAAAAAGCTGCTATAAACATTCATGTGAAGGTTTTTGTGTAAACATAATTTTTTCTACTCATTAGGCAAATACCTAGGCATGCATTTGCTGATCTTATAGTAAGCCCACGTATAGCTTTGTAAGCTTTGTAAGGAATTGCCAATTATCTTGAAAAGTGAGTGTACCACTTTGTATTTCTTCTGGCAATGAATGAGAGTTCCTGTTGGTCCGCATCCTTGTCAGCATTTGCTGTTGTCAGTGTTTTGGATTTTAGCTATTCTAATAGGTGTTTAATAGTATCTTATTATTGATCTAATTTGCAATTCTCTAGTGACAAATAATGTTGAGAATAATTTCATATGCTTATCTGTCATCTGTGTATCATGTTTGGTGAGGTGTCTGTTCAGAGACTTCAAGCATTTTAAAATCAGGTTGTTCATTTTCTCACTGTTGAGTTTTAAGAGTTCTTTGTATTTTGGATGTAAATCTTCAGATCTATAGATCAAGTTAGGAAATTGAACCTTCCTACCCATGAATATGAAATCTCTCTTCATTTATTTAGATATTTGACTTCTTCCATCAGAGTTTACAGTTTTTTCCTCATATAGATCCTGTACATAGTTTGTTAGATTTATACCTAAAGTATTTCACTTTTTTGGTGCTAATGTAACTGGTACTGTGTTCTTAATTACAAATTCCAATTGTTCATTGCTGGTATATAGGAAAGCAATTGACTTTTTAATATTAATTAATTTATAAAAATACTAATTTATGTAACTAATGCATAACACATAACCAATTATCAAGATTAACATCAACTTAATTTAATATTAATTATTAATAACAATCAATTAATATTTGTATATCATATAATTATTATACAATGTTAATATATTATATATTGTATTAGTTTATATATAATTATCTTAATATTAATATGATTTAATATTTATATATTGCATCCTCCTACCTTGCTATAATTGCTTATTAGTTCCAAGAACTTTTTTTGGTCATTTCTTTGGGATTTTCTCACTTCCAAGATCTCATTATTAAATTTCTTGCTTGCCCATTGCTCACTCAAATGGGACCTCAAGTTTAAGGTGAACAGCACCAGATTTTTCCAATTCATTTCCTATCAACTTTGCTACTTTTACTGACAAAACTCTTGAGTGTGGGTTTTCACCTTTCATTCCAAGTCATTCCTCTCTGACAGTTAAACTTCTGGTTTTCACATCCAACCCCACTCATGTGAAACTATAGATAGCATCAACCAAGCTGCTGCTGGTAGTGGGGTGTCTGGACTAACTCCAGGTATGAAGATCACAGATTTCTACCATTCTCACTCAAAGTTCTAGCAGTTTTTCATGAATAAATGCTTCACAATTATTGTTTGTCTTAGGTCAATTTCCAGGGCCCTGATATATTTTTGAAAATTTTGTCCAGTTTCTACATCTTTTTAGGGGAATGAATTTAATAATTTTTAAGGCAACTTTTAAAATCTTTCTCTGTCATTCTTGTCCTGCAGTTTCACAATAATTTATCTAGCTGTGAATTTATTTTTACTTTACCCTGCTTTGGAGTTTTTGGTCTTATGAATCTGAGAATTGCTGTGTTCTATTATTTCTGGAAAATTCCCAGCCATTATTGTACCTTTTCTTTTTCTTTCGAGATTTAATTGTTTTACTTTTGGTGGGAGGGCATCTTGATTGAGATGTAATCCACTATCTTCTCAAATTTTGTTCTGCCCTGATTTTCTATTATTTCTTAGGCTAGGAGTTGACAAACTATGATCCATGCACCAAATCAAGTATGCTGTCTTCTTGTAAGTAAACATCCAGGCGCATCTGTTTATGTTATTATCTATGGGTGCTTTGTACTACAATGACAGAGTTGAGTATTTCTCAGAATGTCATTTTGCACTACAATGGTAGGGTTGATAGAGCCCTTGTGGCCCACTGACCCTAAATTATTTACTCTCTGATCTTTTACAGGAACAATTTGCCCACTCCTGTCCTATACTTCCAATTTGACATGTGTTCTACCTTCCCTTATATATTTTCTTCACCTTTAAACTCCTCTTTCATGCTTACCTCCTCTGTCTACATGGCATTCTTAATTATTACTATTAATCTATCTTCTAGTTTACACATTCTTTGTTCAGTTAATCTAACCTGGTGTTTAAAGCAGTTTCTAATTTCAATTATTATATCTCTCATTTCCATAAAGTTATTTTTTTCCAAATTCCACAGTTTAATGTCATGTAACTTTGACACTTGCTATATGCTTTTAGTTTCTTGAGAGTATTAAAGATATAAAACTTACATATTCCTGGTATAAAAACTCCACTTTTGAAATTCTTCACTTTGCTGTTTCTCTTGGCTCTTGCTAATAGTGTTCTATTCCCTTGTGTTTGGTAATTTTTGTGTGTGTGAGTTCATGTTCCTTGGAAACTTTTTTCCTAAATGTGAGGCTTAGGTTTAAGATGCATTCTTTTAGAGAAGATTTGCATTTCTCCTGTCAAGTACCTGGGAGACTATCAACTTGACGCCACTTTGAACTCAAATTCTGCCCTTTTTTGGTGGCTACAATGGTTACCTGGTAGGATTGAGGTTAGGCATTTTGAAGATGGCTATTTTCTTTCTCCTGCTCCTCTCAGAGTGAATGAAGGCTGAGGCAAGCAATTATCTCTATTAATTCTCTATGAGATGTGGGATTTTTTTATACTAATCCCCCTTCTTGCTTTTTATCTATGTCTCTGGTCTATCTTCTTACTCTGCTCTCATCCTAGGTTTTGTTTCTTATCTGCTGTGTGTAACCATTGGAACCCAGGTCCCAGGTCACAAGGAATAGGTAAACACCTCAGAATAAATTTCTGTACTTCTGTGGAATTGCACTTTCGTATAATCTGTGGACTTTGCAGGTATTCCTTTATGTTCATAACAGCTCAGGTATATATGAAAATTAATTAGATGTTTTATTTGATCCCGAATTTTAGACATGCTATATCAGGAAGTGTTTCACTTAAAGTTTAGTGCGTTGCATTGTTTACGTGAAAAAAGAAGCCATTTTAAGGTTAATTCCTAATTACATGTTCCTAATTATAAAGAAAAACCATTATACCTTAATGTTGGTATCTGTGTGGAACGGGAGGCAATATATTGAGGAAGGATTCTTATGTGGAAGTAGAAGACTCTCTACTTCATCAATCAAATATCTTCATTGTTTCTCTTAGTAAACATTTCTTGTGACCTCCTGTGGGCAGGCCTATATGCTAGCTGCAGTAGAGGATTCAAGAATAAAAAGTTATAGTTCTGTATTGTATAAGTAATTACATTTGACATTTCTCAAGGACTCACTAGGAGTTTTTAAATGCTTACTATTCTCAGTGCTTTACATACTTTATCATGTGAAATTTCATAAAAAATATATGAGGTATGCACTTTAGTGACTATGCTTATTTTTAAATGAGGAAACTAGGGTACAAAGAGGTTAGATAATTAGGTAAGGTAAATACCTAGTAAGTAATGAAACCAGGATTCAAACCTTTGCAGTCTGACTGCAGAGACCATGTCATTAACTACCATACAATAATATATGATATGGTACTATATCATACTAAACTAGACTAGATGAGACTATGTAAGAAGCTTAGAGTCTAATAGGAAGATAATACGTATAATAAGTAGAAAGAATAAAGACTACAGAGATGATTTGCTAAACGTCACTATAACAGCATAGATCAGAGGATCACTATAGGGCATGGTGAGATGTTCAGGGAAGCTTCAGGGAAGACTTGGAGCAACATCAACTGTGCATGCTGAGATACAAAAATTATGGTGTCAAGTGGTGCCCTTATAATAAATTGTTAACCCTATTTAATGGCATGCTAAGAAATAAACAGAGCACACTGGAAGGTTTAAACCTTGAGTATCTCTGAAGAATCAGTAAAGCATATCCTGTTTCTTTTCTCCATGCAAACAGGAAGACAGCACTTCCCAGAATAATCTGAAGTTATGCTGTGGGCTTAGCATGAGATTCTGGTCTAAAGAATGTGAGTGGAAAGCATGTTGTTATGTCCAGGCCTGGCCCTGAACTTCCCTGACGACAGTACAAACCCTTTCCCTTCCTCTGAGACTGGGGAAGCTATAAGGTGGAAGAAACCATTTAAAGGAGAACCCCCAGAGGAGTCACCGGAGTCTACATAACTGTGACGTTAGCAAGAAATAAATCTTTTTTTTTTTTTTTTTTTTTTTTTTGTGGTACGCAGGCCTCTCACTGTTGTGGCCTCTCCCGTTGTGGAGCACAGGCTCCGGACGCGCAGGCTCAGCGGCCATGGCTCACGGGCCCAGCCGCTCCGCGGCATGTGGGATCCTCCCAGACCGGGGCACGAACCCGTGTCCCCTGCATCGGCAGGCGGACTCTCAACCACTGCGCCACCAGGGAAGCCCAGCAATAAATAAATCTTTAGTGTTTTAAACTACTGAGATTTTGAAGTTGCTTGTTATAGCAGTGAGTTTTAATTACCCTAACAAAGCAGATATGAATGCAGACCAGCAAAATCAATGCATAGTCTTTTACAGGAAATGCCTTGGAGGATTCAGGAAAGTATCTTAGTAGCCCTCAAAATTTCCTTTTGCTTCATTATTTCCTATCTTTTACTTTGTTGGTTCTAGGGGTTTTCAAGAATGACAAGGTCATTTGCATGATAATCAAAAGAAAATGATACTTGATTTAGGACACTTAGATAATTATATACTATTGATTGTAGGGTCAACATCCACTATAACAACAATATTATTATAATAGCTAATACTTACTGAAAAATTTGTATTAATTTTTGTCTTGTATATTTTGTGCCTTATTTTGTTTAATTTTCAAAAAATATGAGTATGATATAACTCATTAGCAGCAGTTCAATGTGATTTTAACACTGCTTAAAAAAAATCTTAGTGCTCAAAATGACTTTCAAACTCCTAGAAAAAAACAGTACCTTTTTCATATGTGAAGATATAATTTGGCCATATTTCGTCAGCACTGATTTTTCCTAAAGTTTTGAGAATCTTTCCTGAAATACAAAAAAATACTTTTCCATCAGACTTGAGATTTCTAACTGAAGCTCATGAGTTAGATGTTGTATTGATCTAATATACCAGTAAGTGGCCAAATGGTACAATTTATCATGTCCACATGGGATTATGGGAAATTCTCTCTCCTGCTCTGGGTCCCTGTATATACTTGCTCATTTCTCATATAGCAGGCTAATGATACAGGGGCTCTCATTTCAGTCTTTTGTTTCCAACAAGCAAATGCCTGTAAACAAGCAATAATTTCTGAAGTAGTATGCTTTCTCCTCCACTGTTTAAAGCAATGATTTGTTTATTTCAAACTGTAAACTCTATTTTCTGCCTATAAAACAAATTACCTTTTGCATGAATATGAGAACACGCTGTTTCTCTAAGTTAGCTAGTAAAAATCTCTCTCTTGCCATCGCGAATTAAATAGGTTATAAAATTCCATTACCTTAAGTGCATCCAAGTGCCCCTGGTTAAGAGAAACATTTCTACAGATGTTATTTATTCAAAATCAAAATTGTCTCCTCTGGATAGCTGTGAAACAAAGAGTCATGACCTTACACAAGGCAAAACCAAAACAAAACGAAACAAAAATAAACAAAGCTCAGTTTATGTAAAAATGATATAATTGGGCTTCCCTGGTGGCGCAGTGGTTGAGAATCCGCCTGCTGATGCAGGGGATATGGGTTTGTGCCCCGGTCCGGGAAGATCCCACATGCCATGGTGCTGCTGGGCCCGTGAGCCATGGCCGCTGAGCCTGCGCGTCCAGAGCCTGTGCTCTGCAACGGGAGAGGCCACAACAGTGAGAGGCCCGCGTACCACAAAAAAAAAAAAAAAAAAAATGATGTCATTAAGCTCTGCTGAATGTCTCGGTATTTCACCTACTGCTTCTCAAGAAAATGCAACAGATGACATCTTATGCACATTAATGTTCCTGCTCTATAATCCAGTGGGAGGAGTATGTTGAACACTTTCAGTGACACATCCCATGGTTAATGGCATTATCTTGGGTACCGATTCTGAGTTTCACTATGGACATATGCATTTTTTCCTCTACTTTCAGATTTCTCTCTTCAGTTTCTTCCTCCACCTCCACCTCCCTTCCTTTACAGCAATCCTGGCCGACCTATGGCCACGTTTCTCTTCTCTCTCCACATTCCAGCACCAGCTTCCCCTTCTTTGCCTCATGCATAAAATTCACTGGATTCTCATCCAGTCTCCATAACCCCCATCCCAAACACAGCAGGACATTTCTGAGTCCCACCTGAGATGGTAAGTGAAGACTATCTACACACCACAGAGCCACTCAAGTGAGCAGACGGTACAGAGCTTTCAGTCACATATGGCCAATTCTCATTATTTGCAGTACTCATGTTCTAGAGTATCCATGGAATACTGAGTTAGCAGGTACTAAACCACTGCTCCTAGGGCAGAACACAGGGTACAGTTCATGACAGCCTCTGGTCACAACTTTTTCATCAAACAATGAATAAATAACCTTGTTTTATGTGTTTCAGTCAAAGGACATCTTATTTAACATATCTGGTTGACTCATGAACATGGACTCACCGCCAACAGCGCTGTAACTCACGCCTGAACGAAGCATATCGAACACATACTTTCTCTGTAAGGCACGTCACAGCCTTCCTGTACTTGGGGTTGCTAGGGAGAACGACCGCACTTCGCTTGGGGGCCATTTTAAATGGTGATGTCCTCAACGCACAGCACAAAAATGTGAAAAATGTGACACTAAGGCCATGAAAAAGACACTTTCTTACAGTATGAGCCAAACAGGGAGCCAGAGGGTGCACCTCAGCTAGGAACGTGTGTGCGTTTTCGGCAACTTGTCCCTGAATGACTGTGAAAGCACCTAAGTATTGATTTAATATATTTTAGTGAGCAGGTGAATTTGCATATACAGACTCTGTGAATAATGAAGATTAACTGCATTTCAATCATAAAAAATGTTATGGGCTAAGATGCTATCAGTGACCAAAAAATGTTCTAGTTTTAAAAGGTACATTTTTCTACTGACTGAGGCATGTGGAAATCAGTGTCGGCTTGATCTAGCCAAAGTTTAAATATTTTGGTTGACTGAAGTAAGTCAGAAAGAGAAAGATAAATACCGTATGCTAACACATATATATGGAATTTAAGAAAAAAAAATGTCATGAAGAACTTAGGGGTAAAACAGGAATAGAGACAGAGACCTACTGGGGGTGGGCTTGGGGATATGGGGGGGCTGGGCTGTGACTGGGCGGGAGAGAGGCATGGACGTGTATACACTGCCGGGCATGGGGTGGATGGATGGTGGGGGTGGCCGCGTGGCGCGGGGGGGATCGGCTCCGTGCTTTGTGGCCGCCTGGAGGGGTGGGATGGGGAGGGTGGGAGGGAGGGAGACGCAGGAGGGAGGGGATGTGGGAACAGATGTATATGTATGACTGATTCACTTTGTTGTAAAGCAGAGACTAATAAAAAAAAAAAAGCCTTCAATTCTCTTGTATCTACTGGGTGCTCCTAAGTTACAGTTCATTATAATGGGCATTACATTCCTCTGAAAGCTCTGACTTAAAAAAAAAAAACCCAGGGCTGCAGAATTCCAGCAACTAAACACAGAGTTCAGTATTGTCTTTAGGGAAATCCCTCATTCAAAGGCACAAGGGAGAATTTTCCCCACTCATCTGAAAGACAGAGACTACTGTCTTACCATCGAACCCCTCGGATTTCTGTGACTAAGGAATTTCTCCCTTGCTGTGCTCGTTCCTGCCTGATAGTTTTATGCAAAATGGCACTCTCTGAGCTTTTGCTTCTTGGCTAAGTTTTAGCGGGATCAAGGAAGCCACAGGGCTGGTGTCTGTGACAAGGATGGGCTTAGAGAAGGCTCCCTTGGAGGACTGCTGGAAGGCTGAGCTGGGGTTACTACTATTTTTGGCCACACCACATGGCATGTGGGATCAGGGATGGAACCTGAGCCCCCTACATTTGAAGCACAGAGTCTTAACCACTGGACCGCCGGGGAAGCCCTGAGCTGGGGTTTCAAATGGTGAGGTTTGACAAGGAGCCAAGATCCTGGGTTTACCTGGCTTGGTTTCCTCTTTATTTTATTTTATTTTACTTTTTTATTGTTAGTTTCTGCTTTATAACAAAGTGAATCAGTCATACATATACATCTTTAACGTTTACACTGTGACCCGTTTCAATGGGAGTTTAACACCATGTTTCAAAGTCCTTTGTGATGGTGAATCCCGAAATATTCTCAGAAAGTCAACACAATCCTTTACCCAAGGACTCACAGCAGACCTGCAACTGTACCACCTGTCTACAGAAACACCTTAGGTCTGCTTTAGATCACAAAATGGAAATAAATTTTCAAAGTGTTATTCAACTTGCCTTTAGGTTTTCTAGTTAAACGTAGAAATTTCTGCCTTTTTTTCTTTACTTTTTTTTAATTTGGTCGAAGAAAATGTCACTGTCAATTCTGTCTAAACATGCAATCATTCCATTGGATACTTGGGGAAAGAAAACCCACATGAAACATCTACCCAGATGTGATGGGAGAAATGCTGGTTTAGAAAAGCCTTTGTTCTGTGGCCGAGGCTGCCATGGTTCTCCCGTCGCATCGATTTTTACTCACACATTTTAATGAATAAAAACATGCTGACCGACAATCCACGAGAACCACCAAGTACCAGTTACCGAGGAACAGAACAGCTTCAGTGAGAGGTGAAGAAGGGCAAAAAGCATCACAAAATGAGTTTAAAATTTCTTAAGTAGAACACTGAGTTGAGAGTTTCATTTCCCCTACAATTGATTTCTTTTGCTTCAAAAGAAACCCACAACTTGTTGGCATCTGGTTTCTGCAACGTTAACACAGAGGCAATAGTACGGGCCAGCAGTCGGTTCTTTAGGCTGTTAGGGGGTCATGAGTATGCTTCCTTGAAGACAACTGCCCAGGAGAAAATAAGAAAATACCTCCCCCACGTCTGGAGGTCCCGCATGTGATGTTATACTGAGGGGCGTTATGATTCACCTCTGCCTGGCTCACTAGCTGTGTGACCTTGGCCAAGTGACTTCATCTGCTAAGGCCATGTTCCCTGAACCGCAGACTGCAGTTTATTACCAAAGGTTATTATCACATTGAATTGTTACAAGATCTCAATAAGAAAATGGATTTACAGCCTTTGAGTGCCTTGCATTCAAGAAGTAGTCACTGTCGACTTATTATTTCTGCATCATAATTCCATCTTTCTGTCATTCTGCACTTCCTGTGCCTTCCCTCCACGGCCAACTGAAGCCCACGCCCCAGGGAGAAAGAGTTTGGGGTGACAGATGCCTCATGAGCAGGAGAAACTGTCAGGGCCAGGAAAGCAGTCAGAAACCAGAGGGAAAAAGAAGCTAGCAAAATTTGAAGTGTCTGTATTACAACTCAACTGGTTTTAAAATTTCCATTTCTTTTCAGCAAATGTGTTTTCTTCCTCTCATGGAACTAAGAACATATGTGCTGCCTGGCAGATGATTTCTGCAACTCTTAAAGTCAGGATCGGAGAAGGCTGACTCACAATTTCTTACGCTGCACGTGTGAAATCTTTCAAAAAAACGTGGAGGGGGGAAGAGCCACAGGATTTTGGATGATGCTCTCAATTGCTTTTCAATTAAATTGGTAAAAAAAAAAGAATCGATTGATTATTTGCTTCTATTTCTGACCCTTTTAAACTATTTTTTAAAGCAGTATAAAGAGATGGGACGGAGGAAAGGTAATAACACGGAAAGGAACAGAAAGAAGGTAACATTTGTAGAGGGTTGTAGTTTTCCCATCATCTGAATTATTTGATCTTGTGGCATCCCTGTGATGCAGGTTTTACCTGTGACAAGGACAAAGGCTCCCAGAGATTATAGCCACTGAGACTTTGTATTGACTCTATTCATTGAGTTCTTTGTACTACACCACATACTTTTTTTTTTTTTTTAGATTCACACAGTTCAGCTTCGATTAAGATTTAAGTAACAAAGTATAAGGAACTAGAACGTGACTCCTGTTAAAAGAATACGTTTGAAGAAATGTTCTTCGGCAATCACTGTAACTGATCAAGCATGTGATAGGAGTTATTTTACTAGATACGTAGTCCCTGATATTCATGCAAAAACACCAGATCAAGGACCTTAGCTATGCAATATGCTGTACGAGGGGGAGGGATCAAGTCTGACTACCTGTGGACAAACACACAGACTCATTCAGTATCTTGAGTTGTCTTTCAAAGAAAGTATTTGACATATTGTATACAAATTAAACAAGAAGTCCAATAAGGATCCCTTATTGCCCTTTTCAAGGGCAATAGACCTGACAAAGTATTTTCTTTAAGCACTTTCTTCATCATGCCTTCAAGGGATTGCTCCCTGCAGAAGGCCTGCGTGTGGTTGGTGGCAGTTCTAGAAGCCAGGGCGGGACTTGTGGTTGAGGGAATGGGGAAGGCTGGGAAGCAGGACTTGGAGATGATGGACCCTGGCTTGAATGGCTGCAAGCACAAGACTGAAAAGCCCCCAACTCAGAAAGCAAAGGAGCTCCGACAACTCCTGCAACAGAGGCCAGAGGAGGAGTGAGGATTCAGAAACACTACCTACAGGCTAACTGGCCGTCACTTCTGATTCACTTCAGAGATTCTGGGCTCACCACTTAATGACTGAGTGACCTTGTGCAACGCACTTAAACTTTGTGGAGTTTCGTTTCCCTGTGCGTAAGTGCGGAGAAGACACCTCCTTGTGTGTAGCTGGGAGGATTAAAAGATACCACGTATACTGCACAGCACACGCACACAGTAGACGTTGAACAAATAGTAGTTATTAGTTTGAATCATTGTGATTATCCACAATCCGGGGACTGTTAACATCACCAATGCTATACTTTGAAACATGTTTATTCTTTACATTCCAACAAACTAGTTCAAAGTCTGTTTTTCAAATATATTACCTAGTTTGGGCTTAAAAAAAAAAAAAAATCCCTGTATATGTTCTGCTCTGCTTATCAAAGGCTCTCCGAAATGTTGACTCAAGGGTAAGTCAATTACACAGGATACTGTTCTGCCTTCTATTCTTTTTAAACCACATTCCATGTGGTAATGGGTCAATTTCTTTACTTCCTCTTCCCTCTTACCACATTCCACAGCCCAGAAAGTTGCCAGTTAAGTTTTAACCCTCCTTTGAAAGTGAATTTTCATCTCTACTCTTTTTTTAAAAAGTTAAAGTAGTTGCAAGTTCTCTGAGTGCCCTCCGGACCCAATCCATGCAACAAAATAGTAACAGGAGAAAATTATATAAGAGTGCTGGGGCCCGAGTCCGCCCCCTCCCCCCGCTGAGCGTGATGACTTTGCGATGAACTACGCATCCATAAACGGGTGACTCTTTGATCTCTGGCTGCTTGTACAACTCTAAAGAGAAAGGCATTCTAGTCCAAACCACACAAAGAGAGAGGAACACAGGTTATTTATGGGAGCCCACTGACTCTAAGTTTAGCCTGGCTCTTTCAAGATTCAAATACACACATCATTTTGACTGCCAGATCTCCTCCCTCCCCTTACGATGTCTAATGGGGCTGTAGTGTTGGAATGTCTGATCTCTGGCTTCTCCCTGGGGTGAGAAAGGTAGCTGGTTTGGCAGAGAGAAAGACACAACAGTATTTATAGAGACAGTAGAAAATTGACTCCATATGCCTACGAAGGGAAATCAGAGTAAATCACCGGGAGCTAAGAGGACTCCTGAACTCCCTTTCTGAGGTTTAGCTTCTGGCTGAGAGTAACTAGGACCTACTAACCAGCTCTCTAGCTGTACAAAGTCCAGCATCCACAGGTTCTCTCTTATTTGATGGTGTTCCACCAACACTGTAACTCTACAGAAGGGGAGGAAACGCCCTCTTTGGTTCCCTGAATTCAGAAGCTATTCTGTAAGTCTGACTCTTGTATTACTCAGTGAATTTCCTGCATCAGAGCTGGTACAAACGTGGAAGCCATGAATTACCGATTCTGAGGTTGCTGAAACTAAGTTCAATGACTTCTTGCCAGTGACTCTCAAGTCATGATGTTCTTGGGTAACAGGCAGTGTGGCTGAGTGTTGATTCACACTGCTCACTAAAGCAAATCCAAGTTGATAAGGATGGTACTGGGACAGTATCTATCTATTCTCTTTCCTAGCTTCCTCTGGATCAAATATCAAAATTTTACAACGTTGTGTTGGAATGGTAAGGGCTCTGTGAAGACCTCTGCAATGGGAGAAAACTCAAAATGGAAATTGCTTTTATTAGTATAAAGTATTGAACTGGTAGATTTATGATCAGAATTTGGGCCAAATGAGTCCAGCTAAAGCTGGAGGTCAATTTGGTCATCCCACCGTTCCAGACACCCAAGTCCACCTCCATAGGCTGATCTGGGCAAAGTAAAAGAACCTCAATGAAACTGGCAAATTAATTTTGCTACTTTTGTGGGACCCTGAATTTGATCAAAATCATATCATGGGGTAGGACTAAAAGGGTTCTTATTTTTGATTCATTCTATTCACGCCGTAGACACGAAGTCATCAGATACCTACAGAGGTTCACAAATTGTTTACGAAAAGTTCATGATGTTTGAACATTCTCTTATTCTTTAGTCATCATGATGGCTTCAAGCCAGAGTCTGAACACAAAGACAGGCATATAAGTGAACATAAAACATAGCCTGAAAAGCAATACCTATATCGACGGCACTGCCTGCAAGCTCAAAGAAAGAATGGATAAAAAAAATAAAACAGCTGCATATCCGAATGAATACACATTGGAGGAAGAGTGAACGGTTCAACTCAGACATTTTGTTCCTCAGGGCTTAGGGAGGAATTAACAGAAGCCAAGTTTTAGAGACAAGCCTTTAGCTCATAATTCGTTCACTGTCAAGATGATGAATGCTCGCTTTATGATTTAATAAAAAGATAGACCTACCTAGAAAGAAGATGAGGAGGAGGCGTCCTCCACCGATAAGTAGCACAGTGTTTTGGGGCGACACCCAGGGGCTCTGGATTGGGACTCCAGCTCCGTCTTCTGGACACACGGTGCACAGGACAACCAGTACAAATTCAGGACCTCAGTCTCTCCATCTGAAAAACACAAATAATAATGTCATGGTTCCACCCAGCAACTGCTGAGTAATTAGAGATTCATGCTGATTAAAAAAACACAGGAAGAACAAAGAGTACAATGCATACATGTATGATGTGTAGCACAGAATGCCTCGTAATCCCACACACGCCTTTGTACAAGTTACCCAAAGTCAGAGGTTTTAACTTCCAGTTTTTCACAAAACCTAAATTAGACACTACCGAATAATGGAAACACATTAAACTAGATCAACCATGAAAATAAGGGCAGGCTTGGGGCTCCCTGGTGGTGCAGTGGTTGGGAGTCCTCCTGCCGATGCAGGGGACACGGGTTCGTGCCCCGGTCCAGGAGGAGGATCCCACATGCTGCGGAGCGGCTGGGCCCGTGAGCCATGGCCACTGAGCCTGCGCGTCCGGAGCCTGTGCTCCGCAACGGGAGAGGCCACAACAGTGAGAGGCCTAAGTACCGCAAAAAAAAAAAAAAAAAAAAAAAAGAAAGAAAAAAGAAAATAAGGGCAGGCTTATGTAGTTGGGGGTGGAAGGAAATCAGGAAGGCCAATTGAGAATCAGAGAGGCTGAATGAACGGCTGGGCCACCTCTGATGGGCCTCTCTGCTCCCTTTGTTGGGAGTGATGGGCAGCTCTGATTGCTGGATTATTTCAAGAGCCTGCTGCACAGAGATGCCTGGATACCATCAGCTGTACCAAATGGGAAATAACCACGGGATTCAGGACCCGTAGCAGGAGGCTGGGCCACTGAAGAACATGAGTTGCCCAACATAAAGATACTGAAATTATGGATGAGATCAACAGGCACCACGTCTGCAGAGGAAGATTCCAGGATCACTGAGGAACCCTCCAAAATAGAACTTGACTTTGCCATCTTTCCCTATAGTCAGCAGATTTCTATGCTGCCAGAAGTTCTGCTGGTTTAGTTGATGTCACTGAACTGAGTGCACACAGAATAGTACAACCCTTTAGGACATTTCCCCAAATGGAAATCTGTTTACATCGATCCTTCTTAATAACCAGAGAAACACACTGCTAAGTGGAAAGAAAATCATGAATGAAACTATGAAAAAAATTCATTGAACAAAATTAAAATGTGTCACAAACACATTTTTAATTGTTGACCCTAAAATAGCCATTTGCAATCATCTGGTTGTTAAAAAAATAAAAATACTTGGTACTACCCAAAAATCTTGTCTTTGAATAAAATAAAGAGGCCCCTAGAATATTTTGAGTATTGCTACCCAGTCTGTAAGATTTTGGAAGAGAGAGTTTGCTTAGTAAATATTGATTTCAATGTTCCAAATTATTTCAGAATTTAGAGACTTCGAGATAAGAGGAATATGAAACTGAGTCTGAATGAATGAAGTGTTATTGTTTGATACTGCAAATTACTATTAGTAGCAGAATTATGGAAAACATTCTACGATTCAGAGTGACACTTTAATTACCAGGGGTTATCCTGTACCAGCATAATCTTTGTGAGAAAAGCAGTTGTAAAACTTGCTCTTTTTTGCAACTGAATTTCTCCCTCTGGTCCACTGGCTAACGATGAAATTTTCTCATTTGAGGAATCCAAACTGGTTGCACTAGAAAGAATGTAAGAATGTAAGATGAAATTTCTCCTAAATGTGAAATGATGGTACTCAGAGTTAAAGAAAAATTATTTGAAGAGTATAAAGGTCAGAGGATCTTGTTAATTTAGTTCCTATTAAATAAAGCATTTAAACTCTTTGCTAGATATTGCTGGTTTAATGTGAAACAAGGGTGATATCTGAAGCTGAAGAAATGACGTCATCCCCTAAAACATGCATGTTACATCCTCAATGCCCGATTCTAATTGTGTAAAGGTATGTACTTTTTTTTTTTTTCCATGGCTCACGGGCCCAGCCACTCTGCGGCACGTGGGATCCTCCCAGACCGGGGCACGAACCTGCGTCCCCTCCATCGGTAGGTGGACTCCCAACCACTGCGCCACCAGGGAAGCCCAAGGTATGTACTTTTAACTGAGTTGGATTACAAAAGTATACAGTGCTAGAAATTATTACAATATATTCAATATTAACCACGCTTAGAACAGTGTTATGAGTTCTATAGTAATTTAATAAATCAACAGAGGGCAGATGGAATTTTTATTAGCCAGAGTCTTCTAATACATTTTCTCTCTATGATGAATACTGAGGGTGGGGGAGGGCAGCAGGCGGAGCTGTCCAAAATCCAAGGCTCCTTTCTTTTCTAGAGAAATTCTCTCCACTGTACAGACTTGTTGAGAGAATCTGTCTTCTCATCCTCCAATCTAAGGAAGCTGGAAGAGTAATCATTCTCAGATCTTTTCCCTCCCTTTCCCCCATCACTTTTCAGCAGTCCTGGCCGCCAGGGCCCAGGCAGGTGACCTGAGCTCCTCTCTAAACCCCAAGGGAATGACTCAAAGACAATGGGATGGTTATACATAATGGTAGTGGCAAGGATGTCAGTGGCCTTGCCCTTGTCACACTGCTCCTGCTCTTTGATTGTCAGAGCCCAGCTGGCTCTGCCCAGGGTCCAAGATGGGCCTTAGCAGCTCAGAGTCTGCAAACCCTCAGTCTCCTAGGCCAGGTCAGCTTCCTGCAATTTCCTGTGATTAGGAACTCTCCCTAGAGCAAATACACAGCCTTCATCTGGTTCTTCTGAATTTTCCTGTTTGAATCACTCAAGAGACTAACCAAAACAAACACCACCAAATACACATACAACAAGGCAATCTAACTTATATATATTTTCATTTTAAGATGCAATGCAGAGTTTTCTTACCGTTTAGTATTAGTGGCCAGAAGAAAAGTCAAAAAAAAAAAAAAAGGAAAAAAATTATATATGGCTATTTTAGTGATAGAACTATTCTCAGAAAGGTGACTATAAAACTATCCCAGTGAAAGAGATTCAATTGTGCATATTTGAATACATATCTAAACATACTGTCTTTTATACTGTAACTTAGTCAGTGCCTCCTTTTTCTCTTGGAAATATTTCCAGAGTCTAAATAAAGAACCCTAATTAAACAATGACTCAGCTCTGAATCGTTTTTAAGTCAGTAATCTTTCTCTTTTAGAATCATGCCGGTAGTTTTCCTCATAGAAGGCCCTCTATTTATGGTAGTTCTTTATCAATCCACAGGATTAGTGTGACTTTTTATGGGTGTCCAGGTCCTTAACCAATTCTCCCCTTTTATTCAAAATTAAATTCAAAACACCATGTCCTGGAAACCCAACTAGCCTTTCAACTGTATCAAACATAGTTAAAAGATTGAAAAGCATGAGACAACACCTTAAGATTTATCCAAAGACACAGCCTCCCCTGGCTGTTGGTCCCAGTGCCTTATCTGAAACATGGGGAATCACTGCAGATACAGGCAGAACATCGTTCTCCATCCATCTCCCATGTAGTCAAATCAACACCGGGAGGTAGAAGGATGTAGGAAAAATAAATCAGGTCCTAGAGATAGGTTCTCTGGGGGAAAAGTGCACAGCCACCGATGCCTGAAGTTATGGACTGAGATCAGATAGTCTCTTGGAGTTCTTTTCTGTACTAAGGTTTGATTTTATTAAGTTAACACGTTAGAAATAAAGGTATTTCAGGATAGGGCCCAAACTGCAAAGTACATAAAAGTCAGGAAGTGAATCACAAAGAAAGAGAAGCACCAGGGAAAGAACATTTGTTTGAAGACTGGTAAGATTAAGTCTTTTTTTTTCTTTTTTCTTTTTAATACAAATGAACTTACTCATGTTTGAAGGCAAAGGAGAAAGAGCCAAGTGGAGGATAAAACTGAAATGAAAATAGTTGAGAGAAAGTTCCTGGGGGTTGGTATGGATAGGATCCAGAGCACTGGCAGAGAGTTTGGTTTTAGAAAAGAAAATGAAAGCACCTCCCCTTTTCCTCCTGGCTTCAGGGTACCATGAACAAAAGTGGTCAATGTCTCCAAAGGGTAGTCACTCAGGTATGGGCATGGCTTTCCCCTCCCTCCATCCTCCATCAGTCCCTGTATATTCAATGCAATCAATTTGGCACCAGGAGGGAGAGAGAAGCTAGAAAGAGAAACAGGACCCCAGAAATAGGTACTCTGGAAGGAAATACACGACCACTGATGCCTGAAGCCTTTAATTCCCTTCACAACTGGAATGCCACGGAAATGCTGTCAGACAGTCGAGGGCCTGAGCTTGTTGAGTCTGTTTATCTGAAATTAGATGTAAAGTAGATGTTTGAAAAAAAAAAAAAAAAGTAGATGTTTGACTTCCAAGGAATAAAATGAACTGTCATGGTAGAGAAGCTTTCATACAGGAAATATTATCCCGAAGCCTTCCAGCTTGAGCCCCTTCCCTTATAACTACCTACCGCAAATTATTTTCATAATAAAAATGAGCTCCCAGAACAAACTAATTACATGGGAGAGCAACTTACACTTTACTGCAGTCTTCACAATATATTTTTTCATCAAATATGAATTAGCTAAAGTAATTAGGAAAAATGATTAGCAAAGCTCTTTATTGAATATGGATCCGAATCATTAAAAAAAAATAAAGCATTTCTTTTGAAAATGGCTTTAAGCCTACATCTTCTCCCAAGCGATCATCTATTTTCCCTTCAACAATAGCTTTTTGGGGACATGCGGTAATCTGAGATAATATAACTCTTCTCCCGAAATAATACCTAGTTCTCTTTTCCTTTCATGACAGAACTTTTTCTAAGTTGGTAGAAAGTCTTGAAATGTGTCTGCTTCTTTTCAAGAGAACACTGAAATAACAAACTGCTGAAATCCCAGTACAAATCATCTGTAGGTGAGACCTGGGAATTACTTCTACTTTTGAAAAAGATTAGATCACCAAGCTATGCTGTTTTTCAGTTCTCAAGCAATGCTGGGCTTCTGAGAAATAACAGTGGTTTTGAAGGCATTTGCATCTCCTCTTTATACCTTTACTTTTTAAAATATTTTGGATGCTTAGAAGTAAACAAGAATAAAATCCATCTGACTGAAATTACATTTTCCAATGTGAGTGACGTAGGTTTAGTTGGAAATTCCACAATATAAGTTCAAACTAGCATCTCTCTTCATTTTTTTTTTCTTTTGCATTCTTGGCACTCAGGCTTGTAGAAAATTTTGACTGCTAAAAAAACCTCCAAAAAAACAACAAAGATGGAACTTAAAGTTCATTTATGAATGTATTAAATTTTTATTTTATGCATACATTGAGATAAAATTGACTGGTATTACTTCCTGTTATTTCATGAGAATATCATTATTTAGATCTTCACGGAAAATGCAGCTTCTGAGCACTTTGGTGTGACTATTAGCATTGCAGCTGAATCAGCTGATTTTTCCCCCATCTTTCCTCCAACAGACATTTATCATGTGGCTATTTTGTGTCAAGCACTGTGCTTGTTGCTGGGTACACAATAAAAAGGAAAATTGCCTGGTTCTAGTTTGTATGCTCACTGTTTAGAGAGGGCAGATCCACTGCAAGAGGTATTGGTCCAATGCTATACCCTTGTAGAGAAATTGTCTCCTTCCTACGTAATAAAGCCACTTTGTCCCTATCTTCCCCAAACCTCACCCCTTCCCCATCACTCTGAAGCAAGACGGGGTGCAAGCACAGCTACAGTAACTTGACTTTCACAGTCTTGCTTCCTGAAGGATGTAAAGATAAGATGCTTTCTAAATGTCTTCGAAATTATTGCATGTTTGCTTCACATAAAGGCGAGAAGGGCTGGGTAAGGTTCTGGGAGTGTCTGGACATAGTCAGAGGATAGAGGTGGGCAAAAGAAGGAAGAAAAGGGTCTTCTTGTCTATGAAACAGGACACATGCCCCTTCGCTAGGGGTTCACATCAGCACTGCAATACCAATTTGAATTTGCAAAGTATATTTCCATCATTTGTGACATTAATCACAGCCTCCCAGGCTCATTTTGTTACTTCCATTTCACTCCAGAGAAATAAGAAACAAGAGGTTAAGTGACTTTCCCGAAGTCAATAATAGACCTGGGACCAGGATTCAAAGTTTGTAAATTTCTCTCCTGTGCCGAGCGCACTCAACCATACGCTTAACTTTGCCAAAAAATCAGGGCTCAGTTTTGCTGTTTAACTAATTAGAATTAAGACACATTAGGCAAGAAGGCAGCACCTGTTCATAACACAGTGACATTATTTCATTGCTGTTTCAATTGAAAAACTCAATGTTCTTCCAAACTTCTCAAAGCTTTTAGGAGACAGTCCTGGATCACCACCTCAACCTGTGCCTATTCCCAAGTATCATATATTTGCAAAACTGCTCTAAGAGGGCCTCCCTGGTGGCGCAGTGGTTGAGAGTCCGCCTGCCGATGCAGGGGATACGGGTTCGTGCCCCGGTCTGGGAGGATCCCATATGCCGCGGAGCGGCTGGGCCCGTGAGCCATGGCTGCTGAGCCTGTGCATCCAGAGCCTGTGCTCCGCAACGGGAGAGGCCACAACGGTGAGAGGCCCGCGTACCACAAAAAAAAAAAAAAAAAAAAAAAAAAAAAAAAAAAAAAAAAAAAAAAAAAAAACTGCTCTAAGAAAGTACTAATACTAGTGAGGAAATAATGAAAACTTTAAGAAAAGGGGAAATGCTCTCTTAATAATGGGAAAGCTGTTTACCCTAATTTGGCTGGGATGGAATTGATAGAGTAGAAAATTCACTTGAGGAGTACTACCCCAAAATCTGAGATTATGAACATGTCAGGTTCCCTAAGCTGTGATGGTTCCAGAAATTATTTTATTGTTTCTTCTTTCATTTTCCAAATTGACCAGTTATTTCCTAAAAGCTAACAGAGTACCAGGGAACTGGCTCTTCTGTTATTTCGTCTGATGCTCTGGGAGGCCGTAAGTTCTCCATGCCATTCCCAGGGCAATGCTTGACACATGGCAAGAGCTGAACAAAACATTAATCTGAGTGTGAATCCGTCTCTGGTATACCGTACTGACCTCGGAGACTTTTAAATTTTAATAACATGGACTGGAAGCGAAGCTTTACGTAAGAAAGCAAATTTTCTTTTTTACAACCTAGGGCAGGAGCATTCCATAATGCATTCTTATTTAAATTTGCATTCTTATTTGAGACAGTGAAACCAGCGAAAAATGGCCATTTTAGATGAGAAAATGAATGGCAACATACTCCCAGTAAAACTGAATTTGGTATTGGTTTTAAGGGGAAGATCCAGTATATTCTTAATGATGCTGTCAGATTTACTAATCATTGCTAAAGCTTTAAAGTTTAAATGCCACCTGAGGGCTTTCTTGAAGCTCCTGTACAGGGACAGAAAGTGTTGTGTGGTTTGGATTTGACTTTGGTCAAGACTGAAATGATGAGCAACGGACGCAGCTTCATACTGCCCCCTGGTGGTGTCATGCTCAACGATGCTCAGAAACGTCCTCAAATTGGGGGTCAACCCCAGATAAGATCTTTGGCTTCCACAGCAACCCCTTCAAGAAAGCCTTCTGGGTTTAGACTTATAAAAATTTAGTCTCAGGCCTCTCCTCAATTTTCATACATCTCTTCTGCTCCGCTTCTCCAAAGCCTGCCCTGTGCGGGAGATTTAGGATTTCAACGAGGTCCTAAAATCAGCACAAAGGAAGTTTCCTATTGTCAGCGTCCCTGGCCCCCCCATTCCTCAAATGCCCACACCCTCACACTCCCAAGCCAGCTATAGGATATGGCAGCTAAAGGACCACTGAGGTCATGTTTGGCTTCAGCAGCATGAACTTGTGGTTTAGAAACCAAGGAAGGCTTTTCCACATGAGGCTTTCTCTAGGCTGGGTTAGGAATACAACACAGTCATTACCAGGTTAGTTCAAAGAGAGCTGGTTCTGTCATTCACATCTCTCCCTTTTCCTCTAGGGATCCTCAAATCTACCATGAGCTGAAGCAGTCATTAAACTTGGAGTAGGACCCCATCCACCCAGGAGAAACAGGAAGGCTTTTAACCTCTGGAACATTTCTTTGTTCTCCTGAATGCCTAGGAGCCCGGGCTGAGTCCCAGGAAGACTCAGAAGACCTGCTTCCATCCAGCATGTCTTTAGAAAAGTCTGCCCACACATAGCCAAGCTCCTGACTCTGAGACATTTGAGATGACTGGACAGTGACCTGGTCACCAGAGCTTCACAAGGAGGTCCTGAAGGTTCTGACTGCTTCCAGCTGGGACCAGGGGCTGAGCAAACAGCCCAGCACAAGAAAGGAGTGAAGACCATAGCAGGAGCCCCGAGGCTTGCTATTCAGTCAACATATGCAGCTGGGGATGAAAATAAAGCTATCAGAGTCCATGGAAAGAAGCGACTGCAAGTGTCTTAAATGACATGTTTGTACAAGGAAGCGTGAAGTGGAAGCTGGCTGTGACATCACTGATTCTGTTATCCTGAAGCGCTGACTCAGTTGATCTGGCTGGTTAAGTGGGTCTGCCCTCCCTTCCTCCACCCTATCTACCACACCCCTTCCTATAAGTCCCTTCTGGAGTTGCAAGCTCGGTGGAGTGGGACAAGCTGTGTGATCTAGCCACAACCCCCAAACTGGCTCTTCTGGCCCATTTGTAGGAACCAACAGAGATACTGAGCTTCACAGTGACAGGGAACAATGGGACCCCGTGACAGCTCATATCCTGACCTCAAAGGCTCCCTCCAGACCACTGGCTGAGACATCCCAGCATGAGGGTGGCCAAGAAAAAATGATGGAACTTGGTTCCCCTGACGTTTGTTATCTGCCAAGTAAACATATCTTATGGGGACCATCCCTTATCCTGGTGGATCCTCACCTTCACATCATGCCAGCAGCATATTCAAGTGATTTCTTCTAGAAGCTCCCTCCATCTGCCCCACCACTTTCCTGTTTCTCTCAGGTCTCATTTCACATTTAAGAGGTCATTACAGGGTAAGCAGGGTGTTTCATCACCTTTTGGTTCAGTCACACAAAATATGGATACATTTACTGGAAATTCAAGGCCCGTCACTTCTATTTCTCTGCTGCTTTGTCAGATCCATTATAGTTTTAGTCTCTCCACTTCGTAAGCTTTTGCTTTTTGAATGCACTTCTGAATACATATTTGCCAAGACAATTTCCACAATGAAAAAGCAATAAAGACTTATAAATCCACCCGGGGAGCACAACCCAAAGCACTCCAGCTTGTTTCAATGTTGTGGTTTGGAGAGTATTCTTCTATATTGTTACAGTCAGAAAAGTAATTTTACCCGAGGAGTAGCTCATGAAATGATGGGTTTTTGGGAAATCATGCAACTTGGCTTCATGTCATTATTTTAATGGATCGCAAGGCAATTTATCCTTCCTACTTTCCACCATGAAGAGCTAGTTAGATTGTTGTATTTAACTAGATAAAGTGTTTCAGCTTGGTATTCGAGTCCTTGTAAAATGTATCTGCCTAACTATTCCTCACTATGAAACCCTGACCCCCCATAGATACTTTTCCTTTTGGATCCTGATATATATGGTGTTTATTACCAACGTAAAGTGTGTACACATGTTGTTCCTTCCCACAAATGCAGTTCCCATTAACTTCATACATCTAGAACCTATCCACTTTTCCTGGTCCAGCTCAAATCCAGGGCAGTGTGCAGAAGTCACTCCCTTTGCTGAACTTCTCACACACACAGAGGCACGTGATCTGTCACTCCACTTCTGCACCCATCAATTTCTTCCCTAATTAGATTGCAAGCTCCTTGGACTTTTATATTCCCATTAAGCACTGAGCCCAGGGCTACGCCCATCTCGGGTGCTAAGATGATGGAGGACATGGAAAATAGCAGAGAAGCCAATGTAAACAGGATGTGGGAAGGTCATTTTTCAGCACAAATCTGAGCTGTATGTGACATTAAATGCTGTCCAGGTAGCCTCAGGGTCGCAGTATCTGACCTTTCCTTTCCTGTACAGACACAGGCTAGGTTTGCAAAGCACAACTGTTAGTAGAAATCGGGAAAATACCCGAGCAGTTTGATGACTCAATCAACTTAGCACAACTTGATGATTCTAGTTCTAAACGTAATTTAAGCAGAGAGAAGGGTCTCCATTTCTCACTTTGCTTTTCATGTACAGACGAAGTCAGATAACTCTTGATTCTCCAGAGGCAGGTTCTCTGTTTTACTGTCACTTTATCTCACTTGCCCGTGACTTCCTCATTTATAAAATGAGGGATCTGGAATATTAAATTGTTCTGCAAGGTTCTTTCTACCTCCAGCACCTACACCCTTATAACCTACTTCTTTTCTCTTTAGCCCTTCTTCTCTCTCTGACTTTCACCTTATTCATCAATTTATTACCCATAACACCCATTGCTACCAGGTGAAAAAGTCATTTTGTCTGTTCATCAGGACCTCTTGTAAAAATGATGTAGAGCAGCAATTTAAAAATAATTAAAACACAATTCCTCAGTTTTCATTTGATCATGGATCTGCCGTTCCTCCTATAGTAATTTAGATTTTACAAAGCTAGTAGTACTTTAAACAGATATGCCTCCTTTGGGGGAAAAAACACGGAAAAAAAAATAAAGTGTGTGCTTTTCTTTTTTTTTTTTTTTTTTTTTGTGGTATGTGGGCCTCTCACTGTTGTGGCCTCTCCCGTTGCGGAGCACAGGCTCCGGACGCACAGGCTCCGGACGCACAGGCCCAGCGGCCATGGCTCACGGGCCCAGCCGCTCCGCGGCATGTGGGATCTTCCCAGACCGGGGCACGAACCCGTTTCCCCTGCATCGGCAGGCGGACTCTCAACCACTGCGCCACCAGGGAAGCCCTGTGCTTTTCTTAAATATAGTTTAGATAGCCTCCTTTCTTTTCAGCACCCACAGATATGACTCATCATTAGAAGAGAAAGGTACCCATAGAAACCGAATTAGGAAAAGAATGTGGATTCTTGCAATTAAATATAAACCAAAAAAACCACCTCATTTTTAAAAGGATATTAACAATAGTAATGGAGTTATACTGATATTTACTGGAATTAAATAAAAATGATTTTTAAAGGCTTTAATGAAAAGAAGTAGAAAAGGGAAAGGTTTAAGGAGAATTCACAAGTAAAACTATGAAAATCCAATCCCTTGACTCAGGTGGGACTTTTTATAGCACCTGCTTAGTTGGGAAAAAAATGCCATGATTCACTTTTGAAGTTAGGAGACAATACACTTAATCAAAGAGTCCTTCTCTTTGTATCGTTTATCATCAATGAATTAATCCCAATAAATATATTTGCAATACACTCAGCTCCTTAATATCTCTAAACTTCATTATACATGACATAATGAGAAGGGTGACAGAGTTATTCAAAAGTATTTAAAATATTATAGTAAATTTTATATTCAGACAAAGGTTTAAAGGTCTATTGTTTTCATAATACAAATTCCAGAAAGTTGGCTCTGAAAATTCTCAGTGGCTGGTGGATCTTGGGCTCCAGTAACTGCTCTAGAATCGAGGCAATGGCTGCATTCTGGGTGTCCCCTTGGAACAGTCACTAGCCCTGTTGAGTTTTGAAATCTGGAAAATGAACTGATTTGGTATTTGATTTCTAAGACTGTTTATAATGACAAACGTGTGTACCTCCATGCCACATTATTTTCTGTCTTATAGACCTAAGAAGACAGCTCTAAATTTCAGGGGAATCTAGTTCTACTACACACACACACACACACACACACACACACACACACACCCTGCATCCATTTTCTCTGATGAATATAATTGCAACAACTGTCTTCCTTCCAACTTTGGTAAAATATTTAAATTAAATAAATTACTGACAGTGAACATCACTTATTTCTGCAAAGCTGAGGTATGATATATTTCGTTGCTATAATCTAAGTTTTTCTCTCCAGTTACTGGAAGTTATGTTTCACAGGACTTAGCTTGTGCTGATATTTCTGGAAGAGTTAATGAAGTAGAAATTTTCTCAGAAATGAAAATAAAATTAATGGAAATTTTGCTTTTCATTAATCACATCACCAAATCAATGTTTTATATCAAGCTATTCTGTAACAAGATTCTAAATTATGTTCCCAAGAATTTCTATGTAAAACATTTCCATATGGTAAGAGTCTGTAAAATTTTATAACACATTCACAAATCATTGTGACAAGGAACACTGGTATTAATTTCTTAAAGTCAATGTCATTTTTCTGATATAATTTTATGATTTTATTTCCTCATGCCTTGAAACTTAAAAAAAAAACAACTGAATGCCTTCTTAGGAAACAAAAAACAGATACAGAATTAGCACCATAAATGAACAGATTATATAGTTCTCATGTACACATTTTTTAACCTAAAGTGTCCATTCTTAGTCTATATTACAGCACTCGTTTTATTTCTCTTGTGGTACTTATAGTCTGCATGCATTTTGTAATTTATTTGTTTGTTTGGTCTTTAACTCTCCAGCTATAAAGTAAGCTGGTTCAGGAAAACAAAACTTCTCCAGGTAATGACAAGCAGAAAGAGATAAAAATAAGGGAACTAGGGTCACAAAAATGTTGAAATGATGGGAGGAGGACAAGTAAAGTTTGCCACTAGCTTTAAGAGAGTCAGGAACTTTCTGGAAGTACAGGAAATGATTGGTGATAATCATAGCTGCCTGAATCACCAAAACCAGTAATTATAGCAATACCAAGAGCTGCTGAAAATCTCACGTCTACTAGAGCCCAGACACCCGCCCATGGAGTAGCACTGTGGCTTGGGTCTATTTTCCACATCTTGTGAGAATGTGTCTCATTGGCAGAATCTAATCTGAAGCCCTCCTGGCAAGGGATTCTGGGAAATGAGTTCTCAGGCTTCCAGCTCCCGTGATAGTGGGCGGTGCATAGAAGGGAGTGTTTCCAGGCTGCCTACAGATAATTCCATACAAGCTCCAAACGTGAAGCATCCATCCTGCTTTCGTGTACTCTCTCTACTGAGAGAGTTCATAAACTTTTTGGTTGCAGGATCCTTTACACTCTTAAAACTTTCTGAGGATACCCATGAGAGTTTTTGTTTATATGGCTTATATCTACCAATATTCACCATAATGGAAAACTAAATTGTGAATATTTAACGGTGTTAATTACCAATTCATTTAAAATAACAATAATGAAATCTTTATATAGTAACATACATATAATACTCCTTGTGAAAAATGGCTATATTTTTTTCCAAAATAAAACAAAAAATAGTGAGAAGAGTGGCATTGTTTTATATTTTTGGAAATCTTTTAAGTATCTGGTATAATAAATGATAGCTTCTCTATCTTCTTTTAAGATATTAAGAACAAGAATGAAAATGCAAGTAACTTTTTAGGATTGTTATAGAAATAGTTTGGCCTTTGAAGACCACCTGAAATTTCTCAGGGACATGCAGGATCCCTAGACCACTTTGTTAACCACTGCAAAATCACATCCTTAGCCACTAGCATCATCATCTGACACATGACAGATGTGTAAAAGGCATGTGATGAATGAATTAATGAGTAAAAGGACATTGTATTCTTGCATTGTTCCTTTTGCAATGCTCACAGGCTGAACAATCTGTGCGTGTTTTCAAAGGAAGACTTTCTCTCGCATTCATTCTCCTCATAATTTTGTTGCTGGAAAAAAGGGAGCATGTGAGGCCAGATTTCAGAAGTGACATAATTTGATTCAAACCAGCCTAAGGCAAAATTGTGAACTAGATGAAGTGTTCAGTGTCTCCCTTATCCCTTGTCACAGAATCAGAATATACTTATCAGAAGGGACCTGAAAGATCATTGTCCATCCCAACGCTTGAGGCACCATTTTTTTGAAGCTCCGCCTTCTAAATTGGATGAGATGTACTGGGAGGTGGGGGTGTAGCATTCGGTAGAATGTCAGAAGTATTCAAAGCCATGGAATAATCCTGGAATATCACTTTTACTTAAAGTCTTCAGGGTAAATACTTAAGCAATTATATTAAAACAAAGGTACATTATGAAATGTAAGATAAATTGATGGTTTGTCTCAACTCTTTTCCTCTTTCTGCCACATGACTTGCAGAGCAGTAAAGTAGGCATTGATTTGGGGCTTAGCCATGTGACATGCTTTGGACAAGAGAGCTGGGGCAGAAGTGACAGTGACCTTCTTCTGACCCAAGACTCTACGAGGCATCATGCATCTCTGATCGCCCCTCTTGTGATCCACCATGAGAACATGTTTCAGGCGGTCACTAGTCCAAAGGGAATGAGGAGACCTGGGGAGCCAACCTGAACCCAACCCAAAGCCTGGAGCCATGCCAAGCAAACCTGAAGAACCATGAGCAAGACAAATACATACTTGCTGTTTTGCCTCTTAAGATTTTGATTTTGGTTGTTACATGGCAAATGCTGACTAACACAGAAATTGATACCTAGAAGTAGAGTGCTAGCAACAGAAATCACTGCAGCATTGGCTATGAGATCAGCTGACAGGAAATAAGGAAATCATTATAGGAGAATGGAAAAATTGTGACCTATGTTATGGAATTGACAAACCAACTGATAAGACTGTCCTCTGTCATAATTTAGAGCACAGATAATATTCATAAGAATGTGCTGGGTGAGAAAGTTTTGAGGCAAAATGTTGACAGAATGAGTTGGTTCCTTTGGTAAAGTACTGTAAGAAAGAGACGAATTCAGAAAAGGCCAGTTTGCGAACAGAATAGAGAGCCCAGAAGTTTTGGGGACTTGTAGGGTGGGAAATGAAACTGTTTCTTATCAAATCAAAGATGAAGTTGGTAAGACACTGCCTCAGGAAAAGAATGGTGGGTGTGGCTTAAACACAAGGAATTGACTGGAATCAAATACATGGAAAACCTGCAAAGCTTTTGAGATAATTATATTGGCAGAATTACTGCCAGCTTTAGTTAAAAGAACCTATGACTGTTAGGCTGTAAAAAGACCTAAGGGCAACCAACAGTCCACAGGCAGGGATGTGGCCGAGAAAGCTGCTCAGCTACCAGGAAGGATATATTCAATACAACCTTCTTCAGATGTGGCCATGAAAGATGATCCAAAAGGAAGGACCTCCTGGCAGGTAGAACCAAGAGCAACAGAGAACCGCGTACTGGGGGCTGCTCCCAGGGAGCAGAACTGGGACCAATCAAGGAACGCTCTCTTGTTTATGACCTAGCAACATTTTCACAGGGCGATTTCAGAATTACAGTTGTTTAGTGAGTGCTGTGTGCCTCCCATTCTTGATCTGTCAAATGTGTTTGGCATTAAACCTTTTCCTCTTGAACAAGGAGCGTAAGATAAAGTTTTGGCTGCCTAAATCTAGCAATGCTTTCTAAAGAGGAAAGCTATGGTTATAATTTTAAGATGAAGTTGTTAAAATTTCAAAGAATTATTTCAGGAAAATTTCTCTAAAATGAAGACTCAATCTAAAATGCTATAATTTGAAACGAATATCTGAATTAAACTAAATTTCCTTATAATTTCAAAAAGTACCCAAACAAATCTCATATAGATGCTATCGATAAATGTTTTCGCCAGTTTAAAATCACTGCCGTGTGAGCAAGCGATAAATTTTCTGTTGTCTTAAAGGATCCCCTGGCACATAAATGACATTTTATACTTCGGTCTAAATATAGTTTTATTTAAAATTTTTAAGTAACCTTGAGCAATTGACCATATAACTGAAGTTCCTTTATGGAGATAATGGCTAATATTGAGAAGGCAAATGAAGCCTAGTGATATCAGATATTCTATTTTATTTTATTTTATTTTTGGCCACACTGTGTGGCATGCGGGATCTTAGTTCCCCAACTAGGGATCGAACCCGTTCCCCCTGCACTGGAAGCACGGAGTCAACCGCTGGACTGCCAGGGAAGTCCCAATATCAGATTTTAAAATAGCAAATTAACCACATCCATTTATCTCCTCTCTTTTGTAAAACCTAAAAAGGCATTAACCATATGGACATGAAAACATGGAGTAAACAGCAAAGGTGAGAAATTTTAACAAATATTAGGGAAGGGAAAATGAAAGAGGAATGATAACAGGTTGTGCAGAGCAGAATTACGGCTCAAGAGCCCACCAGGCCAATAAGTAGCCAGCTGATTCTCTCTACAGAAGTGATGGAAGCAGAGCTCTTGGAGACACCAGGTACCAGGAAGCTGGGGGTTTAGAAGGGGAAGAAGGCCAAAGTAGGGGGACGGTTGAAAGAGCAGTGGGCTTCTCTGATGCCTTACAAGATGGCTGTCCCCTTCCTTCTCCACCCACACAACACACTCTGCCCACAGGAAATCTGACGCACTCTTTCTGGATGAACCCAGGACTCAAAGCGCCAGGTGGAGTGAAGACCGCCAGGGAGAGAAGCACTCAAAACAAGATGAGGGGCTTCCCTGGTGGCGCAGTGGTTGAGAGTCTGCCTGCCGATGCAGGGGACGCGGGTTTGTGCCCCGGTCCGGGAAGATCCCACATGCCGTGGAGCGGCTGGGCCCATGAGCCATGGCCGCTGAGCCTGCATGTCCGGAGCCTGTGCTCCGCAACGGGAGAGGCCACAACAGTGAGAGGCCAGCGTACCAAAAAACAAACAAACAAACAAAAAAAACAGGATGAGGTGAAACTCTACATGTTGAATGGTGGGATCTTTGGACACCTTCCTTGGTCTTGCTTCCAGAATGCCACCAGCCACTTAAATCGGATGATTCAGCTCTGCAGACACTTAAGACCTCAGAGAGGTAGTCTCCAGATAACACCATCGGTCATCTGTTTGCATGGTCCCCTGATCACCTGAGATGCTCACCTGTCAGCACAGCCAGCCCTCCCCACATGAACCCTCCATCTAGCTTTCAGACCCCCCACTCCTCAAACAGGACAGACGGCCGAGGTTATCAGACCCTGAACAAAGCCTCCTCCTGAAAGAGACAAAGACGAATGCCAAGAAGAAAAATCACGTCAGAAAATGAGAAACTGCAAAGAATAGAGGAAAACTTGAAATATGTTCAACCCTATCATCAGACAGAGAAAATACTGTCTCCATAAAATAAACCCAGGAGGCCATAAAAGAGAAACAATCAGTGAATAAAAAAAGAATTCTTGGAAAATAAAATAGCCAACATTTAAAAAGGTTAATCATGAAAAACTTAAAACACTGATAATCAAGCTGGAAGATAAAGTTAAATAAATCCTCCAGAAAGCAGGGCAAAGAGGTGAAGACTAAGAAACAAATAATTTATTTTTTTCTTTTTGGCCACACCACGTGGAACTTCCCCAACCAGGGATCGAACCCATGCCCCCTGCAGTGGAAGAGCAGAGTCTTAACTGCTGGACCGCCAGGGGAGTCCTATTTTAAAATAGAAAATCAGTTGATATCAGCAAAGGAACATCCCAGGTTGAGAGCTTTGCAGCAGCCCATCCAGAGACACCAGGATGCGCGGGCCCTGGAGGGAGCGGGGTTTACTGTGATGCTGTCAGTTGGCTTCCCCACTAGAGCACCGGATGGGAGGGGACAGCTGTGTCGGGAGAGGGGCAGGGCTAGGAGAGGCAGCACAGCTGACCTGCTGAGGGTCAGGCAACCGTGCTCTCAAATCCTCTCGAGGAAAAGAAACAAACAAAAAATATGGGTTTTGCGTGGTTTTCTGTATCTCTGTTTTATTTTACAATAAAATGGAAAAAATTACCTTAAATCAGAAAAAAAAGAAGGGCACATAGGGGACTTTATTACAATATATTTTCCCTTAGGAAAGGCATGAAGAGAAAAAGGTTTTAAGGGAGCATAAAATGTGGGATTGTACATGCCCCGGGAATTAACACTCTTCCACCTTAAAATATAAATTCTACTAGAGTGAGAATGAGCAGAGAAGGATTTGAGCATTAGACCTGCCACTCACTGGGATTGGCTACGTAAACTTGGGCACATCAGTCAACTTCTCTGGAACTCAGCGAGAACATCAAAATCACTTCTAAGATTCCACTGAAATCTCAAGTCCATAAATCTAATGAATGTTGGGAAGAGTAATATTTTTTCTCTTCTATTTTCTGTGGTTCAAAGTGATTTTATATAAGAGCATTTAAATCAAGACTATATATAGGGAGGGCCTTACCTGGTGGCGCAGCAGTTAAGAATCCTCCTGCCAATGCACGGGACATGGGTTGGAGCCCTGGTCCAGAAAGATCCCACATGCTGTGGAGCAACTAAGCCTATGCGCCACAACTACTGAGCCTGCACTCTAGAGCCTGTGAGCCACAACTACTGAGCCCACATGCCACAACTACTAAAGCCCACATGCCTAGAGCCTGTGTTCTGCAACGAGAGAAGCCACTGCAATGAGAAGCCTGCACACTGCAATGAAGAGGAGCCCCCGCTCACCGCAACTAGAGAAAGCCCACGTGCAGCAACGAAGAACCAATGCATCCAAAAATAAATTAAAAAAAAAAAAAAGACATATAGGGACTTCCCCAGTGGTCCAGTGGTTAAGACTACACCTTCCAATGCAGGGGGTATGGGTTTGATCCCTGGTCGGGGAGCTAAGATCCCAATGCCTCAAGGCCAAAAAACCGAAATATAAAACAGAAGCAATACTGTAGCAAATTCGATAAAGACTTTAAAAAAGGATCCACAACAAAAAAATTGTTTTTTTTAAAAAAACCAGGAACTTCCCTGGTGGTGCAGTGGTTGAGAGTCTGCCTGCCAATGCAGGGGATGCGGATTCGATCCCTGGTTTGGGAGGATCCCACATGCCACAGAGCAACTAAGCCCATGTGCCACAACTACTGAGCCTGTGCTCTGGAGCCCAGAAGCCACAACTACTGAGCCCGCGTGCCACAACTACTGAAGCCTGCGCGCCTGGAGCCCATGCTCTGCAGCAAGAGAGGCCACCGCAATGAAAAGCCCGCACACCACAATGAAGAGTAGCCCCCGCTCTCCACAGCTAGAGTAAGCCCACGTGCAGCAACAAAGACCCAACACAGCCATAAATTAATTAATTAATTAATTTTTTTAAAAAAAACAAAGACATATAGTCATTCATTGGAGACACGACTTTGAGGGAAAGATGCAGCTGGGTCTCTGCCCCACTGTTCTCTGCCTAATGTTCCAGGTATTTGGGAACTCTGCCACCATCCATGTGCCGTGCTCATTTTGCTACCCAGGTAACAAGCAAGTAGAAGTAACTTAAGTAAAGTACATTAAGATCGCTCTCCTTACCAAATCCTCACAGGACAACTGGAGAGCAAATGGCAGGTAGAACATGATGGTTAGTCCCGTGACCTCATAAGAGGATTTTAAAACTTTGGTTAAACAAGAACTTAAGATGATTCTTAAAAGTAAAGAAAACAATACAACTCCTATTTATAGTTATGTCATCTTTCAGCCTGCATTTTCTATGTGTGTGTTTAAAAGCATTTTGTGTATTAGTATATGCTTGTAGAGTAACATGTGCACATTCTACATAGATGGAGGTACATCTATTACTGGAAATATTTGGAGTCTGTTATTTCTACAGCTAGTCCCTTAATTCTCCATAGCATTGTGCTTCAAAGGCCAAAGGCATATACAAACCTCCAACATGAATTCAATGTGAAATATTCACCATACTTGAGAAATTCCCCTCTAATTTAGGTTAATTAATCAGAATAACTTCAAGCCAGTGTCAGAAAAGACATCCATACATTTCCTTTGTTTTCTGTTCAGAGAAATACGTTTCTGATCAGAAGAGGGGGAGCAAAGAACCTGGGAACATTCAGAAGTTTCTCTTTCCTTGAGGGAGGTCAGGCTGCAGGTTAAAGGAAGGTGCTGCAGCCTTAGCTCTTCCAGAATAAAGACACGGTTTAAGAGTCTGCAAAATCTTGAGGATGTCTCTGACTACTCAGCTTGGATCTCCGACTCAGGACGTTTCCATTCTTCGTCTGAAATCACCATGATGATGATCATTGCCGTTTTATGAGCACAATGTGTCATCCTACTCCCCTATCTGTGCTGGGGTAAGCAGTCATGTTTAAGGAAAATGTTTGAGAAATGAGCAGTGGCAGAGAAACTCAGTGGGAGTATTGTGATAATGGAATTCTAGTCTACAATTACTAGGAGACCACAAGTTTTTCCAAAGGATAAGAAATAGGGGATGTCATTCTTAAGGAGTAGCTTGTGTGCATCTAATGAACTCAGACGTGGTCCCAGTGGTAGTAACTGCTCCTGAAGCTCTCTTTTCAGCTTAGAGGGCTGCGGAGTGAGCAATTTGAGTTGCTCCTTGGTCTATGTGGTCTCTTCCAAATTACCTGGCATCTGCATTAATGTAAAAGGAAACATCATTGGGAACAGCTATTAATATAGGAAATAACATTACCTTTAAATCATGGTCACAGGGAGCTGGGCAATGAAATCTTTTACAGGTGTTCATTAAATTTTCATTCTATATGACACTGGTGAGGGCTTTAAAACATATAAAAATGGAGAGGATTTTCATTTCCAACTGTTTTGCTTTTCAGGAAGCTGGATTACCTTAGTAGGTATCCACCAGTCCTAACCCTTGCCTTTCTTCAACTAACTAACTTCCTTCCTTCCTACCTTCCTCTTCCCTCCTTCCTTCCCTCCCTCCCTCCCTCCCTTCCTTCCTTCTACACTAAGCTACTGGAGTGTGACAGAAGGAACATTGGATGAAATCAGAAAAGACCTCTCTCCTCATCTAACTCTGCCACTTATTAGCTGTATAACCTTGGGCAAGTGTCGTAACGTCTATGAAGCTTAGTTTCTTCATCTGTAACATGAAGGTAATAATGCTTGCCCGGGATGGAAAAAGATAATCCATGAAAATGGAAATCAAAACAAAGCTGGAGTAGCAATTCTCATATCAGACAAAATAGATGTTAAAATAAAGACTATTACAAGAGACAAAGAAGGACACTGTATAATGATCAAGGGATCAATCCAAGAGGAAGATATAACAATGGTAAATATTAATGCACCCAACATAGGAGCACCTCAATACATAAGGCAAACGCTAACAGCCATAAAAGCAGAAATCGACAGTAACACAATGATAGTAGGGGACTTTAACACCCCACTTTCACCAATGGACAGATCATCCAAAATGAAAACAAATAAGGAAACACAAGCTTTAAATGACACATTAAACAAGATGGACTTCATTGATATTTATAGGACATTCCATCCAAAAACAACAGAATACACTTTCTTCTCAAGTGCTCATGGAGCACCCTCCAGGATAGATCATATCTTGGGTCCAAATCAAGCCTTAGTAAATTTAAGAAAATTGAAATTGTATCAAGTATCTTTTCCAACCACAACACTATGAGACTAGATATCACTTACAGGAAAAAAACTGTAAAAAATACAAACACATGGGGCTTCACTGGTGGTACAGTGGTTAAGAATCCGCCTGCCAATTCAGGGGACATGGGTTCGAGCCCTGTTCTGGGAAGAACCCACATGCTATGGAGCAGCTAAGCCCGTGCACCACAGCTACTGACCCTGTGCTCTAGAGCCCGCTAGCCACAACTACTGAGCCTGTGTGCCACAACTACTGAAGCCTGTGTGCCTAGAACCCGTGCTCTGTAACAAAAGAAGCCACCACAGTGAGAAGCCTGTGCACTGCAAAGAAGAGTAGCCTCCATTTGCCACAAATAGAGAAAGCCTGCGTGCAACAACGAAGACCCAATGCAGCCAAAGAAAGAAAGAAAGAAAGAGAGAAATTAAAAAAAATACAAACACATGGAGGCTAAACAACACACTACTAAATAACCAAGAGATCACTGAAGAAATGAAAAAACACCTAGAAAAAAATGACAATGAAAACACGATGATCCAAAACCTATGGGATGCAGCAAAAGCAGTTCTAAGAGAGAAGTTTATAGCAATACAATCCTACCTCAAGAAACAAGAAACATCTCAAATAAACAACCTAACCATATACCTAAAGCAATTAGAGAAAGAACAACAACAAAAAAAACCCCAAAGTTAGCAGAAGGAAAGAAATCATAAAAATCAGAACAAAAATAAATGAAAAACAAATGAAGGACGCAATAGCAAAGATCAATAAAACAAAAGTTCATTCTTTGAGAAGATAAACAAAATTGATAAACCATTAGCCAGACTCATCAAGAAAAATTTGGAAAAGATTCAAATCAATAGAATTAGAAATGAAAAAGGAGAAGTAACAACTGACACTGCAGAAATACAAAGGATCATGAGAGATTACTATAAGCAACTCTATGCCAATAAAATGAACAACCTGGAAGAAGTGGACAAATTCTTAGAAAAGCACAGCCTTCCAAGACTGAACCAGGAAGAAATAGAATATATAAACAGACCAATCACAAGCACTGAAATTGAGACTGTGATTAACAATCTTCCAACAAACAAAAGCCCAGGACCAGATGGCTTCACAGGCAAATTCTATCAAACATTTAGAGAAGGGCTAACACCTATCCTTCTCAAACTCTTCCAAAATATAGCAGAGGAAGGAACACTCCCAAACTCATTCTACGAGGCCACCATCATCCTGATATCAAAACACAGACGAAGATGTCACACAAAAAAAACTACAGGCCAATAACACCAATTAACATAGATGGAAAAATCCTCAACAAAATACTAGCAAACAGAATCCAACAGCACATTAAAAGGACCATACACCATGATCAAGTGGGGTTTATCTCAGGAATGGAAGGATTCTTCAATATACGCAAATCAATCAGTGTGATACACCATATTAACAAATTGAAGGATAAAACCATATGATCATCTCAATAGATGCAGAGAAAGCTTTCAACAAAATTCAACACCCACTTATGATAGAAACCCTCCAGAAAGCAGGCATAGAGGGAACTTACCTCAACATAATAAAGGCCATATATGACAAACCCACAGCCAACATCATTCTCAATGGTCAAAAACTGAAACCATTTCCTCTAAGATCAGGAACAAGAGAAGGTTGCCCACTCTCACCACTATTATTCAACATAGTTTTGGAAGTTTTAGCTACATCAATCAGAGAAGAAAAGAAATAAAAGCAATGCAAATCAGAAAAGAAGAAGTAAAGCTGTCACTGTTTGCAGATGACATGATACTACACATAAAGAATCCTAAAGATGCTACCAGAAATCTACTAGAGCTAATCAATGAATCTGGTAAAGTAGCAGGATACAACATTAATACCCAGAAATCTTTTGCATTCCTATACACTAATGATGAAATTTGAAAGAGAAACTAAGGAAACACTCTCATTTACCATTGCAACAAAAAGAATAAAATACTTAGGAATAAACCTACCTAAGGAGAGAAAAGACCTATATGCAGAAAACTATAAGACACTGATGAAAGAAATTAAAGATGAAACAAACAGCTGGAGAGATATACCATGTTCTTGGATTGGAAGAATCAACCATGTGAAAATGACTATACTACACAAAGCAATCTACAGATTCAATGCAATCCCTTTCACAGAACTAGAACAAAAATTTTCACAATTTGTATGGAAACACAAAAGACACCGAATAGCCAAAGCAATCTTGAGAAAGAAAAACATAGCCGGAGGAATCAGGCTCCCTGACTTCAGACTATACGACAAAGCTACAGTAATCAACACAGTATTGTACTGGCACAAAAACAGAAATATAGATCAATGGAACAGGATAGGAAGCCCAGAGATAAATCCATGTGCATATGGTCACCTTAGTTTTGATAAAGGAGGAAAGAATATACAATGTAGAAGAGACAGCCTCTTCAATAAGTGGTGCTGGGAAAACTGGATAGCTACATGTAAAAGAAAGAAATTAGAACACTCCCTAACACCATACACAAAAATAAACCAAAATGGATTAAAGACCTAAATGTAAGGCCAGACACTATCAAACTCTTAGAGGAAAACATAGGCAGAACAGTCTGTTGCTGTGACATAAATCACAGCATGATCCTTTTTGACCCACCTCCTAGAGAAATGGAAATGAAAACAAAAATAAACAAATGGGACCTAATGAAACTTAAAAGCTTTTGCACAGCAAAGGAAACCATAAACAAGACCAAAAGACAACCCTCAGAATGGGAGAAAATATTTGCAAATGAAGCAACTGACAAATGATTAATCTCCAAAATTTACAAGCAGCTCATGCAGCTCAGTAACTAAAAAACAAACAACCCAATCCAAAAATGGGCAGAAGACCTAAATAGACTTTTCTCCAAAGAAGATATACAGATTACCAACAAACACATGAAAGAATGCTCAACATCATTAATCATTAGAGAAATGCAAATCAAAACTACAATGAGATATCACCTCACACCAGTCAGAATGGCCATCATCAAAAAATCTATAAACAATAAATGCTGAAGAGAGTGTGGAGAAAGGGGAACCCTCTTGCACTGTTGGTGGGAATGTAAATTGATACAGCCCCTATGGAGAACAGTATGAAGGTTCCTTAGAAAGCTAAAGATAGAACTACCATACGACCCAGCAATCCCACTACTGGGCATACACCTTGAGAAAACCATAATTCAAAAAAAGTCATGTACCACAATGTTCATTGCAGCAGTATTTACAATAGCCAGGACGTGGAAGCAGCCTAAGTGTCCATCGACAGATGAGTGGATAAAGAAGATGTGGCACATATATACAATGGAATATTACTCAGTCATAAAAAAGAAACTGAGTTATTTGTAGTGAGGTGGATGGACCTAGAGTCTGTCATACAGAGTGAAGTAAGTCAGAAAGGGAAAAACAAATACCGTATGTTAACACATATATATGGAATCTAAGAAAAAAAAAACTGGTCACGAAGAACCTAGGGGCAAGACGGGAATAAAGATGCAGACCTACTAGAGAATGGACTAGAGGATATGGGGAGGGGGAAGGGTAAGCCGTGACAAAGTGAGAGAGTGGCATTGACATATATACACTACCAAATGTAAAATAGATAGCTAGTGGGAAACAGCCACATAGCACAGGGAGATCAGCTCAGTGTTTTGTGACCACCTAGAGGGGTGGGATAGGGAGGGTGGGCGGGAGGGAGATGCAAGAAGGAAGAGATATGGGGATATATGTATACGTATAACTGATTTACTTTGTTATAAAGCAGAAACTAACACACCATTGTAAAGCAGTTATACTCCAATAAAGATGTTAAAAAAAAAAAAACGTGCCTGACACATAGTAAATACTCAATAAATAGTACTGATTACTAGGGGGGAAAAATAATGCTTGCCCTCCCCTCATCTCTAAGCAGGGAAATGCTAGTGTTTTATAAACTTCAGAGTTATATATATTTATAACATTCTAAAAACTAGGGTTGAAAGACGGTACATAAGTGGTTAAAGAAAAGAAGTTTGACAAAGTTTGAAACCATTTCAAAACATGCTTTTCTTCTCACAACTAAATCAAAATTCTTTTCAAACCTTGGGTTGCAAATCATCCTTATGGAACCAAGAAGGACCTAATTCTAGAGGCAACATTTTTTTCAAGGGTACCCCTCCTTCCATATATAAGGAAAGAGACCTGTGTCAGCAGAAAGGCTGGAAGACTAAGAGTCATAATCATCTTTAACTTTTAGCTATTATTCTGCTGAGAAGGAGAGTGGTGTCTCGCAGGGTTTTATTAGCTCTCTGGCTGCAACTGACTTTGCTCCTGTACCCCTTTAGAACAAATTAAACCCACACACAGAGTCTTGATTTAAGCAAAGTAAAGTATATTTCATCTTGAAACATCAAGAGTTTTCCCTTGACCTGGTCAGTGTGATACAACACTGTCCTCAGTGCGACTTTATATAAAATCTCTGATCCCTACTTGCCCACGAGCAGCCACTGACATTTCCAGATGCAGCATGTCTTTGGGAACCAAAGTCTTTGGACATTTTCCTTCTAACTTTCCTCCACAGGCAACTCCTTCTAAATCTGTATTGACAATTTTGTCTTTTCCTCTAATCTCTAGAGCACCTAGAAGAGTACTGAACCTACTGGAGGTGCTCATTAAATCTGTGCTGATGGAGTATTAAGGAATAATTTTCTTGTGTACAAAATATTATGTGAGCCTGAGTCAAGAGGGAGAGTTTTGGCAGAGATGTATGTGTCATCTGCCTAGAAATAGCAGTTGTGCCTTTGGGCACAAATTATCGTATTTTAATATTGCCTAAGTTGTTATCAACAATATAACAGTTGCAGTTCATTTGAGACTAGACCATTTCTAACCTTGTAGAGGAAGAATACATCCAGTTAAGCCGTTGCTCAGTTACTCAGTGGGGGTAACTCCTGTTACCCCACTGGTTGGTAACAGGAAAAGGGGCAGTCTGGAATGACAAAGAAAGATCTTGATTTCTAGTTCCAGTTTTGCCACAAACTGCTTGGGTGGTTGTAGATTAATTGCTTTATCTCCCTTAGACTCAATTCAATCCTTCATCTAAAAATGAGTGGATGTGATTGGTTGATCTGGTTAGTTCTGACACTGAACTGGGAGTCTCTGAGTTCATTCTGGATCTGTGGAGGATGAATTAAAAGAGAGGCACAGGGAGTTCCCTGGCGGTCCAGTGGTTAAGACTTCACCTTCCGACGCAGGGGGTGCGGGTTTGATCCCTGGTCGGGGAGGGATGCCCCGTCGCCAAAAAACCAAAACATAAAACAGAAGCAGTATTGTAACAAATTCAATAAAGACTTTAAAAAATACATTAAAAAGAAAGAGAGAGAGAGGCACAAACTGCTACTAGCAGCAGTCCCTACACAGACAGGTGAGTTCCTCATTATCTGCGTGGCTAGCCCAGAAAAGTTGTCTGGAAAATAGGTGCAGTGGGTCAGAAAGGGAATTGGGCATGGGATGGTAACAGCCACGTGGAAACATCTCTATTTCCAGATGAATAACCCCTATTACAAGGATCCATTGTGACATTTTCACAAGTGAAAGGAAGCAAGAGTATCAGAAATCTCCAGGAACTCCATCCAATGTGGAGGTGTGCTGTTTGGTGGTAGGGTGGGACCCTTGCACCTGTGAGGCTCTGAGCATAACCACTGGGGCCTCTAAGTCAGCTCGGAATAGTTGACCCTCACATTTCCTCCCGCCAACAGCATCTTCCACGGGGAGTCGCTTCTACCCTGGTAAGTGATCTGAGTCCCCCTTTGTAAGCTCCTCGCGACGTGACTCGTACAAGGAAGTTAGGGAAGCACTGGCTTGTGCATTTTCATCAGAACCAAGGAAGGGCTTCGTTTTTTACCCTTTATTTTCAAAGGAATTTTGGTGTTTCTAATTTTGCTTCAGAGTAGAAACGAACAGCTGGAAGACGCTGCTGTGGGGACAGCAGGTTGAAATCTTCATTTCAGCTGCTTGCTTTTTATAAAATGTGTCCTGCTTGCCTGCCAAGCATTTCCCTGAAACGCGATCTCACTTCCAGTCTAAAGGAATGCAGGGAGCCAGACAAGAGGAGTGAGGGTGCCATAATATCAGCTGGCAAAGAAAGTTTCAGGGACCAGCTTCTCCTGATAAAAATAGTCTCTGCGTCTGGGGCCAGCGGCTTCCACAGAGATTCTTCATTGAAAATGCGTATTTTCCATGTAAGGAGAAGGGGCACTAGCAAGCCATCCCCCCAGCTTCTCTACTTCTGTGTGTATCAGCTGTGTGCACCACTGACCCAGGAAAGCCATGCTTTCTGCAATGTGCTTTGAGTAATTAAACGAAATCTCTCAAAGTTAACTGCTAAGGAGAAAGAAAGGACACAGCTACACCCAGAACTCATGAAAAGGAGCCAGAAGTTTTCTGCGTTTACGTGATGGCCAAGGAGGAAATACCCATCCATAGGAGGGAAGGATAATCATTAAGCTTATGAAGATTCTTTCAAATTATAATGTGGGGAGAGAGAAGTAATATATACTGAGTTTCTCTTCACTGTAGGCGTTGTACTAGGTGTTTCACGTAGCACAGACAGTAGTAATAATGATGATAATAAACAACAGATAATAAACAACAGATGGTATGTATATTTTTTAGCATGTAATAGGAGCCAGGTTCAGTTTTATGTGCTTTATCCAGGTTATCTTACTTAAATCTCCACAAGCCCTCGGTATTAATAACACCATCTGTAGAAGAAAAAACTGAGGTTCAGAGAGGCTAGTTATTTACCCAACATCACACAGTTGATAAGAAGAGGAACTAGGATTTGGACCCTGGTGTAAATAAGTACAAAGCCCAGGTCCCTGATCTCTATATCAGACTACGTATTTTTTTTTTTTTTTTTTTTTGCAGTACGCGGGCCTCTCACTGCTGTGGCCTCTCCCATTGCAGAGCACAGGCTCCGGACACGCAGGCCCAGCGGCCATGGCTCACGGGCCCAGCCGCCCCGTGGCATGTGGGATCTTCCCGGACGGGGCACGAACCCGTGTCCCCTGCAGCGGCAGGCGGACTCTCAACCACTGCGCCACCAGGGAAGCCCCAGACTACGTATTTAACAGTTCATAGCAGCCTCATTTTATGGACAAGGAAACTGTAATTTGAGGCTCTGTAATTTCTCCAAGGTTAGCATCTTAGGAATTGTTGGACATAGACTTCAAGCCCAGTCCTTCACAGCACAGGCTTTTACTCCTCTGCCCAGTATAAAACCTTCATTATGCAGCTTATTAATAATGAGCCCCAGAAAGCTAGGGGTTAAGCCTTTTAAGCTGTGTTTTTCAATCTGGGGTGCATACAGTCGATGCGAATGCTCCTTTCTTTCGGTCAGTGAATTAACCTCAGTTGCTTTCCCTATCGGTCACGTCCTTTTTCACTTCCAACTTTGGCAAACTTGGTTATGTATTTGGAGGTTACTTTGTTAACATCTGATTCTAGGATTGTTCCAGAGGGTTGAACATGCAAGCCCATTCTGAACGTGGTGGCATTTCCTTCCTGAGCTGAAATAAGAGTTGTTGTTGTTGTTTTCGAGTCATACTTTATGTCTTGATCAGAAGTTGATCCCATGGGGAAAAAATCTGCCGATCAAGATTGGTGTGAAATCTAAGACTTGACAGAAGCAAACAGACTCACAACAAGAGCCAGTTTCTCAGCATCACCTCTGATTGCCTGTGATAAAGAAGAACTTTTGCAGGAGGGAGCAGTGTGCTTGTTTCAAGTATATTTAGCAGGTTATGAATTTGCTAACTGGTATTTCTCAATCTGGGCAAAATAACTGTCTTTTACCTGGACAAATACATGAATTTGTTGCCCTAATATAGGATGCCATTTTATGGGATTTCAGCAGGAGCCTCCGTGAGGCTGAAAACCATTTCAGAAATGGGCAGTAGGCTGTCTTTGAACTTTAAATTCATGCAGACCTGGCTTTGGATCCCAGCCCTACCATTTATAAATAGCATGACTTTGGAGACATCACTTAATCTGTCTAGTCTTAGATCCTAATCTGTAAAATAGGCTGCTTCAAGGATTAAATCAGACAATACGCGTAGTGCAGAGTTAAGTGCTCAATAAATGGTAGCTATGATTATGATGATCAGGATAACATTCTTTAGTAATTCCCTTTTCCTTCCCTAGAGCTGTTTTTTTCTCCTATATTTAATTCTCTTTGCACCTAAATAACAAGGACATAAAAAACTTTGAACTCATCAGCATCAGCTGACAAAGTGGTATCACAATTTTACAATGATAGAGAAAATTCAAAGACATATATATAGCCTTTCAAACTGAGGCTTTTCAATTCAAGCAGAATCTTAATACTGACAAATGTGTATGAAAACTGGAGTGTAACAAAACGTTATGTGGTAATTTTCTCATGAAGTGTAATGTAAATTCTCTCATAAGAAAGGAAATTCTTGTTTAACAAAATAATCATAAAAATTCATCAACCATCGATCAACATTTGATTCTAGAATATTCAGAAGGTGACGCTGGCAAGACAATTCAATGAGGGAAAGAATAGTTTTTTCAACAAATGGTGTTGGATTAACTGGATATTCACATGCAAAAGAATGAAGTTGGACCCCTTTCTTATACCGTAAGTAAAATTTAACTTAAAATGGAGCATAGACCTAAACATAACAGCTAAAACTATAAAACTCTAAGAAGAAAACACAGCAGTAAATCTTTGTCACCATGGATAAAACCTTCTTTGATACAACACCAAAAGGAAAAAATGACAAAAGAAAAAAAACAGATAATTTGGAGTTCAACAAAATTAAAGACTTTTGTGCTGCAAATGATTCTATTAAGGACGTGAAAAGACAACCCACAAAAATAGGAGTAAATATTTGAAAATCATATATTTGATAAGAGACTTGTATCCAGAAAAAAAAATATGTATAATCCTTACAACTCAATAATAAAAAGATAAATAATCCAATTGAAAAATGAGCAACGGTTCTCATTAGACATTGAGGTCTCAAATTAGCCTATAAGCACATGAAAAGATGCTTAACCTGCAGTATGGAAATGTAAATCAAAATCACAATGAGGTATCACTCCACACACAGTAGGATGGCTATAATAAAGATTAGACATTAAGTGTTGGCAAGGATGTGAAGAAATTAGAACACTTATGCATTGTGATGGGAATGTAAAATGGTGCCACTTTAGGATACAGTTTGGCAGTTCCTCAAAATGTTAAACGTAGTTTGTGGCCCCCAAATTCCACTCTAAGGTATGCACCCAAGAGAAATGAAAGGATATACCCACAGAAAAGCCTGTACACAGATATCTGTAATGTCATTATTCATAATAGCCAAAAAGTAGAAACAATCGAAATCTTCATCAACTGGTAAATAGATAAATAAAATGTGGTATATCCATGCAATGGAATATTATTTGGCAATCAAAAAAGAATGAAGTACTGACACATGCTACAAGATGGATGAATTGTGAAAACATTATACTACGTGAAAGAAGTCAGTCGTAAAAGACCACACACTGTATGATTCCATTTATATAAAATGCCCAGGATAGGTGAATCTATAGAATGGGAAGTAGATTAGTGGTTGTGTAGGACTAGGAAATTGGTTGGTAATGAGGATTAACTGTTAAGAGCTACAGAATTTCTTTTCAGGGGGCCAAAAATCAATTGTGATGATTGCACAATTCTGTGAATATACTTTTTAGTACGTTGTGCTGAATTGAACACTTTAAATGAGTGAATTGTACGGTATGTGAATTATATCTCAATAAAACTATTAAAAACCACAACAAAAAAGATGGTCGTGCTGGGTGCTTTCCAGAAGTGAAATTCCATAAAGCCAGACCTCATGAGTAAAGAAGTGAAAAGAAACAACACGTACCTCTTGGAGAGCCTTCCCTGTTAAGCATATACCTATCAGCTTCGTTCATGGTGAAACACTTCCTTTCTCTGAGAATTCATCTATTCCATATGAAACTGCTACTTTTGTAGGTCAAAAAAGGTCAAATATTGTCCATTTCACTGTAGTTCAACCCAATACTTGAATTAAGAAGATCATTACCGGGGCTTTCCTGGTGGTGCAGTGGTTAAGAATCCACCTGCCAATGCAGGGGACACGGGTTCAATCCCTGGTCCGGGAAGATCCCACATGCTGCGGAGCAACTAAGCCCGTGGGCCACAACTACTGAGCCTGTGCTCTAGAGTCCAAGAGCCACAACTACTGAAGCCCGCGTGCCACAACTACTGAAGCCCACGTGCCACAACTACTGAAGCCCATGTGCCTAGAGCCCGTGCTCTGCAAGAAGAGAAGCCACCGCAATGAGAAGCCCACGCACTGCAATGAATAGTAGCCCCCGCTCACCGCAACTAGAGAAAGCCCACATGCAGCAACAAAGACCCAGCCAAAAATAAATAAATAAAATTAAATTAAATTAAAAAAAGAAGATCATTACCTGGGACCTGAAAATCTTTTTTCCCTTTTTTTTCCTTTCTAGATTTTCAATTTTTTAATATTTTATTAAGATTTTGTCTGTAAAATACCCAACACAAATGAAGCAAGATCTGAGCCTGGGCACCCCCCTCCTCATGTGCTCTGTCTGATGACAGGCAGCTAGTGGCCGTGTTTGAAGAGAAGCCCTTCCTGCTCAGGTTTGAATGACAAAATCTTACCCTCAGGTCAGGGATCCTCTTTTGTATGGAAGAGGAAACAAATACAGAGAGATCATAGCAGAATCTGGACTAGAAATTCTAGTCCAGTTAACTTCCAGTCCAGTCCTATGTGTGCAAAATAAATTTTTTAAGTCACAGATGGAATCAGAACTTTTATATGTACTCGCTGGAATGGAAGGAGGGGACCATTCAGTCTGCCACTAGTCTTCTAAATATAATCAGATTGCAGGCATGGTACATAGTAGCTTCATTCAAGTTCCTTGATGCACATCCAAACTACAAATATTCAAATAGACCAAGGGACCTCCTTTTTTTGTTAACATAATTATAAAAGGTGTTATTACTGAAACATTCCAATAACGGAGGGCAACTGTAACTTTAGACAGAAAATGTAATGATGATAAAAATAATAAGAGGAGGTACCATATTTGAGTTTATTCCAGTTACTAAGCACTTTTGTAGAATATGTCATTTAAGCCTCAGAACAACCAATGAGGCAGGTTCTTTTTTACCCCTATCTTACAGATGTGGAAACTGAGATCTTGAGAGGTTAAGTATTCGTCCCTAGTCAGACAGATAACAAGTGTCAGAAGCAATATTCTAATCCAGGCCCTCCAACTCCAGGACCTACTCTCTCAACCACTCTCCATGAGAATAACACCTAAGAAGTCCCTTGGCCAGTGCAGGCCAACGTGGTCAGACAGCCAGGCCAACCGACCTGTTACGAGTTAAACTGAGTGCCCCCCAAATTCATTTGTTTACGTCCTAAACCTCCACGATCTTAGAATATGATTGCCTTTGGAGAAAAGGTCTTTACAGAGGTAATCAAGTTAAAATGAGGCCATTAGGGTGGACCTTAATTCAATATGAATGACGTTATTACAAGAAGGGGAAATTTGGACACAGAGACAGATACTCATAGAGGAAATACAATGTCAGGAAATACAATGTCATAGAGGAAGGACAATGTGAAGAGACACAGGAAAAAAGCCATCTGCAAGCCAAGGAGAGAGGCCTGAAACAGATCCTTCAGTCACAGCCGTCAGAAAGATCCAACGCTGTCGACACCAAAATTTTGCACTTCTGCCCCCAGAACTGCAAGTCAATAAATGTCTGCTGTATAAGCCAGGAAGTCAGTGATGCTTTGTTATAGTAGCCTTAGCAAACTCATACACTGTCTTAGCTCAGCTGCTTCTCAAAAGAATAATTTTCTTAGACTTCATTAGATCTGTTTCATTCAATTTGCCACATTAAAAAAAAAAAGCACAGGGATTATTTTTAAGATAGTTTCTAGGTGTGAGAACACATGAGAAAGTGCCCTTTTACCAGCCAACCCATGGTACACACAGAGGGAATAGGGAACAACTTTGAATGCAATGCTTGCTGAATTTTTTTTTTAATTATAGAAACTGTCATGAAATTTATTGCTGTATAATATTCTTATTAGGAAATGTTTAAAAGTCTTCATTTCAACCTGCTCCCGACCCACAGCACTGCTGGCTGAGAGCTTCACAAAAATGTTTCTCAGTGCCATTTCAAATATTATCTTTGGATAACGTGGTCCGGAAAAGGCCACATGAAATATAATGAAAGTAGAGATTTATATCTGAATATAAGCATAAGGAAGTATAACATAAAAAGTAAAAGACAGGATGATTGTTAGGTTACTGCTGGAGGAAAGGCGCAAAGATAAATAAATTTAAATGTATTAATATGATATATTATGGAAACTGCACTTTTATGGGGCCCTACAGAAGCCCTTAGTGACCCATGAACACTCCTATCTTTAAAGTGTTTTATGAATTCCACAGAATGCTTCCAATGCAAATTCTAAAATCCCCTGGAGGCTTTGTAAAAAAAATCTTGCAATTTATAATCCATAAAAATATAATTTGAACATTCTTAATGCATTGTAATTTCATATTTTAGTGGTTTTGGCTTCTTAGGAGTATCAAGATATCTCTTTTAAGTATAACATGCTTTAAATTATCTGCCCTCAGATATAGTTATTCAAATCCACATCTGTCAAATCTTATTTTGCTACTATAAAATAAATAATGTAAGAGTGATTACATGAAATATCAGATGAGCTATTGAGCAATTAGCCCATATTCATCTGTTCTTTGTAAAATGAATTATTTTGAACATATATAGGGGAATAAAGCCTTAATGAACCCATTAGGATGGGTCAAACGGGGTTAGATTCCCGGAGCTTTAATGGGTATTTGTTTTGTTTTGTTTAAATTTCTTAAGTGAAATATTGGTTCCATTTATTTATTTCCCCTTGGCCCTCTAGCACATTATTCAACTATGAAACAAAATAGAATCAGAAGCAGCAGAAATATTATGTTCAGTTATCTCCTTTTCTTCACAAATATTCTTTTATCTCTGGAATGAAAAGAGGGCTCTCCAACTTCATTAAAAGAAGAGCATAATCTTTCAGTTAACCAAACCCAAGATCCATAAGAGGGGAAAATTTAAAAAGCTTTTCTATTTTCTTCAAATTGCAAGCAGGGCACGCTGGAGAAGGTATTTTGGATTATTATAAGACAAGTGAATGAATGCTAGGAAGAGACATGTGAATAGCTGTGCTGATTTTTGGCACCTCAATATGTGACAATAACCAGCACTTCAGATGCTGTATGCCACAGCGTATGTAGGAGACATCTACTGTTTTGTCTCACCAGACCTTTTCCTTCTTTCCTTACTGGAACTCTTCTTCGTTTAGAGATCCATTCCACCAGACAATGTCAAGCTTATGGTTCTAGAGAGGGGCTGTCATAGAACACCTCTTCTAGGCCCCAGGAATGCATGTACAGCCCCCAACTAGGTCACTGAGAGCCCTTCTCTAGGAATTTTCAAATAACATCTAAAGAAAGTATGGTGGGGAATTCCCTGGCGGTCCAGTGGTTGGGACTCAGCGCTTTCACTGCCAAGGGCCCTGGTTCGATCCCTGGTCAGGGAACTATAAAATCCCACAAGCTGCACGGCCAAAAAAAAAGAAAGAAAGAAAGCATGGTAACAACTTTTGCATGAAAAAGCTCAGAAAGTAGCTGAGAGAGTAAAACTGATACCCAAAGTAAAACAAAGATGAAAAATGACAAGAAGTAAAAAGAGTCTCCAGCAGCAAGTTAGCCTTTCTACAGCACGACAGGCTGCCAATACATTCTCCATTTTGCCTAAACTAGTGGGGTCAAGTTCATCTCTCTTGCAACCAAAACAATCAACCAATCTTCTCCATCTCTCTTTCTTTCATTTTCTAGAAAAGTTAGAAAGAGTTGTTTCAAATGAATGAATTGTTCACTGGGGAAAAGTCACAGTTGTTCTCAAGAAATTCTTATGTGAATCTTGCATTTGATTTCAATGTGAAAAGAAATCTCAGTTTTTGCACTCTCTCTTGCATCTGTTCCCTGCTTTATTCTCACCATTAGCCAAGTTCAGGCTTTCTTTTTTTTTTTTCAACTAGAAAGTGTTGCTAAAATCATCTGGGGTCATGCTATTCTCCCTCACAAGGACACTAAAAGGCTGTCTTTTATTTATAGACTTGCCCCAACTTTCTGGTGTGGCATCCACCTCCCATGCCACCTTCCCTTCCAGCAACCTGCCACTATATAGCCCCTTACATCTGAGCTCTACTAGACTTGTCCTTCCTCAAAGTACCATGTGCTTGCCTGCCTTTGGCCACATGCTTCTCTCTGAATGGGAGGAACTTTCCCTCTATTTGGCATATCTGAATTCCGCTCATCCTTACAAGTCCCTGTTAATCTATGGAGAGTTTCTCAGTCCCACCCTAGAGAATGAATGGCTGTCTTATCTGTACTCCACAAGGTGGCTTTTTTTCTGCTTTCTGTTAGGTTAGCTGCAAATATTCTTTTTCTCTCCAAGAATAGTAAGTTATTTCATTTATTCGTTCAACAAACATTTAGCATCTCTCTGCGTGGGGAGGTGTGCTAGACGCTGCAGATACAGCAATCGATCACCTCCTCACGAAGGTCTGGGAGTTTGTTTTTGTGGGACTTGCAACTTAATTATGCAATTAAGCATGCAAATAAACTGTGATGATGGCGACATCGTCACAGTACAGAGTACACAGAGTACAGTGCAGAGTGTTTGAAAGGTGTATAGGAGCTAGCTAGGTGAAGTGAGGGTGAAAATCTGTGCAAGCAGAAGCAGCAGACGTAGCAGGAGAGGACAGGGCTCATTTGAGGAAATGACCAAGAGCAAGTGAGACTGGAGAACAGTGCAGCTGGACCAGGAACATGCAGATGCTGGCCAGGTACGTGAGGGCAGCACACACCAGACCCTGTAAGGTCAAGGTGAATAGGGTCGTGATGCTGAGGGCGGTGGGGTACCACCGTATAGTTCTCAGTGGGGGAGGGGCATGGTGAGATTTACATTTTAAAGGACAGACGCCTGTTCAAAGGAAGGGAAGAGGCGTGGGGAGGTGGGTGAGAAGCAGGACCTGAGGGTGAAGGGAAGGCAGGGAGGAGGTGGGGTGGGGAAGGTCCTCCCAGTAGAGTCCACAGGATTTGGTAACCGATTAGAAGGTGCATAAAGGTGACTGACTGCTAAAGACATCTTATCTTAATGCAGTGAGGTAATTAGCCTACTGCCTTGAACATAATATGTCTGCAATGATGTATATTGAACTACTGTAATGTTCCTCCTAAGTTACCAAGGACACACAGCCATTCATAGGATATATAATAATGCTAAGACTAATGTGTGTATATATATGTGTGTGTGTGTGTGTGTGTGTACTGTATACTTTTTAGGTCTTAAATGTGGGGTAAAAACGTCAAAAGATCTAGGAGCACAAAAGTACCACGAAAGGCCACGATCTCACTTAACCCCAACTTTTCTTTTTTTATTCAGTGTTAGAAAAGAAGAAGATAAAATGGGGCCATTAGAGTTGTTCATAAGTTGTAGCTCCCTTATGGATTCACCTAACAAAACGACTCTGAGAGTTATTTGTCTTCACTGAGTCTGTGCTTTTGCCCAGAGGTTTGGAAAATATTTTCGTAGTAACTTACTATGACTGATCTCTGTAGTCAATATAGCTTATTAGCTTTTTGTTCAGCTAGCAAGTAGTTCCCTCTCTCAGTGTTTCCTCCAAATTCATCAGATGCCACATCTAATCTAAAGATTTCAGGCCGTCCACATTTTCTCTTATTGTTCTTGTCCATTCAACTGCTCATCTGAAAACAGAATTTCTCTTTGTCTCGTAGATTTCTGTGATGAAATGGACTGAAAGGAAATGAGGAACCATTCTTACCAACCAGGCTAACAACACAAGTAATGGTGAATCAATTTAAGAGGATTATAGTTAAGGCTCTCCATCAGCAAAAACCAAATATATGATAAAATCTCCAAGCAACTATACTCTCCAGCTAACTTGCCATTTGATGGATGGTCTCAAATGCCACGATTTGCTTCCTTAATCTCCTTGCATTTCATCACCCACAGCCTTTCCATGGGGCAGACAACCTGCCCGATACGGACTAATGGAGGCTGGACAGTGACAGCCCAAACATGATTTCCCTATGATGAGAGCGACTGTAAATGTCTGGTCCATGGAGGACAGCATCCAAGACACTATAAAGGGCAGGAGAGGGGCCTTTTGATGGATAAAGGGAGTGAAGAGTCATTCACCATTGGGCCAATGGTCAATGGTCCCCAGACCAGATCGCCCCTTTTCAGAGAAAATATCATCTGTTGGAAATATCATCTCAGAATTGTAGAGTGGAGAGGTGATGGTGACAATGATGTGTATTCGCTGAGGCCCTCCTGTGGGTGGGCACTGCACTTCATTTGTTCATTTGTCATTTGCACTGCACAACTTTATTACCTTGAGTGGAGGTCAGCTATAGGAGCTATGAACCCACACTGAGGGGAGCCAGGATGCTTGGGTTTGAATTCACTCCCTGCTGCTTACTAACCATGTGACCTTGGGCAAGTTGCTTAATCCTGGAATGTTTCAGTTTTGTCTTCTGTAAAATAGGGATAATAATGCTGCCCATCTCAGTGAGATAGTTGTGTAAACTAAGTGGGTTAATATCCATGAAGCACATTAAAAGAACTTGGAATAGTAAGCCCTATGTAAAAATCCTTGCCAAGAAGCCCTCTATGTGTTGGCTGCTACTGTTGGTAGTATTATTCTCTTCATTATATACAGATGGATAGACTTGATTAAGTAACTTAATCTAGATACAGTGTTGGTAAGTGCAAAGCCAGGGTTCAAACTCAGCTCTTCCTCACTGCAAAGTGTACATTCTTTCTATTATTCTTCCCCCTCCCTCAAACCATGGCTCAAATCCAAGCCTTGCCATTTACTAGCTTTGAGACCTTGAGCCAGTGACTGGACCCTCTTGAGACCCAGTTTTCTGATCTGTAAACCGAAGGATGGTACCTACCTCACAAATGTGCTGTGATGATTCATTGAAATGACATGTCAAGTGCTCAGTGCAGAGCAGGTCATCAGTATATGTTTATTTTCCCTCCCTTTTCATTGAGGAGTGAACCAGTGGCCAGGACGCATAAGAATTTTCCTGCCTGCTGATTATACCTGCTCTAATTTTTCTGGCAATTGACTTACTAGAGGGAGAAAGCTCCAGATGGTTTTAAATAAAAACAAAACAGCTACCTGAAAAAAAAAATCACACACGGCCTTGTTCAATGGATGCAGAAAATGACAAACCCTTCAAAGAGCTGACATCTTATCACACAAATGCATTTTCATCTGGCCTTTGGATAAAACTGACCTAAATCAAGAAAATATTGGTTTCATAGCAAGAGAAGAGTTTCATTTAGAAATTATGAAACTCATAATGTTTTAATCGTTGTTGGGGAAAAAACTCAAAGCCTCCTGGAAATAAACTGACTCTTGTGCTGAAGGCTCTCCACCAGGTTATTCAGAAGTCAGCTCCTAATGCAATTAACTCTTAGGTTGATCAGTTCATCCATAACAACAATAATAATGCCTAACGTTTATTATGTACTTATTCTGTGCCAGGTATTATGCTAAGCGTTTTAGATTCATTATCTCATTTAATCTATCAGTGCAATAGCCACATGAGGCAGAAACTATCATTACTTCTATTTTATACATAAGGAAACCTAACTTGCCAAAACTCACTTGGCTAAAAAGGGGATAAAGCTGGGTACAGTAGAGACCCCTAATGCTTCTCCATATTGGTTCTCCCCTACTTCTTGGCAACACAGGAGGACTATGGTACCCAGACTCTGGCCGTCAGGCAAAACCGTTAGACTTTTCTAGCCAATGAAACATGGATGGAAGTGATGGGTGACATGTAGAGGCCAAGGCATTCAAGAGCTGGTGTGTCAATTTTATACTGGCTTTTTCCCTTTTCTTGGCAAATTTGGAAGCTGCATGTTGAGATAGCAATGTCTCAAGCTGGAAGGAGCCTGAATTCCTGAGACACTGGAGATGGAAGGGAACCATTCTTGACCTGCATCAGATTTTACATAAAAGATCAATACACTTACAGTATGTTAACCCATGGGTATTTCAAGATTAATTTGTTCCTGTAGCATAAGCAAGTACGAACCCAACTAAACCCAACTTGTGTTAGAACATCAGGCAGACATCAGAACCCATGTTTTCGGCCACGATGTGATATCTTCTAGACCACGTACCTCACGTTTGCTAACAGCCCAGTCCTAAAATTAGTCTTTCAATAATATTTGATATCATCAAACAGAATTATAGAACTTCTCGACTGTCTTCTCCCAGAAAGCAGACAAGAAGTGACGTTAATAGGACCCCTTGTGTGAAATCCCTGAAATCTGTGTTGCTGCCTTTCCTCATTTTGTGAGCTCAGGTGGTCCAAGTGATTCGACGGTGCCACCGACACTCAGCAATATGTTTCTATTGATACATCATTGAGCCAAGTCCTCTTGCTTGAAATGATGGCTGGTCATAGTCAAAGAGCTGAATAAAAACACCCAATTGTATCTCAACCCATGGATAATAGTAATAACGTTAATGGCTTACATTTATGGAATGTTTTATGGTTTACAGGTTATGTTCACACACACTATCTCATTTGTTGCTTTTGACAACACTAGGAAGTAGGCAAACCTGGTGTTACTGTCCCCATTTCATAGATTAGGAAACTGAGGCTCATGAAGACTATGGAATTCTAAACGGCAGAGCTAAAGCTGAGACTCAGATTTTCCAAATCCTAGTACCTTGTTCCTAGATGGAAGAAAATGGCCCGGAAGAGTATTGAAGAGTCTTGTTAACACTGCCATGAAAGAAGAACTCTTGAATCCCTAGCTGACTCCAAGTATTTAGAACTGCCCTGTTGGTAGCATTCAGTCGGGGGGAATTTCTCTCAGCAGTGGACACTATTACAGCCCCCATGGTTTCAAGAACAGATCGCAATAGGACTGCCTTTTACAGACTTGAATCTCACTACGTTCCTACCTTTGTAAGACACCTGCTGAGTACACAGAAATGACAGGGAGACAGAAAGGTCTAGAGCACATGGGTGGTGATGGTTATAGCAGAAATGTAAAATAAGAGGACAGAAACATTTCCAACTCAGAAATGTGTGGTTCTGTGGGTAAGGACAAATGAAGTCTCCAGAAGAAGGCAAAGCTGGCCAACAGGTGATGTGGAATGAGGCTGCATAATGCACATGGTACTGGCTGGACACAAGCCAATCTTCCATCAGTTAGTCTCTGCTTATTGCAGAATATGGCCCAACAATTGTTGAGCAGTTATTCTCCTGGAACAAGGATGATACTCCCTGTGTGCAAGCTATTTCCCAGGAGAAAATCAACCTTTTTGGATGGTGCATGAATTCTTCCAACTCTTGAAGCTACATTGATTAAATGTACATTTCAGTCCACAAAATGAATCTCTGGTGTCCTAAGTAAGTGAACACAACTCCCTATATGTTTAGCTTGGTCCCAGTCTGCATCGCATGGGAAAAAAACAGAAAAGTTAGCTTTGTGGTTCTCTAAGGAATATGTTAAATGGTCAGAAATGAGACGAATGTTTTCCATTTGGAAAGCTATAGCTACATGAACAGGAAGAGGGTGTTTGATACACCAAGAGATTCAGGTCTGTGAGGTCATATGGATACAGCAGACCAGAAAAGCTGTGGCATTTGAATGTAGACAGAACTGAACTAGAATCTTGATTCATTGTGACCTAGGGCCAATTATTTTATCCTCTGACCTTCAATCTTCTCAAAACTAAAACAAGGACATTAAGAGAATCTTAAGAGTTCCCTGAACCTGCCTTGCTTCTTCTTACTTGTCAGCCTTTTTCTTATTGTTTCCTTTGACTGAAATATCCTTCCCTCTAGCTTTTCTGGCTACTGCTATGTTGCCTTAGGTCTCAGCTTAGATGCGCTTGTCTCCTCTAGGAAGGCCATGCTACCTCCCTAGGGCTCGATTAGGTTCACGGGATCACAGAGGTGCCTCCTGAATTCCTCCTGTCACAGTAATACCTTTCACATCAATGGTAATATCTCGTTTATGTGTTCATCTCTCAACTGCAAGTTTATTAAGAGCCAAGGCAGTTTCTTTTATCATGGACACTCCAGTACTGGCACAGCAAGATGAATATTTATAAAATTGTTAATTCATTCATTCACTCACTCATTCTTTCATTCATTCATTATTTACTCCTACTATAGCTTAGGCCTTGTTTTAGACCACAGAAAGGCAACAGTAGAGAAAACACAAAAATAAGCTGAGCCCTCATGGAGCTCATATTCTAGTAGGGGGAAAGAGACAAAAAACAAATAAGTAATACATATAATATGCCAGATGGTGATATGCTGTCTCCAACCTCTTCCCATTCCCAACACAAAACCATCTCCATCCTATCCTTTTCTGTATTCTTGGACCCAACCTCAGCCCATCCCAGTCTCTAACCCTACCCCACTTTCATCTGTACTTCTCCAACTTGAAATTCATTTCCATCACCATCCCCAGTGAATGAATTAGTGAATAAATGCATAACAGAATTCTTTTCTGTTTTGTCTGAGATAATACCAGTAAAGGCCCTGGCACAAACCTGGCCCAATTACATGCTCATTAAATGTTTCTTTCCCCCCATCCTCCTGTCTGCGATTGAGTCTTGTCATTTATGTCTTTAAAACTTCCGTGGATCAGAAATGATGAAATGTAAAGCTAACACTATGAAAACATACAAGAAATAATGTTGAAATACTCCACCATTCAGCATTTCAACTTGATCTTAACTGCTGTCTTCTCATAAAGCAATCACAGAACTCTCACAACACTTCAGTGTAAGAATTACCAAAAAATCCTAATAATCTTATGGAGAAAAATGTCCTAAACTTTGTAGACAGAGCCTAGATAGTTGCCATAATTACAGCTACTACATAACTACTATTTGCCTGGTGGGTCAACACATTTGATACAGAGTCTTTAGGGATTAAAGAGTTAAAGGGAGTGCGATCTTGGTTTAAATTTCTGCTCTGCTACTTAGTGGCCCTGGAAGACTGCAGTTTCCTTAATGCCTCTCATTTGATTTATTAACCTGTATGACTGAGATAATAAAATTATCAGCCTCCCATGGTTATTACAAGAATCCAATGAGTTTAAAAATTTAAAGTCTTAGAAGAGTGTCTGACATATAAGAGGTGTTCAGTAAGTGTTAGCTGTTGTTATTCTGATTCCAGATTGTCATGCTCTCCCACTGCATTCACTTCCTGTGCAACTGAAGATGGCTTAGCAAACAAACCAGAGAATTTTAATTATCAAGAAGTTACGGGACTCCCCCGGTGGTCCAGTGGTTGGGACTCCACGCTCCCAATGCAGGGAGCCCGGGTTCGATCCCTGGTTGGGGAACTAGATCCCACGTGCATGCTGCAACTGAGTTCGCATGCTGCAACTAAAGATTCCACATGCCGCGACTAAAGATTCTGCATACTGCAGCTAAAGGATCCCGCAAAGTACAGCTGAAGACCCCTCACGCCTCAATGAAGATCCCGCATGCAGCAACAAAGGTCCCACGTGCTGTAGCTGGGACCTGGCACAGCCAGATGGATAGACAGATAGGTACTTTTTTAAAAAAAAGAAGTTACAATTTTCTCATTTTGATATTGCTCCATTGCTTTATCTGCACAAAACTGAACACTTTTCAACTGGTTAAAATAAAAATTTCATTCACAGGACCTCTTCATTGTCAAGATCATAAATGACTTTCAGCAGAGTGGCTTTTAAAAAAAAAACTAGACAATCTTTTCTTCGATATTATAAAGATTAAATCTAAGAAAAGTAAAAAATAAAGGAAAGTTGATGTCTGCTTTTCTGTTAAGTGAAAATTATAGCTGCAGTTTCTTTGGGGGTATCTGGATTTAATGCATTTGTAATGTTATTCTGTACGAATGTAAGTAATCATTGTCAGAGAAACACATTCTCACTCTGCATATGTCATACAATCTTGTGTATTTCTACAAATTAAATAACATAAATAACTCTGAGAAGTAACGAAACAACTGGAGGTGTAAATATATATGAACCAACTGAAAAATAATCAGACTTACAAAATCTCATCAGAGTCCCCTAGAAAACAACTGTCCTCTCGCTGCTTATTTCCTTTTGCACGTGAGAGTATTTTGTTTTACTAGAACTCCCCATGTATTTTCTGTCAGGCTTTCATAGGGTTTGTGAACTTGACAAATATCTTAATTTTCAAAAGATTTATTTAAGAAGACTTCATGGGAGGATCACACAAATCAGCCCAACTATCCCTAAAAGATAAAAGGCCAGTAAAGAATCTTCTCTGATTCCTCCAGTTGTCTCTCCCACTGTATTACATTCACTTCTCTTTTTTTTTCTTTTAAGAATACCTAGTTCTTTCTACCTTGTGTTACTTATTTATGTCCCTTTCATACCTATGCTCTCAAATTGTGAGCCTGTTGAGGGCTCACAGTCTAGCAGATTAACTTGTATAGACTGGCATTCAAAAAAGTTCTAAAAATGAGTAAATTTTACAGATAGATAAGTAATAAAGCCCTATCAGGATTAGTGACTAAACCAGAATTGAACCCAGATCCTCAGACTTCTATTTACATTGTACTTCATTCACTCATTCATTCATTCATCATTCGTTTTTTCATATATTTATCTAATGTATTAAATGCCTCCTACATGCCAAACACTATTCTAGGCACTTGGGATACATCTATAAACAAAACAAGACAACAACAAAGCAAAAACAGAAACAACAAAAATAAAATCCTTGCCCTCATGGAGCTTACCTTTTAGTGGAAGGAAAATGACAGTAAAGAGTAAAGAACAAATAAAGCTTTTCTGATATACAGGGACTCAGCTTTCTTTTCAAAACCACAACATAACTCAGAGATACAGTATCTCTCACCTCTTTAAGTCTAGAAGAAAACTTCACTAAATCCAGTATCACTTCAAGGTATTAACAAAATAGCATTTGGGGGCTTCCCTGGTGGCACAGTGGTTGGGAGTCCACCTGCCGATGCAGGGGACACGGGTTCGTGTCCCGGTCCGGGAAGATCCCGCATGCCGCAGAGTGGCTGGGCCTGTGAGCCGTGGCTGCTGAGCCTGCGCATCCGGAGCCCGTGCTCCGCAACGGGAGAGGCCACAACAGTGAGAGGCCCGCGTACCGCAAAAAAAAAAAAAAAAAAAGAGCATTTGGTTGTGGTATTGAACCTAACGTTCAACCCAACCTAAATTTGAAACCCTGCTGAACAAATACCCCAAGTGGTCTTCTCTGTATTGTTTTAGTTAATAAACAATGTGTCAGGCACTGTTCTAAGTGCTTTGTGCACACATTAGCACAATAATGTTACGAAGTATTATCATCCTCACTCTATAACTGAAGACACTGAAACACAGAGAAGTTCAGTATCTTGCTGTGGTCACACAGCTGGTGAGAGATGGGATTTGAACCAAGGCAGTTTTCTCTAGAATCTGAGCCCTTATCTACTGACAGGCTAACTTCCCATGTTTCTACTGGGTTTCCATTGGTACCAGCAGCACACACTCATGAACTAACCTCATGAGGCAAAAAAATGGACAATGTGTAATATTTTTGTATATAAGAACTCGGAGAAGATTATCAGATTAGGTCACAGACATGTTGCAAAGCCTCTGTTCCATATGGCGGTGGGTGAAAGGTAACTGAGTAAATGACCAGTGTTGGAAGGATCCGAGTTGATGCTTTAAGGAAAAAGATGCTCTTCTCTGTTAGGGCTGGGAGTTGATGGGAATGCAGTAATTTCTCAATTATCCAAAATTGGATTAGGTACATTTCCCCTTATCTAGATGTTTCTTAACTTTCCCTTTTTTTTTTTTTTTTTTTTTAAAGCATGCGGGCCTCTCACTGTTGTGGCCTCTCCCATTGCGGAGCACAGGCTCCAGATGCGCAGGCTCAGTGGCCATGGCTCATGGGCCTAGCTGCTCCGTGGCATGTGGGATCTTCCCAGACCGGAGCACGAACCTGTGTCCCCTGCATCGGCAGGTGGACTCTCAACCACTGCGCCACCAAGGAAGCCCTTAGTGATTCAGTTTTATATGTATATATATATATAAAACTGAATCACTTTGCTGTACACCTGAAACATTGTAAATCAGCTATACTTCAGTAAAAAATACAAACAAAATTTTGAAAAAAAAATTGCAGAAATTTTCAAAAAACCAAACTTGAATTTGCAGCATGCCGGCAACTATTTACATAGCATTTATATTATATTTACAATTGTTTACATGGCATTTACATTGTATTACATACTATAAGTAATTTAGAGATGATTTAAAGTATACAGAAGGATATGGGTAGGTCAGATACAAATGCTCACCATTTTATATAAGGGAATTGAGCACCATAGATTTTGGTACCTTGGTTGGGCCCTGGAACCAATCCCCCAATGGATACCTAGGGAAGACCATATACACTTCTATAACCACCTTCTCAATTGAAATACAAAACATTTCCATCACCGCAGAAAGTTTCCTTATCTCCTTTTGCAATTGATTCCCACCTCTCTCCAAAAGCAGCCACTGTTCAAATTTCTACATCACAAATTAGTTCTAAGCTCCTTTTGAACCTCATATTAATGGATTAATATAGTATTCAGTCTTCTGTGTCCAGCATCTTTTTTTTTTTTTTTTTTTTTGCGGTACGCGGGCCTCTCACTGTTGTGGCCTCTCCTGTCGCTGAGCACAGGCTCCGGACGCGCAGGCACAGTGGCCATGGCTCATGGGCCCAGCCGCTCTGCAGCACGTGGGATCCTCCCGGACGGGGGCACAAACCCACGTCCCCTGCATCAGCAGGCAGACTCTCAACCACTGCGCCACCAGGGAAGCGCCAGCATCTTTCGTTAACGGTTTTGAAAATCATCCATGTGGTTGTAGGTATCAATATTTCATTCCTTTTTGTTGCTGAGTTGTGTTCTATCGTATGAACATATCACAATTTGTTTATCCATTCTCCTACTGATGAAAATTGCATTATTTGTGGATATAATGAAGCAAGCTGTTATGAACATTCTTGTAGAAGTGTTTTCTGTGGATGTATATTTTATTTTTCTTGTTTAATTACTTAGAACTGGACTGAATGGATCATAAAGTAGATGTACGTTTAACTCCATAAGAAACTGCCGAACTTTTCCAATGTGTATCTCTATCAGCAATACATGGCTTTTCCAATTTCTCCATCTTCTCATCAACAGTTGGTGTCATCTATCTTTTTAGCTTCAGCCATTCTAGTTAGTGTGAAATGATATCTTATTGTGGAATTATTTAACATTTCCTTGATGACCAAGGATGCAGACCACTTCTCTATGTGTTTATTTGTTATTTGTATACCCGTTTTGATAAAGTATGTATTCAACTCATTTTCCAACTTTTTCACTGTCTTTCTATCTTTTATTATTATTTTGTAGAGTTTATTATGTACAGAGAATATAGTTTTTCATTTCTTAATGCTTGTCATCTTTTGATGAGCAGAAGTTTTTCATTTTGATAAAGTACAACGTATCAATGTTTCCTTTTACATTTAGAGATTTTAGTATCCTTTCTGAAAAAAAATCTTTGCCAAACAAGGTAGTGAAGAGATTGACTTATGTTGGCTTCTAAGATGCTTTACAGTTTTAGCTTTTATTATTAGATCTATCTAATATTAATTTCTCTGTGCAGGATGTAGTAGATGCCAAAGTTTAGCACCCGTGTCCCCTGCATTGGCAGGTGGATTCTTAACCACTGCACCACCAGGGAAGTCCCCTGTTGTGGTTTTGATCAAAATTGCCCTGAACCTGTGGATGAGTTTTGGGAGAAACAACAACTTAACAATATTGACTTTTTAACCTATGAGCATGGTATATCTCTCCATTTATTTAGACCTACTATAAATTCTTTTGGCAATATTTTATAGTTTTCAGTGTATGAGTATTACACCACTTGTGTTTAATTTATTCCTAATTACCTTATGTTTTTTGATTTAAAAAATTTCACATTGCAATTGTGTGCTTCTACTAGATGGATACACAATTGATTTTTATATATTGACCTTGAATTCTCAGATCTTGGTAAATTTATTTGTCGTAGTAGTTAATTTGTAGATTGCTCAAGAATTTCTAAAAAAAAATCATGTCATCTGTAAGATAGACAGTTTTTACCTCTTATTTTTTCCTTATTTTCCTTATACTTCTATTTTGTGGAAGTGCCGTGTACTTTATACATATACATATACACACATACAGTGGACTCTTCAACAACACAGGTTTAAGCTATACAGGTCCACTTACACATGGATTTTTTTCAATAAATATACAAAAACATACATGTAGAACATCTCTTGCAAAACTTGTATTTAAGTGGCTAGGCTATCCTTACACAGGCATAAGGTGAGTGATATTTAATATAATATTAATAATGTGTTAGTTTTCTTGCTGTTTTATAACTCTGCTTTAAAAAAATTACATTCCCATACAATATGCCTCTCTCATAATTGGAGAAGCTATTATTACAGGTAACTGGTTTTTAAAAATGTAACAATGTTTCCAATATTGTATTATGAATACATAATACTGTATGCCATAAAAATTTTATAATGATTCATTCATTAGTGTATAGGCTAGGCTACTGTGATTGTATCAATCACACTAGGCGACCATAAAGCAATCATACTGCTGCTGCTTCATTTTCAATGAGTGAATTGTTATATCTGTAAGTAAATATGAATTTTTTCACATTATCTTTCATTTTTGATGCCTAGTGTTAGTAATACATATAACATCTACACTGTTTTATACCATATAAGACAATATTGACGTAGGTACTGACAGACAACTTATCTTGTAAATGCAAACTTATGGTATCGATAAATACACTACTATACTGTAAGTGTATTTTCTCCTCCTAATGATTTTCTTAATAACATTTTCCTTTCTCTAGCTTACTTTATTGTAATGAAACAGTATATAATACATATAACATAAAAAATATTTGTTTCCCAATTGTATATGTTAGCGGTTCATGTCATTAGTAGTTAAGTTTTGGGGGAGTCAAATTTTATACATGGATTATCAACTGCACAGAGGACTGGCACCCCAACCTCCACATTATTCAAGGGTCAGTTGTGTATATATTTGTGTGTGTATATTTTTATATATATTTTTATTCTTGGCATGTTGCATTGGCCAAGGTCTCCAGTACAATGAATAGAAGTGGGGAAAGTAAGCATTCTGGTCTATGCTTTTTCCCTGTATATAATGTATCATCTTCCTTCAGTTGATTTCAGAATTTTATATTTGTTATTTAGCATTGTTACTATGATGCACTTAAGTGTGTGTATGTGCTTGATTTATCAGAATTTGTTCTCTTGAGATATGTTGATCTGTAAATTCATATTATTTGTAAATTTAGGGATTTTGGGGGCCACTGTTTCTTTTTTTTTAATGCTTTGAAAACATAGCTTTATGTGTTTTAGACTCAATGCCGGGATTCCACAAGAAGGTCATTACTTCTTTAAATACTTTTTCTGCTCCATTGTTTCTCTCATTTAATTTTTGTTTGTTCTTTCCTCTCTCTTCTTTGTGATGTATAATTTTCGTTGCTCTGAAATCAAGTTAATAGACCCTGTCTCCAATCTGCAGTTAAGCCTATCCAGTGATTTTTTTTTTCATTTATGTTATTGTACTTTTCAGCTCTAGAATTTCCATTTGATTCTTTTTTAAAGTCTCCATTTCTCTACAAAGCATCATAAGACACTACTACAAGCATATCCATGCCAATAAAATGGACAACCTGGAAGAAATGAGCAAATTATTAGAAAGGCATAACCTTCTAAGACTGAACCAGGAAGAAGTAGAAAATATGAACAGACCAATCACAAGTAATGAAATTGATACTGTGATTAAAAATCTTGCAACAAACAAAAGTCCAGGACCAGATGGCTTCACAGGTGAATTCTACTAAACATTTAGAGAAGAGCTAACACATATCCTTCTCAAACTCTTCCAAAAACTTACAGAGGAAGCAACACTCCCAAACTCATTCTACACGGCCACCATTACTCTGATACCAAAACCAGACAAAGATACTACAAAAAAAAAAGAAAATTACAGATGAATATCACTGATTAATATAGATGCAAAAATCCTCAACAAAATACTAGCAAACAGAATCCAACAACATATTAAAAGGATCACACACCATGATCAAGTGGGATTTATCCCAGGGATGCAAGGGTTTTTCAATATACGTAAATCAATCAATGTGATACCCATATTAAAAAACTGAAGAATAAAAACCATATGATCATCTCAATAGATGCACAAAAAGCTTTTGACAAAATTCAACACCCATTTATGATAAAAACTCTCCAGAAAGTGGGCACAGAGGGAACCTACCTCAACATAATTAAGGCCATATATGACAAACGCACAGCAAACATCATTCTAAATGGTGAAAAACTAAAACCATTTCCTCTAAGATCAGGAACAAGAGAAGGATGTCCATTCCCACCACTATTATTCAATATAGCTTTGGAAGTCCTAGCCCTGGCAATCAGAGAAGATAAAGAAATAAAAGGAATACAATTGGAAAATAAGAAGTAAAATTGTCACTGTTTCCAGATGACATGATACCATACATAAAGAATCCTAAAAATGCCACCAGAAAACTACTAGAGCTAATCAATGAATTTGGGAAAGTTGCAGGATACAAAATTAATGCACAGAAATCTCTGGCATTCCTATACACTAATGATGAAAAATCTGAAAGAGAAATTAAGGAAACACTCCCATTTACCACTGCAACAAAAAGAATAAAATACCTAGGAATAAACCTACCTAAGGAGACAAAAGACCTGTATACAGAAAACTATAAGACACTGATAGAAAAAATCAAAGATGACACCAACAGATGGAGAGATATACCATGTTCTTGGACTGGAAGAATCAATATTGTGAAAATGACTATACTACCCAAAGCAATCTACAGATTCAATGCAATCCCTATCAAATTACCAATGGCATTTTTTACGGAACTAGAACAAAAAATCTTAAAATTTTTATTGAGACAAAAAAGACCCCAAATAGCCAATGCAGTCTTGAGTGAAAAAAACGGAGCTGGAGGAATCAGACTCCCTGACTTCAGACTATACTACAAAGCTACAGTAATCAAGACAAAATGGTACTGGCACGAAAACAGAAATATAGATCAATGGAACAGGATAGAAAGCCCAGAGATAAACCCACACACCTATGGTCAACTAATATATGACAAAGGAGACAAGGATATACAATGGAGAAAAGACAGTCTCTTCAATCAGTGGTGCTGGGAAAACTGGACAGCTACATGTAAAAGAATGAAATTAGAACACTCCCTAACACCACACACAAAAATAAACTCAAAATGGATTTGAGACCTAAATTTAAGACCGGACTCTATAAAACTCCTAGAGGAGTACATAGGAAGAACACTCTTTGACATAAATCACAGCAAGATCTTTTTCGATCCACCTCCTAGAGTAATGGAAATAAAAACAAAAATAAACAAATGGCACCTAATGAAACTTAAAAGCTTTTGCACAGCAAAGGAAACCATAAACAAGACGAAAAGACAACCCTCAGAATGGGAGAAAATATTTGCAAACGAGTCAACGGACAAAGAATTAATCTCCAAAATATATAAACAGCTGATGCAGCTCAATATTAAAGAAACAAACAACCCAATCCAAAAATGGGCAGAAGACCTAAATAGACATTTCCCCAAAGAAGACATACAGATGGCCAAGAAGCACATGAAAAGCTGCTCAACACCACTAATTATTAGAGAAATGCAAATCTGAACTACAATGAGGTATCACCTCACACCAGTTAGAATGGGCATCATCAGAAAATCTACAAACAACAAATACTGGAGAAGGTGTGGAGAAAACGGAACCCTCTTGCCCTGTTGGTGGGAATGTAAATTGATACAGCCACTATGGAGAACAGTATGGAGGTTCCTTAAAAAACTAAAAATAGAATTACCATATGGTCCAGCAATCCCACTACTGGGTGTATACCCAGAGAAAACCATAATTCAAAAAGACACATGCACCCCAATGTTCACTGCAGCACTATTTACAATAGCCAGGTCATGGAAGCAACCTATATGCCCATCGACAGACGAATGGATAAAGAAGTTGTGGTACATATATACAATGGAATATTACTCAGTCATAAAAAGGAACAAAATTGGGTCATTTGCTGAGACGTGGATGGATCTAGAGACTGTCATACAGAGTGAAGTAAGTCAGAAGAGAAAAACAAATATCATATATTAATGCATATATGTGGAATCTAGAAAAATAGTACAGATGAACCAGTTTGCAAGGCAGAAATGGAGACACAGATGTAGAGAACAAACGTGTGGACACCAAGGGGGGGAAAGTGTCGGGGGGTGTGAATTGGGAGATTGGGATTGACATGTATACACTAATATGTATAAAATGGATAACTAATAAAAACCTGCTGTATAAAAAAAGAATAAAGCTACTCTTCCTCATTCCTCCAATAAAATAAAGTTTCCATTTCTCACCTGATATTCTTCATTTGTCTACCTATTGTTATCATCTTTTTTTCTATGTTCTTAAACGTATTTATAAAAGCTGTTTAAGTCACTTTTTGCTAATCCCCAAATCCTTGGTTTCTCAGTGACTGCTTCTATTTAGTACTACTTCTGTTTTTTCTGGTCATACTTTCTTTTTTCTTCACATATTTTGATTATATACTGAACATTGTCAATAACATATTATAGAGGCATTGAATTTTGTTTTCTTCCTCTGAAGAGTGTAGATCTTTGCTCTAGCAGGCAGTTAAATTACTGGTTGACTGTTTTGACATTGTGAAGCACTGCTTTTTCATTTTGTTAGGACAGGTCTATTTCACTTTTCACCTCTAGTCTTAGGATGAATCCTTAGTCTTGGGATATAGACTGGACTCCTAAGGCTTGGCTCTTCTGAAGTTTCAATAGAAATTTATTTTTCATGTTTACCAAACGCTCTTACTCTGGCTGGTGGAAACACCAACTATTCCAAGCCTTAGGTGAGCTCTGAAGAAATTTTTGTTTGCTCTTTTTGAGTGGTTTTCTCTTCAGCCTTAGGAAGTTTCTTCACACACATGTGCTGAATATACTCAGCACAAGACTTGAGAGGGACCTTCTCCAGATCTCCAGTGCTCTCTCTCTGAACAGCTCTTTTCTCTCCGATACCCTGCCCTGTGAACACTAGCCATCATGGCTGCCCTGAACTCCCAACTCCAGGATTTCTCTGGGCTTTGCCTGGGTTTCCTTTCACAGTACTGGAGTCTGGAAACTCACTCCAGGAAATAAACTGGGGCAATGATAAGGCTCATCTCATTTGTTTCCTCTATCTCAGGAATCACTGTCCTACATTGCCTACAGCTAATGTCTGAAAACCATTGTTTCTTATATTTCCCCCCATGTATTAATTGTTTAAGGAACAAGGAAGAGAAAGCCAGGGACCTGTTACTCCAATTTGGGCTGAAGCACAAGTTCCTACTTATTTATGATGATGCCAAATTAAGCAAGATGCTGTAGGGAAGCAAAGAAGGGATTAACTTGCTGGTCTGTGCATCTTTCTGTCAGCTATCTTTTGCAACCCAGCTTTTTTTTTTTTTTTTTTTTTTTTTGGAAAGCAGCATGTGAAACCTTGGTTAGTGGGGCTGGGAGAGGCACAGATTCTGGTGAACAGAGTTAAGGCAGCACTGCCTGACATGTACAGTGAAGAGGGTGGACTCTGGAGGGAGGACAAGTACCAGCAGGTCATCCTCAGGGAGCTGGGAGGCCAGGTTCTAGGAACGAGTCCCAGGGAAACCTAGGGAAGGCTGGTCAATGTGCCACAGAGTAGCCAGGTTGGGGAGCATTTGTTTGGGTGAGCATAGTATTACCCACCCCAGGAGTCTAAGAACACCATTTTCTAGTCCTAGCAGGTACACCCCTCCCTCATCTCCAAATACTTCCATCCCTATGATTACATCATATGTTACCTGGCTTTGGGGCTGTGATCACTTGACTAAAAGAATCAGATGAAGGAGAACTCATCTGTATTTGTATTGCACTGGTACTGCACAGCACACTGCTTAATGTATGTTAGTTTCCTAGGGCTGCCATAACCAATCACCATTAACTGGGTTGCTTAAAAAAACAGAAATTCATACTCTGGAGCCCAGAAGGCTGAAATCCAGGTGTCAGGAGGGCTGTGCTCCTATTGAAGGCTCTGGGGATGATACTTTCTTGCCTCTTCCTAGGTTCCAAGGGTTGCTGGCAGTCCTTGTTGTTCCTTAGCTTGTAGCTGCATCACTCCCATCTCTGTCTCCATGGTTACACAGCCTGTGTATAGCCTCTGTATCTCTGTGTCCAAATATCCCTCTGCTTTGTCAAACAAAGATGCCAGTCATTGAACTTAGGCACCCCCTGATCTCATATGACCTCATTCTAATCTGATTACACCTGCAAAGACCCTATTTCCAACTGAGGTCACATTCATAGGTACCAGGTTTAGAACTTGAACATATCTTTTGGGGGACACAATTTAACCCACCATAAGTAGTGTGCCGGGTGTCTTCCTCTGGCCCTCAACCTATACTCTATCCTTCTCTACCATTCTCTCAGCCCCCGGAAGCTGACCTAAATGGGCTACATCAATGGACTCCCATGACCTCTGGCTTCCAGATGGATTCAGCAGATGGGAAGCCCCAGGAGGAGACTGGAGGAACTGAGAAGGGTGGGGCCAGAGAACTTACTTTACCTAGTTCATCTCTGTGAGGGGAGCCCAGCCTTGCTGTGTGCCTTGACAGAAGGTCACCAGGCCACCTGCTCTACTCGACTTTATCTCATTCCTGGTTCCAGTAAACTTCTTGCTCTTTGAAACAAGGGGTGGGGATAGCTTGGCTTCTGTTAGCTCTTGCCTATCTCTTACAGGCTCCTTTGTAATCAGTCCCTTTATTAACAAGCTGTCTAGAATTACCCTAATTTGTGTGTGCCATCTGTTTCCCACTGGGAGCCTGACATTTATCCACAATCAGATGGGCTTCCGTTCTTGTAAATAAATGATATATATATATATATATATATATATATATATACACATATATATATATATATATATATATATATATGTATATATATCACCTCTTTCAGCACCGAAACTTAAAAGAAAAAGTAACCATTTTGATGAAAACCTTTAGAGGTAAGGTTATACACTGTTTCTTAAATGAATGCTGGTGCAAATAACTCAATATATCATTAATAATACAATTACTTTATTAAATTTATCTCCTTTGACTAGCATGTATGAGACCAACAACAACTAGTTGTCGAATGAATGAATACTGTATGGAACAAGGGAGAGCTAAACTAGGTCATCAATATACTTTTGAACCATACAGGCTACTGTTGGTACAAATAATCAATAAACAATTTACAATAGGCATAGAAAAGAATTTTACTCGATCCAAACCGAGGATGATAGCCTGGGAGACACAGATTCAAGAAGCACTTGAATTGTGTTCTGCTGGACTACAAAATGGGAAAGGCCTATAAAGGTTAAACCCGCAAAATTACACAAGTTGTTTGTTGACAATTAGGATTGGAGCTGGCAAGAAAGAAGAGTGCTTATTAAGCAAGAATTGGTTGGTATCTGAAATGGCTGCATAGTTACAACAGGAGACCTTAAGACCATAAAAGTGCAGCTGGCAACTGTTTTGAGAATGACTGGTGGTGTCCCTGAGTTTGATACAGTTCAGAGAATTCAAGTTCTCCGTGATGCAGGAACTTGTCTGAAACCACATCCACAATGGCCACTGGCTTGATCTGAATGCCTGAACTGCAGTTACTCCACTTTGATTTTCAAATGCATTCTTTTCATTAATGGTTAAAGCAGATGTACAATGCATGTGTGAGAGGCCAAAAGACAGGCTGTTCTAGTTAGCACAAAGTTCAAGCCAAATCATGCATAAGCCAGAATGACTTCCCCATACCTCAATATGTGAAAACTTTTTTCATCACTATGCTCTTGGTTTTTCTCACAAGTTGTGATGAATATCGTCTGCTTGCTCCACCAGTCACATTCTCAGCCGTCTGCACTTCATCTGTGCCCAGGAGACTGACGTCAGGACTGCAGTTAGGGCTCCCTTGCACCTTGGCTTCCGGTTACCTTCAGCCAAGAGGGAGGCACGGACAGGAGATGGAGGTGGGAGAATGGAAAAGCCAAGGCTTACTACTCTGTTGCTTCTTCCTGCTGGGCTGCTGGGGCAGCTTTAGTATGGTCCTCCAAGCCTTGCCTTTTCAAGTGGAGGGGTAACGACACCCCTGAAGCCACTAGCCTTGAATGACTGCACAGTCCTTTGCTGTGTTCCTTGAAACCCTGTCCACTGCTCTGCAAACAGCCTCTTTACCACACTTTTCAATTACTCTGCTTGAGTGAATCATCTGTTTCCTGCCAGGACTCTCATACACAAGAGTTCTAAGAAATTGCCTATTTGCCATCTATTAAAACAAAATATTAGAAGGTAAATCTAATACCAAGAAAGAGAAAGGAAAAAGGCACTGATCTGTTGTTGGCGAGCTAATACTTTTAGGTCAGTCTGATGTGGTTTCCTACACTTGAACAGGGATAATCCATCCACCAATAATTATCATGCACAGATTCTGTGTCAGGTACTGGGCCGGGGACAGGAGAACTGAAAGACATAATTCGTGCCTCTAGGAGCTTATAGTGTAGTCTAGGTAAGTGTTGATGGAGTGACCCAGACACAGTGAATCTCCTTTCTCTTGGTATCTAGGTACAGGGGTAAAAGACAATGGCATAGGTAAGTGAGTAGGATCGTTGACTCAAATCCTAGCTTTGCCATTTACTGGTTACATGACCCAGGACAAGTTACTCATCCTCTCTGAGACTCAGTATGTTCACCTATAAATTGGAGATGCTAACGTCAATACCTGCTATCCAGGAATTGCAAGGCATCCAGGTAAAGAATTTAACATGGTGTTTGACTCTTAGGAAGCACTCAGCAAATGCTAGTGATGTTGTAAGTGATACCTAATAGAGACAGACAGGATGAGTTAGTTCACAGCCTAAAAATAGGGACTGCAGAAAACTACAGAAAAGCATTTAGCATAATATTCTGTTGCTACATTCCATTTGATGATGATACTGCCGCCAGACTTATGACGTGTTATGTATCTTTCAATTTTGAAAAAGACAGTGAGGTAGTTGAACTGAAGTGCTATATAATTGACGGATCTTTCAGGAGACCAATGTGAGGGACACATCTGAGGAAGGGCAGGGCCAATACCGAGGGGCTGTCTATGGTCGTGAAACATACAAGGTCAAGTGACACCTGAAGGCACGAAATATAGGCCTTAACTTCAGGAACACCAGCTTCACACTGAGTTAACTTCCATGAATGAGATGGAGCTAGAGCATCCTCAAATGTCTAACTTCTGCCCAAGGAGTCACAGACACACTGGAAAGCTCTATTTCACTGATTCTGGGTTCTGTTGAAATGGTAAACAGCTCAATTTCCAAAATGTCCTTTTCCAGCAAGATGCAGAAATCGCAACTTCTGAAAGACCCTGCCAGTTATTTTGGTAGTATATACATGCACAGTTTGATTGTAAGATGCAAACTAATTCTGAAAACACCCAGATGTGAGAAAATGTGTGCTGTAGAATTGAGAACAAAAAGTGGATGATGGGAAGCAGCCGCATAGCACAGGGTGATCAGCTCGGTGCTTTGTGACCACCTAAAGGGGTGGGATAGGGAGGGTGGGAGGGAGGGAGATGCAAGAGGGAAGAGATATGGGGACATATGTATATGTATAACTGATTCACTTTGTTATATAGCAGAAACTGACACACCATTGTAAAGCAATCATACTGTAATAAAGATGTTAAAAAAAGAAAAAAAAAGGAAAAAAAGTGGATGATATAGAACAAATGTGGACATCAGTCTTGTTGAAGCCCTACTGCCATTCCCTGGGAATTCCAACCATTTTCTAGTTTGAATGTTTAGATAATAACTATGTAAGATGACACAGAAGCAGACATTACTGAAGCCTGACATTTTTCTGTATCGATCCAGGGGTTGATTTTAAAATCCCTTATTTTGGCGTGTCCATATTTCCTTTTCTTTCTAACTGGTGCTGACTTCATGGTCGTTAGCCAAGAAAGAAAAACTGTATGAATAATCAACAGTAAATGAAAGGTTTTGTGTTGTAAATTTTATTTTATGTTTTTTGGCATTGCAATATTTTACAAAATCATCAATGTTCACACTCACTCCTTTCCTTGTCTGACAAAGCCCTAACAGATACGGCTTCTGCATCACCACCTCATCGTGGACTTTTTTCCTCTGACTTGCCAGCCACACTGGTCTTCTTGTGGATGCTCTATAATGCCAAACTTATTTGTGCCTTAGAGCCTTAGAACATTCTGTTCCTTGCTCCCATCTTTGCACAGTTGACTTTTTCTTGTTATTCAGACTTCAGATGGAGAGGCCTGCTGATACCTCTCTATTGAAAGTAACCACTCCACTGCTTTGGCTTCATCATATTTTAATTTTGCACGTGGAGGTGAAGAAAATACACTCTGCAGCCATACCACCTGTGTTCAAGTTCCTTACGACCTCTGTGAACCCTTGAGCTATAAGGACCTCAATTTCCTCATCTGTAAAATGCAGATGATCATAGTATCTACCTCATAGGATCGTTGGGAGCATGAAACACAGCAAGCACTATATAAGCACATGTACATATAATTCCTGGTTCATTGACTCTTTTCCACATCTGAAGGCTCCAAGTTCTATGAGAAAAATGCCCTATTCAATCCTCTATCTCTGGGGCCCAGAATAACACCTGGCTCACAATAGGCACTCAATAACTACTTACTAAATAACTAAATAATTTAAATAAAAAAGTGAACAAACAGACCATTAAATGCATAATCATCAGCAAAGAGAAAGGTCTATTATGGTATTAAAAAAGAAAATGTTAACACTGCAATTTTTTTTTCATTTTTAGAGTATGTAATTCAGAGATTTTAATATATTCACAAAATTGTGCAACCATCACCACTATCTAATTCCAGAGCATTTTCATCACCCCAAGAGGACACCCTTTAGCAATCACTTCCCATCGCCTACCACCACTCTATCCCCCGGTAACCATACTTTCCATCTGTGAATTTGCCTATTCTGGACATTTCATATAAATGAAATTATATGTGTGGCCTTTTGCATCTGACTTCTTCCACTAAGCATAAGGTTTTCAAAGTTCATCCATGTTGTAGCACGTATCATTACTTCATTCCTTTTTATGGCCAAATATTATTCCATTGTATGGATATACCACATTTTGTTTATCCATTCATCAATTGATGGACATCTGGAATTTCTGGGAAGCTACTTTCTCAGGGAGCTGTTAAAGGCAACGTTTTCAACTAGAATGTGTTACTGCTTTGAAAATGAAGAGCTAGAAACCATGTAGATCTAGATCACAGCCCTACAAAGTCGAACCTTCTCTCAAGGAACCTTGTGCTGCTCAGCAAGAGCTTCCAGGATGGGGCTTGCTTGTGAAATGTAAGAGCACAGTGTCTCAGGGAGGGACTGAATGGTTTGATGATTATGCAAAACCCAGCTAAGCTTACAGAGGTAGAGTGTCACTGTTTCTTCTTTGAAGTTACACATTTAAACAGTGAGCAAGCTATCATCTCAGGAACTGATGTTGGCTGGTTTGCTGGGCACTAGTTGCTGCATCTGACCTTAAATCTAGCAGCACTAGTCCTCAGTGATTGGATGATGCAGGTTTCTGGTGAATTTATTAGTGATTACCATGATACTTATTTTTATATGTGACTTCCCTGTCTTGTGTTCAATGTGACGTTTGGTTTATCACACAATAGTTTTAGAACTAAGCCTGGAAAAGAAACTCACCGTCTCTGGAGGCCAGAACAGCACATCTGTTTATACCTGCATCTGTGCTACAGAACCCATGACACCAAAAACAGGTGACATTCAGGGGACACAAAGCAAGAAAACATTCAGAAGCATTTATTCTGGGAAATGACAGAGGGTTGATAAATCCCATCTCTAAAATATTTGCCCAAAGGGTGAATGCATAACCATTTTATCTTCCTTAAGATTTTACTTTCATGAACACACATCCTCACTGTGAATCATATATGAGCATCTCACTGTAGGATACCAGCCTTCTTGTATAGTAAAATAAAATACGATTTTGATGCCTCAAAACACTATCTTAAATTTATTGGAAGTTTTATGTAGCCCTAATTTTCGTATCACTTCCATGTTACTTTTTTTTTTTTTTTTTTTTTGTGGTACGCGGGCCTCTCACTGCTGTGGCCTCTCCCACCACGGAGCACAGGCTCTGGACACGCAGGCTCAGCGGCCATGGCTCACGGGCCCAGCCGCTATGCTACATGCAGGATCTTCCCCGACCGGGGCATGGACCCGTGTCCCCTGCATCGGCAGGCGGACTCCCAACCACTGCGCCACCAGGGAAGCCCCCGAGCAGAGTTTTTATCCTGGTTCTTTAGGAACACTCTCTGCCCCGGTGGGAGGAGGTCTTCCTGGACCCAACATCGTGGTGATGGAGGATGGGTAAGTAAGCACATCCTGAGATCCAATGAGAGAAAGTCTACCGGCCCGCAGATATAAGCCAAGTTCTCTGGCATCATCTCTGTCCACAATGTAGGTGTCATTTTGACACCCATCTGCCTTGCTACTTTGTTTCAATCCTCAACTGATCAAAATGCAGGCAGAAAATAGAAGTGCTGTTTTTACTGGGGGCCCCCTTGAATCCCAGACCCCAAGTTTATTTGTTCAGTAACTTGTCACAGAGGGAGAAAGAGACAGGGATCAGAAATTAATCCAGCCTGTCCACACTCGCCCAGGGTTCCATCCACTTTTTTCACTCCAGGACGATGAACGGGCAGCATCTCAATCAGAGGTGGCAAATTCTGGAAGACCGTTAAGGATTCATGAGAAAATGATGCTTGTGCCTGTGAAACATGAAACAGCATCAAAGCTGACTGTGTGGTGACAATTCACTCAAGTCAAGAAATTCTTTCAAAAACTCAGAAAATTATTAAGCAAACTGGGAAAGGCCAGAGACAGTCAGAAGATGCTGACCCTGGCACAACGCAGCGTGGAGGTGGGTGGGAGAGGAGAGGGGTACTTAGCATGGTCCTTCTCTTAACAGGTCTCTAATTTACTGTATGTCTCCACACTAGACAGAAGCCCCAGCAGCTTCCTTCCTGGATGCCTCCCAGGGCCTGGCTCTGGCTTCATAACTCGTTGTTGAATGGCTACAGGTCTAAGTGTGCTGGAGGAGAAGAAGGCAGGTGGGCAATCCCCATCCTTCATAGATTCCTTCCTTTCCCTCCTTTTCCTTCCACTGCTGCTGCCACTGCTGCTGTTCCCCTCTCCCTCCTCTTCTTTCCTCTCTTTCCTCCTCTTCTTGGTCTGCCCCTCCCTCTCCCTCTCCTTCTCCTACATTTCTAGGCAATGTTAAGACTTTGGGGACCAAAAAAAAAAAAAACAAAGAGGTATTTCACTTCAAAGACATTTTCAGGTCAGGAGAGTGGGAAAAACATGTCAGTTTCTGGGTCTCTCAGAAGAATGCGATTCTGCCTACCAGATTAACAAAAAATGTTTTCTCTCAGTAAATCTATATTTTCAAATGTCTACACTGAAATTCTCTGTTATCTCTTTTTCCCCCAGTAACAGTAAACTCCATTCCCTGATTTACTAGCATTTGCAAACAGCAATAATGTTTTCCACTCCGTCTTTCAAACCTGATGATAAAGTCGTAATGAAGAATGAGCTTTAGCGCCTATTACTGAGGCCCTGTGCGCTGGATTTTATCTACAGCATTTCATTTCTTTTTTTCATTACAGATTATTTGCAAACTTTTAAATATAATGGAGTGGGAGAAAAATCCCTGGAGGAATTTGGAATCCAGAGGCAAAGGGTATGGACCCAGCTCGCTGTGGCCCTGCTGTGTGACTTTGGACTACTTCCTGAAGCTCACCATGTCCAAATTCCTTCAGCTACAATATGGAAGGATGGATAAGATGACCTTTAAGGTCACTTTCCTTCCAAAATACTCTGATCCTACTGCTGTTCTCTGTTCTCCTTTCGTCACAAAATTTGTATAACCTTTCCATCTTCCTCTGACAATACACAGTATTAAACAACCTTACATCTTCTTCTCATGCAGAAGTTTCCCAACTCACTTGCACACCTTATGTTCATGATTAGAACTCTCCACTTGTTCTTGGGGCATTCCAGTAATTATAGTTTCCTTCCATCATCTCCGGGATTTTTGGCTTTCCTCTAATCACTTGAGAAAGAACATACAGATAGGAGTACTGGTTTCCTGTTGCTGTTGTAACAAACTACCACAAGCTTTAGTGGCTTACAAAGACATGAAATTATTCCCTTACAGTTGGGGAGGTCAGAAGTCTGAGATCACTTTCACTGGGCTTAAGTTGAGGGGTCAGCAGGCTTGGATCTTCTGGGGAGGAGAAACTGTTTCTCGGCCTTCTTTTGCTTTTAGTGGTCACCTGTGTTCTTTGGGTTCTAACCCCTTCGTCCAGCTTCAAAGCATATCACCCTATCTCTACCTCTATCATTACACCCGTCTCCCTCTGCCTTCCTCCTATAGGTCCCTTGAGGTTACACGTTGAGATAATCTCCCCATCTCAAATCCCTCACTTAAACACAGCTGCAAAGTCCCTTTTGCCATAAAAAGTAACATTCACAGCTTCCAGGATGAGGATGTAGACATCTTTAGGGGCCATCATTCAGCTTACTACAGTATGCTTTTCCTACCATTCTGAGCACAGAATTATTATTTTTAAAAGTCCTACTTGGTTTACCTTATAATCTGCATCAAAACTAAGTTTTTACTGTACTCTTTATAATGTTACCCCTTCTGCTATGGTCTAAATGTTTTTGTGTCCCCCTAAAATTCATATGTTGGAATCCTAACCTCCAAGGTGATGGTATTAGGTGGTGGAGCCTTTGTGACAGTCATGAGGGCAGAGCCTTCATAAATAGGACTAGTGCCCTTACAGAAGAGGCCGGAGAAAGCTTCCCTGCCCCCTCGGCCACGTGGGGATACAACCAGAAATCAGCAACCAGAACAGGGGTCTCAGAACTGTGAGCAATAAATGTCTGCTCTTTATAAGACACCTAGTTTATGATATTTTTCTTATAGCAGCCCAGATGGACTAAGACACCTTCTTTTTAATGCCCTCAGTTCCGGCTAAGTTTTCCTTGACTTTGTCCCATGTTGATGTAATCCTCAGCAACATTTTCTGTCATTAAGATAACCCCCTCACAGCCTTTATTATCTGTTGAACTCTGATGCTCTCAGTTCTTGAGTCAAGGATACACATAGTCACAACCTGGCAAGCAACAATGTTTTGCTAATAATGCTAGGAGCAGTGCTATGAACCAAATACATCCGCACCTGTTCTGTAAAGGAACAGGCAATTATCTCTAACCAAACAGCCAACTGGGAGAATCTGCTGATCCTCAAGCACCCTCCCAGAAGAAAATCACCAGACTCTGCAAAGACCATGCTGAGCATCCATCTCAAAACACCACACACTTTAAAAATTTAATTAATTAATTAATTAATTATTTTTTGGCTGCATTGCGTCTTTTTTGCTGCACGTGGGCTTTTCTCTCTAGCTGCGGCGAGCGGGGGCTACTCTTCGTTGCGGAGCACAGGCTCTAGGTGCGCGGGCTTCAGTAGCTGTGGTGTTCGGGCTCAGTAGTTGTGGCGCACGAGCTTAGTTGCTCCACGGCATGTGGGATCTTCCTGGACCAGGGCTCGAACCCGTGTCCCCTGCATTGGCAGGAGGATCCTTAACCACTGTGCCACCAGGGAAGTCACCTTAAATAGGGGCTGTTGGAGCCTTCTGGTGACTGGGTTCTGATTTCCCTGAAAAGTTTTAGCGGAATCCTTGCACTGCACCTGAAATATCTGTGTAAGAGCAGATAGGCAATATTATATCTACCATTGTACGCAGCGCTTTGCAGGAAACTGCCCTGAGCAGAAAGCCTCCTTTCCTGTCGCTTTAGCAAAGCTATATTGTAACTGACTTTTAAACCAGGCACCCCCATGCTCTGCTCATCTCAGGCCCAAGCACACCTTTCACATCTTTTAATCACACCATACCTTGTCTAACTTATCGGTTCTATCCGTAGATCGAAGAAGTGGAAACGAAGAATAAGTAATTAATAGATGACCAGATCTCTTCCCTCACGTCCCCTTTAGTAATCTCGCAAACACACTGTGTAACCAAACTGGGTGAACAAGATAAAGTCTAGAGGAAGATCACAAAGAGTTGATGAGCCTGTACACAGTGGGGGACGGCAATGACTCTGTACCCCATCTCAGTGACTAACTGATGCTACTTCGCTCCTTCCCTTTAAAAGTTTCATAGTTGAGCAGAATCTTCAAAGGTGGTTTCTGGGGAAGGTTGACTCCACCATCTCCCCAGATTGCCAGCATTCTGATTACAGGCACCTTTCTTTTGCTACCAACATTTGCAAGTATTGATTTTTGTAAGCGGCGAGCAGCGGGACCCCCGATTCAATAACACCGTCAGAGAAGGAAGTGACAACAATATGCTTGAATCTCAAACTAATCTTTCAATCATATGGAACCAGGAGAGCCCAAAGGGCTCTTTCTAATGGAACCTGTTTACTGGATCAGAAAACAGGGCTGCAAGAAGCCTGCAGTTGTCTGTTTTGGGCTCCAGCTGCAGGGAAGGGAGGTTCTGTCCCTCTGACCCAATCTCGTAGAGAAATCATTCATTCCCTGTTGGGTATAGGAATCCCAACATGTGCATTTCACCAGAAACCAATGTGTCAGTTGTTGAAATAGTCCCATATAAACATGAAAGTAATGCTTTGTCTTTAAAACGGAAACAAGTTTAATATAAACTGAAACTAGGTTCACACAGCCGGAGAACTTTCTGCCCATTAGAGCCACCAGTGGACTGGACTACTTTGAGGTAGAGAAGTTCTGACATTGACTGTCTTAAAAAAGAAGCCAGGGCTTCCCTGGTGGCGCAGTGGTTGAGAGTCCGCCTGCCGATGCAGGGGACACGGGTTCGTGCCCTGGTCCGGGAAGATCCCCCATGCGACAGAGCGGCTGGGCCCGTGAGCCATGGCCGCTGAGCCTGCACGTCTGGAGCCTGTGCTCCACAATGGGAGAGGCCACAGCAGTGAGAGGCCCGCGTACCACAAAAAAAAAAAAAAAAAAGAAGCCAGAAAATTACCCGTCAGAATGTGGCAGACTGATTTGAGTGGCAAAAGGGGATACAGGAGGGGATTAGCCTTAATGTCCTCAAAGGTTCTTGCAAATGTGGTGTTTAATCATCCTAAGGCCAAGTCTCAAGTGTTCTGATGACTCATCTTAAGTATCAACCTGAAAAACCTGAAAGAGAGACCAAGGAATTCTGTGGCCACCCAAAAAGCTCCAGGTGCGTTCAAAACAAAATGTTATCAGTCCAGAAATCAAATACACTTTAATCCATCCATCCAGAGACCTTGTCAAAGGAGAGGACAGGCCAGGATGGGATGACTAAGAACTAAAAAAGAAACTGTCCAACTGCCACCCCTGAATCTGCATCCCCATGGCTGGCCCCAAACAAGATCCTGGAGAAGGACATCCAGGACCTCTCCCCTTCACCTGAGTCCTCCCGAGAGTGCTCCAGGGCAGAAAAAGGCTGAGAGTCACCCCCTTGGTGGCAGTCCTGCTGGGTGTGGAGTGCAGGGTTAGTGACCTTCCTGTTCATGGGTCAAGATCTCTTTAATGTCACCCTATTTGGAGTCTTCTCTTGGAGGACTGCCCCTTGGATCGGTCTTTCTTGGAAGCCCTTTCATTCTGGCTGTATCTGTAAAACTCCTTAGTTCTAGAAGCCAGTAAACTCTAGACAGTGCTCTGGCCTGCAGAAGCCACATAAGAACTAGGCCGTGGAGGAGAAAGAAGGCCTGGGGAAGAATTTGGGGGTCTTCCCAGTCTTGTCACAGAGACCCCGCGAGATTCATGTCAGCTCTCCTTGGGTCAGCACCCGCAGAATGGGGTTTGAGAGCAAAGCCGTGGGTAATTAACATTGTCATTTGCTCCCAGAGCCTCAGACAGTGTCTGAGCACTTTGTAAGTATGAATAAATATTTGTTGAATGAATCTGCATAGTCATAGCTTATTAGCGATTTATTGGGGGGGGGTTGTAGCCAAGGTAAGTGAATAAATTATTCAGAGACTGTGACTAACTTCAAACATACAGAGCTAACATTTCGCATTTGACACCTTTCTGGTAAGGGACTCCCAGATGACTATTTCCATGCAATAAACCTTCATCCAGATGATCCCAAACCAAAGACAACAAACACTGAGTGATGGAGGGGGGTGTCATTTCTATTTCTCTCAACATCACAGACTGACACTGAGACCTCTGCCTCAGTTACTGATGCCACATGCCGTGCCCCTTATTCCTCAGAAACCTGCTCTCAACCACCAGGACCTTCTTGAGGGCATGCATGCGTCAGGGACATCCAGCTCCCACTCGGTAGCAGCACCACTAGCTGCAAAGACAAACATCCCAACATCTGCTCTCAGGAAATTTGCTCTCTGGGCAACTTTTTTTTTTTTTTTTTTTGCTGGTGTATTGACACTGACTATACATTCTTCTTTAAATTCTTAAAGATCACAAAACTACCACGATACATGGGATGTAAAATCATTCAGGTTCCATCCAAGGCTGGGAACACTCTGGACTTGGCTGTTTTTGTCCTGAGCAGGATTTGGTGGCAAGCCTGCGGATGGCAGCAGCTCTGCCATGGCGCAAGGGCTCACAGATGCCTTCCCACTGAAGCATCTGTGGGAACGGTGACATTCTCAAGGGGTCTCAGCCATGACCCTGCACTTGGAGCAGGCCTCATGCAAAGGTTATCCTGGCTAAAAACAGCAGCCCGAAAGGACTGGCCAAGGGTCAGTTATGCTACATTATCATAACAAGAGCCATTTGTGACTGCTTGTTTTTCCACTTGCTTTTCACATGGTGGATGAGATAAGCCAATTTGTCCTTAGCCTCCTGGGTTTTCTTCCCCTCTAAGAATAGTGGGATAAAAAAATGTGTTGACTCTCAATTGAAAAAATGAATCCTATTTAAAAACTTTTAAGCTAAAACCAGTCTAGCTCATTATATACACACATATGTCTGTACAGATACACATCATACATAGCGTGAACCTCGAAACAGAGCCGGGTGATCAAACCTCACCAAAGGCAACCTGGAGACACAGGCCACTCCCAGGTCCAGGTGATGGAATCACTCTCGCTGTCCTCCCTTGATGATCATACTTAGGATGATCAGTGGGAACGGGAAGCAGATGTCATTTGTCAGCGACAGCTGTTTGGACAGTTGGGGAGAGTCCTGTGTCACCTCCTTGGAACTCTCTTGCTGGCGCTTCTCAGTGACCTTTCTTGCATATTGACTGTAACAGACAAGCTCTGGGAAATAGTATTTCCGAGCTCAAACACAAGTCACTTTCCATTCACACAGCCAGAGTCCTGGACTCCAGATCTCCGATATGTTGCTTAGTCCCACTGCCTGCCTCTCTCTCTCTCTCTCTCTCTCCTCCCCCCGCCCCCAAACACACCTGTTCCCTGCCGCTGCCCATGGCAGTCCAGAATCTCCCCGTTTCTTCCACTGACCTCTTTTGACCAGACAGCAGGCTTGCTGGACAGGCACTCAGAGAATTTCATCCTGAGTAGCCCCATGTCCCCCTGTAGTAGGAAGCCCAACTGCCCTGGCAACTGAATGGACTGAAATCAGGGAGGAGGGTTTTTTTGGGTGAATAAGAGTAGCTTTGGAAACTGAAATTCAGCAAGGCTTCCATTCTGCATATTGAATCAATTTAGCATCTCTGGCAATGCTGTCCTTCTCTGAGTTTTCCTCCACTACTTCCTGTTTAATTTGGGCATAATAGCCACTAAGGTGTTAACACACTAAAATGAACTATGAAGCATGGCCTAAAATGTTACAACATTAAAATGTGGGCCCCCCTGGGGTACATATATTCTATTCTATAATAAGGGAGAGAGAAAAAAAAAGCAATGAGCTGAAGTTTCCAATTCCAGTTTACCAGGGTGTCAGGATATGTTTCTAAGTTACATGGGTAAGAAACCCTCTGGTCACCACCTCTAATTCTCTAATAACCTTTACAAGGAAATGCTTTCATATTGCGCATTTGAAAGATAAGATGTGCTTATTTTAATCTAGCTCCAGAGCATTAAATGAACAAATAAGTGATTGCAATATAATGAGATAAGGCTACCTCCTGCTGAAGCACATATGAAGTGGTGTTGGCGCTCAGCAATAGGGATGTCGGAGAGTTTAGAGGAGGACTGTCGGACCGTGGTTGGGTTGGAACTGCTCAGAGCCAAGGAGGGAGGCCAAGGATGAACAGGCATTCATTTACCATCCTGCAGACCCACAGCTGATGAGAAGTTGAGTAGACGCATCCCGTGTCAGCCACCCTCACTGAACATTAGTCAATCTGTAAAGCTACCTTTAGATGAACATTTTCCTTAGAATGGAGTAAGAAGAATCTGACAACAGTAACCTGGACTGTGGTATATGCAACCAGAGGCGGAGTATTATTAAATGACACAGTAGAACACTGAAAACCAGCATACAATACTGTGCCTACAACACACCCACAGAGCTTAGGTATTCTACATTGCCCTCCGCGTTCTTCCTGTCCCATTATACACTGTGGCTTTTAAAGAATCTCCATGACCTTCATCTTCCATTTCTTCCCCCCACCTCAAATTAGCCAGCGATAGACTCTTCTCTCTGACATAGAAAACATGTCCCCTCCAGGAGGCCTTGAACTTCCCACCATCACATCTACAAATGTACTTTTCTCACTGCCCAAACCTCCCTCCTAGGTCTGGTCACTGGCCCCGTTTTCCTCCCAGTCTTGCTCCTTTCTCTCTCCCTGATCTCTCCTTAGAGGCATCTTCCCAATAGCTCATATTAAAATAAACCCTTTGTTTTAGAATAGTTTTAGATTTCCAGAAAAGTTGTAAGAATAGTACAGCAAGTTCCCATCTACCCTGCATCCAGTTTTCCCTAGTGTTAGCATCTCACATTAATTGCCATGGTACATGTGACAAAATTAAGGACCAGCATAGATGTATTTTCCCCTCATCTCCTTTTTTTCTGTTCCTAATAGTATTTTAACATACCCATGTCTGTACAATATTAAAACCAAACCAAAAAGCATCTGTGACAAATCCACGACCTCCTACGGTTACCATCCTCTCTCTCCCTTCTTCCTCACAGGCAAACTGTTTGCACCTCAATCCACTGCAATCACTATCCGTGTGTGCCCGGGTTGTTTATGACCCACCTGTTTCCAAGCCCGCTTGTTTTCTCTTAGCTGTAATGACTTCTCTGCTGCACTGACCACTGCCCCTAGTTTCTGCGCAGTGTCGCTTCCCTAATTCCCATCCTTCCTTCCAGCTATCTCTCGTTCTTCCTCCCTCCTCTCCTCCCCTCCCCGTCCCTTCTCTTTTCCCTGCCCTCCCTCCAGTGTCGGTTATTTCAGGTCTGATCTATAATTTCTTTTCTTCTCACTCAGGGCATTCTCGCTGAGATATCTTGCTCAATTCTTCAATTAATAAATAGATCAAATGACTCGCACTTACATCTACACTCCAAATCTCCCTTGAGCATGACAGGATCAGAGCATAACTACGAATGGCCCCACCCCCTCGGCAAGCCAACTCCCCAGGCAGCTGGAGCCCAGCTCCGCTGTGTCACCTCCCTACTCCATTCCTGGGTCCAGGCCTCACTGACCCAATCTTGAAGGCACTGGCCACACCCTTTCTGGGCACTGGGTTGGGAGTGTGGATTCAGTTGGGTTGGATACAGAGTGGTTGTCAAACATCACAAAACAGGCAGCTCGCCAATTATTTCCTCTCTTTTTGAATGGGTTTGAGTGCAAAGGAGAATTGTCCTGGACCTAGACACCGAGGGTTGACAGGCATTCATGCTGTCCCCAAGCCTGGGCTGGGGTGATGTAGGGTGAGGGAGGATGACTTGCTGTGGCCTCCAAATATGCCCATGGAACCGGGCCTGGGCATAATGGAGGAAAAAGATGGAAGTGTGTGCCCTCGTGACTGGCCTCAGATGTGTCCCCGTCACATCTCAGGCAAGACCCTTTCTCTAGTTGCATTCTGCCACTAAGAAGAAGTTTTCTTCCATCTGAAAGGGTCTTCCTACCTGGAGCCTGGCCAAGGCCCACCCAACCTTCAAACTTTGGCCCCAGTGTCCCCTTCGTAGGGTTGTCTTACTTGAGCCCTCAGACTGGTTTGGGTCCCTCTTCTGACTTTACACCCCTGCTTTAGCATTGTGTCTAGCCCTCCACTTGTGCAGGAAATGTCATCGGTGTTAACTGCTGCTTCTCCAGAATCTAGGAAGTGCCGGCTTCGAGGAGGCTGTGGTGAATGTCGGTTGGGTGAATGAAGGGTTGCAAGCGTGAGTACAGATCGGCCGCCTTGCCTCACACGCGTTGAGGACCACAGATGGAACAAGCAGAAGGCAGTTACTTCCACCCCCCATCCTCCCGAAGATGCTTCTCCGTTTGACCATCCGTCTCTCCAGTGCGTAAAGGCAGAATTATAAAAGGAACAGAAGTAATATTTTTATTAGTCTATTTAAAGAATCTGGCTGAATCTTTTTCTCCCTTGGAGTGTACACCAACGAAGAATGCCAACACTATTTTGGACGCAGGAATTTCCCTGGCAGCCTGCCTCACACTCCACCATCCCTGGACTTTGCAGTGGCCCCTGGGCACCCCCCGCCTCACTTCTCTCTCCAATCCAGCCCTTGATCCTCTAATTAAAGCATCTTCCCACCCTCCTCACCCCCCAGCTTCCAACCAAAAAGCACCTCCAGCCCCCCACACACGTGTGTAAGGCATATTGTGGTGGCAGGGCTAATAAAGGAGCAACGAAAACCCTTTTTCTTTTCTTAGGAACAGAAAAGCACTGGGTAAAAAGCCAGTACGGCAGAGTTCGGCTAGTCTTCCTTGACAGTATAAACTCGTGCACTTGGGAGGATGTCTGTTCTCCGGGTGTGATTTGGTCTGACAGCTCCTTTATCTGCCCTGCACTGAAGGAGGCGAATGCACAGCCTACGGGGGACTTCTTCCCAGTAAAAGGAAGTCTCCATTAAGACTCTGGCTGGCTGTCACAAGTCATTGTCAACTCAAAGGCCATCTCAGGAGAGGACAGTTACCAGGCGTGACCTTTGCTCCTAAGGGTAAATGGGTGGCAATCACATTGCTTTGGTTTGCTCCATAGCTGGCCGTGCTATGTTGGGTGCTGTACAGACAACTCAGGAGACAGAATGACATTCCAAGGAAAACACCACTGACAGACTGGCCGAAGCAGCTGAGTCACTGTATTTATGGACAATGAAGTGGCACTAAGACAAGTAGCAATCCACGCCTCCGCTTGCTACCCGAGCCTAAATGCCTGCTCTGTATTTCTGCTGCTCTGACCCTGCTTCTCAAATTCTTTCCAGGGGAACGTTTTATTACATTATTCTAATCACATGAAAAGGCAGGCAACTTCTTTATTTTATTATGCAATGTCTTCAGTTTTACACGAGAGCCCAACAGTTCACCCTGGTGCTCCCAGACCTTCTCTAAAAGACTATCTTAAATTTAAATCTGAGTGCAGACAGGTGGACAACAGCTGCCAAAGGCTCACAACCTAAGACCTGACCCACTGGGAACCAACACCTCCATGTCAATTTCAGTCAGTGCATTACCTCCCTCAAGGGAATTTGCACTTAAAGTTCCCCTTAAAACTGAGAAGTGAGGGGGCTTTATTCTTTGTTAACGGAATCACAGCATCAGTGAGCGGGTAAATGGGAGAGGACGGAAGGGATGCCTGTCGAGGAACTACGCCCCCTGGTGACAAAGAAGTGGCAGAGGGGAGGGTGTTAGGAGTGCCCATCCTGCCTTTCTTTCATCATTACCGGAAGCACTCCATGCGGTTACAACTCAACTTAGAACCACACAGAGCCAAGTGGTGACTGACAAGGGAGTCTCATTCCAGCTGCTCCCAACTACAAAGCGTGGCTCTACCTAGAAGTAAGAGCTGAAGGAACTGCACAGCCTCCACTGTCTTAACTGAATAACCATTAACTGGACAGTCACCCTCACCACGGAAGACAAGACCAGCTCCATCAAATGCCTTATTAAAACAATGAGTGATGCTGGTCCATTTTGCCACACCCATAATAAATACAATTTCCTTCTCAAACCTATTATTTATGTATTTTAACTTGGAATTTGGGTGGGGAAGAGAATGGTTAGTCAGAGACACAGAACTCCTAAATGCACACACATCTTAAACATACACACACTCACCATTTCTCACACACACACAAATACATTTTTTTTTTTTGCGGTACGCGGGCCTCTCACTGTTGTGGCCCCTCCCTTTGTGGAGCACAGGCTCCGGAGGAGAAGGCTCAGAGGCCATGGCTCACGGGCCCAGCCGCTCCACGGCATGTGGGATCTTCCTGGAGTGGGGCACGAACTCGTGTCCCCTGCATCAGGAGGCGGACTCTCAACCACTGCGCTACCAGGGAAGCCCACAAATACATTTTTTTAAAAAACTTTGCTTCTTACAGCAACCGTTCTTATATGTGATGGTAAAATGAAAAGGGTGAACTTCTTTGCATTTCTTTTTTTTTTGTAAACATCTTTATTGGAGTATAATTGCTTTACAATGGTGTGTTAGTTTCTGCTTTATAACAAAGTGAATCAGCTATACATATACATATATCCCCATATCTCCTCCCTCTTGAGTCTCCCTCCCACCCTCCCTATCCCACCCCTCTAGGTGGTCACAAAGCACTGAGCTGATCTCCCGGTGCTATGCGGCTGCTTCCCACTAGCTACCTATTTTACATTTGGTAGTGAATATGTATCAGTGCTACTCTCTCACTTCGTCCCAGCTTACCCTTCCCCCTCCCTGTGTCCTCAAGTCCATTCTCTACGTCTGCGTCTTTATTCCTGTCCTGCCCCTAGGTTCATCAGAACATTTTTTTTTTTTTTACTCTCTCCAGCTGTTTGTTTCATCTTTAATTTCTTTCATCAGTGTCTTATAGTTTTCTGCATACAGGTCTTTTCTCTCCCTAGGTAGGTTTATTCCTAGGTATTTTATTCTTTTTGTTGCAATGGTAAATGGGAGTTTTTCCTTAGTTTCTCTTTCAAATTTTCAACATTAGTGTATAGGAATGCAAGACATTTCTGTGCTTTCATTTTGTATCCTGCTACTTTACCAAATTCATTGATTAGCTCTAGTAGTTTTCTGGTAGCATCTTTAGGATTCTCTACGTATAGTATCATGTCATCTGCAACAAGTAAGTTTACTTCTTCTTTTCCAATTTGGATTCCTTTTATTTCTTTTTCTTCTCTGATTGCCGTGGCTAAAACTTCCAAAACTATGTTGAATAATAGTGCTGAGAGTGGGCAACCTTCCCATGTTCCTGATCTTAAAGGAAATGGTTTCAGTTTTTTACCATTGAGAACAATGTTGGCTCTGAGTCTGTCATATATGGCCTTTATTATGTTGAGGTAAGTTCACTCTATGCCTACATTCTGGAGGGTTTTTATCAGAAACTGGTGTTGAATCTGTCAAAAGCTTTTGCTGCATCTATTGAGATGATCATATGGTTTTTTCCTTCCATTTGTTAACATGGTTTATCACATTGATTGATTTGCGTAAACTGAAGAATCCTTGCATTCCTGGGATAAACCCCACTTGATCATGGTGTATTATCCTTTTAATGTGCTGTTCGATTCTTTTTGCTGGCATTTTGTTCAGGAGTTTTGTATCTATGTTCAACAGTGATATTGGTCTGTACTTTTCTTTCTTTGTGACATATTTTTCTGCTTTTGGGATCAGGGTGATGGTGGCCTCATAGAATGAGTTTGGGAGTACTCCTCCCTCTGTTTTATTGTGGAAGAATTTGGGAAGGATAGGTGTTAGCTCTTCTCTAAATGTTTGATAGAATTTGCCTGTGAAGCCATCTGGTCCTGGACTTTTGTTTGTTGGAAGATTTGTAATCACATTATCAATTTCAGTGCTTGTGATTGGCCAGTTCATATTTTCTATTTCTTCCTGGTTCACTCTCGGAAGGTTGTGCATTTCTAAGAATTTGTCCGTTTCTTCCAGGTTGTCCATTTTATTGGCATAGAGTTGCTTGTAGTAATCTCTCATGATCCTTTGTATTTCTGCAGTGTCAGTTGTTACTTCTCCTTTTTCATTTCTAATTCTATTGATTTGAGTCTTCTCCCTTTTTTTCCTGATGAGTCTGGCTAATGGTTTCTCAATTTTGTTTATCTTCTCAAAGAACCAGCTTTTAGTTTTATTGATCTTTGATATTGTTACCTTCATTTCTTTTTCATTTATTTCTGATCTGATCTTGATGATTTCTTTCCTTCTACTAACTTTGGGGGTTTTTTGTTCTTCTTTCTCTAATTGCTTTAAGTGTAAGTTTAGGTTGTTTATTTCAGACGTTTCTTGTTTCTTGAGGTAGGATTGTATTGCTATAAACTTCCCTCTTAGAACTGCTTTTGCTGCATCCCATAAGTTTTGGATCGTCGTGTTTTCATTGTCATTTGTCTCTAGGTATTTTTTGATTTCCTTTTTGGTTTCTTCAGAGATTTCTTGGTTATTTAGTAATGTATTGTTTAGCCTTCATGTGGTAGTGTTTTTTATGTTGTTTTCCCTGTAATTGATTTCTAATCTCATAGCATTGTGGTCAGAAAAGATGCTTGATATGATTTCAATTTTCTTAAATTTACTGAGGCTTGATCTGTGACCCAAGATGTGATCTATCCTGGAGAATGTTCTGTGTGCACTTGAGAAGAAAATGTAATCTGCTGTTTTTGGATGGAATGTCCTATAAATATCAATTAAATCTCTCTGTTCTATTGTATCATTTAAAGCTTGTGTTTCCTTATTAATTTTCTGTTTGGATGATCTGTCCATTGGTGTAAGTGAGGTGTTAAAGTCCTCCCCCCAACTATTACTGTGTTACTGTCGACTTCCTCATTTAGAGCTGTTAGCAGTTGCCTTGTGTATTGAGGTGTTCGTATGTTGGGTGCATAAATATTTACAATTGTTATATCTTCTTCTTGGATTGATCCCTTGATCATTATGTAGTGTCCTTCCTTGTCTCTTGTAACATTCTTTATTTTAAGGTCTATTTTATCTGATATGAGTATTGCTACTCCAGCTTTCTTTTGATTTCCATTTGCATGGAATATCTTTTTCCATCCCCTCACTTTCAGTCTGTATGTGTCCCTAGGTCTGAAGTGGGTCTCTTGTAGACAGCATCTATATGGGTCTTGTTTTTGTATCCATTCAGCAAGCCTGTGTCTTTTGGTTAGAGCATTTAATCCATTCACGTTTAAGGTAATTATTGATATGTATGTTCCTACGCCCATTTTCTTAATTGTTTGGGGTTTTTTTTTTTTGTAGGTCCTTTTCTTCTCTTGTGTTTCCCACTTAGAGAAGCTCCTTTAGCATCTGTTGTAGAGCTGGTTTGGTGGTGCTGAATTCTCTTAGCTTTTGCTTGTCTGTAAAGCTTTTGATTTCTCCATCAAGTCTTTATGAGATTCTTGCTGGGTAGAGTAATCTTGGTTGTAGGTTCTTCCCTTTCATCACTTTAAGTATATCATGCCACTCCCTTCTGGCTTGTAGAGTGTCTGCTGAGAAATCAGCTGTTAACCTTATGGGAGTTCCCTTTTATGTTATATTTTGTTTTTCCCTTGCTGCTTTCAATAATTTTTCTTTGTCTTTAATTTTTGCCAATTTGATTACTATGTGTCTTGGCGTGTTTCTCCTTGGGTTTATCCTGTATGGGACTCTCTGTGCTTCCTGGACTTGCATGGCTATTTCCTTTCCCATGTTAGGGAAGTTTTCGACTATAATCTCTTCAAATATTTTCTCGGGTCCTTTCTCTCTCTCTTCTCCTTCTGGGACCCCTATAATGTGAATGTTGTTGCATTTAATGTTGTCCCAGAGGTCTCTTAGGCTGTCTTCATTTCTTTTCATTCTTTTTTCTCTATTCTGTTCTGTAGCAGTGAATTCCACCATTCTGTCTTGTGGTCACTTGTTGGTTCTTCTGCCTCAGTTAATCTGCCATTGATTCCTTCTAGTGTATTTTTCATTTCAGTTATTGTGTTGTTCCTCTCTGTTTGTTTGTTCTTTAATTCTTCTAGATCTTAGTTAAAGATTTCTTGCATCTTCTCGATCTTTGCCTCCATTATTTTTCTGAGGTCCTGGATCATCTTCACTATCATTATTCTGAATTCTCTTTCTGGAAGATTGCCTATCTCTGTTTCATTTAGTTGTTTTTCTGGGGTTTTGTCGTGTTCCTTCACCTGGTACATAGCCCTCTGCCTTTTCATCTTGTCTATCTTTCTGTGAATGTGGTTTTTGTTCCACAGGCTGCAGGATTGTAGTTCTTCTTGCTTCTGCTGTCTGCCCTCTGGTGGATGAGGCTATCTAAGAGGCTTGTGGAAGTTTCCTGATCCCCCTTGCTGCTTTTAATATTATTTCTTTGTATTTAATTTTTGATAGTTTGATGAATATGTGTCTTGGCATGTTTCTCCTTGGATTTATCCTGTATGGGACTCTGTGCTTCCTGGAGTTGATTACCTCCTTTCCCATGTTAGGGAAGTTGTCAACTATAATCTCTTCAAATATTTTCTCAGTCCCTTTCTTTTTCTCTTCTTTTCTGGGACCCCTATAATTCGAATGTTGGTGCATTTAATGTTGTCCCAGAGGTCTCTAATACTGTCCTCAATTCTTTCATTCTTTTTTCTTTATTCTGCTCTGCAGTAGTTATTTCCACTATTTCATCTTCTACTTTACATCTTATCCGTTCTTTTGCCTCAGTTATTCTGCTATTGATTCCTTCTAGAGAGTTTTTAATTTCATTTATTGTGTTGTTCATCATTGTTTTTTTGCTCTTCAGTTCTTCCAGGTCGTTGTTAAATGTTTCTTATATCTTCTCCATTCTATTTCCAAGATTTTGGATCATCTTTACTATCATTACTCTGAATTCTTTTTCAGGTAGACTTCTTCATTTGTTTTGTCTGGTTGTTTTTTTTGTTTGTTTTTTTTTTTGCAGTACGCGGGCCTCTCATTGCTGTGGCCTCTCCCGTTGTGGAGCACAGGCTCCGGACGTGCAGGCTCAGCGGCCATGGCTCACGCACCCAGCCGCTCCGCGGCACGTGGGATCTTCCCGGACCGGGGCACGAACCCGCGTCCCCTGCATCGGCAGGCGGACTCTCAACCACTGCGCCACCAGGGAAGCCCCTGTCTGGTTGTTTTTTACCTTGCTCCTTCATCTGCTGTGCGTTTCTCTGTGTTTTCATTTTGCTTCACTTACTGTGTTTGGGGTCTCCTTTTCACAGGCTACAGGTTTGTAGTTCCTGTTGTTTTTGGTGTCCGCCCCCAATGGCTAAGGTTGGTTCAGTGGGTTGTGTAGGCTTCCTGGTGGAGGGGACTAGTGCCTGTGCTCTGTTGCATGAGGCTGGATCTTGTCTTTGTGGTGGGCAGGACCACGTCTGGTGGTGTGTTCTGGGGTGTCTGTGACCTTAGTATGATTTTAGGCAGCCCCTCTGCTAATGGGTGGGGTTGTGTTCCTGTCTTGCTAGTTGTTTGGCATAGGGTGTCCAGCAGTGTAGCTTGCTGATGGTTGAGTGGAGCTGGGTCTTAGCGTTGAGATGGAGATCTCTGGGAAAGCTTTCGCTGTTGGATATTACGTCGAGTTGGCAGGTCTCCGGTGGACCAATGTCCTAAACTCAGCTATCCCACCTCAGAGGCACAGGCCTGACACCCGGCTGGAGCACCAAGACCCTGTTTGTCACACGGCCAGGTACATGGGGAGTTTCTTGCCTTTTGGGAAGTCTGAGGTCTTCTGCCGGCATTCAGTAGGTGTTCTGTAGGAGTTGTTCCAGATGTAGATGTATTTCTGATATATTTATGGGGAGGATGGTGATCTCCATGTCTTACTCCACCGCCATCTTGAAGGTCTCCCCCATGTTTGCATTTCAGTGGTAGAAGTTTTATAGCTACCAATGATTAAAACAATTCTAATTGGAAATACGCACAGGCCATGTGTGGAGAACTGAGATTGTTTTGGGTGACTTCTTACCATTTCAAAATGATTAAGGGTCCACAGGCAGGCAGATAATAAGGTCAGTCTAGAACCTTGTAGACAGTTGTATAGCTATGGAAATACCTCTGACCTTGGAGCCAGATGACTTGAATCCTGGCTTTTCAATTATCAGAGATGTGACATTGGGTGGGTCACTTCCACTACTTTCAATCTTCTCACCTTTAAAATTGGGTTACTGATACCTACATCACGGGATACTTGTATGGATGAAATGAATAATATATGGATTGGAATCTGGGATTCCACCTCAGGCAGGGAAGCCTCCACCCACAACGTCTCCTAACCAAGAAAGTAAACATGGGGAAAGGAAGTTGGAACGACTGTACGTGCTGTGGTTGTCAAACCCTAATAAACCCTTCTGTAGGCATTTGCTGCCACCTTCTCCCTATCATGAGGAAAAAATCTTCTTTTACTTCAGTGCTATTAAAAAAAAGAAATATATATATATATATATATATATATATATATATATATATATATATATGGAAGCACTCGACAGCAACTTGTGCATTGTAGATATTCTTTAAGTGCTGGTTGAATCTGAATTGTGCTGGGGACCAGGACTGGTCGTCCGTATCTCTAAAATTACAGGTTACCTATGACAAGTAATCTTCTATCCACCAACTCCTAACCCTGCTCCTAAACCTGCTCTACTTCTCCTGATTGTATCAGGACTTGAGGCTGGTCTCTCCCCTACTGTAAAATCCCATCATAGTTGTCCCCCTTGAAAAAAGTTTTCTTTACAATTTTTCACAAGTGTCACAAATAATGGTTTCTTTAATGTGTACATTACTGACTCCAATCCTGACTAGTACAGACCAGTAGATCCTTGGAGGAGCCCTGAAGTCCACCATCTGCAGTTCCACGCTGCTGGACCCAACAGGGGTGAGCATCTTGCTAATAAGGCCTGGACCAGGGGTTTGATTTCTCTCTTGGCCAGCCCCCTTTATGCTGCGCAGAGCCAGACATCACCACCGTGGACCAGCCCTCAGGCCTGTGGCTATGCATGGCAGTGGTGTGGACAGACCAGCTTACAGCTAATGTCCTACTAAATTGAACAGCTTCAGGTTGTCTTTATCTGCCTTGTCATCTTTCACACCTAAGGTTTCTTTACCCAGGATCTAATTTTCTTCTTCAGAGTATTTCATTTCCTTTTACTTAAACGAGAGCCTGGTTCTATAGGAGGTCTCCCCTAGCTTAGGGAAGAGGAGGGTTGTAAAGGCTGCTGCAGCAGTCAGGGGTGCAGCTGGACCCACTGTCCACGATCTAACTGCGGAAGTGTGGAGACTTCCCTGGGAATCTGCCTGTTCTCTTCTTCCTATCTGGAAATCCCCACTCTTCCCTGTTTCATCAGAAGGCATTTTCACCTAAGGTTCAGAAATAGTTTGTCCACTTTTCCCTCAGCTTTTCTTTCCTACATAACTTCCATTTTCTAACCATTTTTCTATCCCTTCTTCTTTTTCCCCAAATCATGCTTTGGCTCAATTTCCTTTTTAAAAAAAAATTTGTCGGGCTCTTTAAAACTTGTAAGCACATTCTTCACTTTCAGTTATGTCCTCTGAGTCCTTACTGGTTGCCCTGAACTCCACCATCCTCATCTTTTTTTTTTTTTTTTTTTTTGCGGTACGCGGGCCTCTCACTGTTGTGGCCTCTCCCGTTGCAGAGCACAGGCTCCGGACGCGCAGGCTCAGTGGCCATGGCTCACGGGCCTAGCCGCTCGGTGGCATGTGGGATCTTCCCAGACCGGGGCACAAACCCGTGTCCCCTGCATCGGCAGGCGGACTCTCAACCACTGCGCCACCAGGGAAGCCCCACCATCCTCATCTTTGACCTCCTGTCTCACCTATGAATATAGGCAGTCCTGTTCATCTTTCTGTGCTGGGCCCCCAGGGTATCACTTGATAGCCATTCGGCGGCCAGAGGTACATAGAGCAAGCTTTTCAGTGAAGTGCACTTGGGGAAAGAGTTGGGGGTGATGACAGTAACCTACAACCTCCCTACCGGTGTCTCACAGCCTTGGGAGGAAGATACCGTTATAGGGTTGAAGACGGAGTAGGGGCAGAGCATAGGGGTCACCCATCCTTCAGGGAAACGGAGACACTAGGAAGGTTGACACTGAAGAGACGGGACATCTCCCACTGGATGTCCAGCTTGTCCATAAGTTCAGCTGAGAAGTCAGGGTCGGGTTGGAGAACTAGTCCTAACAGAAACTATGGTCCAAAAGAGGTCACCCAGAGAGGGTGTCTAGAGAAAGAAGACAGTCGAGGGTCACATCTGGGCACAGCAACAGCTGAGGGGTTTACCAAGGAAGAGCTAGTGGAGGTGCAGAGAAAGAGCAGTCAGAGAGGTGGGAAGAGAACGAGAAGAGAGCGTTGTCACCACCGTCGGGGCAGTAGGGGCACCGGTTCTGAAGGGGAAGGGTTAGCCTTGGAATTGGAGGAAGTATAGCTGAGAAGATGAAATCCAAATTGCGAAAAAAATTTGAAACAAAGCAATACACCAATAGCATCTTAAATCTGAATTCCTCAGCAGCAGACAACCCGTGCGCAGTCTGGGTCCTGCCCACGTTCTCATCCTGTGCGTGTCATCATCACCTGCTCCAGACACATAGAGAAGCTCTCAGAACCAAACGTGCCCCCTGCCTTCTGCGTTTGCTTCAGCTCTTCCCTCCTCCTGGGATTCTCTCCCCAATGTCTTCCCAAATGTGTCATTTGCTGACATTTCAAATGCAAACTCCTTCCCTGACTACCTAATCCTGCACCAATGCCAAGCCCATCCCATTAACCCCACAGCGCCCATCCCTCCATGAAATGATCTTCCTCTATTTGCTGCCAGGTTTCCCCCCTTTACTCTCAAATGCCAACTCTGAGAAGAGAGTTATGCCATATTCATGGCTGTTTCTCCAGAGCCTAGATAAGGGGAGGGCACATAGTTACCCCTCAATAATTATTAGTTGAAGAAAAGAAAAGAAGGAAGGAGGAAGGCAGTAGGGGAGAAGAAAAGAGGGAGAAAAGAATATAGACACAGCCTGCTTGTTGAATAACTCAAGCAAAGCAGCAGCCCAATACTTGTCCTTAGGCCATATGCTTTAACACACATGGGAGAAGTGTGCAGTTTTCATGTCAATTATTTATGTATAGAAATTCATCAGGGGCTTTAAGCTGCCTCAGACCACTTCATATACCCTGGTGTTCTTAGTATCTCAGTGTATAAATATTTGAGTCATTGAGGAATGCAGTTACTTTTCTCATAAACATTCTTCCTGTGACAGAATTCAGCCCATTAAATTACACACATTCTCAAAAAAGGCATTCATTAAATGTAAAGGAAATCAGTCATGGTGGGTGGCAGTGGTCTTGTCTGATCATTAATTACAAAGAAATTAAGCCAGGATGGGGGGGGGGCGTGGATTTTACATCAGGTCTACAGCGAGACTTCTCTATTTTCTGATGTCCACACACCTGCTGGGCTCCAGGAACAAGAACCACAGCTTTGCTTGTCTTACCCTACGGACTGTTCTCATATACTCCAGACTACCTCTTCTCATATGCTCCAGACTACCTCATAGCAATCATGAAACTATTGCATGCTGGGGACTTAGTCATGGAGATGATCAGCTTTCTTCCTCACTCCCTCTCTCCCTTCCTTCCTTTCTCTCTCTCTCTCTCTCTCTCCCCCCACCCCTTTCTTTCTTTTTTTCTTGCTGCACCACGCAGCTTGTGGGACCTTAGTTCCCTGACCAGGGATTGAACCCAGGCCCTCGGCAGTGAGAGCACAGTGTCCTAACCACTGGACCACCAGGGAATTCCCTGATCAACTTTCTTAAGCAGTCCACCCAGAACTATTTTCCCAGATACAATTCTACAAGAAATTGCAAATTGGGAGCTTGTGAAATATTTTTGGTACTAAGACTACTTTATATAAATCAAAATAAAAATTGACCCTAATTATAGCTTTACTGCAAATTAAAAAAAAACCCTAAAATCACTCATAACCCCAAACCCCTAACATCTACAGAAATAATTTCTTTTTCCACTTCTTATTTGTTGTTTAAATACTTTCCATTTTACATCTGGTTATTCTAAGAAAGTAGCGAGTAATGAAGAGATTAGGAACATAAGCTCATGAGAAAAGCCTTGGTTGTATGTTTGGGGTGTGTGTGCCAGTGTCTATTTATGTTCCCACTTCTCTGCCATGACAACCTTAATCTTGGATTTGGGAGGAATGGTTCACATTCATCGTTCAATGTTTCAAATTTTGGGGGGGATGATAATGATATACTGTCTGATAAATGAGATAGTCATGAACTCTTTTTTTCCCCCTTTTTATTAAAGAATGGGCTCTTGGGCTTCCCTGGTGGCGCAGTGGTTGGGAGTCCGCCTGCCGATGCAGGGGACATGGGTTCGTGTCCCGGTCTGGGAGGATCCCACATGCCATGGAGCGGCTGGGTCCATGAGCCATGGCCGCTGAGCCTGCGCGTCCGGAGCCTGTGCTCCGCAATGGGAGAGGCCACAGCAGTGAGGGGCCCGCGTACCATTAAAAAAAAAAAAAAAAAAAGGGCTCTTGCCAGCTGATGGGTGCAAATGACACCCCCCCCTCCCTCCTCGCATTTGCTCTCAGAAGTCCAGGCAAAGCATGTTGTGGGGCTACTTTAAGGCCATCTGGTATAATCAAAGGAGTCTCCCTGAGGACCATGGTGTCCAGGGCTTCCCCACCCCTACTCGCTCATCTCCATGACCTTGGGCAGGTGACTGAACCTTTCTGAGGGCCTGCTGTCCTCCTCTGTAAAGTAGAAACCATGCTTTAGGCGTCTGAAGGAAGGCCAGCTGATGGCTGAACTCCTTCGTCTCCAGGCTGGTGTCTGTGGGTAGGGCAGGTCACGGCACGGGACACACAGAAGGCTGGTCCCTAAGTGGAGAGGCCCGAAGAGACAAGCTCTGACTACTCACTCTGCTCAGACCCTCTGGGCTCGCTCGGCAGACAGCACGTGTGTTCCAGGGTCCTGGGCGGATTTCCCCCACCCACCTGGGAACTTTCTCAGCAGCAACATAATAAGCAGCTCCTTCCCAACATCAGAGTCAGAGGTCAGGTCACATACTGGTACGTTAGGTCCATGCTTGGCAACAGGGTGACTACTCTGCGAGATAAACCAAGTCGACATGAAGTCTGCTCCTAAAAACACACTCTCAGCGATGGACTCATCCCAGTGATGGATGGAAGGAGTAAGACATTTGGAGTTCCAGGGCCGGGGTCAAAGCCTGGCCCATCTCGTACTAGCTGAGTGACTGGGGGCAAGTTTTTTAACCTTTCTGGTTCTTTTATCTTTCACATGCCAAACAAGAGTACTAGAACTTGGACCCTCAGTGAGCTCTTTGACACACTCAATGATAAATAAGATAATGTAGGTATAGTGACTCTACTCTGCTCACCAATATTTCATTTTCTCATTTCCTTCTGGTCACAGTGAAACCGAGTCCCCCTAAAACCGAGTCCCTCTGCCGAGTTCACGACTAACCTCTCTATCCAAAACTTTACTCCCTTTCTTGTCCCTGTTCCCCTCAGGATTGAGAAGCATCAAAGAAAAGGGGGCACTGAAACTGAGTAGGACTCTGCAGGGCCCTCCTGGTACAAGTCCCTCTGTGTCCCCCGCTTCTTGTCTGGCCTTCCCGGAGTTACAAAGAGCAGATTCAAACACAAGAATTCGAGAAGTTCAGTAATAAAACAGAGTCACAGGACTCCTCGTCCCTCCTCCAGGGATACACATAACAATATGATGCATATCTTTGAGTGGTTCTGCAGAAACTAAGACCCCCATCCAGGTGGAGGATGGTAACGACATGCTGACCACAAGCACGTAGACCCCAGACTGGCTGGAACCGGAAGGCTGATGTTTAAGATGCCTGAAACACTACCCTGTTACCTCACCACCAACCAGTCAGAAAAATGTCCATGGGCTGATCACACATCCTGCAGCCCTCACCCCTAATGTTGCCTTTAAAAACCCTTGCCTGAGAGCCACGGGGGAGTTTGGGTCTTTTGAGCACTAGCTGCCTGTTGAACATGGCCACGTGACTTGTTTAGACCAGTGAAATTTGAGCAGAAGGGACATGTGTCACTTCCAGGTGGAAGCAGTCAAGAGCCAATACATCATTTTTCATGTACTTCCTTTGCTTGCTGTGATGACTCTGGTAGTACAAGTGCCCCAAGCAAAAGCAGTCCAGACCCATAGACTGGAGGGCCACTTCGCCCTGCAGCTGACTTTGAAAGAAAGAGGCATGAACCTTTGCTATGTTAAGCCAAGAATGTTTTGGAGATTGTTGTAAGGATGGCAAAACTTAGCCTATCCTGACAAATACATATAAGAAAAGTTCTGCCAAATATAACAGGCTCTATAAATACTAATTATGGTTATTTCAGGTATCTATTCAGATCATGTGATTAATACCTAACATGGTAACATTATAATACATCTACTGCTAAGGTAACCCATTCTTATCATTTCATTGCCATCATCAAATGTCTACTGAGCACCCACTGTGTTTCTGATCTCATTCCAGGCAATACACATGCAGTACTTTCTTTGTGATGTTAAAATCTTTTAAACACCACCTGCATTTACAGTTGGCATGCCCTTTGAAAACATAACGATGACTCATCATCAGACCAAAGACTCATACAAGTAAGTCTTCCACTTTGTAGAACTCTCTAGCTTACTGTTAGTCATGGGTAGAGAGGGGATGAACAAAAATATTTTAGTATATACAGTGTCAGGGAGGAAGAAATTTTCTTCTACTCTTCTAAGTTCTTCTAGCTGGTCTAAGAATTAAACTGACATGAGACAGGGTAGCAGCAGAAAATCAAACAAAAGTTTAGTAACATGGAGAGATGCAGAAGAACTGAATAACTCCCCCAAATGGCCAAAACCCTCATTTTAAATACGATCTTTAGCTGAAGACAAAAGAGGATGTGGGGCAGAGTGGTTTGGGATGTTAGAGGGGAGGAGGGTAATTTGCATGGAGATGGAAAAGCAAACGTTTGGTAAGCAAATGTTTGCTGGGCCTGCACAGATGGGACTCAGAGTGCACCCTGATCTCTAGGCCCTGCCAAGTTTCCCCCAGCACACTGAGCCCATGTTCTTTACAGATATCTCAGGTGAGAGCTCCATTCTGGGAACAGGCCCTTTATCTAAGTTCTTTAGGCAGCTAACGGGGGGGAGGTGGGTAACAAGAAAGACTTCCTGAGTCTCCTGTTTCTTAAAAATAATCAACCTAAATTAATCATCATGCCAAAGATGATGCCACATTTTAGGGTGGCAAACTTTGCTCCCCTACACAGAAACACTCTCCTCCAAAAGCTACATGGCAGGGCTTCCCTGGTGGCACAGTGGTTAAGAATCTGCCTGCTAATGCAGGGGACACAGGTTCGAGTCCTGATACAGAAAGAACCCACATGCCGCGGGGCAACTAAGCCCGTGTGCCACAGCTACTGAAGCCCGGGTTCCACAACTACTGAAGCCTGCGTGCCTAGAGCCCGTGCTCCACAACAAGAGAAGCCACCACAATGAGAAGCCCACGCACCACAACGAAGAGTAGCCCCCGCTCGCCACAACTAGAGATAGCCCATGCACAACAACGAAGACCCAACGTAGCCAAAAATAAGTTAAAAAAGAAAAAAAAAAAGAGCTACATGGCAATGAATTTGTATGTTCTAGCACAGGAACCCTAAACTGTAGTTGAGCAAATTAATCTGCCAACTCTTGATAATCTGAAGATACGTGGTTGATTGTATATGGGAATGACTTCTCCCTCATTTAATATAAAAGAAACCATACACCTGTCCCCAAACCCCAGGGCTAGAAAGACTTTTCAGATTTTTTTTTTCTAATATCCATCAAAGACTCACCCATACCTGATAGAAACTAGTTGAGTTCACTGCGTGCAAGTTTTAAGGAAATACCAAAAATTGAATTCGCTCAATTTTATAAATTAACAACAATAACAAACTAATAGGATGAAAGAGCAACTTCTTTATCTTCATCCCCATTTCTGATATTTGTGTGGACTAGTAACAAAACTCACCTTACAGGAAGAAACTGGAAGGCTTCATTTTCCTATCCACAAATAGTATTCCTCCCTCATCTATGGTTTTGCTTTCTGTGGTTTCAGTTACCCAGGTCAACCACAGTCCAAAAACATTAAATAAAAAGTTCCAGAAATAAACAATTCATAAATGTTAAACCACACACTATTCTGAATGTGGTGATGAAATCTCACTCCATCTGGCTCCGTCCAGCCCAGGATGTGAATCATCCCTTTGTCCTATATATTCTGCCCATTAGGCACTTAGTAGCCACTTCAGTTATCAGATCTACTGTCATGGTACCACAGTGCTTATGTTTAAGTGACCCTCATTTCACTTAATAAAGGCCCCAAAGCACAAGAGCAGTGATGCTGGCAATTTGGATTATGCCAAAGAGAAGCTGTAAAGTGCTTCCTTTAGGTGAAAAGGTGAAAGTTCTCAACTTAATAAGGAAAAGGAAAAAAATAGTATGCTGAGGCTGCTGAGATCTACAGTAAGAAGAAATCTTCTATTTGTGAAATTATGAACGAATAAAAGAAATTTGTGCTAGTTTTGCTGTCACACCTCAAACTGCAAAAGTTAAGGCCATGGTGCGTGGTAAGTGCTTAGTTAAGATGGAAAAGGCGTTAAACCTATACAGTAAGATATTCTGAGAGAGAGACCACATTCACATAACTTTTATTACAGTACATGGTCATAACTGTACTATTTTATTATTAGTGTTGTTAATCTCTGTGTCTAATTTATAAATTAAACTTTATCATACGTATGTATGTGTAGGAAAAAACATAATATATATAGGCTTCAATACTATCTGTGGTTTCATCCACTGGGGGTCTTGGGACATATTCCCTGTGGATAAAGGGGGACTACTGTATATTCTTTCAAAACAGTGCAAAGGAGCTGAAAAGCTTTCCTTGAAATTGGCACCATCTCAAATGTTCCACCTTCCTTTAGGACCCTTCCTGTCATTAACATCTCCAGCCCGCCCCCCCACCCCTCAAAGTTTTCTATTTCTTGCACCACTTCAGTCTTTCCCTTGGCCGTTCTGCTACTATTTTTCTCCCACAATATCCTCCAATTTATGGACCTCGTGAACCTTCTGATGAACTGAGCTCAAAGACCCTTTTGTCAAATCAATGCGGCAGTCGGGCGGCTATACCCGGACCTCAGCTCTGCTGAGGGTTTCTCCTGGCTTAACTTTACTGCACTTCATCAGCCAGTCACGTGTCATTCTCAGCACAATTAAACTGTCATGAGCACTTTTGTGAGACTGGTGGTCTGACTCATATGGGATCATGTCATGCAGGGCCTTGCCTGCAGTCTGATGCTGCCTCTGAAGTACTGCTATGAACTGATTCAACAGCTCAGCATGGCTCCTGTGCCCTCCTTCTCACACTCTTGCATGATTTATCATATATAAAGAGTATATGGTAAACAAGACATTTCACCTAACCCTGCCTCAGGACGGCAAGGTACTTTGAGTTGTGTTTCCAGTAGTGCTGACGTGTTCACGTCCATCCATCCAGACTTCTCACTCCATCTCCATGAGATTAGAGGGTTGCATTTGATACTTAGCTGTGGTTAAAAATACAGCTCCTTCACGGCCATAGGTCAGAGGGCTGTTGACCAGCACACAGAGAACTGAGACAAATGCTGGGTCGACCAGCACTGTACTTCACGCTGGACTCAATAGAGAAGTTCCATATATTTGCTGAACGTTTACCTTCCTGGTTGAGTCTATCACATCATCTGGATTCACACTCAAGTAAACTAGCTCTTTAATATTTCAGTTCTTAGTTAAGTAATGAAAAGGCATGATTAGAGAAACAAGATTCCATAACACATTCAGTCCTAAGTCATAAATTAAATTGTGGCGCTAGATGTTTGATTTCCAACATAAGCTACTTTGCAACATTTTTACACACTTTCTCATGTTTGTATCCTTGGGCCCAGGCTTCACTTCCTGCTTTATATCAGTAAACTTTATTTTCTGAAGGACAGTATCAAAGAGTTGTCGAACTTGAAACCAGTTGAAGTGGAAGACTGTATTTTGAAATTTTTTTTTAAAGTTCTTTATGTTAGCAAACAACAGAAAAATGGTTAAGACATAGATGATGACATGAGACTTCCTTGGTCAAACCCTGTCTTCCTTCCTTCCTACAGTGAGATCTTGAACAGGTTACCTAGCTTCTTTTTATGTAAATTTTACCTTACAGGAGGGTTGTAGCAACTGTTAACCTAAGGAAAGCAGCCCTGTGAAGCTTTTATGTCTGACACAAAGCAAGCATTCAATAAATGTTAGGGCTTATTATTAGGGTTAAATAAACATATTCGAACAAGATTGGTCAAAGTCAATGGAAAAAACATTTATTAAAGGAAAGTAACTGTTACCAGTCATAATAGTTATGATAGTTTGAGCAACTACTATATGCACTTTTACAAACATTATTATACTTAACCTCCACAGAAACTTTATGATTTTTGTATTATTGATTCATTTTGCAAGTGATTGATGGATGGTTAGAGGAGCTTCATAATTTACCCTTGTCCACAACAAATAGACAGGATATGGCTGGAATTTAAATCAAGTGTTTCCCTAACTAAAGCTTGTGCACTTACTCCTTTACTGTACTTCCTCCCAATCTCCTAGACACAAGGCCCTTTGCCGAGCACCTGTAGATGTTACCCTGATGAATGCTACACCGCTCGGGCCTTCAAGGATCTTCCATTCCAGCAGGTGACAGACCACTATTTTATAGGACAGACTGACATTAGTCTTATAACAGAAGTGCATATTGTAGACTTAGCCTATGCAAAATGTACTTGGTGAAAGGAAGTTCTTTTTCAGGTTAATAATTTTTTTTAAACCTACATGAATAGCCACTGATCACCTGTAGCAATATCTAAAGTTCTGAGATACAGGGAATAATGTTTCATTGTTGGGGACTAAGCCATACATCACATCTTTGGTTCCCAGCCAGTAAATGCCACGAACTCCCTCACAAATATCCAAAATATTCCCTGGAAGCAATACTGTCCCCACTGAGAACCACCACAAATTTCACAATTTGTATATTGTGAAATCCATTTAGCTGGTGCCAATCAGGAAGGAGGGAGGGAACAAAGGAAGGAAGGAAGGAAGGAAAGAAAGAAAGAGAAAAAAAGAAAGAAAGAAAGAAAGAAAGAAAGAAAGAAAGAAAGAAAAGAAAGAAAAAGAAAAAGAGAGAAAGAATAAATTGGAGTAAAAATATCAAACTATATCGTGTACCTAGTAAATTTAATTTTTGTTTTACTGTGGTATGTGGTATTTTTATGTGCAGGTGCATGTGTGTGTTTTACAGTAACTCCTGGCGGCAAACCGAACAAAACCAGAGTAATCTTGGGAAAGGTAACACGTGCTTATCGAAACAATGGCAGGGTTTCTGCCAAAACTGTGAAGCAACCTTCCTGCTAAGGCCATTGGAAACAGAATCCGTGTGATGCTGTACCCCTTAAGGATTTAAACTTATTGAAAAGTAAGTAAATAAAAGTGTGGATTTATTCTTTTGTAAAAAAGAATGTGTTTCACACGCACACATGCACACACATAAATATTCACAGGCGTCTCTCGGTCAAAAAAGCTAGACTCTGGTCCTATGAGCTTTCTCATGGCCTGGCTAGGAGACTATGTGACCTCCTAGCAATGAATGGTCATTGCTAGGAGCTGGTGGTAGGGAGAAGGGGAACTGCTGTTTAATGGGTATAGGGTTTCAGTTTTGCAACATAATGTTTTGGAGATTGGTTACTCAATAACACGAATATACTTATTAATACTCATCTGTACACTTGAGAGGATACTAAGTTTTAAGTGTATTTTACCACAATGAAAACTTTAAAAAAATTTAAAAAAGAAAGTTGCAGAAGAATACAGAGTATAATTCAACTTTTATAGATCTCAAACACCTGCAAACTTACCAAATAATTCTTAGAGATACAAGCATTCATGGTAAAGCTATTACAGAGAGTAAGGTGATGCCATGAAATGGGAAAGAGCACGTAGGGGTTCTCAATGACGCTAGTTGTGTTCTAACCCTTAAATTGGGTTTTGGATACAGTTTGATGGCTGTACATGTATAATGCATAAGTCTTATAAATATATAAACTTTTTTCCAAGCCAAAAGGTTGTGCTCTGAATGTCAGAATTGAGATCAGCATGATGGAGTATATATGAAACCAAGTTCCAGGTTAGAAAATAATTCTGCTGTAATAAAGCAACCAATCTCCTGGTTAGGGTCAGAATTTACATGCAGCCTGTTCAATAAAATATGAGTAGTCACTGTTTTCTTATACCCCCTTAGCAACAGCTAAGCATTGGCATAGGAGAACACAGCCATGTCACAGATGCTCTGGCAGTGTCTCTCTAAACTTTCACCATTAGCCTAACCCAAAATAGAATTCTACTTACAAAAGAAGGGATATTGAGGATACAGGAGAGAACTTAAAGCAATTTAAAAATCATTTACCATTAAATAAAGTATGATGTCATGTCAGACCAAGATATTAAATTTGTATAATACACTGTAGAAATTTAAAGAGTTTTTTTGGATATTTAAGAAAAGAATGACCTTTTTAGTTCTACAAGGAACAGTGATTTGTCCTCATGTCAAATAAAACTAAAAATTGTTGTCCTATCATCATTCAGAGTTCAGCAAATGTTGAAGATAATGGATGGGCTCCAAGCTGCCAGTTAGTCTTCCTTCCTCCCAGGAGCTAACTAGAAAAATCATCAACATGGGAAGGACTGTGATCCACCACTACACCCTGGCTCCACAGCTGGTCAAGTCCATGGGTGTTTGCAGCTCCCACCCACAGCCCTGGCCACCATCAGAGAAATTCACCAGCTGAAGCCCTGAGTCCACTGTTCCTCTTAGGTCAGTGAGCGCTACAAAGCACGGCGATGGTTCAGACTGAAGCCAAGAGCAGAATGACCGGCAGTGGATACACAAAGGGAAAATTCAAACCAAGAGGGTGCCGTTGAGACAATTTTAGTCATGTCAGACAACTTGGGCCACTGTTGCAGATGAAGGAGCAAAAAAAAATTTTATTTTGATTTATAAATAAAATGAGAATAAGGAAGTTGATGAGGACCCCCAGACCACATGCCTCATTTGGTAAGCTGAAAAGGTCATTCTCAATCTATGGTATCTGTTTATACAGAGTAGCACTGCTTACATCAGAACTTTATTTCTACCAATGGAGGTGGTTAAAATAGATCCTGATGAACAAGTTTAACTACATGAACATCTAGGGAGGTTCACAGTCCTACCTTTCAAAAAGTCTCCACTAATTTCCAAAAAAAATATGTCATTAAGGAAATGTAGGAATGTCTCTTTATAGTATTAGACTGACCACAGTTGTTTCCATCAAAATGGAGACAGGCCAGCCAACAACTTAAAGCAGCAAAAGTCCTAAGTGTCCACTTAAGAGTTTCTAACCTGGGCTTCCCTGGTGGCGCAGTGGTTGAGAGTCCGCCTGCCGATGCAGGGGATGCGGGTTCGTGCCCCGGTCCGGGAAGATCCCACATGCCGCGGAGCGGCTGGGCCCGTGAGCCATGGACGCTGAGCCTGCGCGTCCGGAGCCTGTGCTCCGCAACGGGAGAGGCCACAGCAGTGAGAGGCCCGCGTACCACAAAAAAAAAAAAAAAAAAGAGTTTCTAACCTTCAGAATGTATGAATCACCACCCACCTCAATCAACGCTTCAACGTACAAAATCTATTTTCACTTGATTCAATTTTGTCAAAATAAATGCAGGCCTCATAAAACACCAAGAATTTAAAAATATATCTGATAATGGAAAACATCTCAAGTTTAAGGACGTTTTTGCAGAGAAAGCAAGTGTCATCCAGGTTGTGGTGCTCAAGACTTCCTGTACGAGATAAACCCAATCTTTGGGATGCCACCCCCAAGATAACCTACTGAGACATGAATTTTTTAAAAAAATATATTTTTCATAAGTCCTCATCATCACACATTACCCAACTGTATGAAAGGCCAGAGATTTCAAGAGGCCAAAATGAAATCAGACATGATTTACCTAAGCGTGAAATAGCTTTGTAGAGGTCACCAGCAAGATCTCTATCCACAGCCTGAATCAAAGACAGTATAATCAGGTGGTGACTTCCCTGGGGTGAGATTAGGGTGAGGGGAGGAAGAGGACAGAAATATACAGCAAGAGCTCCCTGCAGTATGTGGAGTGAGTGTTAATACAAGAGTGACAATTTCATTCAGAAGAATTTTTTTACTTGGCAAAATAAAATCTAAAGATGCATCTAATGTAAATTGGATGGCATGATAATGGTGACAGAATTAACAAAAACAAAGAAAAATAAATTGGAAAGTGGACAAAAATGATCCTGTAAATAGAGTAAGGAAATATGGAGCTATTTGCCTTTGGTCATTCTTCCACTTTCCAAAGAGACTTTAATGCCAAGTTGTGTTTTCTATACCATAAAGCAGGCAGGAGGAATTAGACACCTATTTCTTTTACCATCAAGTCATGGTTAGTTGATGATGGCATTACTTATTTTACATTGCGGGTTTATTTTCACCCCAGTTCTATCAAAATTCTATCAAAGTTGAAGCTGCTGAAACCTGAGTGGCTGGGTCCTAGAGCGTAGACAGCTGCCAGGGTGTGGGAGAAACAGACTTGGAAGTCTCCGTGTGTGTTCCTCACAAGCCCTTTGCTAAGGGTTCAGCTGCGCATGCACAGAGCAATACACAAGGCTTACCAGAGGGCTACTGCGACCAGGCTGAGAACCAGAGATATTGAGATCAAGCAGTGCTGGGTAATTTTTGAATTCTGGCTCAAACAGATGAGAGAGACCTTGGTAGTATCCCAGCATCCAATATTGACACTGCTGAAACACCAGAAGGGCCGTGTCTTAGGAGAAAGGACCATAACTTAAAGTACGACTTCCACTATACCTGTCTTTACCAACTGTAAAACTACACCTTGTCAACATCCACAGGGGTGACAGAGTTTGAAGATTTGTCAATTTGAAGAGCTTAGGAAACACCTTGGGTTTTCCACAGATCCAATCTAACAAAGTATGGAAAAGCTTAATACAAATTTCATATGATCATTCAGAAACTGAACTTCATACAAGACCAAACATCCATACATTTTAGAGAAAAAAAACAGAATCCAGTTTCTACAGCATATCACCTGCAATTTCCAATATCAGTCAGGCCTTACTGTACATGTGAAGAAACAGAAAAAAAAAAAAAAAAAAAAAAAGTCTGTTATCAAGAGGAAAAATAGTCAATACAAATAGATCCTGGGGCCATCTATATGTTGGAATCAGCAGACAAAGTTGGGGTTTTTTATTACTGCTCTATCAGTAAACAGATCAAGTAGGCAAAAAATCAGTAAGGATATAGAAGATCTGAAAGACACTACCCACCAACTTCACCTAATTGACAGCTACAGATCATTTTATTCAACTGTATTATACATACTTGTTTTGAGAGAACATGAACATCAAGATAAGACCATAATGCTTAACCATAGAATAAGTTCAATAAATTGCAAGAATTTGGAAACTGACAAAATGTGTGTTCTGATCATAAAAGAGTTAAATTAGAAATCAGCAACACTAAGATATTTAAAAATTCTCAAATGTTTGAAAATTAAACAAATATGCTTTTAAATAATCCACGGATTAAAGGAGTCAATATAAATCAGAAAACATTTCAAAATAAATGATAATGAAACAGAACACATCAGGATGTGCAAAAGTTAAGTGTAATGCTTAGAGGAAAGTTTATAACTCTAAATGACTAAATTTTAAAAAGAGGAAGATTTTAGATCTATTATCTAAGTGTCTACCTTAAGAATTGAGGAAAGGAGAATCAAATTAATCCCAAAGTGAATAGAAAGAAGAAAATAATAAATATGAGAGCACATATCAACACAAAGAAAACAGAATATTAACAAACATTTTGTCTTTGAAAAGATTACTAAAAATGATAAACTCCTAGCAAGACTAATTATGGAAAAATGAGAAAAAACATAAATTATTGATATCAGAATTACCAAAAAATTACCTCAAGAGGAAACAGAAAATCTGAATGACTCTGTATCTATTAAAGAATTTGAATCTATAATCAAAAAGCTTTCCACAAAGAAAACTTTATGCCTAGATAACTTCTGTGGTGGATTCCATCAACCACTTAAGAAAAAAGCAATATCAATCTGACACAAACTCTTGAAGACAATCTAATAAATGGGTAGAAGATCAGAACAGACATTGCACAAAAGAAGGTATGTAAATGGATAACGACCCATGAAAGGTGCTTATCATCATTAGTCAATCAGGAAATGCGGCGTAAAAACCACGAGATACTAATACATACTCATTAGAATGTCCATAAGCAAAAAACCCAACAGTACCAAGTATTGACAAGAACGCAGAGCAACTGAACTCTCACATATTATAGGTAGGAGTATAAAATAGTCCCATCACTTTAGAAACAATTCAGCATTTTTTTGTAAAGTTATATATGCACTTACTCTATGACCAAGAATATTCACCCAAAAGAAATAAAAACACATGTCAACACCATAGCCTCTGCTGAAAATTCAGAATAGCTTTAAGTATAATAGTTCCAAACTGTAAACCACTCAAATGTCCATAATTCAGACAGATGATTTCATATGCCTGATCACATATACAACTATCTATTCAACATCCCACTTATTTCTGCCTAAAAAGAGACAGAGGGAGGGAGGGAGGGGGTGGGGGAGAGAGAGAGAGAGAGGGAATAAGAGGGAAAAAAAGCAGTTCAGGCAAATGTCTATCCTAACTTCAGTCTTGGTATCCTTTTGATGGTTACTGAATGAGGTCAAATTAGTGTTAGTTCAAGTTCTTCAACTTGGTCCCAAGTTTTAACACCCAAAGGTGGTAGCCTGGTAAAATGAATAACAGATAGTTTAGTAACCTGTTTCCCAAATGTGTCTTGAACATCCTATGTGAGAGGTGGAAATGTCTGGAAAGCTACACAAAACCAGCTTCAAACTTGATTGTATTCTGTTTTGAAGATGTAAAATTCTGCTAAAGATATTACAAATATTTCTCTATCTACAGAGAACAATCTTACCTATGAAGAAATCCTAAAAAATGTACCAAAAATTTATGAGAATTAATGTGACATACAACATTACACATTTCCCTACTTCATAAGGGAGATATATAATAAATGTTCACTGGGTACTATTTACTTTGGGTTTCCCCAAAGCCAAAGGAATCCGAGTCATTGGAAAATTTCTTAGTTATTTTTATATTTCAGGTTCTTATAGGCCAGTCATATCTGGATCTTCATAGAAACCCAACAAGGCAGATTATTAGTTAAAAGAAGCCAAGAAAATATGGTATAAAAGAGATAACTAAAAATGAGCACTGTTATAGCCTGATTTCAGGGCTGGCTTGTATTCACAGATACAATTTTGTTTCTCTTGTGTGACCATAGATATTGACCCCTCAGGACAGAGATGTGAAAAGATTCACATTCTTTAGGCACAGATTCTAACTCATCCTAATGGTTGCCTATAGCTAGGTTTCTTTCTTTCTTTGCTTTTTTTTTTTTACAACCCTATTATAAGATTTTTACATCACTAATGGAAAAATTTCAAAGGAATCTGATTTTGAGATTAAAAACAAACACCACCCCCCAGCAAATAAACAGTCCATTTTCTTTGCAACCGTATCTTGTCTAAACATAAACACTTACATAATATTTTACATTTTTTAGAAATACTCTGACATACTTTATTAGATATGACTATCAAATAATGGTGTAAGATATTATTATCCTTTTATTTTTTACAATTGGAGAAACTGAGGCTCAGAGGGTTTAAATGATATCCCCAGGGTAAGAAAGACAGACAATGGCAATGCCAAGTCTAAACTCTAGGATTCCTGACTCAATCTGTTTCTCTATAAAATATAGCCCAAAATATTTTAATGGTAAATATGAAATTAGGAAGGGCCTCAAATCCCTTACATTGCTGGTACACTTACAAGATAAGACTTGGGAGCATGTGTTCTCTACTGGTAGGGCAGTTGATGAATTTGAGCCCAAAATTCAAAATTTGTGACATTTTAGGTATTCCTTAAAAAAATTTTTTTTAAGTTAAAAAGTTTCCTAGCTCCTAGCACCTTAGTAATTACTAATCTGTTATTAAATCACATTTTTAGTGAAAAGAAAAACATTTAAATTATAATAAAGATCCTAACCACCCAGCCTCAAAGAGGCTACATTAGTAACAGAAGACCTGTCTTTTCAGATAATAAACACGTAAAAAGAACCTGAATCTGAACTTTGCGTCTCTCTTGTTGGTTCAGCTGTCCTCCGTGTAAGTCCACTGTTTGGTTTTCAAGTGGTTGATAGCTTCAGCCTCAGAGAACACACACAACTTCTCACTACTGCCCTCTAGTGAACATGTTACAAATGAAACAAATGGATCAAAGCCCAGCAGAAACCTCCTTCTGACCCTCTAGTCTGCAAGCACATGTTGGCCTCTGACAGATCTGGCTGCTTCCACAATCACTCTCCCCAGGCGTGCTGAACACAGAGCTGGTGTGTTTCAGAAAGGGCTTTGAGGAAAAAGGAACTGATTGGTAGGGTCAGGCAAACATGTCCACTGGTGACAATCCTTTTGAATGAATGAACAAGACATCAGATTTTCAAAGAAGTGTGTTTTAGGAAGATCTTGTTTTCTGATCCAAATATGAAGACACCCATGATGACACCCACGAAGTTAGCAATAAGAGTGATACTTGGTACTCAAGGCTGCTGGAAATCAGGGAAGCTGACTACTGTGTCACTGGAGTGTCAGATTTTTTTCTTTCTTTTTTTCACTCTTTGTAAAGGCTAGGCAGGTGATAACAGGGACCAACCTCAGGATAATGATTTATCTACTAACAGCTGTAGACTCTACAACTACCCTCGGCAGTAAAGGCATGACCGACGCTATCATATCCAGAATGGAATCAGAAATACAAGTCATTACATTTCAAATAGCAGGCAACACTTCACGTTTGTTGAAGTGATTATGGGAAATAACTATTTTGTCTGGGCACCCAAATTACACAAATAATCCACTACCCATGGGTATGACAATTACTAATATTTCAGCGATTTGAAAGGCAGCTCCATTTAGAGCTGATTGCACAAATGAGCTACATAAGCACTCAGCTTCAAACAGGGATACAGTGGAGAGATATTCCTGGATAAAACCAGGGGTGAGAAGTTTATTTCCTTCCTTCTCTCATTGCTCCTTCATCAAACACAGTCACTAATTGACCACCATTCCCGGTTCAGCTGTGTGTCGGGGTTCCGTTCAGTGCATCAAATGTTCATCAAGTACCTCCTAAGGGCCAAACACAGGACTACGTGCTGAAGATACAAAGATGAACAAGACGCTTTTCCTGAACGTATGGAGGTCAAGTCTATAAACGAGCTGAGGAGTTTGAGAGAAGCAGTTCTCATTCTACTTTGCCCCCTATATTGCTTCTGAGACTCCCCCTTGTGAAGACCCTCATCTTCAAATCTACTCTCCATCACTATCCTCATCTAAAGATTTCAGCTTAGGGGCTTTATAACAGTGCAGTGTGAAGTACAGAACTCAAAGAACACCCAGTTTCCTTGGCTGAAGGAAGTAGAAATGCTTCCTTCCAAAAACAGCAACTTGAGCAAATAGGAGATGATAGTGTGGGATGCTAAGAGAGAGAGAAGAGAAGGAAACGTGGCACGGGGGACCCATCCCAAACAGTTCTCTTTCCAGTTGAATTACCAGGCAGTGAGTTAAGGACTAATGAGTTAATTAGTGACTGTGGTTCCCTACGAGCATTAGCATCCTGGGGAAACCAGCAGGTGCCAGACCCTCTGCTATTCCCAAGAACAGGATGCAGACATATGAGTTCCTCAGAACAAACCTGAAGCCTGCAGCAAAGGGCAAATCTGCTAGAATAATTCCTCTAATTCCACCACGTATCGGTGCCTGTGACAGGATAATTAGAGGCAACTGGAAAAGCAAAGAGATTCTCTATTATAGTGGCTGAATTTTACTTTTCCCTGGATTACAGTCTGGCTACTGGTGAAAAAGAGGCCTCTCTACCTTGAAAAATCATTTTGCTTCAGAGACTATTAAACTGACAGCATATTAACAGGCTGAATTGGTGTAAAAGGTGAAGATGACAAGAGTTCAGGCTATGGCTTGCCCACTTGCTGCTCCAAGAAGGGAAAAGTAGGCCATCACCAGACTGACAGCACATCTCCTTTTCCTGATGTTGGCATGTTTCCAGTGGTCAGACATCTCTGGGCATCCACAGAGCACACTTTCAGGTTCAGAACACAGGCATACCTCAGAGATATTGCTGGTGCGGTTCCAGACCATGGCAATAAAGCAAATATCACAATAAAGCTGGTCACATGAATTTTTTGGTTTCCCAGTGCACATAAAAGCTATGTTTACACTATACTGTCTCTTAAGTATGTGACTGCATTATGTCTAAAAAAAAATCAATGTACATACCTTAATTTTAAAATACTTTATTGCTAAAAAATCCCAGCTATCATTTGAGCTTTCAGTGAGTAGTAATGTTTTTGCGAAAGTAACATCAAAGATCACTAATCACAGATCATCATAACAAATATAATAATAATGAAAAAGTTTGAAACATTGCAAGAATTACCAAAATACAACACAAAGACAGGAAGTGAGAAACTGCTATTGGAAAATGGTCCTGATGGGCTTGCTGGATGCAGGGTTGACACAAACCTTCAATTTGTAAAAAAAAAAAAAGCAATATCTGCAAAGTGCAATAAAGCAAAGTGTAATAAAAAGAGGTATGCCTGTAATCAAGAATGGGTAAGAAAAGTATATATGATATTTTCTTTTGTATACAGCAACCAACACTTGGGTGCCAAGTTTTTTAAATTAAATTTTATTTTTTAAGCAAAAATAGCTCACTTACAACCCACTTTTTACTCTGCACAATTTAAATTTTGAAAGCTAGAATCTGAAATATAGCCTAGCGTCATGCCTTTCCTTTAGATTATTTGCCTAAGGTCAAGAGTGCATTAGGACACTGACTAGATCTAACCAATGTTCCATCACAATTTCGTTCAATTCAAGAAATTATAATTTCAATACAGCATAGTATTATTTGGTTGGCTCTTGAAGTGACCATAATAACTCAAGGAATACACCTGCCCTTGCTTTTAATCCTCTGATTTGTTTTTTAAAAAAAGGAGCATGAGCTGAAAGCAGCTATTACTCTAATGCAGAATATTCTAGATTAAAGTATCAGATGGTTTATCCCTCTGGCATAGTCCACTCTAAAAGTGAAAACTCTCCCACCACAATTAACACTCGCTCTGTCTCATTATCTCTGACCAAGTTTTTTGAATTATTTTCTAATTAATTCATTAATTGTGGCATTCGCCACAGTTTTTCATTCTTTAACCCATTTTCATGAGGAATCATACATATATTTTCCATTCTATACAATGCTTCACAAAGAGAGAATTTATAAACACACTTAAACCAGAAATATGTTGGAATCAATATCAAAAAAACAAACAACCCAATCCAAAAATGGGCAGAAGACCTAAATAGACATTTCTCCAAAGAAGACATATAGATGGCCAGCAAACACATGAAAAGATGCCCAACATCATTAATCATTAGAGAAATGCAAATCAAAACTACAATGAGGTATCACCTCACACTGGTCAGAATGGCCATCATCAAAAAGTCTACAAACAATAAATGCTGGAGAGGGTGTGGAGAAAAGGGAACCCTCCTGCACTGGTGGTGGGAATGTAAGTTGATACAGCTACTATGGAGAACAGTACGGAGGTTCCTCAAAAAACTAAAAGTAGCACTACTATACAACCAAGCAATCCCACTACTAGGCATATACCCCAAGAAAACCATAATTCAAAAAGAGTCATGTACCCCAATGTTCACTGCAGCTCTATTTACAATAGCCAAGACATGGAAGCAACCTAAGTGTCCATCGACAGATGAATGGATAAAAAAGATGTGGCACATATATACAATGGAATATTACTCAGCCATAAAAAGAAATGATATTGAGTTATTTGTAGCGAGGTGGATGGGCCTAGAGACTGTCATACAGAGTGAAGTAAGTCAGAAAGAGAAAAACAATACTGTATGCTCACACATATATATGGAATCCAAAAAAAAATGGTTCTGATTAACTTAGGGGCAGGACAGGAATAAAGACGCAGACATAGAGAATGGACTTGGGAGGGGGAAGGGGAAGGTGGGACGAAGTGACAGAGTAGCATTGATATATATACACTACCAAATATAAAATAGATAGCTAGTGGGAAGCAGCTGCATAGCACAGGGAGATCGGCTTGGTGCTTTGTGTCCACCTATAGGGGTGGGATAGAGAGGGTGGGAGGGAGACGCAAGAAGGAGGAGATATCAGGATATATGTATATGCATAGCTGATTCACTTTGTTATACAGCAGAAACTAACACACCATTGTAAAGCAATTATACTCCAATAAAGGTGTTTAAAAAAGAAAAATAATTGCCAGATGCTATTCCACACAAAATAAAACATACTTCAAATGTGAGGGAGTGTTGAATCATGTTTCCCAACCATCATCAATGGACAGGTAAGGCAAATTTGGGGCACCTTGCACCCTCTTCCTCCATCCCCCATTAGCCACTCTGTCCTAGTTCCCCTTAAATGCTTTTCTCTCCCTCATTCATGGCATCTGCTTTGGAAAATAGTAAGCAGGCCCTCCTTGGCAGTGATAGTCTGGTTTTCATGAAACCATTGATTATGTATCATTGGTCCTCTCAACAGCCATACTTTGATATCAATGGTGGATAAGCCTCCCAAGTCATTGCATAATGGCAATGTCTGATATACAATGGCTCAGGTTTGGGATATTGCTATCTTCATCTGTTCAGTGAAGTTTATTTGAGAATGTGAATACGACATTGCATTTTATCATGATTATCTTACAGGAATGAAGAGAAGACACAATGAAAGCTCTGATACTACTGATAAGGAACACAGATTGTTAAACAAAATAGCACATCTCTAGCCTCAACTGAACACTTATCAGAACTAAGAAGATGTCTGTTTAATTTTGAAGAAAGAACAAAATTTAAGAATATATCCCAAATATTAAAACCATATCACTGAAGATTATAGGTAAAATGTAATTAGGAACTTAATTTTTTAAAATCCCTATATAAATAGAAATCCCTTGAAACATATAAATCTATTTTTCAATTTTCCCACATTTGACATCTTCGGAAACACATTATATGTGAAAATAGAGGACTTGCTGTAGTTTTCTTCTGTCATGATTCAAATAGAAAAGCTTTAGACATCCAGCCCATATAGCATGATATACTGTATGCAGACCATAATACTACTTTTGTCAAAGACCTGTATCTAAGCATAGCAGTTCAAGGTAGAAGTTCAGGTAGAGTCAGTTGAGGATTGGATATATAGGTGAACCCAGAGTCACCTTACTAGGTTCACTCAGGCTCCAGACTGATCTCATACGAAGGCAAGACAATGGCTAGTGGATCTAGGCTTGAGAATCTTGAGAACAGTAGTGAATACTTTGAACTTGGCCTCGAACATTTGTCACTGGTATGGACCAAGAGACTGAGTGCGAGGAAAGACTGAGACCACAAGCTTTCCAAATTGAGAAATAGAAGCAAACATCGAGTCATCTCATCGTAACCAGGAATTCGGTAAACCTCAAAACTGTGGGATTTTTGATATGTGTTTTGGTTGTTTTTAAATGTATTCGAAATTTTAGTCTAACTTTTATGCTGATGAATGTTATAATACTTTCGAGACCAGAAAGAGGCAACTTCATTTACTGTAATTGGAGTCTGTATTTTATCCCAGATAAAGGGATAAAAAATACAGGTTTATACTGTCCCTCACACCTGTGTTGTGATTAAATCTTAGTAAGTGGGTGAGCAGGCTCCAGCATCAGACATCAGAATGTTAGTCATGACCAGTCAAAACAGAATCAGTGGAAAGTGACCTGGCTACAAGGCTGTGTGAGAGGAAACAGCTGCACCTGGGCCCACCAGGCTGGGTCATCATGCTAGAGGAAAATGGTACTTCTCATCCAATCAGGGAAGTGGGCATGGAGCAAGGTATCCAAGATGGCCCCTTGGGTCAGTGGAGGGAAAGGTCATTGGGTTAGATTGTAGCATGGCTAAACCCCCATTCACATAAATTCTGAAGTGTAATGGACAAAATCGTATCAAGGTCAAGCATTTTATAGCTCTGGCATCCGTCTTATAGAACACAATTTTATCAATTAGATTTTTGAAAAGTGTTCCTTAACCACAGTAAATCCCTCTTCAGCAAGTTAGAAAAATTAAAGTGATTTACAAAATAGGAGGAGAGATAGATTATGTCGTTTGTCATCATTTTCCCAAACCACTGGGGTTACAAAGAAGCATATGTATTTTTAAAGTTCTCAGGATAGTTAAATTCTGTCTTTGGCAATTTATTACTTTACAAGAGACAGATTACTGAAATGTATTCTAGCAATCACTAATTGTTTTTAGATTATACACTAATATATTCATTTCATAATTGTAAGTAAAAGAATGCATACTAATGTTCAAACCCATAGTCCGCTTTGCATAAATTTAATTTTAATGGCTGAAAACTTAATTAAGTAGATTGAAAGTAAAATCAACTTCAGTGATGAATGTGCTTACCTTTCATCAAAATAGACAATAGTTTCATGCCATAATGAACTACTAGAACCATGTCTTTAGTAATTTCTGACGACCTTATATAGCTCATCAGTCCATTAACCCTACCACCTTTTCACATACTTCACCCCCCAGCCGGTGTTCTCACTTCACCCCAAGCACACCTTGTAGGGTTCATCATTATCATCACACCATTGCATACAGCTTCAACTCTGTGGACCCCTCTTCCTCCACCTTGCTCACCTGGCAAACTCCACCCTGGATGAATCCAGCATTCCAGGTCCTCTGTATCAGGCAAGCAGCTGAATGTGGCTGGAAAACACATACATCACAGTGTTGCAGGTCTCACCCCAAACCCGTAATCCTTCAACTGCCCATCAATTCTACATTTCCCTTGTCCACTGACTTACTCGTTTTCCTTATGTGTATTTCATACTTTGCTTTCTCCTCATGCCTCTAAGCCCTCACCCCCATCACTTTTCCCCAGACAGGCACATGGCTTACTCTCTACTTCCTTCCATTTCATTGCCCAAATATCATCTACTCAGGGAGGCCTTCCCCGATCACACTATTTAAAACAGCACCCTCTCCTCACTCCTCATGCCCTATCTGAACTCGCTGCTTTATTTTAATCCATTGCACCTATCACAATCTGGCACACCTCATCTTTTACCTATTTGTTAATTCTGTCTCTCCCTTAGCATACAGGCTCAAGAGAGCCCAGTATCTGAAATGGAGCCTCAAACACGAATGCAAATATTTGTTGAATCAATGACTGAATCTTTTTTTTTTTTTTTTTTTTTTTGCGGTACGCGGGCCTCCCACTGCTGTGGCCTCTCCCGTTGCGGAGCACAGGTTCCGGACGCGCAGGCCTAGTGGCCATTGCTCACGGGCCCAGCCGCTCCGTGGCATGTGGGATCTTCCCGGACCGGGGCACGAACCCGTGTCCCCTGCATCGGCAGGCGGACTCTCAACCACTGCGCCACCAGGGAAGCCCTGAATCTTTTATATCGTAGCAAACAAACTCCTCTAGGAAAAAAAAATTATACAACTGAATTAAGAGAAAAATAGTGCGATCCTTTTAAGCAAGAAGGAAGAGCTGACCCAAACAGCAGTTTGAACACCACCTTTGGACGCTATCCACTGGTTTGGTGATGCAGGCAAAACATTCTGGCATTTGAGTATGCCTCCTCCCCAAAGAGCTGAATGTGAAGAGTATGTTATTTCAATATAAATCACGACGCGATTTTTCTTGCTGTGATCTGACTCAGTGTCTCGCGCTGCTTGGAGCCAAGTTGTCTCATTAGTCAGTCTTGTTTTACAGCTTTCTTGCCAGGAAAAAAGCAGAGGGCACTTGCGTCTCCTTGCTGAGACAGTCCGCATCTGTGTTAGCGGTAACTTTTCTGCCCCCGACCCCCCACAATCTGGCTCCCATGGTGCCTCTGCAGGAGCTTGACAAGAAACAGTGGAAACCCAATGCCTTTATCTCACTGTAAATCAAGATTTTGCTGTGTCCATGAACCTCTCCATCAGGAACATTGCATCACAATATGAATCTTTTATACACCTGTGTTTATCTGGCATATGACAAAATGGATGCTAGCAAAGCAAGAAGAGAGATTTTTTAAAGTCTATTTGATATTCAAGTGTCAATTTATATCTACTGTTAAAGGCTTTGATAGTGAACATTTATTCAGAAGCTATCAAAGAGAATTAGCTTCCTAATTTTTAAAGACCACTGTGCATATCTAACAGGGCAAAAGACCTATGGCTCACTGAAAACTATCTGTATACTCCTAGAAAAACTGTAATTACTTTAGGCAAAAATATATTAAGTTCTCAAGGTACCGAAGCATACACACCGTTAATACAAACATGTCAAATATGGAGTTGTCTCACTTTTCCAGTATTCATTATTTCTAGCTATAGAAAGAGTTTTGCTCATGGATGGAAAACATTAGATTGAGGGTGCAAGGGAACTGTCCTAGAAATGTTAAAAATAATAAATATCATTTCACGCATCAGGACATATTAAAAAAAATTTCTCCCGCAGATATAAAATCTTATATAAAACTAAAGTGAAGAATCAAATAGGCTGTAGTGATATGGCTGAGACTTATTACCTCCTTTGGTCTAACACCTCCTATGGAGGAGATGGCCCCTGGGCTCTCTGCCTTACATGTGACCACATCTTATAAAAGTCTTAGAAACTTCAGTATCACTTAAAGAGGAAAATTAGACAAGATGATCTACTCGTTAGCCAAAGAAAGTACAGCTAGTGACACATAAGCTTAAAACTATGGCACCTGTATGCTGAAAGGAACCTTAGATTTGATCTTGTCACACACCTTCATTCCACCAGTCTGGAAATGGAGAACTTTGAAAAGCTAAAAAGAAGTTGGCAGGATCAAATCACTTAGTGGCAGGGTTAGTATAATCTCCAGGCTGAAGCACACATAAACCAGTGTCTCTACTGCACTGCTCTTCCTCTCACCCCAAGTCTAACCCTTCCTAACTCACCCCTTGTTGTTGTCCTCAAATATAGTTGTAGAATTTCATGGTGGTCTCCGCCATAAGCACATACTGCTTTTTTTTTTTTAAACATCTTTATTGGAGTATAATTGCTTTACAATTGTGTGTTAGTTTCTGTTATATAACAAAGTGAATCAGCTATGCATATACATATATCCTGATATCTTCTCCCTCTTGCATCTCCCTCCCACCCTCTCTATCTCACCCCTATAGGTGGACAGAAAGCACCGAGCTGATCTCCTTGTGCTATGCAGCTGCTTCCCACTAGCTATCTATTTTACATTTGGTAGTGTATATATATCAGTGCTACTCTCTCACTTCATCCCAGCTTCCCCTTCCCCCTCCCCGTGTCCTCAAGTCCATTCTCTACATCTGCATCTTTCTTTCCTGCCCCTAGGTTCTTCAGAACCAAATTTTTTTAGATTCCATACATATGTGTGAGCATACAGTATTTGTTTTTCTCTTTCTGACTTACTTCACTCTGTATGACAGTCTCTAGGTCCATCGAGCTCACTACAGATAACTCAATTTTGTTTCACTTTATGGCAAAATAATATTCCATTGTACATATGTGCCACATCTTCTTTATCTGTTCATCTGTCAATGGACACTTAGGTTGCTCCCATGTCCTGGCTATTGTAAATAGAGCTGCAGTGAACATTGGGGTACATGACTCTTTTTGAATTATGGTTTTCTCAGGGTATATGCCCAGTAGTGGGATTGCTGGGTCATATGGTAGTTCTATTTTTAGTTTTTTAAGGAACCTCCATACTGTTCTCCATAGGGGCTGTATCAATTTACATTCCCACCAACAGCGCAAGAGGGTTCCCTTTTCTCCACACCCTCTCCAGCATTCATCTCCTCACATTCTGACCGGTGTGAGGTGACATCTCATTGTAGTTTTGATTTGCATTTCTCTAATGATTAGTGATGTTGAGCATCCTTTTTTTTTTTTTTTCCATGTCACTTGTTATTCCTTTATTTTTTTTTATTTTTTTTTATTTTTTATTAGTTTCTGCTTTATAACAAAGTGAATCAGTCATACATACACATCTGTTCCCACATCCCGTCCCTATTGTGCCTCCCTCCCTCCCACCCTCCCTATCCCACCCCTCCAGGCGGTCACAAAGCACCGAGCTGATCTCCCTGTGCTCTGCGGCTGCTTCCCACTATCTATCTACCTTACGTTTGGTAGTGTATATATGTCCATGCCTCTCTTTCGCTTTGTCACAGCTTACCCTTCACCCTCCCCATATCCTCAAGTCCGTTCTCAAGTAGGTCTGTGTCTTTATTCCCGTTTTACCCCTAGGTTCTTCATGACATTTTTTTTTTAATTCCATATATATGTGTTAGCATACGGTATTTGTCTTTCTCTTTCTGACTTACTTCACTCTGTATGACAGACTCTAGGTCTATCCACCTCATTACAAATAGCTCAGTTTCGTTCCTTTTTATGGCTGAGTAATATTCCATTGTATATATGTGCCACATCTTCTTTATCCATTTGTCCGATGATGCACACTTAGGTTGTTTCCAGCTCCGGGCTATTGTGAATAGAGCTGCAATGAACATTTTGGTACATGTCTCTTTTTGAATTATGGTTTTCTCAGGGTATATGCCTAGTAGTGGGATTGCTGGGTCATATGGTAGTTCTATTTTTAGTTTTTTAAGGAACCTCCATACTGTTCTCCATAGTGGCTGTACCAATTCACATTCCCAGCAGCAGTGCAAGAGTGTTCCCTTTTCTCCACACCCTCTCCAGCATTTATTGTTTCTAGATTTCTTGATGATGGCCATTCTGATTGGTGTGAGATGATATCTCATTGTAGTTTTGATTTGCATTTCTCTAATGATTAATGATGTTGAGCATTCTTTCATGTGTTTGTTGGCAGTCTGTATATCTTCTTTGGAGAAATGCCTATTTAAGTCTTCTGCCCATTTTTGGATTGGGTTGTTTGTTTTTTTGCTATTGAGCTGCATGAGCTGTTTATAAATTTTGGAGATTAATCCTTTGTCAGTTGCTTCATTTGCAAATATTTTCTCCCATTCTGAGGGTTGTCTTTTGGTCTTGTTTATGGTTTCCTTTGCTGTGCAAAAGCTTTTAAGTTTCATTAGGTCCCATTTCTTTATCTTTGTTTTTAGTTCCATTTCTCTAGGAGGTGGGTCCAAAAGGATCTTGCTGTGATTTATGTCATAGAGTGTTCTACCTATGTTTTCCTCTAAGAGTTTGATAGTTTCTGGCCTTACATTTAGGTCCTTAATCCATTTTGAGCTTATTTTTGTGTGTGGTGTTAGGGAATGATCTAATCTCATACTTTTACATGTCCCTGTCCAGTTTTCCCAGCACCACTTATTGAAGAGGCTGTCCTTTCTCCACTGTACATTCCTGCCTCCTTTATCAAAGATAAGTTGGCCATATGTGCGTGGGTTTATCTCTGGGCTCTCTATCCTGATCCACTGATCTACCTTTCTGTTTTTATGCCAGTACCACACTGTCTTAATTACTGTAGCTTTGTAGTATAGTCTGAAGTCAGGGAGCCTGATTCCTCCAGCTCCGTTTTTCGTTCTCAAGATTGCTTTGGCTATTCGGGGTCTTTTGTTTTTCCAAACAAATTTTGAAATTTTTTGTTCTAGTTCTGTGAAAAATGCCAGTGGTAGTTTGATAGGGATTGCATTGAATCTGTAGATTGCTTTGGGTAGTAGAGTCATTTTCACAATATTGATTCTTCCAATCCAGGAGCATGGTATGTCTCTCCATCTATTTGTATCCTCTTTAATTTCTTTAATCAGTGTCTTATAATTTTCTGCATACAGGTCTTTTGTCTCCTTAGGTAGGTTTATTCCTAGATATTTTATTCTTTTTGTTGCAATGGTAAATGGGAGTGTTTTCTTGATTTCATTTTCAGATTTTTCATCATTAGTGTACAGGAATGCCAGAGATTTCTGCGCATTAATTTTGTATCCTGCTACTTTACCAAATTCATTGATTAGCTCTAGTAGTTTTCTGGTAGCATCTTTAGGATTCTCTATGTATAGTATCATGTCATCTGCAAACAGTGACAGTTTTACTTCTTCTTTTCCAATTTGGATTCCTTTTATTTCCTTTTCTTCTCTGATTGCTGTGGCTAAAACTTCCAAAACTAGGTTGAATAAGAGTGGTGAGAGTGGGCAGCCTTGTCTTGTTCCTGATCTTAGTGGAAATGGTTTCAGTTTTTCACCATTGAGGACAATGTTGGCTGTGGGTTTGTCATATATGGCCTTTATTATGTTGAGGAAAGTTCCCTCTATGCCTACTTTCTGCAGGGTTTTTATCATAAATGGGTGTTGAATTTTGTCGAAAGCTTTCTCTGCATCTATTGAGATGATCATATGGTTTTTCTCCTTCAACTTGTTAATATGGTGTATCACATTGATTGATTTGCGTATATTGAAGAATCCTTGCATTCCTGGAATAAACCCCACTTGATCATGGTGTATGATCCTTTTAATGTGCTGTTGGATTCTGTTTGCTAGTATTTTGTTGAGGATTTTTGCATCTATGTTCATCAGTGATATTGGCCTGTAGTTTTCTTTCTTTGTGACATCCTTGCCTGGTTTTGGTATCAAGGTGATGGTGGCCTCGTAGAATGAGTTTGGGAGTGTTCCTTCCTCTGATATTGTTTGGAAGAGTTTGAGAAGGATGGGTGTTAGCTCTTCTCTAAATGTTTGATAGAATTCGCCTGTGAAGCCATCTGGTCCTGGGCTTTTGTTTGATGGAAGATTTTTAATCACAGTTTCAATTTCAGTGCTTGTGATTGGTCTATTCATATTTTCTATTTCTTCCTGATTCAGTCTTGGCAGGTTGTGCATTTCTAAGAATTTGTCCATTTCTTCCAGGTTGTCCATTTTATTGGCATAGAGTTGCTTGTAGTAATCTCTCATGATCTTTTGTATTTCTGCAGTGTCAGTTGTTACTTCTCCTTTTTCATTTCTAATTCTATTGATTTGAGTCTTCTCCCTTCTTTTCTTGATGAGTCTGGCTAATGGTTTGTCAATTTTGTTTATCTTCTCAAAGAACCAGCTTTTAGTTTGGTTGATCTTTGCTATTGTTTCCTTCATTTCTTTTTCATTTATTTCTGATCTGATCTTTATGATTTCTTTCCTTCTGCTAACTTTGGGGGTTTTTTGTTCTTCTTTCTCTAACTGCTTTAGGTGCAGGGTCAGGTTGTTTACTCGAAATGTTTCCTGTTTCTTAAGGTGGGATTGTATTGCTATAAACTTCCCCCTTAGAACTGCTTTTGCTGCGTCCCATAGGTTTTGGGTCGTCGTGTCCCCATTGTCATTTGTTTCTAGGTATTTTTTAATTTCCTCTTTGATTTCTTCAGTGATCACTTCGTTATTGAGTAGTATATTGTTTAGCCTCCATGTGTTTGTATTTTTTACAGATCTTTTCCTGTAATTGATGTCTAGTCTCATAGCATTGTGGTCGGAAAAGATACTTGATACAATTTCAATTTTCTTGAATTTACCAAGGCTTGATTTGTGACCCAAGATATGATCTATCCTGGAGAATGTTCCATGAGCACTTGAGAAAAATGTGTATTCTGTTGTTTTTGGATGGAATGTCCTATAAATATCAACTAAGTCCATCTTGTTTAATGTATCATTTAAAGCTTGTGTTTCCTTATTTATTTTCATTTTGGATGATCTGTCCATTGGTGAAAGTGGGGTGTTAAAGTCCCCTACTATGATTGTGTTACTGTCAATTTCCCCTTTTATGGCTGTTAGTATTTGCCTTATGTATTGAGGTGCTCCTATGTTGGGTGCATAAATATTTACAATTGTTATATCTTCTTCTTGGATTGATCCCTTTATCGTTATGTAGTGTCCTTCTTTGTCTCTTCTAATAGTCTTTATTTTAAAGTCTATTTTGTCTGATATAAGAATTGCTACTCCAGCTTTCTTTTGATTTCCATTTGCATGGAATATCTTTTTCCATCCCCTTACTTTCAATCTGTATGTGTCTCTAGGTCTGAAGTGGGTCTCTTGTAGACAGCATATATATGGGTCTTGTTTTTGTATCCATTCAGCCACTCTGTGTCTTTTGGTGGGAGCATTTAGTCCATTTACATTTAAGGTAGTTATTGATATGTATGTTTCTATTCCCATTTCCTTAATGGCTTTGGGTTCGTTATTGTAGGTATATTCCTTATGCTGTGTTTCTTGCCTAGAGAAGTTCCTTTAGCATTTGTTGTAAAGCTGGTTTGGTGGTGCTGAACTCTCTCAGCTTTTGCTTGTCTGTAAACGTTTTAATTTCTCCATCAAATCTGAATGAGATCCTTGCTGGGTAGAGTAATCTTGGTTGCAGGTTTTTCTCCTTCATCACTTTAATTATGTCCTGCCACTCCCTTCTGGCTTGTAGAGTTTCTGCTGAGAGATCAGCTGTTAACCTGATGGGGATTCCCTTGTGTGTTATTTGTTGTTTTTCCCTTGCTGCTTTTAATATGATTTCTTTGTGTTTAATTTTTGACAGTTTGATTAATATGTGTCTTGGCGTATTTCTCCTTGGATTTATTCTGTATGGGACTCTCTGTGCCTCCTGGACTTGATTAACTGTTTCCTTTCCCATATTAGGGAAGTTTTCAACTATAATCTCTTCAAATATTTTCTCAGTCCCTTTCTTTTTCTCTTCTTCTTCTGGAACCCCTATAATTCGAATGTTGGTGCGTTTAATGTTGTCCCAGAGGTCTCTGAGACTGTCCTCTGTTCTTTTCATTCTTTTTTCTTTATTTTGCTCTGCATCAGTTATTTCCACTATTTTATCTTCCACCTCACTTATCCGTTCTTCTGCCTCAGTTATTCTGCTATTGATCCCATCTAGAGTATTTTTCATTTCATTTATTGTGTTTTTAATCGATGCTTGATTCATCTTTAGTTCTTCTAGGTCCTTGTTAACTGTTTCTTGCATTTTGTCTATCCTATTTCCAAGATTTTGGATCATCTTTACTATCATTATTCTTAATTCTTTTTCAGGTAGACTGCCTATTACCTCTTCATTTGTTAGGTCTGGTAGGTTTTTATCTTGCTCCTTCACGTGCTGTGTGTTTTTCTGCTTTCTCATTTTGCTTATGTTACTGTGTTTGGGGTCTCCTTTTTGCAGGCTGCAGATTCGTAGTTCCCGTTGTTTTTGGTATCTGTCCCCCATGGCTAAGGTTGTTTCAGTAGGTTGTGTAGGCTTTCTGGTGGGGGGGACTAATGCCTGTGTTCTGGTGGTTGAGGCTCGATCTTGTCTTTCTGGTGGACAGGTCCACGTCTGGTGGTGTGTTTTGGGGTGCCTGTGGCCTTATTATGTTTTTAGGTAGCCTCTCTGCTAATGGGTGGGGTTGTGTTCCTGCCTTGCTAGTTGCTTGGCATAGGGTGACCAGCACTGTAGCTTGCTGGTCGTTGACTGAAGCTGGGTGCTGGTGTTGAGATGGAGATCCCTGGGAGATTTTCGCTGCTTGATATTATGTGGAGCTGGGAGGTCTCTTGTGGACCCGTGTCCTGAGGTTGGCTCTCCCACTTCAGAGGCACAGCACTGACTCCTGGCTGCAGCACCAAGAGCCTTTCATCCACCCGGCTCAGAATAACAGTGAGAAAAAGTAGAAAGAAAGCATTAGTAGAAGAAAGAAAGAGAGAGGGAAAGAAAGGAAGAAGGGAAGAAAGGAAGGAAGGAAGAAAGAAAGAAAGGAGGGAGGGAGGGAGGAAGGATGGAAAGAAAGAAGGAAAGAAAGGAGGGAGGGAGGGAGGAATGAAAGCAAAAGGAAGAGTGAATGGAAGAAGGGAGGGAGGGAGGGAGGAAGGAAAGAAAGAAAGAAAGACAGGAGGGAGGGAGGGAGGAAGGAAAGAAAAAGTGGAAAGAAGAAGGGTGGGAGGGAGGGAGGAAAGAAAAAGAAAGAAGGAAAGGAGGAGCGGAGGGAGGGAGGGAGGAAGGGAAGGTAGGAAAAAAAGAAAGAGCAGGTAAAGTAAAATAGAATAAAGTATGAAATATAGTAGCGTTATTAAAATTAAAAAGTAATTATTGAAAAAAAAAACACACGGACCGATAGAACCCTGGGACATATGGTGGAAGCAAAGCTATACAGAGAGAATCTTACACAGAAGATTACACATACACATTCACAAAAACAGAGCAGGGGGAAAAATCAAAAATCTTGCTCTCCAAGTCCACCTCCTCGATTTGGGATAATTCGTTGTAAAAAGAGGAAAAGGGCGAGAAGTCTGAAATCTTGCTAAGGCCACCTCCTTAATTTGGGATAATTCGTTGTAAAAAGGGGGGAAAGTCTTAAATCTTGTCCTCACAGTCCACTTCCTCAATTTGGGATGATTCGCTGTCCATTCATACACTCCACAGACGCAGGGCACATCAAATGGACCGTGGAGCTTTAATCCGCTGCCTCGGAGGCTGCACAGAGAGATTTCCCTGTCTCTGCTCTCACAACTCCCGGGTCTCAGCCTTGGACCTGGCCCCGCCTCTGCGCGTAGGTCGCCGGAGGGCGTCCGTTCTTCGCTCAGACAGGACGGGTTTAAAGGAGCCGCTGATTCGGGGGCTATGGCTCACTCAGGCAGAGGGGAGGGAGGGGAATGCCCTCTCCTCACACACCAGGCAACAAAAGGGAAAAAAGTCTCTTGCCTCTCCGGTAGCTCCAGACCCTTTCCCCGGACTCCCTCCGGGCTAGCACTAACCCCTTCAGGGTCTCTTCCTGCCGCCAGCCCCAGTCCTCTCCCTGCGCTCCGACTGAAAGCCGATACCCGAGCCTCAGCTCCCAGCCCCGCCCGCCCCGGCGGCGAGCAGACAAGCCTCTCGGGCTGGTGTGTGCCTGAGGGCACCGATCCTCTGTGCCAAAATCTCTCCGCTTTGCCCTCCGCACCCCTGTTGCTGTGCTCTCCTCCGCTACTCCGAAGCTTTCCCCCTCCGCCACCTGCAGTCTCCGCCCGCGAAGGGGCTTGTAGTGTGTAGAAACCTTCCCTCCTTCAGGGCTCCCTCCCACTGGTGCAGGTCCCGTCCATATCCTATTGTCTCTGTTTATTCTTTTTTTCTTTTGACCTACCCAGGTATGTGGGGAGTTTCTTGCCTTTTGGGGGGTCTGAGGTCTTCTGTCAGCGTTCAGTAGGTGTTCTGTTGGAGTTGTTCCACGTGTAGATGAATTTCTGATGTATCTGTGGGGAGGAAGGTGATCTCCGCGTCTTACTCTTCCGCCATCTTCCTCCGGCCCCTGAGCATCCTTTCATGTGTTTGTTGGCAATCTGTATATCTTCTTTGGAGAAATGTCTGTTTAGGTCTTCTGCCCATTTTTGGATTGGGTTGTTTGTGTTTTTGATATTGCGCTGCATGACCTGCTTATATATTTTGGAGATTAATCCTCTGTCAGTTGCTTCACTTGAAAATATTTTCTCCCACTCTGAGGGTTGTCTTTTCGTCTTGCTAATGGTTTCCTTTGCTGTGCAAAAGCTTTTAAGTTTCATTAGGTGCCATTTGTTTATTTTTGTTCTTATTTCCATTTCTCTAGGAGGTGGGTCAAAAGGAACTTGCTGTGATTTATGTCATAGAGTGTTCTGCCTATGTTTTCCTCTAAGAGTTTTATAGTGTCTAGTCTTACATTTAGGTCTTTAATCCATTTTGAGTTTATTTTTGTGTATGGCGTTAGGAAGTGTTCTAATTTCATTCTTTTACATGTAGCTGTCCAGTTTTCCCAGCACCACTTATTGAAGAGGCTGTCTTTTCTGCATTGTATACTCTTGCCTCCTTTATCAGAGACAAGGTGACCTAACCAGGAGGAAATGGACAAGTTCTTAGAGAAGTACGACCTTCCGAGACTGAACCAGGAAAAATAGAAAATATAAACAGACCAATCACAAGCACTGAAATTGAAACTGTGATTAAAAATCTTCCAACAAACAATAGCCCAGGACCAGGTGGCTTCACAGGTGAATTCTATCAAACATTTAGAGAAAAGCTAACACCTATCCTTCTCAAACTCTTCCAAAATATAGCAGAGGGAGGAACACTCCCAAACTCATTCTACAAGGCCACCATAACCCTGATGCCAAAACCAGACAAAGATGTCTCAAAAAAAGAAAACTACAGGCCAATATCACTGATGAATATAGATGCAAAAATCCTCAACAAAATACTAGCAAACAGAATCCAACAGCACATTAAAAGGATCATACACCATGATCAAGTGGGGTTTATTCCAGGAATGCAAGGATTCTTCAATATATGCAAATCAATCAATATGATACACCATATTAACAAACTGAAGGAGAAAAACCATATGATCATCTCAATAGATGCAGAAAAAGCTTTCAACAAAATTTATCACCCATTTATGATAAAAACTCTCCAGAAAGTGGACATAGAGGGAAACTACTTCAACATAATAAAGGCCATATATGACAAACTCACAGCCAACATCGTTCTCAATGGTGAAAAACTGAAAGCATTTCCTCTAAGATCAGGAACAAGACAAGGTTGTCCACTCTCACCACCATTATTCAACATAATTTTGGAAGTTTTAGCCACAGCAATTAGAGAAGAAAAAGACATAAAAGGAATCCAGATCAAAAAAGAAGAAGTAAAACTGTCACTGTTTGCAGATGACATGATACTATACATAGAGAATCCTAAAGATGCTACCAGAAAACTACTAGAGCTCATCAATGAATTTGGTAGAGCAGCAGGATACAAAATTAGTGTACAGAAATCTCTTGCATTCCTATACACTAATGATAAAAAATCTGAAAGATAAATTAAGGAAACACTCCCATTTACCATTGCAACAAAAAGAACAAAATACCTAGGAATAAACCTACCTAAGGAGACAAAAAACCTGTATGCAGAAAACTGTAAGACTGATGAAAGAAATTAAAGATGATACCAACAGATGGAGAGATATGCCATGTTCTTGGACTGGAAGAATCAACATTTTGAAAATGACTAAACTACCCAAAGCAATCTACAGATTCAGTGCAATCCCTATCAAACTACCAATGGCATTTTTCACAGAACTAGAACAAAAAATTTCACAATTTATATGGAAACACAAAAGGCCCTGAATAGCCAAAGTAATCTTGAGAATGAAAAACAGAGCTGGAGGAATCAGGCTCCCTGTCTTCAGACTATACTACAAAGCTACTGTAATCAAGATAGTATGGTACTGGCACAAAAACAAAAATATAGATGAATGGAACAGGATAGAAAGCCCAGAGATAAACTCATGTGCACATATTGCTTTGAGTCTATTTCTTTTCCAAGAAAGAGAAGTAAATGTTTCAAAGCCAAGAAAAAAAGCACTGAATGACAGATTCCAATTCAATTGCAACACTTGTTGCAAGATGGCTTTCCAAGGAAGTGAAATTTATGAAAGGGGAGGCCATGAGAGATGGAACACAGGTCAGAACTATAACATATGTGTGATTCCCCTTGTTTGTAGAAGAGCTCCATTCCAACACTCATCCAAAGCATATTCGTAGAGCATACTCTATACCCACCACTGTGCCTTATAAAACTGGAGGTGTGTTTCCATGGGGGAAACTTATTAGGACAAGTCAAAATGGAGACCAATCCCTCTTTTTCTTGGTTATCCTGGAACTTCACCAGCCAAGTCTTTGAAGGATTACATTCTGCACCTAGAAAATAATGGTTCCTTGATAATATCTTCCAAAATCATGATATCTCTTCTGTTATTGGCTACTTTCCTCCTATCAGATGCCTGGCCCCTTGCTTCTAAAGAGGAATCTGAGAACACTTTTCCCTTTTCTTTCTATCTGATTATTTGTAGTATTGACCAATGGAGACACCACAAATAAAACCAGGATGCTTTAGTGAAAACTAGAAATTCTTGATTCTGGCTGCAGATTTGAATGAACTGGAAACATAATGGAAAATATGTTGCTGGACTCCACCCCCAGTTTTAACTGGTCTGGAGTGGGGATCCAGCATCAAATATTTTGAAAAAGATCTCCAAATGATGGTATATATTGCTACAGTACTGTTCCAGATAAAGGAATGTGAGCAAAGATTATGAAATCACAAAGGGTATTAATTGGATCATAAAATAACAGAATTTGAGAGGTGTAGGGACAGTAGAAACTTAAGGACCACCTTTTGTCACAGTGGTGAGGAAACTGAAGTCAAGGGATGCTCAGTGAATAAATCAGGATCTCAAAACTAACTAGTGGTAGAGCCAGAACTCTGGCCACATGACTCATGAGCTGACTAAACAATGAAGGAACATCCTCTGACATCTGAAAGAGAGAATTTAGAATATAAATAAAAAGAAGTGACAGCTTTACTCAGAAAATACAAAATGTATGGTGATCAAGAGGTAAATGCTGGGACTTCCCTGGTGGCTCAGTGGATAAGAATCTGCCTACGAATGCAGGGGACATGGGTTCGATCCCTGGTCCAGGAAGATCCCACATGCCGCGGAGCAGCTAAGCCTGTGTGCCACAATTACTGAGCCTGCGCGCCTAGAGTCTGTGCTCTGCAACAAGAGAAGCCAGCACAATGAGAAGCCCACACACCGCGACGAAGAGTAGCCCCCGCTCACCACAACTAGAGAAAGCCTGTGCGCAGCAACGAAGACCCAACACAGCCAAAAATAAAATAAAATTGAAAAGTAAAAAAAAAAAGAGGTAAATGTCATAACACCATCAAGGAGGGATTATTAGATAAATTCACGTTGGCTCACAGCCGACTTCTAGGAGAAGCTGGGAGCTCAAGCTATATGGTAACTAACCATGAAGGGTGAAAATCAGGGTAAAAACCAAATGGGACTTGGTTAATATCAAACAGGAAACAGGTTTGGGTGAATTACAGAAATGATTCCATAAATATTGCATATTTTCTTACCATGTAAGTAAAGCATGTATTACATATGTTCTTATATAAAGTGCAATGCTCGGCATACAGTAAGTGCTCACTTAATGACTGGTGGTGTTTCCCTTCACTGCTGCCACTACGCAAAGTCCAACTGAACTGGACTGTGCTAGTTCATATAACTGGAATGTTTGACTAGTGTATTGCACGTGTACTCAGGTTTTCTTGCCTTACAATGGTGTAAGATTGGCATTTTATAATCTGCATTTACCTAAGGCAAAGAATATTTTAACTTTCAATTCAATTCTGAGCAATGAGAAAGAAAGAGTGAGAGATCAGTTGGAGGACGGAAAGAGAACAGCAATGGGGCTCTGCTTGTTTTCCCTCCACCCTTCCAGTCCAAACCTGCGTAGGATGAAGTCAGTAACTAGAGAAGAAGTGATGGTGTCTTGGATCACACCTGGAATATGCAACTATTGCTTAATTCCATTCACCTTACTATGACTCTTAAAGTTGGGAGTAATAATACCTAACTTACAAGTAAGAGAGAATGCAACATGATCAATGATGTAACCTAATGCATCATCTAGCATTTTCGCAGAAGAGGTATTTCACGTAAATTCATTTTTTAGATAAATTACATTCCTTTAAGAGGCATCTTTCAGAAAAATATTCTTACTTTTATTGAATTATTTATAAAGAACATTAATCATGATGCTGTTTTTTCTTTTCAGTGTATACTAAACATAATCTCATTTTATTCTTGTGGCGAGTATGAATCGCAAGAGCTGTGGTGCTCTGAAAAGATTCTATGAAGTGGCAGGTTACTTCTCCCTACATTTAATGGCCCCAGATTATTGTCCTTATACTGTTTTGTTCTGACCCCGATTTCCCCTATTAGAATATCCTGCTTCTCACTTGGTTCTTTATTTTTTACATCATTTTTAGCCAGTGAGACCCTCTGCATTTCTACTTGAGTAAGATATATGGGCTTTGGAACAGCATTCTGTCACTTCCTGCTACTTCACTTACCAGTAAGTGAAGGCTCTTTGGTTGCTTATTCTGGGTTTGTTTCATTATGAAAATGCTGGAAATCTGACCTCAAAATACTACAAGTCAAAGATAAACTCCAGGAAAACAACTGGAAATCTATCTCCATATCTATTTCTATTCTAAAATTAATTGTATATAAACATATAAAGAGTTTCCGCTGAGTACAGTCAGAAATTAAACTCTCACTTTAGTTGGCTGCCTTTTCTGAAACGCTCTATTTTCGCAAACTTGCCTTGAGAACCGTGGAAGCAAGCTCGGTGAGCATGTGAAAGTGTTTAGGCTACTGATCAAGGCAAAGCAGCTTTGAAAATAGAAAAGCAAGGGGGAAAAATCCAAATAATTAACTTGCTAACTGTTTCCCTTAATGTGAACGCTAGCTGGTGGAGATATTTCATTGGTGGTACATGAAGCTCTTTGCAATCTTGGCAAGGCTGGTGCAAGGTGGTCTTTGGGGGAACTGGCCCCACGAGGCAGACAACGCAGTCAGCCTTGCAACTTCTGCTCTCAAGAAACTGACAGCATTTTCTCCTCCAAGTTGAGAAGGAGCCTTCGCAGGTAATGTTTAAACTTCTTTCACTTTCTATCTATTTCTGCTCAGTGTTTGAAAATCCATTTATCCTTTCCAGGTTCATTCTGGGAGTGCCCTCCTCCTTTACTGGCGCTGTGAAGCCTTGACCTTTTGGAAGGCACCGTTGATCACTTTCCCGTGCTCCTCTTGCGTTTCCCAGACCACATGGCCTCACGCTGGGGCTCCTACAATTTCTGACCACAAATACTTGCAGTATCTCTTCTGAAATAAATTTTGGGAGCTGTTTTTTAAAGATTTTCCCCCAAAATTGGCAAATGCAATCATATAAAGATCCTGAAAAAAACAGGTCATTTGACCTTCCCAGAAAAGTAGAATAAAGTTGGAGTGGAAGGCAGCTCTGCTGGCACAAATGAGTCTGCAAGAGATTGTGGACATGATCCAGACTCACTGTCACTGATCCCTGGGGCCTAGCACAGTGCCTGCCATGGGAACACTTAATGCATGTTATTTTGAACGGGAAACTGAAAATGACATATTGGAGCTGCTGCTTACTATCACTCTTGCTGCTATTAGCAAATGGTGATTGACTGCTACTGAGTTTTCACAGCAGTTATTGAATCCTCCCAACAACCCAAGGTTAGGGTGGAGGCTTGAAAAGACCTTGCCGCTAAAGGAGTGGTAACTGACACGTAATTCAAATACTTAGAAAGGCTTAGCAAACTTGTAATTGATCAATTTGGGGGGATGGGGATGGAAGGGGGAGATACTTGGGTTAATCCTAGCCAATGATTGAGGATAAGTGACAGTCTATTTTCAAAGCAGGGGAGCTGAACCGTGCTGATGGCTTTTCAGTGGTCAAAGTTCCCATCAAAGAACTTGACTGAAAAGTCAAGAATGAGGACACGGCATCCATCTTTTGGTGGGTCACCTGTGACATTTAAGAAGGAAGCTGCAGCTCACAGAGCTGCCTTAGGTAAGCAAAACCAACTCTAGATCCTAACAGCGCTGGTGAGGTGGAACATCTGGTACATTGTCAGGCTTGGTTCTGATTGGCTGTGAAGCTGACAGCTTACTAGCTCTTCTTGCCCACCAGAGGGTGGGATTTAGGGATTAACCCCGTTCTGATTGGCTCAGGACTGAAGGGGCTGAGTCTGAAAATGTTATCGGCACCTGAGTGTGGCTTTGGAAGGTAGAGATCGATAGGCAGTCCCATGTATCTGGAACGTATGTCCCAAGCAGTAGTGAAAGTGACTCTTCCACAGATCTTCAAAACCTGGTGCTTGGCAAAATTATAATAATAATAATCAGTGACTAGAAAAAGATGCTATACTACAGATGAAAACTCCCAACTGTTAGGACAAATAATATCTTCAGAAAAAATTCTGGGGGTATTTCACATTCATTTCCATGAGATGACTTTATTATTCAGAAAACAATGTGAAATACAGTCAAAGCTGTAGCTTTATAGACAGAGACCTACGTTCAAATCCCAACTCCTTGGTTTCTCAAAAAACTAAAAATAGAACTACCATATAACCCAGCAATTCCACTCCTGAGTATTTGTCTGAAAAAAATGAAAACACTAAGTTGAAAAGATGCATGCACCTCAATGTTCATAGCAGCATTATTTACAATTGCCAAGATACAGAAGCAACCTAAGTGTCCATCAACAGACGAATGCATAAAGAAGATGTGGTTTATATATACAATGGAATATTACTCAGCCATAAAAAAGAATGAAATTTTGCCATTTGCAGCAATATGGATGGACTTAGATGGTATTATGCTAAGTGCAATAAGTCAGAGAAAGACAAGTACTGTATGATATCACTTATATGTGGAATCTAAAAAATACAACAAACTTGTGAATATAACAAAAAAAAAGAAACATACAGATACAGAGCACAAACTAGTGGTTACGAGTGGGGAGAGGGAGGAAGGAGAGGCAAGATGGGATAGGGGATTAAGAAGTACAAACACTATGTATAAAATAAATAAGCTATAAGGATATTGTACAACACAGGAAATATAGCCAATATTTTATAATAACTATAAATGGAATATAACCTTTAAAAACTGTGAATCACTATACTGTACACCTGTAACCTGTGTAATATTTCACATCAACCATACCTCAATTTTAAAAAATCCCATTTCCTTCACTGCCTATTGATATTTCCAGCCATGGGAACTTAGTCACTTTATTTCACTTCACTATCCTTGGCTTCTTCAAATTTAACACTGGGATAAGAAGAGCTACTTCAGAGGAGAGTTATGTGAAAGTAGCTAATAGAAGCTCAGTCAACTTAGAGTACTGATGACAGGGCATGGAAGAGGGGTCAAGAGACTTGATTTTGGAGCCAAACTGCCTGAGTGTGAATCTCAGCCAATTGCTACCTGTTGGGTGAGTTACTTAATCACTCTGTGCCTCAGCATTTGTACATATAAAATGCAGATATTAATATTACCTACCTCATGGAGTTATGAGAATTAATGTATGTAAAACTCGGCCCCTGCCTACTACAGGGTAAGCAATAAAAAAGCCCTGGCAGAGTTGGGTTGTGTTCTCACTACCCTGGCTGTTATCACCACTCCTTGGTGTGACCTTATCCATTTACTGGTGTTTCTTTAAGTGTCTATGTTTGGTGGGAGTAGTGGGGGGGGGTGGAATGGGAGGAAGAGAGAGCTATTCATTATAGCTGGACTCATAGCATATACTTTTGTTAAGATGCCTTGGGGCAAAGAAAATTCCAGAATATGAAAATGTGGAATTTGACACTCAAAGTACTCAAACCCCAGGAAATCACTCTCCACAAGCTAGCAGCAAAAATCAGAATCAAAGAGCAGCAGAGACATTCCAGAGACACTTCTGCCTCCAGAATCACTCCCAGGTGTCAAAAGCATCAGCATCAGTTTCCTCAGCCACCCCACTCCGTATGTGTCCTCACCTGTAACTACCTTTGCAAAGAGGGTAGTTAGCCAGAAGGAACGCTAGGGGAAATCCAGCCAGCAGTTCACACTGGGTGGGCCATATTTAAGAGATACTGTCTTCTCCAGGCTGTGCCCAGAAGACAGTATCTTGACTGACAATATTTTGCCCAGTTGACAAAATATTGACAGAATGTTGGCGAAACGTTGACCAAAAATATTTTTATGAAAGGCAGATATCCAGAAACTTTGGGGGAGCGGTATCCATGAAAACGTTTTATAGGCATGCCAATAATGAAATTGGTCATTTGAAAGGTTCTTGGTGGCAGTGGCACTGGTCTTACCAGTATGGCGGCCACAACTCACACTCTTCAGAAACCCCTTCGGAAGGTGAGTTGGAGAGAATGACATCACAGGGCTAAACTTATCTTCACTCCAACTATAAACTGTTTGCAAACGTCAGGACTTTATTCCTAGCAGCAGTAAATTACTTACCTCAGAATCGATTGAGACACACCAGTGTGTAAAATAATACGGCTTAGAACTCCCACCTAGGCTGATACTTCCCTTTTGGAGTCGATAAAAGCGATGCTCAGAAAGCATAAATAAATTGCTTGAGGTCACACAGTCATCGAGTAGCAAAGCTGCCACTCACTGGAAACCAAGTCTGCTGATTTGAGGCCAATGTTCTTTTTACACAACACATCACATTTCATTCACATCACATTTCCTTCAGCTGAGACCCAATGTGTAATTCAAGTGCACATCAGCTCCGTAGTGCTGGATGTGACTCACTTTCCCTCCAAGATATACACTATTGTCTCACTAGGAAAATCGTCTATTCCCCATTTAGCCACTGGACCACCTTTTACCAGGTGGGTGACTATACTGCTCTTTCAAAATATATGCTACTTATTCTAAAAACTGACATTTCATGGTCACACATTAAGCTGCAAATAGATGTGCCCTGGACTGAAAATGCATTTACAAAAACTGCGCTGAGCACTGCTTAGACAAAAATTTGTGTCTTTACAGAATTATTTATTGCAGCAGAGAATCTTGAACTCCAATGACAAGGCAGCCTGCAGCAATGTTTAATATTACTTCACTTTTATTCAGGTGGAAAACTGACATTAGGACAGGTCTATTTTTATAAAAGACATTCTAGAGTTTTTCCAAAGGGAAGACACTTTTTCAAATATTATTCAAAAATAGGCATGGAAGTGTATCCCCAACTTGTGATAACAAGCAGTAACTTTGTATTAGCAGCTACAGCCAATAAAGTGTTTTTGCAAACATCTTAAGCATGCAGCAGGCCTGAAAAATGGGACTTTGCTAATACAGAGGACAGACAGCTCAGGCCCTGCCATGTGTCCTAGACATAGGTCACAAGAGAAATGAAGGATCCTCCCCACCTGAGTGAGTTGATGGCCACTTATTTGCTCAATATCTAGGCTGCAGATATTGGAAAATGTCAACCATCAGAAGGAACAATGAAGCAACTGCTGCATCTTGACCGAAGCAGACTGCTAAGAGAGTCATGGCTTGGTGACAGATGGATGAATTATTTTTTTTTAATATCATACAAAGAGATATACAGACAAGCACAGGGATGTAGGCAAATACACTTGCCCATTCTTCCTAGAGCCCCAGGCACAACTTGAGCAGTGGATTGAGTGTCCCTGTGCCCTGATGTCAGGGCAGTTCCCACCCAGGCTTTCCTCAGCCTGTCTGCTGGTCTTTCTTTGAATCTTTTATGCCAAGACTGGATTAACTGAGCAGCTGGCCACCTGGACTGCTTTCCCAGCGGCAAAGAAAGCCATGTGGTCCAGAGGCATTTGGGGGGTTGAGAAAGGGTAAAAAGCAACAGAAAAACAAACAGCCTGAACCAGAGGGGCACGAGGAAACACGGGGAAGGGCATACCATGACTGCAGGACAAGTGTTCCATCCTGCCAGGCTTGCCCGTGCTGCCTCTGAACTGTGGCCTGAGGGCTCACGGTCTACAGAGCACAAAGGTTTGGAAACAGAGTGGCCAGGCCAGGAGGCTCAGGTGAACTGGGAGAGAAGCAGCAGGGAATCTCTCATGGTTCCCTCCCTCCTAAGCCTGGGTACAGTGCCTGGGGAGTGGGTCCCTCCCACTAGAGGAACACATGCCTAGGGCTAAGAGGGCAGCAGCCACTAGGAAATCAGAAAGATGAAACCAACCCCCTTGACCACCAGGGCTCCCATTAGGAAGGGGATTTCTTGCTCTTTGGAATAATAAAGAGTGGGTAAACCAACAGGAAATATTAGGTCCTTATCTAGCAAAGATAGAAACTTGCTAAGACATAAAATTTATTTTACCAAATTTTACCTACTTCAATTTTAGTGCTTTTTTTCACTGCTGTGGCCTCTCCCGTTGCGGAGCACAGGCTCCAGACGTGCAGGCTCAGCGGCCATGGCTCACGGGCCCAGCTGCTCCACGGCATGCGGGATCCCCCCGGACCAGGGCACGAACCCGTGTCCCCTGCGTCGTCAGGCGGACTCTCAACCACTGCACCACCAGGGAAGCCCAATTTTAGTGCTTTTTAATCAATAAAATAGAACCATCCAGGCCCAAGGGGGAAGTTTTCCCAGAGACTTGATCAACTTGAAGCAACCATTATGATATCAGTTCAGCAAATAAGCAACTTTCATTGAGATGGGAAGACTGAATATCATAAAGACAGCAATGTTTCTCCCTGAAATAACGTATAATACAATGAAGGTGTAAGTAGAATCCTAGAGGGTTGTGTGTTTGGTTTGGTACAGTAGGGATTGTTTTTATTTATTTTATTTTTGGAACTGGGTGAAGTAATTTGATGTTCACATGAAAGAATTAGTCTCCAAGAACATTCTGAATTATGAGAAAGAGGAGTAGAATATGTTGTGTTTGAGGCTGAGAAGGTCGTTGATTTGCCTTACCAGCTATAAAACTTATTTTAAAGTTTCTTTAATCAAACCAACAGGAGCAGACAGATCAATACAGAATCCAGAAAAAGATCTTAGGATCCATGGGAAATTGACATGTGAAAAAATCGTATTTAATTTAGAAGAGAAAGGATGGCTTATTTAGTCCTTTCTCCATTAAAATTAAAACGTAATAAGGTTTGGTAGATTTTACAGGCATTGTTGACTAACCATTTTGAGCAAGCAGTTTTGGACCTCATCCCACGCCAAGTAAAAAAATAAATCCTAGATGAATTAAAGGTTTAGATGTTTAAAAATTTAATAACAAAATGAAATTTAGAGATCTTAAGCAACAGAGGAATCTCCAACACTATAAAGAAAAAGCCAGTTTTGATTAGAAAAAGAAATTCCAGAAAAACATTTGAAATAATAAGTGATACCACAATGTCAAAAGATAAGTAACAGACTAAAAAATATTTGCAAATCACATGAGAGAATGAGAGTGAAATTTAATAATACATAAATTGATAAGGAAAAGGCATAGAAATCAGTACAAAAATGAACAAGAAATCTGATTCAAACCTCAAAATACAATCCACAAAAGAGAGTCCAAATGGTTAATAAGTAAATAAATGAAAAGATGCTCAACTTCACCAATAGTCTGGAAAACGCAAATTAAATGTACCATGAGGTGCCATATTTCATCCATCACACTGCCATTAATTACAAAGAACACTAATCCCCAGTGCTGGTTAGGACAAAGGAAAAATTCCTCTCACATGCTGCTGGTGGAAACATGGGTACTAAGTTTAAGAAAGTAATTCATAACGTCTAGTAAAATAATTGTAATGTAGCATTATTTGTAGTGACCTTTCCCCACAAAGAAATCTCTCAAAATAACCTGAATATCTATCAATTGCCAATGGCTAAACAAATTATGGAACATATTGCTAAAAATATATAAAATATGTAAAATATGAAGTATTACATACTTATTAAGAAAAATGAGTTAGATCTACAGCCATTGACATGGGAGGATATCAATGGTATCTTGTTTGTGAGAAAAAGCCAGTTATAAAGAAATGTATTGTGATGGAATATGCTGTCTGCTGGCCCAGAGTAAACAGTAGCATTTATTCCCACTGTTGTTTTTGTTCTTACTATTAGAGATAGAGGCAGAGAGCTAAGTAGAAGACCATTGAAAGAGCCCAAGGAAAATTTGCAAAGAGTAGTTCAATGGTTGGTAGTTCAATACAGCCAGAGGACATAAAGAAAGGTGTGTGTGTGTGTGTGTATTTGTGCATGACACCCTTACAGGAAAGAGGTGGTGGCAGTAGGAATGAGAGGAGGCGGGGATCTTGGAGGTAAAACCTGCAAGGTTATTAGTATTAATAATTAATAATGTTATTGATCTCAAGGATGACTAAAGTTTCTGGATTAAATAGCGATGCTGCTAACAGGAGGAGCTGGCATGGGAGAAGGGTGTAAGATAAGGAGTTTGGTTGGGGACATAACAGTAGCTAACATTTACTGAGTACTTATCTCTTATGACCCTCACAACACCCTATGCATTTGTTACAATTATTTTTCCCATTTCACAGATTAGGAAACTGAAGAACAGAGATATTTATCAACTTGCTCCAGGTTACAGAACTAACCATTGCTGGAACTGGGTTACAAATCCACGAAGGGCATTTCAAAATGGAGGCCATGGTCAAAGGCATTAAGGGTTGCCAAGAGTCTGGAAAGATAAATACTGAAAAAAGACACTGGATTTGGCATTGACAGGCAACCTTATCCTTGATAGGGTCTGAGTTCAACAGCTTTAAGTGAAGAGCATACCAAAGAGAAAATGGTAAACACTGACTATACTTTCAAGAAATGCAACAGCCAATAGCAGGAGTCAGGAAGGTGGTTATGACTTATCTCTTCTTGAAACCCTCCAAAGGCTCCTTAACTTTCTCAGAATAAAATAAAATCCTTATGTTTGCCTTCAAGGTCCTATCTGATCTGGCCTCCACCTACCATTTTGGTTGTATCACCTGCCAATCTCCCCCTGACCTACTTACTGTGCTCTAGCCTCACCTGCCTGCTTGCTGTTCTCAGCACAGACACTCTCCGGCCTGTGGGCGTCACACTTCACTGTGCCCTCAGCCTGGTACACTACTCCTGCCATGTGTGCATCTCTTTATTTAGGTTTCCATCATGTCTCCTGGTCAGAGGTCTTCCCTGATCAACTTACCCTAAATAGCATTCCTTCCACCCCACTTGCAGCCACTCTTCTTTCTTTAGTTTTCTTCATAACTCTCATCACCATCACCATATATTTACTTGTTTAGTGTGTGCCTTCTAACAACAAACATGAGCTCCATGAGAAGAGGGACTTTGTTTTTGTTCCTTATAATACCTCCAGCAACTAGAACAGTTGTTGATACATGATAGGAGCTCAATAAAGCTTTGTTAAAGGAATTAAGTAATAAAGTTGGAAGGAAGTGTACTTCTTCCTACAAAGCCCATAATTTAATTGTGTGTACATAATGTTCACACACACACACAATATTCAATTGAGCACAAGTTAATGTAGGGCAAAAACAGCACACAAGCCTCATAGCATAGATGGTGGGTTGAGGTCAACCAGAAAACAGTTTGTACAAGTGAAGAGGTTCAACTGAGATTCTGAGAAGAGGAAAGGAGCTTAGATTCATAAGAAGGGAAGTAAAAGTGAGGAATGAGTAATGTTTTACCTGAAGACAGGGGGTGAGGAAAGAATGAAAGAGAAAGTCACGTGGAGAAAATCAGTTCTCTGGAGGGCTCAAAATAACAACTTTTTTGACATTGATAAAATCCACAGATTTGCACACTTTGACTTGTACTCATTTGTGGGTGTATTACGTTCTATACGATTTTATCACACATGTATCCACCACCACGTTCAAGATACTGAGCGGCTCCATTACCACCAGACTCCCCATACTGCCTTTTGTTAACAGAAGCCTCCCCCCACCCCCGCCATCCTCCTCTACCACATTCTGCTGTTTTTGGAAGGACGAATCAGATATTTTTCAGAGTTAGCTTCCCTAGAGGAAAGAAAAAGAGCTTACTATGTAAGCATCAATAAATGTGTTGATAATAGATCTGTTTCTTGAAACGCTCATGGTTATTTGAGGACATGTCTATAACATGTAGCAATTTGAGGGACTGTCTATAGCAACAGTAGGGTATTGGAAAGAACATTGGGCTTGGAGTCCAAAGACCCTGGTCCTATCACTTATTAGCTGTGTGGCTTTTGGCAGTTCCCTTACGCTCTCAGAACCCTCTCAGTTTCTTGCCATAAAATGGGATAAATACACATTATGTTGTTACAAAAATTCTATCCCTTAATGGATATGGAAGTGTTTGGTAAATTGTTCTACAAATACAGACTGCCCATTTCTTTTGTGCTGGAGTAATTATATGATTCTTAGGTCAGTAGGCACTAATGTTCTTTCTGCTCTACACTTTTTTTTCTCTCTTCAGTACATTACTGGTCTTCACTAAAGCATCTTGATTTTATCTTTGGTGTCTCCACTGGCCACTATTACAAATAATCAGGTAGAAGAAAAAGGGAGAAATGTTCTAAGATCCGTCCTTATAGAAGCAAGGGGCCAGGCATCTGATAGGAGGAAAGCAGCCAACAGCAAAGGATATATCATGGCTTTGGAAAATATTATAAAGGAACCATTACTTTCTAGGTGCAGAATATAATCCTTCAAAGGCTTGGCTGGTGGCATTCCAGGATAACCAAGAAAAAGAGTGGTTGGTTTCCATTTTTACCAGTGTTTCAACCTGTTCTAGTAGGTTTTCCTCATGGAAACACACCTTCAGTTTTATAAGGCACAGTGGTGGGTATAGAGTGTGCTTTATGCATATGCTTTGGAGTCACCGTTGCTGGAATGGAGCTCTTCCACAAACAAGGGGCAATCACACATCTGTTACAATTCTAGCCTGTGTCCCGTATCTCATGGCCTCCCCTTTCATAAATTCCACTTCCTTAGAAAGCCAGCAGTGGCAGGTGAAGTCCTCTCAAACTTTGAACCGCTCCAACTTCCCCTTCTGCCACATCTCTCTGACTCTAGCTGGAGAAAGTTCTCTGCTGTTAAAGCTTCATGAAATTTGACTGGGCCCACCCAGATAATCCAGGATAATATCCCTATTTTAAGGTCTGTAACCTTAATTTTATCTGCAAAATCCACTTTGCCATGTAATGTGACAAATTCAGTTTCCAGGGATTAGAGCATGGAGGTCTTTGGGGTCCATTCTGCCTACCTCACTGCTTATAGCCCATAAAATGACTACCATAAACCCCCTGTATCTGTGTATTTCATCACTCAATCCACGTTAACATGAAATTTCACAAAGTCTATCTTTCTTCATGCAGCTTTCATGCCTGTGTTATTAGACCAGAGACATTCCACTGTCAGTCTGTTGGGGCTGCTATAAACAAACATAATACAGACTGGGTGGATAAACAACAAATGTTTATTTCTCATGTTCCTGGAGGCTGGGAAATCCAAGATCAAGGTGCCAGCACACTTAGTGTCTAGTAAGAGCTCGCCTCCTGGTTCACAGATGACCATCTGCTTCCCGTGTCCTTACCTGGCCAAAAGGACAAGGGAGTCCTCTGGAGTCTCTGCTGCAAGGGCACTAATCCCATTCATGAGGGCTCCACCCTCATGATATAATCACCTCCCAATCCCCCACTTCCTAATACCATCACAATGGGGATTAGGTTTCAACATATGAATTTTAGGGGGACACAAGCTTTCAGTCTACAGCCTCTACCAAAATCTTTGAAGAGTCATGTTCCTTGTATAACAGAGAATAATGAGCCCTTCCCCCTCCCCCCCAAAAGATACAAAAGAACATTTTAAAAAATGTAATGTTTCTTGACCTCTGTTTTGCCCATAGCAAGTTAAAAGCAAACCATAAAGATAGTTACGCTCTGCATGGTTAGCACTTTAAAAATTCCTTTCTTTATTATTACTATAGCAATAATGCATTTGAATAGTTTTTTTAAAATGGTATGCTTAAATTGCTTATAAATAAAGGAACAAAGGAAGTACTTAGAATAACAATTCTTAACTCCAAAACTCTTTGTTTAATCTATCTATTTTTAAACATGGTTGGTCCTGTATATAGATATTCCATTACTATGTGTAATATTAACATCATTAAATGATATACTTTTTACTGGTGGCAAGGGAATCCTGTCAGCTTTGATGTGGGTTATATAGTGCAAATCACACGAGAAAGAATATGGAAAAGTGAAATGGAGTAGTTTCCAAGTAGGTTGGAAGCAAAGAAAGAATGATATTAAATTATCACCTAGGAAACCAGAGGTATAAATTTTTAAAGACCTCACCATTAAGGTCAGTTAGAGTTTAGTGTCAAGATAAAAAATACATACCTATGCATTTACCTCAGCTGTGTGAAGGAAGAGAAAGTCAGAAAGAACAGAGCAAGAAGCAAGAAGGGCCCTGCCCTGGGCTATGAAGTCCAGCCTGTAGCTGCTCCCCAGACTGAAGAGGAGGCTTAGGAGGTCAGTGATGGGAGAGGTGGAGCTGCTCACCCTCACCCCTCTTACACTTAGACAAGTGACATTCAGCACCATGGTTGCAAATGCCATTAGGCAAATGGAAGTGAGCACATATGCCTTTGGAAGTCTACATGATATTCTAATTCAGAAGCGGAAGTCTTATGCATCTGTGACCCTGAGTAATTGTTTTTGTACTGTCTGCCAAAAAAAAAATCACAGTAAAGTCATTTTAGACACTTCAGTCTAAATTCAGAAATGCTTTTATGAGGCTAATAAACCCATCTCTACAATGTTGTAAATTTGTATATTTAGAAATACTTCTGAAAGCACATAACCTTTTTGGAAGTACACACTGTACTTGTTTTTTGGAATGAAAGCTCTGCAACATGCCATAGCCAAAAGTAATAAAGTTGAGCTTTTAATGTGAAATACTGAAAAACAACTGCTTCTATGTGGAAGAACCCCACATATCACTACAGCTACAGTCTGACTGTTGCAGGCAGTGGTTTTCCCTTGGGCAACCAGGGAAAGAAGGGCTCAAGTCACGTGGTTAGTGGAAGGTTGTGGCATTAATTTTCCAAATATGACTCTGAATATATTCTTACTTCACCTCAGGTTAGAAAACCAATCAACCAACCAACAATGACAATTCCATCCAAAGTTACTCATGTCATGACACATAAGAGAGTTTAGTGCCTATTGTTGGAAGCTGTAGGTTGCAGCCCCTATCAGTCAAGGTCAATACCAAAGGGCAAAGAGATCCAGGAAGCACTAAATAGAGCTGGAAAGAATTTTAGAGATCCTCTAATCCAGAGGTCTCCAATTCCTGGGCTTCGGGCTGCTATCATAACAAAGGAACTATGAATCTATAAATGCCACCAGCCTCATATGTAGCGTGTGCGCGCGCACACACACACAAACACATTTGCACACAGTTGTTACATTTTAAACTATATTGAAATCAGTTATGTTCCTTTCTCCTTTCCAGGATAGTAGTCAAGTTCTTTGTGCAACACTGGCTCACAAGTTTGCATTTCTTCCTGGATTTTATTTTCTGAAACCCTAAGCTCCTTGGATGAATTAAGAGCAGGGAAGACAGATGGAAGCTTAAAGTCAAAGGAAGGAAGGTTTTCCATACTGAAAAAGATATGAAAGTCTTTTGAGATTGTACAGGAGACTGGAGGGAGCAATAGAATCAATGAGGTAGGGACTTTCCTAGTCTTCTAGCATGTCTGGTATGTCTGGGAAGGTATACAATCGGACAGCCAGGACTTTTAGATGCGGCAAAGATGACCACCTGCAGAGAACCAGCAAAGGAGGCAATTGTAAAAGAAGCAAGTGGTTTCGATCGATGAGTATTTCAGGGCTAATCAGTGTGGGTTGAAGGTTTTAGGGATCCTAGGATGGAAGGGGGAGCCCCAATAATGACTGAAAGTAGATAAATTACTATATGGACAAAATCATTTTTGTGATATTCAGAGCCCGATTTAAGCAGCATTTTAAAAGCGACATTTTGTATATACCAGAATTTAAGGAATAGGACTGGTATGTGCGATAAACATGTATATGCGACTGCTTTGAAAATGTAGAGATGCTGTTGTGAGAAATAAAATGAAATTTGATTAAAAGAAGTTCTAAGTTTGTTGTTCTTCAGTTATCAACAATTTTTCAACCAATGGTCACTAAAATTACAACTGCCCTCATGTTGCTTTCCTCGTGATGACATTAAAATGATAATGTAGAAACATAGGTTCTCACGCTGAACTGAAAATCACTACTCTTCTCCATCTCTCTCATTTTTCAGGAGAGGAAGACTTAGTAAGATGAAGTTACTTTCCCCAGACAACCTCACAGACTCATGTCTGAACTGTCACAGAACCCAGCTGGTCCACTGTATCACAGGAGGAGCCCAGGGATCAGGGGATCTGGACTGGCTGCCCTCCCTTGAGTGGGCAGGGCAATCCTTCTCTGACGGTTTTTTCCTGCTGCATCCGAGAGAACATTACCAAGCAGCACACACTTGTTCATCCTGGTTCTCTGGGTCTGCCTCCCCTCTGCTGTCTCCTGCTTGAGGTCTCTTCATCTACACCCTTCTTTTTTTTTTTTTTTTTTTGCGGTACGCGGGCCTCTCACTGTTGTGGCCTCTCCTGTTGCGGAGCACAGGCTCCGGACACGCAGGCTCAGCGGCCATGGCTCACGGGCCCAACCGCTCCGCCGCATGTGGGTTCTTCCCAGACCGGGGCACGAACCCGTGTGCCCTGCATCGGCAGGCAGACTCTCAACCACTGTGCCACCAGGGAAGCCCCTACACCCTTCTTTGAACCAGACTGAAATGCTTAAAATGTTTTTTCATATATACTTAATGAAATTGATTTTCCCTGTCCTTAACTTTTACATCAGAAGTCTTTTTACCATATCTATGGCTTTCCCTGTACGTCAGTCAGTTGCTTTTGTCTTCCAATGTATTACAACTGATCCTTTGTAAATTTCTTTTTTTTCCTATTCAGATATAATTGACATATTATATTAGTTTCAGGTGTATGACATGATGATTCAGTATCCGTATACATTTCAAAATGATCCCAATAAGTCAACATTCATCACCTCACACATTTACACATTTTTTTCTTGTGATATGAGCTTTTAAGATCTACTCTCTTAGCAGTTTTGAAATACACATTATTATTAACTATAGTCACCATGTTGTACACTACATTCCCAGGACATTTTTTTTTAAAGATTCCATCTACAAGTGAGATCCTGTACTATTTGTCTTTGTCTTATTTCACTTAGCATAATGCTGTCAAGATCCATCCATGTTGTCAAAAATGACAAGATTTCCTTCTTTTTTTCTAAATTAATTAATTAATTTTTGGCTGCATTGGGTCTTCGTTGCTGTGCGCGGGCTTTTCTGTAGTTGCGGCAAGCAGGAGCTACTCTTTGTTGCGGTGCGCAGGCTTCTCATTGTGGTGGCTTCTCTTTGCTGTGGAGCACAGGATCTAGGTGTGCAGGCTTCAGTAGTTGTGGCTCGTGGGCTCTAGAGCGCAGGCTCAGTAGTTGTGGTGCACGGGCTTAGCTGCTCCACAGCATGTGGGATCTTCCCAGACCAGGGCTCGAACCCGTGTCCCCTGCATTGGCAGGCAGATTCTTATCCACTGCACCACTAGGGAAGTCCTTCCTTCTTTTTATGGCTGAATAATATTCCACTGTGTTTGTAACATTTTCTTTATCCATTCATCCATCAATGTGAAGTTCCTGATAAAAGACTCCCCACTTTTTCCTTAAAGGGGAAGGCATGGCACTCCACTCATACTGGATATTCCTAGAGGTAGTGTGGTTTCCTAACTAGCTGTGCATCAGAAACACATGAACCACTTATGAAATGCAGATTCCTGGGTCCCAGCCATAGCTCTTGATTCAACCCCTTTTACCTGCACCCAGCACTCTCCAGGTGATTCTGATGCAGACACAGGCTTAGAGACCTCTATCTACTCTAAGACACAGGCACGAACAAATCTACAAAGTAGTTTTAATTACAGCTAAGGATCATCATTATGAATGACAGAGCTTTGCTTCCAGCAAATTCTTTCTTTAACTGACCCTTTGATTCTCACTCCTTTCTATCTCTGGCCTTCTATTCAGTCCTGTCCTTTTTGCTCTAATAAATAACTGATCAACTCTATTGGACAATATATGTTCACTAGAGGCAACAGAGGAAACTCTTGTAGTCTGAGGAATAGAATCTACTGACCTCTGAAGTCCATCACAAATTAACAAAGTGTTGGGACTTTTTTCTTCTGAGATCACAGTTTATTCATTGAAAGCACTGCAAAATCTTATGTGAATTTCTTTCAAAAACATTCATTGAAAGGCTACTACATTTGATGTGCTCTATCAGGAACGAGGCCTATGAAGGTGTGCTACTCTTTGTAACTTCCTTCATGAAGATCACAGCTTAGTAGTGAAGAGGAAAATTACCCTATCCCTATTTACACTTCTGCATCTAGCTTTTCCCCTACTGTGGTATTGTCAGCTGGCATTCTTTGAAATTCATATGAAAATGGTGTTAGGAGGAAATAAAAGAATTGAGGACATGATTACTCTTTTCTTTGGTATTCTGGGAGACTTAAAGAAATGAAAGTAAGGAGCTGGCAGCACTTCAGACAAAATTACCCTAGCCTCTAATAGGCAGCCCAGCTCTTTGCTAGGGTTAATTTTGTCTAGAGGACATTAACCAGGGAGTAAACTCTTCTGTTTCTTCTAAAGGCTGCTGAATGATCCAGTAAGCTAGAACAATGAGGCACCTGTGGGTTGTTCTTTTTAATTAAAAACTCTTTAATGGGATGGACTTTCAGGGATTTACTTGTGGTAAATGCTAGAATTTGGTCCACCTCATTCTGCAAAGTTCAATTTGTAAACTGTGTATAAAAATAGGCTCCTGATTTGAGCACACAATAAAAAATTCACAGCAGACTCTGAAGGATGAATTTATAGGCTATTCAGATTAGAAAGCAGGTAAGACTGTGATGTGTTTGCTGTATGGATGAATGTTTGTAAGTGCCTGGAAGTTGGCAGAGGACTCCTGAGAGAACAGAGAAGGTCAACCAAGGGACTGTCACATTGGAAGATCTTAGGCCATTACAGCTGAGAACGGGTTTGGACAAAAAGTCTTCTGATCAATCAGGGAATAAGAGCTGAGTTAGCCAGAGAGCTGGAAGGATAAAAAATATCGAGTGAGGGCAACTGTTAAGCAGTTAGCGAGGTGTGAAGCTCAGCTGTATTGAGGAGAACGCTATCCTGATAGGAACTTTCAGAATGTTCCTTAGGTAGGATGAGTGGAGTAATTATTATTAATCACTCTATTAACCAAGTGCTACTCTAGGTCATTTTAGAGCAACTGCCTCACTTCCCCTTATTTCAACACAGATCCAGGATCCTTGCCCTGAGGAGAAGGTAAGCAAAGAACTTTCCACAGGAACTAACTTCTATTGAAGCTCCCTATACATCAGCATTTAGATGGATGGTGATTGCATGTGTGAATGATAACTGGTTCCCAGAAAAGACAACTCAATGCCAGCTTCTAGCTTATTTCCAGCATTAGTTCCCGTTTCTCAACTGAAGATTTATATATTTCAAGGCTTCCATTGGTAAAATGCCATAAATTATAGCCCAAACTCAACTCCTTTACTCGTTCATTCTAACAACACTTACAGCAAGTTATTTGAGGAACTGTATCAACAATAATATGAAGCTTTCTATTGTCCTTTTATTTATTCATTTGTCCCACACATGCTGTTAAGTACCTTCTGTGTGCTGGAGCTGTACCAGGTTCTGAGGATACAGAAAAGAGACACAATTTCTCCACTTCTCAATCTAACAATTTAAAGGACGACATTACACAAATAACTAAAAGGAATGCATAACTACATGCTGACATATATTGTATTATGAGCTAAATTATGAGGTGACCACAAACAATGTCAGCATCTCAAAGCTTGCAACAACAAAGGTGTATTTCTTGTTCACGAAAAGTCTATACTATGGAACCATGCAATTCTCCAAGACAGACAACAACTGTCCTCCAGGTGGGAACTCAATATATATATGGGAGGTAAAGGCAAGAGAAAATGGAGATGTATTAGACATGTAGAGTGAGCAGCACAGCCATACTGTATGTAAATAACCACCAGGCTCAAGAGATTAGAAAAGGCTCTGTATAAAATAATCCAGGCTATTATTATGTGCGAGAGAAATTCTAACTACACCTAAGTGAACAGTGAGGGACACCAAAGAGAATTCACTCATCCTATAACTTGATAAAATCAGACCCAAAGAGTGACCTTCTCATTAAAGATAAGCAAAGAGGAAAAAGATAAAATGGAAAAAATTCTGCAACCAAAAAGGAGGGAAATGTCATATTTAAGATGAAGAGGAACTTCCTGTTTAAGAAAAGGTCTACTACAAGAGTCACAAGACTGTCAGCAATATAGCTTTGTGTTTCCAAAATGTAAGCAGGCTCTGAAACAAGAAAAGAAAGTAGTAGGACAGCAAGAAATTAACAAGAAGGTTCTTAAGACAGAGGAAGAGAAGAAAAGGGAACTGGATAAAATAAGAAGATACTATAAGAAAACTACAAATGTATTGGCAGAATTAAAAATCTGCCTGCAAAATTATTTTAAAACTTAAACAAAAATACAGAAAAATCAAAGAAATATGAAAATAATTGAGATGATCTTCCAGCATACAGAGGAAAAGGACAGAGATGAACATAATGATAAAGAGCATGACAAATTTTAAATGGAAAAAATCCCTTGTGTATGTATAACTGGTAGTCCCTGAGACACAATAAGAGCAAATAATAGATTACTAAAACAATAATCAAACTCATAATAGAGTAGAACATTTATGAGTTTAAGAAAGTTCTGAGTCAACAATATATCAAATAATTAATGAGAAAAAGAGATCTCTTACAAAATCAATTAAAAAGAAACAAGACAAACGGCTGAAATAGAATGAAACAAAAAACAAGATAACAAGTTGTCAATAAACATAAAATCTATTATCTTCCTAGCAATGAAAGAAAATAATATCTTAAAGGACATTTTTCATTTGTTTAGTTGATTTAAACATTTTGAACTCATTTTTCCCAACTCTAGGAAATTTGTAGTGAAATATGTATTCTCGTACATCAATGATGAAAAATCATTACAGGTTTACTGAAAGGCAACCTGATGTTGTATTTTGAAAGTCTTAAACCTTTGGGTCCTGTAACTACACTGCTAGGAATTTAGCTTAAGTAGCCCACAGAGAAACAAAGAGTTATGTACAATGAATGAGATTCCCCACAGTCTTATTTAATAGTAAAAAAGGAAACAATCTCCATATGTCCAACCATCATTAAACAAATTACAATGTGTCCCAGTTGCAGACATGGAGAAGACAGGCATTCAGATCCATGCCAGTTTGGGGTTTGCCAAGCAGATGTAACAAGAAGGCAATAGAACAAGACGGCTTGGGCTGCTGGTAGCGTTTGGTTGAAGGAAGGGGTCTAAGCTGGGTGAGGGAAGAGGAAGCCAGGAAGAGTTACCTGCTAGTCAGAGAGAAATCTAGAAGATAACATCCTATGTGACAAAGTAGCTGAAGAACTAGTATATTAAAAAATAATTGAATGAGATTGCTGGAAAGGGGGACGTGTGATTTCAAAGGTGAAACTGTTCTGAGTGAAAACCAGAGAATGAATGGCCCTGGGAGTGCTTGGCTTGAGCAGAGTAAAAGAGGATCTCAGATATGAAAGGACCATTTCTACTGACATTGAAGTTGGTGAGGAGGAGGGCAGGGCAGTGGGTGGAAAGAAGGTCTGTGGACTAAGTGCCAGAATCTTCTGTGAGTGAGGGGGTATCTCTTAGTTTGCTAGGGGTGCCGTAATGAAGTACCATACACAGGGTGGCTTAAAAAAGAGAAATTTATTTTCTCACAATTCTGGAGCCTAGAAGTTTAAGATCAAGGTGTTGGCAGGGCAGGTGGCTGTCTTCTCCCTGTGCCTTCACACGATCTTCCCTCTGTATGTCTGTGTCCTCATTTCCTTTTCTTATAGGGACACCAATCATACTGGATCAAGGCCCATCTGAATGACCTTATTTAACCTTAGTCACCTCTTTAAAGACCTTATCTCCAAAGGGAACCCTCCTACACTGTTGGTGGGAATGTAAATTGGTACAACCACTATGGAGAACAGTATGGAGTTTCCTTGAAAAACTAAAAATAGAACTACCGTATGATCCAGCAATCCCACTCCTGGGCATATACCCAAAGAAAACCATAATTCAAAAGGATACATGCACCCCAATGCTCAATGCAGCACTGTTTACAACAGCCAAGACATGGAAGCAACCTAGATGTCCACTGACAGATGAATGGATAAAGAAGATGTGGTACATATATATAATGTAATATTACTCAGCCATAAAGAAGAATGAAATAATGACATCTGTGGCAACATGGATGGACCTAGAGATTATCATACTAAGTGAAGTAAGTCAGACAGAGGAAGACAAATATCATGATATCGCTTATATGTGGAATCTAAAAAATGGTACAAATGAACTTATTTACAAAACAGAAATAGGGTCACAGATATAGAAAACAAACTTATGGTTACCAGACGGAAAAGGGAGGGAGGGATAAACTGGAAGATTGGGATTGACACATACACACTACTATATATAAAACAGATAACTAATAAGGACCTACTGTATAGCACAGGGAACTCTACTCAATACACTGTAATGAACTATATGGGGAAAGGAATCTAAAAAAGAGTGGATATAGTGTATGTATAACTGATTCACTCTGCTGTATAGCAGAAACTAACACAACATTGTAAATCAAATATACTCCAATAAAAATTTTTTAAAAATAAAGACCTTATCTTCAAATACAGTTGCATTCTAAGGTACTGGGGGCTTAAGATTTCGGTATGAATTTGGAGAGGGAGACACAATTCAGCCCATAACAGGAAGTGGCCAGGAGGTCGATAAGTAACGAAAACTAGAAGAAACAGAGGGGGTATGTCAAATGAGATGAGCATAAAGGAGGGAGGAATGACTTTTAGTGGCAGTGTAATGTAGTAAGACACCAACTTCATCAACCCAATTCTATATGGAGTGAGGGAAAAAAAGGCTCTCCATTTGAGAAAGTGACCACAAAAATTATATCCTTAATGGTGATGCAGGTGAGGCTGGAAGATAAAAGGAACATTTAGTAAAGAAGGTAAAAATTTAGCAGAAAAAAATTTCAGTCAAAATGGTATAAGAGGTTCACACTTTATCACACTCCCACGTCTCTAAACATGTCAGTGTGACCAAATAGAAAAAGAGAAACAAAAACAACATAGCCAGGCTTTTAAAGAAGTAAATATCACCCTGGACCAGAACAGAGCAGAAACATTCATGGCTAAAGCACAGTCCTGCTGAGCGCTAATGCAGATGCTAGCAGGCAGTAGACTGTTCATCATCTCTGGGAATATAAAAATGCCCCAAGGATTAGGGATGGTCCCTCTTCTCTCCTTAGAGAAGCTAAAATAAAATCACTTCGCTTTTATGAAGTTTACCAATGAGCTGTACTTTACTAAACCCAGAAGTCAGCTCTGAACCCTCATACTCTTTTTCCTATTGTTAACATTCCGTCTTTTATCACTCTCTTCTTCTTCTACATTTTCCTTAATCCTCTTTGCAATTCTTCTACTCTTTCCTCTTGAAATGCTTTCTTCACTTGGCTTCATGTACTCCATCCTTCTCCTCATATTTCAATGGCCTCTTTCTCATCTTCTTTATTGGCTCCTCTTCATCTCCCCCGCCCTCCACCCAAACATGGGCATAACCAAGAATGTGACCCTTGGCCCTATTTATTCTCTTCTCTGCTCACACTCTCTCCCCTCCATTACTTCACTCATCTTATGGCCTAATGACCACATATTCAACTCCCAGATTAGATGTCTGCCCCAAACCCCAGGGCATATTCCCAACTTCCCACTTCACATCCCCACTTGGATATCTTGCAGCCATTCTAAATAAACACTTCCCAAACTGAACTCTTGCTCTCTGCCTCTTCCTGCCACCCCACCCCAACCCCACATGGCCCAAAGCTGCTCTTCCCGAATTCTTCACCATCTTAGTGAAGAGCAGCCCAATCATCCCAACTGGTTAGAACACAATTATTGGAGTGGTTCTGAATTCCTCTCTACCATATTCCACATCTAATCCATTTAGCTGAATCTTCAAAATACTTATAACCTCCATCACTTCCACCCGGACTGTTCGCTCCACTCACCCAAGCCATGCTGGCCCCTTGCTGTGCCCCAAGTAGGCAAAGGTCCTTCTACCCCAAGGCCTTTGCACTTGTTTCCTCTGCTTAGAATTCTCCTCTCCCTAGTTCAGGTCTTTGCTTGAGTATCACTTTTCCAGCAAGTCCTTCCCTGATCATTTTATATAACATAACCAGGATGACTATGCCACAGTTCAGAAAGTAATCGGTCCAAACTGGAAGAGAAAAGCTAATGGCCCCAAGAGAATGTCTTCAAGTGTAACAAACCGGGCTATGAAAGAGCTGATGACCCCAGTCACCAGGTGAAGGCAAGCAATTGCTTTTATGTCAATGCTGAAAGCTGCAACTGAGAATGTACGGAAATACTGATAATGTACGGAAATACTGATAATGTACAAGTCACACTCCAGCTGACTGAGGTGGATGTTTAGTGAGAGCAGTGAGGACCTGCAGGTTGGGGACTGCCCACAGGGAATACTGGCCAAATACACTGAGAGTTCACTAAGTGCCAGACCCTTGCTGAACACTTTAAAAGGATTCTTTCATTTAATTCTTCTAACAGCCTTATAAAGTAGGTATTATAGTTATCCCCATTTTACAGATATATTGAGGAGTCTAGGTACAGTGCCTAAAGTTGATGTATTAAGAAAAAATTTACGTAGATCAAAACTACAATGAGGTACCACCTCACACCAGTCAGAACGGCCATCATTAAAAAGTCTACAAATAACAAATGCTGGAGAAGGTGTGGAGAAAAGGGAACCCTCCTACACTGTTGGTGGGAATGTAAACTGGTGCAGCCACTATGGAAAACAGTACGTAGGTTCCTCAGAAAACTAAAAATAGAACTACCATATGATCCAGCAATCCCACTCCTGGAAATATACCCAGACAAAACTATAAAAGATACATGCATCCCTATGTTCAAAGCAGCACTGTTCACAATAGCCAAAACATGGAAACAACCTAAATGTCCATCGACAGATGAATGGATAAAGAAGATGTGGTACATATATACAATGGAATACTACTCAGCCATTAAAAAGAATGAAATAATGCCATTTGCAGCAACAATGGATGCAACTAGAGATTATTATACTAAGTGAAGTAAGTCAGAAAGAGAAAGACAAATACCATATGATATCACTTATATGTGGAATCTAAAATATGGCACAAATGAACCTATCTACAAAACAGAAACAGACTCATAGACATAGAGAACAGACTTGTGGTTGCCAAGGAGGAGGCGGGGGACAGAGAGGGATGGACTGGGAGTTTGGGGTTGCTAGATGCAAACTATTACATTTAGAATGGATAAACAACAAGGTCCTACTGTATAGTGCAGGGAACTATACTCAATATCCTGTGATAAACCGTAATGAAAAAGAATATAAAAAAAGAATGTATAGAAAAAAGAAAAAGATTTACATGTATTACTTAGAGTTATAAAAGCAATTAATAAATGGATCATTAATAAGAGTAAAACCTTTTAAGAAATAGCACAAGCATACTAAATTCCTCATACTTCATGGCAGGGAATCAATATACATTGTTTAAAGTTAAATAGTATAGTATATAATGATAAATCAAGAGGCGGAAGCATCAGCACATGATCTGGGATGATTATGGAGGTAACCACAAGAACTGAAAAAGAAAATTGGAGATTGAGAATCTGGTTAGGGGAGGAGATATTTACTTTCTATAGGATCATCTCTTTACTATTCAAATTTTATTATCAATACACACACTGCATTCATAATAAAAATGCCTTAGGTATTACAAGTGAGGATTTGGAAAAGCAGCTGTGCAGAGAGTTGGGTGACGTGCAGAAATCGAGAGGGTCCCCAGCTGTTTGGAGGGAAGTAGCCAATTACCCAAGAATCAGCAGAGAAGACATGTTCTAGAAGTAGGGGATCAACTCGGTTCAGGGCTCTACAGAGTGGTGTCTCCTGCCCACCTCATCCCACCCCCTCAACCACAAGCCCTGTGCCATACTCGGTACCTCTGAGCATTGGAGGAGCTGTCCAGCCTTGACATGAAATCCGCAGTTTTCATGTGTGGTTAGTACTTCCTCTGGTCATTAAGCATATATACATATATATGTGATTATACACATATACTTATGGATATTACACATGTCTGTAAGGGCAAACCTGCATGTTGCCCATCAGAAGACTGGGATCTAGGTGAGTAGGTGAGGCAGAGTGAAGGTTCTAGAAAGCAAAACCCTGGACCCTTTATCACAGCAACAGGCAAGCACACAACTTCTACAACTGAATTCTTCCCAGTCAGTCCTGGACAAGGCCATCTTCGATCAGGATTGCATTATTTTGATCACATGCAATTTTAAACAAAGCCATGTAATTATCATACTGGACTACCATCTTAGAGTTGGCTGTCAAAGAAGTATTAGTAATATCCCAGCACAGGGCTTCGCAGGTGGAACACCTTACCTCAAAACAAATTTGAGGGCAGAGAACTCTCCTTTTTAAGGGAGCAAAGAGAAATAAATGCTTTCCTGTGAAGACGTATAAATTGATAATTTACCTTAAGAATGAAGAATAAGGGAGATTTTACGGAAGATTGAAACGATTGAATCATTCTGTCATTAAATGAATTACTGCATCTGATTAGTTTTCCAGTAACACTTGAAATAGAGAAAACGTTGTTGGCAAAATAGTAAAAGTCTGGCAGCTCAGAAATTTAAACATCAGCAGACATTCAGAAGCAAACAGAGGCAACTTAGCACAATACAGAAGAATCCTCTGATGTAATTACTTCCGCTAGTAAATCCTACCATTTTTCTTCCCACTGATTTATTTAGTTTCACAGCATGAGCTCAATTAATTTACTTTTACTGAGAGGTCATGTAAATTCATATCTTCACTATAAATATTTTGAAATGTCTAACTGTGCAATACTTTTTGTTAACCCTTTGGTACCTGAAATTACCATAAGGACGAGAAGATTACAAATACTTGGTACATAGAAGGCACTCAGGAGAGTGTTATTTCAATAATATGATACAATTAAATCATATCAAATGACTCTAAAGATCAGTCATAGTTTAGAAAGTGAGACCATGTTTAGACTATGCAATGAATAAATATAAAACAGTTGGATTAAATGTCCAGCCAAGCAGAAAATTGTAAATGTGCAAATAATTAAACTTTTGAGTAAAAAAGAGCAAATATTTAATAACTGAATATTACTGAAATGCCAGATCACTTTGAAGGAATTTTGTTTCTGCAGTTTTCCCCTTTTGTGTATTTCAGCTGCAAGTTCTCACCTAAGCAGCCTCTATGTTTCACCTGCGGAGATGATACCTACAAATAGAATTGACAAAACTGACAGTTCACCTTTCCCTTCAGGTATTGCAAACAATCAGATGGCCAAGCGTAAACCATGATTCAAGCCCCAGGCAATTATCTAAGTATCAGGGGAAAAAAAACAGATGATCAAGGTCTTAGATTTAGCAAATCACAGCACCTGTTTTCACAACTCAGTTGAATTCATCCTAACCTTATAAATTTTGTTTTACAGAATCAGAATTATCTTATAGCCACTGTATCTGAAAACACTCTTTGGAACAGAGGGATCTGATATTCCACTTTAGCTGCAATTCCTGCCAAATTGAATAATGTTACATTTTCTTACCCCTTTATCTGGCATTCCTAAGCGAAAGAACTTGGGAAGAAGGACTTTGTGTACAAATGTGAGTAATGTAGAAGGATAAAAGAGAGAAAGCAGTGTTTTTCTTCCAACTTACTCTGGGGCATTTTATTTATTTTCAATCTGTTTTATGGTTAACTACTCACCAAGACCTCCACAGACACTGTGGGATGTGTATGTGAAATAAGAAGGCAAAGGAAATCACCAATTTAGTAAAAAAAAAAAAATCCCACATTCCAGAAGCAGCCTGGCACGGCTGTTACACACTCAGTTTCTAATAGCTACATGTACCTGGGTTCAAATCCCAACTCTGTCACTCACAAGCCCCACCATCTGTAAAGCAGACGGAACAATAGCACATCTCTCAGAGGGCTGGGGAGAGACGTCGACGAGTGGTAATAAAATGAAAATGTAAAGCTCAGAGCATTGGAGGCCTGGTGCCTACTAAGTAATCAATAAATAGCTATCAGGTTTCCCTGGTGGCGCAGTGGTTGAGAGTCTGCCTGCCGATGCAGGGGACACGGGTTCATGCCCCAGTCTGGGAAGATCCCACATGCCGCGGAGCGGCTGGGCCCGTGAGCCATGGCCGCTGAGCCTGCGCGTCCAGAGCCTGTGCTCCGTAACGGGAGAGGCCACAACAGTGAGAGGCCTGCGTACCGCAAATAAATAAATAAATAGCTATCGTTCCTCAAAAACAATTTAGTTTTTGGACCATGGTTTACTCTTTCCCGAGACAAAAAGTTATAAACAGTGGTTAGAATTCCAGGTTAGGCTTCCGAAGCCTATTTTACTCAGAATGTTTATAGCCCAGCATTCATACTGTTATAAAGCAAACCACCAATTTCATCGGATCACCAGCAGCGACCTGCACGAGTGTCTTGCCAGCCAACCTCCATGCCTACCTTCTCAGACCAGACTCTTCCTCCTTCAGAGCCTTCAGAGGTTTGGAGATGCATCAGGAAGAGGTGATCCTGGTGACACGAGCCAGAGCTCTGTGCCTTTCCCACAGAGACACTGCCACCCCCAGCTGTGGCTTTACAACCCCATGAACCTGGGTTCTTGGCAAACTTCCAGAGCTTGGCAGTGACAGGGCATCGCTCTGCCGAACCAAACAAAAGCTCAGAGCCAGACCCAGTAACACCCTTTTCCTTGAGCAGCTTTACACTCCTTGTACGCAGTGCTCAGAACATTGCAGGAAATCAATAAAGGTTAATTAACTTAAAATTACAAATGGCCCCTCACGGCTGGCCTCCAGTCTCCTCAACGTGCTGGGTTCGTTCTCGTCTCTGCGACTCGACCAAGAGTTTTCCTTTTGCCTGAAATGCTCTCCCTCCCATTTCCTCCGAGTGAGTCAATAATCATCCTTGAAGACCCAGCTCAGGGGCCACCACCCCCTTCCCAGCACCCTCTCCTGGCTGCCCTGAAAGTCAGTCTCTCTGCAGGGGGCACCACAACACTCCTCACCCTGCTCTGTCCCGCACTGAGTCCTTGTTAGGGCTTTCAGGCTCTCGTGTGCACAGAATCATCTGGACAGCTTGTGAACAAAGAAGATCCCTGGACTTCACGCCCAGAGACTCCATAATAGGCTGGGGAGGCATCGAAGAGGCTGCTCCGTTACAAGCTCCTCAGATGGATCTGATGCAGGAGAAGAAAACAGAGCATCCAGGCAGAGACATGGTTGCACTTACTGCTCTATCCCCAGCACTTGAAACTGCTCTATCCCCAAATATAGTAGGTGCTCAATAAATGTTGTTAAAGGGGCGGGGGCATTAAGACAAGTGGTATTCATCTATCAACAAACAAGCGTTTATTGAGTGTATACTAATTATACAAGCTTCTACCAACATTAAAGTGGGGAGTCGTCTAAATCCAATATGGAGCATGAGGTGCATGAAATCAAACGGAAATAAAGGTATCCAAGATTTTGCTATTACCCTGCCACAGAGCCAGTTAGAACTGGAATTTGTCAGGCTTGTCTTTAGAACAGTGGTTCTCAACTGTATCTGCACATTGGAATCACCTGGGGATTTCCAAATACTGATACCTTGACCTCCATCCCCAGAGCTTCTGAATATATCTGGGATTGAGCACGTGCACCAGGATGCTTAAAAGCCTCACAGGTGATTCTCCTTTGTGGCCAGGATTGAGTCACTGCTGTGGGCTCACACAGCACACTATTCGCACCTCTCTTACGACACTTACTTTATACCTGCCTCGATTTCCCAAATCTGTTTACTGATCTCCCCCCTCACCTCTCACCAGATTCTAAGCTTCTTGAAGTCAGGTAGCAAGTTATATTCCCCTTTTATTTCCCTGTAGTGCTCATGACAGGAGTCTACACTTAGGAGGAGTAGTGTTGTGATTTATAATAAAATATATATATATATATATATTTGGTCTTCATCTCTGTTCCTTGTATGGAACATGCCTTGTTTCTAGTACAGACTCCTGAAACCCTTGGAATTTCCTAAGTGAGGAGAGTGATAAAGGTGTCTTTTGTTATGTTCATGTGGTGACTTTTGGAAAGCCTCTAGGTCACCTAAGGTTGGGGACTGATTGCCAGGGGGCCCTACCACATGACTGCAGAGTTGGAACTTGGAGTCCCAGCTCCCCAACCTCTGGGGAGGGGAGAGAGGCTGGAGGTTGAATCAATCACCAATGGCCAGTGATTCAATTAATCATGACTATGTAAGGAAGCCTGGATAAAAACCCAAAAGGACAAGGTTAGGAGAGCTTCTGGATTGGTGAAAACATGGAGGTGCTGGGAGAGTGCGTGGAAGCTTCATGCCCTTTCCCCATACCTTTCTCTATTACAACTCTTCCATCTGGCTGTTCCTGAGTTATATCCTTTTCTAAGAAACCAGTAATCTCATAAGTACACTGTTTCTCTGAGCTCTGTGAGTTGCTCTAGAAAATTAATGGAATCCATGGAGGGAGAATGTTGGAACCCAGGATCTATAGCCCATTGGTCAGAAGCACAGGTGACTATCTGGACTTGTGGTTGATCCCTGAATTGTTGTGAGTGGGGCTGCAGTGTGAGAGTATAGGAGAAACACAGGAGGAAGACTGAGATTTTTCTAAAAAGGAGGGGAGCGGTAAAAGTTTGTGGAATGAGGGAATGAGGATACCACTCGAGTGGACTTCAATCTCAGCAACCACGAGTGAGCTGGGCCAAGAAACATTTCAAAAAACTCTGAACCGCAGCATGAAACAAGACACAGGATAAGAGCATTTAAAAAATAGTAACCAGGAACAAGGTGGCCCTTTGAGCACTGGGGAAGTTTAAGAAGAGCTTAAAATGACACAGACTCAACAGAGAAGAACAGCAGCTACAAACCAAAGGGAGCTCTTTAGGTACCTGGCATGGAAGAAACCCTAAGCCATCAAATATAATAACTTAACTGGAGCACAGCCTGTCTGGCGGTCAGCACCATGGACAGCAGCGTCTGGAAGGCGCTATAAAGGAGACTCCAAAGAAACCACAGCGGGACTGTGACCCTGCAGCCAAATCACCAATCAAAGCTACTTTCTTTTATTCCAAAAAACATGCAACACAAAGGAGATTTTTGCTGCTCTTGAGAAGAATGACTAACTTTAAGCTCTTATGGTAAGACCTTTCAACTAGGAGCATGTGCTATTGAAATGACAAATCCGATGTATAAAAAACAATAAAATTCTATAGTTTCTGGCCCTGTTATGAAACTTCAAATTTCTAATCCTTTTTAGAAAGGCTTTTTTATTATTGCTTTAGAAAATGATCATAAAATACTTCTTTTAGTAGACCCTAAGGATGTAACTGAAAATTTTTTTCAAATATAATAAGAAATATAAATCTAAATGGACCAACTCTTCCATCACAAAATTAGGGTTCAGATTCAGGTTGGCTATTGAGGATGAGGTGCACATATTAGCATACTAGAGACCCCGAAAGACAAGGCAATGGTAAATCATAATTTTTGAACTCTGCCTGCGTACCAGAAGCTGCTAGGGATTTCCCACTAATCTCATTTAATCCTCATCAACACCCCCCTCCCACAGGTTGAAATTGATATCCCCATTTTGCACATGCAGATACTGAGTATCAGAGAGGATGAGCAACTTGCCTGGGGTCACACAGCTGCTAAGGAACGAAGCCAGCATTTGGTCTGTCTGCCTGACTCTGAAGTTTGCTTTTCTTTTTTTTTTTTTAAACCACTCAGTCATGTTACCAGACCTGAGCAATGCACACCATTTTAATGTATGGAAAATGGGATATTTCCTTTACTCACTACTTCCTAAAGGCATTACAATCCAGAATAATACATAGATATTCAGAAATAATCTGTAGTCCATGAAAATCAATTTTATTTAAACCAATATTGAAACTATGTCATAATCAAATAACCAGTCCTGCTGAGTGTAATAACTAAGGCAATAGCTTTATATGTGGTTAAATAACCAAAAGCAGCTTGAAATACAGCCTCATTAAAGCCAGAGTTAGTTTTCCCATCAGTCACTTGCTCTTTTATTATACATGTTATATGTTATTTACACATGTTCTCGCCAATACAGATTAATTAACATGCAAACATGAATACGACTTCTAAGAACTTAATACTATTTAAAGGGGACCCAAAGGATAAGGAAAAGCTGAGATTTTAATGTGAAAAAACTAGAATACTAGAAAGCATATTATGATTTAATATCTAAAATATAATGAGTTTTCATTTTCCTCTTTCCAAAAAGCATAAGATTACATCTTAAACTATGTGCTATATGAAAAACTATGTGGATTATCTGGGTAGGTCCAATTCACTTACATGAGCCCTTAAAAGTGAAGAACTTTCTCCAGCTAGAGACAAGAGACACAGCAAAAGAGCAAGTCAAAGCGATTCTAAGTGTGAGAAGAGGTCAAAGCTTTTACTGGCTCTGGGATGGAGACGGTCACGTGATGGAAGGGGCCTTGTGCCAGGACCAGAAAGAGCCTCTAGAAGCTATGGATGGCCCCCAGCTGACAGCCATCAAGGAAGCACAGTCCTACAACCACAAGGAAGTGGATTTGATCAACAACAGAATGTGCTTGAAAGCAGAAATGAAGACTTGATGCAGCCCAAATAAATAAATAAATAAATAAATAAATAAATAAATAAAATATTTTAGAAAGGAACACAGCCCTGCCAACACCTTGATTTTGTCTCATGAGACTTTAAGTGGAGGACCCAGTTGAGGCACGCTGTACCAGGATTCCTGATCTACAGAACTGCAAAATAACAAATGAGTGTTTTAAGCCACTAAATTTGCAGCAGTTTGTTACAGCAGCAATAGAAAACGAATACAGCATACATACATTATAGTTTACCCTGCTTAATTTGAGAAGGAGCGGTTCATGGGTTGGAGGCTTCTAATAAATTTAAAAATCACCTCCCTCATCTTTATTTTAGGCTGTTTGGACATATGGTGTACGTGCTAATTGATTTTTCAATCACTGTCATGTCTTCAGATGAAAGGATAAACTTAGTAATCTAGAGGGACTCATTCGCAAAGCACACATCATTACTATCGGCACTTAGCTCATTCACATTCTCACAGACCTCTCTGGGAAAAACTTCCTCATTTGGCTTTTTGTAAATACCTCTCCATCCTTGTAAGAGGCTTAAGCAAAACATTTTGCTTCTTGAAGCATTCAAGGGACATATGATCCTGCACTACACCACCGGAATGGAAGAATAATTAACCTGGATTCATAAATGGAACAAGTTTGTAGGTCTTTGATGCATAAATAGGCAGTGAATTCTGGTTAGTGACTCAATTTATCAGTCACATTGACCTTTAGAAAACTCTTACACTTTATAACACCAAACAACACCAAAAATAAAAACAAAGAAAAAATTTGCCAATTTTCCACTGATCAAAAAATCCTGTTTTTCTTCCCACCTGCCACAAATTCCTGTAATAAGTATGTGGAAAGATAATCTATTAAGATATGAATTTATATTCTTGTTCCTGCCACTGCAATAGGATCCAGGAAAAGTAAGGCAAATTTTGCCCCCTTTCTTCTAGATAAGACAAAGTCTTGAGTTCTGAGTTCAGGGCTCCCAGAAATAGTACGTTTAGGAGTTGAAAACAGAAATTTCCAGAAACTTAAAAAATAACCCTACCCAGGCTTTGGAGTCTGTTACTAGACAAAGAGATGGATGTGGCTTTGAGTTTAGATGGTTAAAATGACCTGGAAGGGCTTCCCTGGTGGCAGAGTGGTTAAGAACCCGCCTGCCAGTTCAGGGGACACGGGTTCGAGCCCTGGTCCGGGAAGATCGCACATGCTGAGGAGCAACAAAGCCCATGCGCCACAAGTACTGAGCCTGTGCTCTAGAGCCTGTGAGCCACAACTACTAAGCCCGCGTGCCACAACTACTGAAGCCCACGCACCTAGAGCCTGTGCTCGCAACAAGAGAAACCACTGCAATGAGAAACCCGCGCACCGCAAGGAAGAGTAGCCCCCGCTTGCCACAACTAGAGAAAGCCCGCGCACAGAAATGAAGACCCAACACAGCCAAAAATAAATAAATAAAATAAATTTATTTTTTAAAAAGTGACCTGGAAATTAAAAGAGATTGGAGTGGAAATTAAAAGAGATTAGAGTGGAAATTAAAAGGGACTGGAGAGGTGCTGCAGAGCCTGCCCCCCACCCCGTTCTACTGACTGTCCAGGATGTCTGATGGGATGGTCGGGGATGCTGGAGCCCGAACACAAGGAGCCTTGATTGACGTGAAGAGTGATGCCCACGCCCACATCCAGCAGAGCGGGAAATGAGCCTCCTGCCTTGCAAAAGACCACAATACACATTTCAGCAGTGACCACAACGGCCTACAGAGTTGGAGGTCCTTCCGCAATTCCTCTAAGCCACAGAATACCACGATCAGGGACAGAAGCCTCCAGTAATGAGTGATATTGGGTAGCAGGCAACACTAGTCAACAGAGGCTAAAACAGAGATTTCGTCTGATGTAGAAACATACAGCAATGTCGTGTTTTTGTACACAATTGTTGTGGAGCAAATTCATGCAGCTATATGTGTATGTGTGGATGGGTACATGGAGAAAGTAGGTGAAAAAATCCAAGAAATTAGCTATAAAAAGGCAGGAAAGTGGAAAGGGCCCTGCTCCCTTCTTCTCAAGGTTTTTTTGGTCATTTGTGTTTGTTGATGTGCACAAGTGTTTACCAGGCACAAGCAAGATGGCAGAGAAGCTTGGAAGAGGACCCGGGAGGGAGAACTGCTTCCACGCCTCTGACTGAAAACACAAACCAGTATCCCATTGGTTTGTAATGTGCATGCATTCCTTTTGGGTTGGCCAATCCAGTTGGCTGCAGACAGCTGTTCAGTGTGTTATCTGAACATGTGGCTTTGTGCTTTATTCCTGTGACAAAGCCCAAATCAGTGCTTAGGAACTATCATGACTCTGCCGGGCAGATTTGTGCTGCAAAAGGAAGAGACGGGAGCCAACACTAAACACCAGGACATTTTTCCACTTCTAATATCTATGATAATTTCAGTGATGATACACTGTGGTAAATATACTACTTGCAATAAATCAGCTACCTACTTATTCCCTTTGCATTAAATCTCTCTCTCTCTCACACACACACATACACACCACACACGCACACACACACACACACACACAGCTGCCAGGAAGTTAAGCCCATGAAGATACCTTATTACTGGAAAGTCACAGCTGACTTAACTTTCAAAAGTCAGGCAATTCGAAGTTCCTTCTGCAACTTTATCTCATCACCACCACATAAGCACACAGTGAAGCATTAAACCTAAATATGCAAACGGAATATCTTTGCGCAAAGGGGACACATTCTTGCAGTGATGATTTTGCTGTTCCTTGCTCTGTATCTTTAAAATGACTTCCACCAGAGTCGGCTTCTCACCCATATCTCTTCTCCATGAGCTCCTTCCATACTCCAAACAAACACTGGGCTTGAAAGGTGTATTTCATGCTAGTAAGAGAGTCAGAGCCCAAAGAGAATAAAAGAAAAGGTCTCAGGTCCCACTCCCCACAGCCAAACTGGCTGCCATCTGTCACATGCCCTTGATCATTCCCAACTCAGCCCCTTTGTAAAACACCACTCACCCCCCGCCCATTAACACGACTTCCCAACTTCTCTGACCACCCCTCACCTCCCTAGAACTCCAGATCAAAGCTCACCTCCTCCAGAAAGTCTTTCTTTTTTCTTTTAAATTAATTTTTATTGGAGTATAGTTGCTTTACAATGTTGTGTTACTTTCTACTGTACAGCAAAGTGAATCAGCTGTACATATACATGTATCCCCTTTTTACGGATTTCCTTCCCATTTAGGTCACCACAGAGCATTGAGTAGAGTTCCCTGTGCTATACAGCAGGTTCTCATTAGTTATCTGTTTTATACACAGTAGTGTATATATGTCAATCCCAAGCTCCAAACTCATCCCATCTCCCCCTTTTCCCCCTTGGTATCCATACATTTGTTCTCTACGTCTGTGTCTCTATCAGAAAGTCTTTTCTGATTTAATTGTTCCATCAACTCTTTCGACACGTGATTATTCAGTTACTAATAGGCTATTATGCCCTCGTTGACATGTAGCTTTATAAGTGAGATAAAGCACAGCTAATGTTAATTAGAAGTCGAATGACTGTTATCATAGCAAGCAGATTAGCCTTAGATGAGTCATAACAGAGTAGAATTGTAGTTTGTGGTATTAAATGAAATTTTTGGAATATAGTAAGAGCTCTATAGACCACATAGCCAGAAGACCTCTGTCAATTTAATATGTGGAGCTCTGTAAGAGAAGGAATGTGGGACAGAAGAGATAGCATTCAACTAGGAGTCAGGAGACATGGGTCATTCAAAATCTTATGACTTGATGTGTCCTCTTCGCCCCAACACACAGGTTTCCCCTATAATGCAAAATTGGGTGACATCTACATACACAAGTCACTCCGTAAGTATTTTTGTTAACCTATATTTACTAGGGCCAGAAACCGTTCTAGCGGTTTTAAAAGGATACAGGCAATTTTATAAATTTATAGCCCACAGAGCTTAGAAGAATTATGGAGACAACTTAGTCCAGAATCTGTATTTTACAGAGAGACAAACCAAGGTCACGATGGCTTATTCAAGAGCACGGCACCAGTAAGTGACTCGGGGGTACGGATTGAGTTTTCTGAGCTATTGGTCCAGCATTCCTCTCTCAAGGCCCCCCCTTAAAGCATTTAAGGGGAAATCTGGTTCAAAAATGCAACATTATGACGTGAAAACTTTCCAACTACTACGGCAAACTGCCATTTACAATGACATCATATTTTTGTGTGTCTACTGGCAAACATTTTGCCTGATGATTTTTCTATATGAGCTAAACATTTTTCATAATATTTTAAGACTTGTATTGTTTAGGATTATACGTGGCTGAATATATCCAGAGATCCCCAAATAGTAGTGCCTTAAATGAGAATGACATTAATTTTTTTGTCACCTAAAGAAGTCTAGCAGCAGGGGATTCAAGGCAGCTATGGGCCCATATCTCTTCTGCTCCATATCTTTCCCATATTACTTTTAAGGTTCAATGTCCTCCTAGAGCTCCATCCATCTCCTCTAAATTCAGCCAACAAGAAGGAGAAGGGGCAGAGAAAGGGCATACCCCTCTCTTTTAGAAGACTTCTTGCAAGGTCCCAAACAATAATTCTGTTTACATCATCTTAAATAGAACCTAGTCATGTGACCCTACCTGGCTGCAAGGGACCTGGACCATGTAAGTCTTTTATGGTAGCATGTGCCCCACTAATATCAGGGCTCTGCTACCAGGCAAGAATAAGGGAAAAATATGAGGAGCTACTGGCATCCTTTTCCATAGAATTTCTGCTCAACAATCTCTTTCTTAATAAATTCAAATAATACTTTAATATTATGCAAATAATATTAAAATGGAGGTATTAAATGGAATGCTATGATTTATATGGGTAAAGTAATATGAATAATGACGATCATTTTAAACCCATTTGGTATCTAAGGAATATTTTATTAGAATGCAATTATTATAAGCTTACATCTTTGCCTTATTGATACTAAGAGTAATGAAATAATCCTAGGGCTATCAGATAATCCCTCATAGGGCAAGACATTAGTCACTAGGTCATGACATTTGTCAAGAGAGCTCACAAGAGTGGGTGATTTCTTCAAGAGTCTGGCCAGCCCCTTCCACCCACCTCACCTGCCTCTTTCCTACTTTCTTAGACCCTGCCAAAGGCCAAATCATCATCAAGGCAACCAAGGCTCTTCACTCTCTCCAACTGATTCTGGTCACCTGTATCAAGATCAGACAAGCAGTAAAAAGCAAGAGATGCTCTAGAGCAGACAGAGGTTCGGTTTTTGCCTCTGTCACAGAATGCCCTGTGTTGTGGTCTCTGGACCCAAATACAGAGATTAAGACTGCTGATTCTTCCTTCTTATTCCTCATGTGGGAGAGACTACCATGAGGCAGTCTGGAAAATATGAGTGACTCAAAATTGAGGTTTTGAATAAATGCAAAAGAGTTTTCACTTTGGACTTCACCAGTCCCTTTAAGCCCTTCCCAGAAAGCTGTTCAGAATGAGAGCCTGGCCCCTCTATTTCACATAGAAAACCTACGTGGCTATCAGCCAAAAGGTCTTCTGAAATATCAATACTATCTCAAAATGAGACTGGTACTATTCCAACATGGTAGCCAAAGTTAATGAAATAGTCCTCTTAACTGCCTGTTTCCCTCCCTTCATTGCTCCCATCTCCTACTGTCAATATTGAAGAAATTTTGGACATCTTTAGCCTCCTCCTCAATTAATTATATGAGTGACTGTGAGCTTTTGGATTGCCGAAGGCTCCTTTTACCCTCCAATTTACTTTATAGCCTTCAAGCTAACTAACCTCTCTGGATCTCTGTTATCTCATTAGAAAAAAGGAGTGCTTTTGAAAAGACAGTCCCTGAAGCCTGACCCAGCTCAGATACATCCCACGATTCTATGACAGAACTACCAAAGAGCGAGGCCACCTCATGCAAGTGAAGCTTTAAACTTCTCCTGCAATGTTTCATTAAGAACTACAGTCATTTAAAAATAATTTGACAATTCTTCTGGATGAATTCTTCTGAAGAATCAATCGTTTGTATACATCATCCTGTCTTATCATACTTTCACAGCTGCCGATGAGTGGTAATACTCTATGGCTTTTTGAGAGAGTTGGCGAAATGAAAAGTGATATAGCTTCCCAGGTAAGTATCAATTAAAACGATTTCAAATCATTAAAAATGAGTGTTATGTAACAGTCACTGCTCTTGGAAGAACTAGGACTTTGTCTTTTTGCACGGGGAAAAGGATCACCTTGCTTCCCAACTCCGTAGGATTATCTGAGGTCAAGTACCTCTGCAACACATATTCTGCAGTGCTCAGTGCAATTTCAAGTTCAAAGCAGCAGGGACAGCAGTATACGCTGTAGCCTGAGAAGAGCAGAGTCATCTTTCTACCCATTTCCCTCTCCTTGTCTTTGCTTGCTTTCCAGAATTTCTGTGTGCCCTACTCTGTTGCATAAAGAATAGTGACAATTTCTGATGCTCACCTCCTGACTAGGTCTCTCTAGTTAGTGATAAATGATACAAAAGCTTTACTCTCCAACCACTCATCCATTTGCCCTTCAAGTTATAATGTAAAATTTAGTATTTTCTCTATAAAGTGGTTTAGGTTTCTCACTCCTCCACTCTTCAGCCTTTCCAGATAGGGCTGGATAAAGGAGAATTGTACTTTAAATACAGTATCATCCAAATGTGGGTGTGGGAAAGTACACCTCCTAAGAATCAAAGTAATATTTGCAAAAAAAAATTGCAACCTAGTGTTTTTTTGTGTATTCAAAAATGTCACTCATTGAGGATATGGGGTGTGGGAAGCGTAAGCTGGGACGAAGTGAGAGAGCGGCACTGACATATACACACTACCAAATGTAATATAGATAGCTAGTGGGAAGCAGCCGCATAGCACAGGGAGATCAGCTCGGTGCTTTGTGTCCACCTAGAGGGGTGGGATAGAGAGGGTGCGAGGAAGGGAGATGCAAGAGGGAGGAGATATGGGGATATATGTATATATATAGCTGGTTCACTTTGTCATAAAGCAGAAACTAACACACCATTGTAAAGCAATTATACTCCAATAAAGATGTAAAAAAAAAAAAAAAAAAAGGTGAGGAACCCAGCAGGAACCACCTCACACCAGAGGGCCCACATCACAAAGGGTATGAGGAACCCAGCAGGAACCACCTCACACAAGAGGGCCCACATCACAGAAAGGTGAGGGAAAAAAAAAATGTCACTCACTACCTTGCATGCAGAACTTTTGTAGCTCCAAGTAAAGTGAATGCTGGCTACCATGAAACAACTTTCTTAAGGTTTTGCTTAAGGGAAGGGCTTAACTTTAAGTATGGGGCCCCAGAGGAAAAAAAGGACATTCCTAAAAGACCTCATTAACCTTTATTAATTTCAACATAAATTAACCTCCAGAGAAGATCACACCGTGCTTGCGATCTTGAAAGCAGTTTTCCAAAGCACAAGGCTGTTTGGCTAACTTACAGTAAGTGTGGAGACTGGGAATTTAAACTTTGCACTGCTTATGCAGCAAAAACATTTTCAAAACACTAAACTGATCAATTCCAATGAAGCCTCCATAATTGAAATTTCTCATTTCAGGTTTTTTAATTCACCTTAGGACAATGACATTTAAAATGCATTCAAACTCATTAGAAATGAACTATATAAGTTTATATTTTCTTGCAGTGTGAAGATAAAGAATACAGTCTTTTATGAACACTTTACATTTTAATTTTTACTATCCATTATTTTTTTTTTTTTGCGGTACGCGGGCCTCTCACTGCCGTGGCCTGTCCCATTGTGGAGCACAGGCTCCGGGCGCGCAGGCCCAGCGGCCATGGCTCACAGGCCCAGCCGCTCCACAGCACGTGGGATCCTCCCGGACCGGGGCACGAACCCATGTGCCCTGCATCGTCAGGTGGACCCTCAACCACTGCGCCACCAGGGAAGCCCTATCCATTATTTTTATCGAGAGCAAAAGAACTTTGGTTTTAAACAAGTGTGATCTTGATAAAGTCACTTGACTCTTCTTTCATATATAAAAGTGAGATATTTAGACCGTAAAACCTCTAACAATCCCTCTGGCTGTTAAGACCTTTGAAATGACAAAAAAAGAAACTTTGGCTCAATTTTAACTTTTCATATTTTTGCTGCATTATATCCCCTACATTATAATAATAATGCTTTAGATTTACAAAATTTAACTTTTCTTGAGGCACTTTCCAATCCATTACCTCATCTACTCAATGGAAAGATGCAGTTGGGGAGAAAGGATCCTCAGATTCTCACTCACATGTTTTTCTCTGACCACCACTTAGCCTAGGAAATTTATCAGAGCCATAAAATCTGATAAAAGGTCTTACCTAAAAGGAAAGGTCTCTTAATTTATACCTTTTGGCAGCCTTCAATAAAGCCGAGGAGCAGAACAACACTGGATTTTTCACCCTTCATCCTGTGCCTCTTGATTAAATCAGACTCTAAGAGATTTTTTTTCTTTCTGTTTTTTTTTTTATCTGCTAAATGATTTAAAATAGCAAAACTAAAACACAATGCATATCCCTGCAAGAAAAGGTATAAACATGACAGGCAACAAATAATGGTTTATTTCAGAGTAAAATCTCACCAAGGAAGCATAGTTTCAAATGTGAGATGGAGGATTATGAGGCTGATAATATGGAAAATGGGGAGATTCCTTCCATATACATCCCTTTTAGTTTTTCCATAATTTATTTATATACTCATTTAATAATTGTATTGAGTACTTGTTATCAGCTCTCCCCAGTGCCTCCTGCCCTTTGGGGGATATAAAGATGAATAATAATGGAAAATAGCTAACATTTATTGAGTACCTAGTATGTGCTTAGCTATGCTAAATGCTTCATGTGCAGTTAAAGCCAACCTAAGGCTACACTGCCAGAAAGTGGTAGCGCCTGGGTTCTAACACTGATCTGCCTGCCTGGACGCTATGATGTCAAGTGCCTCTCAGTTTAAGCGTAAGCCGGAGTCCTGGAAATCTAGTGAGCAAGATGATTTGCTAATTCTTCCCATAAATCGATGCTTGCCTCTAAATTGTTCATTTGTGTCAGTAATTCCTATCCCACCCCCTTCCCCCAAAATAAGACAACATAGCTCAGAAATTATCTCTATGAGAGAGTTTTCTCCAGCTCCTTAAAAAACTGCTTGCTAATGACCTAGTAAATATTCTGTGCGGGTTTTTTAAATGAAGTGTGAAGTCACTGAAAAGTCACAGTATTTACTGTGAAAGGTTTGGTAGAATTTCTGGCTTCCTTGGGGACTGCATCATAATGGAATTGGCAGCTACATTCTCAAGCTTTAAGTAAATAGGTGGATTAGGGCATCAAAGAGAAGGGTCCTACAGTTGCTACCTGACTTTTTAAAATAATATTCATACTGATAAGGATACAATGAAACAGGCACCAACTAGGAGAGCGTGAATTGGCACAGCTTTCTGAAAAGCAAGTTGCATTCAGTCTAGAAAGATGTTCATGCCCTTTGATCCAGTAACTCCACCTGTTAACTAGAATCTATCCTAGGTAAGAACTAGGCATTTGGACCATGGTATATTTATATGCACATTCACTAGCCTTTAATAGTAATACCACAATATTGAAAGCAAGTTATAAATGTGCAAGAGTATGGAAATGACTAAATACATTCTGGTGAATAGATTACACAGTGGGATTTACTGCCATTTTATGGGATCTTTTCCAAACATTTTGAATGATATTGGAAAATATCACTACAAAATGTTGAGTGAGAAAAACAGGATCAAACCATTATATACATGAGGATCTTTTTCAAAGACAGATAATTACAGAGAGAAAGAGAAGCAAAGACTGTACAAGGTATATATACATTAAAAAAGGGCCGTCATGAAACAAAACAAAGTTTCTCAAGGTAACCAAACAGTAATAAAAGTTATTTTTTAAAAACCAAGGGAAAGTGACCTTGGATTAGGCAATGGTTTCTTAGATCTGACATCAAATCACACCAGCAACAAACAAACAAAAAAATAAACTGAACATCATCAAAATTTTGTGCTTCAAGGGACACCATCAAGAAAGTGAAAAGACAACTCACAGATTAGGAAGAAATTTTTGCAAACCATATGTCTTCTAAGGGAATTGTATCTAGAATATATAAAGAGCTATTACAACTCATTAATAAAAAGACAAATAACCCATTTTGAAAAATGGTCAAAGGAACTGATACTGTTGTCCAGAGAAGACATACAGATGCCCAATATTAGCCACCAAAGAAATGCAAACCTAAACCACAGTGAAATACCACTCCACACCCACTAGGATGGCTATAGTCAAAACATCAAATAATAGTAAGTACTGGAGAGTATGCAGAGAAATTGGAACCCTCATACACTGCTGGTGGTGCAGCTACTTTGGAAAATAATCTAGTGGTTCCTCAAATGGTTAAGCAGTAAGTTACCATATGGCCCAGCTATTCCACTCCTAGGTACATACCCAAGAGAAATGAAAACGTATGTCCACACAAAAATTTGTACATGAATGTTCATAACAGTATTATTCATAATAGCCAAAGTGAAAACAACCCAATTATCCATCAACCAATAAATGGATAAATAAAATGTGATATACCCATTTAATGGACTACTGTTCAGCAATAAAAAGAAATAAAGTACTGATCTGTGTGCAACATGGATGAACCTTGAAAGAGAAAGCAGTCAGTCATAAAAAACTACATATTGCATGATTCCAGTTATATGAAATATCCAGAATAGGCAAATCTAGAGAGATAGATAGGAAATAGATTAGTAGTTAACTAAGGCTAGGGTGGGAAGTGGATTGGGGGAGGGGTGTTGAAGGGGGTGACAGCTACTAGGCATGGGGCTTCTTTCTGGGATAAGGATAAAGTTCTAAGATTGTGGTGATGGTTGCACAATTCCGTGAATATACGAAAAGCCACTGAATTGTGCACTTTGAGTGAATTGTATGATATGTGAACTATATCCCAATGAAGCTGATTTTTAAAAACCAAAGGAGCAAGATTAATTATTCTCATTATTTCATCCATCAACCTTATACCAACCTCCTACTACAGCTTGTGTTAAGCACAATGGAAGACACAGAAATAAAGTGAACCCCTTGTTTCCAAGGAGTTCACATGAACTAGCACTAATATATGCTATTAGTAATAGTTACTGTGTATATACACCTAAATATCTAAATTATAAATATATTCTCTCACAACATTACGAAGAACAAGAAATAGGGATTGACATGTCTCCATTGCCTTTCTCGAAGTAGTCATATATAACTTCATTATTTATATAGATTTCTACCAAATCATATCTATCTTTCCAATTGCCTTACGTAAATACCCACCTGGGTGTCCAGTTAACATCTCAAACTTAAGTTTCAAACAGTATTTTAATCCTCCACTCCTGCTCTACCACCCCTCTTGTAGCTGTACCAAATGCACACTCTTCCTGTTACCACCTCTCAGATAGTACATGCACGGCATACTCTCAGAAAGCAGGTTAGAAACCTCAGAATTTCCTGTGGGTCTGCTCGCTGCCTTGTCTCCCAACTCAGGCCACTGCAAAGGTCTTATAATCCAACCTCTTAAATATCTCTGGGATTGGGACTTCCCTGGTGGTCCAGGGGTTAAGACTGTGCACTTCCACTGCAGGGGGCATGGGTTTGATCCCCGGTTGGGGAACTAAGATCCTGCATGCCATGTGACTCAGCCAAAAAAAAAAAAAAAAAGCCTCTGGGATTAATGTTGCACTCTCTCCCCTCTACTATTGCCCTGGTTAATGCCTTCACCATCTTTCATGTAGAATAGTACAACCATTTCCTAAATCACGCCTCTAACCCCAGTCTTCGCCCTCCAATTCTCATCTTCATGTTGCAGTAAGGATGAACTCTCCTCTCATTTTAACTGTGTGTTTTAAGAAGTTTAAAACACTCATACAGAAGATCATGTAAGAAAAAAACAAAGAATTAACACAATGTAGCTTTTGCTGTAAATATAATTTTCTTCTAAGAAGAAATGAAGCATTTCAGACAAAACTGAATTCACCTTTGTTACCTTTCCAGCCCTCCTCCTTTCCCTCCTGCCCCAAAGACAATTTTACGAATTTGGGTGTATAATTCCAGTATCTATACTGTTAAGACACACATACACGCATATGTCAACACACACACACAAACACACACACAATGACAGATATATGTATATATACTATGTATCCATAAACAATATATAGTATTGCTTTGTGTTTTATATTTATTTGTTTGCTTGCTAACTTTATCACTGAGGTGTAAGATAAATACAATAAATGGCACTTATCTTAAAGGTATGTCTTGATGAATATGTACAAACTGAACACACTTGTGTCACTACCCCTTAGATCAAGATACAGGCATGGTCAGAATCTCCTTTGCACCTGCCCTCTCCTGGTCATTGCCCTCCATCACCACTATTTTGACCTTTATCACCATAGATTAATTTTGCCTATTTTTGAATGCTAGCTGAATAGAAGAAAGAAAAGAAAGAAAGAAAGAAAGAAAGAGTTCTCTTTTGCATCTGACTTCTTGCACTCAGCATTATATCTATGGGGTTCATCCATGTTGTTGCATTTAGTAGTTGGTAATTACTTTTCACTGCTGTATAGTACTCCATTGTATGTTTACACTACGTGATGGACATTTGGGCTGTCCCCAGTTGGAACTATGATGAATAATCCTGCCATGAATATTCTTACACAGGCCTTGTGCTAGAATCTCTCTTTGTCTTACTCTGTTTGTCTCTGGCTTTTGAGAGTTTGATAGAACCTAACTTCACTTACATATTTTCCATCTCTTCCTTTCTGCACTAAATTCTCCATTATTGCCTCAGATTAATATTCCAATTCATTTGTATCTGTTTGGTCTATTGTTCCACCCAATTACCTTTTTTATTTAACTGACTACAGTTCTCAGTTTGCTTCTTTCCAAATATACCGACGTCTACACAGTTCTGTACTTGCCCTGTGGTGTTTCTTATTGTCTTTAGTTCTCTGAACATTCTAAATATACATATGTTGATGTTTCTGGTTATTCTATCATTTCTAGTTCTTGGAACCTACATTCTACCATTTGTTGGGTCTTCTCATTCTCTCAATGGTACTTCATTATCCTTACGGTTTATACTTTTTGAGGGTGACCTCATTTTCAGTGGGGTTGTTTTCCATTAGAGTTCTGTTGGGATGAGTATCAATGTGATGGCTGTAGATGCTTCTGCTAGAGGTTTACTACTTCCTCCTCTTCCAGAACCGTTTTTCATGTCAATCTCTCAATACTGGGTTCCCTGTCACCCTAGATAGTGTAACTCTGCAGTGACAATAGCCTGGAGTTCTCATTTCTCTTTGGTGGTATTTTCCCCTACTGCCCTAGAGCTTTGTCACCAAGTCTCTGAGCTTTGTCACCAAGTCTCTGAGCCAGTGCACAGTTTTCTTGTCCTGTTTTTAATGAGCTAGGCAGCTAGGCAGCCCACTGTGACTCCTGGTTTGGTGCATGTAGCTCAGATCTGAGATGGTGGCTTAAACTCCCTCTCCGGTGGGACTTAAAACTTCAGTTGCAGCAGTTAAGGCCTGAATCCTTATTGCTTTCTCTCATGGTCCATTTAAGCTTCAGTTCCTGCTCACTGATCTGACTTTGAGTTCTTCTTTATTTCTGATAGCTGAGGAGTCCCATTTCTTGATTTTGAACTTGGCCCAGGTATTACATTTTCATAATTTTCCGACATTCCTGTGTGTTGAAGTGAAAGGCAATGAAGCTCTTTCACATCAACTCAGACATATTCATCCGATACTTCCAAACACAAATATGATCGCATTGCCTTTGATGGGCACGTATCTTCTTGAAGGATCATGTCAATCTCCTTATCTGGCTATTTTTAAAACGCCCCATCCAGGTGGGATTCTGGCTCCCAGACTCCACCTGCAATATATCCCTAATCCATTCCCTTCCCCCATGCTCCAGCAATAACAGCCCAGGCTTTGTCCCCCAACATTCCATGTAACAGCACATCATTATTTTAAGAAACTTCACTTAGATGTGGCTTCTACATCCAATTTCTATTTCTTTTTTTTTAACTTTTTATTTTATATTGGACTACAGTTGATTAACAATGTTATGTTAGTTTCAGGTGTACAACAAAGTGATTCAGTTATACATATATATGTATCTATTCTTTTTCAAATTCTTTTCCCAATTAGATTGTTACATAATACTGAGCAGAGCTCCCTGTTCTATACAGTAGGTCCTTGTTGGTTATCCATTTTATTTTATTTTTTAAGACACCTTTTAAAACATTTTTTACTCATTTATTTGTTTGTTTATTTTTGGCTGCATTGGGTCTTCATTGCTGTGCATGGGTTTTCTCTAGTTGTGGTGAGCAGAGGCTACTCTTCATTGCAGTGGGTGGGCTTCTCATTGTGGTGGCTTCTCTGGTTGTGGAGCAGGGGCTCTAGGCACATGGGCTTCAGTAGCTGTGGTGTTCAGGCTCAGTAGTTGTGGTGCATGAGCTTAGTTGCTCCGTGGCATGTGGGATCTTCCTGGACCAGGGCTCGAACCCGTGACCCCTGCATTGGCAGGTGGATTCTTAACTACTGCGCCACCAGGAAAGTCCTGGTTATCCATTTTAAACACAGTAGTGTGTACATGTCAATCCCAAACTCCCTAACTATCCCTCCCCCAACCCTTCCGTGATGGTAACCATAAGTTCGTTCTCTGTGAATCTGTTTCTGTTTTGTAAATAAGTTTATTTGTACCATTTTTTTTAGCTTCTGCATATAAGCTATATCATACGATATTTCTCTTTCTCTGCCTGACTTACTTCACTCAGTATGACAATCTCTAGGTCCATCCATGTTGCTGCAAATGGCATTATTTCACTCTTTTTAATGGCTGAGTAATATTCCATTGTATATATCTAATCACGATATTTTGTGACCTTCATTCAGGCTGTGAACTCTTCAAAATCTCTGAATCTTCCATTTCAGAAAATGCAAAATGGGGTTTGAAACCATAGCTGACTGTGTTATCCAGGTCACCAATGCACAAAACTAGCCAAAACTCAAAGAAGAGAGTGAATGTGTCCATTCAAAAGGCCAGTAGGGCTCTGTGAAGACAGGAGCAGCTGACCCAGTGAACATGAACTGTTGAGTTTCATACCCTTTGAGTCATTAAGAGCATTCTCTGCTCTCAGAGCACATTTGCTCTGCCCTCTTTAGAAAGGGTAGCCTGCTGTGGGGATAGCAGTTATATTTTGTGTGCTTCATCAGAGCAAGGAAATATAGTTCACTGTGCTCAAACAAATCCTAGCTGCTAATGGGCCGAGATATTGTGAATGTAGAGTTAGAATTGCTGGGACATCAGAGAGCTGAAGGGAAAAAAAAAACCCCAAAGAACCAAAGAAACTGCATTTGTAAGCTTCATTTATATACCATATAGCAAGTGAATCAATAACTTGAAAATGTACAGTGAAGGCCAAAAAGGAGTTGATTGCAATCTTCGAAGAGTCGGCAAAAAGAAAAAGTTGCAGTGCAAATTAAACTCATTCAAAAGAGTAAAGGCAGTTGGTTCAAACCTAAGAAGATTCAACTAGGTTAGCAAAAAATCATTATTCCTAGAAGAGATGACAGAGGCAAGTAATAGAATATGAAATGTGAATACCCAAAAAAAACCCCACCCAGATGTTTGTTTTGAGAATTTTTTTCTCACAGCATAATTCATGAGAATGTAAAATGGTATCCTTAGGAAGGCTGATGAATATAAAATTAGAAGGTCATCACCAAGGTAAACAGAGTTTTAGTAATCAGGGTAGGATCTGAAGAAATGGAAAATTACCATCTGAGCCTCCAGTTTATGCTAGTATCCAAAAGTACAGCCAGTTTAATGTAAAAAAAATCATTCACAATTTATCATTCATTTCTTGTTTATTTTTCAATTTGGACTTTTTTATCTGTCACTTTTAATTTGCACATAGATATGCATCCTTTTTACCTGTGGGGATATTGTCACATGACTCATCAATGACAACATTCTTTTCAACACCCCTTTCCCATTCTACACCTTCTCACTCTTCTCTCATACACACACACACACACACACACACACACACACACACACACACACTCACACACCCCTCAATCAGCTGTCAAGCATCTCTAGGTTGAATGTCATGGGAATTCCCAAGACGAGAATTCCATCTGATCAGATGATCAGAGACCTTAACTAAAAGAATTTACCTTTCACTGTCCTCTTCCAGGGTCCTGGTCTTGAGTTCAAATTAGGTTTCATTCAACACATGAGACTGGGTTAGTTGACTACAGGACTAACAGGAATGATGCTGTCTCAGACTACACACTTTCATTCCGCCAGCTCTCTCATCAGTACACACCACTGGTGTAAGAGCCACTGGCAAGGGAGTGCGGATCTCTCTAATGCTGCACTGAAAAAGCAACTCAGGGCAAGATACAGACTGATAGGAGTACCAAGGACAAGACTCAAGTTCATATTGCCCACACATATAGTCTCTTTTTAAAAAATGGGAAAAAAAGTTTACCCAAGGAAGAGACCAACATTTATTCATATGTTTCAAAAAAGCTGGTTGTGTATCATGTTAGATACAAAGCATCTGAGTGAGTGGCTCTTCTGGCCTGCACTCACACGAAGAGAAGAAATTCAGAACGTTCAAAGGGACCTCTCACCCAACTCTGTAGTATGCTCGCCTCTACAGAAAGCAAACCCTTGACAAAAGGCTCAGAAAGAAAGATGTACTCACCACACTGCAGTTTTCTGCAGCATATCTGCAGCACATAGTTATAACCTTCCCTGAACTATCCCAGCAGCTGATTTAAGCCGTAATTAAACAGCTTCACTTCACCTATCCTCCTGAGAAAGGTGAAGTGCCCGCAGTGCAGAAAAAAAGAAGTGTTATTCTGAAAACACGATCCAACAGCGAAACTGCGTATCTGTGCCCATGGCTATGTTCTTGTCTGTGTGTCTATAGTTTGTTAATATTTAATCTATATGTCTATAGAGTTCCACATAATGATTTTATGTATGTAAAACATTTTTACCTTTATGTCTATATTTTTGTTCAAATTTATATCAATATTTCATGAAGTTACATATGATTTTAATTTTGTATAAATGCACATATATTAATTTCTTGGTCATTGTGTGTTTGTTTGTGTGTGTGTGTGTGTGTGTGTGTGTGTGGTGTTGTATGCATACAAAACCACAAAGTAAAATCATGGCATTCTCATAGTAGTTTTATCAAGATGCAATTACAGACGTATTTCTTCCATAAAGCAGTAGAATATAAGAATAGATCTATTCAGGGCTTCCCTGGTGGCGCAGTGGTTGAGAGTCCGCCTGCCGATGCAGGAGACACGGGTTCGTGCCCCGGTCTGGGAAGATCCCATGTGCCGTGGAGTGGCTAGGCCCGTGAGCCATGGCCGCTGAGCCTGCGCGTCCGGAGCCTGTGCTCCACAAAGGGAGAGGCCACAACAGTGAGAGGCCCGAGTACAGAAAAAAAAAAAAAAAAAAGAATAGATCTATTCATAAAAAACTAATTTAATAGATATCTTGTGTGAAATGAGAAAGCAATCTTTCATTGATTTAAAATTGAAGAGAGGTGGACAGCCACATGTAAATCAATGAAGTTAGAACACACACTCTCACCATGCACAAAAATAAACTCAAAATGGCTTAAAGACTTAAACCTAAGACATGACACCATAAAACTCCTAGAAGAGATCATAGGCAAAACATTCTCTGACATAAATTGAACCAATTTTCTTAGGTCAGTCTCCCAAGGTAATAAAAATAAAAACAAAAATAAACAAATGGGACCTAATCAAACTTACAAGCTTTTGCACAGCAAATGAAACCATAAACAAAACAAAAAGACAACTTACAGAATGGGAGAAAATATTTGCAAACGATGCGACCAACAAAGGATTAATTTCCAAAATATGCCAACAGCTCATACAACTCAACAACAAAAAAATAAACAACCCAATTGAAAAATGGGCAGAAGACCTAGACATTTCTCCGAAGAAGAAATACAGATGGCCAATAGGCACATGAAAAGATGCTCAACATCGCCAATTATTAGAGAAATGCAAATCAAAACTACAATGAGGTATCATCTCACACCGGTCAGAATGGCCATCATTAAAAAGTTTACAAATAACAAATGCTGGAGAGGGTGTGGAGAAAAGGGAACCCTCTTACACTGTTGGTGGGAATGTAAGCTGATGCAGCCACGGTGGAAAACAATATGGAGATTCCTCAGAAAACTAAAACTAGAGTTGCTGTATGATCCAGCAGTCCCACTCCTGGGCATATATCCAGACAAAACTGTAATTCAAAAAGATACATGGGGCCTCCCTGGTGGCGCAGTGGTTGAGAGTCCGCCTGCCGATGCAGGGGATACGGGTTCGTGCCCCGGTCTGGGAGGATCCCATATGCCGCGGAGCGGCTGGGCCCGTGAGCCATGGCTGCTGAGCCTGCGCATCCGGAGCCTGTGCTCCGCAACGGGAGAGGCCACAACAGTGAGAGGCCCGCGTACCACAAAAAAAAAAAAAAAAAAAAAAAAAAAAAAAGATACATGCACCCCTATGTTCACAGCAGCACTATTCACAATAGGCAAGACATGGAAACACCCTAAATGTCTATCAACAGATGAATGGATAAAGAAGGTGTGGTACATATATACAATGGAATACTACTCAGCCATAAAAAAGAACAAGATCATGCCATCTGCAGCAACAATGGATGGATCTAGAGATTGTCATACTAAGTGAAGTAAGTCAAAAAGAGAAAGACAAAAAACATATGATATCACTTATATATGGAATCTAAAATATGACACAAATAAACCTACCTATGAAACAGAAACAGAATCATGGACACAGAGAACAGACTGGTGGCTGATAAGGGGAAGGGGGTTGGGGGAGGGATGGAGTGAGAGGTTGGGGTCAGCAGATGTAAACTTTTATGTATAGAATGGATAAACAAAAAGGTCCTACTGTATAGCACAGAGAACTATATTAAATATCTTATGATAAATCACAATGGAAAAGAATATTAAAAATAGAATGTGTCTATATGTATAACTGAATCACTTTGCTGTATAGCAGAAATTGACACAACATTGTAAGTCAACTATACTTCAATAAGATTTAAAAATTAAAAAAAAAATAAAATTGAAGAAAGGAAAATCGTAAACGAAGATAGAAATCATAGGTCAGCTTCCCCAAGAAACAGATTCTGAGATCAAAACGTGTTTGCATGATGTTTATTAAAGTGTGCCCTTGGGAGGAGTGCTGTTCTAGGGTGTGAGGGCAGCAGGACAGAGGAGAGGCAGGAGCTGAACTGCTCCTTAGGAACCAAAGAAGCCTCAGTTGATCCCGGAGGAAGCTCTGGAGCTGGGGTGGCCTTTCAGAGACATCCAAAGGTGAGGCAGGGGGCTGGGTCTTTACACCTCAGACCTGACCAGCCATAGGATGTTGGCTGCCCCTGGTGTAACAGGGACTCAGCTGCGAGCCTTCAGCAGAGACAAGTCCAGCAGCTGGGGAAACACAGCCTTTGGCCTGAAGCCAGGCCTGGGTGGTGCACCTCAGCATCACCACAAGACATTTGTGAGTCCATAACTTTTTTTTTTTTTTGGCCATGCTGCGCAGCTTGTGGGATCTTAGTTCCCCAAAGAGGGACTGAACCCAGGCTACTGCAGTGAAAGCACCGAGTCCTAACCACTGGACCGCCAGGGAATTCCCAGCCCATAGCATTTTTTTAATGACAGCTATTACTTGTTACTCCAAATTATAAGTCCACTGTTCTATCAGAGATCCCTTCTATAAACTTTATAATTTTAAAATATTCTGATATTCTGTCTTTTTACGTCTTTGAGTCAACTGTAGTCCAGATTTTCCACATGGAAAAGTACCTTCGATCACCTCGTAGAGAAATCTGACTGGCATAAAATGCTCGTGCACTTTGTGGAAAGGGCTTCAGTTCCTTTATCTGTACAATAAGGATGGTAATAATAGTAATAAACTCATGGGGTGTGGAGAATAAATTAAACTATCCATGCAAAGGTCTTAGAAGAGTACTGTCACACCATTAGCTATAACGAGCATTATTATTTTTGGAAAGCTCTATGAACTCAATATCACTCCATGGTTACTAAGGCTTACTCAGAACTGCTTCATAAACCACTTCAAGGGTCAATGTCAGGACCCTCTTTTCAGGTGGTAGACCAATGACTTCACCCTTTGGTTGACTTCCATGTGATTGATAAGAAAAAAAGCAAGTTTCTCTTCTGTTCTTGCTTTTATTGTCAGGAGATATTGCTTCAATAGACAATTAAGAACAGTAGAAAGAATACTGTTAGGTCAGCTATTCTAAAATCAAAATCCCATCATCAGTCTCAGAGATCCTCCAACCTTTAGTTGCTCGGATGCACCAATTCTGTGCAACAGGTCAAGTCAGTCAGATATCTGGGGGGCACATTTTGCAGGGTTCATCTAGGGAGGTTGCCAGGAAACCACACCATTTAAAAGGAAGATACACTATACACTGCAGCTGCTTTACTGAAATTTTCGTGTGGCCAACGTGGTGTTACCGGAACAATTATTTCCTGGCTAAAATGGTTATTGTAGGCAAAACCACCGGAGCCTCAATCACTCATTCGTCCATGTGTTGGGACAGCCCTGAGCAGTTCTCTGCAGGGATTCCCTGGCCGACTTCTCTGCTTGGGCAGGGAGGGAGCCACCCACTCAGTGACCGTCTTCTTAACTTTATGAGAAGGACAGCTTTCATGAGAGGACTCTCACCTTACCCTCATCTTACCTGACTGTAAAAGCTCAGGGACCTGTGTCCTTCACCTGCAACCTAGCACGTCTATACCTGGGGTGCTGCCATCGACTGGGGCCCTCGGCTCTCTGCTCTCCAGTCTCACAAAGTCCTGATGAGAGAAGTATTTCCAAGAATGTCCTGAATGACATTCCATCACTGAGTCTTCAGAAGCAGGGGCTCTTAATCTATTTGGAAGAAATTCAGACTCTCAGAACACTGTGAAGATGATACGCTGATTTTTGTGTGTATGCCCATGTGCATATTTTTCTGGAGAGACAGCTTAAATGACTTTAATCAGGTTATCAAAGGGCTGTCCTGGGCAGTTCTGAATGGTGTCTAAGGGCAGGCTGGACTCAGACTGCCTGAATCATACCTACTTCCATAAGTGTATGACCTCAGGTGAGCTGCTGATCTTTGGGGCCTCAAGTTCCTAATCTGTAACAGGGGGATAATAACAGTACCTATGCCAGGTGTTCCCGTGCAGAGTAAACCAGATCATCTCAGGTGTCTGGGTTAAAGCACTTTGAACAATGCGTGTCCACAGCAGCTGCTCAGTTTATATTTTCCAGTATTCTTCTTACTAAAAGAGCCCATAACCCCCAAAAGATTCAGAAACGCTGCTCTGGTTATTCTCAGTTAAACCCTTAGATGGAGTCAGACCATCAGAAAGTTTGACTTGAATGTTTTTTGGACTTGGCTTTTTAAAAATTAGTTCTTAGTGTTATACCACTGGCCTCACTGAGGGATGACACAAGAAGTCAAGCACATGGTACCCACTACTCATCTACCAGCCCTGCCCGTCATCCCAGTATCCTCTTTATGAGGCTCCAAGGAATAAATCTCCCTGCAGACAAGACTCGGGGAAGCTGCTCAGGTGAGGAGATCATTAGCTGTATAATCTTAGGGAGCCCAGACACCTGTGATGAGTGCCTTGGCCACTGAGGAGATGGGTACCATCCATCTGAAGTCCACCGCTGACAAGGACACGGGACCAGGTGGTATGCGTTTCACTGTATATTAAACCTACCCTTAGTTCTAGTTTTCTAATTTTATCACTCATGTTCTCTCCTGGACCCCCATTCCCTCTATTGTTACTTAATCCTATTGGAATTTATGTGGTTTTATGAACCACATCAAATCTATTGAGGAATAAAGTCATTCTATACCTAGGCAGAGCAACAAATCCATTCAGATTTGCTGTTTTTTGCTCTGTTTTATGGGTGTTTTCCATCCTATTTAAATGAATTTTGATTTTCTATTGTTGTGAAAATATAAGGGGCTGGGGAAGGAAGGGGGATGGGTGGGTTGTAACCAGATGAAAAAGCAACCAAGGGATTTCTTAGACACCCGGTGGTGATAGTTTTCAAAGCAAACAAAATTGCTCCCCAAAAAATATCATACAGGCAAAGAAAAAAGAGATCACTTGAAAATTAATCTTGTTTTCATCTTAGGCATTTCTTATAGGGCTAATCTTAATTCTCAGTCTAACAGAACTCTACCCTGTTTTCTGCCTCTCTGAATATAAACCCTTTTTTATATTTTAAATGTGACATTCCAAAGAGAGTGGTCCTCAGGCTTTTGCATTCAAGTGGAGAATGGAAGCTGCTAGGTTTCCTGTAGCAGAACATTTCAATTTCATACATAATAAGCCCAGTGGCCTTGAGTACAATAGTCTTGATAAGTCCAACAAATATTCTGGAGGAAGTTTCTTGGATCCCCTCAGAAAACCAGAAATTAATTAGATCCTAATAATTTAGAAGAATTATTCTCTCTCGCTTAATAATCCTGTGGTAGCAGAAACATTTTGCCTTCTTCATACTTTCTACACAGCCTACTCTGCAATGTCCAAACATCAGAGGAAAATGGGAAGAAATAGGCTGAAAAACTGTAAAATACATACATAGCAATTAAAACGGCAATAGCTCACATCTGTGTTGTACTTCACAGTTTGTGAAGTGCTTTCATAAACATATCTTACATGATCTTAATAAAAACTCTGACAAAGTCTCAACTTTCCTTTGCTGCTTTACAAGGCTGTTAGAAGTTGAACTGTTTCCCGCAAAATTCATATGCTGAAGTCCTAACCCCCAGTACCTCAGAATGTGACCTTATTTGGAGGTAGGGTCTTTACAAAGGGAATCTAGTTAAAATGAGGTCGTCAGGGTGGGCTCTAATCCAGTATGACTGGTGACCTGACAAAAAGAAGAAATCTGGGGGCTTCCCTGGTGGCGCAGTGGTTGAGAGTCTGCCTGCCGATGCAGGGGACACGGGTTCGTGCCCCAGTCCGGAAAGATCCCACATGCCGCGGAGCGGCTGGGCCCGTGAGCCATGGCCGCTGAGCCCGTGCGTCCGGAGCCTGTGCTCCGCAACGGGAGAGGCCACAGCAGTGAGAGGCCCGTGTACCGCAAAAATAAAAAAAATAAAAAAGAAAAAAGAAATCTGGACACAGACATGTACACAAGGAGAATGCTGAGATGAGGATGAAAGCAGAGGTCAGGGTGATGCTCCTACAAGCCAAGGACCACCAAAGACTGCCAGCAGACCATCAGCAGCTAGGGGAGAGGCAGGGGACAAGCTGACCTCAGAGTCCTCGGAAGGAACCAACCCTGCCGACACCTTCATCTTGGACTTCTAGCCTCCAGAACTGTGAGACGATAGATTTCTGTTGTTTAAGCTGCTCCATTGTGGTACTTTGTTAGGGCAGCCCGAACAAACAATACAAAAGTTCTTCATAATCTGCCCTCTTTGCTCTCCGGCATCACCTCCCATCCCTCCTTCCCACAGACTCTACACTTTAGCTAAACTGAGCAGCATCCTAGTCAGGACTCTGCGTGCAGAGAAGCTGCCAGCTACTGTTATGACGTTAACTGACAGAAGTAGAACACGTTGCCCGGCAGGGCTCACCCACACGTTTCAGAATATGTGGGGATATAATAATCTACCCTTTCTTTCTAGTTTCATGAGGTAGACAACAAACTCCAGGGAGCCTACGTTCACTCCACCATTAAGTTTTCAGCTTGGTTCGTAGCAGAAGAAAAATGCTAAATTCAAGTGATTGCCTATGTCTTTAGCTCTAACGAGTTAGGATTGTTTTTAAACACCCTGGAGCGTATGGAGTATTCAGAGGGTCAGTCCCTCCAGCTCATGGATGGAGGTGGTGGCGAAAGGAACTCATCAAGTAGCTCCTATAAATGTCCTCTGCCAGACATTCTGTGGCACTGCTTCCATTAGAGGCGGGGTCTCTGTCCTCCTCTTGAGTCTGGATGGACGCTGTGACCACCCGACCTACAGAATCCAGAATGCTGGCTTCCAGGCCAGGCCTTCAGACACTGGCTACGTCATCTTCCTGTCTAGTATTTTATCCTCACACCTGACGGAGTGTGATCCTAGACGTCACACTCCAGAGATGCTGTTCTAAATAAAGGAAGAAGCAAAACGAGGAATAAAGAAATTCCTTTTGCGAGCACTCAGTTTAACTTGTGGCTGAAGAACTGGATTCATCACGTCTCAAAATGCTGGCAGTGACCCTAAAGGTCTTCTAATACATCACTCCTCCAAGTTTACACCTCCTGCTGTGGTTCACGAGAACAGGTGGAGCAGAAAAGCATAGATGCTGCTTGTCTGCTAAGATGAACCACCACCTCTACCCTCGCTTGTAATAATATAATAATGAGTTTGGGAGTCAGGCGTTCATAAGTTTGGAATCAGACGCACTGACTAACAGAGGCCTCGAGCAAGTTGCTTGATCTCTTAGAAATTCAGTTTCCTTCTTTCTGAGCTAGAGATAAAAATATCTTATCTTCACGGTGGTCGCAGGCAGAGAGGGGATAATGAGTTTATATAACGGGCCCGGGGGCACCAGGTATGTGTATGTTCAATGAAGACACCCCTACCAGCATCCAGGGGGCCAGGGTTCCCCCCTCGCAAGCCTTCAGGCCTGAGAATACCCTTATGTCTACTCAGGCCCCCCATGCGGAAGGGGGACGTGGCTGGAATATTCCAGACATATATGACAGCATGGCCAACATCTGTATCAAAATATGCATTTGATAAAGTGCTTCAGTCATTGCACGCAAAGTCCTCTGCTGCTCCGAAGGTCTCTTGTGTAAGGCCCTCGTGGGTGCGTAACACCCAGTTTGTAATCTCGTGGGCATTTTGCTGAAGGCAGGGACTCCGGAGCCACTGAGCCCTCCAGGATGTCAGGGGGACATGGGAGACAAATGTGGCAGCCTCTGAGGAAGGGGACACAGGGGTTATTGTCTCTATTGCACAAATGGGGAAACTGAGGATCAGAGAGGCCACATGACTTAGACCAGGTCACACAGAGAGTAAGAGGCAGGCCTAGAGGAACGCAGGGGTCCTGGCTTTCCCGGCGGGCGCTTTTCCCTAACACACATGGTGCCTCTTGGGAACCAAAGCTAAAATCTTTGCACAGCATGTAACAAGATGGAGGTCGTTTTATATGCCAGATTTCCTTTGGGAAATATCTAGTGAAGCACCAGGGGTAGAAGCTGAGACCTCCAACAGGACTAGTGAGGGGAAGAGGGGTAAAGAGTTGTGGGAGGGGTCAGGAGAGAGTGAGCCACAGCCAGGGAGATATCAGAGGAGGGCCACTTCCTGAGGGAGCCCTCCCCCACCGCCCCAGCATTGTCAACAAAGGCTACCAAAATCAGGGCATGTTACCAGTGGGGCTTTTCTTGTGAACACTGACTACAGAAGAGGCTGTGTTTGATTGCCAGGTTGGGGTGTAGCAGAAGACCTGCACAGACCTGAAGGCACCGAGGCTGAGGGTCCCCTGAGGAAGGAAGCCCCAGAGCTCCCCAGCCCCTCCCACAGAGGACTCTGCTGAGGTGTCGTGAGCTGGGAAACTGGTCAGGCCAAGGGTAAGCAGCTCTTCAAAGAGGAGGAAACCCTCCTGACGTTTGTGTTACAAGTGGTAAAACCACTTGATTGACGAGTGACCTCTGACAATCAGGTAAAAGAATATATCTTTATATTTTTCTTATCAAAAGAGACTTGTGGAACTTCCCTGGTGGTCCACTGGTTAAGACTCCATGCTTCTAATGCAGGAGGTGCAGGTCCAATCCCTGGGCAGGGAACTAAGATCCCACATGCCACACAGCACGGCCAAAGAAAAAGAGGGGATATATGTACATGTATAACAGATTCACTTTGCTGTACAGCAGAGAGTAACACAACATTGTAAATCAACTATACTCCAGTAAAAAAAAATTTTTAAAAAGAGAGACTTGCACATATACATTAAAATTAGCCACAATGGCACATATATACAATGGAATATTACTCAGCCATAAAAAGGAATGAAACTGAATTATTTGTAGTGAGGTGGATGGACCCAGAGACTGGCATACAGAGTGAAGCAAGTCAGAAAGAGAAAAACAAATACCGTATGCTAACACATATATATGGAATCTAAAAAAAGAAAAAAAAAACTGGTCAGAAGAACCTAGGGGCAAGACGGGAATAAAGATGCAGACCTACCAGAGAATGGACTTGAGGATACGGAGAGGGGGAAGGGTAAGCTGGGACAAAGTGAGAGTGGCATGGACATATATACACTACCAAATGTAAAACAGATAGCTAGTGGGAAGCAGCCGCATAGCACAGGGAGATCAGCTTGGTGCTTTGTGACCACCCAGAGGGGTGGGAGGGAGGGAGATGAAAGAGGGAGGGGATATGAGGACATATGTATACGTATAACTGATTCACTCTGCTATAAAGCAGAAAGTAACACACCATCATAAAGCATTTATACTCTAATAAAGATGTTAAAAAAAATCAGCCACATTTTTCAGGGTATTTTCAGATCTTCTAGGGATCCCAGGTTTCCAGGTTAAGGTTATTAATTATGCATTTGTTTTGTTTATGTTGTGTAAATTAATTTATGGGTCAGGTTTATTCTACATTGGGTAAAGCATATATCCCATGTTTATTTCAAGAAATCCAAAATTTTGTTCTGAAATTTCCCAGAATAAAAACCAAAGCGTGTATTATATATGAAATGACTCACAGTTGTTAAAAAAATCAAATACTCCCTTAAAACAGAGAGGTGCAATTTCGTCAGCTAAATGAAAACAGGAACAACAGCTTTTACTGCTCTTGTAAGCAAAAGCATGGTGAAAAAAAATGTGTTCTTTTTTAGCAAAAAGTTGAGCTCTGCTTGGTCCCTTATAATCAGAAGGAAGTACAAAGCAGAACCAGCTGGGGTGGCTTCCCTACTACTCAACTTACCCCCAAGTCAAGTTATTGTATGAAAACTTTTATCCCCCCAAACATCTATTTAATACGTGTTAGAATATTCCCAAAAATATTTAAGTACTTTCCGATCAGCAATAGTGGACATCAGTGAGAAACGACCATCTCAGCAGGACTGGACACTGATCAAGCATCCACTTAAAAAACCAACTTCCCAAACAGGTGGGAAGGAATGATGTATTTCTCTGTGCACTTTGGTCTATAAATACATGACTTAAAAGCAACTTGGAAAGCAAAGTTTAAGAAGCTCTAGACGTATAGCTGATTCACTTTGTTACACAGCAGAAACTAACACAACATTGTAAAGCAATTATACTCCAATAAAGATGTTAAAAAAAAAAGCTCTAGAAAGTCTATGATTGTTAAACGATGTTTTTTACATCGAAGACTGTCTGAAAGCCCATAATTTCCTCTTAATAAGCATTTGCTTACTTTTAAAAGCGATGCTTTTATAATAATAGCCAAAATGCCTTTGATGAGTGACTGTTAAGTTCAACTTTTGAAACACGGGGAGAAAAGGTCAAAATGAAATCATCTCCTTTTCATTTTAAGTGCTTTTACTGATAGAAGCCTAAATGACCTCTGTGGGCTTGGAGCTCACAGCTCAAATGGACTTGCCCGTGGCCAGCCTGTGCCCTAGGGCAGAGGGAGGCGGCGTAGCTCCAGCACCACGGACAGCTAAGAGCCCAGGCCCAAACAGCAGATGCTTCCACACTACACACTTTATGTGCAAAACTGTGTATGGTTAGTAACTATCAGCATGTTGTAGGCAACGGATTACTGGCCAAGGCATTTTGTTCCCTTTCCAAGAACGTGCTCAGTAGAAGTATATGTAATAATGCTAAATATTCACTGAATGACTGAATAGTCTCCTGGATGCAGTGCAAACTGTCCAGGAAGAAAACAGTACTACAGTAGGAAGAAGAGGGGAGAAAGATGAAGGAAAGCATGAACAAGAATGTTGTTTCCTCACACAGGCATCTAATCCGTAGCCAGAGAGTCAGTACCATAAGTTAACCAAGTGAACAAAGCACCAAGCAGATATTGGACGCATGCTCTCTGGAGTGGCATAGGAAGGGGCTCTAGGTGATGCCAATGCCTGATTAGGACACCCTGTGAGCTGCTTTTCCATGAGTGGAAGTGGGTTCTCTGGGTCGCCATGCTTGTGACCACAGTGGGACAACTGAAGAGTCTGGGGTCTCATCCTGATTGTATAATATGCAGAGTAATGAGAATAAAATGCCCACAATTATTAATCAATAGAAGAGAACTATGCACAAAACTTCACTCATTTCTTCCATGACATGAGCCAGAGCTTCAGTGACCTTGCAGACTTAGTGCCATCCCTTCTCCCACATGGAAGGTGGTAGTTTCTGGATAATCACTCAACCCACTGGTCTGGTCTAACACTCTGTAAGGCACAATGAAACAAGGATAAAGAATATCACTGGCTCCATTTCAACCTAACACTGGCTCATAGAAGGAAAGTAAATGAGTCTCAGGGAAATGCAATTCTGTAAAACAGAGCAGTTGTAAGGCCATAGAAGCTTAGAATTTTTACCCACATCCATTCTCACTTTAAGACAAAAACAGTAAGAATAGGATAATATTTTAATAGTAGTGACATTCAAACATGATCCATTTGAAAAAGGCTAATATATGAAAGCTTATGATAAGAGAACTAAATTGAAACTATTTGTTCAAGGTTCAGAATAATACATTCCTCACTTTGCAAAAGGATTCTCTGTAATTCTCCTTAAATAGCCCAGTTTCTATAGGCATCAACAGCATTGCTGGGTTCTGAAAGTATTCAATATGATTTATCAGCAACCATTTTAGAATAGCTAGAAGTGAAAAGGTTTGTCCTTTTGCTAACCCTACTGGACAGACTAAATGTTTCCTTTGCCCTCTAGTGTCCTAGTTTACAAAGATAAAATGTATCATAAAATGATCACCCAAAAGAGAAAGTTTCTATTTAATTCATTTCTAGGGTACTCATCACTTTTAGGGATGAAGGTCATGAAACCTTCCACAGACACCAATATTTTTCCAGATAGAATGTGGTACAGAAGGAGCTCAAATTGCAAAACAAAGGAAAAGTTTACAATAGGCTTCCAGAACATACAATTGGAAATTTTGCACCAAATGGACCTAACAGACATTTATAGAACATTCCATCCAACAGCAGCAGAATACACATTCTTCTCAAACACACGAGGGACTTCTTCAGGATAGATAATACGTTAGGTCACAAAACAAGTCTTAGAGAATTTAAAAAGATAAAAAATCATACCAAGTATATTTTCCAAGAATAAAACTAGAAATCAATAACAGTAGGAAAACTGGAAATTTCAAAAATATGTGGAAATTAAACAACACAGTCATGAATAATCAATAGGTCAAAGAAGATATCAAAAGGGAAATCAAAAAATATCTTGAAACAAATGAAAATGAAAACATCACACCAAAACTTAACAGGATACAGCAAAAGTAGTTCTAAAAGGAAAGTTTATAGTTATGAATGCCTACATCAAAAAAACAGAAAGATCTCAAATAAATGGCCCAACTTTACACCTTAAGGACCTAGAAAAAAATAAAAGAATTAAAGACCAGAAAAACAATCAAAAAGATCAATGAACCTAAAAGCTCTTCTTTTTAAAATAAACAAAATTGACAAACCTTTAGTTAGACTAAGAAAAAAGACAAGACTCAAATAAATAAAATTGGAAATGAAAGAAGAGACATTGTAACTGATACCACAGCAATACGAAGGATCATAAGACAGCACCATGCACTGGGACTTCACTGGTGGCACAGTGGTTAAGAATCCGCCTGCCAATACAGGACACACGGGTTCGAGCCCTGGTCTGGGAAGATCCCATATGCCGCACAGCAACTAAGCCCGTGTGCCACAACTACTGAGCCTGCACTCTAGAGCCCGTGAGCCAAAACTACTGAGCCTGTGTACCACAACTACTGAAGCCCACGTGCCTAGAGCCCATGCTCCACAACAAGAGAAGCCACTGCAATGAGAAGCCTGCGCACCGCAGTGAGGAGTAGCCCCCGCTCACCACAACTAGAGAAAGCCCGCACACAGCAACGAAGACCCACTGCAGCCAAAAATAAATATAAATAAATAAATAAATAATTTTATATTAAAAAAAAGAGGGACTACTATGAACAGATGCCAACAAATTGGATGACCTAGGAAAAAATGGATAAATTCCTAAAAACATACAACCTACAAATATTGAATCATGAAGAAATAAAAAATCTGAACAGAACAATAATGAGCAAGGAGACTGAATCAGTAATCAAAAACCTCTCAACAAAGATAACCTCAGGACCAGTTGGCTTCATGGGTGAATCCTATCAAACATTTGAAGAATTAACACCAATTCTTCTCCAACTCTTCCAAAAAAATGGAAAAGAGGGAACACTCCCAAACTCATTTTACAGCCAGCATTACTCCAATACCAAAGCCAGATAAGGACACTACAAGAAAGAAAACTTATATCCCTGATGAATAGAGATGCAAAATAAAATATTAGCAAACCAAATTCAGTAGCAAATTTAAAAGATTATTCACCATGATCAAATGGGATTTATCTCTGGGATGCATGGATGATTCAACATATGCAAATCAATAAATGCAACACATCACGTTAATAGAATGATAGAAGAAATCATCTGATCACATCAATAGAAACAGAAAAGCAGTTGATGAAATTCAACATCTGTTCATGATAAAAACTCTTAACAAATTATGTATAGAAGGAACAAACCTCAACATAATAAAGGCCATATATTACAAGCCCCTATAACATCATACCTAGCAGTGAAAAGGTTTTCCTCTAAGATCAGGAAGAAGACAAGGATGCTCATTCTTGCCTCTTTTATTCAACACAGTACTGGAAGTCCTAGACAGAGCAGTTAGGCAAGAAAAAGAAATAAAGGGCAACCAGATTAGAAAGGAATAACTAAACTTATTCTGGTAATCATTCACAATATATACATGTATCAAATCATGCCATTGTTCACCTTAAACTTACACAATGTTGTATGTTAACTATATCTCAATAAATCTGGGAAAGGAAGAATAAAACATTAAAAAGGACTGGCTATGTATTGTTAATTGTTGAAGTTAGGTGATATGCACATTGGAAGCTTATTATACTATTCTATTTTCGTACATGTTTGAAATTTTTCATGATGCAAAGTTCTTAAAAACAGCAGTCAAATATTCAACTATTATTATTGCCAGAAGTCATATCACTATTAGCTTAAGAATATCTACATCAATACACCAAATTAAAGGACCTTTGAAAGAAAGCTACCCATGTAGAGATTTGAGGTCTCACAAATAGTCCTTTCTCCCTCATTTTACTTGATAGTACAATGAGGAAACATCAATTATTCTTTTAAAATGAGTTATTTTCACCAAAGAAAATTTCTGCGTGGCATTTACTACAAATATCACCAGTATGATCACTCATCGACAACTTAGTAAGTGTTAAAGAAATACATGCTTCAATGACTGAAGTTGGCCACTTCTCAGTAATGGAACTCAAAGCACAGGTACAAAAGTTTAAAATGGCAAATGCAATCCAGAAAACCTAAAAAATTTTACATAACCAGTCACATTATATTTTGATAGTATTTACTGAACTCTTATGATAGGCTTGGTACCTTGCTAAGAGCTTTATCCTTTTTATCCCACTGAATCCTCACCAAAACCCTGTGATGTGGACATGTTTTTTATGAGAAGAAGAAAACAAAGTTCTATTTTATTTCTTTGACAGTTAATTAAAAAGCAAACTCTAATTCTGTCATCATATTATGCTGCAGTGATTTAAATAGTAATTAAGCACAACGTAGTTCTCTCAAATTAAAAAAGAAAAGCCCAACATTTTAAAAACTATATACATTCTTCATGAAGAAAGGTACTAAGATTCATTTAAAATACGTGTATCTATATAACAACATGCAAGTGTTCATATGACAGCTTGGCAAAGATGCTAGGGAATCTTTTTTATGTTTTGATGTGGACATTACTGTCATCCAATTGTACAGGTGAGAAAACTAAGTCTTAGAAGGTTTATGTAAACTTACCCAGTGTCTTTCAGATGTTAAGAGGCTAAGGTGGGATAAGAACCCAAAAATGTCTGATTCCAGAACCTGCATCAAAGGAGGTTCTGAACTACAGAAAAAGGAGAACTTAGAAATGGCTGTTTTGGGTTACAAGTGACTAGTGAACTGTGTAATCCCAGATTACTCACACAGTGGTCTGTTTCAGAAATCAAGACACAGAAGTTGAATCACCAAGATTAAAAACAAAGATCACCAACACTGAGAAAAATCACAAGCTTCTAATATTGATGACTTAACAAGGTCCAGTGTAATAAAAATACAAAAAAATCAATAAAATAGAAGTTATTCCTCTTTTCTCTTATACACTTACTTATTTGGCAATCAAAGGAAGGGAAACAGAAAAAAAAGTTTTCTCATTTGGTCTCAGTAACAGCTTTATTAAGAATTAGATGAAAAAAGAGCTTTGCATTTTATTCGTAATTGAGAGTTCATTTGCCTCCTCATACTGTAAAGAAATTTATCAAAAATCATCCCCTGTGACCGCAGCTCATCTCTTTAATGTCACTGAGTTCTATGGCCATCAGAAGCTTCAAGCAAAAGGACCTTGAGAGTTGTAATAACAAGTCACTTGGCTTTATCTAAAATGAGCCTCTAATTGTTTAGTCATGAAAGAGCCTAATTTGGGTGTTTTGTGTTATGTCCTTGGTGGCGTCTCCCTGTCCCTGTCCTGCCCCGACCCAACAGAGCTGGCTCACAAGTGCCACACGCAGTAATTAGCCATGGAAATGAGCACTGTAGGGAAACTGCTGTCCCCAAAATGTGCACACATAATCACACTCAACAATTCACAGCACAATCGCATCAGAAGGTGAATCATTTGTCACCTGACCTTTCATTAATTAATTGAAAGCTCCACATGGGAAGGAGGGAGGGCAAAGCAAAGGATAATGTCACAGTAGACACTTTACAAAAGAACTAGCAAATCCCTACAAAGCCTTTGCTGGAAAGTGTAGGACGAAACTTCAGGTGTTAGGGGAACTGCACAGGATGGGGATTTAGAAACCTGAACTGTAGACAGAATTCACTCTTGCCCTGGAGGCTGAGTGACCCTGGGCAAGGTGCTTCCTCCATCATGAACCTGGTGGCCTCCTTGGTGGACCGAGACTTTTGAATTCCCTGAGGAATTCCAGCACAGACATTCCATGTTTCTCCCAACAGGCTACCTACAAATGGCATGGAAAGGGATCTTAACTCTCCAATAACCAATTACATTTAAAAAAAAGATTTGCCAGTGACAAAACCACAAACATGAGATAACAGACTTCTCACAAATTTCTGACCAAGGGACTTCCCTGGGGGTCCAGTGGTAAAGAATCCGCCTTGCAATGCAGGGGACACGGGTTCGATCCCTGGTGGGGAAACTAAGATCCCACATGCTGTGGGGCAACTAAGCCTGCGCGCCACAACTACTGAGCTCACGCGCCTCAACTAGAGAGCCCGTGTGCCTCAAACTACAGAGCCCACACACCCTGGAGCCTGTGCGCCACAACTAGAGAAGAGAAAACCCGCACGCCACAACTAGAGAGAAGCCGCAACGAAGAGCCCTTGCGCCGCAACTAAGACCCAACGCAGCCAAAAATAAATAAAATAATAAAATATTTTTTAAACTATTTAAAAAAAATTGTCCTAAAGAATATACTCCAAAAGGAATTCCAGTAGATTAACATTTTTAAAAGTATGTGTTTGAGTAAGCAGACAGAGCTGCAGTAAACACCTGAGAACGAAGATCCAGATAAAGGCACACTCTGTTATATTAGCAGGAGTATAAATAAAACTGTACGGCAAAATTCGTCAGAAGTCTTACAATGTGCTTGGGTTTCACCTGGTAATTCTGCTTCTAAGAATTTACTGTGAAGAAATGCTGGGACAGAGGTACTGAGATATATATGCAGAGATGCTTATCATACACTGTTCACGATTGTAAAAAATGAAAACAAAACAAAAAAATAAAATGATTTGTTTCACCAATGGGTTTAGAAAAGAAATATCAGTCAAGGAAGGCTATTTCTGTTTCAGAAATTCAATATGTGTATGGCACATTGAATATGGAAGGTGGGCGCATGATGGATTTTGGTTTGGTTTGGTTTGCTTTCGTTTTCTCACAGCTCCTGGCCATCTCCCTTGCAATATTGTTTTCTCTCACCTCTGAGCCTCCACATATGCTGTTTCTTCTGTCCCAGAACATTACCTCCAGCCCTTCCCTTTGATTTACTCTAACTCAATGGCCTTCTAGGGTCCTTCCTTGACCCTCAAGATTGGGTTAAGCGCACTCCTGCAAGATCCTGAAGACACGGGTGTTTACCACTCTCTTTACCTACAGGGCCCAGAATTGTGAGACCCTGCTTGCTTCTCCTGACCCTCCAATGACACTGTCAGGGAAGTTTATGCACTATTTTATCTCCAATACACAGCCTCATACCAGATGTAGCAGCAGGTAACCAGTAGTTATTGAAAGCTGACAACATAAATCTCTTAGAATCTCATATATTCCCATTCTATTGTCTAACAAGAGTATTTTCCATTTATCAAACTCCATATTTAAATTACCCCAGAGAATCCACGTGAATGGTGAACATTTAGAAATAGGAGATAATTCATAAAGATCAGGAAATTTTTTTCATACTATTTAAAAAATATATTGAACTTCCCCTTTTACTATCTTTTATATGATTGCTTATAATACACACAAAAAAATGATTCATCAGAGATCTACTTTAAATTTTAACACGTTACTAGAAAGAAAAAGATGCTATTACACTTTAACATTTTTTAAATGTCTATAAAACAGAAAACATTTTTTCCCTTTCTCACTGTCATACTCTATCTCCTCTGTCGAGGACCTGTGAGCAGCACACAAAGATTGCTGTCGTGACCATTAAACATTAGGGTTTGAGGATTGCAAAATATTCTTTCTCCACAGGAATTTAGACTTCTGAGCAGCACAGGCAGAAGGTGCAATTCCACAGGGCCAGGCGCAATCACATTTCTGGGTTCGCTGTGCCTGCTGCTCTTAGCACCTCCTTTCGCCTTTGGTTTATTTTGGTTGAGGAACTTGCACTGCTAATCAGGGAACAAGGCTATGACAACTCTGCCACCACCGTACTAGAGAGCTCTCCTCCCACCCCCAACATTGCATGTAGCAAGACTGGAGTTATAATAGTTATCTGTCGCTAATGTTCTTTTGGCTACCTCTGAATATATTTTTAAGGTTTTAGAGAGGTAGCAATAGTATTCTATGGCTATCATTAACAGTAGAAAAGCCAAGATGAGTAAATAATACGTACCTAAACTTGTTAAAATTTGGAACGACAGAGGCATAGCCATCCTCACTGTGAGTCATCAAAACTGAATTGTTTGGCCAAACTGGATTAATCTCAGCTTCCATGCGTTCCTCTTCACTCGTCACTCTACCTAGAATGTTCCTCTCCCCATCCTCCCTAAGAACTTTATCCATACACCTATTTGTTCATTTATGTGTTCACTCAATGGACTTTTACAAAGGCCCACTGCCCCAGACAATTCTCACCCCTTGCTTTGTAATGTTGTGTAGACACATGTTTTAATTTCCCTTACTAGAGAGAAAGCTCCTTGGAGGCAGGTTGCATGTCAGATTCATTTGTATCCCACAAGACATTTCTGGTGTGGATACTATTAGTTGCTTGCCCAGTATCCGTTTCCTCCTTTTTCCTCTTTTCCAATAGAACTCCGTATTGTTCAGGTAACCCCTCACCCATGCAGATCTCAAGACACGTCTCACATCATCACATGCTGCCTTCCTTCACCCTTTTTCCTTCCTTCCTCCCTCCCTCCCTGCCCACTGTCCTTCCTCTTTCACTCCTTTCTTCCCTCCAGTTATTCAACAGTTACCAAGTTAGGTATTTTGGGTGTGCTAATGATAGAAAAGGGAGTTAAGAGAAATAGCCTTTTCTTGGTGAATCTTTGGTTGAGATTTCTAATGACTCTTCCAAAATCCCCAAACCTCACTAAGCTCAACTTCCTCATGAGGAACCTGAAGGCTTGAGGTTCAATCACATGTCCAAGTTCAGAAAGCAAGTGGCAGAGAGGAGTCAGGTATATGTCTGCATATACACGTGTGTACGCAAGTATATATGTGTACACATTTTTTTAATCTTAATTCACAACTGAAAAAGCAAAAGAGATTAGCATTGCAACACAGTACCTGCCCTCAAAGAGCACACAGTCTAATGGGAGAGGCAAACAGGTTCTTAATTACAAAAGAGAGGGGAGGGGACCAGATTCTGTGGGCAAGGGAGCAGCTTCATAGAGCAAGGCACTCAGTCCTAAAGGGTGAGTTAGTCAGATAAATAGGGGAAGGAGGGCTATTCCTGGCAAAGGGTCTAGGACCCTGCAGCATCTTCGGGAACCCCAGGGTGTAGGTGAAGAATAGGGCTGCCTGGTGTGTAGCTGTGCTGCAAAGTGGCAGTGTGGGGCTTAGAGAGGATGCATTCAGTGCCTTTCATATAAGACTAAGCAGGTGTTACTTTATCCTACAGATGATAAGAAGCCTTAATGGATTTTAAACAGGGGGGTAATTAGATTTTCATTTTAGAAAGATCACTCTGATCACAGTTGGAAAAATATACTGAAGGGGGTAAGCCCAGAGACAGCAAGACTTGTTAGAAAGTGTCTTTTTGTTTTTAAATTCAGGCAAAAAATAAGGGAGGCAGTGGGATATACCAAAGGGAACAGGCTTGTGAATTAAGAGATTGAGGTTTTTTTGTTTGTTTGTTTTTGTGTTACGCGGACCTCTCACTGTTGTGGCCTCTCCCGTTGCGGAGCACAGGCTCCGGACGCGCAGGCTCAGCAGCCATGGCTCACGGGCCCAGCCGCTCCACGGCATGTGGGATCTTCCCGGACCAGGGAACGAACCTGCGTCCCCTGCATCGGCAGGAAGACTCTCAACCACTGCGCCACCAGGGAAGCCCAGAGACTGGGTTTTTAAAACTTGATCACAAAAGGAAGGATCAAACGTCATATGTTTTCTATCAGGTATGTTTTAAAATTTTTTTTTACAATTTCTTTGAAATAAATACTATTCACATGAGTGCCCACTAAGTGATCACCTGGAATGAATAGAGAAGCTAAAAAAATCCTACAAAGCATATACACGTAAAAGGTCGTATTACAATATTAATATTCAATACACAGTAGAGTTTTTAAAGGAGAAGGTAAACACAAAATAACAACGCTGACAAGTACTCAATAGCAGGGGTTCATCTTAGAACTTGGGGTCAATTTAACTTCTAGTTAAGTATCTATTAGTCACCCGGCCTTGACCATAAACATTCACAGTGAGTGAGCTTTATGTGATATAATGTCCTGAATATGCAACACTGGAGGCTATTTATAATGGCTAGGTTCAAGAGGTTCCCGTCCTGGTGAAGTGGTGAAGTTGCCACTGACTAATTCCAGATGAAGAGGAGAGAGAGAGGAAAAAGAGGTGGTAGAGTTTGTATTTTTGCAGAAAGAGGAGCAAAAGTGATTTTTTTTTCAATCATAAACATTTAAACACCAGGCAAATGTGATTTGCTGGCCTACCTCTGTAGGCCCTGGAAGTCATAGACAAAGTTTACTAATTCTAGCAATCCTTGATTCAGCTCTTAAAGTATACAGTACATTAGATTTAACCAAAGGGAAAGACACGAGTTATAAAACATCATCATTTCTTTCTGGCCCCCAAACAGAAAGCAGATATATACCAGGAAAGTCATGGTATGAAGTACTGAATAAAAGTATTTCTTCTACAAGCAGACATGAATATTAATTGCAGCACTGTTCATGATGTTGTAAAAAGCTGGGGTCCAAGTCTATCAGCCAAAGAATGGATAAATAAATTGTTGCATAGTTATACAATGAAATACCATTCATCGGGTAAACATGAATAAATTTGAGGTTTGAGTATCATGAAAGACTGAATATACAGACAGACAATGGCCAGCCCTTATGTAAAAACAGAACTCTTACCCACAACCTACAGCCACCTGCCCAGGAAACTAACCCCTTCTCTCCAATAAACAGCCCAGGAAGCCAGCCTGCTTTAAGTCAGATTTGCAGAAAGCTGGACAGCTTTCTTTAGTGACAGTCCAGGAGGCCACACAACAACTTCTGTAACAATCAGCCCTAAATGGCCAGGACTTGATTAATAATTGACAGTTGCCCTAATTTTTGTCCCGCTTTCAACTTAGGATCAATCAAAGAAAGCCAAATATGCACTCCTAACCAATCACAGAGGAGGCCCTACTTCTGGTTAGCCTGCCCACAATGTCCCCAGGCCAACAGCCTCCAATCAGGGCACACCTGAAGTCTTCCCTCGTTTCCCACAATAGAGATGTAAATATTCTACTTGACAAGACCAACACAATATCTGAAGCTATCGAGCAAAATGCCAGGTTTTGACAAAGTTGGACTGTAGGCTCGTGGCCATTTCATTTTTCTCTATGCTTAAATCGTTAATGATACTAAAAAGAAGTGGTAATGGTAACTCTTCCAGTTATAAAGAAAAGATGTATCTTATGCAGCAATGGATGCTTCTACCTGCCACAAATACATCCTTGTTAAGACTGCTAGTCAGTGACATTTTAAAGAGAGAGACAGAAAGCAAGTATTTTCTGTAGTTCAACTTCCTATCCATTTCAGAGGGATGGCAAGATATTGACAGCTGCTCTCTCTTTTTCCTTTTTCTTGGCTTTATTATTTCCTTTTACTGAGTGTATGAGTGTGCACACACGTGACCTCTTATGACCTCATCACTCTGGTCCTCAGCCATATATGACCCTCATGCATCTTTTTCCTTAAAAAAAAAAGACATATTTCCTTGTTCCAAATATAAGAATTGTGTGTTCACTGAAGAAATTTTGGAAAATACAGGACATGTGTAAAGCAAGAAAAAGTATCCATATTCATACCATTCAGTACACACACTAGTAATTCCAATGTATTTTTTCCAGTAATTTTGTCTATATGTCTTAAAATAATGTCTTTAGATTTTTAATTAGTATTAATAAATATTTCATTGAGATACTAACCTCAGGTAATAATACCTATAGCAAAAAATGCCCCTTATGGTGTAAACAACTGTAACCTGGGAGAAGAGGTTTATATAGAAGAATACTATGAATAAGTGTATGAAATAAATGTGTGAATAAAGCAATAATAAGTTAGGCACAAGAGTATCATCATCTATATTTTTCTAGATGAAAAATGTTAAATATATATATATATATATATATTTCCCAATAGTTCCCCGAAGTTCACATAGTTAACACTGACTAAATTCCTTAAAGAATCAAGTTATAAACTACAGTGTTGCCAATGTCCTTTAGGGAGGCATCTGAAGAACTAAGCTTACTGTGAGGGATGCTATATTAAGCAGACATGATGTGTATTCAAGCTCAGTGGAAACCAGGTTATCAGCTTCAATGGTCTCTCAAGAATCTGGGCACTGATCCAATGTCATTCCTCTGCTTAATATTTGATTCTTCGCTGAACATGATCTGCCCTATAATTTTAAAAGAAATCATTAGAGTTCTTTACCTGACTCAGTGAAAGTCATTTTGATTCAATGTTACTTTCATAACATTATCTGTTATATCTGAGGGACAATTACGTTTTATAGTTATAGAAGTTAACAGGGTTACAACACAAAATGGTTTAAATTAAGAATAAATAAAATACAGAGAGAAGTCACTGACCACTGGGGAAAAGTCTGTGATGAAAAGGTCTTGCTCTACAAATCAGTTATATCAAAGGAAGAAAATGCAGATTTATCCCATTTTAATGCAACATGTCTAGACAGGTAATTTAATCACCCTGAAGTTCCATGTGATATGAAATACTAGAATGACCTAAAATGTTGAGTCTATCATAAACTAAGTTTAAATTCTTAAGTTAAACCGAACATTTAGTCTGTTTAGTTTAAGGGAGCATTAATGTTGGTCTTTTTTTTTTAACATCTTTATTGGAGTATAATTGCTTTGCAATGGTGTGTTAGCTTCTGCTGTATAACAAAGTGAATCAGCCATACATATACATACATCTCCATATCTCTTCCCTCTTGCATCTCCCTCCCACCCTCCCTATCCCACCCCTCTAGGTGGTCACAATGGTCATTCGTTTTGTATGACATGTTGATCAACTCTCACGCTACAGCATATGTTTGGCTTGGAGGGTGAAGAAGGACAAAGGTCTAGGTGCAGCTCTGGCCTCTCTGGCCTCTCTTCCCAGTGTGGCTCCATACTATCCACTGCCTGCTGCACACCCACCACTGCAACGTAGGGTACCTGAACCTGAACTTGACTCTCCCCCAAAACCCTCTCTGCCTTCTAATCTCCATCAGTGGCATCACCATCCTTACAGTTTCCCAGACAGCAGAGTTAAGTCCCTCTCAGTTCCTCCTCTGAGTTCTTCTAACTCTCCATCTCCCATTCTGTCATTCTAACCATTAGCCTATTAATCAGCAAAGCTCATTGATTCCACCTCATAAAAATCCAGATCCTCCTCATCATCCCACTTGTATGTTCACTGCCTTATTCTCTGTGACCTAATTGTCTGCAACAGTCCTTAACCCTAACCCTGAAGGCTGGCGCAGCTCATGCCTCACCTTGCCCTCAGAGTTGTCTTTTATAAAGACTCATCTCATCGTGTGACTCTTGAAAATGTCTGTTAGCTCCCTGTTGCTACTTGGCATGACGTGTCAAGATCTTCATCATTTGACTGCAACCTATCTCATCAGCTTCATGTTCTGCATGACATCGACCTTTACACCTATGGGGCCCAGACATGAATAGAAATGGAGGCTCATACACAGGAAGACAAAAACTTATAAATAAATCAAGCCCATAAACTGTTAAATATGCTCAAGCTTCCTAATATATATATATATATTTTTTTGCGGTACGCGGGCCTCTCACTGTTGTGGCCTCTCCCATTGTGGAGCACAGGCTCTGGACGCGCAGGCTCAGCGGCCACGGCTCACGGACTCAGCCACTCCGCGGCATGTGGGATCTTCACGGACCAGGGCACGAACCTGCGTCCCCTGAATCGGCAGGCAGACTCTCAACCACTGCGCCGCCAGGGAAGCCCTCAAGCTTCCTATCTTAACAAACATAACTGCATAACAGACTTGGAGACTTGGGGTGAATTTAAAATTCTTGGGCTACTCAGAGTCTCACATGGGAAACAGCAGCATAGGAAGACTCCAGGCCCCCAGCCTGCACCCCACTCCCCTTTTCTTCTATTCCTGGGTTCCGGCCATGAACTGTATGGTGGGCAGGCTGTGGACAGCCCTGGCTGATGTCAGAGCTCAACCACACTCCTTTGCAAACAGCCACCCCTTGGGCCAACCTCAGGCTTAGGGATGCCTACATCCACCATGCTTCCCAACCCTCAAGGGAACTGCCAGTGCAGTGCACAGACCTTGGAAGTGAACTTGGGGCTCATCTGAGCAGGCATGCCAAGGTCCCCAGGACCTGGAGCACAGGGGGCATGGGCTCCAGATTGGCAGATACCCTGGGCCCTAAGGACCTCTTGCCAGAGTGACACTCCCCAAGGTGCAGGAGCCAGAACAAGGCGCCTATAACCCAAGTTTAAGGCCAGCACATCAGTCATTAAAACCATCATCAGAGATTCTAATGCACAGAAGGAATTTTATGATTCACATTATACCTACTAGGGATGGTGGGTATTTCTGGTATCAGGTAAGGTGGAACCTCCAACTGTCAAGGGCATAAATACTTTATAATTTGCTTCGCCAGCCAGCCTTGAAATTACATAATTCAGATGATTTTAAAATTTGGTATATTTTATTTTTTCAGATTTTACACATAAAATGAGATTCTGCTAGTATTTACTAAGTCACACTTGAAAAATTCACATAGTTTAAAATTCATAAAATTTGACAGGGTGTGTATTTTTAGATGCTTTCATAAATTTCCAACACGTGGGCTATACCACAAAACTTTACGCTGCAGAAGTAAAAAAGGCAAATTGCAAAGGAATGGAAAGGCTGTAAAGGAGAAGAGGAAACAATTTTGACAGAGATGAGCTAGCCATGGACCACAGCTGTGTCCTCTTTCATCTGGGCACACAGCTGGACCCCAGTCTCAGTTTTCTCACATGTGACTGAATTCTGCCCAAGGAAATGTGAGTCAGAGTGATGTGTGCCATGGTCCTTAAACATAATCAATCCTTCATGCCCCTTCTCCCTTCATGGTAACTTGGAAGCCTTGTATCAAAAATGGCAAAGCCACAAGATGAAAGAAAGCTGAGTTTCCAAATCATTGCCTGGAAGGGTACCACCCACTAATCAGAAACACACATTATATGACCAAGAAATAAGCTTCTGTTGTGTTCAGCCCTTGAGATTTTCAAGTTTATCTGTTGTACAGTGGCCAGGGTTACCATATACAATATAAATGCCATAAAATATCATCAAGAAGCACCAGTACCTTGATTCACAAGCTTGGATCAGAGTAATATGTTTTGGGGGATTTGGCAGCAAAAACATATACTTTTTCATTTCTATCTTACTTGCGCTAGTATTAAAAGTTTGCCTGCATTTTCTAAATCAAAACCTATGGTACAAGAAAGTGGTTCAAAAGCATACTGTATGAGAAGGAAAAAACTAGGTTCTAAGGTTCACAGCAGAAACTCTACAAATTGGGAAATTTATATTAGGGGAGAGCTTTACTCAACCTGAACCACATAAGAAACCACACCTGCAGTGGCTCTAACAATGGCATACGAAATATCATAAAAAGAATGAAATTTTGCCATTTGCAGTAACATGGATGGACTTGGAGGGTATTACACTTAGTGAAATAAGTCAGAGAAAGGCAAATACTGTATGTTATCACTCACACGCTGAATCTAAAAAAACAAAACAAACTAGTGAAAATAGCAATAAAGAAACAGAGTCGGGGCTTCCCTTGTGGCGCAGTGGTGGAGAGTCTGCCTGCCGATGCAGGGGACGTGGGTTCGTGCCCCGGTCCGGGAGGATCCCACATGCCGCGGAGCAGCTGGGCCCGTGAGCCATGGCCGCTGGGCCTGCGTGTCCGGAGCCTGTGCTCCACAGCGGGAGAGGCCACAGCGGTGAGAGGCCCACATACCGCAAAAAAAAAAAAAAAAAAAGAAACAGAGTCACACATATAGAGAACAAACTAGTGATTACCAGTGAGGAAAGAGAAGGGCGAAGGGGCAGGATAGGAGTAGGGGACTAAGAGGTACGGATTTACTGTGTATAAAATAATAAGCTACAAGGATATATTGTACAGCACAGGGAACATAGCCAATATTTTATAATAACTATAAATGGAGGATATTCCACTTACAAAAGTTTTGAATCACTATGTTGTACACCTGCAACTAATATATTATAAACCAACTATATCTCAATAATTAATTAATTAATTTTTTTTAAAAAGGAAATATCATAACCAAACCTGGTGGCATCATTTCAGTGATAGCTCTGCTCTTACAAAGGACACTTCTTTAGGGCTTCCCTGGTGGCGCAGTGGTTAAGAATCTGCCTGCCAATGCAGGGGACATTGGTTCGAGCACTGGTCCGGGAAGATCCCACATGCCGCGGAGCAACTAAGCCCGTGCGCCACAACTACTGAGCATGCACTCTAGAGCCCGTGAGCCACAACTACTGAGTCCACGTGCCACAACTACTGAAGCCCACGCGCCTAGAACCCGTTCTCTGCAACGAGAAGCCACCACAATGAGAAGCCCACGCATCACAACGAAGAGTAGCCCCCGCTCGCCACAACTAGAGAAAGCCCACGTGCAGCAATGAAGACCCAACGCAGCCAAAAATAAATAAATAAAAAATAAATAAGTTATATAAAAAAAAAAAGGACACTTCTTTAGAACTTCCGAGCACTTGAAGACTTCTATCAAGGTGATGAAAGGAGGGACGGGATGATCACAGAAAGAGTGCCAGGTTAAAAATATGCTACATTATGTTGTCACATTGAGGAGTGCCTCAAACTTGACCAGAAGTACCTTGAATGTGCAGTACTACTATTACCAGTCATAAAAAGGTGACCTGTTTTCTGTAACCAATATATTCCTTAACCCCATCAGGTTTCCTACTCCATGGAGTTCCATGATACTGGGGAAAAAAGATGGGCTCCTGGGAGCCACTGGAGATACAGAGTGGTCTATATGTGCACAGACGCTACCCCTATGTCCTGTTTACTGTGGGGACATTGGGAAGACCTGGTACACCATGAAGACGCTAGAGGACCCAGACTGACTCAGGGGTGAATAAGAGGAAAACTAATATCACTCCTCAAAAAGAAAACTGTAACTAACTTTTTAGATAGCAGCTACAATATAATAACTTTCTTCACAGGATCATCTCCATCCCTGGGGGCCAATGTAGCAACATTTTGATATTGCTTTTGAAGTGGTATGGCACAAACCCCTGTTTTTCCCCTTCTATCACCACAACTGAACAAACTAAACTTTACCTACCAGCGAGTAGTTGGTGAAAATTCAGCTTAGATGGAAAGGATCTTTTAACCAATCATAGACAATGTGTAACTAAACTAAATGCAACTCAACTGAAGCCTAAACAAGGCAGACAGCAAGAATCAAGACTCATCCAGTGTGTAACCACTTGAGAAATAGGATTTGCATATTTTAGTACAGGCTCTGGCATAGAAGACATGAAAACCACCAAGCCAAGAGGGAATGGGTTTGGAGCACAGTGAGAGAGATGGGTACATATCCACCATGCATCATTACCAGAAGTAGAAACCACAGATCAAATGCCCAGGCATGATGTCAGAATGGTTCTCACCAGACTCCCAAGGGTTTCTAATCATCTCAGATTCAAAATTATCTTCATTTACTTACCACTGTACATAGGGAAGGATAGCGGAAAAAAAGCAGCATTTATTGACTACCAGTTAATCAGGTCTGATTACCCATTTTGGTTACTGGAAATATAAATGCCTATAATTAATTTTGAGTTTAAAGGGAGCCAGTTCCCATGGCAGGCACTGATTGCATATGTTGAAGCCAAATGTGCTCCAGAGTTCTGAATAGAGCTTAGAATGACTCTAAGGTCATTATAGCAAAGCCATTGAGAGTTGGTATGAAAGAATGATGTAGTAGCAATCAATGCTCTCTCACCTCTTTCTCCATTACACTACGTCCTCACTAGACTTGAAATTCTATGGGAATGAGGGTTGTGCATCATCTAGTTGAGGATGCCCCAAGCCCCCAGGAGCATGAAGAGCACAGCACAGGCATCAATGCTCATGTATCTGGCATGGTTCTGGAAGGTTTGCTGGAGCTCTGTGAGGCTCCAGAAGATCCAGGCAAACCTGAACCATCCTTAGCTCCAAGCACCTCCACGAGGGAAGTTCAGCCCAGGATCCTTGAAATAACCCATCCCTGGGCTGCACTAAGTGGTAAAGAGCCACGTCGAGGTATTTTCCCAGCTCCTCATCTCGTGTGACACAGATCAGAGTGAAGCTCAACTGTTGCATTAAAAAATCAAGACTACTTCCCTTGCAATGAACATTGTGGTATATGTCTCTTTCTGAATTATGGTTTTCTCAGGCTATATGGTAGAAAACCATAATTCAAAAAGAGGCATGTACCACAATGTTTACTGCAGCACTATTTACAAGAGCCAAGACATGGAAGCAACCTAAGTGTCCATCAACAGATGAACGGATAAAGAAGATGTGGCACATATATACAATGGAATATTACTCAGCCATAAAAAGAAATGAAATTGAGTTATTTGTAGTGAGGTGGATGGACCTAGAGTCTGTCATACAGAGTGAAGTAAGTCAGAAAGAAAAAAACAAATACCGTATGCTAACACATATATATGGAATATAAAAAAAAATGTCATGAAGAACCTAGGGGTAAAACGGGAATAAAGACACAGACCTAATTGAGAATGGACCTGAGGATATGGGGAGGGGGAAGGGTAAGCTGTGACAAAGCGAAAGAGAGGCATGGACATATATACACTACCAAACGTAAGGTAGATAGATAGTGGGAAGCAGCCGCAGAGCACAGGGAGATCAGCTCGGTGCTTTGTGACCGCCTGGAGGGGTGGGATGGGGAGGGTGCGAGGGAGGGAGATGCATGAGGGAAGGGATGTGGGAACAGATGTGTATGTATGACTGATTCACTTTGTTATAAAGCAGAAACTAATAAAAAATAAAAATAAAATAAAATAAAATATTGCATTAAAAAAATGGTTCTGATGAACCTAGGGGCAGGACAGGAATAAAGATGCAGATGTAGGGAATGGACTTGAGGACACTGGGAGGAGGAAGGGTAAGCTGGGACGAAGTGAGAGAGTAGCGCTGACATATATACACTACCAAATGTAAAATAGCTAATGGGAAGCAGCCACATAGCACAGGGAGATCAGCTGGGTGCTTTGTGACCACCTAGAGGGGTGGGATAGGGAGGGTGGGAGGGAGACGCACGAGGGAGGGGATATGGGGATATATGTACACATATAGCTGATTCACTTTGTTATACAGCAGAAACTAACACAACATTGTAAAGCAATTATACTTCCAATAAAGATGTTCAAAAAAAATTTTTTTAAGAGTACTTCCCCTACATCCTAAAAATGGTAGCTTATACTATCCTCATAAAGAGTTCATAAATATACCTTTGTTCCTCAACCACAAAATGAAAGGTTAAGTATCTTTCAGTAGACAGGAATAGTCCAAGAAACTTCACCAACAGATTCAACAAATATTATTTACTGAACGTTCACTATGTGCATGACAGACACCAGGCTAAGTGCTAAAAACACAATTATGAGGAAAACCAGACAGGATCCCTGCCCTCATGTGGCTTTCAGTCTAAGAGGAGAGACAAGCATTAAACAAATAAACATGAAGAAAAATATGTAGTTGCCAATGGTGACAAGTGCTCTGAAATTCAAGAATAGATTTAGGAAGTGATGAAACAATAAAATAGATGCACTTAATTGAGATTGAGCCTTCTGGGGAACGTTATTTGAGGAAGAGACATATAAGATGAGCAGGAGTTGGCAGGTAAAGAGTTGGAAGTACGGAGAAGCACAGATGTCAGGTGGGAAAGGGGCTGCTCACCTGAGGCTCCAGCTCACCTGGAGCTCTGGCTCCCTCCCACCTTTGCCAGCATCTCCAAACTTTCCTCCTTTTATCCCCACTGAGCCCTGCATTTTCAGCCTTTTCCTCTCTCCTTTCCTTTTGTGTGCATAGAACTGTCTTCTTCCCCCAACTATCCACGGACACTACCTGTGGCCCCAACTTGAAAACTTCAGTGAGCACTTTTGAAACCTGTGTGACCTGATGTCTGCAGCTCTTGACCCTATTCATGGTCCCCTCCTTTTTAGCACCTACTCCTCTCAGGGTTCAATGACAATGCTTTGTCCTGTTTTACTTACCTCTCTAGATACCACTTCTTTGGTCTATCACTTAACTATTGGTGACCCCATATTCCATCCTCCATACACTTCCCTTCCCATCATGAAACATTCTTCCCAGAAGATTTCCCCCACTCCGACATGTCTAACCACAACCAACATTCTCATGATTCCCAGTCTGCAATTTCTCTCCAGAGCAAGAATCCTTGCCATGCTTCCTCTTGGTGTTTCAAAGCCTCCAGAGTCACTGTGTCCAGTGTTGGAGGTGGCTGTGTGAAAGGAACATGCTCTGTCACTGTCCCCATGCTTCTACTTCTGACCATGGAAGACACAATGACCCTGCCCCACTGTTCCACCCCCTCACTGTTTCTTCCCCAAAGGAAAAGCTACGAATTTTGTTGGTCAGCTCTTGAAACATTCACTGGGCCCCATTTTAAGAATGGATGAGGTGACCGTTCTTTGGAGACAGAATGGGGCTTCACCCACTTGGTTGCCATTTTCTAATTCAGAGATAAGTTTTCTCCCGTCTTGCTTTTTCAGGGAAAGTACTTCTGGGCAGGACCTGGCCCTGGGGGGCAAACAGCCAACCCCCTACTTCTGGTCTCCTGAGTTAGAGAACCTGGCATCTGCTTCCCAAGAGGAAAGAAGAAAGCCCTGCTTGGATTCCCAGATTTAAGCCTCATCTCTGGGCTTGCTTTGGGGTGCAGGATGCTTACCTTATTACTACTAAAGCAGTGCTTTTTGTCTTGTTAGAGTTTGAATGACACCTCCCCAACTGAATAGTAACTGCCTAACCTGAGTGGTCCTAGCGTCTTCCTTCTCCTTTATCCAAGGTCAGTTACCTTGACCTTCCAATTCTTTTTTTTTTTTTTGGCATTTTTTTTTTGTTTATTTCCCTCCCATTAGAATCTTTGTCTGCATGAGATCAGACATTCATCATGGGCTTGTTCAGACCAATCTAGGATCTCCAGGTTCAAATTATTGCTCATCATTTCTGGCTCTTCTGAACTCTAAAAAAAGATTCAAAGAGTAAAACTGTCCTTCTTATCATCTCTGTTTCCTCAGTTGGGGCTCCAGCACCTCACATCTGGAATACTGCAAGCCCCAGCCTCAGCCTTCCCTCCAGGCCAGACCACCTCTAATCCTTTGTCCCAACTGATCTCTACATGAAAACTCGATCATATTACTCTCCTGCTTGAAATCCTCTGTCTCCCCAAAGTTTCCAGGGCAAAGGCCAGCTCTTCCATGACACAGACCTCTGCATCCTCACCTCCTCCCACCCTCAGGTGTAAATTTCAGGGTAGACTACACACATGTTCATCTCTCTCCACCATCACACTCATTGCCTTCTTTGTCCATCTTTTTGGAAACCATTTCTGACCACCCTCTCCCACCACTTACCTAATTATCCACTGCTTCCCTGTGTTTCCATAGCACCCTGAATGCTCCTGTGTCTCCCAGCTAATCCATGAGGCCCACAGGAGACAGGACTCTGTATTCCTATCTCTGTTTCCCTTGGGCTTAGCACAAGAGATGAATATTTGCTGAATGAACAACTGAGCAGAGGCCAGAGTAAGAATGACATGTTCCCGAAGACGCAACTTAAGCACATAGTGATAACCACGGCTCTGGAGATAAATGGCTTCTGTGAGCCTAAATGTTGGTTGAATGAACTTACAGTCAACATTGTGGTTGAAAAATAAATGACTGTTCTTTGCTCTTAAGCAGTGCCTAGAGGAAGCTACATGGTGATAAACTTGATCAAACTATTACCTGTTTACTTAAACGTCAAGATCATTCCCATGAATAAAAGCTACCATTTAAATATCACAAAAGCAAAAAGCAATTATTTGCTACATTCACTCTACCACCCCCCTACTGACAACTGACAACTTGGGACCTTTTTTTTTTTTTTTTTTGGCTGCGATGGATCTTCGTTGCTGCGCACGGGCTTTCTCTAGTTGCAGCGAGTGGGGTCTGCTCTTCGTTACGGTGCACAGGCTTCTTATTGCGGTGGCTTCTCTTGTTGCAGAGCGCGGGCTCTAGGTGCGCGGGCTTCAGTAGTTGCAGCACACGAGTTCAGTAGTTGTGGCTCGTGGGCTCTACAGCGCAGGCTCAATAGTTGTAGTGCACGGGCTTAGTTGCTCCACTGCATGTGGGATCTTCCCCGACCGGGGATCGAACCTGTGTCCCCTGCATTGACAGGTGGATTTTTAACCACTGCACCACCAGGGAAATCCCAAGGCATGAAACCACACTTGATTTAGAAGATAGAAAAATCTCTTAAGGAAGGACCCAGTTTTCTTTTAGAATACGTGATTTTCAACTTATCATCTGACTCAAATCTCCTACAGAGTAGAAGAATACTGAAATCATTGCTAATTACAGAAATCTAACTACTGTCTACCTTCTCATTAGCCACATTTTCCTCTGCAAGTCACTTTCAAATTACTCCTTACTGCGATAATTCAAAAAAATTAAAATTACCGAGTAACCCTGATAAGACTTGGAAATTTGAAAGTAGCAAGTATTAGGTAGGATAGCAAATGAATGCTTTTTTTCTGAAGTTTAATACATGTTGCTGGGGGTAGGAAAAGGGTGACAGAGAAGGAGAAGGGAAGACAAGGGAAAGAGTTGTCTGTCCAACTGTCCTACAGTGTTTATCAAAACTAACATTGCAATTAACAAGAAAGTTCAATCTAAATGCCCAATTATATTTTTTTAAATCAATATTTAAGATTGAGTGACTGAAATGTGGGACTAGATCAGCCTTGAAGTGAATACTTGTTCAACTCTCTGAACTTTTCTTTCTTTACCAGCTGGTAAACTATCTCAACATAAGTATTTGTAGAGCCTTGGTCTTAGTAAACTTTTGACTTTTTTTTCATCCTCTCATGTTGCTACCTCTTTTCGCCTTTACTGTTATTCTTCTCCTTGTTATTAGGAAAAGGTTAAAAAAAAGTTTAGGATGCTAATAGAGATGCCCTACTCTGACTCCTAGAATTCAACTACTGTCCCACTGTCCATTCCAGACCCCTGTGCTTTGCTCATTCCTAAATGTTTCCATCTCAGTGCATACTGATGCAACCTTATAATGCAAATTCTTTACTAACTTCACTTTCAGTCCTATTCAGCTGAAGTGGGAACATCAGGGACTAGCCCATCAGCAGGGCGGTGAAAAGAGTTACTTTCATCTGCCCTGGCCGTGCGCTGTAGCATGTACATCATCATGGCCAGTGCTCTTGTTCTCACAGCCCTCGTGCTGGTGTGAAAGGGAGCTTGACCCACGGAGGAGCAGGCAGGGCTACCTGGTGGTGTAGCCTTCAGCTCCTCACCGCTTGATTATTCTATGCATGCCCACCAACCTGTCCGTGCCAACTCCTGTGAAAATATGTGAGGGCCTCAGCAGAGAATTAAAACTTCCCTAAACCTAAGGGGAAAGAAAAGTCTCAGAATAAAATAAAACTGGCTAGTTGCCTACATGTATGTACAATATGAGGCAAATGGAGTGAGCTAAATGGGGATACGGTATCAAGGAAATAATTTCTCCCTCCTTCTACTGCAAGGAACACAGAAAAGCAGTATACTCTTCATACACAAAATGCAGGTGTGGATATAGAAGCACCTGAAACTTTTATAGCATGTGTACAACTTTTTGAGGGCAATTCCACAGACAGGAAACTGGAGGCTCATAGAAGTGATGCACCTTGTTCAAATCCAATAACCATAAAACCGAAGGGTTTTGAATCAGCATAAGGTCTGTCAGACGTAATTATCTTCTCTCTACACCATCACCTAACCATTACGAGTGCTGCTGTTGTTCCTGTTATTGCCTTTTACACAATAAAACTATCTATCCTGAAACCAGGTCTTCAGAGAAACTTTAACATTCAAAATTAAACACTGATATACCTCAACAAAATAAAAGTCATATATGAAAAACCCACAGCATGCATCAAACTAATGGCGACACACAGGAAGCTCTTCTGTAAGATCAAGAACAAGGCAAGGGTGCCCACTGTTGCCACATATATTCAGCATAGTACTGATGTTTTTGTTATTGAATTGTATGAGTTCTTTATTTTGAATATTAATGCCTCATCAGATATATGGCTTGCAAATGTTTTTCCCATTCCATAGGTTGTCCTTTCACTCTGCTGATGGTTTCTTTTGCTGTGCAGAGCTTTTTTTGTTTACTGTAGTCCCACTTGCTTATTTTTGACTTTGCTGCTTGTGCTTTAGGTGTCATTTCCAAAAAATCATTGCCAAGACCCACATCAAGGAGCTTCTTTCCTAATATTCTTCTAGGAGTTTCCTGGTTTCAGGTCTTAAATTTAACTCTTTAATTCTTTTCAGGTTAATTTCTGCGAGTGGAAAAGGTACAAAACTCCAGTTATAAATAACTACAAGGGATGTAATGTATAATATGATGACTATAGTTAACACAGCTGTATGATATATAGTAAAGTTGTTATGAGAAGAAAGCCTAAGAATTCTTATCACAGGGAGAAATTTTTTTCTTTTCCTTTTATTGTATCCATATGAGATGATGGATGTTAACTAAACCTATTGCGGTCATCATTTCAAAATGTATGTAAATCAAACCATCATGCTTTACACCTTAAACATACAGTGGCATATGTCAATTATTTCTCAATAAAACTGGGAGGAAAAGGAATTAAAAAATAGTACTGGAAGTCCTAGCCAGACAAATTAGGCAAGAAAAAGAAATAAAAGGCATCCAAATTAGAAAGGAAGAAGTAAAAATACCTCTGTTCACAGGTAATATGATTTTCTATGTAGAAAACCCTAAAGATTCCACACAAAAATCTATTAGAACTTATAAACAAATTCAACAAAGTAGCAGGATACAAAGTCAACACAAAAAAATCAACTGAATTTCTATTTACTAACTATGAACTATCCAAAAGGAAAATTAAGAAAACAATTTCCATTTACAATAGCATCAAAAAGAATAAAACACTTAGGAATTAACTTAGCAAAGGAGGTGAAAGACTCGTTCAATGAAAACTGTAAAACATTTCTTAAAGAAAGTAATGAAAACATAAATAAATGGAAAAACATCCCATGATCATGGATTGGAAGACTTAATACTGTTAAGATGTCGATACTACCCAAAGCAATCTATACATTCAGCTTAATCCTTATCAAAATCTCAATGACATTTTTTACAGAAATGGGAGACCCCATTCTAAACATTACATGGAATCTTGAGGGACCTTGAAAAGTCAAAACAATTCTGAAAGAAGAACAAAACCAGAGTTCAAACATTTCCTGATTTTAAAATTTACTACAAAACTACAGTAATCAAAACAGTGTGGTATTGGTATAAAGACAGCCATATAGCCCAACAGAATAGACTAGAGAGCCCAGAAATAAACCCTCACATATACAGTCAAATGATTTTTGACAAGGGTGCCAAGACTACTCAATAGGGAAAGAACAGTCTTTTCGAAAATGGTGCTGGGAAAACTGGGTATCCACAGGCAAAATAATGAAGTTGGATCCTTATGTAACACCATATAAAAAACTCAACTTTAAATGGATCCATTTCCTAAATGTAAGACCCAAAACTGTTTTAAAAAACTCTGAGAAAAAACATAGGGCAAAATCTTTACAACACTGGATTTTTAAAAAATATAATACCAAAGGCACAGGCAACAAAAGGAAAAAATAAACAAATTGGACTTCATGAAAACTGAAAAATTTTGTGCATCAAAAGACACTATCAACAGAGTAAAAAGGCAACCCACAGAATTGGACAAAGTATTTGTAAATCATATATCTAATAAGAAATTAATATCCAGAATATATAGAGAACTCCTAAAATTCAACAACAAAAACCAAACTAATTCCAAAATGGCTACAGAATTTGAAAAGATATTTCTCCAAAGAAAATATACAAGTGGGCAAGAAACACATAAAAATATGCTCAACATTACTAATCACTAGGGAAATGCAATTTAAAACCACCTCACACCCATTAGGATGGCTACTACAAACAAAAACCCCATAAAACAGAAAACAAGTTTTGGCAAGGATGTGGAGAAATTGGAATTCTTGTGCATTATTAAATAATTCTATTTAAAATTGAATTACCATGTGATCCAGCAATTCCACTTCTGGATATATACCAAAGAATTGAAAGCAGGGTCTTGAAGAGATATTTGTACACCCATGTTCATAGCTGCATTCTTTAAAATAGCTAAAATGTGAAATCAACTCAAGTGTCCATTGATGGATGAATGGTTAAACAAAATGTGTATATACATGCAAAGAAATTCTATTCAGCCTTAAAAAAGAAGGAAATCCTGCCAAATGATACAACATGGATGAAGCTTTAGGACATTATGCTTAGTGAAATAAGCAGGGTTTTTTTTTAAAAAAGAGACAAATACTGTATATGATTCCACTTATATGAGGTGCTTGGAGCAGTCAAAATGACAGAGACAGGAAGTAGAAAGATGGTTGCTAGGCAATGGGGGAGAAGGGCATGGGGAGTTACTGTTTAATGGGTACAGAGTTTCAGCTTCACAAGATGAAAAGTGTTCTGGAGATGGATGGTGGTGATGATTGCACAACAATATAAATGCGCTTAATGCCACTGAACTGTACATTTAAAAATGGTGAAGATACTAAATTTTATGTTACGTGTATTTTACCACAATAAAAAAGAATTAGAAAAACATGTCCAAAAAAAATGAAATACTGATACTCCAAAAATTGATACCAGTCCTTTCAAAAAGAAACACTAAAAGCACCGTATAGTTAACCATCAAACTCATCTTTAGCATTCCCAATATTATTCTTCAAAATATTAACCCACATCAACCCCTCTTTATCTATAGGTTTCTATTTTTTTTAACCTTATAGTTTAAGGCAGGCCTGAGAATCACATAATAGATGAAAGGAATATAAATATGTGTGAATGATTAGAAAGTAAAATGAAATATCAGTGCAATCATGTACTGGTTCATAACTGTGACCGACATGAAGCACAGACCGTTACTGGCCGTGAACTGGAGTCATTCTTGTAATCATTAGCTTGCAATCAGCCCATTAGGCTCTCAGAGATACACAGCATGGCCAAGCATCTTGTTTTGACTATTGACTTTTCTATTTTCTCCTGCTGGTATTGCTATTCCCACCATAACCTATTAAATCTTCTCCCTCTAGGCTTATTATTTTCTGTTTCTCCTCTCTTTTCATTCCTCATTTGTTGTTGCTTTGCATTCATGTAGTTACAAGTATTTCACTCCTCACTCGAGGCCGCTTGGGAGAAAAGATGATCTACATTCATCTCTACATTGCACATTCTGTACACTCTTACCAATAGGATCATAGTATACTGAATTTTAGTGCTATTAGGGACTTTTATGATTGCTGAAGGTAGTAGAGATTAAGAGACTTGGCCAAGATGATATAGACAGTTGGAAACTGAATTGGGACTAAACCAGGAGTCTTAATTCCCTGGATCATGGCAAAAGGTCCGTGGTTAGGAACAGCCATATATACTTCAATTTTTTTTCCTTTGGGTTCCTAGGATTTCGTCAAGATTTTAACTTCTCTTAGTAAGCTCCAAGGGTCTAAGCTATCTTCTCTTCCAAACTTTTTCCTCCATTTGCTCTACGGCTCAGCAAAGAATCTGGGCCACATCCGGAGGCAGCTGCGCCTAGAAGAATCTGCATGGGGGTGGTATAGCTGCAGACCTCTGGATCAGGAGTGCCAGCCCTGATGGCTACACAGTCTGTGATTTGCCTGCATATTTGTATAATGAGGATGAAATTCAGTTTGTATTTAATTATTGTTTTCATAATCTGGTGATTTTAAATCATTTGCCAATGGTATTTTAAAATTCCTTTTCCTTTGATTTTATCTTTCCTCTTAATGTGGCTATTAAATACCACTGATTAAGGCTCACAAATGGAAAAAATTAGCAACGCTCATAAAAAAAAATTGTAGGAAATGGTACAATGGACGTAACAGCTCCTTCTCTCGGAAGATGCCCAGAGATGAAGGAAACTTGAGAAAGCAAAAAAAAGAGGAGCATTTAGGAATTTCACAAGCTGAATGTCAGGATGCAAGGGCCCCAAAGAGAAGCTGGAGGGTAGAACCAGAAGGGGAGGGACACTTTATGCTTGAGACCCGAGGACATTAGAATGAAGGGGGTAGCGAGCAGTGGGGGACGATATGGAGGCAGCAGTCTTGACAGCTGCCCCCCCTCCCCGGGCCTCCATCATGCCCCAGTAAACGCTGTCAGGATCACAGGATCCAACAAGATCCATCAAAGTTCATAACAAAAATGGAAGGAGAGTCTGGCCATTAGACCATCTGGGAAAATGTTGGGATGGTTCCTTCCAGAACAGGTGAAACTTTGAGTTCTAGTAAATTTTCAGTCTAAAGAGACTCCTTACGCAGGTCATGCAGGGCCAGGAAGGCTGCTGTGAACGGTCATCATGTTTCCTTGCAGAACAGAGAAGATTAGTCAAGTGGTGGGATCCTTCTCTCTTTGGAGTTCTTCTGGGCAACTTCCTCTTCCACTTCTGCTTCTTTTTGACAAGATTGTCCACAGTACATACATTTTGCCTACCCTGTGTTATTCATTCATTTTTTTTTTGGTAAACACTGAGTGCCTCGTATGTACCAGGCACTGTACCATCCCCTGTGAAGATGAATGATCCGTCCACTCCTCCCTAGGCCCTCACAGCTCAGCAGAGAGGACAGCCAGTAAGGCCAGGCATTAAATGATGTACAGGAGACACAGGGGAGAGTTTAACTCTGAATGCAGCAGGGAAGAAGGAACAGTGAACAATGGACATAATTAATTGAAAATTTATAGTAGAGAATTTATAGATGAGGGTATTTTGAGCTGGGTCTTGCAGGTAAAAAAGAGTTTGTCAGGGAGACAAGGAGGGGTTAGATTAATTAAGCAGCAAAGGCAGAGTTGAAAGGAAAAGTCTGAAAGTTTTAAGATCTATGATTTCCTTCCTGTTCTAAAAAATAGATGTTTTAAAACTCAGATGGGGGCTTCCCTGGTGGCGCAGAGGTTAAGAACCTGTCTGCCAATGCAGGTACACGGGTTCGAGCCCTGGTCCGGGAAGATCCCACATGCCATGGAGCAACTAAGCCTGTGCGCCACAACTACCGAGCCTGCACTGTAGAGCCCGCGAGCCACAACTACTGAGCCCGTGTGCCACAACTACTGAGGCCCGTGCACCTAGAACCCATGCTCCACAACAAGAGAGGCCTCCACAATGAGAAGCCCACGCACCACAACGAACAGTATCCCCCGCTCGCCGCAACTAGAGAAAGCCCGCGCACAGCAACAAAGACCCAATGCAACCAAAAATAATAAATAAATTTAAAAAGTAAAAAAAAACTCAGATGGGTTGGTCCATCAAAAGCTCCTAATGGGGCTTCCCTGGTGGCGCAGTGGTTGAGAGTCCGCCTGCCGATGCAGGGGACACGGGTTCGTGCCCCAGTCCGGGAGGATCCCACATGCCGCGGAGCGGCTGGGCCCGTGAGCCATGGCCGATGGGCCTGTGCGTCCGGAGCCTGTGCTCCGCAACGGGAGAGGCCACAACAGTGAGAGGCCCGCGTACCAAGAAAAAAAAAAAAAAGCTCCTAATGATTTTTCATTGATTGACTGTTGAGATTAGTGTGGATTTGCGACAAATAGTATTTTCAATCATTAAAAAAGATTAATTGGCTTATTATGGAATAGACTCCCATTCTGTTCTGTTCTCCAACATTCTTCCAGAAACTGGAAGTCTAGATAATGCTTGCTTCAATCAGAAGATTCCTGTTTCCAAATGTTTTCAGAATACATTACAGAGAGCTGGGTCAACCCAGCCACGTGCAAGCTGCCAAGCTCCAAATCCAATTCGTAGCTTGCATCCTAAATTTTCTAAAATTATTATGGTTACTTCAATCAAAAAGTGGGTGGCTATTTGACCTTTGATTATATTCACAAGCAAAATGTACAGATGAAGCAGGCATAACAGAAATAGCATATTACAGTACAGAGCTCTCAAATTATTTCTATTAACAATTGTGAGCTTAGTGGTCATGCTTATTGGGGTACAAATGGTCTCCTAATCCTTGTACTGAGGACGCTATCTTTCCGTTCTATAGGCTTCCAGGGTGTCCTCATAGACATTCTAACTCTAACCAGAGCCACTGGTGTTAGCCAGTTTTTCCTCTATTATTGTTTGATATCTACTTCACTGGCTCCACTGTCTATCAAATTTAGAATCTTTTTCAACTAAGCACAAAATACTTCCTATGTAAAGACTGAAGCTCTTATAAAAAAAACAAGAGGCATGAGATTGGACAATCGATGTGCAGAGCGTCTATCTAATTTCAAAGATCTACAATCCCAAATCCACCAATTGCTATTTATGAGGACCAGGGTTAGGTACTTAACTTTGTGCCTCAGCTTCCTTCTATGTGAAACTGTAAATATTAATACTTTGTAGGGCTCTTGTATAGTTTAATTCAATAACACATATAACGCATAGCTTAGTGCAGACCTGACCCATAGAAGGCACTCAGTAAATGCCTATTTACTTTGACTCACGATAGAAATTTTTTAAGCCAACAATCTAAAGACATGGAATAAAATCTAACGGTAGGAGTTAATAAAAATGTCTTTCCTTTATGCTTACATTCATTACTGACAAATCATAACTAATGCTTTTGATACAAGAGAAAAAACATTTCAAAATAAACGTAATCAAACATAAAATACCTATGGGAAACAGAGAAAGTGCAAGATTGCATGAATAGTGGAAAATTATATTTATAACATACTTCTTAATTCCGAGTTAATGAAAATAAAAGTGAATGTCACATGTGGTTATTTTAATGGGCGCCTACATCAAAGTGGTTAAAAATAGTCACATTTTCAGAAACACTTCTTCTGCATTCAATTAACATTTGGATCAAAGTACAATTTTTCCCATGCAATTCAAAGCAATAAAATCAACCTATCTTTGGAGCAAACAAATATTTTGTTCACTGACTTCCACTCTAAAAAAGGCTTGCTTAAGCCCACAGCTGAAGAGTAAATAAAATGTAAAAGTCTTAGGAACCCAAAGAAGGGGAGACAAAGTTAATACTATTTCAATTCATTAAATCACTCCTGTCACATAACAACTCCAACTGCTAATTAACGACATTCTGAGATTCTAGGAATTGACGAAAATGTTCCCAGTGCAATTCAATCTGTTTCTTTATGAAAACTATTTTGGGCTTCACATGCACCACAGGATAATTGAACAAGGATAGAAACTGGCGTCCAACTGGTTCTACCATGGGCTCACAAACACCCACAAACTGCCTCTTGTCTTCCCTCTAACCTGAGGGTGGGTTTCGAGAAATGTGAGATATGGAATCCGCTGTCAGGAGCGAAACAAATAATAACACACCAGACCACTCTGTGCCTCTAAAAACAATTTTTCCAGAAAATTTATTTTAAAAGTAGACATCATGAAAGATGTTGGCTGATATGCCCTCACCCCAACATTTTTCAAAACCTGTACCTGAACTGTCTCTCTTCCAGGTTCAATTGCCCATAATTAGCCACAAATATTTTCAAGACACACAATCTAACAAGGAGCCCCTGGAGGTGTCTCAGAATATAGAAAAGGAAGCCAGGAGGTTAAAACTTTCTCTTCACACTTTTCTTCCACCAGGTCGGCTATGAACCAAGGGAACTATTTTCATTTGCGAGACCATTAGCCACACAAACAAACTGAGACCAAGAAAAAAAAAAGAAAAAAGAAAGAAAGGACTTGAATACATTAATGATACCATAAGACAGGACCAACAACTTCATTCAGCCAAGATGCTGATACTGGAAGTCTCCTGCATTTATGCCAGCCTTAGTAACAGCCTCTCATTCAAGCTCTTAAATTACTCATTTATTAATTCAGCAAGTATACTGTGAGACCAGCACTGTCCTGGGCTGTGGGGAAGTGAACCGTAAACATGATTTGAGTGCCTGCAGTCAAGGAGTGTTCTGTCTAGTGATGGAAACAAAAGAAGTAAACAGGCAAATACGACACACAGGCGTGATGCAGTGAAAGCAGAAGAAGCACCAGGACCACCAAGATGGGGAGAGCATGTAAGCAGAACCAAGAAGAGGTGGTTGGAAGAGCAGCGAAAGGAAGGCTGCTTTCAGGCAACTGAAACAGAGGGGAATGAAAGAACGGCCCATGCTCACATCCTCAGGGCTGCTAACAGTCCAGCAGGGCTGTAAGTTAGGGCTGAGTTGAGAGAGGAATGGCAAGAAACAAAGCAGAAAGGGTCAGCGTGGCTTAGGCTTCTGAGGGGTTGCATATGCCATGCCAAAAACTTTAGACTTCTCTTAAGGGCAATGCAGAGAAATTGAAGGGTTTTAAGCAGGAGAATGACGTGAGCAGATTTTCATTTTAGAAAGATGACAGTTTGGATCTGAAATTGGATGGAGTTCGGAGTGGATAGCTGGAAAGCTGTGTAAAGGAATGATTGCAATAACCCAGGCAATCAATGACAATGGCCAGAAGAAGGCTGTGGCAGTGGAGGTGGAGAGAATGAAACAGAGTCAAGATACATAAGGAAGGGTAAAAAACAAAATAAAAGAAATACAGGGGACAAAGCAAATTTGGAGAGATGGTTAGGATACCACATGTTCCATTTATAACAGGCTGGATTTGAGGTCAATATTAATCCCTTATGTACAATTAATCAGTGCACAGCAGTAAGGAACCTACCTGGACCCCGAAGCTGGTTTGAGGTGGGTCTAAAGTTGGAAGAATCTCTAAGGCAAATGATTATTCAAGGGGTGGCAGAGACAGCACTGGTAGAAAGCACAGAGTTAAGAGAAAAAAGAGCAGAAGACAAAAGACTATGAGAACAACAACAATTTAGAAATGAGCGTCAATGGAGGAGCATAAAGAGGGATGGCTAAGAAGAGGCAGGAAGAAACTACGCGAGGATGAGGAAGCCAAGGACAAACATTTCAAGAAGACAGTCATCGTCACAATCAGCAAATGCTGCCACGCTATTAATTGAAATTAAGACGGGGAAATGCAGTGGATTTAATAAAAGAAGAGATGGATGATAGACAAGGGGGCCCCTGGTTGTACAAATGCCTGGTTGGACTCAGTCAGGATGCATATCTAGGAAGTGAAGAATTGGAGATAAGAGTGTAAAGACCATTTTCATGAACTCCAAAGGTCCGCTTCTGGAAACTGAGGCCCATGGAAATACAAATGTCGGACGTGGCATCACTCCAAGTGGCGACAAGCTCCAGGATGAAGTCAGGAGGTTGGACGGTTGCAGAGAAGTGAAGGTGAGGGTCACTGGTGTTGACAAGGTCAAGGAACCAAAAAGCTAGAATGCTGAGTGCATCATCGTAGCTGCCACTTAAGTTACTCCAGATTCAGCGTAGCAGAGAGGATGGAGCCAGAGAGCAAAGCCTTTATGAAGAGGGGGACAGAAGTGAGGACAGCTGCTGAGGATGTTTCTTCCAATAATGCTAAACGTTTAAATGGCTGGGCTGAGAGGGGACCTTCAAGATGGCAGAGGAGTAAGACGTGGAGATCACCTTCCTCCCCACAAATACATCAGAAATACATCTACATGTGGAACAACTCCTACAGAACACCTCCTGAACACTGGCAGAAGACCTCAGACTTCCCCAAAAGCAAGAAACTCCCCACATACCTGGGTAGGGCAAAAGAAAAAAGAAAAAACAGACACAAAAGAATAGGGACAGGACCTGCACCAGTGGGAGGGAGCCGTGAAGGAGGAAAGGTTTCCAAACACTAGAAGCCCCTTCGCGGGCAGAGACTGCAGGTGGCGGAGGGGGAAAGCTTCGGAGCCACAGAGGAGAGCGCAGCCACAGGGGTGCGGAGGGCAAAGCGAAGAGATTCCCACAGAGAGGAGCGGTACCGACCAGCACTCACCAGCCCGAGAGGTTTGTCTGCTCCCCCGCCGGGGCGGGTGGGGGCTGGCAGCTGAGGCTCGGGCTTCAGTCGGAGCGCAGGGAGAGGACTGGGGTTGGTGGCGTGAACACAGCCTGAAGGGGTTAGTGCACCACAGCTAGCTGGGAGGGAGTCCGGGGAAAAGTCTGGACCTGCCGAAGAGGCAAGAGACCATTGTTTCAGGGTGCAGGAGGAGAGGGGTTTCCTTCCCCGTCTGCCCACAGAAGGCAGAGCACCGCCTAAGGGAGCTCCAGAGATGGGCGTGAGACGCTAAGGCGGCTGCTGCTGCTGCTGCCACAAAGAATCCTGTGTGCGAGCACAGGTTACTACCCACAGCCTGCAGCCCGCCACTGCCAGGGTCCCGAGATGTGGGCACAACTTCCCCGGGAGAACGCACAGCGCACCTCAGGCTGATGCTGGCCTCTGCCACTGCAGGCTCACCCCGCATTCCAATTTTGACTACCGTACCCCTCCCTCTCCCCAGCCTGAGAGAGCAAGAGAGCCCTGATCAGTTGCTGCTTTAACCCCATCCTCTCTGGGTGGGGAACAGATGCCTGAGGGTGACCTACACACAGAGACGGGTCCAAATCCAAAGCTGAACCCCAGGAGCTGTGCAAACAAGGAAGAGAAAGGGAAATCTCTCCCAGCAGCCTCAGGAGCAGTGGATTAAATCCCCACAGCCAACTTGATGAACCCTGCATCTGTGGAATACCTGAATAGACAACAAATGTTCGCCAAAATTGAGGCAGTGTGTAAAGCAATTATACTCCAATAAAGATGTAAAAAAAAAAAAAATTGCGGCAGTGGACTTTGGGAGCAACTGTAGATTTGGGGTTTGCTGCCTGCAACTGATTTGTTGCTGACTTTTATGTTTATCTTAGTATAGTTTTTAGCACTTGTTGTCATTGGTGGATTGTTTATTGCTTTGGTTGCTCTTTTTAAATTTTTATTATTTTTTTATTTTATTATTATATTTCTTATTTTATTTTATTTTATTTTATTTTATTCTTCTTTATTTTTCTTCCTTTTTTTCTGTGCTGTGTGGCTTGACAGTGTCTTGGTGCTCTGGCCGGGTGTCAGGCCTGAACCTCCGGGTGGGAGAGCCGAGTCCAGGACACTGGATGACCAGAGACCTCCCAGCCCCATGTAATATCAATCAGCGAGAGCTCTCCCAGAGACCTCCATCTGAACACTAAGACCCAGCTCCACCCAAGAGCCAGCAAGCTCCCGTGCTGGACGCCCCAGGCCAAACAACTAGCAAGACAGGAACACAACCCCACCCATTAGCAGAGAGTCTCTCTAAAATCATACTAAGTTTGCAGACACCTCAAAACACACCACTGAACGCGGCCCTGCCCAGCAGAAAGACAAGATCCAGTCCCACCCAGCAGAAACAGGCACCAGTCCCATCCACCAGGAAGCCTACATAAGCCACTGAACCAACTTAATCCCCTGGGGGAAGACATGGAAAACAACGGGAACTATGAACCTGCAGTCTGCGAAAAGGAGACCCCAAACAGTAACTTAAACAAAATGAGAAGACAGAGAAATATGCAGCAGATGAAGGAGCAAGGTATAAACCCACCAGACCAAACAAAAGAAGAGGAAATAGGCAGTCTACCTGAAAAAGTATTCAGAGTAATGATAGTAAAGATGATCCAAAATCTTGGAAACACAATGGAGAAAATACAGGAAATGTTTAACAAGGACCTAGAAGAACTAAAGAGCAAACAAACAATGATGAACAACACAATAAATGAAATTAAAAATTCTCTAGAAGGAATCAATAGCAGAATAACTGAGGCAGAAGAATGGACAAGTGACCTGGAAGATAAAATAGTGGAAATAACTGCCTAAGAGTAGAATGAAGAAAAACAGAATGAAAAGAATTGAGGACAGTGTCAGAGACCTCTGGAACAACATTAAATGCACCAACATTCGAATTATAGGGGTCCCAGAAGAAGAAGAGGAAAAGAAAGGGTCTGAAAAATATTTGAAGGGATTATAGATGAAAACTTCCCTAACATGGGAAAGGAAATAGTCAAGCCAAGGAAGCGCAGAGAATCCCATACAGGATAAATCCAAGGAGAAACATGCCAAGACACATATTAATCAAACTATCAAAAATTAAATACAAACAAAAAAATATTAAAAGCAGCAAGGGAAAAACAACAAATAACATAAAGGCAATCCCCATAAGGTTAACAACTGAACTTTCAGCAGAAACTCTGCAAGCCAGAAGGGACTGGCAGGACATATTTAAAGTGATGAAGGAGAAAAACCTACAACCAAGATTACTCTACACAGCAAGGATCTCATTCACATTTGACGGAGAAATTAAAACCTTTACAGACAAGCAAAAGCTAAGAGAATTCAGCACCACAAAACCAGCTTTACAACAAATGCTAAAGGAACTTCTCTAGGCAAGAAACACAAGAGAAGGAAAAGACCTATAATAACAAACCCAAAACAATTAAGAAAATGGGAATAGGAACATACATATCGATAATTACCTTAAATGTAAATGGACTAAATGCTCCAACCAAAAGACACAGACTGGCTGAATGGATACAAAAACAAGACCCATATATATGCTGTCTACAAGAGACCCATTTCAGACCTAGGGACAGATACAGACTGAAAGTAAGGAGATGGAAAAAGATATTCCATGCAAATGGAAATCAAAAGAAAGCTGCAGTAGCAATTCTCATATCAGACAAAATAGACTTTAAAACAAAGACTATTACAAGAGACAAAGAAGGACACTACATAATGATCAAGGGATAAATCCAAGAAGAAGATATAACAATTGTAAATATTTAAGCACCCAACACAGGAGCACCTCAATACATAAGGCAAATGCTAACAGCCATAAAAGGGAAATCGACAGTAACATATTCATAGTAGGGGACTTAACACCCCACTTTCACCAATGGACAGAGCATCCAAAATGAAAATAAATAAGGAAACACAAGCTTTAAATGATACATTAAACAAGATGGACTTAATTGATATTTATAGGACATTCCATCCCAAAACAACAGAATACACTTTCTTCTCAAGTGCTCATGGAACATTCTCCAGGATAGATCATATCTTGAGTCACAAATCAACCCTTGGTAAATTTAAGAAAATTGAAATCATATCAAGTATCTTTTCTGACCACAATCCTATAACTGATTTCCTAGATATCAATTACAGGATAAAATGTGTAAAAAATACAAACACTTGGAGGCTAAGCAATACAGTACTTAATAACCAAGAAACCACTGAAGAAATCAAAGAGGAAATAAAAAAATACCTAGAAACAAATGACAATGAAAACACGGTGACACAAAACCTATGGGACGCAGCAAAAGCAGTTTTAAGAGGGAAGTTTATAGCAATACAATCCTACCTCAAGAAACAAGAAACATCTCAAATAAACTACCTAACCTTACACCTAAAGCAATTAGAGAAAGAAGAACAAAAAACCCCAAAGTTAGCAGAAGGAAAGAAATCATAAAGATCAGATCAGAAATAAATGCAAAAGAAATGAAGGAAACTACAGCAAAGATCAATAAAACTAAAAGCTGGTTCTTTCAGAAGATAAACAAAATTAATAAACCATTAGCCAGACTCATCAAGAAAAAAAGAGGGAGGAGACTCAAATCAATAGAATTAGAAATGAAAAAGGAGAAGTAACAACTGACACTGCAGAAATACAAAGGATCACGAGAGATTACTACAAGAAACTCTATGCCAATAAAATGGACAATCTGGAAGAAATGGACCAATTCTTAGAAATGCACAACCTTCTGAGACTGAACCAGGAAGAAATAGAAAATATGAACAGACCAATCACAAGCACTGTAATTGAAACTGTGATTAAAAATCTTCCAACAAACAAGCCCAGGACCAGATGGCTTCACAGGCAAATTCTATCAAACATTTAGAAGAGCTAACACCTATCCTTCTCAAACTCTTCCAAAATATAGCAGATGGAGGAACACTCCCAAGCTCATTCTAGGAGCCCACCATCACCCTGATACCAAAACCAGACAAAGATGTCACAAAGAAAGAAAACTACAGGCCAATATCACTGATGAACATAGATACAAAAATCCTCAACAAAATACTAGCAAACAGAATCCAACAGCACATTAAAAGCATCATACACCATGATCAAGTGGGGTTTATCCCAGGAATGCAAGGATTCTTCAATATACGCAAATCAATCAACGTGATACACCATATTAACAAATTGAAGGAGAAAAACCATATGATCATCTCAATAGATGCAGAGAAAGCTTTTGACAAAATTCAACACCCATTTATGATAAAAACCCTGCAGAAAGTAGGCATAGAGGGAACTTTCCTCAACATAATAAAGGCTATGTAAGACAAATCCACAGCCAACATCGTTCTCAATGGTGAAAAACCGAAACCATTTCCACTAAGATCAGGAATAAGACAAGGTTGCCCACTCTCACCACTATTATTCAACATAGTTTTGGAAGTTTTAGTCACAGCAATCAGAGAAGAAAAAGAAACAAAAGGAATCCAAATAGGAAAAGAAGAAGTAAAGCTGTCACTCTTTGCAGATGACATGATACTATACATAGAGAACCCTAAAAATGCCACCAGAAAACTACTAGAGCTAATCAATGAATTTGGTAAAGTAACAGGATACAGAATTAATGCACAGAAATCACTTGCATTCCTACATACCAATGATGAAAAATCTGAAAGTGAAATTAAGAAAACACTCCCATTTACCATTTCAACAGAAAGAATAAAATATCTAGGAATAAACCTACCTAAGGAGACAAAAGACCTGTATGAGGAAAATTACAAGACACTGATGAAAGAAATTAAAGATGATACAAATAGATGGAGAGATCTACCATGTTCTTGGATTGGAAGAATCAACATTGTGAAAATGACTCTACTACCCAAAGCAATCTACAGATTCAGTGCAATCCCTATCTAACTACCACTGGCATTTTTCACAGAACTAGAACAAAAAATCTCACAATTTGTATGGAAACACAAAAGACCCCAAATTGCCAGAGCAATCTTGAGAAGGAAAAACGGATGTGGAGGAATCAGGCTCCCTGACTTCAGACTACACTACAAAAGCTACAGTAATCAAGACAGTATTGTACTGGCACAAAAACTGAAATATAGATCAATGGAACAGGATAGAAAGACCAGAGATAAACCCACAAACATATGTTCACCTTATCTTTGATAAAGGATGCAAGAATATACAGTGGAGAAAAGACAGCCTCTTCAATAAGTGGTGCTGGGAAAACTGGACAGCTACATGTAAAAGAATGAAATTAGAACACTCCCTGACACCATACACAAAAATAAACTCAAAATGGATTAAAGACCTAAATATAAGGCCAGACACTATAAAACTTGAGAGGGAAACATAGGCAGAATGCTCTATGACGTAAATCCCAGCAAGATCCTTTTTGACACACCTCCTAAAGAAATGGAAATAAAAACAAAAATAAACAAATGGGACCTAATGAAACTTAAAAGCTTTGCACAGCAAAGGAAACCATGAACAAGATGAAAAGACAACCCTCAGAATGGGAGAAAATATTTGCAAATGAAGCAACTGACTAAGGATTAATCTCCAAAATTTACAAGCAGCTCATGCAGCTCAATAACAAAAAAACAAACAACCCAATCCAAAAATGGGCAGAAGACCTAAAAGGACATTTCTCCAAAGAAGATATACAGATTACCAACAAATACATGAAAGGATGCTGAACATCACTAATCATTGGAGAAATGCAAATCAAAACCACAATGAGGTATCACCTCGTACCTGTCAGAACGGCCATCATCAAAAAATCTACAAACAATAAATGCTGGAGAGGATGTGGAGAAAAGGGAACCCTCTTGCACTGTTGGTGGGAATGTAAATTAATACAGCCACTATGGATAACAGTATGGAAGTTCCTTAAAAAAATAGAACTACCATATGACCCAGAAATACTACTACTGGGCATATCCCTGAGAAAACCATAATTCAAAAAGAGTCATGTACCACAATGTTCACTGCAGCACTATTTACAATAGCCAGGACATGGAAGCAACCTAAGTGTCCTTCGACAGATGAATGGATAAAGAAGATGTGGCACATATATACAATGGAATATTACTCATCCATGAAAAGAAACGAAATTGAGTTATCTGTAGTGAGGTGGATGTACCTACAGTCAGTCATACAGAGTGAAGTTAAGTCAGAAAGAGAGAAACAAATACTGTATGCTAACACATATATATGGAATCTAAAAAAAAAAATGGTTCTGATGAACCTAGGGGCAGGACAGGAATAAAGATGCAGACATAGAGAACGGGCTTGAGGACATGGGGAGGGGAAGGGTAAGCTGGGACGAGTGAGAGAGGAGCATTGACATATATACACTACCAAATGTAAAATATGTAGCTAGTGGGAAGCAGCTGCATAGGATATAGCGATCTGCTCAGTGCTTTGTGACCACCTAGAGGGGTGGGATAGGGAGGCTGGGAGGGAGAAGCAAGAGGGAGGAGATATGGGTATATATGTATATGTATAACTGATTCACTTTGTTATACAGCAGAAACTAACACAATACTGTAAAGCAATTATACTCCAATAAAGATTTTTTTTTTAAAAAGGAAAAAAAATTGCTTGGCTTTGAGGAAAGCAGATTACCCTCCATAATATGGGTGGGCCTTACCCAATCAATTGAAGTTCTTAATAGAACAATGCCCCACCTCCCCTGGGCAAGAAGAAATTCTGCCTGTGGATAGCCTTTAGACTTGAACTGCACTATGGCTCTTCCCTGGGTCTCCAGACTGATATCCCTCCTTGTATGTATGTGCTACATATATAAACATATATATATATATATGTATATATATACACACACACACACACACACAGAGTGAGAGAGTATCACACGATGGACTCAGGGTGTGGCCCCATCTGTGTTAACAGTATCAAGGAAAGCCTACTCTTTTGAAGTCCCACGTTTGGCACCTTCCCCTGGCATCCCCTCAACGTCACTCATTCTGGTTTGTTCTCTGAGAAATCACCCAGTTCAGCTGGCTTTAGAGGCCACCTGTGAACCTTCCCAAGATCAAAAGTCAATCTTCAGATTGTAGCAACACCAGTTTCGATCTTCTGCTGGGGTCATGCTCATGTCAAAAGCAGCAAGAAAGTGCCACAGTAAGAAATGGCAGTCAACAGGTGGGAATGTAAACTGGTGCAGCCACTATGTAAAACAGCATGGTGATTCCTCAAAAAACTAAAAATAGAGCTACCATATGGTCCAGCAATCCCACTCCTGGGCATATATCTGGACATAACTTTAATTTAAAAAGAGTCATGCACCCCTGTGTTCATAGCAGCACTATTCACAGTAGCCAAGACATGGAAACAACCTTAAATGTCCATCAACAGATGAATGGAGAAAGAAAATGTGATTTACATATACAATGGAATACTACTCAGCCATAAAAAGAATGAAATAATGCCATCTGCAGCAACATGGATGGACCTAGAGATTATCATATTGGTACTAAGTGAAGTAAGTCAGTAAGAGAAAGACAAATACCATATGATATCACTTATATGTGGAATCTAAAATATGACACAAATGAACTTATCTATGAAACAGAAACAGACTCCCAGACATAGAGAAAAGTCTTGTGGTTGCCAAGGGGGGAAGGGGTTGGGGGAGGGATAGACTGGGAGTTTGGGATTAGTAGATGAAAACTATAATAATAGGCTGGATAAACAACAAGGTCCTACTATATAGAACAGGGAACTATATTCAATATTCTGTGATAAACCATAATGGAAAAGAATATGAAAAAGAATATGTGTGTATGTATGTGTGTGTATAGATATATTTAACTAAATCACTTTGCTGTATAGCAGAAATTAACACAACACTGTAAATCAAGTATACTTCAATAAAATAAATTTTTTTTAAAAAAAGAAAGAAATGGAAGTCATACCGCCTCAGGGACAACAGGCCACCTAGTTGCTCATGCAGTTGCTAACTGGAAACTTCTGACACCAAAAAGTCCTACTCCTGTTTTTAAAGTCCTGCTCCTTAATTCCAAGGCCATCCTCTTCCCATTGGACTCAGCCTGGAACCAAGCATGTCAGGAAATTCCGCTTGGTCTTGCCTTTGCTCATGCTTTCCCTCTACATGGAATGCTTTCTTCCCTTCTTCTACCAGAAAACTATTCATCCTTCCAACCTTGCCTCAAATGTTATATTTTTGTCCAGTGTTTCCTGACCCCAGCCAGAAAGAAATTAATTACTCCTTTAACTGTGTTCCCAGAGGCATCTGTGTTTCTTCTGAAGATTAAAAAGGACACAAAAAACATGGTCATATTAGCCAAACATTCAAACACCAGCCCAATGAAAGTTGTTCTAGAAAACTAGTATAAATATGAGAAGGTGCAAGTTTTACTGGTTCTATTCTATTCTGCTTTCAGTTCCAGTCTTTATACATGCAATTTGTAAACAGAGGTTCACAGCACTGAATAACTCCGAATGATAGGATGCTTTTTAGAGATTAGTTAGCTCCTAAATCAGACAAAACCCTTAAATACAAGAAATCCCAGTTAGAAAAACTTATGGTGCAGTGTTGGTTCGGTGGGTACTGGTCATTTTTCTCAAGACAGCAGGGTATGAACTCCATGATTATAATAGTTTATATTATAACCAAGTTAATTACCTCTATGCTTTAGAGCCTTCATCCACGAAAGTGAGTGGAATTGTACTGTCTTGAAAATAGTTCAAGCAACTATCAATTTATTCCAGTGGAATGTCTGAATAAAATGTCCCCTCTTGCTGGGAATTTTCAAAACTAACACAGGTCAGATCCATTTAAATGTCAGAGAAGTTCTTCTCCCTTAGGCTGATTTTAGCACATATCATGTGCTCAACTTAGAGGTGATCTGCACACGAAATCATAAAACTGAGCTCATCATGGAAAGAGAAGTCCGATGGGATTAACAACGGACTGTGGTAAGAACCACCATAAACACTGATTTTTGCAAAGTTCATCTCTCGCCTGGAGCCCCCAGGGGACAGTAATAACAATAACACAGATAACATCTGTGCAATAACACAGATGATTCACAGAAATAATCACACTGCAGAAGAAGTAGCAAGTTATGTAGAGTAGGAAACAATTTTTAAAAATTATTTTAAAAAGCAAAATTGATCAAAATATTGCTCAGGAATACAAACATAAAAACTTTTAAAATAACTTCAAAGAGAATGATAAATCCCAAAGTAAGACTAGTGCTTACCAAAGAAGGAAGGGCTAGGAATTGCACACAAGTGGAAGGACTGGTCGGGGTTAGATTCTATTAAGTTAGGTGTGGATATTCTGGTTAAGCTGGGTTCCAGTTAAGTTGCCTGGTTCCAGTTAAGGAGGTAATATAAGAATATAGATTTATTTTTATAACTTACACGTCTGCTTCTGTATTCTGTATGTATCAAATGCTACAAGATGAAAGCATTTGAAAGAAAAATGTTATACTTCTTAGCATGATAAGGAGCAGCCAGTTATATACAAATATACAAGAAAAATATTAGAAATGCAGCAGATAAACTGTCAGGTAACAAAGAACAATTTAGAAAAGACAAAACGCAACTGGAAAATAAACATGGAAAAAGATTTGATCTTAACTAACAACAAAATAATTGCCAATTAAAGCCAATTAACACCTTTAAAAACATTCAGTATCAGCTATTGTATAGTTGTATCACTTAAAATCCTGGAAGTACCTCATGCTGGGATACTTGTGAAAAGTGAATAATCAAAACACTTTAGCAGTCTAAAAACACACAGTTGAGTTTTGAATAATGCAGGGGTTAGGGGACCAACCATCCAGGCAGTTGAAAATCAGCATATAACCTATGGTCCTCCATATCCATGGTTCCTCCATATCTGGGGTTCCAGATCCACAGATTCAACCAACCTTGGATTGTGTAGCACTGTAGTATTTAACAATGAAAAAAAAAATCCACATATAAGTGGACCCACGCAGTTCAAACCCATGTTGTTCAAGGGTCAACTGTATTTAATCTCAATATCCTACTCTGAATAATCCTTATTTTTGTAGTTTATTTATAATAGTGAAAAGTAATGTTCAATGATATAAAAAATATTGTAAATCATCATATGTCTCCTCAAAGGAATGTTTACAGGCATTAAAGCTGATAGCTTTGAAGATCATATAACAACAAAAACACAATGTTAATAAACATTAGGTGAAAAAGAATACTAAGATGTGTGAATATCATGATGACAACTATATTTTTAAAAAGAAACAAGCCTATAAAAAGGAATGGAATTAAATACAGCGGCCCTCCATAACCAACAACTGAATTTTGCTGATCTAGTTGGTTGAATCCATGGAAGTGAAACCAAGGATACAGGGGACCAATGGTACCATGCACTTTAGGGACTTGAGCATCTGCAGAGTTTCGTATGAGCACAGGAGAGCTGGGGCGGGTCCTGGAACTAATCCCACAGGGATACCAAGGGACAACTGTACTCCAAAATTATAACAGTAGCTTTGTTGTGTTGATAAGACTACAAGTAACTCTTTACTTTTCTCTATATGCCAACATTATCACATGTGAATTATATTTCTTTTATAACTTAAGGAAGTCAACAGGAAAATGAAAAACTAATGCTCAAATATTAAGCTTACCTTTTCTAAACAAATTAGTTTTCCCTTCCCCCAAAGTCCTAGGAACATTACCCAGGTTGGTACTAAAGAAAAGCAAGCATCATGAAAAAAATAATAAAGTGAATTTAAAACCCCATAAGAATTTAAAAAGAGAGAAAGCTGGGCTTCCCTGGTGGCGCAGTGGTAGAGAGTCCACCTGCCGATGCAGGGGACACGGGTTCGTGCCCCGGTCCGGGAAGATCCCACATGCCGCTGAGCGGCTGGGCCCGTGAGCCATGGCTGCTGAGCCTGTGCATCCAGAGCCTGTGCTCCGCAACGGGAGAGGCCACAGCAGTGAGAGGCCCACGTACCGCAAAAAAAAAAAAAAAGAGAAAGAAAGCTAAATTTAGCTGAAACTGTGGATAAAATTACTAGAGAAATATTTCCCTGAATTCAAATAAAAGGACAATATGAAGAAAAAAATTGCAAAACAACATTCTCTCCACACACAGATTGGTTCTTTTTTTTGGAGAAAAGAACACCAAATCCTAAAGCACATGAGAAATTACATCAATTTGAACTTGACTTTTGAGGTACAGACATTTTAAAACAACAGGACACAAAGGTAGGGAGTTGGTGTGCTTATCTATTAGCAGACAGCTGCTTATAATTTTGGTTTAGAGCTGGAACACTATTCTTGGAAAAACCAATTGCATTCAATTTATAACAGATGTAACCAAGTGTTTATTACAGTAAAATGCTAGTTTCCATAAGTCAAAAGTTCAATGAATAAACAAGCCCTGTATGTAAGCAGAATGACATTTACTGTTCCGAACCAAAGAATTCACTCTAATCAGTGATGGACGTTAATTATTCCATTGACTACAGTGTTCTGCTTTTACTCTACTTGGAAGAAACTGGTGGGGGGGACAACTAGCTCCTTTGCTATGTTATATTTAATTATGTCTTATTCACATAGATCCCAAACATGATTGCAATCAAAAAGTTAAACGTGGGAAAATACGTAAACATGTCACTTCAATCAACATTTCACCCACGTAACTGTCTTTAAAGAGGGAAAAAGGTAGAATTCAAGACCTAGTTCATGGTTTCTGTAGTCTTTACCTTGAACATCAAATCGTGCCAGGCTTCCTGCCAAAATGGCTTTCTATGTGCCTTTAATGGGTGTCCCTAACTCTGCGGTTCTCCACTTAAACCCTTTTCACAGACCACACTCTCAGGGCAAGTTTCCACAAAGACCAGACTATCAGTCACACTAGAGGCTCCTCAGAAAACTAAAAATAGAGTTGCCATATGATCCAGCAATCCCACTCCTGGGCATATACCCAGAAAAAAACATAATTTGAAAAGACACATGCACCCCTGTGTTCATAGCAGCACTATTTACAATAGCCAAGACATGGAAATAACCTAAATGTCCATCGACAGATGAATGGATAAGGAAGATGTTGTTTATATATACAACGGAATACTACTCAACCGTAAAAAAGAATGAAATAATGTCATTTGCAGCAACATGGATGGACCTAGAGATTATCATATTGGTACTAAGTGAAGTAAGTCAGAAAAGGAAAGACAAATACCATATGATATCACTTATATGTGGACTCTAAAATGGACACCAATGAACTTATCTATGAAAGAGAAACAGACTCACAGACATAGAGAACAGACTTGTGGTCGCCAAGGGGGAGGGGTCTGGGGGAGGGATGGATTGGGAGTTTGGGATAAGCAGATACAAACTATTATCTATATGTATAACTGGATCACTTTGCTGTACACCAGAAACTATCACAACATTGTAAATCAACAGTGCTTCAATAAAATAAATTTTAAAACAAATCTTCAGTTTTCAGTCTCACTCCATGGAATAGGATGAACCAGGGTGCTGATAGCAGGATAGCAAGAGTCCAAATTCAGTTTTGAAAGGAAGAAAAATGCCAGAAACATAGAAGCGGTATAGTTGAAGACATAAGAGCGAAGGAAACCTGTGAGTTCAGCAGCACTGTGGAAGAAAGACTTCTGTAAAATACTGGGTGTATGGAGGGTCCCATGGTATAGAACTGAGGCAGACCCAATGGCTTCAAGTGCTGGAAGAATGAACTTGGAGAGCTTCACATGCACAAGGTTATGGTCAGATATGCAAGTCCTCCTGGGTGTGGAACAGACTGAAGGCAAAAGTCATCAGATAAACATGGCATATCTTCCTGGTGCATCAATTAACTCCGTGACAAGCAATCAAAGCATAATTCATATTACAAATAATTGCACACATTATGGTGGGGAATACAAAATTTACATAAAGTTTTAAATCGCAACACAAAAGCTTTGATGGGCTTTTTGGAACCATTTAGGGCTAATAACCACACAAGTTATGGGATTATGCCTTCATTCTCTTCAACCTTTAGGGATACTTAGGGATAAAATTTGAGAGAATCTGCTAGGTTATCCAGCCTGGCAACAGAGATCTTCCACAATCAGCTCCTTGTCCACCTTCTGACCTCACCTTCCACTATTGATAAATCAAGTATCACTGTGAAAAATAGCTTGGATAGCATCTTAAGAATGCTAAAAATTCTAATTCTACTAATTTCATAATAGTTTGGAAAAACATAGAAGTATGATATAGTCTTCTGTATAACTTCAAATATTCACAACTAGAAGTCACTCATAAGCCAGTCTCAACAACTGAGAAACCTGAGAAGCAGTAAATGTGCAAAAACAAATCTGAACAACAAAAAGTGATGATACAAGTTGCATGCATTAAAGCTCGTGCATTTTTTTTTCCCTTAGGACAGACCACCATGCCGTTACTATTAGTCTCTCTTTAAATTTTTATATAAAAGCCTAATAAAGTAATATTTTTTCATTTCCCCAGGTCACAGCATCTAGGAAGCAGATAATCAAATAATCCGAGGAGGAATGGGCATACTGCTGGGAGGAAACACACTAACAGAAACTGGAAGTAGCAGTTTACAGGGTCAGCTAGGGTTAGAAACTGTAATAAGCCAGATACAATCATGCAGGAAGCACAGAAGCATAGGGCCATTCAGTGCAGAAGCAGACTGAAAACATTAAAAGCCCTAAGAAAGTGGCATGGGACATGAGAATCAGACAGGCTAAAACAGCCACTTGACCCCAAATTATAATTTAAGTTCATCATTTTCTGCTGGCGAGTCTAAGAATGGGCATGTGACCCAATCCAGGCCAACGAGGTGTGTGCTGAAGTCTACTGAAGGGCTGTCTGGTGACATTCAAGAATTCCTTTCAACACTTGCCACCAGTCTGAGAATGGGGCCAACACACCGTAAGGGGCAAAATTAAGAGAGGAACAGAGGAACAGCTAGATCCAAGATTCAAGACCCAAAACCTGCCCATTAGGAACTGGAATATATGAATTATATTATCTCCTGTGGAAGCCAATTTCCATTGGGATTTCTGTTACATGCAGACTAAGCTAAGTCCCAGCTTGGGCATGGGGTGATTTGGAGAAAGGCACTTAATTTCTTTGAGCCTCGGTTTCCTCATTAATAATTGTGAGGATTTAGTGAGAAAACAGAGCTAAAGCACACTGCATCACTTGCGGTCTGTTACTCCAAAGGATGGCTCACCATGAAAACCAAGACTATAAATAGACTATATTTAAGAACCTAGATACAGTTCTTAAAAAAATATTTTATCTAGAATTATTTGAATTTTAAAATAATTAATGGAAAAAATACTGGCAAAATGTTTTTCTTTAGCATGACAATGAGCATTTATTCTAATCCAAGAGCTAATGATAGGCTTCATGGAAAAGTGCTAACACCATTTACATATGCATATTTATATATATATACACACACACATATGTATATACAATTTTAATTGTAAAATACATATAAAATTTGCGATTTTAACCATTTTTAAATGTACAGTTCCGTGGCATTAAGTACATTCACATTGTTATGCAACCACTACCACCAACCATCTCCAGAACTTTTCATGTTTCCCATCTGAAATTCTGTGCCCACTGAACACTAACTCCCCACTCCCCCTGCCCCCCAGCCCCTGGCATCCACCATTCTACTTCTGTCCATATGAATTTGACTACTTTAAGTACCTCACGTAAGTGGAATCACACAGTATTTGCTTTTTTTTTGTAACTGGCATCTTTCACCTTAGCACAATGTCCTCAAGGTTCATGCATGTTATAGTACGTATCAGAATTTCCTTCTTTTTAAAAACTGAGTAATATTCCATTGCATATATATATGTATATATGTGTGTGTGTGTATACACACACACACACCACATTTTATCTATTCCTCTGTTCATCACAACTTGGGTTGCAACAGCAAAATATTTTTAAGGCATAAAAGGTACATCTGAATAGAAACAAGAATAATAAAAGAAGACAAAATATAGGAAACCTTCTGTGCCTGATTTCATGGAAAAGCAAAATTTCAAAATTTTATTAGAAGCACCCACTACATGTGCTAGGGTTGATTTCTTTTAAACTCCAACAAGTGGGTTTATGCTAATTTCTTGTATTGTCTCAGAAGGCAAGTAGTCTAATTTCTAAATGAGGGAAATTTTTCTGGAAAATTTGAACAACTTATTTATACTGAAGGTAAACATACTCAGAGAACATTTTTAATTACCTCCGTTAGTTCAAACTGGTTTAGGTAACCAAGAGCATGGATTATTTATTTACTTATACTTTTATATACATTGAAAAGGAATAGCCTACACCAGCAGTGAAAGCAATAGCAGTAGTTCATCACATGTTTTTTTAAAAAAGGAATAAAAGATGTTATTAATAACAGTAACCCTAACTCCTACAGATGATAATGCTTTACCTATTATTTTACCCACATGCTGTGCAATGCATGGGGTTCGTCAGAGCCAGTCGGGTGAAAGGTGATAGCTCTAAGATATTAAAGTAAAATAATCCTGGGGACAGGAAGCTCTAACCTACTTTCCAATTTGCCTAGTGGTTGCACTTTTTGGGCAGAGTGGTCAGAATGGGATGATGGCAATTTGGAATTCCCAGATTCACTTTGGAAATTCCACCTGACTTTTCAAGGGCACTCTTTTGGGGAAACTGGCTAATTTCCCAGGTGTTTTACAAAGTTCTCACATATTTCATTCTAAAAATGATTTTTTAGTGGGCCTAGAAAAACAGTACTTAAAGATGACAAAAGCCTATACAAAATTGGGTGCACAGAAGCTATTACTAATGCCCTGAATCCAAAAATATTATTAGGGTCTTCGATACATTAAAAAGGTATCAGTAGGATTCATACCTTTCATTTTAATTTTCTAAGCAAAACTAGACTCACAGATTTTTTATCCCTTAGAGAACATGAGCCATTTCTATATGGATGTCCTGTGCATGATCGTGGAATAATTCTAGGCTTAAAGTAGTTAATATGCTTACATTGAATTTTTATCTATGAAATTTAGGAGGGATTTTCCTACCCCAGAACAGAATATTCTTACAGTAGTTCCAAGATGTAGCTGTGAGATTCCAATATCTTTTTTTTATTTAACCAAACAGAAAATTGAAAGCAAAGGAAGTGTTTAGAGCAAGTGAAAAACAAAATAGACAGGAAGTAACCAACTTTTGAATTCCTGGTACCTCCACATACATCTTTGGGTAAGTTCTTTCTACGATGCTCCAGTACTTCAGCTCAGTCCCTCTGCATGTCTCACCTCGTTGTCCCCCGCCCACCCCCGCCAATTCATTTCATTAATCTAGTCACCTCAGCCTCGAAGTCCAGCTCAAAACTCATTTCCACAGAGATTTCTTTAAATAACCCTCAATATTCTAAAGGGGTTTTACTCAATATTTCTCCAGGATTTAAACTAACACAACATTGTAAATCAACTACATTTCAAAAAAAAATTTTTTTTAACTTCTCCAGGATTTAGATATTTCATTATTATTTACTGTATATTATTATAAAATCTTGGTAAGCGAACACTTTTTAAATTTTTTTAATTAATTTCATCAAGTGACACAGATAGTTTAGCAAGTTAAATGCTATTGCAAAGTTTAAAACAAAAATACTATGACACTGTCCAACCTCTCCACAAACCGCCATTCCTCTGTCCTGGAGGCAAACTCTTCTGAATTTTTTGACTGTTTAATCTGGCATGTATGTATTTCCTTATTCCCACATAATATGTAAATATGGCTATTTCCTAATCTATTGAGGTGAAATTCACATAGCATAAGTTAACCATTTTAAAGTGAATAATTTATTGGCATTCAGTACATTTACAATGGTGTGCAACCATCACCTCTATCTAGCTGCAAAACACTTCCATCATCCCATCACGCCCACCCATTACACAGTTGCTCCCCCTTCATCCTTCCCCCCTGGTCCCTAGCAACCACCAACCTGAATTTGGTCGCTATGGATTTATCTATTCTGAATATTTCATTGAAATGGACACATAATATGTAACCTTTGGGGTCTGGCTTCTTTCACGCACCATAATGTGTTTTGGAGGTTCATCCATGTTGTAGCATGCATCACTACCGCACTCCTAATTATGGCTGAATAACATTCTACGGTATATGTATACCACGATTGTGTATCCATGCATCCACTGACGGACATTTGGGTTGTTTCCACCTTTTGCCTACTGTAAATAATACTGCTATGAATGTGTGTACATATATTTGTTTGAACCCCTGTTTTCAATTCTTTTGGGTATATACCTAGGAGTGGAACTACAGGGTCATATGGTAATTCTATGTTCAATTTTTTGAGGAACCATCAAACACAAACACCTATTTTGCATGCACATTCTATCTAACTAAATAAGTTTCTTGAAGGGGAGGAAATCCTTGTCTTTAATTATGTTTGTATTTTGCTTTCTTTCTTTCCATCCTTCCCTCTCTCGCTTTCTGTCTCTCTCTCTCCAAGTTATATGGCTCCTGGTTTAAAAAAAAAAAAAGGTATAAATAGGAACTTTCCATCTCTGTAAATTTATTTCAAATCAGACCGTCTTGATGTTTCTCCATCCACATACTCTTCTCCCCAGATAAAGGATTTATCAGTAAGTAAAAAATAATGCAATTTTAAAACTATTTTAAGCTTGTGATGGATAACAAAGCAAACAAAAAATTATTTAAACATGGAAAAAAACTTGGGACAAATCCTGAATCATAGAACATTTCCCTGTGACACAAAACTTGCTTATAAACAAGTGACTCTTCAGAATATTTCTGCTATCCTGTAAACCACGTTTAAATAGTTTGAAAAAGAAAAATGAGAAATGAAACTATTCTTATAAGGACTAAGATATTTAATACATGAAAGGTCACGTCAAAGGCAGTCACTGATTTTAACTACTGGCACCACAATTTGTACTGAGCATATAATAAGGTGGGGAGGAAGAGAAAACTCACATTTATTCTGCCCCTACTGAATCATTCACTAGTAGGCTAAAATGGAAAGAAAGACGATTTAGGATAACCAATAGGAAAGCCCAATCATAATGGCTTTGGACACTAAAACACAGCTCCAGAAAGTCAGAAAACCCATATGAAAAACTTTTTGAAAAGATACACATATTTTAAGGGGATTTCTATGTAATTCTCTGTGATCATTGCTATGAGGGTCTGGGTCTCATTATCAGGATAACTGCACTTTTCCTGAAGAGCTGCTCTGTTTTCAGATTGTAGATGCAGTGAATGACATCACTGATGACATGTTTACCTTTGCATTGGCTGCAAGTGAGTTCAGAGCCTGATTTTCTGATCCACATCTCCAAGGGTAGAGGATTTCATAGCATACATTTTGTATACTGACCTCATCATAAGTTCATTTTTTTTCTTATCCCTATTTCTACTCTCATTGTATATATCTTCTTTGCTCTGACTTAAATCTATTAGGAACAATGTAACAATAAAGAAATCAGCCTCTCTAGCCATTCCACTCCCAAGTGGACTTTGATTCTAGGACTCTAACCTTAATTGGCACATTTCCAGCAATCTGTCTGTAATTATTCAATAGGTTGGGGTGATCTTAGGGTAACCTGTATTATCTTGCTTGAGCATGGGCACAACTTACTGTGCCTCATTTCGCTTCGTTATCAGTGGACAAAATTCTTACCTCCTCATGTGGTTGTGGAGCATAACTTACCATAACTCATGTAAAGAGTTTAGCACATGGCCTGGACGATAGTAAGTGCTCAATAAAAATCAGCTCTTATTGGCTACTGTGTCCTCCTGTGAGCTTAATTTAGAACAAACATTTGTATATGCATAATTCAAACTACTTCATTTTAAAATGCACTAGCACAGGGGTAACCAAGTATATCTTAATACCAAGAAGAATTTTAAGTTCACCAATCTAGAGGTGAAAATAAGGTGAAGAAGTAAAGATAACGAGTGCAGAGAACTCTTCCAAAAAGTCAGGTTGTGAAGAGAAGGGGCAAACTAGGTGGGAGGTTTTAGTATTGAAGGAGAATTTAACTGTATATATTGAATTAATGCCTTAATTTATAATTTATAATCCAAAATTTTTACATATTGCATTGACTTAGCACAAGGGATGCTCAGCACAAAAGGATGATGAGTTTACCTATTTAGAACTACTACAAAATGTGTGCATAAGAATCCAATACCAAAGGGATTCAATGATCCAAAACTAAGCCTTATATTGTAAATCAGAGTTTTGTTTCAGATGGATTTAAAGAAAGGTATTGCTCATTTATTTCATAAGGAGAAGGTTTCCAAATGCCCTGAGCAAATTTTGTTTCATTTTGTGTGCACAGAGTCTATATTTCCTCTATTTTAATGACATATCCTCATCTAATGGAAATATGAGCATAAGTTTCCTATATACAGCATTAGTCAGAATGCTGCCATAAAAGCTATTTAAGGCATAAAAAGAACAATAATGTCTTTCAAAATTGAAACATACATTTATATCATTTGTGTCACAGTTTCTGCTTTCTCATCACTTGCAAATTCGGGCAAAGTGTTCCCCTTTAAAACAAAACCCTTTCTTTTTTAAAGATCATGATTTTCAGAGGTCATTTTGGCAGACTGAGTGATGACATTTATCTTTTAAATGAAGTGTTGTAAAAGTTAAAGTGTCATATAAGCTTTGCCTTTTTCTTTCACAGGCAAGTTTAATTGTTAAAATTTGGGTAATGTGACTACTTCCTTTAGAATCAGTTCTACCTTATTTTTAAGAAGATAATATTTATAGATGAGGCAAAGTGAATATATATGTTTTGACACTGAAATTCCCAAAGTTACATGTTAGTCATATGCTTAATGCTCATTTTAAATCTCTCTGGTATATATTTGAAACTTCACATTGTGAGTCACAAAATACTAAAGGTAAACTCTTATAAGCTACATTGAAGAGACTCTAAATTGATACAACTTTTACCATTCGGTCACATAATATTCAATAGTAAAGAGGAAGTAAGATAAAAAAGGAATCTCCTTGTTAAGAAATCATCAATGTTTTTTAAAAAATAAAATTTTAAAAGCTTCTGAGCCACAGAATTTAAAAAATGAACAAAATTAGAATCTAAGGCTTGTATTTTTCAAATGAACATTTTGAAACAGTGGTTAATTATTCTGGAAATAGAGCCAATTTTAAAAAACAGATCCTTTAATAGTAATTATATCAAGAAATTTGGGGACCTATAGGAAGGGGATCAAGATAGTGGAGTAAGGGCTTCCCTGGTGGCGCAGTGGTTGAGAGTCCGCCTGCCGATGCAGGGGACACGGGTTCATGACCCGGTCTGGGAAGATCCCACATGCCACGGAGCGGCTGGGCCCGTGAGCCATGGCCGCTGAGCCTGCATGTCCGGAGCCTGTGCTCCACAGCGGGAGAGGCCACAACAGTGAGAGGCCCGCGTACCATAAAAAAAAAAAAAAAAAGATAGTGGAGTAAGACGACATGGAGCTCACCTCCCCGGACCAAAAAAAAGAGAAAATAGCAATAGCAGGCTCAATAAAATAAATTATTTAGGACATAATATGGACAAAATCTGGTCACAGTACTTTCACCCAATTTAGTTACTCTTTCACTCATTTCACTGACTTAACAAATTTAGGGCTAGCCACCAAAGGGATAAAATGAAGTCTCTCTCCTCCACCATCAAAAGGGAGAGACAGTCATGCAAATAGCAGCTGTAATACAATAAAATAACTGTTATAATCAAAGTGGGTACCTAGTGCTAGGGGAGCATAGGGGAAAAAAAGGTAGCTTGGGGTAAGAGGAACCACCCAAGCCTGAATTGACAGGTCTTTGCAACTAATTGCATATGGAGGCGAAGTTAAAGAAGAAATCGAAGAAAAGTTTAGATAGCTGGCTGGGACAATCTCTTGAGTAAGGAAATATAGAAAGGGGAGCAGATCTGGAAGAGTGCAGATCTGGAGGCATGATGATTTCAGATTGGTACGGATTAAGTGTGAGGTGCCTATGAAACAGCTGGGTGGGGTACCTAACAATCAGCACAGATACAAGTCTGCATTTAGAAGGGAGTTCTGAGCTGAACAGATTTGAGAGTAGGTTTGAAGTCAAGGATATAAATAAAATTGCCTAGAGGTACCAAAAAATAGGAGATCATGAGGCATTAATTTTGCTGGGGAATAGAGTAAACTAAATGGACTAATTTTTAGAATGCCTTCAACTCCAGAATCACATCACATATTCCAGTGCAAATTAAAGCTAAACTTTATTAGAGATACTAAAGAGTTTTAGTGGGTGTCTTGTGAAAGAATAACTACTACTGATAACAAGAATAATGATAATAATATCAGCATGCAAATCAACACAGGTTCCTAGACAGAGAAATTAGGCAGAACCTTAAAAATGGAACTACGTAGGGAATTCCCTGGCACTCCAGAGGTTAAGACTCAGCGCTTTCACTGCAATCCCTGGTCAGGGAACTAAGATCCCAGCAAGCTGTGCGGTGCAGCCAAAAAAAAAAAAAAAAGAAAGAAAAGAAAAAAAAAGGGACTACATTAGAGCAAAACTTCCATATTAACTGCAAACATGATTTGCACAATGGTCACTACTATTGACACCGTCATTCCTATGACGCTGGTAAACATGCAAAGGACTTTTAAAATGTTTGCTGACTGATGCATTTTTAGAGAAGAACCGTATTTAGACCTACATCTGTTCAATGATAGTCTGCCTGAGTAGGCGTCAGACTAATCTGTTGCAAGTACAAAAACAGAATCTCAAATGATAAAATAACACTGAAACCATTAGTGACTGTAAACGGAAACCAATAGCTCTTGATATGGGCCTTGAGGTCTTAGAAATGGAGAAATAATGCAAAGAGCCAAATGAACACAGGTTTATAGACCAGAACATGTGCTAGATGGGCTTGCAAGAGCCACCCTGGGTACCTGAGCAGGTAAACGCAACCCAAAGTATGATAGCTTCAAACAGTTCAAACATTCGGTGATGCTCTAGCAACGTGCTCCCTGCCCTCCTAACTCCTGCTACCTCAGTTAATCCATGACACAGCCCTCCCTTGTTCTTTTCCAAACGCTTAGTTCACGGTTAGAAACCTTGGCTTTACTTGGCTCCCTCTCCACTCAATTTATAGACATTCCTACTGACCCCCTGGTGTTAACTTTGGCTGTTCCCCACCTTCATCCTCTGAGATCACATACAGAACCAAATATCTGGCTACTACACTCCACCCTAACCACTTCATCCTCTTTGCTGCTTTTGGCAGAACATAAGCAATTCCATACTCTTAAGAGGCAATTAAAGATTGAACTAATAGGTGGCATGCAAATATTCTAAAAACACTTGATTGAGAGCAAAATAAGGCATGCTGACTGAGTTTATTCCTGCATTATTTAACTAAATGGTATTTACAACCATTAATAATTAGATAACAGTTACCTGCGCAACTTCATCAAATTTTAAAAAGTAGAAATCATGGCATAACATTTTATCTCTCCCAGTAAACATAGAAGTTCAAAGGCCCTATGAAAATAAAACTCAACTGCTTCTGACATTTGCAATGAATATTAATTTCACTTAAATTATTTGTTAAAAGCTTCAAAGACAAATGTCTTGAAATAATGTAGGTTCAAAATAGATACCTGGTAAATTGTAGTTAAGTAATAACACAATCATTTTAAATTTATCCATTAATATTCAATTCCACATCCATCTCCAATCTCTTGGGTACCAAGTTCACTGCACAACTGTGCAGTGACTTAAAAGAGTTTGCCAGTATGTCCATTGACTGGGCCCATAATGGTGGCTACAGCCCCAAGGTCAAGAGAACAAAGGGACTGGGGGTTGTAGGAAGGAATGTTTATGTTCCTCTCCCTGCGTTCCTCCCTCAAACTAGAGAGAAGCAAACTTCTGTCATCGCTTCCTCTTCACCCTCTGTGCCAGATACTGTTGATACCCTGTACACTTCAGCCTGGAGCTTCGGAGGAGTCTAGAAACTACCTTTCTCCCTTGCCTGCAGGGTCCCTCTGAGAGCCTATCATTGAGAGGGCCTCCGATGAGATTTGGAAGGTGAAAGTTTTTGGTTTTGTTTTTGCCTTTTTTTGGAGCAAAGGAAAGTTTATTGCAGGGCCATGCAAGGAGACGCGGTGGTTCATGCTCTAATAAAACCCCCGAGCTCCCCGAACTGTTTCAAAGCATTTTTAAAAGCCAGGTGAGGGAGGGGGGAGTTCTCTGACTGGCTGATGGTGAGGAACAGGGCATTGTCACAGGCGCTAACGCTATCAGTCCTTAGGCTCCAGGAGCCCTGGGGGGCTGGGTGCTCATGGTCATCAAGTACTTAACATCTGCCATCCGGGCGAGGGCAGGTTTCACATCTGCTAAACAACTCAGGAAATGGGCAGAAAGTTACTTTTTGTGATGGTGGCTGCAGGCAGACCGCAGAAGGGAGGAACGCCCTATAGAACGGCACCCTTCTGAGACTTCTGCTTCCGGATTTCCTAAGAGTGGTCACCCTGTGCTTGGCTCTCCCATCTTGCCATGGCTGTGTAAGTCTCGAATTCTCGGAGTTCAACTTCTTCCCGCTGAAACACTTTAATTAGTTTCTGTTTTCCCTCACTCACTCTTTCCCAAAAGAGGGGAGTCGTTGGTTTGATCTGCTGAAGTTTGCCATTAACTGGACAATAGATTACTAGCGGGCAGGGTTACTTCATCTTTCACTTTCTGGGATGGGACCCAGAGGGCTGTCCTTTGTTTCTTGTTCCCTTCTGGTAAACACATCTGAGCAGGTCCCCAAACCTTCTGTATTCGTTTCTTAGGGCTGCTGTAACAAAAATCACAGACGGAGTGGCTTAAAGCAGCACAACTTTATTATCTTAAGAGTTCTGTTGGTCAGAAGTCTCACTGGGTCAAAATCAAACTGTCAGCAGGGCTGCAAGCCTTCTGGAGGCTCTAGGGGAAAATCAATTTCCTTGCCTTTTCCAACTTCTGTAGACTGTCCACATTCCTTGGTGCGTGGCCCTACATCACTTCAACCTCTGCTTCTGTCATCACATCTCCTTCTGTGACCCTCTTGCCTCACTCACATGAAGACCGTCATGATTATATTGTGTCCACCCGGAGAATAATACCCAAGATAATAATAAAACCCAAGAAAATCTCCCCATCTCAAGATCCTTAACACAATCAAAGCCACGAAGTCCCTTTTGCCTTGTAAGTTAAAATAGTCACAGTTTTGGGGAATTAGGATGTAGACAGTTTTGGGGGTGAGGTGGCCATTATTCCACTTAACGACACTTTCTTTCTGGAAGCAGCCTGCCAGTCTCATCCATATTCAAGCAAGTGGTCTTAGAGTCTGTCTGAAGAGCTGGTCCCTCCCTCCCTCTGCAAGCACACCTGAGCTTGTGGGGTCCAATTCTAAATAAAGAGTAGGAGTAAAAAGTCCCACTTTGGATAAGCCTAAAGCATATATTCTAATACAGATTTCACAAACCTCTGCACTGAGGATTCTACAGACAAGCAAAATCACTATTTATATTTTCCATCAGGCTAGCACTCTTGCTTGGCTGGTTTGCTTTATTCATCAGAACCTTTGAGAATGAGAAGGGTAGATGGTGACCCGGTCCCCTAGACTCATTATACGCACTCCACAGACATTTGATGAACTACCTGACGGTTCTTTTATAACAGACTTTGCACTGTATATATTCTGCAATTCGAATTTTACACAACAAATTTTTCAAAACCAAGTCACACCTGTGTAAATCTATATTTGAGTAAAAGTTCAATGTAACTTGAATCATCTGCAAAACACAAAGAATTTTTCAGAAATACCCTCATCAACTGAGTTATTTGTAGTGGGGTGGATGGACCTAGAGACTGTCATGCAAAGTAAAGTAAGTCAGAAAGAGAAAAACAAAACCGTATGCTAACACATATATATGGAATCTAAAAAAAAAAAAAAGTGGTTCTGAAGAAACTAAGGGCAGGACAGGAATAAAGATGCAGACACAGAGAATGGACTTGAGGACACGGGGAGGGGGAAGGGTAAGCTGGGACAAAGTGAAAGAGTGGCATGGAGATATACACACTACCAAATGTAAAATAGCTAGCTAGTGGGAAGCAGCCATAGCACAGGGAGATCAGCTCGGTGCTTTCTGACCACCTAGAAGGGTGGGATAGGGAGGGTGGGAGGGAGACGCAAGATGGAGGGGATATGGGGATATATGTATATGTATAGCTGATTCACTTTGTTATAAAGCAGAAACTAACACACCATTGTAAAGCAATTATACTGCAATAAAGATGTTAAAAAAAATACCCTCACCACTTGACACTAAAATACAGTAAAATCATAGCACCCAATATTTTTCAACTTCATATCAGCACAGAATGAAAAGCCTTGTGAATGCTCATCAAGGAAGCTACTCTACTCATTCACATTGGATTAACAAGCATACACAGTACTGTTCACACCGCCGATTTCTTCAGCCAATACAATCCTCATTAGCTATAAATAAAGCCGTCTTCATCACATTCATAATTGAATATTTAAATCAATATCAGATGCAGAAATGTCCTTGGTGACAGCAGAGCAACTGTGTTTAAAGAGCATAATACCTGCCAGTGCAGGAGCTTCATCATCTTTTTAACTGAGAATAGCATTATTTGATTAGAACACATCGAAGAATTAATGGAAATTTTTAAATCGTATGATGGCAAAGCTAGAAATTACACTGGCCTGAATTATAATGCAGCTCAGGGAGTCTCTGGCCTAGAAAAATGCCGCCTGCATAAGGTGACAGAAAGCCTAATCCACTCCTGCCACGTCATTTTCTTAGTCCTTCAGCCATCCATTCGTTCACTCACATTCATTCATATCTTCATTCACTCATTCTGCATCTATCATGTACCCAACACTGGGGATATGAAAATAAACAACACATGGACCCTGCCTTCAATTTGCTCACTCTCTACCAGAGAAGAAAAACATTCAATTCACTCTTTGCACAATATAAAAAGAGCTATAACAGAGGTCACGAGAAGCAAGAGGAGGGGTCAGGAATTCTGCCCAGAGAGCTCCCAGCAAGAGGCAGCACAGCCTCATATCACCATGTGCTAAACAGAGATACGACAGCACTTGAGGCAGAATAAGGGCTATCTAGTAATAAGGGCTAGAGAGACATAATAAGTTTCACAGAAGAGGTAATATTTGACACCTGCTTTGAAGCATAGGTAAGCACATGTCCATCAGGAAAGAAGAAAGGCATTTCAGGTGGAAGGAAGTTTCTTTTTCTCCATGAATTTTCACCCACTACTGGTGGGTGAGGCAGCATCTGGTCAAAACACCTGGAGAACAAGTCATGAACACCTTAACCCAAAACTTTGCACTTCTCAATACATCTGTTTCCAGAATAACCCATCTCCCTTGGAGGGGATCCACATGACCCTCCTTCTCTAGTCTAAACACACCCAACTTCCTCTTGGAATTCCCACCAATGCCTTAAAGGTCACATCTGCAAGTCCTGTCGATTCTAACTCCAAACCAAATCTCTAGTCTGTCCGCGTCTCCTCACCCATCTCACCTCTGCAGAGTCACACCTGGACGCTCCACCCTGACCCCACTTAATCTCTCCAAAAGTAGCACGCCATCTTCGTAACACACAAATCTTTTTGAGTTGCTCCCCTCCTGAAAACTGTTCACACTGCACTTGGAATAAATCCACACTCCTTGCCCAGCCCCCAGGACTCTGTGATGAAGCCCCACCCAACTCTTCCACCTTGGTTCTCACTGTCTTCTCACTCAGGGCTCCAACCAGAGCTGCCATCTTTGAAGCCTCCAAACAAGCTCTCTCCTACCCCAAGGTCTCTGTATATCAGGCGTCCTCTACCTGAAACCTCCTTCCCCTCATTCTTTACTTGACCAGAAACTCCTTATCCTTTAGAGCTCAGCTTGAGGGATAGTGCTGACCAGTGGAAAGAGCACCCAAAAGGGAGGTGGGCAGGTCTGCCTTGTGTACTGGCCCTGACGTCTCAGGCTACGTGAGAAGGAAGTCATCCTGTGTTTCTGGGCCTGTGTGTCCACTAGAAAATTAGGGGATGGGACCAAATGCGTGCTTATGTTTCTCCCATCCCCATCCTTCTTTTTCTACTGTTCAGCTTAATCTTGTTGCCCTCTTACTCCCTTCCTTTTCCCCATGACCAGCCTAAAACCATTTTTTCTTCCCTCACTCTACTCCATTTCCCTCTCATCTCCACTTTGAGTTTCATAAAAGTAAAGAGCTAAAATGGAAAGAGCAGAAATAATGAGTGATAGCACAACAGACATGGAAAAAGTGCTTCACAAAATCCAAAACCATTTTATGATAAAAACACTCAACAACCAGGAAGGGAAACGGAACTTCCTCAACCTGATCAAAGGCACCTTCGAAAAACTCACAGTTAACATTATACTTGATGGTGAAAGACTGAATACTTTCCCCCTAAGATCAAGGACAAGACAGGGATGCCTACTCTCATCCCTTCAATTTAACCTTGAACTACAGGCTCTAGACAGAGCAAATAGGAAGGAAGCAAGCAAGCATCCAGGTTGAAAAGGAAGAAATACTAAAGAATAATTTTTAAAAATATGTGCAACACTTATACGCTTAAAATTACAAAACATTGTTGAAAATATTAAGGAAGACCTCAATAAATAAGACAGCCATGGCATGTTCATGTATCAGAAGAATTAATATTGTTAAGATGGCATTACTCTCTAAATTGATTGACAGATTCAACACAATTCCTACCAAAATCCCAGCTGGATTTTTTTAGCAGAATTTGACAAACAAATCCTAAAATTAATATGGAAATTTAAGGGAGCCAGATAGCCAAAACAATCTCAAAAAATAAGTATCAAGCCGGAGGACTCACACTTTCCAATTTAAAAACTTACTACAAAGCCACAGCAGTCAAGACAATGCAGTACTGCCATAAGAATAGACATTTAGATAGATCAATGTAATAAAATTGAGAGTCAAGAAATAAATCCCACATTATAGTCAATTAATTTCAGCAAAGGTGCCAAGATAATTCAACCCTTTTCAACAAATGATGCTGGAACAATTGAATATCTTACTACAAAGCCACAGCAATTTAAAAACTTACTACAAAGCCACAGCAGTCAAGGCAATGCAGTACTGCCATAAGAATAGACATTTAGAAAGATCAATGTAATAAAATTGAGAGTCAAGAAATAAATCCCACATTATAGTCAATTAATTTCAGCAAGGGTGCCAAGATAATTCAACCCTTTTCAACAAATGATGCTGGAACAATTGAATATCCACATACAAAAGAATAAAATTGGACACCTTCCTCACACTATGCACAAAAATTAACTCAAAATGAATTAGACCTAAATTAAGCAAGAGCTAAAATTACAAAACACTTAGAAGAAAACATAAGAATAAATCTTAAAGAATTTGAATTTGTTGCACAAGTGATGAAAGAAAAAACAGATAAATTATACTTCCTCAAAATGTCAAACTAAACCATCAGAAAAGTGAAAAGACAACCCACATAAAGGAAGAAAATATTTGCAAATCATATATCTGACAAGGGACTTGTATTTAGACAATTTACAAACCAATAATAAAATGACAAATGACTTTATTTAAAAACTGACAATGTATTTGCATAGACATTTATTTCTCCAAAGAATATATATAAATGCTCAATAAGCATATGAAAAGATGCTCAACATCATTAGTCAATAAGGAAGTGTAAAATCAAAACCATGATAAGATACCACTTCACATCATTAGGATGACTATAATCAAAAAAAGAGACAAGTGTTGGTGAGGATGTGGAGAAAACAGAACCCTCATATACTGCTGGTGGGAATGTAAAATGATGCAGCCCCTCTGAAAACCAGTTTGGCGGTTCTGCAAAATGCTAAACATAAGAGTTATCATATCACACAATAACTCCACTCCTAGATATCTACCCAAGTGAAATTAAAACATATATACATATAAAGACTTGTGTGTGACTTTTCATAACAGTATTACTCATGTTAGCCAAAAACGGGAAACAACCCAGATATCCATCAACTGATGGATGGACAAATAAAATGTGGTATATCCATACAATGCACCAAGAAATGAAGTACTGATACATGCTACAACATGGATGAGCCTTGAAAACATTATGCTAAATGAAAGAAGCCATTCACAAAGGCTATATACATTGTATGACTCCATTTATATGAAATGTCCAGAATAGGTAGGTCCATGGAGACAGAAAGTAGGTTAGTGGTTTCCAGGGGCTGGAAGGCAGAGAGGGAATGGTGATTGTCTGGTAAAGGTACGGGAGTTTCTTTTAGGGGAGATGGAAATGTTCTAAAATTAGAATGTGACGACTGTTGCACAATCCTATGAATACACCAAAAAAACCTGAACTGTATACTTTAAATGGATGTATTTTAAAATACATTAAATTATATATCAATAAAACTTTTTTTAAAAAGGAAGGAAGAAAAAACATGCCCTGAGACCATGCTTCTCCTTAGTCATCACTGAGATCACCATTCACGATGTCCTCACCTCCTCCCACCCCAACCCCCAGAGCCCTCATTCTTCCAACAGAGACCCAAGCTTGGCTCCTGTGGTGAAATGCTCAGGATAACCTCACTCAGTCTGGGCTTTTCCTTTGAAATGTATGTATATATATATACATACATATATGTATGTGTATAATTTATATCACACTATTTATGTTATATACAGAAATTTTAAATTATAAATTTATAAATTATAAATTTCAAATTTCCAAAGGCGTACCCTGATCATCTATTCCAGGGGTCAGCAGACCCAGAGGCACAATCTAACCCACAGTTTGTGTTTTGTTTTTTGTACTGCCCTTTAGTTAAGGATAGTTCTTACATTTTCAAATGGTTGTTTAAGAAAAAAAAAAAAGAATACATGACAAAAACCAAGCGTGGATTGCAAAGTCTAAAATACTTATTTACTATCTGGGCCTCTGTAGAACAGATTTGCTGACTCCAGCAAATCTATTTTTTCTACTATTTTTCTATTTTTTCTACTATTCACAGAGTTAAAAAGAAGAGGGATGTTTATGGGGTTTTTTTGTTTTTCTACTATTCACAGAGTTAAAAAGAAGAGGGATGTTTATGGTCTCCTTTGCTGTGCAAAAGCTTTTAAGTTTAATTAGGTCCCATTCACTTATTTTTGTTTTTACTGTAATTACTCTAGGAGGTGGGTCATAAAAGATCTTGCTGTGATTTATGTCGAAGAGTGTTTTTCCTATGTTTTCCTCTAAGAGTTTATAGTGTCTGGTCTTACATTTAAGTCTTTAATCCATTTTGAGTTTATTTTTGCATATGGTGTTAGGGAGTGTTCTAATTTCATTCTTTTACATGTAGTTGTCCAGTTTTCCCAGCACCATTTATTGAAGAGGATGCCTTATCTCCATTGTATACTCTTGCCTCTTTTGTCATAGATTAGGTGACCATAGGTGTGTGGGTTTATCTCTGGGCTTTCTATCCTGTACCATTGATCTATATTTCTGTTTTTGTACCAGTACCATACTGTCTTGATTACTGTAGCTTTGTAGTATAGTCTGAAGTCAGGGAGCCTCATTCCTCCAGCTCCATTTTAATGGAATATTACTCAGCCATAAAAAATGAAATTGGGTCATTTGTAGAGATGTGGATAGACCTAGAGTCTATCATATAGAGTGAAGTAAGTCAGAAAGAGAAAAACAAATATCGTATATTAACGCATATATGTGGAATCCAGAAAAATGGTACAGATGAACCTATTTGCAGGGCAGTAATAGAAAGGCAGATGTAGAGAATGGATGTGTGGACATGGCGGGGATGGGGAGGGTGGGATGAACTGGGAGATTAGATTTGACATAAATACTCTACCATGTGTAAAATAGATAGCTAGTGGGAACCTTCTGTATAGCACAGGGAGCTCAGCTCGGTGCTCTGTGAAGACCTAGATGGGTGGGATGGAGGGGGAGGGAAGTCCAAGAGGGAGGGGATATACGTATACACATAGCTGATTCACTTCACTGTATAGCAGACACTAACACAACATTGTACAGCAATTATACTCCAATAAAAAATAAATAAATAAAAATAAAATTTTAAATTTTTAAAAAGGAGAGAGATGGGGGTGTGTAGGACAAACAACAAGAGGAAAACTTGTATCTTTTCTTTTACATCATTGTTTGCAATAAGAAGAGTAGAATACAGACGACAGCTTGTACAGATTTCATTAGAGTCAATTGTTAAATTTTGAAGGGCTCTGAGAGCCAGTTGACGTCATGCTGAAATAAGCTATGGCAGAAATATTTACAACACAGGAGTCAACAAGTGCAACAAATCAGAGCTTTTTGCTTCTCCAGGGAGCCAGCACACCTCTAAATGAAAACCTTCTGTAAATGTTCTCACCTCTCTACTTTTCAGAAATCAGGGGGTAGGGAAGAAGCTTTGAATCTGCTTTTGGGTCTACAGGGAATGCGTTCATGCAACACCATGGAACAAAGCTAGAAATGGATAGGGAAGTACTCAGGGCAATGTACGAGGTCCTCCAAAGAAAAGAAACCTCAGAATCTCACAGTGACTGTCTCTCATCCCCCTCTCCCTGTCCCTACTGTGCTGCGACCCCCCATTCTCTGCATGAGTGCCCAGGACAGTCTCCACTCCCAGGTCTCTGGAGACTGTTGTGAGGTGAAGGGCCAGCTAACTGCCCGGACTGTAGGTAAAACCAGCTCCTGGCATTACCCAAGGCAATGGATTGCCAAGAGAGTAGAGCTTAAATGTTCTCAACACCAAAAAAAGAAAAAAGAAAAGAAAAGAAAAAAAGGCAATTATGTGATGTGATAGAGGCGTTAACTAATGCTATGGTGGTAATCACTTGTCAATATATAAGTGTATCAAAGCAACACATTGTACACCTTAAATGTACACCATGTTATATGTCAATTATCTCAATAAAGCTGGGGAAAAAGGCAACAGAGAACATCTCCTGATCACCACTAGAGGCAGCACGGGTCACACTCTGTGTAAAGGCATTTGAGAGACCTGAATGCTGGGGTTTAACCACAGAATGAGGCCAAAAGGAAGGAGAGGTGATGAAGACTGTAGGAAGGAGAGAAGGAGGACGAAGTAGGAAGGAAAGGATCATTGTTTTGTTACTTCTACAAAGGGGGTGCCAGATGCCAGCATCCAATATTAGGGGTCTGGTGAGCAAAGGACACAGGTGTGTTTGAGAAAAGTGGGATCAGGACTCTCGGCAAGTTTCCAGCAAGCTAAGCACCCTTGTCCTCTGCAGAGCAGGGCCACAGCAGAGGTCTCAGGGTGGGAGGCTAGGAGAGCATCTTATTCCTTCCAAAACCACGAGGGACACTGATGGGTGGATATAGCAACACTGAGATTTGCCTTGTGTGCATCTTAATTCTCAAGGATGTCTACATACTTAATGTTGATTATATAGTTTTATTTATGCTTTATTAATTTAACATGACTTTATAAATTGATTTTTAAAAGTTGGTAAATACAGGTGATCCAACATTACCTATTTAATAGAATAACTATATATATTTATTAAATGTATATATAATAATATAGTATATATAATTATAATATACAGTATAATTATATACTATAATACATATATTATAGCATATGTATTATATTATACTATGTATTCTACATGTAATATATGTACTACATATTATATGTATATATAATATATATAATCTCTTGGTCTGTTGAATATACCAATAAAGAGTCAAGGAAGAGATTACTTACAAACTGCCAGCCTAGATCTTTTGGCTGTAACACGATGGAAATTAGAATTTTATTAACTAGAAATAATGCTCATTTTCTCATATGAAGAAACAAACTATAGTATCATTTTTTAATGCTCAGCAATGAATTAAATAGGCTTTTCCCAAGGCAGCTGGGAACCTAAATTTCACATGTAACATTGTTTCTAGGAGAAAAAACTTTCCAAACAACCTACTTATTAAAAACATTTAGAACAAAGTGTGTTTGTAAACCAGGCACAAAAAAGTTGTGTACACAGTTGTTTGGAGAGCTTAAAGTCACCCCCTCTTTCCTTTCAGTGTTATGATAGTTTGGGTTTCTATCCTAGAGTCCCCAACACACACACACAGTCTCTTGAAAAGTTGCTCTGGCTGCACGTCTCACAGTTATAAGAAAATGGATTTCTCACGGCTCTACTTCAAGGTTCTTGGCCCCATTTTTGCTGCTTTGGTAACTTTTCCTGGCTCCAGAAAAGCTACTCTAAAGTAATGCAAATTGGACAAGGTCACAGAGCATGCTAAGAACAGATCTGGTAACCCGCAAGTACTAAACGCAAGGCGCTCCTTCTATTTCTAGAGCAAAACATGGGCACAACATAACATTTTTCTGTTAAGGCAAAACCATTATGAACACTCAGGATTGCAAATACTATCTGTTGAGTAAACTCATAAAGTGTGACTGCCCTGAGCTAGTAGGAATTATGAGCTATAGGGTTTAGTATGGTAATTTTATAGAAATATAACAGTGTACCCAACTTTAACACACAGGCACAATATCTGCTCACAATGTCCTGGTAGAACCATAAAAAACATCCTATCAGCTCAGCCAACAGTGCATTTAAACAGGCACAGACTATTCTTAAGCTGTGTTTTTATAATTAAGGAGTGGTATTTAGCACACAGGCAATTCTAAGCCCTGGGGATAGCTTTACTGGGGCCCATTTTAATTAATTATTATTTTTTCATGTAGTACCTCATTGGTTAATTGATACGGCCTCATAACTCCTCCTCAGCTAAAATTCGTTGGGCCAGGAGGCAACCAATGAGAATGGTCATGTTAAGACAAGCAAGAAGCAAACCCAGCATTAAGAGACAAGAAAAGTAGTTAAAGGGCTTCCCTAGTGGCGCAGTGGTTGAGAGTCCGCCTGCCAATGCAGGGGACACGGGTTCGTGCCCCGGTCCGGGAAGATCCCACATGCCGCGGAGCAGCTGGGCCCGTGAGCCATGGCCGCTGAGCCTGCACGTCCGGAGCCTGTGCTCCGCAACGGGAGAGGCCACAACAGTGAGAAGCCCGTTGTACCGCAAAAAAAAAAAAAAAACCCAAAGAAAAGTAGTTAAAACTCAACCTCGGTGGCCAACTAGTGACCTATACAGTCTCTCTCTGTCCCTTCTCATGTTTCTGCTCTCGGTCCTGACTTCATCAGATGACTCCATTAAGAAATAATGTTCCAGAAACAGCTCTGTTGTCCAGTTTGGCCCTGATCCCCACTTTTGGCCCCCAGGATACTACTCTTCCTATCCTCCCACTGCCACTGCCATTTAAGAACTACAGTGTCATCCCTTAGGGGAAGAAGATCCCCGCCCCACTCCAGAAGGGACTGCATGGAGATCGGGATAGACTGTGATGCTCTCACCTGAAGATGGAGCTTACAGCAGCCACCTTCCAGAAGCCCCAGGACAGAAGGTATGTCACGGAAAGAATTATGCTGTATCTTAGAGAGTTAACAGCGTTTACTTCCTAATTATTTCCAGCAGCACATATAAACAACCATTGGGGCTCCTTCAAGGTCATTTCTAAAAATAACAGCTAAAGATCCTGGGAGAGCAGGGCTTCTGACCACAGTCTGGGTTAAAGGAGGGACAAAAAGTCCAGGAGACCAGAAATGACAACATAACAATCACGTCTGATACTAATTAAGCATGTACCACGTGCCAGGCGCTGTGATTAGAACTGAACATGCATTTTTATTTCATCTTAACAAGACCCTACGCTACAGGCACTATTTTCTCCCCAATTTATTTACTTGACAAACATTTACTGAACATCTACTATGTGCCACACATTGTTCTAGGCACTAAGAATACAGAAATGAACAAAGCAGATAAAATCTTTACCTTCATGGAGCTTGCCTTCTAGTGGGGGAAACACAAGACAGAAGCAGGTAGAATTTATGGTCATAATAGTCACAAAAGCTAAAAGGAAATTAGTGTAGAAAAGGGGGATAAAACCTTAGAGAGGTGTCATCTCAAATAGGTAGCCAAGAGAGGCCTCAGTGAGAAGGGGAATTTGAGAAAAGAGGGAGGGAAGGAGTGAGTCAAGCAGGTGACTGGGAAAGAACATTCTAGAAAAAGGGTACAGCAAGTTCAAAGTTGCTTAGAAGAGATCATATGTGGTGTGCTGTAGGAACAGGAAGGTGGTCAGTGTGATGGAAGTACAGTTATGGGGGGGCGGGGAGTACAAGAAGCCAGAGAGTTAGAAGGGGCCAGACAGTGTAGAGCCTTACTCATTTAATGTACTGGAAGGACTTTTTCTTTTCCTCAGAGAAGAGATGGGAAGACATGGGAAAACATAAGCAGAGGAATAGTATGACGTGACTCATGTGCTCATAGTACGGCTCTGGCTGTGTGTGGAACCTAGACCTTGAGGCGGGGCCAAGATGGAAGCCAAGAGAGAAGCTAGGAGGCCACTGCAGTAACCCAGCTGGGAAATGGTGGAGGCCCAGTCCAGGCTGGTGGCAAGGGAGACAGTGAGAACTGGTCAGATTTGGAATGTATCACGAAGGCACAGCTACAGAATTTGTAAATGAATATGATGCTGGCTGTAAAGAAGAGGCGTGAAGGATGACTCCATGGCTTTTGACCCAAGCAACCAGAAAAATGGAGCTGCCTCTTGTCGAAAGGAGTAAATGGGAGAAGCAGGTCTGGGGAAGGGGCACACCAGGGGCTCATCCATCCAGAAAGGGACACTGGCAAAGGGAGCAGTATTTGAGATTTAGAATCTCTAGAAGGATATGGCTCTCATATTAAGAATTCCAATTCTACCTAAGTGACACCTCCTTCACTCAATCATTATTATACTCACTCACTCATTCATTCATTCCTTTATTCAACAAATGTTTATTGAGTGTCCACTGTGTGCCCAACAGTGTGCTAAGTCTCAGACATGCAGTCAGCAAGAAATATTCCACTCTTTTTCTTATAAAACTTATAGTCTAAAGGGGAAACAATAAACAAATAATTATGCAAACACATCTATACCCATATGTAGGTAATTACCTATAAACAAAACAAAAGTCTAATAATAAATAAAAAGTAACTTGCCCAGGGGCTTACCTGGTGGCGCAGTGGTTAAGAATCCTCCTGCCAGTGCATGGGACACGGGTTCGAGCCCTGGTCTGGGAAGACCCCACATGCCGCAGAGCGACTAAGCCCATGAGCCACAAGTACTGAGCCTGTGCTCTAGAGCCCGTGAGCCACAACTGCTGAGCCCGCATGCTGCAACTACTGAAGCCCGCATGCCTAGAGCCGGTGCTCCACAAGAGAAGCCTGCCCACCGCAACGAAGAGGAGTCCCCACTCGCTGCAACTAGAGAAAGCCTGTGCACAGCAGTGAAGACCCAGTGCAGCCAAAAATAAACAATTAATTAATTTTTTTTAAAAAAGTAACTTGCCCATGTAGCTGGGGAGAGACAGGGTTGGAAGATAAACACAAGTTGCCTCCCGCCAGAGCTCACATGCAATAATCCAGCTGGGAAATAATGGAAGTTCAGTCCAGGCTGGTGGCAAGGGATTGACCTCCAGCCAGAGGCGTTCAGTGGAGACAGAGCACAAGCAGCCAAGGAGAATCAAACTCAATTCATGAAGTCCTTACCCTACAGTATCACTGTCACAGAACCCTTTCTGGAGCGGAGTTCCCTCGTCTTTAAAGTGATCTATACAGAGACCAGAAGATCTCTAAAGCCCCTTCCAGCTCCGAAACTATGATTCTGGGACGTGCGTTCGTGTCAAAATGTAGGAAACGAGATATGGCGAGCACCCAATGGAAACTTATTTCACTGTTCTGCCGAGGCGCAGACCCGTGTGTGGGGCTGGGAGGCACGGAACCCTGAGCAATTCCTTTGCTGCTCTGTCCTGTGAAAGACCTGGAAAGGCAGCAGGAACAGTGAGAGTTGGGGGTTGGCAGGTGGGACTCCTCTCAGAGATGGAGCCAGGAGGAGAGTGTGACCTGGAGAGAATAAGAGGAAAGAGGAAATGCAAGGACAGCAGCAGATCTATTAATTTGCCCCTGTGTTTAGGTGCCTTGAGGGCGTGCTTTCCTTTCAAGTCTGGAAGGGACGATATGTGGGACTCTTTTGTGCATCTGAATGGGATCCTGGGAAATTCAGAACCTTCACCGTTTTAGCTCCTCATTTTCTCATCTGCAAAAATGAGGCTAGATAATTTCCAAGCTCAGTAATCTATGACCCCACACTCCTAACTCTCAGCATTTCTGTACCCTGACTACATTTCTAAAATAAAGGTTCTGCCCTCTAGAACGTACTCCCTGTTCACCTGTAAGATTCCTTCAGTCATTCGATCTAACAGCATGATTATGGTAATAATCCAAATTAAACAACCACAACAGAAGAAACTCTGCAGTGTTCAGTTAAAGAATCCCAAACTTTAGCTACTTTTTTAGTATTTACTTACATTTACTTCTAAACATAATTTTAATCACCATGCATTGTCCACGATCACATACTCTTTCTAGAACTCTGATAATGTCCTAAAACATCTACAAAATACCTCATAATGGAAAATACGGATTTTTTTCTATTCGTTAACTACAAATTGCTCATCAGTGTTGGTATACTAAATTAATGACATCAACTACAGAATACAATGCCCAAAATAAGAGAGTTCTCTAAATTGACATATTCTGATTTTAAATCCTAATTAAATCATTCAAGTAAAATAATCTTATTTTGTAAGTAGAAAAAGTGAGGTTTACAAAAATTTTAGAATGGCTCCAAATCACATTTCACTGAGAAGGTTCTAAATCGGGATTACTGCCTGTAAACTCATGATTCAAATCACTGAATTATTATTACCATTAATAAATACTGATTTTTTTAAAGTAAGCAGTAGTTCTGTTGTACATGTAAAAGAATATATGACGCTGGTAAATATAATAAAATTAAATTAATGGGAAAAAAAGTCTTTTATCACTCATCTTGGAACCTGAGTGCACCGTGAGTTACCTTACAGTCTGTTACCACCTTCTACCTGAGTGCAATGGTAACCTGGGTTCAAATAATTAAACCAAGGACAGTCTTGAATATATATGCTTAATCTTCACTGGTAAAATCTATGTATAAATATTTTAATCAAGTTTAAATTAAATATGGTTAAAGCACAGGGGTAGAAATGTGCACATGAAGTAGCAAGATATTATGAGATGTGTGAAGGAATGATCTGGGTAATTCTGAAGTATTTTTTCACCAACCTGTCCCACTATCCTAGACACATCCAAATCACCATATTACCAACATATTCACATGAGCATGGCATTATGACCTCCATGGTAAATTAACAGAGACCCTGCTATAAAAAAGTTATAATCTAAATATCCAAAGAGATGTGTGTATTTCATAGAAAGAGAAACTGAGTTGGGTGATGCTAATTTCCACTGTGTGAAAATGGGAAACAAAACCTGTTTGTTAAAGAATATATACTTTCAAATGTTTATGAACCCTAGCTTCTTTTCTTCCTTGCCCTCTCCAGCTCTATTTCTTCTCCTTCCAAGTCATTCTTTTCCTTCTTTACATGCTCCCCCAATTCTTTTTCTTCTTTACATGTTCCCCCAATAACACTTTTCACTATGAATAATTCATCCATTCATCCATCCATTTAATGGAACTAATTGATGACCTACTATGTGCCTGGCAAAGGGTTGTCCTCTGGCCATCAAAGATGAATAACAATGGCCCTGACTTAAGGGAAGTCGAAATCTAGCAGATGTTGGACCCCATGGTTAAGGAGCTGGAAGTGAGTCATTATGAAAACCAGATATCACCTGCCCTTACCTGTAGAACTTGTATTTTTTCCACCTTCTTTCGAGACCACATCTCTTACAGACTGTAAGCTCCCTGAGTACTGGGACCATACATCAATCACTTCTATTACCCCAGCATCTAACACAATGCCTGGCACATAGTGGGTCTCATAAATTATTTTGCATTAATAAACGAAAGAATCTGAGTAAATGAAAATGGGTAAACACTATGCATCATGAATGACCTCAAAACACTGGAATTTAATTAACTATCTCCCTCTCCCCACAAAGTGCACCCTTGGTACCAGAAGCTCAGTGGGATTCTGGATTCTTAAGCACAGACGGTCCTAGTCTGCAAAATGATGCCTTCGTTGCCTTCCCAGAATAATCGCATCCCATTAAATACAAAACTCCCTGAGAACCTTCCCCAGTTGAGAAGAGGGTGGGCAATGTGCCCGCACCGCCCTCCTCAGGGCTCTGCTCCAGGGAGGAGCGCAGCTTCCACCAACTTTTTTCCCCGTTCGAAGTTTAGTCAGTTAAAGAATAAAAGCTCCTTCAGGAGGCCGGTTACAGAAGACAAGAGCTGAACGTACCCCGAAAACAAGTGAACAGAACGCCGAGGGTGTCTTTTGAGTACACCGAGTCTCCCCGGCCCTCGCGGCTGCTGGAAACAGCCTGACGACTGCGGAGACGCGCGGCAGCGCAGGGAGGGAGGGCGGGCGGCGGGGGTGGGGGGGCAGCTGGGAGGCCCGAGCGCTCTCGCCCTCGGAGAAGCCGCCTAATTACAATTAGCCACAGAGGCTCCAAAAGCGCCCAACAGCTGCTGTAGGGACCCGGAGCGTCACACCCGCCTTCTCCCTGCACCGCTGTCTCCCCCGTCTAGGCTGGGGCATCTCAGAAGACCCCAACTTCCCACTCCGAGCCCCTGGATCCGGACACCCCGGCGCCCCGGCGTCCCGACCCTTCAGCGTCGCTGCCTGGGGCCGGGTTCTGCCTCCTCCTGCCCTCGTCTATCAGCATCCGACAGCGGTGCCCCCCGCGCAGCCCCGAGTGAGAAGCCACGCCATCTCCTAGGTGCACCCGTTTCCAATCTCTGAGAAGCCCCTGGCTCGCCACTCCAGGGGGGCACGCCAAGGTCACCAGCGTAGGTGTGACAACCAACCTCCAGCTTCACTCTCCCCAAATCCCTCCCTTTCCGAGATCTCCAGGGCCAGGTTCCTTTCGCGTCCCCCCCCCCGCAGCTGGGGGTCTCCTCTGACACCCCCTCGCCCCACAGGGATCCCACCCTGCCTTGGCCCTCCGGGTCCTCGCCCGTCCGGTGACGCTCACCTTCTCTCCCGGGCGAGGCTCCCCTGTAAGTCCGCTATCCTCAGCGAGGTAGGGTAGGAGATAAACCTCCCACTCGCTCCCGAAGCGGCGGGGAAACCGACGCAAACTTCTGCTGCACTTACTTCGGGCCGAGGCTGCCGCCCCCTCGCCTCTCCTCGCTCTCCCACAGGCAGTTGCTCCACGGCGGTGACCTGGAGCTGGCGCGCTCGCATTCCCCGTACCAGCACCGCCGCGAAATGCGCAGGGCTGGGGGGGTCTCTCCCGGGCGAGCGCGCCCGGAGCCGGAGTCCCGGGGCCGAGGTCCGGCCGCCGCGCCGGGCGGCGAGCTGAGCGGCGGCCGCCCCCAGCCGCTCGGGGAGGCTGCGCACGGCGCCGCGCGCACGACTCCTTGGCTGGGTCGTTTCTGTCCGAGTTGCAGTTTCAGTGCCTGCCAGGACTGCAGCACCCTCTCCGTCTTCCCCCGGAAACGACTTTCAATTCACCTGGCGGCTCGCGAGGCTCCCCCGCGGGCTAGCAGCGCGACAGCGGGTGCAGAGGAGAGGGAGGTGCGCAGCAGTGGCGGCCGCCCCAGTGCGCCTCCAGCCTCCCGGGCGAGGAGCGCGCGGCCCTCTCCAGCCGCTCTCCTTGGGACTGCAGTCCTGACGTCACCCCACCCCCACCCCCAGCCCGGCGGAGGAGCGGCGCAGAGGGTGGGGTGCGCGGGGAGAGGACGCGGGAGTGTGAGTGCGTGTGTGTGCCCGCGCACGTGTGCCTCGTCAGCCCGGGGCCGGTCGGAACCGCAGCTGGATCCTGTGACGAGCCAGAAACCGAGCTCCCTGCAAACAGGAGCCGAAGGGCGGCCGTGAGCAGCCGGGGGCGCTCGCTTCCAGGTTGGGGCGGGGATACTACGGACGCCGAGTTTGGATGCGACCGAAGCAACTGGATTAACGCGAAAGGGGCGTCGGGAGAGCGGGAGTTGGGCACTGTCTTTCCCCAAAGTTGAAGGATGCACGAGACGCATTTGAAAAGCTGCGCTAGAGGTTTGGGAGGAGGAGGGGAGTAGACCGTGAGGGAGGGTTGATTTTCACGCTCCAGTAGGAAGGAGGTGGGATGGGGAGCTCTCAGAGTCCTCCTGGCCCCCACTGCCGCCGCAGGGTCCTAGAAGGGAGCCCGCTTTGGTGCGCCAAGGGCGCCTCTCTCCTCCTCGGAGCACACCTCCAGCCCGCTGCCGCTGTGCACTGAGAAGTTGCTGCCCAGGGATCATAGGGGCCGGGCCTTCTCCACTTAATTCCCCGCCCCGCGTGACCCTGGGGGAGTTTCCGCCAGAAGCTGGGCCAAAGTACCCGGAACCAGAGAAAAGGGTCAGGCCAAGGCCGGGCTCCAGATGCCCCATAACCTGCTCTTGGGTGTTGGGTCTGAAGCCACGGTGGCTAGAACACCGAGCCGAGTTCCTCGAGATCATCGGGGTGAGTCTTTGCCACCCTCCAGGAACTTACTCTCGAAGGGGGCCTGAGTAGCCACCTAACTTCGCTCGTTCTCTCACGGTATCCTGGGCCCAAAATGGAAGAGACTTTCTGCGGAGGCGCCAAATGAAGGGTCTTTAAGAGGTTCTAGGATAGCTAAAGATTGTCCCTGGAGCGTTTGTCCTCAGCAGCGACCCAGCCAGCTCATGGAGCAGAGTGCGCGGCTCCGTGCGCCCACTGTGCTCTGTACTCTGCGGCGGTGCCCAGCCTGGGGCCGCCTGTAGCCTCGGGGCGGGAGGAAAATGTGCAGGAGCTCCTGCCCGGGCCCGATCCGCTATCAGCAGCGAGGCGTCAGACACGCATTGCAGTGACCAAGAGAGCAGCCAGCAATTTTGCTCCGGTCTAGTGGCAGTGGTTTTTAACAGCAAGCGTCTTCCTTCCTGAATCCAGAACACTGTTTGATCGCCGAGATGCCTCGCGTTCATGAAAATACTTGTTTAAAATGGAAAAGGTGAGGGTAGGAAGCGGGAAGTAAACAGAATGGGTGAAAAAGATCCCAGGTCCACAAACACACTTTTAACTTCAACTTCTCAAAGTTACTAAAAGTAGTATAAGACCTGGTTGAAGCAGCTGAAAGTTTCATTGCAATCTTGAATCTCAAAGGAAGTTGAACAAAATAGATGGAAGTGTGGACTCTTGGTCTACTGCCTTACGTTTAATAATCTTAGGAATTCCCACATTTCAAAATTAGAATTCTAGCTAATTAGGCAATGTTATGGATACCCTTAACTACGGGTTGGAGTTAACAAATAAATAGAATAATTAAAATAAGTAAAGATACGGCATGTTCCTAATTAGAACACAGAACAAGGGAATTTCAGAGAAGGACGTCGGGTACCAGCCTCCAAGTCCTCTTGTAACCGACCTATTTCTTAATATATAAATTTAAAAACACCCTGTCATCATGAAGGAATTACATAACCAAGTCCTAGTGATGCATGTTTCAGAAACAGCAATTCCTCAGTGGGAATCACTGTTCCTAAAAATGTTAATTCAGATTAATAGTGTGGGAATAAGCAAGTCATTGGCAAAAAAAAAAAAAAAAAAAAAAAAAGTTTGAAAACAAGATGGTGAACTGGCAGCTATGCTGGTACATATGAACCTTCTAAGTTGGGCCGCAATTTTCTTTCTAAGTGTTCATTGTCAACAGCTAATTAGTGATGCTGTATTAGCAGGTGCGACAACCTGGGAGACATAGCCACAGTAAGTAATGGCTATTTGATGTGGCAGGCATAAGTACTCCTTCCTCTGCAGGATTAACTTTTTTCACATTCTAATGTGATTGGTTGTTTGCATATCTGTCTTGCTTCTAAATTTATAGTCTTCAGGGCAGTAATTTTGTCTTCCTTTCCATGGGACCCAATGCAGTGCCTGGTAAGTGACAGGCACTTAATAAATGCATGTTGATTTAATTAATTGTTTTTTAAAGAGTATAAAATAACTACATTTAAAAAATGTTTAAACTGACTCATATATATATATAAAATATACATATTTATATATGAAATGGAAAGGAGAGGAGCAAGAAGGGGAGGGGAGAAGAGGAAAAACTCTCAAAAGAATAACTGTCATAGCTGAGTGGGCGTTTAAATTATCCGTAGAAATATCACCTGCTGCTCTTATTCTATGAGAATTCTTTCATGTTTGTCTATTGACATGTACATTTAAAAGTTTTGTGTTTGGAACTCAGAAGTGCTGTCCAAAGTGCATTACAAATATTATCCTATTGTTTAGAATGCAGCATATCATTTAAGTTGGGTGTATGCATTTCTGATAAGGTAAGAAACATTGTTAGCTCAACTCACCCTGGACTTTGCCTTAATCAATGTAGTAGTTCACAAAGATTCATGCACTGCCAATATGGCCCAATAGGCTGCAGACCAAAGCTTGTATGACGTGCCTCCAAATAGAGGCACTATAGTTGACACAGCAATTCAACTATCAGGCACATTTCAGAGACCAGGTGGAAAATTAGCTACACACGCACGCACGCACACCAATCCATAGCTACCGTAGAGCCAGAACATCAAGTTTACAAAGAAGGAATAGCTCTATTGGGAGTAGGGGTGGTGGTGTTCCAGGGGAGGGACACTATTTTAATATAGCAGTGGCTTTTCATAACATACTCTGTAACCATTAATGTCTCTAAATCAAACCCTCTAGCAAATACATGTTGGCAAAGCTATGGAGACCCATAATTCTGTCCTTCCAGAAGCTATCTCCTGAGCAAAACAAGCTCCTTAATACAGCTTCTCATTTTCTGTCCCCCCAAAAGAAATGACAAGAATAAGGATAAAAATTATTTCACATAAGACTTACCTAAAAACCAGTTAACACATATATCATATATACTGTTATCTATACGTCTCAGTTATAGATTATGGTCAAAATGATTTTAATAAATCTGTTCAATTATGTAATACATTTTCTAGAAAAACATTTAAAAAGAGCCTAAATAGCTCATGATAAAGAAAACATTATCAAAAATTTTAAACACTATCTTTAGAACATAGCAAATTTGGTATTAAACACTGGAATTTTCCCGCAACTTCTCTCAAGACTTGGATTTGCTTTTAATATTTCATGCTTCATGATATATTAATAGCTTTGTATTTGAACTTCTTGTGTAGTGCCCTCTAATCTTAATACAGTTAACCCCAAAGACAAAATCTAAGTGGCTGATTTCTTTGAAGAAGTTGAAGTCCTAAACTGATAACTTCAAATTTCAAAACTGTCACAACCAAGACAGGTAGTTATGTAATTATATTAATTTATAGCTAATACTCCTAAAGTACTATTACAGATTAGCAATAAGTTTGTGATGAAAGTAGGATTTTTGGCTGGTATTATTATATTGAAAAATAATGAAATTTTCCTTATACATGTGTTCATATAGTGTAATTATACTTCACCATAGATTTCTAAATAGCACATAGAGCATTCCCTGGAGATGCTTTTTCATGAATTATGGAGTACTCATCCTAAATGGACTGTATTGGCACCAAAGAACACTTTGGTCACATTATAAAGCCTAAAGAGCAATAGTAAAGAGACAATTTGTTGTTGTTTTCGGTTCACATTTGAAGGAGGGCTTCCACAAGGGGTAAGTTTTTTATAGCGTAGATTTTTATAAGGGGCACTCCTGTATGTGGATTTGCTTATATGTGAAAACAGTGCTGCTAGTTACAAAGGCTTCATTTTTCCCATCACAGGTATCAAGGCAAGAAAAGTCCTAGCCAAGAGAATGGATGTAGAAGGTCAAGTGCCTATTAGACTTCATTCCTGCTTTCAAAGAGCCTGCAGTCTGGTACCTTTCTATTTTTCTGCTTTCTTTGTGAAGCCCCTAGGAGCGGTGCTTTGGGATCTAGGAATCCATACAGCTAGACCTGGGCCAGTAGGGTACAGCTGAATTTACAGAAACCAACTGAAATTTACTAACAGGTTTCAGGAAGTATCTCTAAGTGGATTTAGTTACAGTATTTGATTCTCCCTGAACTGTTAAGAGCAATTTCAGCCTAAGTCTAAAAGGACACGCACTTTTTATCCTTTGGTCCTTCAGGAACACTTATTTTGTTAACCCCATTTTCTGCCTGGTCCCCTTCCACTTTTGCACAGAGTAGCTTTTTTTCATTTACATTGTCTAAGTCAGGCAGTTAGAACTGAGGCACCTCTGGGCCGAGCCCTTGTCTGCCTACATGTTTATCAAGCATTATATACACTTACTGCACTCTATAACTAATAATAACAGTAATCACCTTCTATGCAAAATTAGCATGTGAGCATATTCATCCAGTCTAGTATGCTGATTTGCTTTAGTGCATCATAATTATCTCATGAAACCAATGGTATAATGGGCACTACATTATACAATCTTCCAAAAATATGTTACTATATATTCTGGCAGGGAGATGCACCTGCGGGTTTTTCTCCACCCACCTCTAAGATACAGAAAAGGCAGGGTGATACTTAAGTTGTATTCATGTTGCAAAGTATTCAAAGTAATCTCCTTTTCAGCCTTTCCATCCAAAGAGCCAGCCAGTACTAAGTATGGTTAAGATATATTTGTCCAGAAGGAGTAAGTTGAACAGGAAGATGGAAATGTATAATTTGTCCCACATAAAGGACATGAGAATTATAGATTGCCACGCACTTACTTCAGGAAACGTAGGGCCTGGGGGCATTTATATAAGTGTTAACCACTGATAACTGCCAATGGCCACCATTGTAAGCTGGTTGAACTTTCATTGTTCGATTAAACAGCTATCAGAAAATTAGCCTTGACTTCATTGTAAAAACAGGGAACTTCCTCCCATTTTCAAACTCAGAGGAAAGAGCAAAGAAATTGCTGGAAACATTGTCAAAAATACTTCCTGGTTTGTAATATGCAGAGCTGCCGATCTCTTCCTGCAACAAACTTACCAGGTTGAGGCAATTAAGCTGGAACTGCAGCTTAAATCATTAAGCAGACAGGTCATATGCCCAAAATACCTGTGACATTTGAAAATATATAGTGTTGAAAGAGCTGTACTACATAAAATTGAAAACCACACACGATTTTACTACCTAAGAAGAGGGAGCTCCCTTGCTTTTTGCCCAGAGGTTTTCTTCTGATGCAATAATGTTATTTTAATGTGTCAGGATGGAAACCTTGGTCAGAGACTTCTGCAGTCACAAATTCCAGTGTCTCTGGCTGTATTTTTAGTCTTCTGAATTAATTGGATATAGCACCATATAGTAAGAAATCCCTTTGACACTGCTGCAGAAATATACATAAGGCGTAGTTCCCAGAAAGAGCCGCTGGCTGGCCATGGAGCAGAGAGACGGGCAAAGGCACCAAATCTGCACAATCCCGGCTCTTTCTCTCCAGCAGAGCAAAACCCATTGATTTTTACAGTACATGGAGCTGACTTGGGAGGATGTTATCATTTGAAACATTATCTAGTCTACCACAGTAATCATTAGGTTTGTATGTCTTCACTTGAAACTGCTTAAAAAAAAAAAAAAAAGATGCTTGACCTAGTCTTCAGATTTGTGTGTAAAAGACTATGGCAAATGAGATATACAAGTCATACTGTCTCCAATGAGATATACAAGTCATACTGTCTCCAGGACATTCCCATTAAAATGATAAAAGGAGAATGTATAGTACCCGTTCTCTAGCAACTACTTCTGAAGTTCGAAATTAGACATCTTAGTTAAAACACCATCAGAAGATGTGTCCTTCTCAATGCTCCGCATCAAGGGGGAAATATTTATAGCCGGGGGGATGGGTGAGGTTAAGGTGAGAGAGGACATTTTGGGCTTGTGTGTAAGCTTATATCCCAGAGGTCTATTGGCAAGAGGGGTGTATCAGTCAAGGTTCAGGATACGGAACAGAAATTACTCTGGGTACTTTAAGGAAGCCATGATTCAATGTCTAGAATTTGGTACCCAAAAAATCATTGGAAGATCCACTGGAAAAAGTTCTGATGGGAGACTTGAGACTCCAGAAATGACATGCAAAAAAATACAAACTGAATTCCCAAGCCAGCCGTGATCTCTGAGACTGCCACTGGAGCTATGAGCTCAAAAATAAGTACTCCTGGGACTTCCCTGGTGGCGCAGCGGTTAAGAATCCGCCTGCCAATGCAGGGCACATGGGTTCAAGCCCTGGTCTGGGAAGATCCCACAAGCCGCGGAGCAACTAAGCCCGTGCACCACAACTACTGAGCCTGCACTCTAGATCCTTGAGCCACAACTACTGAAGCCCACCCGCCTAGAGCCGGTGCTTTGCAACAAAGAGAAGTCACCGCAATGAGAAGCCTGAGCACCGCGAGGAAGAGTAGCCCCCGCTCGCCACAGCTAGAGAAAGCCCGAGCACAGTAACGAAGACCCAGTGCAGCCAAAAATAAATAAATAAATTTATTAAAAGAAAAAAAAGTACTTCTACTGCGCTGCTGTGCAGCTCTTTCTGGACATTCAGAAAGAGGCCTCTGAATGGAGGTGCCTGGGCTATTGGAATGCAGATATGTGGGTGAGGGTGGCTGGCCTTGGGGGGGCCCTGAGTCCTTGACTGCAACTCCCTCTAGAAAACTGCAATGACGTACGTGGTTGTGCACCAAGGCTGGTGTGATAAGGACAGATTGCCCCATGGGCCGACCAGGCAAAGCCTTTGTAATTAGCTGGCCCTGAACAGTCCCCTGTAGGGTTCTGGTCTGGAGCTAGACTCCTCAGGGGCATGTAAAGAATGCTCTGTAGGTGGAGGATTAAAGCCCTATAACAGAGTTTGGGTCGGAGTGCAGGGGCAGGGGGGTTATATAAATACTATAGGTATATGTGTGTGTTCCTTTGTGTGTGCACTTGTGTGTGTGTGTATGTCATTAATTCCCTGCTCTTGTGGTGGCCTGGAGAAATAGATTACATATTTTTAGACTACATCCACATAAAGCTATAGAAAAAGATATTAAAAAAAAAAAATCCAAGATACCCACGAAGAAAGGGTATTCTTTCAAAGTTTACTTGCTGATTTGTTCTCCAAGACGCCAGGAATGCCTTAAAGCAGCGGTCCCCAACCTTTTTGGCACCAGGGACCAGTTTCGAGGAAGACAATTTTTCCACGGACCGGGGCAGAGGGGTATGGTTTCCAGATGATTCAAGCGCATTACATTTATTGTGCACTTTATTTCTACTATTATTACATTGTACTGTATAATGAAATCATTATACAAGTCACCATAATGCACACAGGAGGCGGAGCTCAGGCAGTAATGTGAGCAATGCGGAGTGACTGTAAATACAGGTGAAGCTTCGCTAGCCCGCCACTCACCTCCTGCTGTGCGGCCCGGTTCCTAACAGGCCACAGACCGGTACCAGTCCATGGCCCGGGGGTTGGGGACCCCTGCCTTAAAGTATAGCAGCAATGTTAACAATGACCCTGGTGTCTGGATTTTTTTCTCGAACTTCTGAATCTTTTGAAAGCAGCAAAAGGAAACCAGGTGAGGGAAAAGACCCAAGACCCAAGCACTAACTCTTCTTGAAACACTTCAGAGGTGGTCCATGTCTGCTCATGTGCTAATCACATGTGGCCCCCTTTCTCCATTTTCTCTATGACTCTCTGGAAAACGATGCAGTTTGGACAAAGGGAAATAGGTCATTTCTTCTCAAACTTTTGATGGAGACTTTCTGCATCCCTTAAGCTATTTTTTGTTTTTGTATCTTGTCTTCCTGAATGCCACCTACGTACACGTTTTTGAAACTAAAGTGAATCAGAGGGACATGGAGATGGGTGTATATCCTGGATTAAAACACAGGCCTTTCTTGTCTTGAGGACTAACAAAAGGATTCTTAGACATCTAATTTAGGGAGCTTCTTTTAAAATATAGCTGAAGCCCAATTATTTTATGTTGAATATTTTTAGTATTTGGCCTATATGTGGGACATGTTTCTGGCTGCCTAACACTTTTGAAAACCCTTCTAATTTTGGGAAATGTTCCACTTTGTAAGTTCCACCTTTTCAGGATTAAAAAAGTGGACGTCTCACTGCCTCAGCTTCCTTTGCAGCTAGAGCACAGGCAGGTAACTTGGCACCAGTAGTCCCTTACACCCACAGGAGACTTCAGTTCAGAAGTGAGCTGTGTGAGAAATAACCTCTGGCTGAAGTGTCCATTTTACTGGAGAGAGTGATGGAGAAGACTTTCAGCTTTTAGCAGAAGCTGTGATTGCAAGGCAAAGTATAAGAGGAATCCCTTTTGGCAGCAGGAGCAGTTGAAGCCAAGAGGAGTTGCTGGCAGCCTTGCAAAGCCCAGTATACCTAATGCAGTGGCAACTGTGGCCATAATTTCTCCTAAAACCAATTCTATGGTGTGGTTTAGAAGTTTTAGTAGAACGTTAGCCCTGAGCTTACTTTTCTATATTAGGATTATGTTGAATCTGTTTGATCAATTTGGAAAGAATTGATATTTTAACAATTTTAAGTATTCCAACCCCTGAACACGATATATCTCTCCTTCTATTTAGATCTCTTAAAATTTCTCTCAGCACGGATTGTAGTTTTCAGTGTGTAGGTTTTGCATGTTGTTTGTCAGATTTATCCCAAATATTTTATTATTTTGGTGCTATTGTAAATGACACTGTTTTTCATTTCAGTTTCTGATAGTTCACTGCTAATATACAGAAACACATTGACTTTTGTTAAGTTGATGTTGTATCCAGTAACTTCTCTAAATTCAGCTTTTAGTTCTAGCAACTTTTTTTGTCCATTTCCATCAGATTTTTCCCATAGGTAATCAAGTAATGTGTGAATAAAACTGGTTTTACTTCTTCCTTTCTGATCTTGATGCCTTTCATTTCTTTTCCTTGCCTGGCTGCAATGGCTAAAAAGTCCATATGATGATGAACAGAAGTGGTGACAGTGGACATCCTTGCCTTGTTTCTTATCTTAGGAGGAAAGTACTCAGTCTTTTACCATCAGTGTGATGTCAACCAAAGATATTTTTATATACTCCCTTTATCAAGTTGAGAAAAAAATTTTTAATCAGGAATGGAATTTTGTCAAATACTTTTTCTGTGTATGTTGAGATATTCAGATGGTGTTTCTTTTTCACTTGTTTATATGATGAATTATTTTCATATATTTTCAGATGTTAAACCAATTCTGCATTCCTGGGATAAGCCTCACTTAGTCATAATATATTATCTTTTCTTCATATACACTGTTAGATTTGATTTCTAGTTTGGTTAAGAATTTTACATCTATGTCTATCAGGGATATTGCTCTGTAGTTTTCTTTTCTGTGATGTATTTGTCTGGTTTTGGTATACAGGTAATGTTATTCACATAGAATAGTCTGGGAACTATGCCCAATGCTTCAGTATTCTGGAAGAATTCATATAGAATTGGTATTACTTATCCCTTAAGTGTTTCATAAAATTTACCAATGAAAACGGAATTTTCTTTTTAGGGAGAATTTTAACTATACATGCAAATACTTTGATACATATAGGGCTATTCAAGTTATCTACTTTTTCTTGAGTAAGCTTTAATGGTTCATGTCTTCCAAGAGATTTGTTCATTTCCTCAAAATTGTCAAATTTACTGGCATAAAGTTGTTCATAATATTTCCTTATTATCCACTTATTATCTGTAAAATCTGTAGTTATGTAACCTCTTGTATTCCTGATATTGGTCATTTGTGTCTCCTCTTTTTTGTTTCTGATAAATATGGCTAGGAGTTCAATTTATCTGTCTTTTCAAAGAAGCAGCTTTTGGTTTCACTGATTTTTTTCTATTGTTTTTCTGTTTTCCACTCTAATCTTCAATTATGTCCTATCTTCTGTTTACTTTGGATTTAATTTGATCTTATTTTTCTGGTTTCTTAAGGTGGAAACTGAGGTCAATGATTTGAGACCTTTTTTATTATCTAATAATATTGACATTTAGTGCTATAAATCTCCCTCTAATTACTACTTTAATGGCATCCCACATATTTTGATACTTTGTTTGTACTCCCATCCAGTATAAAATACTTTGTAATCTCTTTTTGATCTCTTGACTGACCCATGGATTATTTAGAAATGTGTTATTTCATTTCTAAATATTCAGATATTTTCCAGAGATCTTTCAGTTATACATTTCTAATTTAATTCCATTGTGATCAGAGAACTTGAGACGTTTTTATGACCCAAAACACAATCTATCTTAGCAAATGTTCCACGTGCCTTTGAAAGGAATGTGTATTCTGTTGCTGTTGAATGAAGTGTTTTATAAATATAAATTAGGTCAAATTGATTTATAGTGTTATTCAAATCATCTACATCCTTACTGATATTCTCTGTTTGTTCTAGCAATTAGATTTAATTCTCTGATTATATTTGTGGATTTGTCTGTTTCTCTGTGCAGTTCTATCAGTTTTTGCCTCATGTATTTTGAAGTTCTTTTATTAGATATATAAACATTTAGGACTGTTATCTAGTCTTGATGAATTGAAGTCTCTATCATTATGAAATAATCCCATTTATCCAACATATTCTTTGTCCCAAAGTCTACTTTGATATTAATATAACCACTCAAGCTTTCTTTAGATTAGTATTAGCATGGTATATTCTTTTCCATTCTATTACTTTTAACCTATTTGTGTTGGTTTCTTGTAGACAGCCAATAGTTGAGTCCCACTTTTTTAGCCAATCTGAAAGTTTCTGCCTTTTAATTATGGTATTTAAACCCTTTAGTTTTATGGGATTAATTTTATGTTTAGACTTAAATTTACCATCTTGCTATTTGTCTCATCTGTTTATGTGCCTTTTCTTCATTTCCTGCATCTTTTGAATTAATGAAAAATTGTAATAGTTCCATTTTATCTCCTTCGTTGGCTTATTAGACATAACTCTGTTTTGTTATTTAGCAGTTTTTTTAGGGGTTTTACTGTCATCTAAATATCTTTAACTTATCTTTAACTTCAAGTGATGTTATACCATGCACATATGGTGAAAGAACCTTACAACTTCCATTTCTCCACCCTGTCTTTTGTGCTATTGTTGTCATTCATTTTATTTCTACATGTTTTAAATATACGTAAACATAATTGTTTTAACAATTCATTGTTACTGTTTTTGCTTTACCTAGTCAATTTTCCTGTACAAGATTTAAGTAAACAGGAAAAAGACCTTTTATTTTTAAGCACATAGTTACTATTTCCAGTGCTCTTCATTCCTTTGTATACATCCATATTTCCATCTGATATTTTCATTCTGTTGAAGGACTTCCTTGAACATTTCTTGTAGTGTATCTCTGTTGGTAATGAATTCTTTCAGCATTTTTATGTCTGAAAAAGTCCTTATTTTATGTTTGTATTTAAAAGTTATCTTCACTGAGTATAGAATTCTCATTGATAATTTTTCTTCCACTACTTTTGAGATATTGCTCCACTGCCATCTCACTTGTACTGCTTCTATTGAAAAATCTGCTGTAATTCTTATCATCATTCCCTTCTACTTAATATCTTTTTTTCTCTGGCTCCTTTTGAGATTTTCTCCTGATTGTAGTTTGGAGAATTTGATTATGATGTGCTTTGGTGTTGTTTTCTTCATAGTTTTTTTGTTTTGGCTTGGTTTGGTTTGGTTTTTTGTTTTGCTTGCTTTGTTGATCATCTTGGATATATAGATTTCTAGATTTGAAAAAAATTCAATCATTATTTCTTTAAATATTTTTATCTCAACCTCTGTGTGCTTTCTTCTGTAGACTTCAAGTTCACACATGATAGGCCATTGCAGTGGTACTACATCTCAATAATTCTCCTGGTCTTCTTATTTGTTGTTGTTATTGTATTCTCTTTTTTGTCTGTTTTTCATTTTGCATAGTTTCTTTTGGTATGTCACCAAGTTTAATAATCATTTCTTCTGCAATGTTTAATCTGTCAATAATCCTTTCAGTGAATTTTTTCCTGAGATTTTAGTTATCATCTTTAGAAATATGATTTGAGCTTTTTTATTTATAGCATATCTCTACTTGTTCAGTCTTTCCTCCAGCTTTTTGAACATCTGGAATACAGTTATAACTATCTTAATGTCCTTGTCTGCTAATTCTAGCATCTGTTTCAATTCTGGATCCACTTTGACTGATTTAAGTTTTATCCTCATTACAGATCATATTTTCTTGCCTCTTTGCATGCCTGGTAATTTTTGATTGAGTGGCGGGCATTAAGAATTTTACCTTGTTGTGTGCTGTTTTGTATTCCTATAAATCTACTTAAGCTTTGTACTTGAATACAGTTAAATTATTGTAAAACTGTTTGGTTTGTTTGTATCTGGCTTTTCTGATTTGTTAAGCAGAGTACTGTCTAGTCTAAGGCTAATTACTCCCCATTTCTTAGGCAGGATCTTCCCGAGTGTTCTACCCAGTGACCCCAGAATTAAGGGTCTTTTCATTTTGGCTGATGGCAACAGACACTATTTCAGGCCCCATGTAAACACCAAGTATGTTCACTCCAATCTTTTTAAGTGTTCTTTCCTCTGCTTTGGGGAGTTTTCTCATATGCATGTGTTTATCAGTGTCCTGCAGAATATTCAAAAGGTACCATTTGGCGATCTCTGGAGTTCCCTCTCTGCGCAGCCTTCTCCTCTCTGGTATTCTGTTCTGCAAACTTTAGCAGACATAACATCTCCAGATTCGCAACACCATCATGCATAATACTCACCTCATTTGTTTCCCATTTCTCAGGGAAAATGCTTCTTCATTAATTGTTGTTCAATCTCTTGAAAACCATTGTTTAATGTATCATTTTTAGGGTTTTTTTTTTTTTTTTTAGTTGCTTCTTCCAGGAAACAATGCCTGTTACTCCATCTTGACCAGGAGCAGAAGTTGAGGTCTGTTGGATAATGCATGCTGACTTACAACACCTTTGCAAAGTTCTCTTGACTGTTTCTAGGAGGCTTCAAAAAGTGTCTCATATGTGTCCTCCACAATTATCTGGGATGTTCCACCAGGGACCTAGTCTCATGTGTAACAATCCCAATCAAAATCCCAGAGGAACTTTTACAGATGTCAACAAGCTGATGTAAAATGTATATGGAAAGGCAAAAGAAGTAGAAGAACCGGACTTCCCTGGTGGCGCAGTGGTTGAGAGTCCGCCTGCCGATGCAGGGGATACGGGTTCGTGCCCCGGTCTGGGAGGATCCCACATGCCGCGGAGTGGCTGGGCCCGTGAGCCATGGCCGCTGAGCCTGCGCGTCCGGAGCCTGTGCTCCACAATGGGAGAGGCCACAACAGTGAGAGGCCCGCATACCAAAAAAAAAAAAAAAAAAAAAGAAGTAGAAGAACGAAAACACTTTTGAAAAATAAAAACAAATTTGGAGGCCACATATTACCTGATTTGAAGGTTCACTCTAAAACTACAATAAGGCTGTGACATATTGGTGAAAGGATGGATGAATGGAATAGGATATAAAGTACAGAAATAGACTCACACAAATATGGACAATTTATTTCTGATAAAGGTGCAAGGAAATCCAACAGTGAAAGAATCATCTTTTCAACAAACGTTGCTGGGAAAATCAGACATACATACATGAAAAGAAATAAACCTTGACCTATACCTAACATCTTTACAAAAATTAATTCAAAATGGATTATAGATCTAAATGTAAGATGTAAATCTATAGAACTTTTATAAAAAACATAGGAGGAAATCTTTATGACCTTGATTAGGCAAAGGATTCTTAGATATGACACTGAAAGTACAATCTGTACAAGAATGAATTGATAAATTATATCTCCTTAAAACTAAGAACTTCTGCTCTGTAAAAGCCAGTATTAAATAAATGAAAAGCCAAGCCACAGACTAGGAGAAAATATTTGCAAATCAGACATCTATAAATGCACTGATATGTCCAGAATAAATAAAGAAATCTTGAAATTCAACAATAAGAAAATAAACAGCCCTATAAAAATGCACAAAATATTTCAAAAGATACTCCACTAAATAAGATATATAGATGGCAAATAACTGTGTGAAAAGATATTTAGCATTATTAGTCATTAGGAAAATGCAAACTGAAACCACCATGTGATACCACTATTCATCTAGTAGAATGACTTCAGAAACAAACAAACAGGGACTTCACTGGTGGCACAGTGGTTAAGAATCCACCTGCCAATGCAGGGGACACAGGTTCAAGCCCTGGTCCAGGAAGATCCCACATGCCGCAGAGCAACTAAGCCCGTGCACCACAGCTACTAAGCCTGCGCTCTACAGCCCATGAGCCACAACTACTGAGCCTGCGTGCCACAACTACTGAAGCCCACGCACCTAGAGCCTGTGCTCTGCAACAAGAGAAGCCCATGGACCGCAATGAAGAGTAGCCCCCACTCGTCGCTACTAGAGAAAGCCCACACACAGCAACAAAGACCCAACTGGTGAGGATGTAAAACAACTGGAGCTCTCACACATTGCTGATGAAAATGCAAAATGGTACAGCCACTTTGAAAGCAGTTTGTCAGTTTCTAACAAAGTTAAATATACATTTACCATATGACCTAGCCATCTCACTCCTAGGGGGTAGGATTGAAATGAAAACCTATTTTCATAAAAAAGCCCATATGAAAATGTTTGTAGCAGCTTTATTCATAATCACCAAAAACTGGAAACAATCAAGATGTCCTTCAACAGAGGAATAGATGAACAATCTGTGGTACATCCATATAATGGAATGTTAATCAGCAAACAAAGGAATGAACTGTTGATGTATGTAACAGGATGGATGATTCTCAAATGCATTATGCCAAATGAAAGTAACTGGACATGAAAAAGTAAAGAAGAATGATTCCATTTATATGATATTCTAGAAAAGTAAAACCTTAGGAATGGTAAAGATATCAGTGGTTGCTAGTGATTAGGGCTTGCAGGAGAGATTGACTACAAAGGACAAGCAGGAAGCTATTTTGGAGGGTGAAGGAACTGTTTTATTTCTCAATTGCAGTGGTGGTTTGAAACTCTGCATTCATCAAAACTCATAGAACAAAACCAGAAAAGAGTGAATACTGCTTTATGTAAATTAAAAAATAAAATTTAAAAGACTATATACTGAATATCGAGACACCCACCACTTTTCCATGACTCAACTCCAAGAATGCAGGCAACTAGGCATATTCCCCAAGGCTGGAGACTAGAGAATTCTTTTCTCTTGAGATATAAAAAGACTGAGTGGAGGATGAAGGGAATATTTGCATATACTGACATTTGATAATACACACTGAAACAGCTGGGCCTCTGCTAGGAAACTCACATGGAGCCCTAGTCAATATGGCCTGCCTTTACGCACACATATTCCAAACAGCTTCTTAATATAAAGAAGCCATGGGCAATCAAGGGAAATAACACAATCCGGAAAGTTGAAAAAAATTTTAAAACATGCATTTAATCTCCTCAAAGAGCTAAGAGAAAACACTGACTCCATAAAAAATAATAAAAGACACAGATAACAATAAAGAATTCATTGAAATTAAAAACAGGATAGACAAAAAATAAATAACAGAAGGGCTGGAAGATAAATTGAGGAATACCTCCCAGAAAGTAGAATCTAAGATAAAGAGACACAAAACAGGAAAGAAAAATTCTGGAAAGTTGTGTGATTAATTCAAGCTTCCACATCCAAATAATAGGTAATACAGAAAAGGAAAACAAAGAAAACACAGGTGAGGAGATTTGGATAATAACAAATACAAAATAATTTCCTGGGATTGAAATAATGAACCAAGCAAAATAAACAAGAAAGGACCCAAGCAAAACTTGTCATAATTTTTAAAACGCCAGAGATTTTTTTTTTAATCCAGAAAGCTTCCAGGGGAAAAAAAAACTTGTAAATTCAAAGGATAAAGAATTAGAATAACGTTAGACTTTGTATCAGAGACATTGGAAACTAGAAGACAATGGAGCAATACCTTCAGAATTGTGGGGGAAAAAAAAAATTAGGATCCATATCCAGGCAATCTACCAGAAGTACAAAGGTGATATAAACACATATGCAGACATTCAAGGTCTCAGAAATGTTACTTGCCAATTCCCATACACTCTTTCTCAGGAAGCTACTGGATGATACTATGCAGCAAAATAAGCGAGTAAACAAGGAAAACAGCAAATGTAAGGAACAGGGGATCTAAGACAGTAGTGAGGCACAGGGGAGTCCCAGGATGCCATGTCTGCAATAAGCCAGATCATATCATCCAGAATAGGAGAGAGGGCTAGAAGCATTGAAGAACTATGTCTCCAGGGGGAAACACACTAGAATTGGTAGGTTACCTGCTATGTTTCCCCTTGTAGAAAAGTAATTAAAATAGTATCATGGGTTTTATAGTTCTTGTGAAGAGTTTCAGAAAAATTTGTAATGGGAACATGAAAAAAAATTAAAAAGCAAGTAAAAATGAATCAAATGTCAATTCCAAGGAACATACAAAGTTTCATTAAAAAGAAAATAGTCTTGGAACAAGATTTTCCTCAGGTGTGAATGATACTTTCATAGCCATGAAAATGTAACACTGGTTATTGATTTTATTTAAAAGTTATATAAATATATTGGGAAGATGGAGGAAGTTGAGGGTTCGAGTGCTCTTGTAAGAGTTCCAAATGCTCATCTTTCATACCAAGAAGTCAGCAATCAGTGCCTAAAACTGAAAAATCGAAGTGAGAGTAGCATTTTAAATTATATAGGCAGGGGCTCCCCTGGTGGCACAGTGGTTGAGAATCCGCCTGCCGATGCAGGGGACACGGGTTCATGCCCCAGTCCGGGAAGATCCCACATGCCGGGGAGCAGCTGGGCCCGTGAGCCATAGCTGCTGAGCCTGCGCGTCCAGAGCCTGTGCTCCACAATGGGAGAAGCCACAACAGTGAGAGGCCCGTGTACCGAAAAAACAAAAAACAAACAAACAAAAAAGATAAATAAAAAAATAAATTATATAGGCAATTATCAGAAGAAATAGCTAAAAGAAAGAAAGAGGGTGCTTCTGAGAAACCCAACTCAGGTATTAGAGCAAGGGAGTACAGTTTTTTATTAGATGTGTTAATTTTTTTAGCTCCATGTGTGTTTTACTTTGCTGAAAATAGAATTTAAACATTTTTAACAGAAATTGCCTGTTGTGAGAATGTCAGAGTGGAAGTCTGCAAGATAATATTTTTGGAGAAAAGAGAAAGCTGTTTTCTGTTTTTCAAATCTGCCTGGGCATACAGCTCTCTTATTCTAGAAAGACAGAAGCTCAGCATGAATCTTAAGGTTCAAACCTTCTTCTTATAGCATTGTTTCTTTCAAAGGTGCAAACTTTATATTTTAAACTTTCCTATTTAACTGTTTTCTTTTTTGTAATCTTTTATTTTTTTTAAACATCTTTATTGGAGTATAATTGCTTTACAATGGTATGTTTCTGCTTTATAACAAAGTGAATCAGCTATACATATACATATATCCCCATATCTCCTCCCTCTTGCATCTCCCTCCCACCCTATCCCACTCCTCTAGGTAGTCACAAAGCACCAAGCTGATCTCCCTAAGCTATGTGCCTGCTTCCCACTAAATATTTATTTTGCATTTGGTAGTATATATAAGTCCATGCCACTCTCTCACTTTGTCCCAGCTTACGCTTCCCGCTCACCATGTCCTCAAGTCCATTATCTATGTCTGCATCTTTATTCCTGCCCTGCCCATAGGTTCTTCATAACCTTTTTTTTTTTTTGGATTCCATATATAAGTGTTAGCATATGGTATTTTTCTCTTTCTGACTTACTTCACTCTGTATCATACACTCTAGGTCCATCCACGTCACTACAAATAACTCAATTTCGTTTCTTTTTATGGCTGAGTAATATTCCACAGTATACATGTGCCAAATCTTCTTTATCCATTCATTCGATGATGGACACTTAGGTTGCTTCCATGTTCCAGCTAGAATGTTCCAGCTGTAAATAGACCTGCAATGAACATTGTGGTACATGACTCTTTTTGAATTATGGTTTTCTCAGGGTATATGCCCAGTAGTGGGATTACTGGGTCGTATGGTAGTTCTATTTTTAGTTTTTTAAGGAACCTCCATACTGTTCTGCATAGTGGCTGTATCAATTTACATTCCCAACAACAGTGCAAGAGGGTTCCCTTTTCTCCACACCCTCTCCAGCATTTATTCTTTGTAGATTTTTTTGATGATGGCCATTCTGACCTGTGTGAAGTGATACCTCACTGTAGTTTTGATTTGAATTTCTTTAATGATTAGTGATGTTGAACAATCTTTCATGTGTTTGTTGGCAATCTGTATACCTTCTTTGGAGAAATGTCTATTTAGGTCTTCTGCCCATTTTTGGATAGGGTTCTTTGTTTTTTTTGGTACTGAGCTGCATGGGCTGCTTGTAAATTCTGAGATTAATCCTTTGTCAGTTGCTTCATTTGCAAATATTTTCTCCCATTCTTAGGACTGTCTTTTTGTCTTGTTTATGGGTTCCTTTGCTGTGCAAGAGCTTTTAAGTTTCATTAGGTCCCATTTGTTTATTTTTGTTTTTATTTCCATTTCTCTAGGAGGTGGGTCAAAAAGGATCTTGCTGTGATTTATGTCAGAGTGTTCTGCCTGTGTTTTCCTCTAAAAGTTTTATACTATCTGGCCTTATTAGGTTTTTAATCCATTTTGAGTTTCTTTTTGTGTATGGTGTTAGGGAGTGTTCTAATTTCATTTTTTACATGTAGCTGTCCAGTTTTCCCAGCACCATTTATTGAAGAGGCTGTCTTTTCTCCACTGTATATTCTCACCTCCTTTATCAAAGATAAGTTGACCATATGTGTGTGGGTTTATCTCTGGGCTTTCTATCCTGTTGCATTGATCGGTATTTCTGTTTTTGTGCCAGTACCATACTGTGTTGATTACTGTAGCTTTGTAGTATAGTCTGAAGTCAGAAGCCTGATTCCTCCAGCTCCATTTTTCTTTCTCAATATTGCTTTGGCCATTCAGGGTCTTTGGTGCTTCCATACAAATGGTGAAATTTTCTGTTCTAGTTCTGTGAAAAATGCCACTGGTAGTTTGACAGGGATTGCACTGAATCTGTAGACTGCTTTGGGTAGTATAGTCATTTTCACAATGTTGATTCTTCCAATCCAAAAACATGGTATACCTCTCCATCTGTTTGCATCATCTTTAATTTCTTTCCTCGGTATCTTATATAGTTTCCTGCATACAGGTCTTTTGTCTCCTTAAGTAGGCTTATTCCTAGGTGTTTTATTCTTTTGGTTGCAATGGTAAATGGGAGTGTTTCCTTAATTTCTCTTTCAGATATTTCATCATTGGTGGATAGGAATGCAAGAGATTTCTGTGAATTAATTTTGTATCCTGCAACTTTACCAAATTCATTGATTAGCTCTAGTAGTCTCCTGGTAGCATCTTTAGGATTCTCTATTATACTATCATGTCATATGCAAACAGTGACAGCTTTACTTCTTCTTTTCTGATTTGGATTCCTTTTATTTCTTTTTCTTCTCTGACTGCTGTGGCTAAAACTTCCAAAACTATGTTGAGTAATAGTGGTGAGACTGGGCAACCCTATCTTTTTCCTGATCTTAGTGGAAATGGTTTCAGTTTTTCACCATTGAGAACGATGCTAGCTGTGGGTTTGTCATATATGGCCTTTATTATGTTGCGGCAAGTTCCCTCTATGCCTACTTTCTGCAGGGTTTTTATCATAAATGGGTGTTGAATTTTGTCAAAAGCTTTCTCTACATCTATTGAGATGATCATATGGTTTTTCTCCTTCAATTTGTTAATATGGTTTATCACGTTGATTGATTTGCATATATTGAAGAATCCTTGCATTCCTGGAATAAACCCCACTTGATCATGGTGTATGATCCTTTTAATGTGCTGTTGGATTCTGTTGGCTAGTATTTTGTTGAGGATTTTTGCATCTGTGGTCATCAGTGATATTGGCCTGTAGTTTTCTTTCTTTGTGACATCTGTGTCTGGTTTTGGTATCAGGGTGATGCTGGTCTCATAGAATGAGTTTGGGAGTGCTCCTCCCTCTGCTGTATTTTGGAAGAGTTTGAGAAGCATAGGTGTTAGTTCTTCTCTAAATGTTTGATAGAATTTACCTGTGAAGCCTTCTGGTCCTGGGGTTTGTTTGCTGGAAGATTTTTAATCACAGTCTCAATTTCAGTGCTTGTGATTGGTCTGTTTATATTTTCTATTTCTTCCTGGTTCAGTCTCGGAAGGTTGTGCTTTTCTAAGATTTTATCCATTTCTTCCAGGTTGTCCATTTTATTGGCATAGAGCTGCTTGTAGTAATCTCTCATGATCCTTTGTATTTCTGCAGTGTCAGTTGTTACTTCTCCTTTTTCATTTCTATTTCTACTGATTTGAGTCTTCTCCCTGTTTTTCTTGATGAGTCTGGCTAATGGTTTATCAATTTTGTTTATCTTCTCAAAGAACCAGCTTTTAGTTTTATTGATCTTTGCTATTGTTTCCTTCATTTCTTTTTCATTTATTTCTGATCTGATCTTTGTGATTTCTTTCCTTCTGCTAACTTTGGGGTGTTTTTGTTGTCCTTTCTCTAACTGCTTTAGGTTTAAGGTTAGGTTGTTTATTTGAGATGTTTCTTGTTTCTTGAGGTATTGCTATAAACTTCCCTCTTGGAACTGCTTTTGCTGCATCCTGTAGGTTTTGGGTCATCGTATTTCCATTGTCATTTGTTCCTAGGTATTTTTTTATTTCCTCTTTGATTTCTTCAGTGATCTCTTGCTTATTTAGTAATGTATTGTTTAGCCTCCATGTATATGTATTTTTTACAGATTTTTCCTGTAATTGATATCCAGTATCATAGTGTTGTGGTCAGAAAAGGTACTTGATATAATTTCAATTTTCTTAAATTTACTGATGCTTCATTTGTGACCCAGGATATGATCTATCCTGGAGAATGTTCCATGAGCATTGAGAAGAAAGTGTATTCTGTTGTTTTTGGATGGAATGTCCTATAAATGTCAATTAAGTCCATCTGGTCTAATGTGTCCTTTAAAGCTTGTGTTTCCTTATTTATTTTCATTTTGGATGATCTGTCCATTGGTGAAAGTAGGGTGTTAAAGTCCCTTAATATGATTGTTTTACTGTTGATTTCCCCTTTTATGACTGTTAGCATTTGCCTTATGTATTGAGGTGCTCCTATGTTGGGTGCATAAATGTTTACAATTGTTGTATCTTCTTCTTGGATTGATCCCTTGATCCTTATAATACTGTCCTTCTTTGTCTCTTGTAATAGTCTTTATTTTAAAGTCTATTTTGTCTGATATGAGAATTGCTACTCCAGCTTCCTTTGATTTCCATTTGCATGGAATATCTTTTTTCATCCCCTCGCTTTCAGTCTGTATCTGTCCCTAGGTCTGAAGTGGGTCTCTTGTAGACAGCATATGTACGGGTCTTGTTTTTGTATCCATTCAGCCAGTCTGTGTCTTTTGGTTGGAGCACTTAAATCTTTTACATTTAAGGTAATTATCAATATGTGTGTTCCTATTCCCATTTTCTTAATTGTTTTGGGTTTGTTATTGTAGGTCTTTTCCTTCTCTTGTGTTTCTTGCCTAGAGAAGTTCCTTTAGCATTTGTTGTAAAGCTGCTTTGGTTGTGCTGAATTCTCTTAGCTTTTGCTTGTCTGTAAAGGTTTTAATTTCTCCATCGAATCTGAATGAGATCCTTGCTGGGTAGAGTAATCTTGGTTGTAGATTCTTCCCTTTCATCACTTTATATATGTCCTGCCACTCCCTTCTGGCTTGCAGAGTATCTGCTGAAAAATGAGCTGTTAACTTTATGGGGATTCTCTGGTATGTTATTTTTTGTTTTTCCCTTGCTGCTTTTAATATTTTTTCTTTGTATTTAATTTTTGATAGCTTGATTAATATGTGTCTTTGCGTGTTTCTCCTTGGAGTTATCCTGTATGGGACTCTCTGTGCTTCTTGGACTTGATTAACTATTTCCTTTCCCATATTAGGGAAGTTTTCAACTATAATCTCTTCAAATATTTTCTCAGTCCCTTTCTTTCTCTCTTCTTCTTCTTGGACCCCTATAATTTGAATGTTGGTGCATTTGTTATCCTAGAGGTCTCTGAGACTGTCCTCAATTCTTTTCATTCTTTTTTCTTTATTCTGCTCTGCAGTAGTTATTTCCACTATTTTATCTTCCAGGTCACTTATCTGTTCTTCTGCCTCAGTTATTCTGTGACTGATTCCTTCTAGAGAATTTTTAATTTCTTTTATTCTGTTGTTCATCATTGTTTGTTCTTTAGTTCTTTTAGGTCCTTGTTAAACGTTTCTTTTATTTTCTCCATTCTATTTCCAAGATTTTGGATCATCTTTACTATCATTATTCTGAATTCTTTTTCAGGTAGACTGCCTATTTCCTCTTCATTTGTTTGGTCTGGTGGGTTTTTACCTTGCTCCTTCATCTGCTCTGTGTTTCTCTATCTTCTCATTTTGCTTAACTTACTGTGTTTGGGGTCTCCTTTTCACAGGCTGCAGGTTCCTAGTTCTTGTTGTTTTTGGTGTCTTTCCCCCAGTGGGTAAGGTTGGTTCAGTGGGTTGTGTAGGCTTCCTGGTGGAGGGGACTAGTGGCTGTGTTCTGGTGGATGAGGCTGGATCTTGTCTTTCTGGTGGGCAGGTCTGCGTCCGGTGGTGTGTTTTGAGGTATTTGTGACCTTACTATGATTTTAGGCAGCCTCTCTGCTAATGGGTGGGGTTGTGTTCCTGTCTTGCTAGTTGTTTGGCATAGGGTGTCCAGCACTGTAGCTTGCTCATCATTGAGTGGATTTGGGTCTTAGCGTTGAGATGGAGATCTCTGGGAGAGCTTTCACTGTTTGATATTACGTGGAGCTGGGAGGTCTCTGGTGGACCAATGTCCTGAACTCGGCTCTCCCACCTCAGAGGCTCAGGCCTGACACCCAGCCGGAGCACCAAGACCCTGTCAGCCACATGGCTCAGAAGAAAAGGGAGAAAAAAAGAAAGAAAGAAAGGAAGGGAGGGAGGGAGGGAGGAAGGAAGGAAGGAAGGAAAGAAAGAAAATAAAGTCATTAAAATAAAAAATAATCATTAAAAATAAAGAAAAAAATATAAGTAATTAAAAAAGAGAAAGAAATTAAGAAAGAAGAGAGCAACTAAACCAGAAAACAAATCCACCAATGATAACAAGCGCTAAAAAGTATACTAAAGAAAAAGGACAGACAGAACCCTAGGACAAATGGTAAAAGCAAAGCTATACAGCCAAAATCACACAAAGAAGCATACACATATGCACTCACAAAACGCGAGAAAGGAAAATAAAAAAAAATATATATATATATATATATATATATATATGTAAAAGAAAAGGAAGAGAGCAACCTAACCAAAAAACAAATCTACCAATGACAATAAACTCTTAAATACTAAACTAAGATAAACATATAACCAAAAACAAATTAGATGCAGAAAGCAAACCCCAAGTCTACAGTTGCTACCAAAGTCCATCGCCTCAATTTTGGGATGATTTGTTGTCTGTTTAGGTATTCCACAGATGCAGAGAACATCAAGTTGATTGTGGAGATTTAATCCGCTGCTCCTAAGGCTGCTGGGAGAAATTTCCCTTTCTCTTCTGTGTTCGCACAACTCCTGGGGTTCAGCTTTGTATTTGGCCCTGCCTCTGCGTGTTGGTCGCCTGAGGGCGTCTGTTCTCCACCCAGACAGGATGGGCTTAAAGTAGCAGCTGATTAGGGGGCTCTGGCTCACTCAGGTCAGAGGCAGGGAGGGGTACGGAATGTGGGGCGAGCCTACGGCAGCAGAGGCTGGCGTGACACTGTAACAGCCTGAGGCGTGCCATGTGTTCTCCTGGGGAAGTTGTTCCTGGATCACAGGACCCTGGCAGTGGCGGGCTGCACAGGCTCCCAGGAGGGGAGGTGTGGATAGTGACCTGTGCTTGCACACAGGCTTCTTGGTGGCTGCGGTAGCAGCCTTAGCATCTCATGCCCATCTCTGGGGTCTGCGCTGGTAGCCGCAGCTTGCGCCCATCTCTGGAGCTCGTTTAGGTGGTGCTCTGACTCCCCTCTCCTTACGCACCCCAAAACAATGGTCTCTTGCCTCTTAGGCAGTTCCAGACTTTTTCCCAGACTCCCCCCCACCCCCGCTAGCTGTGGCGCACTAGCCTCCTTAAGGCTATGTTCACGCAGCCAACCCCAGTCCTCTCCCTGGGGTCTGACCTCCAAAGCCTGAGCCTCAGCTCCCAGCAACCACCCGCCCTGGTGTGTGAGCAGACAAGCCTCTCGGGCTGGTGAGTGCTGGTTGGCACTGATCCTCTGTGCGGTAATCTCTCTGCTTTGCCCTCCGCACCCCTGTTGCTGTGCTCTCCTCCACGGCTCCGGCTCCGAAGCTTTCCCCCTCCACCACCCGCAGTCTCTGCCCGCAAAGGGGCTTCCTAGTGTGTGGAAACCTTTCCTTCTTCACAGCTCCCTCCCACTGGTGCAGGTCCCGTCCCTATTCTTTTGTCTCTGTTTATTCTTTTTTCTTTGCCCTACCCAGGTACGTGGGGGAGTTTCTTGCCTTTTGGGAGGTCTGAGGTCTTCTGCCAGCGTTCACTAGGCGTTCTATAGGAGTTGTTCCATGTGTAGATGTATTTCTGATGTATCTGTGGGGAGGAAGGTGATCTCCACGTCTTACTCTTCCGCCATCTTGAAGGTCTCCTCTGTAGTCTTTCAAAATAGAATTATTTTCTGCCAACATAGTCACCAACTCTTTAATGCTAATATTTTGCTGCCCTAGACAGCTGACTACCAGCCTATATAATAAGATTGGACCTGACGCTATGAAATTAGCATAACTAAATGTCACGACAGGTAGGAAAATGTGGAATCAGATTTTAGCAAAGTCAGCCCTTAGGCTCTCCAAGAAAGAACTCAGCCCTCAGGAAAGGTCCCAGATGGACATCTCAAGGTTGAAGTCCTTTGCCAAGGTCCATGATGCTCCAGTAGTGAAGAACTTTGTAAAGCTTTTGTTTGAGTGGTCAATTTTATGGAAACCAGAGATACTGCTCAAGGAACTGCAGGGCTGTCCTAAAATACCTCACACCCTCAGGAAAGTGACTGATGAAATAAAGACATGCCTGTGCAGTTCTCCAAGAACCTTAGAGGCAAAGTAATTCTGACTTGTGTGACATTTGTTGGCTCAGACCTCTGTGAATTTCTACTGTATTAGGTACCTTACTACCCAGAGACAATGGACATAATGTGGTTAGTTTAGGACAGGTAAGCCAGGTGAAAATTTCCATCAACTTTTACTTGTAAACAATATATAAGTGGATTTTTTAAACACCAGACTATCAGTCTGTGCATTTAACATTCATTGTTTCTTCCAAATTGTCAAAATGTATTGAAACATGTTATTGATAGTATTCTCCCATGTTCTCTTTGATGCACCTCTAGTGTTCTTTTTTCATTCATAATATTATTCATTTGTATCTTCTCTATTTTTCTTTAACATTCTTACAGAGATTTATCTATTTTTAATTTTCAAGCATCCAACATTTGGCTTTTTTATGCTCTCTACTGTATCTTTCCTTTTTTTTTTTCATTGATTCCTGCTCTTATCTTTACTATTGTCATATTGAATTTTCTAACTTTCAAAACTGGCAGTTGCATTAGTTTTCAACCTTCTCCTTTTCTAATAAACATTTTAGGCTAAAAATTGCCCTTGAAGCATCTCTTGGGTTGCATTCTCCAAGTTTCAATATGTGATGTTTTTGCTGTCATTTAGTTTTTGTATTTTTTAATTGCTACTTTGATTCATCTTTAATCCATGAGTTATTTAGTTATTTTAAATTTCCAAATGTATGGAGATTTTTAAACTCATGGCTTTATTTTTAACCTCTCATTTAATCAGGTATGGTTAAAGAATGTGATCTATATAATAACCATTTATTGAAATTTTTTGAGACTTTTTGTGTACCCTCATATGTGATCAATCAGTAAATGTCCATATTGTTGGAGAATATTCATATTCTTTAAGTGAATTTCCTGTTGTCCATTGAATCAAGCTTGCTAATTACATTGCTCAAGTTTTCTTTATTTCTGATATTATTCTTGATCTATAAATAATGAGAGGTAGGTTGAAAATTTTCACTCTGTGGTTAGTAAACATCAATTTATTTTTGTAATTCTATTAATTTTTCCTTCATATATTATTAGTCTATCGTATTACATATTTAGAGCTGTTGTGACTTTCTAATGGATATATTTTCCCACTCTCTAAATCATACACAGAATTCTACTGTTTTATTTTCAGTCACTGCCAACCCATTCCCCAGCTTACATTCAATGTTTGTCCAGTCTTTTAGCTCCATATTATTTATTGTGACACCCCACAATTTAGACATTATTGTTTTATACTCTCAATAGTGAGTAGACTTAGTGATATATTTATGATTTTATTTATATGCCATTTTATTCCCCATAGCTCAGATCTTTTTTGCAGATTTCTTCCTTCCACTTGAAAAACACCCTTTGGAAATTCCATAAGTGAAAATTTGTTGCTGGTAAATTCTTTCAGTTTTATTATACAGAAAATATTTTCCTCTTGCTTGTGAAAGATAATTTTGCAAGAAACACAATTCTTGTTTTACAGTTGTTTTCTGTTGGTACTTTGAATATTTTAATATTCTACTTTCTTCAGTTTTCATTGTTGTCGATGACTCAGCGTTCAATCTAATCATTATTCCTTCTTGGGTAAATTGCCTTTTTTTCCTCTGGCTGCCCTTAATGATTTCTCTTTATTTTTTGTGTTCTGTAGTTCCACTGGATGAGTCTAGGTGTAGATTTCTTTTTATTTATCTAGATAAAGATGTCTTGGTCTTCTGGATTGGAGGTGTGTGTTTCAACAATCCTGCAAAATTCTCAGGCATTTGACCTTCCTTTTCTGTTTTCGTCTTTTTCTCTAATCAGCATTCCTCATAATTCTCTCTTCAGCTATGTCTATATGGCTCTTTAGCCATCCCATTAAGTTCTTTTTCTAAATCATATTTTTTTTCATTTCTAGAATTGCAGTTTGTTTCTTTCTCAAATCTGTCTGGTCACTGCATAGCCTCTCTTTCCGTATTCTTTTAAGGCATTCTCTTTCCTTCTTTAAATATATTAAACCTCATTGTTTTACTGCCTCTGATAATTATTTGTGGATCCAGCTTTGTGTTTGCTATTTCTGCTAAATTTCATTCATATTGGCGTGTGTGTGTGTGTGTGTGTGTGTGTGTGTGTGTGTGTGTGTGTTTAACTAAGGGTTTTATAGTTGTGGGCACTGTCTTTTGTGGGAGGCCTAAATAGAGGGTATACTACTCTAGGAAGAACTTGACTCTCCTTCTGAGGTCAATAGGTAATGTTTAACCAGAGTCCCCTTTATGTTAGGATTTTATACATCACACGAATAGTGCACATTCAGGACTGAAACTTCACCCCTTGTCATGGCTGATGACCTTGAAATCTTCAGAGAAGATTCTTTGCCACTCCCACTCAAAATTGAGACTGGTGGGAATTCCCTGGCAGTGCAATGGTTGGGACTCTGTGCTTCCACTGCTGGGGGCCCAGGTTCAATCCCTGGTCAGAGAACTAAGATCCTGCAAGCCGTGCAGTGTGGCCAAAAAAGAAAAAACAATTGAGACTGAGACAGTTTTCCTTGCTGCCTGAGTGTTCTGGGCTTTTCTTCTTGATCTCCATTTTTCCTTTATATTAACACTTCCTAAAACCCTTTTTGGGAAAGCTCTAAGTGTGAGGCTCTCTAGATGTCCTCAGAGATGACAGCAGTTTCAGTAATTCCTTCCCACCTTGGACTGACTTTCTCACTTTGTCTGACCTCAGTGATTTTCTTGACTTTCCATGGATATGACTTTTTAAGTATATTTCTCCCATGCCTAGAATTCTTTCTCATTTGCAGAAGGAATTTTCCTTGAATTACAGCACTGCATCCATTTTATCCAGAAGCCTTTGGTGCGTGCGTCACATGGTGATTTTTTACCCTTGAGGTGGATGTAGAGCACAAGGAGACCAGAAGGAAGGGTGCACTAAGTCCATTTTAAGCAAGTAGCAGCTGCTTCAGTGTCCTCTGTATGTACCTCATCAGGTCCTTTTCCTCTAGAGCCAAACCCTCCAGGATTAGATCAAAGCTGCGTCTGATTCAGCACTTGACAGGTGGTCATGGCCAACATATAAGCCACAGATGGAGATTCAATGGAGAATGTCACAAGCATCACATTGTTGTGTGTTGCAAGGATGGAAGATGATTCTAATTCATTCACTCGGTAAATATTTATTGAGTCCTGGGCACAATGCTAAATTCTGGAGCTGCAAATTGAAATAAAATTCAATCCCTGCCTTCATGGAGCTCACTAATAGGGAGAAGCAATGGACAGTAAATAATCAAAAGTAATGCAACTAAGCTATGCTACAAGGATTTACTAGGATTTTTGGAAGACTGGAGAACAGAGATGTCACTGTGGCAGCCCAAAGGGAAGGGATGTGTTTTCTAGTCAAAGGATAGAAAGCAAAAGGGACGGCAGAGAATCACGATGACAACCGGCAGTAGAAGTAACGAACTTTCTCCCGCGCTGCTCTGCATCCCTCTCGCGCCCCCCACCCCGTACAAACACAGAACATCAGAAAATCTGCCTAGTGACTTCATTGGAAATGGAAACAGTAGGTTAGGCAACAGGAACTAAACTTGGTGACTTTCTGTAAAACAAGAAGAACTATCAGGGCCCAACTGACCCAGGGAAACAGCGCCATGAAGGGGAAAACCATCCAGGTGAGGCAGAACTAAAATGGAATTCCTGGCTGCTTGTGATATTCAGAGCAGGAAGCAGAATTCCAAATTGCAGCTGGCTAAACTTGGCTATGAACTGTCAAAGAATCTGGACCAAACTGGGTAACAGAGACCCACTAGGAGGGGTAACTGATTTCAAATGTTATCAAGACAGGAGCGTAGAGGACTAATTTGAGGTGAAGGATAAGAGAGATGAAGACTAAGCATCCACTTCCCATAAGCTCTTCAAACCCAGAGCAGCTGACTCTGGCTCCAGTTCTTCAGCAACAGAAAGATCCCCATGATCCAGTGAGCCTTCCTGACACCCCCTGGCGAAGATGGCAGCCTCAAACTCCTGAGGGAGTTCTTGGCTGGCTTCTTGTGAGGAGTCCTTCTGGGGTCACCTGAAAACCCTGCTTTCCATTCTTCCTTAAAGCTGCCTGCCCGACTCTATAGCCTGTGTTCCATCATCCTCCAAATCTGATGACAGAAGAGGCTGTTTCCCAAGCTTGAATGGACTGTTCACTCTTAGAGGGCTTACCAGTGTCTCTGTGGGGAAAAGGAGATTTTTTAAAAGAAGACTATAACTTGGGGCAATTATATGAGTTCAGGGAATCTTACAGTGTCTTCGTGGCCAGGATCTCTGAGCTATCTCCTAATTCCCATTCTTAATGTCTGGGAACTTCAGAAAACTCCCAAGATTCCAAGAATAAGTATTTCAAGCATCCCTCTTCCTCAGATTCTGAACATAATGGGAAGTCACTTTGTTCCCACAGCCCTACTCTCAGAAATCCCTAGTCTAGCTATGGTCTTGCCTTCCTTTGACCACTTTTTGCTCTAAAGGGGTTTCTCTCCTCTCATTCCCCTCTCCTTTACTTTTCCTCTCCTCCAGTTCCATAACCCCAACTAAAGTTCTTTTCTCCAAAAGTAGTTTCTGTGGCATGGGCAGGTCCCAGCCACAGGTTGTAGGTGACTCCAGGTATGCCCCACGCACCCCCAGTAAGAAGAGTCTGGACTTGATCTCTTGACCAGAAGTCTTCACCTCATGAAATTTCAAACAAATACGGAGATTTTCTTGTTTGTTCTGTTTTGCTGTTTTAAGATTGTAGAACAAAATGAATTCTAAGACTATTCTCTTACAAGATCAAACTGTCACAGAGGGGGCAAGAGACCTTGAAAAGCCTACAGGGGTCTTTAGAAAGAATGAATGAGGAAGTAGCAACTTGAGATGATATTATTTCTGCTTTGAGTCAGCATACTACCAATAAGCCCTTAAAAGCATGTTTATTGCCGAGTTAGGTAATGCTCTTAAAATGTTCCAAAGTACAGGACCACATTGCAGCCAAAGGAATAGGATTAGCTGTGGTTAAACATACTGAGAATTCTTTATCATTTACAGAAGAAGGAATTTTCCTTGCGTTACAGCACTGAAAACAGAGCTAACTCATTCTCATTGGCTTCCTATCTATCTATCTATCTATCTATCTATCTATTTATTTATTTATTTGGGGCTGCATTGGGTCTTCGTTGCTGCACTTGGGCTTTCTCTAGTTGCGGCGAGCAGGGGCCACTGTTTGTTGTGGTGCACACGCTTCTCATTGCGGTGGCTTCTCTTATTGCGGAGCACAGACTCTAGGCACGTGAGCTTCAGTAGTTGTGGCCTGCGGGCTCTAAAGCACAGTCTCAGTAGTTGTGGTGCAGGGGCTTAGTTGCCCTACAGCATGTGGGATCTTCCCTGACCAGGGATCAAACCTGTGTCCCCTGCATTGGCAGGCGGATTCTTAACCTCTGTACCACCAGGGAAGTCTGGCTTCCTCATATTAAGTGAGATAATGTGTTTCTGCGCAGTTGAGTAAAACAAGGAACCTGTATGAGGCATGCATACTTAGAAAAATGGGAGGAAAGCAAGACCATAGTGCCTTAGAGAAGAAAAGTCTAAATTACTCAATAAGAATTATACCTCTCATTTCTCGGATTTGGACTTCACTGGAAACTCACTGAAACATTCTGTGCCCTAGATCAGAATTTGTTAAACTATATCCAAAAAGGCATAGTTACTGAAATACCCACCTGATAAGTTATTCTCACTTATAAGTATAGTGGTCATATATCTTAGACTTTTCTGGGACAATTCCAGTATAAATTTATTTTATTCTTTTCTATAAAGGCAGTGCCTTCAGTGTCTAACCAAGTGTAGTTTCCTATTATTCAGTTTAGAGATTAGAAAACATCTACTGCTGGACCACACATTCTGATTTTAAGTTTAGAAAATTAGGTTACCATGAACCCTCAAAAAATGTTGAAGTGATATTCCACTATATTTATAATACTCAGAAATCAGAGCTAATTTAGCTTAGATTCACAAAATCATTGGAATGTAAAAGCACTGGTAAGGTAGTATAATTTATCCTTCTCTTTCAGATAGTCAGTCATACCTGAATCATCCCAGACTAATGAGAATTTATCTTGTCTCTAAAGACAGTCAGAAAAGCAGATCAACAAATCTCTTCCATTACACCCTCCCTCTGAATGCATAGCCGTGAACTGAATGAGAGAAAACGTAAAGTTCTAGACCTAATCTTCCCCCACCTGTGATGAAGGCTGTTTGCCCCACATCTAACTTGTGATAGGGTCCAAATTCTGTTTTTTCCCTAAACCATTTCCAAAGTGAGCAAAAATGACTACATATTGTACTAGCAAATTTGTTACAATATAAAAGACACTGCTTGTGTCCCTGTGCTATACTTTCTCTCACCTCTCACTGGTCCCCCTCACTGCTCTGTAACCCATGGACCCTCTTGAACTCTCCATACCCAGTAAATAAGCTCCCCAATATCATTAACTTGGTCACTGAACACTTATTCCATTTCCTTCCTTAACTAAAATATGTCTCTACTCTGGAGGACACTGCATTCCCACCAGCCACTGAAGACACTCATCTCCCATCAGTGTTTTTCTAGGATCAGGGGGTAGAGTTGGCATTGTTCATCTACCTTCCTGTAAAAATACCTTCCTTTTAATGCTCATGCCACCTTACTCTACCACCTTCTTCTCCCTCCTCTGTAGGTTTATTGCTGAGGTCATGAAAACTTCTGTCACTCATTAAAGCCATCTGGTTCACACACTCACTTTCTAACCCAAGTCTTGCCATATTGTTCATTCTTAATGTGGATGACCCTCAACACCTCAACTCCAGTGGCTTTCACCTCTAAACCTTTCAGCCTACATTACCATGACCACAACACAGGTCTTGTGGTCATTGATATACATGCCTCTGAAGTCTTCAACTCCAATTTTCTACACATGACCTAACTTTTTCTTCTAGGTCTTTCATGACCTCAAGTTATTGATTACCTGAAGGACTCCCTCACCAGCTTATTCAGTTTCTTTGCATCCCAGGCCTTTTGCAGCAACTGCTTGGGGCTACGACCCTGGATTCCTGCTGCAATACACGTTCTCCAATTCCATACCCAGATAAATAAACCTTCTGGAATGGCAGCTTGAAGCCATTTCAAAGCCACAATTTTCAACCTCAGCTCTGCCCCCAGTCTCACCACCTGGAAATCCTATAACTATCATTGGTCAGTCCCCAAACGATCATTTCAGACCAACCCTACTCTCCTCTTCACACCTTGCAAGCACTACTCTTCATCTTTCATTCCCTCAATTTCAGTAGACAAACTGGTCTCTTGCTACTTGGAAAAGAAATGAATCTACCTGATATGAGTTGACTTTCCTTAAATTTTGCTTCCCTTCTCCAGGCCTTTATAAATCCTACCTTCTCTCACACCTGACCTTGCCTCATTTCCTCTGATCCCAGGCAATGAGCTACAGTCCATGGCCAGTCTCTCTACCTGTGCCATTGAGCTCACGCTTTTATGCCAACTTCAGGGCCTTTACCATCAGCCATCTTCAGTTTCTCTTTGTTACCTTCGGGACAGCAAAGTCCATACTTCCTATCATGTCTTCTTACAATCTCATCCCTTTTCACTCTCATCTACTCTTCTGTGTTCTAGAACTGCATTGACCAACATGGTATCCACTAGCCACATGTGGCTATTTAAATTTAAATTAATTAAAATGAAATAAAATTAAAATTCAGTCACTGAGTTACACTAGCCATTTTTCAAGTGACCAATACCCACATATGGCAAGTGGCTACTGTATTGGACAGCACAGACATAAAACCTTTCCATCTTAAAGAAAGTTCTCTTGGATGGCACTGCTCGCCTTTACTGAAAATCTTGCATATGCCTGAAAGAACCAAGGTTTTTCATGTCTCTGAACCTTTGCACAGAGAGATGCAAGAACTATTTCTATGTCACACCATTTACTCTGACATCCTACACGTATTATGACGTGGATATCCACTTCCGGAAGCAACTTCTGGTGTTGCAAAGAAGCACTGAAGTTCTTAACACCAGTCTTTATGTGGTAATTAGTGTACCTTTAAGGTACCCCGTGCCCTTAAGGCACTTTTACCCACCTCTCTGGGTAAAAGTAAAGACTAGGAACATGTACTAATGGGGAGATGGAACATTAATACTGCAAGGAGGGTTTTTAGATTCCGTTGTGCCACTGTTTCCCAATTTCCATATAATGAAAATTTGAACTGTCATTGTCAATAGAGCAGCCATCTTACCTTCCAGCTTACTGCAGCCTTCGCCTGAGAAAACCTTTTTCAATTTTTTGAAGACAGAACCTACAATAAACTACCTAATTACCTTTGTTGAAACTTTGTTTTTAGTGCATCCAAATTCTCATGCAGCAGAAAGAACATTTGGACATACAACCACAACATTATTTTAGAAAAGTTCCAGAGAAGTTGCAATGAGAAAGAGTAGAAAAGTGAATTTTTTCAACTCTACATATTTCCCTAAATTAAGTCTTTGCTGTATGACTTGATTATTTCATTTAAAATGAATTCCTAAATTCACTAATAAGACCAGGAATCGCAACATTTCAATATAAATATAAAACAAATTCAAAAACCAAATATCAAGCTTGTGATAATTACTTAACATTTTGAGTATGCTTCCCAGATATCAGGACTGGAGTGAGAGACAGGAGACTGGGTCTGCCATCAGCTGGGCAGCTAGCTTCAGCTTGTGGGCCTCAGTCTCCTGAATTAAAGTAACAGAATCAGTGTAGATTGGAAGTTCCCTTTCCACTTGAAAAGCAATGGTATTGCTGGGTTGTGGGGAGGAAGGACATTCTTTAAAAGAATCAACGTGGGGAGAGGGGGAAGATGGCGGCAGAGTAAGACGTGGAGATCACCTTCCTCCCCACAGATACATCAGAAATACATCTACACGTGGAACAACTCCTACAGAACACCTACTGAACGCTGGCAGAAGACCTCAGACCCCCCAAAAGGCAAGAAACTCCCCCACGTACCTGGGTAGGGCAAAGAAAAAAGAATAAACAGAGACAAAAGAATAGGGATGGGACCTGCACCAGTGGGAGGGAGCTGTGAAGGAGGAAAGGTTTCCACACACTAGGAAGCCCCTTCACGGGCAGAGATTGCGGGTGGCGGAGGGGGAAAGCTTCGGAGCCGGAGCCGCGGAGGAGAGCACAGCAACAGGGGTGCGGAGGGCAAAGCGGAGAGATTCCCGCACAGAGGATCGGTGCCGACCAGCACTCACCAGCCCGAGAGGCTTGTCTGCTCACCCGCCAGGGCGGGCGGGGCTGGGAGCTGAGGCTCAGGCTTCGGTCGGAGCACAGGGAGAGGACTGGGGTTGGCTGCGTGAACACAGCCTGAAGGGGGCTAGTGCACCACGGCTAGCTGGGAGGAAGTCGGGGAAAAGTCTGGACCTGCCAAAGAGGCAAGAGACTTTTTCTTCCTTCTTTGCTTCCTGGTGCACGAGGAGAGGGGATTAACAGCGCCGCTTAAAGGAGCTCCAGAGACGGGTGCAAGCCGCGGCTAAAAGCGCGGACCCCAGAGATGGGCATGAGATGTTAAGGCTGCTGCTGCCGCCACCAAGAAGCCTGTGTGCAAACACAGGTCACTCTCAACACCTCCCTTCCGGGGAGCCTGTGCAGCCCGCCACTGCCAGCGTCCCGGGATCCAGGGACAAATTCCCCAGGAGAACGCACGGCGCGCCTCAGGCTGGTGCAACGTCATGCCGGCCTCTGCCGCCGCAGGCCCGCCCCGCACTCCGTACCCGCCCTCCCTCTCTCCGGCCTGAGTGAGCCAGAGCCCCCGAATCAGCGGCTTCTTTAACCCCGTCCTCTCTGAGCAAAGAACAGACGCCCTCAGGCGACCTACACGCAGAGGCAGGACCAAATCCAAAGCTGAACCCCAGGAGCTGTGAGAACAAAGAAGAGGAAGGGAAATCTCTCCCAGCAGCCTGAGGAGCAACGGATTAAATCTCCACAATCAACTTGATGCACCCTGCATCTGTGGAATACATGAATAGACAATGAACCATCCTAAATTGAGGAGGTGGACTTTGAGAGCAAGATTTATTATTTTTTCCTTTTCCTCTTTTTGTGTGTATGTGTATGCTTCTGTGTGAGATTCTGTCTGTATAGCTTTGCTTTCACCATTTGTCCTAGGGTTCTATCCATCCGGTTTTTTTGTTTTACTTAAAAAAAATTTTTTTTCTTAATAATTATTTTTTATTTTAATAACTTTATTTTATTTTCTTGTATCCTCTTTCTTTCTTTCTACTTTTTCTCCCTTTTATTCTGAGCCGTGTGGATGAAAGGCTCTTGGTGCTGCAGCCAGGAGTCAGTGCCGTGCCTCTGAGGTGGGAGATCCAACATCTGGACACTGGTCCACAGAGACCTCCCAGCTCCACGTAATATCAAACGGTGAAAATCTCCCACAGATCTCCATCTCAACACCAACACCCAGCTTCGCTTAACGACCAGCAAGCTACAGTGCTGGACACCCTATGCCAAACAACCAGCAAGACACGAACACAACACCACCCATTAGCAGAGAGGGTGCCTAAAATCATAATAAGTCCACAGACACCCCAAAACACACCACCAGGCGTGGACCTGCCCACCAGAAAGATAAGATCCAGCCTCATCCACCAGAACACAGGCACTAGTCCCCTCCACCAGGAAGCCTACACAACCCACTGAACCAACTTTAGCCACTGGGGACAGACACCAAAAACAACAGGAACTACACACCTGCAGCCTGCAAAAAGGAGACCCCAAACACAGTAAGATAAGCAAAATGAGAAAACAGAAAAACACACAGCAGATGAAGGAGCAAGATAAAAATCCACCAGACCTAACAAATGAAGAGGAAATAGGCAGTCTCCCTGAAAAAGAATTCAGAATAATGATAGTAAAGATGATCCAAAATCTTGGAAATACACAAAATGCAAGAAACATTTAACAAGGGCCTAGAAGAACTAAAGATGAAACAAGCAACGATAAACAACACAATAAATGAAATTAAAGATACTCTACAAGGGATCAATAGCAGAATAACTGAGGCAGAAGAATGGATAAGTGACCTGTAAGATAAAATAGTGGAAATAACTACTGCAGAACAGAATAAAGAAAAAAAAAATGAAGAGAACTGAGGACAGTCTCAGAGACCACTGGGACAACACTAAATGCACCAACATTCGAATTATAGGGGTTCCAGAAGAAGAAGAGAAAAAGAAAGGGACTGAGAAAATATTTGAAGAGATTATAGTTGAAAACTTCCCTAATATGGGAAAGAAAATAGTTAATCAAGTCGAGGAAGCACAGAGAGTCCCATACAGGATAAATCCAAGGAGAAACACACCAAGACACATATTAATCAAACTGTCAAAAATTAAATACAAAGAAAACATATTAAAAGCAGCAAGAGAAAAACAACAAATAACACACAAGGGAATCCCCATAAGGTTAACAGCTGATCTTTCAGCAGAAACTCTGCAAGCCAGAAGGGACTGGCAGGACATATTTAAAGTGATGAAGGAGAAAAACCTACAACCAAGATTACTCTACCCAGCAAGGATCTCATTCAGATTTGACAGAGAAATTAAAACCTTTACAGACAAGCAAAAGCTGAGAGAGTTCAGCACCACCAAACTAGCTTTACAACAAATGCTAAAGGATCTTCTCTAGGCAAGAAACACAAGAGAAGGAAAAGACCTACAATAACAAACCCAAAACAATTAAGAAAATGGGAATAGGAACATACATATCGATAATTACCTTAAATGTAAATGGATTAAATGCTCCCACCAACAGACACAGACTGGCTGAATGGATACAAAAACAAGACCCATATATATGCTGTCTACAAGAGACCCACTTCAGACCTAGAGACACATACAGATTGAAAGTGAGGGGATGGAAAAAGATATTCCATGCAAATGGAAACCAAAAGAAAGCTGGAGTAGCAACTTTCATATCAGACAAAATAGACTTTAAAATAAAGACTATTAAAAGAGACAAAGAAGAACACTACATAATGATCAAGGGATCGATCCAAGAAGAACATATAACAATTGTAAATATTTATGCACCCAACATAGGAGCACCTCAATACATAAGGCAGATACTAACAGCAATAAAAGGGGAAATCGACAGTAATACATTCATAGTAGGGGACTTTAACACCCCACTTTCACCAATGGACAGATCATCCAAAATGAAAATAAATAAGGAAACACAAGCTTTAAATGATACATTAAACAAGATGGACTTAATTGATATTTATAGGACATTCCATCCAAAAACAACAGAATACACATTTTTCTCAAGGGCTCATGGAACATTCTCCAGGATAGATCATATCTTGGGTCACAAATCAAGCCTTGGTAAATTTAAGAAAATTGAAATTGTATCAAGTAGCTTTTCTGACCACAATGCTATGAGACTAGATATCAATTACAGGAAAAAATCTGTAAAAAATACAAATACATGGAGGCTAAACAATACACTACTAAATAACGAAGTGATCACTGAAGAAATCAAAGAGGAAATCAAAACTACCTAGAAACAAATGACAATGGAGACACGACGACCCAAAACCTATGGGATGCAGCAAAAGCAGTTCTAAGACGGAAGTTTATAGCAATACAATCCTACCTTAAGAAATAGGAAACATCTCGAATAAACAACCTAAGCTTGCACCTAAAGCAATTAGAGAAAGAAGAACAAAAACACCCCAAAGTTAGCAGAAGGAAAGAAATCACAAAGATCAGATCAGAAATAAATGAAAAAGAAATGAAGGAAACAATAGCAAAGATCAATAAAACTAAAAGCTGGTTCTTTGAGAAGATAAACAAAATTGATAAACCATTAGCCAGACTCATCAAGAAAAACAGGGAGAAGACTCAAATCAGTAGAAATAGAAATGAAAAAGGAGAAGTAACAACTGACACTGCAGAAATACAAAGGATCATGAGAGATTACTACAAGCAGCTCTATGCCAATAAAATGGACAACCTGGAAGAAATGGACAAATTCTTAGAAATGCACAACTTGCCAAGACTGACTCAGGAAGAAATAGAAAATATGAACAGACCAATCACAAGCACTGAAACTGAAACTGTGACTAAAAATCTTCCAACAAACAAAAGCCCAGGACCAGATGGCTTCACAGGCAAATTCTATCAAACATTTAAAGAAGAGCTAACACCTATCCTTCTCAAACTCTTCCAAAATATAGCAGAGGGAGGAACACTCCCAAACTCATTCTACGAGGCCACCATCACCCTGATACCAAAACCAGACACAGATGTCACAAAAAAAGAAAACTACAGGCCAATATCACTGATGAATATAGATGCAAAAATCCTCAACAAAATACTAGCAAACAGAATCCAACAGCACAATAAAAGGATCGTACACCATGATCAAGTGGGGTTTATCCCAGGAATGCAAGGATTCTTCAATATATGCAAATCTATCAATGTGATACATAGTATTAACAAACTGAAGGAGAAAAACCATGTGGTCATCTCAATAGATGCAGAGAAAGCTTTTGACAAAATTCAACACCCATTTATGATAAAAACTTCCAGAAACTAGGCATAGAGGGAACTTTCCTCAACATAATAAAGGCCACGTATGACAAACCCACAGCCAACATCGTCCTCAATAGTGAAAAACTGAATACATTTCCACTAAGATCAGGAACAAGACACGGTTGCCCACTCTCACCATTCTTATTCAACATAGTTTTGGAAATTATAGCCCCAGCAATCAGAGAAGAAAAGGAAATAAAAGGAATCCAAATCAGAAAAGAAGAAGTAAAGCTGTCAGTTTGCAGATGACATGATACTCTACATACAGAATCCTAAAGATGCTACCAGAAAACTACTAGAGCTAATCAATGAATTTGGTAAAGTAGCAGGATACAAAATTAATGCACAGAAATCTCTGGCATTCCTATCCACCAATGATGAAATATCTGAAAGTGAAATCAAGAAAACACTCCCATTTACCATTGCAACAAAAAGAATAAAATATCTAGGAAAAAACCTACCTAAGGAGACAAAAGACCTGTATGCAGAAAATTATAAGACACTGATGAAAGAAATTAAAGATGATACAAATAGATGGAGAGATATACCATGTTCTTGGATTGGAAGAATCAACATTGTGAAAATGACTCCACTACCCAAAGCAATCTACAGATTCAGTGCAATCCCTATCAAACTACCACTGGCATTTTTCACAGAACTAGAACAAAACAATACACAATTTGTATGGAAACACCAAAGACCCAGAATAGCCAAAGCAGTCTTGAGAACGAAAAACAGAGCTGGAGGAATCAGGCTCCCTGACTTCAGACTATCCTACAAAGCTACAGTAATCCAGACAGTATGGTACTGGCACAAAAACAGAAATATAGATCAATGGAACAGGATAGAAGCCCAGAGATAAACCCACACATATGATCACCTTATCTTTGATAAAGGAGGCAGGAATGTACAGTGGACAAAGGACAGCCTCTTCAATAAGTGGTGCTGGGAAAACTGGACAGCTACATGTAAAAGTATGAAATTAGAACACTCCCTAACACCATACACAAAAATAAGCTCAAAATGGATTAAAGACCTAAATGTAAGGCCAGAAACTATCAAACTCTTAGAGGAAAACATAGGCAGAACACTCCAGAACATGAATCACAGCAAGATCCTTTCGGACCCACCTCCTAGAGAAATGGAAATACAAACAAAAATAAACAAATGGGACCTAATGAAACTTCAAAGCTTTTGCACAGCAAAGGAAACCATAAACAAGAGCAAAAGACAACCCTCAGAGTGGGAGGAAATATTTGCAAATGAAGCAAGTGACAAAGGATTAATCTCCAAAATTTACAAGCAGCTCAATAGCAAAAAAACAAACAACCCAATCCAAAAATGGGCAGAAGACTTAAATAGGCATTTCTCCAAAGAAGATATACAGACTGCCAACAAACACATGAAAGAATGCTCAACATCATTAATCATTAGAGAAATGCAAATCAAAACTACAATGAGATACCATCTCACACCAGTCAGAATGGCCATCATCAAGAAATCTAGAAACAATAAATGCTGGAGAGGGTGTGGAGAAAAGGGAACACTCTTGCACTGCTGCTGGGAATGTGAATTGGTACAGCCACTATGGAGAACAGTATGGAGGTTCCTTAAAAAACTAAAAATAGAACTACCATATGACCCAGCAATCCCACTACTAGGCATATACCCTGAGAAAACCATAATTCAAAAAGAGTCACGTACCAAAATGTTCATTGCAGCTCTATTCACAATAGCCCAGAGATGGAAACAACCTAAGTGTCCATCATCGGATGAACGGATAAAGAAGATGTGGCACATATATACAATGGAATATTACTCAGCCATAAAAAGAAACGAAACTGAGCTATTTGTAATGAGGTGGATAGACCTAGAGTCTGTCACACAGAGTGAAGTAAGTCAGAAAGAGAAAGACAAATACCGTAGGCTAACACATATATATGGAATTTAAGGAAAAAAATGTCATGAAGAACCTAGGGGTAAAACGGGAATAAAGACACAGACCTACTTGAGAATAGACTTGAGGATATGGGGAGGGGGAAGGGTAAGCTGTGACAAAGTGAAAGAGAGGCATGGACATATATACAGTACCAAACGTAAGGTAGATAGATAGTGGGAAGCAGCCGCATAGCACAGGGAGATCAGCTCGGTGCTTTGTGACCGCCTTGAGGGGTGGGATAGGGAGGGTGGGAGGGAGGGAGACGCAAGAGGGAAGGGATGTGGGAACAGATGTATATGTATGACTGATTCACTTTGTTATAAAGCAGAAACTAATAAAAATATATAGTCATAAAACTTCAAATTAAAAAAATCTAGAAACAATAAATGCTGGAGAGGGTGTGGAGAAAAGGGAACACTCTTGCACTGCTGCTGGGAATGTGAATTGGTACAGCCACTATGGAGAACAGTATGGAGGTTCCTTAAAAAACTAAAAATAGAACTATCATATGACCCAGCATTCCCACTACTGGGCATATACCCTGAGAAAACCATAATTCAAGAAGAGTCATGTACCAAAATGTTCATTGCAGCACTACTTACAATAGCCAGGACATGGAAGCAACCTAAGTGTCCATCATCAGATGAATATATAAAGAAGACGTGGCACATATATACAATGGAATATTACTCAGCCATAAAAAGAAACGAAATTGAGTTATTTGTCGTGAGGTGGATGGACCTAGAGTCTGTCATACAGAGTGAAGAAGTCAGAAAGAGAAAGACAAATACAGTATGCTAACACATATATATGGAATCTAAGAAAAAAAAATGTCATGAAGAACCTAGGGGTAAGACAGGAATAAAGACACAGACCTACTAGAGAATGGACTTGAGGATATGGGGAGGGGGAAGGGTAAGCTGGGACAAAGTGAGAGAGTGGCATGAACATATATACACTACCAAATGTAAAACAGATAGCGAGTGGGAAGCAGCCGCATAGCACAGGGAGAACGGTTCGGTGCTTTGTGACCACCTAGAGGGGTGAGATAGGGAGGGTTGGAGGGAGGGAGACACAAGAGGGAAGAGACATGGGAACATATGTATATGTATAACTGATTCACTTTGTTATAAAGCAGAAACTAACACCATTGTAAAGCAATTATACTCCAATAATGATGTTAAAAAAAAAAAGAATCAATGTGTTCTTAATTTTATGTAAAGAGCAATGTAAATCCACCTGCAAGCTGCTCTCCCTACGAGATTTGCACCACTTAATTCTTTTGCATAGACATTTATGTCCTGTCCATCACCTAAAATGAGAGAAATATGAGTGCAGTGCATCCTCAATAGCTATTTATGGAGATAGGAAGTGGAGGGGTGTAGGAGGAAATTGTAAGAGAAGAGAATTCACAGGCTGGTGTGGCCTCATTAAGACCAGTGGGCATGGGGAATTCCCTGGTGGTCCAGTGGTTAGAACTCCGTGCTTCCACCACGGGGGCGCCTGGATTCCATCCCTGGTCGGAGAACTAAGATACCACAAGCTGAGTGGTGTGCAAAAACAAAAAAGACCAGTGGGCAATGCCTTCTGTCTTCAATTAAGATGCATTTGCCTTTGCAGTACCTAGCACTTGACTATTCACCTTGGTTTTTCATTTGTATAGAGGCACATTTCTAGCATGAAATACTCTTTTAAAAGTACTGCAAATAAAAAAAAAAGTACTGCAAATACACAAACATTATTTGTAAATGTCATTTCAAAAACATTTAGTTGTTTCAACATCTTAGAGTTTGTATATACTAATAAGTTTCATCTTAAATATTTGAGGCAAGAAGGTTAGACATGAAATGCTGCTCTGGTTTACTGTTTTTCAGTATTATGGTGATACATGAGTGGAGAAAAGGACACACACCAAGGTGGAGGAAAGAGTATATTTTTCTTCTACAATGTGGAACTTTTAATTATTTTAAATGTGTGACTTAGTCAACTTGGAACCAGTCCACCTCACAATAAAATAAAAAGAAATGAAAATTGATGATACAATGGTTCAGTGACTAAAAAATGTAAAGTTATTACAAATGGAGTATAAACACCTGTCTAATCTAAGCAGTGGCTGCTTCTGTGTGTGTGTGTGTGTGTGTATTCAGTTAAAATACCATTATACAGATTTTTATTTTCTTTGAAGACAAAAATAAAAGTTATTTTTAATGTACCTTATAGATACATATATTCTTTAGAAAGCATCTTATGCCACACAATTATTTAAGGAACAATTATATACAAACTGCACTTAGCAGTACCACACACTCCCATGCCCTCCTCTCCAAACAAAAATAAAGAGGCTTGTTTTGCTTTGAAATGATTCTGAATTAACACCCAAAGCAAGTCTAACTTTCCAAATTAATTGGTGAAACCATACGGTTAGGTGACCTCTATATTTTGCTAGCTTTAGTGAAGATCTAAGGAGGAAAGGTGAAATTTCTACTTTTTAAAATTAACCACCGTATGTGCATAGATATTATAAAAGCAAAACTTATAAACCACTAAATGTCTATTCATACTGCATTGACTAAATAAATTACGATGTAAGCAGCCATGGACTACTATACCACTGTTCAAAGGAATAAGATGATCTGTCAATAATAAATGAATAAATGTATTTTAAAATGTTTTAAATGTAGAAGTGTATACTCACATTCCCTGAGTAAAAATACTTACTAATTTAGTAATAAATTATAGTATAGCACATGTATATTTGTGTGTGTGTGTGTGTGTGTCTATAATACAGATGATGCCAATGGTTACCACTGGAAGACAGGAAACAGAATAAAGGAGAATCTCACTTTCTATATAGTTTTGAATGATATCGTTTTTTAATGATCAAAAATTACTTTTATAATCAGAATAAATATTAAATGTCCTATAATATGGTGCTGATTCTCCTGCCAATAAAATAAGAGGGTCTGGGAATTGAGTGGGTAAAATGCGAGTGGTTCCTTTCACTATTACACCTAATTACTCACTGGTAATATTTTTGCTTCTCATTACCATGATTTTTTTGGAATCTTTTTTTTTTGGCCGTGTGGCACGTGGGATTTTAGTTCCCCTACCAAGGATCGAACCCATGCCCCCTGCATTGGCAGCATGGAATCTTAGCCACTGGACCACCAGGGAATTCTCATTACCATGATTTTGAACTCTTCTGGCTTACATGTCTTATTTCCCAATGAAGGGCTCCTTCCAAGCTCCTTCCACCTATGACTCAATGATTTCACTGAACTTTGGGGTTCTCTTGCTGCTGAACTAACAGACAAAGAAGAGACTCACTGCTCTAACTTGAGTGATTGACCTTGATTACCAAACAGAAATAGAGTTACTGACACATACTAAGGGCACGAAGGAGTATTTCTAACCCAGAGAATCCCCTAGGGTGTCTCCTAGTATTTTTATATCCAATACTAAAGATTATGGAAGACCACAGCACCCCAACAGAGGTAAAGCCAGGAAGAGCTCAGGCACTTAGGGATGGAAGGCTTGGGTCACCCTACCAGATATAGAACTCTGACCACGGAATTGCTGGCTGAGGGCAAATAGATACAGAAAATTGGTAGTGGGCAAAGGAAGTTATAAGTACCAACTATATTCTTCTGACTTATTGCAGTACTGAGGAATAGCTCTACATATTTTTCTTCCTTGCTTTGTTATGTATATATTTGTATGTAATTGACCAATTTTCTATTTCTTTCCTCCTCTTCACTTCTGTTTCTATGCAGTGATGGTTAACTGTAATTTGATTATGAGGTTATTGGATACAAAAATAGGTTTGTGGCTGAACTAGAAAAGGAATGAACATCTTCAGGGATGGATACAGTGTTTAATGGGGTTTGGGTCTTTTCTTTGGGAAGAGGGTGTGTTTTATTTGCATGGGGGATGGTTGCATAATGCGAGTAATTGCTGCCGTTAGGAAGACTCCACTGCATAAAAATTTGCTTATGGATATTGAGCAGGCAAAAGTTAAGCTGTGATAGAGTGGTTTGACTCTCAACTTTGACTTCATACATTTTTTTCTATTTGGAGATACTAGAAAGCTAAAAACTACATTCCTCAGACTCTTCTTGCTGCTTAGGATTCTGGATTTGGTTCTCCCAATTAAACACATTTGTCTGAGCTTGTTTTGAATACAGAAGAAAGATATACCATCTTTCTGCAACATTGTGGACAGACAAGCAAGCTCTAAAGGGTGGGGGATTTGCAGTGGCCATATGTCATAACCCCACTGTCTAATCACCAACTACATGGGTGGCGGTGGAGGTGATGGCAGCAGCTCTTGGAGAAGTGGCTGCAGCAATCACCAAATCCTGGGATCACACTAAGAGTGGTTGACATTGAAGTCAAAGTTTCAATGAAGTACCTTGACTTCCACACCTCCATCACTTACAGTTATTTAATCGACAACTTATTTCTATGTTAAATCCTTTTATGTGTGGAAAACCTAGAGTATTTTCTCTTTCCTGAATTAAAGCCCAATTGATATAAAACCCTAGAGTTAACACTTGTTTGTGTTCAAAAAGAGGCACGTAAAGGATGCTCACTTCAATACTGCAACAGCTCCAACACAATGACCTACATGTCTAATCATAGGGGAATGGGTGAATAAATTAGGGCACATATCTACTGTGGGATGCAACAGTTTAAAAGAATGAAGTGAGGGCTTCCCTGGTGGCGCAGTGGTTGAGAGTCCGCCTGCCGATGCAGGGGACACGGGTTCGTGCCCCAGTCCGGGAAGATCCCACATGCCGCGGAGCGGCTGGGCCCGTGAGCCATGGCTGCTGAGCCTGCGCATCCAGAGCCTGTGCTCCGCAATGGGAGAGGCCACAACAGTGAGAGGCCCGCGTACCGCCAAAAAAAAAAAAAAAAAAGAAGGAAGTGAATCTGTACATACTGACATGAAAAACGTTCTAAGACATACTGGCCAGTTAAGAAAAAGGGAGTTACATAATAATTGTGCCATATTAAACATACTAAATGTACATATTATAAATATTGCATGTATAATACATAGTTTGGTATATATGCCATGCATCACCATATACTTGAAAGAATATATACCAAATTCATAATAGCAATAACTTCTTTGGAAGGTACTGGCACTGACAGTGGTGATAAAGGAAGACTTTAATTTTATGTAGAATGATTTAATTTTTAGAATTAGAATGTATCCCTGTATTACTTGATGATTAAAAAGAAATTTTAAAAAATAAGAACAATTAATTACACCTGTGAAGAGTAAAGCAATTATAAACATTTTTAATATAAAAATGTGTAACATTTAAAAATTACCTGGAGCTACTTGAACAAAATCTAGGAGAGGACTGGAGAAAGAGGGATGTAAAACAAGTTTTTTTTTTTTTTTTGCGGTAGGCGGGCCTCTCACTGTTGTGGCCTCTCCCCTTGCGGAGCACAGGCTCCGGAGCACAGGCTCAGCGGCCATGGCTCACGGGCCTAGCCACTCTGCGGCATGTGGGATCTTCCCAGACCGGGGCACGAACCCGCGTCCCCTGCATCGGCAGGCGGACCCTCAACCACTGCGCCACCAGGGAAGCCCCAAAACAAGCTAACTTTTGTCTTCCTTGGGAAGGAGAGGGCAACAGAGTGGGTGAGAATGCATAGATATTACTTTGTTCTTGAGAATGACAGGGAAATTTAAGTTCAAATATATTTTTAATGTAAGGGTAACCAGTAACAAAATAAAAATGGGACATCTAACTTTTAAACCACTTGAGAAAGAGATCAAAGGAAACTTGATCAATACAACAAAAGACAGCAAGGGAACAAAAGAAGCCAGAACACATAGTAAAGAGATGATTGTATGCGAAAATATAGAACATCAAAATTGATTCAAGAGCATATCAAATTCGCATAGTGTACTAACTACGCAAACCAGGAAAGAAACTGAAAAGCTTAAAAATAATAATACTGTAAGGAAGGAAAGAAAAGAAAAGGCAATAGACCCATATGGTTTATGGACAATTCTCTCCATTCACTGAAGGTCTGATTAAGTCTCTATGTTATTTGAGCAATTACAGAAGATAGAAAAATCGGAATATTTCCCAGTCAATTTCATGAGGTTTACATTGCTTTAAAGTTCAAAATGAACAAGAATAGCATAATAGAAGTGAACAATAAAAGACCAATATCAGTTATAAATATAGTTATAAAAATCCTACATGGAACATTATAACATTAAATCAAATATTATATTAATTCCAAGCTTGAATTATTTCTAAGAATTTAGGAATGGGTCAACTTTAGGAAATCTGTTTGTGTAATTCATTACTCAAATGAGTTAATTGAGAAAAATATGAATATCTTAATAATTGCCACAAAGATACTTGATAAAATTCAATATCCAATCCTTAGGGGAAAACATTCTTTGCAAGCTAAGGAATAAAAATATATCCTCTTACTGTGATAAAGACTATCTATGAAAAACAAATAGTAAATATCATAGCTAACATAAAACATTAGTGGCACTCCCACTGAAATTAGGATTAAAACAAGGATATAAGTTTTTTTTTAACATCTTTATTGGAGTAAAATTGTTTTACAATGGTGTGTTAGTTTCTGCTTTATAACATAGTTAATCAGTTATACATATACATATATCCCCATATCTCTTCCCTCTTGCATCTCCCTCCCTCCCACACTCCCTATCCCACCCCTCTAGGTGGTCACAAAGCACTGAGCTGATCTCCCTATGCTATGTGGCTGTTTCCCACTAGCTATCTATTTTACATTTGGTAGTGTATATATGTCTATGCCACTCTCTCACTTTGTCCCAGCTTACCCTTCCCCCTCCCCATATCCTCAAGTCCATTCTCTAGTAGGTCTGCGTCGTTATTCCCGTCTTGCCCCTAGGTTCTTCATGACCAGTTTTTTTTTCTTAGATTCCATATATATGTGTTAACATACGGTTTTGTTTTTCCCTTTCTGACTTACTTCACTCTGTATGACAGACTCTAGGTCCATCCACCTCACTACAAATAATTCAATTTTGTTTCTTTTTATGGATGAGTAATATTCCATTGTATATATGTGCCACATCTTCTTTATACATTCATCTCTCGATGGACACTTAGGTTGCTTCCATGTCCTGGCTACTGTAAGTAGTGCTGCAATGAACATTTTGGTACATGACTCTTTTTGAATTATGGTTTTCTCAGGGTATATGCCCAGTAGTGGGAATGCTGGGTCATATGATAGTTCTATTTTTAGTTTTTTAAGGAAACTCCGTACTCTTCTCCATAGTGGCTGTATCAATTTACATTCGCACCAACAGTGCAAGAGGGTTCCCTTTTCTCCACACCCTCTCCAGCATTTATTCTTTGTAGATTTTTTGATGATGGCCATTCTGACTGGTGTGAGATATCTCATTGTAGTTTTGATTTGCATTTCTCTAATGATTAATGATGTTGAGCATTCTTTCATGTGTTTGTTGACAGTCTGTGTATCTTCTTTGGAGAAATGTCTGTTTCAGTCTTCTGCCCATTTTTGGATTGGGTTGTTTGTTTTTCTGATATTGAGCTGCATGAGCTGCTTGTAAATTTTGAAGATTAATCCTTTGTCAGTTGCTTCATTTGCAAATATTTCCTCCCATTCTGAGGGTTGTCTTTGGCTCTTGTTTATGGTTTCCTTTGCTGTGCAAAAGCTTTTAAGTTTCATTAGGTCCCCTTTGTTTATCTTTGTTGTTATTTCCATTTCTCTAGGTAGTGGGTCAAAAAGGATCTTGCTGTGATTTATGTCCTGGAGTGTTCTGCCTATGTCTTCCTCCAAGAGTTTAATAGTGTCTGGCCTTACATTTAGGTCTTTAATCCATTTTGAGCTTATTTTTGTGTATGGTGTTAGGGAGTGTTCTAATTTCATACTTTTACATGTAGCTGTCCAGTTTTCCCAGCACCACTTATTGAAGAGGCTGTCTTTTCTCCACTGTATATTCTTGCTTCCTTTATCAAAGATAAGGTGACCATATGTGCATGGGTTTATCTCTGGGTTTTCTATCCTGTTCCATTGATCTTAAAACAAGGATATAAGTTTTTAAGACTTTTTGCTACATCATTGTGGAATTATTAGCAAAAAGATCAGAAAAGAAATAAGGTACAGAGTCATAAATTGAAGGGATAAAACTGAAATTATTTGCAGATATATGATTTAGTTCTGAGAAAATTAAGGGAAACAACTAAAAATATAATAAGACTAATAAAAGGTCAGCATGTCAGCTGAGTGGTGAAGATGCAAATGAAACACATAAATCTCAATAGAATCAGAAAAGAAGAAGGAGGAGAAGAGGAAGAAGAAGAACTGAAATGGAAAAAAAATTCCATTCACTATAGCAAAAAAATTATAAAATGCTTAAGAATGAAATATTCAAGATATATAGAAGAAACAACACTTTCCTGGAGAGTACCAAAAAAAAAAAAAAAAAAAACTTTGAGTTAATAGAGCTACATTAGATGTTCCTGAATGGAAAGATTCAGTCTTGAAATCATTCAATTCTCTCTCAATTTGGTCTATACATTTATTTTCAGCACAAACTGCTTCCTGTTAAAAAATTACTTTTGAAGCCATCACATAGTTTCAGAAAAGGTGAAGTACAATAGAAAGACTTGCTTTTTTCTGAAATATTTGAGAATAAATTACTTTACCATTTTCCTATCATCTAAAAACTTTAGTGGGTTTTTCCTACAAACAATGATGTTCTACATAATGTCAATATAGCCATTAAAATCAGAAAATTATTATTGATGCATTACTGTCTTCTAATCATTAAACCCCATAATCAAGTTTCAACAATTACCTCAATAATCTTTTACAGCAAAAATGCCCACTTCAGAATCATGCATGGCATTTAGTTATGCCTCCTTAGTCTCCTTCTATCTTTAATAGTTGATCCCTTGACTTTCATGACCTTGATACTTTAGACGACTATAGGCCAGTTGTTTTGTAGAATGTCCTTCAATTTGGGCTTGTCTCATGTTTCCTCAAAATTGAGTTCAACTTATGCTCCTTTTCAGGGATACCATAGACATGAACCACGTTCTGCTGATCCCCCGACTAGGCTGTCCTCGCTTTATGGATGCCCTCCAGGTCCTACTCAGGCTTTGACACACAATACCAAGCAACAGCTCTGCGTGTTTCCTTCTTCACCCTACCTGGGCTCTAACATCCCACTCCAGACTTTCTGTATGAGCATCCTATTTACTCTCCTCTGACTCTGACACCCCATGGCAGGACTATAAATTGAATGCAATGCCAACCATAATCCCAAACAAAATCTGTTTAGAACTTTAAAAAATGATGCTAAAATTTTACTTGAAGAACAACTTGAGATGAGTCAAGATATATTTGAAAAAGAAGATTGAAAAGACTTACTTTACCATATGTTGTAACGTAAAACCACAAAAATTGAAATAGATTCTGAATCAGGGACATATTCATGAAAAAAATAGAGATTAGAGAAAACAGATTGAAGAATATTGTGGTATTTATAGTCAGAGTAGAAATAACAAGTTTCTTGAACAATGTTGATTTGGAGAAGAGCATTAATTAGCAATCTGTATAAGGATTTACACAAAAGTTTAAGTGTAAAAAAATAAAATCATAAAGCAATATTGATTCATAATATTATATTCCTGGGCTAGGAAATACCTTGCTGGACATAGCAAAGGAGAAAGGAAAAGATTGAAAACTTATACTATTTACAAATTAAAACATCCTATATAGTAACAAAACAATGGTGGCTCCATTTGTCTCCTGCACTTGCCTTCATATGGAAAATGAGGGCTTTGGATAGATGATTCTGAAGATCTCTTCAAGCTCTAAAATGATAATTCTCAATATTTTATGCATATGACTGTACTTCCATTGTGTTCATGTCTGCCTTGCATCTGTCACATAATGTAACCTCCTTGAATCATATTTTTTAAATCCATTCTTCCAATCTCTGCCCTTTGATTAGAATGTGTTATTTACATTCATTGTAATTATTGATAAAGTACGATTTATGTCTGTCATTTTACTTTTTTATCTTGTCTCTTCTCTTTTTTCTTCTTTTGTACCTGCAACAAAGAATACAGGCTTTAGGGTTTCCCTAGTGGCGCAGTGGTTGAGGGTCCGCCTGCCGATGCAGGGGACGCGGGTTCGTGCCCCGGTCCGGGAGGATCCCAAGTGCCGCGGAGCAGCTGGGCCTGTGAGCCATGGCCGCTGAGCCTGCGCGTCCAGAGCCTGTGCTCCGCAACAGGAGAGGCCACAGCAGTGAGAGGCCCGCATACCTCAAAAAAAAAAAAGAAAAGAATACAGGCTTTATAGAATTAGTCCAGGAAAGTTGATAAGCAAATAAAACACAAGGGCAGCAACTACAACCTACAGCAAGAACGACAATCCACTGGGGGTGAAGCGTGATCTGATTTGCAGAACTGCCACTGAAGTCTCTGCTGAGCTTGCTAATGATTGGACAGAGATTTTCTTAAATACCGGTAAGTCTCTCAACCTTTGCCAAAGGGTCCAGGTACATTACAGTATATCTTCAATGCTCCAGCAGTTTATAACTCTGCTTTATCTTCACTTCCTACTTGCACAGTCTCAAAGTAAGGTGGAGATGAGAGATTAGGGTCTTCTCAGGTGTTTCCTGAACGTGAGCACAGCCCTGCATGTGTGTGGCCTTCTAGATTGTCAGAAATATGTAAAAGTTTTTCCTAGTGCTCTGTGCATATCTCTTTCCCATGCTTTTTCTTTTGAGTCTTTTGGTCAGCCTCTTGCATATCCCAACTTGTAACGCCATCTCAGGCAGTCGTGATGTTAAATGATTTCCACTGATCATTTTCAACAAATAACCCTGGCGATAGGCTCTCCACATAGAGCAAGTTCTGAGTCCAGTCAAATACAGACAAACCTTGAGAATGGGGCTGGAGCAGCCAGACAGATCAAACAGAAACAATTCTCTGGGGAGAGAGCTTTTGCAGCAGCTCCAAACTTGTCTGCTGCCTGCAGTGGCTGCTAGGATGCTGGTTTTCACAGTTGCCATGGTTACAAGGCCTTTAGTTTTCAAGGCTACTGTGGAGCTGGGGAAAAGGGGAGAGAGCAAGTTACAATGCCACCAAACTCGCTGAGTTTCCAAGATGCAGCGGTTTTTCTCGCATTGAGGTTCCTTGGATTGTTGTAAACTTTTGGTTACTTTCCAGAGTTCTGAAAAAGTTTATTTTTGACAAGTTTTGTCAGTATTCTGACTGTTTTTATGGAGGAGTCATTTTCTGAGATCCTTACTCCTATCATTTCTTGAGAAGCCAATGTGCTTCTGCCATTTTTTTTCAGATTCTTTTCCATTATAGTTTATTACAAGATATTGAATACAGTTCCAAAGTCTTCTCTTTTAAAACTACTCTCTTCCATAGAATCACAGATTTTTATGTCTTAGAAGGAAGCGCCTATAGTCCAGTTTTTTCAAAACTTCTAGAATAACAGAACCCTTTCTCTGAATGATATCTAGAAGCCCCCAAATTACTACTATTACTACTACTACTACTATTACTGCTGCTGCTGCTGCTGAGTCTGATTTGGTTGAAGCAAGGGTAGACAGGAGGGTCACAGACTTCTATCTGTTTGGTCCATTTTTGTTGGCTTGTTGTCACCTTCAAAGAGGCTTTATTTAATCCCAAGGGATCCTGGGAGTGGAGGAAACCAAGGTCCAGAGATAAGTGTCTTGTCCAAGATTATTAAGCCAGTTAGTGCAGAGCTGGGACTAGAAGTCAAGTTAAAATTTAGTGCCCTTCAGGTCCATCACCTGTACCATCGCTATCACCACCTGAGACCTGGCTTATTGCAATATATTCTTAGCTGTCTCTGATCTCCCCTCTCCTATGTCCTCATTTACAGAATATATGGTATTTTGTGTTTTTTGTATCTCTCCTCTGTACAACAGGCTTCTATGGCTCTCCATTTCCTATGAAATCAAGCCCCAGTCTTTACGGGTTCATTTCAGGTTCTTCATAATCCAAACTTTTTCTTACATTGTTCCCCAATCCAAAGCCACTTTGCCAGCCTGTTTGCTTTTTTCACTGATCCTTGAATCACCCCCAAGTCTTTCCTTATATTTTTCCCTCTACCTGGAATGCTGACTTTCCATTGAACTTGTCCTTCCAGACTCAGATCAAGATCCTTGAAGCCTATTCTAACTATGCAGGTTCACAGTTACCCCTTTTGTCTTTTTGAGGACCATATGCATTCTGTACCATTTTCTGGCTTTTAAATTTCACATGGGTAAGAATATATATTGTCTCATCAGTAAAAACATAAGTTCTGCTAGGACATGGACCATGGCTTATTTTGTATGCAATACTGACGTGGTGCTGTGTGAGAACCAACTGTGTTTTGTGAGTAAATTAAGCATAGTCAAGGACCTTTAGTTACTCTTCAAGGGCTATAGATAACATTCTGAGCCATATCCTTTGAGCTATCTTATAGATACTTAAACCCCTTCCACCAGGTGGAAGAAGTTAACTACATGATGACCAGACTATAACCATGACATAAGGGGCCACAGTTCTGAGAGCTGGCCTCAAAGAAATGGGAACAAACTGACTCTGGAACTGAAGATTAACTGTACTTAAAACAATCAAAAGGATGCTGATGAGACCACTGCATGACCAATTTCAAGATGACTGTCAGAGCTGACTGTATTGTTTCTGCACACAGCCCCCTCCCTTCACCTAAAAAAAGCTCTTGCCCACTCATTGTCAGTGGGGGGAAGTCAGGCTTTGAACAGGAGTCCACATTCCCCCTCACGTTGCTGGCCTCTGGAATAAAGGACACGGGTTCGAGCCCTGGTCCGGGAAGATCCCACATGCCGCGGAGCAACTAAGCCTGTGTGCCACAACTACTGAGCCTGCACTCTAGAGCCCGCGAGCCACAACTACTGACCCTGTGCGCCTAGAGCCCGTGCTCCGCAACAAGAGAAGCCACCACAATGAGAAGCCTGCGCACCACAATGAAGAGTAGCCCCCGCTCGCAGCAACTAGAGAGAAGCCCACGCGCAGCAACGAAGACCACCATAGCCAAAAATAAATTTAAAAAATTTTAAAAAGAATACTGTTGTCATATATTATTTTAAAAAATCATCTTTCTTTTTCTTTAGTCATAATCTCATGGCTAAAATATTTCTAATGAATTGAACCTGAACTTCCCATTTTACAAAAGACAACAAAGTTACCAATCACACAAATGGAATATACCTTCACACACCATTAGACAGAACTGTTACAATCCTCCAAGACAATGTCTGATACGGAGTCCCAGACAAACACTTCCCCAACACAAATGGTCCTCGACATCAGAACCAACTGACAAAATGCCCAAATGACACTTCGTGCTCAAAAGAGAAGTTTGCCCGGCTGCACACCGGTGGACTTACTCGGTCATGGAGCTCGTCAGCATGTCCAGATGCATGTTTCCGTTCCACCAAGGAAAAGCGTACGGTGACAGCCAGTGCCGAGCAGGGGAGAAACAGGGAGGATCCCCCAAACATATGGTTTAGGCAGCTGCTAGGAGCGTCCCCCCAAACCCCCCTCCCGGGGCCAGCGAGCCTCGAGCAGTGGCTCCTCACAGCCATCCCGGCGCGTCGTCATGGCGGCTCAGCTCGGGAAAACCACGGGAGCAGATGTCGCGAGAGTGCAGCAGCCCCAGGTTGGGAGCCAGAAACTGTAACCGGAAGTGGGGTCGGGCTGCTCGCCGCGCTAAAGCCAATAAAGAGGCCAGGTTGGTAGGAAGGAAAGTTTGCTTTATTTCAGAGGCCAGCAGCCTGGCGGGGGAGGGGGAAGAGTCCTGTCCAAAGGCCGATCCCCCCACTGACAATCAGTGGGCAAGAGCTTTTATAGATGCGGGGAGGGGGCTACACGCAGAAACAGCGCAGTCAGCTCTGACAGTCATCTTGACGTTGGTCATCGAGGTCTGATCGGCATCATCTTGATTGTTTTAAGTACAGTTAATCTTCAGTTCCAGGGTCAATTTGTTCCATTTCTTTAAGTCCAGCTCTCAGAATTGTGGCAGCTTATGTCATGGTTACAGTCTGGTCATCATGTAGTTAACTTCTTCCACCTGGTGGAAGGGGTTTAAGTATCTGTAAGACAGCTCAAAGGATATGGCTCAGAATGTTATCTATAGCCCTTGAGGAGGAACTAAAGGTCCTTGACTATGCTTAATGACAAAAGTATTATTATTTAGTCTTGTTGGACTGTTTTCTTTTGTTTCTGCATTTTCTCACTTCTCTGATTAAACTTATTCTTTGGCTAAAGTTTTTCCACAGACAAAAGGCAGGCTGAGGACATAGGAGGCAAGCACCATAGGGTCCTGCTCTGTTTCACTATGCCTGTTCAATTTTTACATCAGGGTTATGCTAGCTATATAGAGTAAATAAGAGAGCTTCTCTTTTTCTTTCTTAATACTCTTCAACAGTTTAAAATAGTAATTATCTGTTACTTGAAGGTTTTGCAGAACTCATTCATAAATGGCCTATTGCCTTTTGGGAGGCGTTGATATTTATCTACTTTTCACTATCTACTATAGTTAATGATCTAAACAAACTTTCTCTTTTAGAGCCAATATTTTTTTTTAGATTATCATTTATCTCACCTGGATTCTTGAAGTTTGAATGCTGCCAAGTAGAAAGTTAGACTAAAAAACAAACAAAACAAAACAAAATGTTTCAAATAAATGGACTAATGAGCATTTCCTTGTTTGGATTAAAGATTACATTGCTTCTTTCTACTTGACAATAGAAAAAAAATCCCAGTTTAGATAATACTTGGAGGAACTATGATTCAAACCACATTTCTGTATTAAGCAATTTATAAAACAAAACAATCCGGTTTCAAGTGTGTCTTGCTCAATACTAAATTGTGTTCTAATTGTCATAAGACAAACCTACATATGCGGATTATGTAGTTTCTTACATTTTAGATGAAAAATTAAACCCTTCGATAATGGAGAAACAGTGAAAATGTGCTTGAAAATAGGTGGAGACATTGAGATTCCTGACAAATGGTGAACACTGCTTTAGAGATGTGGACATCGCAGTGGGATCACGAGCTCCAGGAGCACATGGTGGGTGATTCTGCAGTTGACGTGGCACGCCCGAGAGCTGCCACAGGACACCCAGAGAGAGTGGGTGTTGATGTCATGGTTGTTTGCATAGTGGCCTCTATAGTGTCCATCCACCCTTTCCCAGCTGCAGGGCTGTCCATCCACTCCCTCCCAGCTGCAGGGGTGAGACCCAACTAAACCACTCAGGCTAATCCCATCTCTGCTGTTAAGATTGGTTCTGGTAACCAGACTGAAGCAAATCATCCCAGCGCATTTGGACATAACATTTATGGGGTTGCATTGTTGGACCTCTGCTCTGGTTCTGAATTATATTCTTATGTCTGTACCTCTAGGGTTCTAAATAATTTTTGAACAGCTACACCAGCAGAGTTCAGCATCTGGCTTTACTAGTGGTATCTCCTGCTTCTTTGGGAGAGGACATGACAATTTCCTAGTCCCCCTGGGCTCAGGCACAGGCTTCAGAGGTAACAACTCCAGATAGGTAAGAATAGGGACATCTGGTTTCAGGCATGATCTAGGTGAGATAGGGACTTTAATCAGGGTTTTTAGAGTTGGGATTCTGGGGTTCGAAAACATGCTTAAATTGCTTCCAAGATAAAGTGTGTTTTCTTGGGAGAAGGTTTATTGTTTTTGTTGGATTCTCCAAGGAGTCAATGAATTGAAAAGTGTTAGTGTATTAGTGAGGGTTTTCCAGAGATACAGAACCAATAGGAGATCTGGGGGGGGGAGGGAGATAAAATGAGAACTTGGCTTATGCAATTATTAAGATTAATAAGTCCCACAAATCTGATGTCTGCAAGCTGGAGGCCCAGGAAAGCCAGTGGTGTGATTCACTCCAAGTTCAAAGGTCTGAGAATCAGGGGAGCCAATGATATAAATCCTAGTCCAAGGGCAGGAGAAGATGAAATGTGATGTCCCACCTCAATCAGTAAGGCAGGGGAAAAAAAGCGGGGGGACAAATTCCTCATTCCTCTGCCTTTTGCTCTGTTCAGTTCCTCAACAGATTGGATGATCCCCAACCACTTGGGGAGGGCAGTCCACTGTAGTGAGTCCACTGATTCAAATGCTAATCCAATCCAGAAACACCCTCACAGACACATCCGGAAACAATGTCCAATCTGGGCACCCATGGTCCCGTCAAGTTGACAGATAAAATTAACCATCACAGTTAAGAGCCTTGGTAGAGGTATCATAGACCATTTTCCTTGAGTTCAGGCAAAAGGGCAGAAGCAGTAATCCAAGGCTTGTGAGAATCAGCAGAGTAGAGGCAGGTTTGTACCACAGGTAAGAGACAGGATGTAACTCTCAGCCGTTCTGGCAGTGGTTCTCAATCTTGGCTGCACGTCAGGACCACTGGGGAACTTACAGGAATTCCTGACGTCCAGAGAAATGCCCCGTGAGTTGAATAAGACTGCACTGTATCTGGGTTGGAGGTGTTTGTGTTTCTGTGACTTAAGTATTCTCATCAAGGGAACCTTGAGCAGATTCACCCAGAGAGGTCAAGTTCCTGCCTTCAGCTCTGCAGTCCCTCAACAGATCAGATCATAGTTCTCCAAGAAAAAAATCCTCTTCCCTCCAAACAGGTAGTCAGACAATTTATACTTCTAAAGAAAATTACTTGGGAGAATAATTACTTGTGGTGGATTTAAAATTCAGTGTTTATGCACAGATAACAAAGTCTTACCTGCTCAGGATCTAAGGGATAACATTAGAAGTGTGCTTCATAATACTCTTGAATGGTATCTAGAAAGCACTGGAATGTATCCTACTGAATAAATAGCCTCATGTTTGTGTTGGGGCTTCACTGATATAAATACTCAGGACTTTTACCTGTTCCCCTACAAAGACTTCCATAGAGTCTAAAAGTTTAAAACCTTGTATTTTCTTGATATTCATCACAAATTTTCCAGTTTCTTGTCATCCCATTACTTCCAGTGGCAACCCCTTATATCACATTATCTCAACAAATCACTCATCAGAGTGATTATTTCAGAGAGAATTCTTTCTGAGCAAAAGCATTTATTTCTAAGATTTCCATTCTCTTTGCAGCCTATGAAGACTGATCATTGTAATCAGACATAGTCACTACTTAATTTTGATTAGTGATCTACAAAGTAAACTGTAGAAGCATGAAATATCCAAATCAGGACATAGTCTGAATATAAGGCATGTTAGCAATATACTTTGGTAAAATATTTAAAAGGGGTTTATTGCTTAGCTGTTTTTAGCATTTATCTTAATGATTTAAAACCCTATTTTTTAAGCATTTAAATAATGCTTCCTGCAAACCCCCCTTTGGTTTGAAGGTAAGTAGGCATTAACTTTTTTTGCAGCTGCCAACAAAAGCTTGAAATTAACTGCCCATTCCACACTCTTTGCGGTTTTCCCCCATCTCCCCAGTATATTATATATCTTTGAGTTTCAAATCTTTCTGATGTAATGCATCAACTAAATTCTGCATTTTTTTTATTAGTTTCTGCTTTATAACAAAGTGAATCAGTCATACATATACATCTGTTCCCACATCCCTTCCCTCTTGCGTCTCCCTCCCTCCCACCCTCCCTATCCCACCCCTCAAGGCGGTCACAAAGCACCGAGCTGATCTCCCTGTGCTCTGCGGCTGCTTCCCACTATCTATCTACCTTACGTTTGGTAGTGTATATATGTCCATGCCTCTCTTTCGCTTTGTCACAGCTTACCCTTCCCCCTCCCCATATCCTCAAGTCCATTCTCAAGTAGGTCTGTGTCTTTATTCCCGTTTTACCCCTAGGTTCTTCATGACATTTTTTTTCTTAAATTCCATATATATGTGTTAGCATACGGTATTTGTCTTTCTCTTTCTGACTTACTTCACTCTGTATGACAGACTCTAGGTCCATCCACCTCATTACAAATAGCTCAGTTTCGTTTCTTTTTATGGCTGAGTAATATTCCATTGTATATATGTGCCACATCTTCTTTATCCATTCGTCCGATGATGGACACTTAGGTTGTTTCCAGCTCCGGGCTATTGTGAATAGAGCTGCAATGAACATTTTGGTACATGTCTCTTTTTGAATTATGGTTTTCTCAGGGTATATGCCTAGTAGTGGGATTGCTGGGTCATATGGTAGTTCTATTTGTAGTTTTTTAAGGAACCTCCATACTGTTCTCCATAGTGGCTGTACCAATTCACATTCCCAGCAGCAGTGCAAGAGTGTTCCCTTTTCTCCACACCCTCTCCAGCATTTATTGTTTCTAGATTTCTTGATGATGGCCATTCTGATTGGTGTGAGATGATATCTCATTGTAGTTTTGATTTGCATTTCTCTAATGATTAATGATGTTGAGCATTCTTTCATGTGTTTGTTGGCAGTCTGTATATCTTCTTTGGAGAAATGCCTATTTAAGTCTTCTGCCCATTTTTGGATTAGGTTGTTTGTTTTTTTGCTATTGAGCTGCATGAGCTGTTTATAAATTTTGGAGATTAATCCTTTGTCAGTTGCTTCATTTGCAAATATTTTCTCCCATTCTGAGGGTTGTCTTTTGGTCTTGTTTATGGTTTCCTTTGCTGTGCAAAAGCTTTGAAGTTTCATTAGGTCCCATTTGTTTATCTTTGTTTTTAGTTCCATTTCTCTAGGAGGTGGGTCCAAAAGGATCTTGCTGTGATTTATGTCATAGAGTGTTCTACCTATGTTTTCCTCTAAGAGTTTGATAGTTTCTGGCCTTACATTTAGGTCCTTAATCCATTTTGAGCTTATTTTTGTGTGTGGTGTTAGGGAATGATCTAATCTCATACTTTTACATGTCCCTGTCCAGTTTTCCCAGCACCACTTATTGAAGAGGCTGTCCTTTCTCCACTGTACATTCCTGCCTCCTTTATCAAGGATAAGTTGGCCATATGTGCGTGGGTTTATCTCTGGGCTCTCTATCCTGATCCACTGATCTATCTTTCTGTTTTTATGCCAGTACCACACTGTCTTAATTACTGTAGCTTTGTAGTATAGTCTGAAATTAACTGCCCATTCCACACTCTTTGCGGTTTTCCCCCATCTCCCCAGTATATTATATATCTTTGAGTTTCAAATCTTTCTGATGTAATGCATCAACTAAATTCTGCATTTTTTAAAAATAAGAAATATCAAACAAGACAAGCCTATGGTGAAAAGTTCATCAAGCACTTGAATTTAGTGTAGCAATTTGTCTGCCTCTTAATTTAAGTGACACATCTAGGGAGCATGAGGACCCTACATCCCAGAGTGACTGACTTCACTCTCAAAGTTCTGGATGCTAGAGGCACTAGACAGGCAGCTCTTCCTCTGAGCTGTCCTCACCACTGGGAAATAAATCAAATCAACAGAAAAGGCTTAGACTTCAGAGCCATCCATGTAGCCCGGGTTCACATCCCCTTTCGGTCACCCAATGCCCTGTGACCCCTGTGAAGGTCACAAACTGTGAAGCTCAGTTTCCCATTGGCAAAATGTGATTACTAATACCTACCTCAGAGGATTGTATGGGGATTACATAAGATATCTGGCTGGGGGAGGGGGAGGCAGGCAATAAACAGAAATGATCCTTATTGCATATTCCCAGAGTCTATTAGCATCACTGCATTTTCTTTCAGCAAAGAAAAACTTATTAAAATCCACTTAAGAATACTCACTTTTATAAAACTGTATCTCCTAACATTTTCTAGACCAATAACTAATATTTATTGAATGTCTGCATTGTACCAGGGATGGGGCTCAGTACTAAGGATAGAGAAGTGAACAGGACAGACCCCAGCTTGCTGCTCCTGCATTTCACAGATAACAAAACCCATCCATTTACTTTGTTCATCTTCGGTGGTTTCAGCAAGGAGTCTAATAAGCCCTCCTAGTTTGAAAAAAAAACAAAAACACACAAAAAGTATATTATTCCTTGTAGGAATTTACTGAATGCTAACTGTAAAAAGCATTTGTATCTTAATTCAGCTAATCCTCACAATAATCCTATGAGGCAGGTTCTATTATTATTGCCATTTCACAGAGGAGAAAACCAAGGCACAAAGAGATAAGTGATGTGTTCACATCATAGCACGAATACATGGCTGACCTTGGACTGTGGACCCTGGCAGCCAGGCTGCAGGCCCTGGCACTTAGCCCCTGCCTCCCCTGAGTCACACAGGTGGAGCCAGGCCCGGAAGCAGCCTCGTCTTCTCGGCCTTCAGGACACAGGGCACATGTAGGCATGTTGTGCTGTGTGCCACGGATGCAGTTTGGACAAATGTCCATAGGCTCTGGGAAGAAAGAGGACCCGAACAAATTCTTGCTATCAGGTGGTTCTAGCTCTAAAATTCTCAACCAGGAGGGGAAGGTGGGCAAAGGCTCACCCTTAAAACTTCTGGGAAGGGTTCAATGTGCAAAGAGAACTCACCCTGAGATGTGCTGGACTGTCCCGAAAACTCGTATTTCCTTCCGGGAGGGAGGGACTTTTATTAACAAAAAGTGGATTAAATGAGTGTTTCTTTTTTTTATTTTTATTTATTTTTTTTTTTTTGCGGTATGTGGGCCTCTCACTGTTGTGGCCTCTCCCATTGAGGAGCACAGGCTCCGGATGCACAGGCTCAGCGGCCATGGCTCACGGGCCCAGCCGCTCCACGGCATGTGGGATCTTCCCAGACCGGGGCATGAACCCATGTCCCCTGCATCGGCAGGCGGACTCTCAACCACTGCGCCACCAGGGAAGCCCTAAATGAGTGTTTCTTTACTGGGGACATCAGGAGACAGAAATAGTGGGGCTTTCCCGTAAATGGTGGCTCTGCAGTTGATGCTTTGGGGGTTGTTTGAAGTGGAGGGCCATACACGAAAGGAAGAGTTACATCAGGATCTGTAACCAAGAACCCTAACACTGACCCAAGAAGAATGGCTATGAGAAGAGCACCCCTGCCAAGTTCAGAGCCGTGCACAGTCCCTACAAGTGACTGGCTCACCCATGGCCCCCGTCACACCGAATGCGTGAGTTCTAAAAGGCAGCAGCGCTTGCCGGGGCTGTAGATGGCTGCACCAAGGCCAAACTCTCAACTCCACAAAGCTGTCTAAGCTGGTCAGCAGTCCTCCTGGGGCCTGGCGAGAAAGCTCTGCCCAGAAGAGGGCTCCACACAGAGCAGTGACTGACAGGCCTCACTGGATCTGTTTCATATGGAGTTTGTATGTGACACATCCAGAGGGAATCACCACCACAGGAGGCAAAGCTAAAGTGGAGAGACACACAGACACATTAAGAAGAACCATAACATGGAGAGACGTTAGCTATTAGCTCAGGAGTGGCAAAAGAGACAGATAGTGGCTGAGACACCCTTCGCCATGGAGCAGTGGACCCACGCAGTGATGCCCAAGGTGGGGTTTGCAAGATGATCCTCTGTGACATTAGAAGAAAATATTAGAGCACCAATTTACATTTCTTTATCTCATTGCTTCTTCATTTTTATGCATACATTAAAAATACATATATGGGGGGGATCATCCTCAAATTTTTTCACTTTTGAACGATCAAAAATGTTTGGGGGCTTCCCTGGTGGCGCAGTGGTTGAGAGTCCGCCTGCCGATGCAGGGGACACAGGTTCATGCCCCGGTCTGGGAAGATCCCACATGCCGCGGAGCGACGGGGCCCGTGAGCCATGGCCACTGAGCCTGCGCGTCTGGAGCCTGTGCTCCACAACGGGAGAGGCCACAACAGTGAGAGGCCCGCGTACCGCAAAAAAAAAAAAAAAAAATGTTTGGAAGCCACTGCAAAAACGTATACAAAGCAGTAGATGCCCACATCTGCAGGGACAGCCACCAGAGTGATGTTACATCCAGAAAATGTTCCTATTTGCCATGAGACCCAGACCTAGGAATGCTGTCTGCACCTGTGTCTCTCCCTGTACTTCTGTACATTAAAGACCCACTAATGAGGTACTGCAAGTGAATCTCTGGAAATAGTCAAACCAACAGACAGTGGCCAATTTTGGTCTATGGTTTCATGAGGGCAACAGCCATATAAGAAGCTGAGGAGGGCTTCCCTGGTGGCTCAGTGGTTGGGAGTCCACCTGCCAATGCAGGGGACACGGGTTCGAGCCCTGGTCTGGGAGGATCCCACATGCCATGGAGCAGCTAGACCCGGGCACCACAACAACTGAGCCTGCGCTCTAGAGCCCACAAGCCACAACTACTGAGGCCCACAGTCCTAGGGCCCGCACTCCGCAGCAGGAGAAGCCACCACAGTGAGAAGCCCATGCACCGCAACAAAGAGTAGCCCCCACTCGCTGCAACTAGAAAAAGCCTGTGTGCAGCAACGAAGACCCAACGCAGCCGAAAATAAGTAAATTAAATAAATTAATTAAAAAAAAAAAAAAGAAGAAGCCTAAGATAGGGGAGATCAGAGCTACAACCTCAGAAGGAGACTCAAATGGTCACAGGGAGAAGATGCAAGCTGTCCCCAGATACCATCAGGGAAAGGAGGAATTTGGAATTGAGGCTAGCATCCTGTTGACCTGCATTAAAAATTTCATTTTTTCTATCATTCACTCCCTTTTGGATGTACACCTCTGAGGTGGTTAACTTGAGTGTGTTACATTGTATTTCCAGGTAGCTACACAGTAGAGCTCCCTAGGGATCACTTAACATTAAACATTTAAAAAACAAAAAGAAATTTCAAGGCGAGGTCTCTAAAAGTCACCAAACTTTCATAGATTTTCATCAAATTTTCTACCTACTCTGTAGGTCTGGTAGCTGGAAAAGTTTTTCCCACAGAGAAAAACAAAGAAAAAGTTGTAATAAAGAAATGATGAGAAATCCACTTAAGAAACAAAAATAGAAGCAATTTCCAAACCAGAATTGAAAGGATTTTAGTGATTTTATTCCATATCATTAAGCAAAAATGAAATAATTGCAAATATAATGTAACATGGTATTTTACGCATATTGTGTTCTAAATTCCATAATTATTGCTGCTGATGGTTGAATTCATGAGCATGGTAACATACATCAATGGTGATTAGCCATCCTTTCCATGTTCTATACATGTGAAAACTTGGCTGTTTCTTCATAAATGACCTTTCTTGCAAAAGGAGAATATATTTTCATAAATAATTTCAATAACCTTTCATCTGTGGATACCCTCCCTCTGTCGATTCCATTTGTCCCAAGTAAAAATATCTTAAGATGTTAACAAACTGCAAGTTGTTATTACAGTATTCATGATACCTCTGCTCCAGAGGACCCATCCAACCACCAAAAGTTCAGTCAGGTTGCTGCCAAAACACCTCTCAGCTCTGTTTATGTGTCCATGTCTATCCAGCAAGGCTGACAGACACAAAGAGAAACTAATCATGGTCTCTGGGCTAAAGGAGCTTGCACTCTAGCAGGGAAGACAAGACATGCGCATAAATAATTATATTACAAGATCAAATACGCTGTAGACTGTACAAATGGCAAACATAAAATGTGGAAGGATGTCAGGAAGGGAGCATTCACTTCCAGGGGAGGGGGAGGGGTGTCATAAGATTTACAGAGAAAAGGTGCATTTGATTCAGGCATTAAAGGACAAGTAGGACTTAAGAAGCCAGAAGAGGAGGAAGAGGAGGAGAAGGCAGAGGAGAGGGAGAAGGAGGGGAGGAGAGGTGGGGGGAGCTGGGGTGGGGGACAGGAGGGTAGGGAGAAGGGGAACCCAAACATCGCAACCTCTAAGACAAAGAATGGAAAAACTTGGAGTCTGGTTTTTAAAAAAAGAAAGAAAAAACAAGTTATGGGATAGAGTTAGCTCCAAAGTAATTAGAGACAAGTACAGGAGTAGGTAATAAAGAAGGATAAATTAGTTGGTTGGTTGGTTGGTTGGTTGGTTAAAAGGCTATGGTTAAAGCATCTTCTCTTACCTTTATCTCTTTCCTTCTTCCAGCCTTGTTTGTCCTCATTCCACTTTAGAAACCCATAAACTACTGGTTTTGTTTATTTGTTTACTTACCAGACTCTCTTCGTGGACCAGGAGCTCCCTGAGGGCAGGGCTGGTGTCATTTCCCTCTCTGTAGCCACAAAATCCAACATGGAACTTGGCACGCAGCTGTCTGTGGGAAGAATGAATGCCATGCTGTAGGAACCATCTCTGTATAGTAGTCATCTGGTTAGGTTCAAGATTTTGTTATTAGTGACCAAGTCTAAACATTAACAGAGGAGGAAAACAGGACAGCAGCTCAGCAAGGTACCTGGAAAGTCAAACCAACCTGGGTTGGAGTCCATCTCTGCCACTTACTCAATCTGAGCGAGACTTTACACAGACACTTCCCTGACAAACATACATTACCCTCATTTGTAAAATTTTCATAATAACACTTACCTCCTAGGGCTATTGCAAGGATTCAATAAGCTAATGTGTGCTAGACCTTTAGCACATTGCCTGGGACATAGTAAGCCCTTCATTTATATGTTATCTTATTATTTAACATTAAATACAGCTTGTCAGTGACGCTTGGAAGGCTGCTCAAGATATCAGTGTGACTTTGGTTTTATGTTCAAAGCACAGAGGCTGGATAATAACTGTGCTTTTTTTGGAATCTAAAATAGTACCGACATGATTCTCTATCTGGTGGGTATATTTCTAAAATATTGTTTTTATTTTTATGTATGACACACACACAGAATTCAAAAACACACAAATATACAGTGTAATGTATAATTATGTAGTAAATATGTTTGTAACCAATGTCCAAGATATAAAATGGAATACTGTTCGCTCCTCTGAAGCCCCCCACCATGACACTTCCTATTCAAAATCCTCTTTCTCTCTCTGGACGTGACCACCACCCTGATTCTTATGGTGGGAGGTCTTGTCCTAGCTCTCCTAGTGTTTCTTTATAGTTTTATTCCCTACAAAGTGTGGTTTCTCTTATTTTTCAATTTTATGTCAATTAGAAATATACTGTATGCATTCTTATGTGCCTTGCTTCTTTTGATCAATATTGTGTTTGTAAGATTCTTTTTAAAGAAGCTGTATTTTTTCATTTTACATTGTTATAGAATTGCAATGTGCTAATGGATGTACCATGATTTATTCATCCATTTAATGTTTATGGCCATTAAACCGCTAATGGACATTTGGTTCATTTACAGTTGAAGACTTTTATCAAAATTCTGCTTAGAACACTCTTATACATCTCCTGAGACACAGTTGTGTGCATTTTTCTAGATATATACCCAGGAGTGGGATTGCTATGTTGTGAGGTATGTGTAGCTCCAATTTTGTTGGAAAGTGCAAACTGTTTTCCAAAGTAATTGCAGTCATTTCTACTCCTACCAACAGTGTATGAGAGTTCTGTAGTCCACATCCCAGCCAACACTTGTTATTATCAGATTTTTAATTTTGCCACTCTGGTGTGTGCACTGGGATCTCAGCTTGTACTTTCTGATTATTAATGAACTTGAGCTTCTTGGCATCTTCTTATTAGTTGTTTGGATTTCCTTTTTTGTGAAGTTCTTATTTAAGTCTTTTGCTCACTTTTTTCTTTGGGTTGTCTGTCTTTTTATAACTGATTTTTGGATACAAGTTCTATGTTGATTATGTGTTGCAAATATCATCTCCTTCTGTGGCTTGTATTTTCACACTTTGTGGTGCCTTTTCATGAGTTTGATTACTCAAGTTTAACGTCATTACAATCTTTTCTTTTTCTATCATATTTTAAAACCTTGCCCAATGGCATGAAGATATGTATAATCATATAAACACTTTTAAATGTTTCTTTTCACATTTAAGTTTATAACCCACATGAAGTTGATTTTTGTGTGTGGTATTAGGAAGGGGTCTGGTTTCATTCTTTTCTCCTTTAGATACTTAGTTATCCCATCATCATTTAACAAGAACACCGTCATTTCCCCAACTGTTCTGGACTACCTCCTTTATCATAAGTCATATCAGTCTATGCGTGAGTCTGTTTTGGCTATCCTTATTCTTTTTCAGGAGTCTGTTTATCTGCAACAGATCCACACAGTCATGACTGATATTGCTTCACAAATCCTGATATTTGGCAGAACAAATCCTCTCTCCTCGTTACTCTTCTTCAAGAGTGGCATGAATATTCTTGGGATTTTTTTATTTCTTTGTAAAATTTAATATCAGCTGGCCAATATGAAAATCAGTCTCTGGGGATTTTTATTGGGATTCCATTGAATATGGAGATTGATTTGGGAAAAATTAAATCTTTAATATATTGACTTTCAATCCATGTACATGACATATCACTCCATCTATTTAGATCTTACTTAATTTCTCCCAATAATGTTTTGTAATTTTTCTTATAGAGTGCTTGTACATTTTTTGCTAGATCTTTCACTAATGTAAATGTCTGGGCTCTTTTTACTGTATATTAAATCATTTATAATATCTTGCATTTACTGGACCCCTTCTGTTTTTCAGATATTATACGAGACACTTCAAATATACTATGTATTATAATCTTCACAGCAACCTTATTATCTACTCCTACCATTATGCCCATTTTACTCATGAACACACTGATGCTCAAAAGGGTTAAATACATCACTCAAGGTCTTACAGTTAATAAGTAGCCAAGCCAGAATTTGGTCCCAGGCTTATCTGATTCCCAAATCATTCTATGCTACTATCTCGGAGGGAGACGTGCCCTGAGGGAGTTGAATGCATTTCAGGTATGCTTTGATGGGTAGGAAAGACCGAGGACCTGGGGCACTGACCAGGGAGGATGGAAGGAGGGGAGGGATCCCAAGCACTCAGGAAACTGAAGTAAGGTGTTGAGATGAGCAATGATGGGGGGGGGGATCACATAAAGTAGGGAGGCGCTGAAGACAAACATCGCTCAAGCCGCCATATTTCTTAAGGCAAAGAGAAGTCAATCAATTAGACTGGGTGGAGCTAATTGGCCTGGAGCTCCCAGGTGTCAGGTTTGCTTCAGTGGCATCACTTCTGGACACACAGAGGTCATATCAGTAGTCTATGTTATCCACTTGCCATTTTTAAAGTGAATTTTATTACCCAATTTTCCAGTCTCTTTCAACTGGTACCTTTCATTTGGGTTTTCATCTTGGCATGTGCATTTCCCCTAATGCTTACAGCTGTTTGCTCAAGCCAATTTTGAGACTACTTTTGGGAGAACTCATCTATACTGAATAGACAGGACATATGAGAACATGCCTCTCATATAGAAGATTTTTATGAACAAAAATTCTTTGATACAGTTCCTAACCATCACTCTGCATTTTTAAAATGTAGTTAAGAGTGCAACTGGCCAGGAACTCTAAGAAGCAGGATGACAGGACAGATGGTCCAAGATTCTTAATGTCTGACGCTAGACTTTAAAATGCTGCTGTTCCATAGTGTTGTTCTGCCTGCCTCTTGAATTCCTCAGAAAATGCATGTTGCATTGTAGTTGATTTTGAAGAGAAATAGCTGTATAAGGTGAGCAGCCATTAAATGCAGCTTTGGAATAATTGGCCTTCCTCCGTTGTTCAATTCATAATAGCTGCAATAGCTCAGACTGCTAAAATAGATCCAATTATGTAGAAAAATATTAAAGGAACAGCAAGTATTTCCTCAGCTATCATACCTTGCCTAGAAAGTAAGCAAGGATTTTTTTTTCTTAGTTTATGACTCTACAGAAATGTAAGGTCCAATAAAATACAGAAACCCAGAAATAAAAATATAGAAGAAAACTCCCACTTAGCATAGGTTCAGACAATACTGAAAACTACAAAAGTAAAAGTACAATGGGGATGTGGCAAGATTATAAAAAGTAAGAGGCATGATTTGTTTAAGAACTTTGACGCATATTTAATACAGTATTAATTTTTGTCAGGAAAAGAACTGCAGTACACATTTGCACATATATCTAGTATAAATACATAAAATTTTTAAATAAATTAGTAAATGAATAAAGAGATTCATATATTTTATGTGTATTTTATCTCATGGTAGATGTACGTTATCTGAGATAAATGCTAATAAACAATGTCAGAAATTTGAGCATTAGTGTATTCAGTAAATTACTTAATCATTTCAAAGTATATTCAGCTTCTTTCCCCATTTTGCCCTAATTTTAGCACCTCATTTTGTGAGCCATTTCTAATTTCACTTGTCAATTGTTGCATTCCTATTTCCCCTATTTGGGGAGATTTCTTAGATTCTTTTGATTGTCCTTTCCATAGCTCTTCAACTTTAAGCTAGCCCCACCTTATGATATTTTTTAAAATACTTGTTAAAATGTTAGAAAATTGGGAAGACACTTTCAAAAAAAATTATGTGGTTCGTGGTTGTTAGGTCCTCAGGCCAGTTCATCTAAACAAAACAACACAAAACCATTTCTTGAAAATTGTTTCTGAAGTTTAACTCCAATAATACTTCAAAGTCTATATACCATTTCTTACAATTATATCGTGGGAAATAAATTCCTTTTCAAGCTGAGATGTCAGAGATGCATTTTAGGGACTTCCCTGGCGGTCCAGTGGTTAAGATTCCGCGCTTCCACTGCAAGGGGCGCAGATTCGATCCCTGGTGAGGGAACTAAAGATCCCACATGCCACGTGGCGCAGCCAAAAGAAGAAAAAAAGAAATGCGTTTTATCCCCTTACTGCAGTGGGACTTGGACCTCACCTTCAGCTGTCCCTTCTACCTTCTGAGGTCTGACAATGGTGAGACCCTGTCCAGCCCAGGACACTTAGGGGGGCTTCTATAGGCTAGAGTAGGGGCTCCAGCCAGCAGGACCAATGGTGGGCTGGAAATGTGGAAAATGAGGCAATGCCTTGGGTGGAAGTTTAGGGAAGAGGTACAGGTTCAAGGTCAAGTTTCTGGGTCAAGGCTTTCTTCTGATAGTCTGATTTAGCCTAGGTTCTGCCTCCTCTGTCAATGTTCTGTTCCTGATACTGTTCACAAGTAGTGGTGCCCCAGTCTCTATTTTCCTTTCCACTACCTGCTGCCTCTACCCAAGAGGGCATTCCTCCCTGACCAAACATAACAAGATCAATCTGCCTGCTTCTCCCCTGTAGCCTTCATGCAAGGACATGAGCCCTTTGAGAAGTTCTTAAGGGTTTTGACCACTGAAGGTGATTGGGAAATGCATGGTGATAAGGTGATTCCTTCTTTCTGTCTGTCCTCTCTTTCCCCCCAAAACATGGAAAGGAATATCAGGTCTGCACATACATGTTAATAATGAGTCTTGCACATAAAGGCTCAAGTCAGAGTTCTCCCATCTCATGGTGTCTGAAACAAAAGCCTTCTGGGACCTTTTTTCACTGAAGAAGCTACTAACTGCCCCCTTACAGAAATGTGTGGAGGATGACTTAGGGTAATGTGGGTCAAAGTACTCAGCACAGTGCTTAGCACACACAGAACGTCTTAAATAAATGATCACTTCTTTTCCGTTATGGGCCTTTCAAAGTTTGGTCAAATGAGGGAAGCAGGGCTTCCCTGGTGGCACAGTGGTTGAGAATCTGCCTGCTAATGCAGGGGACACGGGTTCGAGCCCTGGTCTGGGAGGATCCCACATGCCGCGGAGCAACTAGGCCCATGAGCCACAACTACTGAGCCTGCGCATTTGGAGCCTGTGCTCCGCAACAAGAGAGGCCGCGACAGTGAGAGGCCCGTGCACCGTGATGAAGAGTGGCCCCCACTCGCTGCAACTAGAGAAAGCCCTTGCGCAGAAAAGAAGACCCAACACAGCAAAAATAAATTAATAAATTCCTACCCCCAACATCTTCTTAAAAAAAAAAATGAGGGAAGCAGCTATTTTTGCAAAGCCAACAACCACTTGGCAGGTTTAATTTGAAAATTAACATACCAGTATGTATTCTGCAAATCCTGTTAATAGAGGTTGTCAAATAGTGGGTCCACTGAATTCATTACACTTGACTTTTCTTTTTTTTTTTTCTTTAGCGGTATGCGGGCCTCTCACTGCTGTGGCCTCTCCCGTTGCGGAGCACAGGCTCCGGACGCGCAGGCTCAGCGGCCATGGCTCACGGGCCCAGCCGCTCCGTGGCATGTGAGATCCTCCCGGACCGGGGCACGAACCCGCGTCCCCTGCATCGGCAGGCGGACTCTCAACCACGGTGCCACCAGGGAAGCCCCTACACTTGACATTTTTAACAAGTAAGCAGAGATGGCAATTTGTAGTCAATGGTAATCTCAGATCAAACTATTTTAGCATCAAAATTTGACTTATTATGAATTAATCTCAATTTGGGGTTTTCTTCTGTGTAGAAATATTTGCTCATGAGCTCTCTGAATACAAAGAAACCCGAAAAACTAAAATGTAATTTTTGCAGTTAACAATAGAACACAAGTAAGCTAAATTCTGCCATAAAGGGTATTGTTTTAGGGATGAAGTTCATAATATGGGAAAAATTATAATATAAATGATGTTGTCAAGTCATATTTTTTCATGCCATTACTCTTTGTTTGATGTTGTAGCAGGAAAAAAATGAAACTAATAGTTTCAGAGGGACTTCTTATGGGAGTTAGGAATTCGGGTTTGGATGCTTCTGAGCACATCAGGTTTTCTTCACTGGAGAATGGAAAACCATTTCAAGGAGGTAACATAAAGAAGGACTGGGGATGAGGCAAAAGGGAACAAATAAAAATGGGACAAAGGCGTTAATGGCAGGTCGTCTTGGGTTTGAATTCCAGCTCACCACTCAGTAGCTCCATAATGGTGAGCAATTTAAACTCTGTAGATCTTAATTTCTTCATTCATAAAGGGGGAGTAATATCTGAATTGCAGGCTATCATGAGGATTAAGTAAAGCAATCTATGTGCCTTTCGCTCAGTTTCCAACACATAGTAGGTGCTTAACAATATTAATTCCAAATCCCCTCCCTTTCCAGACAAGGAAGTATAGAAAGCATGCCCAGAGTATTTTAATTTACTTTTTAATAAGAAAATATTTATGTAATGTTTACTATGTGCCAGGGTTTGTCCTAAACACTTTAAAAATATTAACTCATTTAATTCTCATCACAACCTGTGAAAAGTACTATTATTCTCTCTCTTCTACAGATGAAGAAACTGAGGCACAAAGAATTAACAACTTGCCCAATGGACACAGCGGGTAAGCGGTGGGGTCATCTTCAAACCTTGGCTGTCTGGTTTGCACTTAAATCCTACACATGCTATCTCTCATAGAAATGAAAGAAAACGTTCAATAGCATTCTTTGTTGTCAGAATTTCATTGTCAAGGGTGAAATATGATATAGAAGATGTCAAAGGGATGCTCATACACAAAAACATTATTAAAAATAAAATAATACTAAATATGCCCCCAAATATTGTACCTTTAGGACCCACCAGGCAAAAGGAGAAAGCACAGTATGGGGATGAGAAGAGAGAGCATCATGGTGACAGAGGCAAGGGGTGGCAGGACAGTAGAGAAAGAATGCTAAGGCCAAGACTGGGACACCAAAGTCATCACAGCTAACACGGTGCTTTCCCACTACCCAGGCGAGTGGAAATCATGGTTATGACAGAGCTTGTCCCCAACTTGTAGAAAAGAGCACCACTGCCACTGGGTGCCAGCCATCACTGCTTTCCTTGAGGCACAAAGATTTCTTTAAAATAAACATCTGTCCTAATAGAGCACTGTTTCTCTAGGTCCATGGGATGAGTTTCCTCTGTGTTAGAAAAGAAAACGGAAGAGTTTTATAATGGACGCTCCACTGCGTGTCCCCCCCTCCCTCCAGGACGAAGAATCCCCAGATGCTGAACGTGCTGCTGGCGGAAAACCCTCACCTGTCAGGCCCCTTCAGAAATGGTCTCAGCCTAAGAGCCACTTCACCCAAGGTCACACCTCCTCAGGGCAGACCAGTCCAAAGTCAACACAGAGGTATAAGGGGACAACACTGGGTCCAACTGGGACAACACTGAAGGACCATCTCAGCATTGGCGCTTCCCAGGGGTTGGCTAAGGCCTTTGTTGAGACTTCATCTCAGCCTGGCTTCTCCATCTGCCTAATTCTGCTGCTGCTCTTTCCTTCTCTTCCACAGGTGTAGATCCCACGGGCACCAGGAAGCATCCTACAAACTACTGTCCACCCAGAGTCTGTCCCCCAGGAAGCCCAACTTGCAACAATTTTTTTCATGTACTATTGTATATGTATGTATGTATCTCTCTATCTATCCATCTATCTATACTAGTGTGGTAATTCCAAGTTCCAATAATCTTAACCTTAGCAGATTTCTAGTCTCTCCCTTCTGCACAGGCTGGATGCCCTTGAGGTGGCTGATTACTATGGCATAGAGAAATGACATCAGAAGCATCTCAAACTTGGGTCACACTTGGCAGTCCTCACTGATAGAGGTATTTAATGGGTATCTCAGAAGACTGTTCACTTGAGGACACAGACATGATACCATAGTCCTGGTCTGGAGATTTGCCTGAATGCTAAAAAATTCTTAGTAAAATGTTTTCACTGGAAAGAAAGCTAGTATTATTCCCGAACAATACTAGGAATTGTAGGAATGGGCTTATGAAGAAACACATTTTTTTTCTAGTTAATTGGTTTGTGTGTATATGTGTTTGATTTGTTTTGTTTTAGGTGGTGAAGGGCTGCACAGGCTTTATAAGCATATCTTTGAAACAAGGCTGACCAAATTTCAGGCCTGCACATTTTTGTGGGCTCAATGATGAAAGAGTGCTGCTATTTTAAGAAGTGATTAAGAGCAGCTTTTTTTAGACCAAAAATTTAATCGAGATTTTTCTTTCTTTGTCAATTGTTCTCTGACAAGTGAATTCATTTCCAAGTACGTTAGGCAGAATGAGATTCCAAGAGGCCCAGGAATATCCTTCCAGACTCCCTCTCAACAAGGGAGACAGTGTCCTCTTCCAGATTAAAAAGCCCTCTTCAGAGGGAGCACATAACAAGCCTGCTGGTAAGACCAAAAGCTGGGCAGGATCCTGGGGGGAAGCTGGCGAGGGGCCATGGACCAAGAATTCAAGTTTATGAAATCCTGATCCATTTCCCTCCTCTAAAGACAGCTGAAAGACATGCAGCCTCTTTTAAGACTCAAGATGTTGACCTACTGACATACAGTAGAGCTTTCCTCAACTCTGCTCTGTCACCTTTTCCATTTGGAATCTTGTTATCTAAGCAAAAGCGCTAATAAAAATTGACACCAGCACATTTTTGGGGAGCTTGGCTTGGCCAGCGTTCAAGAGCCGTGATCTAACTGGAATAGTTCCTACGAATGATATAACCACAGGGTGTGGGAAAGCATAGGACATGAAATTCAATATTCACATTCAAAACAAATACAATGCAACAGGTTGTGACATATATAAATTCCTCTCTTATTCAATAGGTCTAAAGAAATCGACACATAGAAACTGACCTTAAGACTGATTATAGGATACTCAAGAATAGTATTTTCCCATTAAGGAAAAAAAAAGTATTAATATATATGTGATTTACTTTGGAAAAAACTCTGATGTACCAAAATTCTTATAAATATAAATAAAAGGGTAGGTATCCAGTTTTCACAAGTCTCTTCCCCTCTTTTGCATTTGGTTAAGGAAGGGGAGTGAACACAAGATCTTCTATCTGATTACAGAGAGTGCCAGCAAGGGGGAGCTGGTCCAAATTACATGCCAGGCCATTGGATGGGTGCATATCAGTACAGACTTTCCCCTGCTGTTCTTTCACAATGCCCCCCAAATTTCTCTCACAGGCTTGAACCTGCACTAATTCTGACGGCAGGGATTGTCATTCTCAAAATCTCTCTGGTAGAAGAATCCACATCTGAAAAGCTTAAGCTTGTCTCTTTCTTTCCATTTTCACTGTCCAGCATATCCCAAAAGGTGGTCTGTGGGATGTTAAATGCATTACCCAATAAAATCTTCCATGGTCAAGTACATTTGAGAAAGAATGGGCTTAAATAAAATCCAGATTTCCTACTGCAGAGTGTTGCAGATTCTACTACATGCTAATGTGCATTGCATCTCTCCAAGTAAGAAACAAAGTATGCACTGTCTCCCAAATTTATGTGACCATTTAACTTCTTTTTTTTTTTTTTTTCAGGGAACCACTTGTGGGGTTAGTGTCCCAAGGAATCTATTTTGGGAAATTTTATAGTCATTTGGGGAAAATTAAAAAATCTTATAGTTGTTTCCTAAATTGCTCATTTTGTATCCATATTTAAAATATTTGGTTCCTGCATGTCATATATATATTTATTGGACAGCATGTTGGTAAATATTAAAGAAATCAAATTAACATACTCTGCATTCTGAGTCAACTCACCCAGCCTTTAGAAAAAGTCTAATTTTGTGTGCTCAACCCTTTTAGAGTTTCAGGAAATTTCAATACAGGATTTCAAATAGATAAAAGGCAGTATTAGCATAGTTTTTTAAGGCCTTGAATCAAAGACATCCATTCAGACAGCAAATTAGTTAATTCTTACTACGGTTCCATCACTATGATGGACGGAAATACCCATGTGCTTGTCCTTTCAGAGCCCCAGAGCACTCAGGTTAATGAAGCATTTTCTGATCTGCAGCCTCTGATAATACCTATGAGCCACGAGCAGCCAACTTTGATACACCACTGCAGAGTGAGTTAAGCAACTCTAACTTGAAAAGGATCAGAAACAATCACAAAATCTAATGAGGTGCTCCTGACACGGCAGGAAGAGGGCGTAAAGAAGTGAAATATCAGGATGTGCTTTCATCAGCCCACAAAGCCAGCAAGACCCTCCCTGAACACACGCAAAAAAACAAAACAAAAAAACCCAGAAACATAATAGCAAACAAGAAAACAGCTAGTGTGCAGAAATCACTTAGATAATCCCTGTGCTATAGTTGTGTAATCCTTCAAATGAGCTATAGCACCAACATTAAGTAGACTTGTTATAAAAATTACATAGTGCTTAACACATATGCAGTAGGCACTCAATAAATATTATTATTAGTATTATTAGAACAAAAGGCGAGTGACGGAAATGCTGTCAAAATTCTAGTAATTTGCTAAACGTGTCAACAATCTCAAGACTCCCTCAGGATGTTATTAAAAAGCCAACAGTAGGGGGCTTCCCTGGTGGCGCAGTGGTTGCGAGTCCGCCTGCCGATGCAGGGGACATGGGTTCGTGCCCCGGTCTGGGAAGATCCCACATGCCGCGGAGCGACGGGGCCCGTGAGCCATGGCCGCTGAGCCTGCGCGTCCGGAGCCTGTGCTCCGCAACGGGAGAGGCCACAACAGTGAGAGGCCCACGTACCGCAAAAAAAAAAAAAAAAAAAAAAAAGCCAACAGTAGGAACTAGTCAATAAAAACACAAATATCAAAGTAGAGGAACAGAGGAGGTAAATTACAGATGGAATTTTAATCCAAGAATCACTGAGATTATGTTTTTTCCCAGGGGGACTCGAAGTTTCGGCCGTCACTTGCAGCGTCCTCATGAGGGCTGCCAGTTGTTAAGTTTCCCAAGAGACTGATGATATTGCTTAAAGACATCCACCAAATAGTAAAAGAAAGCAAATTTGTGGTTTTTCATCCCTGAATTGCAAATTTTTCTAATGCAAATTGCCTATGAAAGAATCAGCATGAAAATCTCAGCCCAAAGCAACAGGTAAGGAATCTTGTTTCAGACACCCCAAGAGGGATGACATAGAAATACATTCAGAGGAGCTCTTCCTAGTTACCTTGTCTTCTATATTCTCTACACCCCTGCCCTTACTTGACCATCCTCACAAATAAGCCATTAGACTCTGCCTCCACGTGAAGCATGTTCAGCTACTATAGAGAAAACCCTGCTTAGTTTCCACTGCCACAGAGCTTCTTATGCATCCTTCACCCTTAAGGCAGATGGAATATTGAGTTGGGGAAAAAAAAGATTATTTGCTTCACATTAAATTCCCATTTTTATCCCCAGGGTTTCTCTTTCTATACAAAAGCACAAGCTTTTGCTAGAATTGGGGGGAGGATCCTTTTCCTTCAGTGAAACATTTATACTAATCCTTGGCCATTCATGTATTTCAGGATCTATTTGCTGGACAGCACATTCCTCTGACTGTAAAATATTCTGTCTGCTTGGGACACCAGTTGTCTCCAAACCGGAAGACTTGACCTTCATTTCAGCAGAGACCGGAAAGGAATGTCATTTCCTTGTGGTCTGTTAAACAATGTGACCTCTTGTTCTGCATCAGCCTCTGGCTCCAGCCCACACCACTTCCCTCGAAATCACTCACTCTTGAAGATCTCGCCTTAGACCTTTTTTCTTTGCTTGCTAAAAACCAGCGGTGGATAATGATGCTGGAATGTGGTCAAATTCCTTATGAAAAGAATAGATTGATTTTTGACAATGGAAGGGGGCTCAGTCCTTAGCCAAAGGTCCCCGATGATGAAGAACACCCCTCTGCAAACTTAGCGCATCCCTGCAGGAAGACCATGCCTCTCTGGAGAGCAGCCACTCTGCTTTACTCAGGAACGAGCCTGATAATAGAAGAATCTAACTGAACTTGATGCATTCTCATTAGAGCAGCTGAAACAAAAGCACATATGGATCTTTCTGAATCATTGAACACACACTGCTTGATAAATTATATTCACATTTTCAGAGGCTCCATCTCAGAACGTCTCAGCAGGTAAGAGCCAGCCTTCACTCTGCATCGCTACTTTTCGCCACCCTGAAATGGATTCAGTGGATGTGTGGGAAGGAAACAGGAAAAGGTGACTGCCAGCTGCTGGCAGGTTTGTCTTCAACAAGGCTTAGCTAAGTGAACCCCAACATTGAACCTCAAGACACCAGTGCCTTTTCCAGAACTGCTGCTCTCCATAAAAGAAAAGGAATTCAACTAATGTTGAAAGGGCTGGAAAGGGTGACATCAATCTTTTTCTTGAAACTATGCTTCTTTGACTCTGTTCTCTGAACTCTTGGTGATTATCTCATTCTCCTTTGGGCTTTGATTTGGGCAAGAAAAGTGTCCTGAGTGAAATCAGGTAAGAAGGAACAGGTCAGACTTTAGCAAGGCCACCCGCACAGGTGACTGCTTCTGTGCCGTGCGACAGGAGCTCAGGTTAACTTCTACATCTCCAGGGCCAAATCTCAGAAAGAGTCTGTGTCCATGAAGATTTTATGGCTAGCAACGGAAACCCACTCCAAATGACTCAGCAGAAAAAGAACGTGCTGGAAGCACACTGAGTAGCTCCCAAAATTGGCCAGCAAGACCGGGGAATGAGGACCAGAAATGTGTGTGGGTTCCTTTGCTGCTGCCGCTCCCCCTCCCCCAGCTCTGGACACTGAGCTTGGCCACTGGCCTTGGGAATTGGAGCTGTCCTGCTTCTGTGTCACTTGCTCCTCATTCAAAGTTCCAGTGAGAGCATGTGATTGGTCAAGATGAAGCATGTTCTCGCACTTCACTGGTGAGAGCGAGGTGGGGACAAATACCTGGCCTTTTGCAACTTCTTTGGTGGGAAACAAGTGAGTTTGGATGTTCAACAGAATCTCCCCCCCACCCCCCAAAAAAAAGGAAAGAAGGGAGGGAGGGAGGTATCTGGACAAATGTTCATTCATTTGAGAACCCCTCAACAATTCTGACAAAATGCAGCATTAACCAGTTTCCACAGGAAAGGCCACTGCCCTCTCTGTATCATCTTCAATCCCTTCAAATTCTGTCTTGCCCTTACTAAGCAAACACAATTTGAAAAAATCCATTGGTAATTCTGATATAAAATCTAACCCTAGTCCTCCAAATACCCCGGGAATAACTGCCCTAAAACATTATTGAGATTCCTCTGCCTTACTGAAGTTTTACATTGCCTTTCTTCTAAACTGAAGGTTATTTTAAAATGAAAATGTCTGAACTGTTGAAAAAGAAGAAAGAGAAAAAGGTAAAAGCTATTTGTGATTTTTGAAGAGCGATAATGAAAGTAACTTCAAATCCCCAATTTTTCTTCCACCTGAAAAAAGAATTCCTAAGAAAAAAGATTCTTAATTCCTCAGAATAGCTTTTAATTTTATTTTTCTTCTCATTGGCATATTTTAATGACAGCCCTACAGGAAAAGATAACAAAGCTAAAAAAAGTGTTGCAGAATCATGACACAGAAAATTTTACTGTTTTTTAAATAGTAGAATGAATACTATTCTGGTTACAGAATCGGCAGAAGGAGAATAATCTTAGAGGGAAAAAAAACACAGAAAATATCTCTGTGGTCTTTTTTTAAAATATATGCCATTGCCAAATCCCCCTGAGAAATGGATTCCCTGCTGGTTTTGCTTCCAGACAGGCAATAAATTACATGACCCCTGAAATTCCTTTTAGTGAGCCTTAGACACGAGTTGTTAACTAACCCAGCACATGGCCAGGCTCCCCCATGGAAGCAAACCGAAAAATTAGGCAAATTCCAGGGGATTCTTCCTCAACACTTCCCCTTCAAAGGCTGCAAAAATAAAGCTCCTTTTAGATAGCCTCATCCACCAGAGGGCAGAGAGCAGAAGCAAGAAGAACTACATCCTGAAGACTGTGGAACAAAAACCACATTCACAGAAAGATAGATAAGGTGAAAAGGCAGAGAGCTATGTACCAGATGAAGGAATAAGATAAAACCCCAAAAAAACAACTAAATGAAGTGGAGATAGGCAACCCTCCAGAAAAAGAATTCAGAATAATGATAGTAAAGATGATCCAAGACCTTGGAAAAAAAATGGAGGCAAAGATCGAGAAGATGCAATAAATGTTTAACAAAGACCTAGAAGAATTAAAGAAAAAACAGAGATGAACAATACAATAACTGAAATGAAAACTACACTAGAAGGAATCAATAGCAGGATAACTGAGGCAGAAGAACGGGATAAGTGACCTGAAAGACAGAATGCTGAATTCACTGCTGCGGAAGAGAATAAAGAAAAAAGAATGAAAAGAAATGAAGACAGCCAAAGAAACTTCTGGGATATTAAACACAACAATATTCGCATTATAGGGGTCCCAGAAGGAGAAGAGAGAAAGGACCAGAGGAAACATTTGAAGAGATTATAGTCAAAAACTTCCCTAACATGGGAAAGGAAATAGCCACCCAAGTCCAGTAAGTGCAGCGAGTCTCATACAGGATAAACCCAAGGAGAAACACGCTGAGACACATAATAATCAAACTGGCAAAAATTAAAGACAAAGAAAAATTATTGAAAGGAGCAAGGGAAAAATGACAAATAACATACAAGGGAACTCCCATAAGATTAACGGCTTATTTCTCAGCAGAAACTCTACGAGCCAGAAGGGAGTGGCATGATATACTTAAAGTGATGAAAGGGAAGAACCTACAACCAAGATTACTCTACCCAACAAGGATCTCATTCAGTTTCGATGGAGAAATCAAAAGCTTTACAGACAAGCAAAAGCTAAGAGAATTCAGCACCACCAAACCAGCTCTACAACAAATGCTAAAGGAACTTCTCTAAGTGGGAAACACAAGAGAAGAAAGCGATCTACAAAAACAAACCCAAAACAATTAAGAAAATGGTCATAGGAACATACATATCGATAATTACCTTAAACGTGAATGGATTAAATGCTCCAACCAAAACACACAGGCTTGCTGAATGGATACAAAAACAAGATCCATATATATGCTGTCTACAAGAGACCCACTTCAGACCTAGGGACACATACAGACTGAAAGCGAGGGGATGGAAAAACATATTCCATGCAAATGGAAATCAAAAGAAAACTGGAGTGGCTATACTCATATCAGATAAAATAGACTTTAAAATAAAGAATATTACAAGAGACAAGGAAGGACACTACATAATGATCAAGGGATCAATCTAAGAAGAAGATATAACAATTTTAAATATATATGCACCCAACATAGGAGCACCTCAATACATAAGGCAACTGCTAACAGCTACAAAAGAGGAAATCGACAGTAACAAAATAATAGTGGGGGACTTTAACACCTCACTTACACCAATGGACAGATCATCCAAAATTAAAATAAAGAAAGAAACAGAAGCTTTAAATGACACAATAGACCAGACAGATTTAATTGATATTTATAGGACATTCCATCCAAAAACAGCAGATTACACTTTCTTCTCAAGTGCGCACAGAACATTCTCCAGGATAGATCACACCTTGGGTCACAAATCAAACCTCAGTAAATTTAAGAAAATTGAAATCATATCAAGCATCTTTTCGGACCACAATGCTATGAGATTAGAAATGAATTACACAGAAAAAACGTAAAAAACACAAACACATGGAGGCTAAACAATACGTTACTAAATAACCAAGAGATCACTGAAGAAATCAAAGAGGAAATCAAAAACTACCTAGAGACAAATGACAATGAAAACACGATGATCCAAAACCTATGGGATGCAGCAAAAGCAGTTCTAAGAGGGAAGTTTATAGCTATACAGGCCTACCTCAAGAAACAAGAAAAATCTCAAGTAAACAATCTAACCTTACACCTAAAGGAACTAGAGAAAGAAGAACAAACAAAACCCAAAATTAGCAGAAGGAAAGAAATCATCAAGATCAGAGCAGAAATAAATGAAATAGAAACAAAGAAAACAATAGCAAAGATTAATAAAACTAAAATCTGGTTCTTTGAGAAGATAAACAATATTGATAAACCATGAGCCAGACTCATCAAGAAAAAGAGGGAGAGGACTCATATCAATAAAATTAGAAATGAAAAAGGAGAAGTTACAACAGACACCACAGAAATACAAAGCATCCTAAGAGACTACTATAGGCAACTCTATGCCAATAAAATGGACAACCTGGAAGAAATGAACAAATTCTTAGAAAGGTATAACCTTCCAAGACTGAACCAGGAAGAAATAGAAAATATGAACAGACCAATCACAAGCACTGAAATTGAAACTGTGATTAAAAATCTTCCAACAAACAAGAGTCTAGGACCAGATGGCTTCACAGGTGAATTCTGTCAAACATTTACAGAAGAGCTAACACCCATCCTTCTCAAACTCTTCCAAAAAATTGCAGAAGAAGGAACACTTCCAAACTCATTCAATGAGGCCACAATCACCCTGATACCAAAACCAGACAAAGGTACTACAAAAACAGAAAACTACAGACCAATATCACTGATGAACATAGATACAAAAATCCTCAACAAAATACTAGCAAACAGAATCCAACAACACATTCAAAGGATCATACACCATGATCAAGTGGAATTTATCCCAGGGATGCAAGGATTATTCAATATACGCAAATCAATCAATGTGATACACCATATTAAGAGACTGAAGAATAAAAACCATATGGTCATCTCAATAGATGCAGAAAAAGCTTTTGACAAAATTCAACAGCGATTTATGATAAAAACTTCCAGAAAGTGGGCATAGAGGGACCTACCTCAACATAATAAAGGCCATATATGACAAACCCACAGCAAACATCATTCTCAATGGTGAAAAACTGAAAACATTTCCTCTAAGATCAGGAACGAGACAAGGATGTCCACTCTCACCACTATTATTAAACCTAGTTTTGGAAGTCCTAGCCACGGCAATCAGAGAAGAGAAAGAAATAAAAGGAATCCAAATTGGATAAGAAGAAGTAAAGCTGTCACTGTTTGCAGATGACATGATACTATACATAGAGAATCCTAAAAATGTCACCAGAAAACTACTAGAGCTAATCAATGAATTTGGGAAAGTTGCAGGATACGAAATTAATGCACAGAAATCTCTTGCATTCCTATACACTAATGATGAAAATCTGAAAGAGAAATTATGGAAACACTCCCATTTACCACTGCAACAAAAAGAATAAAATACCTAGGAATAAACCTACCTAGGGAAACAAAAGACCTGTATGCAGAAAACAAGAAGACACTGATGAAAGAAATTAAAGATGATACCAACAGATGGAGAGATATACCACGTTCTTGGATTGGAAGAATCAATATTGTGAAAATGACTATACTACCCAAAGCAATCTACAGATTTAATGCAATCCCTATCAAATTACCAATGGCATTTTTTATGGAACTAGAACAAATCATCTCAAAATTTGTACAGAGACAAAAAATACCCCGAATAGCTAAAGCAGTCTTGGGGAAAAAAAATGGAGGTGGAGGAATTAGACTCCCTGACTTCAGACTATACTACAAAGCTACAGTAATCAAGACAATATGGTACTGGCACAAAAAGAGAAACATAGATCAATGGAACAAGATAGAAAGCCCAGAGGTAAACCCATGTACCTATGGTCAACTAATCTATGACAAAGGAGGCAAAGATATACAATGGAGAAAAGACAGTCTCTTCAATAAGTGGTGCTGGAAAAATTGGACAGCTACATGTAAAAGAATGAAATTAGAACACTCCCTAACACCATACACAAAAATAAATTCAAAATGGATTCGAGACCTAAATGTAAGACCAGACACTATAGAACTCTTAGAGGAAAACATAGGAAGAACATGCTTTGACATAAATCACAGCAAGATCTTTTTTGACCCACCTCCTAGAGTAATGGAAATAAAAACAAAAATAAACAAATGTGACCTAATGAAACTTCAAAGCTTTTGCACAGCAAAGGAAACCATAAACAAGACGAAAAGACAACCCTTAGAATGGGAGAAAATATTCACAAACGAATCAGAGGACAAAGGATTAATCCCCAAAATATATAAACAGCTCATGCAGCTCAATATTAAAGAAACAAACAACCCAATCCAAAAATGAGCAGAGGACCTAAATAGACATTTCCCCAAAGAAGATATACAGATGGCCAAGAGGCACATGAAAAGCTGCTCAACATTATTTTTTTTTTTTTTTTTTTTTTTTTTTTTTTTTTTTTGCGGTACGCGGGCCTCTCACTGCCGTGGCCTCTCCCGCTGCGGAGCACAGGCTCCGGACGCGCAGGCTCAGCGGCCACGGCCCACAGGCCCAGCCGCTCCGCGGCACATGGGATCCTCCCAGACCGGGGCACGAACCCGTATCCCCTGCATCGGCAGGCGGACTCCCAACCACCGCGCCACCAGGGAGGCCCTCAACATTATTAATTATTAGAGAAATGCAAATCAAAACTACAATGAGGTATCACCTCACACCAGTTAGAACGGGCATCATCAGAAAATCTACAAACAACAAATGCTGGAGAGGGTGTGGAGAAAAGGGAACCCTCTTGCACTGTTGGTGGGAATGTAAATTGATACAGCCACTATGGAGAACAGTATGGAGGTTCCTTAAAAAACGAAAAATAGAACTACCATACGACCCAGTAATCCCACTACTGGGCATATACCCTGAGAAAACCATAATTCAAAAAGACACATGCACCCCAATGTTCATTGCAGCACTATTTACAATAGCCAGGTCATGGAAGCAACCTAAATGCCCATCGACAGGCAAATGAATAAAGAAGTTGTGGTACATATACACAATGGAATATTACTCAGCCATAAAAAGGAACGAAACTGAGTCATTTGTTGAGACGTGGTTGGATCTAGAGACTATCATACAGAGTGAAGTAAGTCAGAAAGAGAAAAACAAATATCATATATTAACGCATGTACGTGGAACCTAGAAAAATGTTACAGATGAACCAGTATGCAGGGCAGAAGTTGAGACGCAGATGTAGAGAACAAACGTATGGACACCAAGGGGGGAAAACCACGGTGGGGTGGGGATGGTGGTGTCCTGAATTGGGCGACTGGTATTGACATGTATACACTGATGTGTATAAAATTGATGACTAATAAGAACCTGCAGTATAAACAAACAAACAAACAAAACAAACAAAAGAAAACAACTGATACTAAACTTTCTTTGGGTTATTTGTATGGAAATATGTTAATATAAATGTTTCAAACATTACATGAAATTTTAAAAAATCTTATATGTTCTGGTATAATGGTATAAGTCATAATTCTAGTTATTACTTTAAAATGTATATCTCAGAAATAACTAAAAAATAAAATCAATACCCTCAATACCAACACCAGTGGAACTTCAGAAACCAAGATGTTTCTGTTGTCTCCTGATTAAGATGGGAAAATTAGCAACTTACACTTCTTCCCACCTCTGTCCCCATTTCTCATTTGCAAGTATCCTCTGAGCTATGTTTCTGCCTTAAAGATAAATCATTTTTTACATTAAAAATAAATTAATTAATTTAAAAGAAGCTCCTTTGAATTAATTGCTTTCCTTTACTTGTGAAGATCTGTTCAGAAGGAATTACTTTATAACCCCAGAATAAATGTTGAATTTTTGCATTGTCGGTAGTGATTTGGTTTTTTGGAGAGAGAACATCTTCGTGTATCACAGGTAAAATTAAACCTTGGTTTTTAAATGGAAGGAGTTATGTAGTTAGGATGATCTTTGCAGTACTCAAGTAAGGAAGTTTCATAGGAACTGCACATTTTATGATGGTTTTATTGGTTACTAATTACTGGTTATATTAACTAAGACTAAGCAATCTGATAAGTCTATGTGTGTTTTTCTAATGCAGGTTTAAGAGCTGGGTCTTTCCAACATTATACCTATTTGGGAACTATTTTGTAAGTGTGATTCTCACTTAATCTACTTTATTACAGCACCCAGAGAATGACTACCCGTATGGGTCAAGTCCACCTGGTCCAGATGCTGCTCTATACAATAACTGAAGAGAGTCTTCCAATTTGAAAATGTATTTGGTTGAGAATAATTAAACCTAATGATTTTATCACAGATATAGGCAGCAAGTTACAAATAATTGAAATCCAAGTCCAGCCTGGGTGTGGGATTATCTACTCATCTGTTCTCTCTTGGTGAAGACCCTGGCCAAGAGCAGTACAGCCAGAGTCATGACCTCACTGCTCCTATTTCGTTTTCTATTCCTGCTTCTCCATCCTCAACTCACATTCTTTAATCACGTGCTTCTTACTGGGGAGTGCTGGTTAGGTGGCTTTCTGGAACTGTCATTTACATGTCATTGCAAAGAGTTCTGTCTCATTATCTTCAATTGCCCAAAGTTTAGCCCTGAGAGTAAAATCTTTTGTCTTCAGAGTTCTTTCTATTACTAATGACTGCTGCACAAATCTCCACAATGTAGAAACTGCAGAAGTTGTGGCTTTTCTCAGGCCTTTCCAGCAAAAAAACAATGTAGTGTCACGTTTAAAAGACCTCTGTTTATGAAAATTTTTAACAGTTACTCTCTGTGTGATTTTGCATAAGTTATATAATCTCTCAGAACCTCAGGAATGTGAAGTCTGTTCCTGTGACTGCCACCCAATAAAGCACTCACGGAATGGTAACTGTTCCTATTACTTCTTCAGAGCGTCCCCTCCTGGAGAGGTGGGAGCAGGTTCATGGAAATGTTAACGGCTTAGTTGAAAAATAAATATTGCCCAGTTGAATTGTTGCCTAAAGAATCTTTCTTATTACCCCAAACCCTTTTTCTTAATGGTTTTCTGAGTCCACTGTAAATATCTTCTGTACCCACTCTTCCCATGCAAAGGAATTATTTGCTTCCAAGACTGGGACTCAGTAGGTTATATAAAAATATATGTTATATTGGGCTTCCCTGGTGGCCCAGTGGTTGAGAGTCTGCCTGCCGATGCAGGGGACACGGGTTCGTGCCCCGGTCCGGGAAGATCCCACATGCCGCGGAGCGGCTGGGCCCGTGAGCCATGGCCGCTGAGCCTGTGTGTCCGGAGCCTGTGCTCCACAATGGGAGAGGCCACAGCAGTGGGAGGCCCGTGTACCCCCCCAAAAAATATGTATATCTATATATATATATATATGTGTGTGTGTGTTATTTACTATTTATGTATCATATGAACAGTGGGAATTTGAAAATTCAAGTATAGTTAATTATAAGTTGTTTATTCAATAGCATTCACTACTTGAAAGGTTCTAGGTAGTTCTGTGTTGCAAAGTCACTGACAAATCACAGCAGTTCCTCCAAGTAGCCTACTTGAACCCACAGGACCTTACAGATGAAGGCCCAGCAGACCTATCATATGGATGATGCCATGGTTGCAATTGTGCAAGTTAAAGTGCATCCTGGGCCTTACTTACTAAGAGATCTGTTTCTAAAACACTGACAGCTAAGACATGGAAGCAACCTGAATGTCTATCGACAGATGAATGGATAAGGAAGATGTGGTACATATGTACAATGAAATATTATGCAGCCATAAAAAAGAATGAAATAATGCCATTTGCAGCCACATGGATGGACCTAGAGATTATCCTACTAAGTGAAGTAAGTCAGACAGAGAAAGACATATATCATATAATATCACATATGTGGAACCTAAAATACAATACAAATAAACTTATTTACAAAACAGAAACAGATTCACAGACTTAGAAAACAAATTTATGGTTGCCAAAGGTGAAAGGTGGGGGTGGAGGATAAATTAGGAGGTTATGATTAACGTATATACAGTACTATATATAAAATAGATAATCAACAAGGACCTACTGTATAGCACGGCGAACTCTACTCAATACTCTGTAATAACCTAAATGGGAAAAGAATCTGAAAAAGGATAGATACATGTATATGTATAACTGAATCAATTTGCTGTACACCTGAAACTAACACAACATTGTAAATCAACTTACTTCAATATAAAATAAAAACTTTTAAAAACCACTGACGAATCTGTGTTTGGTTTAAAAAAAGGGTGGGGGTGGTGGGAGGATGAAGAAAAGTGCCTACCAATAAAAAAGAAAATTGTGTAAGCACTTTGAGGGAAATGGACAGTAAAGAACTCTGTTAAAGAAAGTGCCTTTTTTGAAGCATAAAATTGGTGTCAAAATGAGGAATAAGGAGCAGCGTAGGAACCAGAGATGCGTTTGAAGGGAGCATGGGTCAGAGTCTCAAGTACATAACTTAGTGACAGTGAATCCGTTGTCAGTGAACATGTAATTAAAAGGTGTTCATTTGGGTGAAGGTTGATGGCAAAACTTATAATGGAGACATTAACCTAATACCACCTCCCCACCCCACCCAGTCTCCGCGTGACTAAAATAACTGGGACGACCGTCACCTTGTGACATGACACCCGAGGGAGCACCATACACCACCTGGGAAGGAATTGCGTCTAAAATATTCAACCTGAATCTAACCAGTTTTCTAGGCCTAAATTTCAGTTATAGAAAAATATGGAGGAGAGAAGAACAAATGTGTCAACGTGATGAGGTAGCACTGACCAAGTTCACAATGTGAGACATGCTTCAGGATAAATGTTTCTCTAACAAACTAATGGCGTGAATAAATGGAGCGGGTCAGGGTGTGTGGATTAAAAAGACCTAGTGTTCATTAAATGCAGCATGGGAACCTTGTATGGAACCTGCTAATAAATAAATCAACCAATAAAATAAATCAATCAATAAAAAGACAAGTTTGAGACAATCAAGGACATTTGAATGTTGTTTTGGGTTTAAATGAAATTAAAGAAATTATTGTTGATTTTAGTATCTATGGTAATGGCATAGTAGTTACATTTCTTTTTTTAAAAATAGGGGGAGAAAGATCTTGTTCGTTAGAAATGCATACGAAAGCTTTAGGTATGAAATAACATGATGTCTGTGATTTGTTTTAAAATACTGCAGCAAAAAAATGGGTGGAGGGATGGAGGCATAATTAGCTAAATGTTGGTAATTGCTGAAGTTGGGTCTATGTGGGTTTATTATACTATACTCTCTACCTTTGAGTATATGAAAATTTACATAATAAAAACTGTAAAAAGTGTTTGCTTTCCTAATTATCTGTATATTATAAATGTGCTTAAAGCTTAAAAATTCTATTTATTCACAACATACTAGGAACTATATTTAAGCTACATCTTAGTTTGGGCTGTAATAACAAAAATACTATAAACTAGGTGGCTTATAAACAAATATTTATTTCTCACAGTTCTGGAGGGTGAGAAGTCCAAGATCACAGTACCAGTTGATTTGGTGTCTGACAAGAGCCCACGTCCTGGTTTATAGACAGTGCCTTTTTGCTGTGACCTCACATGTGGAACGGACATCTCTCTGGGATCTCTTTTATTGTTTTTCTTCCTTTTTCTTTTTTAATTTTTTTTAAGTTCTCTGGGATCTCTTTGATAAGGACACTAATCCCACCCTCGTGACCTAAGTACCTCCCAAAAGCCCCACGTCTTAACACCATCACCTTGGCAGTTAGATTTCAACATATGAATTAGTGGGGACCCAAATATTTAGTCCATAGCAAGCTAAAAGTGGAAATTTCACCTAATTGGGGGAGCCAGCAGTCTAACTTTGGAGGTAGGAAAGTTGTCAAGAGCTGTAGTTTCTTGGGCATAACTGACATACACATAGATTTTCAGCATCTCATGAAAAGAATACATATAATGAGTCTCCCTTGAAATGTCAAAGTGAACCTTTATAATCCCCTCATGATAAATGTACTCTTTGTGTCCTGGAGATTTTACTAGAAGATGGAATGGCCCTGGCAAAAAAATTGACTGGTTTTGTTACTAACATGCTATGATAAATTGGAAGCACTGATTTAATCAGAGACCGAATTGAAAAAAACATGTCTCTTTGAAAAGGAGTTATTTCCAACCCTATCTGCCCCAGTATTATCCCTGATACCAGTGAAAGAGGAGGCTCGGCTGTAGCACTTGGTTTAATACGTTAAATACTTAAAAGATTCAAAAGTCTAAGGAGAAAAAGTAATCCCTGTCAAAAAAATAAGAATACCTTTGTCAGCTGGGCAGGGCATATGAAGAGAAAATGATCAAACAAGTTTCTGAATGACGCCTTTACAGTGAGGACATGGAATCTGTCGCATCCAGGATATTAGGGGACAAGGAGCATTCCCTTTACGGGGTCAACAGAAGAGGGGTGTCCCAGCTTGACGTATACAAATGGAGGCTACCTTGGACACATATAAATGGTGTTGACGTTTCCAGAAGGAATAAGATATAAGCCTTAATATACTTGATGGCTGCTTTAAACACACACGGGGTGTTGGTGTTAGGAATGACCTCACACTCCCAAGGTCATTTTTAGTATCCCTAGAGCTCCTACTGCCTAATTCTCAGTCCAATAGAAGAAGTTCTCCCAAAGTGCTCCGCTTCAGGGACAGTTCTAACAACCTCATTTCAAGATCATTATAAACCAGTACTAAGACCTTCTGTTAACTGGAGGCCCACAGTTGACAGTCCTTAAATTTTAAGACAGAGAAATGAGGTTCCACCATTCACGGCCCAAGCCACATCAGGAAATCTAAGTTATCCCACAGCGATTTTCTATCACTTAGAATTTCTACCTAATATTTTATACTTAGTAGGAACACAGTATTTTTAGAAAGAATGAATTTTCACACTTTCATAAAAAGTTTTGTTTGTTCTTGATAGCACATCCCATCCTGTTCCTACTGGTCATGACATATACCAGTCTCTCTAGTCTTTTCTTTCAATCAGTCAGACACCCCCATCACCTCCAAAAAAAGCACCGGGCCATAGTCATCATCTCTTTCATCATCAAGCATCTCCTCTTATGGAGATGCCCAGCAGGATCTTAGGTTTAGGAAGGTTTGGATGCGGAGAAGGATGAAGTATATGCTCTACCACATGAGGAGTTGGCAGGGACTGTCCTCCTGCCTCTGAAAAGCTTTACATCTTGTCAAATCGTAACAGTATAGGCTTTGCATTTAAATAGTTACTGACAATGATACATTTCAAAGCGCTTCTTTGTTAAACTGATGTGGACATTCACTGGTGACATCTGTCACTTGGAATTTTTCCCTTAATAAAATTGACTGTGGAGACTTCCCTGGTGGTGCAGTGGTTGGGAATCCATCTGCCAGTGCAGGGGACATGGGTTCAAGCCCTGGTCCGGGAAAATCCCACATGCCGCGGAGCAACTAGGCCTGTGCGCCACAACTGCTGAGCCTGAGCTCTAGAGTCTGCGAGCCACAACTACTGAGCCCGCAAGCCACAACCACTGAGCCCGCGTGCCACAACTACTGAAGCCCGTGCGCTTAGAGCCTGTGCTCTGCAAGAAGAGAAGCCACCGCGATGAGAAGCCCATGCACTTCAACGAAGAGTAGCCCCCGCTCGCCGCAACTAGAGAAAGCCCACACGCAGCAAAGAAGACCCAATGCAGCCAAAAATGCATAAGTAAATAAATAAATTTAAAAAAAAGAAAATTGATTGTGAACAAGTAACAAAGAGCGACTGCTTCAGGACACCTGGCATGTGAAAATGGGCCCTATGCAAAGAACTGGATGTTAACGTGTTTTCATTAAAACGGTACCTTACCTGAGCTACACAAGTGTTAACAGAGTAGAAGAATTTTTCTGCTGTCTAAACAAAGTCGCTATGTACAGTTCATGGGGCACAAATGCTTCATGGGAGAATGAACAAATTATGCCTCTGAAGAGTTGGTGAATATTTATTCTGACACAGCTTCCACAGGACAACCAGCAACCTCATTTGAAGTAAATTCCTTAGTCTGGTCCAATAAGAATAATTGTGTTGGAACTGTGCTCCCTGCTCTAAAGAGGGCAAATCCATTTACTGCCACAGAAAAGTCTCTGGGATGGATCTAACCTATTTGCTTTTGTGGGTTTTGATGCTGCTGAGTAAGCCAATGATATTTCAAGCGGGTGCTGGTTTGGACACAGTCTAGAGAGCTCTGTGGAGTGTTTTTTCTTCTACCACTCAACCATGACTGCAAAAACATGATCAGTATCAGAGACATGGAGTAACTTGTCTTGACAGCAGTGAACTAATGAACATCCATCATTAGATTGTTCGAACACCTTTCACAATTGAAGAGCTGACTTTAAAAGAAATTGCAGTAAAGTCTTCAGCATTTTCATAGGATTCATTTGGAGCAATCTGTGGTGTTTATCTGTAGTTTAAATGCAAAAAGAAAAGAAAAATCACACGAATGTTTCATGCAAGGCTGCTTCTGGAACAAAATTAATAATGGCTGCAATTTGCAAAATGGTTCTGTTGCATTGTGGAGGCTAAATCTGACTAATTTAATTCCCTTGCAGTGATGGCTTAAAATATTGCAGAAGAAACAGTCAAAAAACTGTGAACATGGCACAACTACACAGTCCTCTGCTGACCGAGAGCCTTCAGAGAATGCCCGCCAAGATTATTCTTAGCTCCATGATGTGTTTGCTTTTCCTCGTAAACCTCAGAGTGTTTTTCCAGATTCATCCATTTTCATTTTGGGGGGATTCTAATTGGCTCCCAGTGAGGCTGGGCAGCCACCAAACTGATCATATGCCAGTTTAATTGACTCCAGAGATATTTAACAAATTGTTCACTATTTCACTGTGTACTGAAGGGTAGCTGTAACTATTCTTTTTTCCTGTCATAACCATTGTGCCCGTTATGACAGCCCTGCACATGATTTATTTTGTGGCATTTTCTATGCAAGGAAAATAATAACGCTTCACCACCTCCACCTCCTCCACCACTGAAAATATGATTAAGATCAAAGATGGACTCCTGCTTATACATGAAAAATAATGATTGCTAGCCTGTCAATTTGTAGAGCAAATTGTGACACAATTCCATATAACACTGGACATCTATAAAGATGTATTGCAGTGAAATCACTGGGTGATTATTCATTCCATCCTTCCAAAACGAGCGTTTCATCAGCTTACGAAAATGTAATAGACCTATTCATCAGATGTTTAATGAATGAGTTTTAAATAACAAGTGATCATAGAAAACATCTTTGAAACATTTGAATCCAAGCTTTTGTTTCTTTAAAAACAAATCCATTAGAGAAAAAAGAATTGCACTTCACCATATTGTTTATAGACTACAAAGATTTAACTTCCTTGTGGTAATTTATAAAGCAGTGAAATGAAAATATGCAAATTTTCAGGAAGCATTCAACATAAGAGGCTTTTCTTGTTTGGAAAAGTTTAGTCTGTCTGATCCTTTCAATTCAGTGAGTTAACACTGAGCACTGCAGACATGTTACATTACAGGGAGAGCTGTGAGTTCTAGCTTGAATCTGGGCAAATGCGCAAACTGGAGGGACAGACGGGGGAGAAGCAAGCAAAGATCAGGAAAGACCACTCTTAAATGAGAATATGCTATAATCAGAGGCAGGAAGATAATTCTTCTGCTGACCTATGGGGCATAACGAGCTCTGTGACCATTACATTGTAAGTGAGCCCAAAAGCCAAATGGCAGAAGGTACAGGAAGCTGTCATAAATTGTATAACCCGATCTGCTCTCCTCAAACGAGAGTTTAGTATTATGAAGCTACATTTTCATGCAACGAGCACAAAAGGGCACTTCCCCAGACCTCCAGTAACCATTCATTCATTTCTTTACTTTTTCTTCTTTTGCCAGCTCTTTTCCTTCATCAACTTCCCAAGCGTGTGCCACAACTCCACTGTTCCCTGTGTTTGCTCTGCTGGAGACCTGGTTGGACCAGGGATCTGATATGTTGCCGGAACTCAGCAGTTTGGGGCGCCTGTTCATTGTTAAATGGTAGCAACCGTAGGAAGCATGGATAGAGTCCAGGTTCCTTAACACGTCTAGTAAGATCTTTCATGATCTGGTCCCCACGGAGCATCATTTTGCTTTGATTCTCTTTGTTCTCTTCCTTTTTCCTCATCCTTGCTACACTGGGTTTGAACATACTATATAAAGCATGAACATCACTTTAACGCTTGCCTTAGTATATTTTCCAGAGAAACCTGTGCTAAGAAAATCAGAATAGGAAAATTGTTCTAGAGCAGACACACAGGATAGGATTTGGGGGTTGAATTGCCGTTCATCTAAACCACTTCCTTCTACCTCTCAGGCTGCTTTTATTCCAGCAGAAATTTAATGCTGATCTCTTCTTTTCTTTTTGTTGTTTGTTGTTTGTTTGTTTGTTTTGACCATGCAACATGTGGGATCTTAGTTCCCTGACCAGGGATTGAACCCAGGGCCTTTGGCAGTGAGAGCTCAGAGTCCTAACCACTGGAACGCCAGGGAATTCCTGTTGATCTCTTCTTATATTCTCCATATTTCCCATAAATGAGCTCATCTCTTCTTGTAGCTTTGAAGACTGTACTGATGACGATGATTCTAAAATCTTATCTCCAGCTCTGACAATTCTCCGGGGCTACAGATTTACATATCCAGCTGCCTTCCAGACTCATGAACGCTTCAAATGCAATAAGTTCTGGACTGAATTCACCACCTTCTCCCCACAGCCAATCTTCCCTTACTATCCCTTATCTCAGCAAACCTGGAGTTGTTCTTGACTCCTCATCGCCTCCGCCTTTCAGATTCATCTAGGCATCAAGTCTTATCTATTCTTCCCCATAAATACATCTGAAAACACTATTTTCTCCATTCTCACTGCGACTACCCTGATTCACCCTATCAACCCACCATCCATTCTTTTTTTGTTTTTTGGGTTTTTTTTTTTTTTGCAGTACGCAGGCCTCTCACTGTTGTGGCCTCTCCCGTTGCAGAGCACAGGCTCCGGACGCGCAGGCTCAGCGGCCATGGCTCACGGGCCCAGCCGCTCCGCGGCATGTGGGATCTTCCCGGACCGGGGCACGAACCCATGTCCCCTGCATCAGCAGGCGGACTCTCAACCACTGCGCCACCAGGGAAGCCCCCACCATCCATTCTTGCCTGCAGTAATGCCATGACCCTCTCATTGGCTTCTCTTTTTCTAATCTTTCTCCCTGCAAATCTCTTCTCCATGCTACAGCCAGAGTGATCTTTCTGAACTGCAAACCTAATCATCATTCTGCTTAAAACGCCCCAAAGTTTCCCCCGCTGTTTTTAGGAAAGAGTCCAATCTACCTAACAGGTCTGCTAAGACCCTTCATGAGGCTCCCTGCCGAGATCACCAGCCATTATCATCTTCACCTTCTATCTTAGCCCTAATGACAGTATTTCAGTGCCTTACAGGTAGCTTGTACTCTCTCTCCTCAGAGCCTTCACATAGGAAGTTCCCTCTGCCAAGAATACTTTTCTCATCTCTGCCATTCCCAACTCCATCCTTCAGGTGTCAAATTTGGCATCACTTTCTCCCAGAAGCCCCCTAGACTAGATGTGACCTATGGCTCCTTGCTCTTTTCGTTCTGTAATACATCACACATGACTGTGATTGCTTGTGTAATTGTTATTTCCCCCACCAGGCTGTATCACTTGTTTGTCTCACTTACAGGCCTAATGCAGGGCACAGGGCCTGGTGCACAGGAAACATTCCATACATATTTGATAGATGAATGACCATCATTTTAAAGAGAGAGAATGGCTCCCAGGCAGGGCTAATTTCACCATGATATGATTAAATATATTGACATGTCTAAATAAAGAATGTATCAATCATTAAAAGGAGCTGGTCAGTTAGGAAATACAGAACAAGGTGAGTCACTGAGGTAGATGTTAGAATGCCTATCCAAGCACATCTAGGGATGAAGGAGTATTAGCTAATGGACTTCAAATACTGTGGTCCCATTGGTAAGAACATCCCTTTTATGAAATGGATACATCCAGCTCTTTCAGCCTGATGCTATTAACTCCCCACTTTCTAATTCCATACACATGTAGCAATTTTATAATTATTATTTGGCTTCCCGTGTAAGTCTGTTTATAGGGAGAAAGACATGCAGATTCTGAGTATTTCAGGTCTCTGTGACAGTGATTTCTCACTGTGAATTAATGAATTCCCTTATGACTGTGGTGTGCACAGATAATGAGCAGACCAGGATGGGGTCCCATCCTCTCTTTGCTCTGTGGACATTTCAACGGCTCTTACTTCACTTCTCAGTTTCAGTGGCCAACAGTTGCAGGAGCAAAAGTCCCTGGAAGCCCACAACAGAGGGTGGAAGGAGCTAGACCAGGGGCAGGGGTCATGCTCTATAACTGTCAGTTCTTTTCAGCCAGGACTCTTTGCCAAGAACCACAGCACACAAGCAGGCAGTTTTTGTAACATTTTGTTCTTTGGTACATAGAGTGGGTTATCTTAAAAATTTCAAACTCCTGAAGCCCGCGTGCCTAGAGCCCGTGCTCGGTAACAAGAGAAGCCACTGCAATGAGAAGCCCGCGCACCGCTACAAAGAGTAGCCCCCTCTGGCCACAATGAGAGAAAGCCCACACGCAGCAATGAAGACCCAATGCAGCCAATAATAAATAAAATAAAAGAAATTTAAAAATTTTTAAAAAGGGGCTTCCCTGGTGGCGCAGTGGTTGAGAGTCCACCTGCCGATGCAGGGGACACGGGTTCGTGCCCGGTCCAGGAAGATCCCACATGCCACGGAGCAGCTGGGCCCGTGAGCCATGGCCGCTGAGACTGCGTGGCCAGAGCCTGTGCTCCGCAACGGGAGAGGCCACAACAGTGAGAGGCCCGCGTACCACAAAAAAAAAAAAAAAAAAAAAAAAAAAAAAAATTTCCTCACCAACCTGAGTAATTTCTAACTCACACTGACCAAAATCACACAAAAACGAAAGATTTTTCAAAGCAATTTGTTTGAAAGTGACCACGTGAAGATCACAAGCAATATAGGCTCTTGGATCTGACTCTCCAGAGCAAGGTTTTGGGTACATTTAAAATCACAGAAATGGGAGTTCATACCAAGAGAAAATAGATGGTCTTCCCTTGTTGGCTGGAAAAAAGAGAAGCAGAAAAAAATCCCAAGAACACTTACTCATAATCATTCTGTATGATAAGAGATGGTTTGACAAGTAAAATACAATTTATCAGGTTTCCATATATTTTCAATATATATTTCCATATATATTCAATTTTCATAAAATGAATGAAAGTAGCTGCATCAATTTAGTAAAAGGACTAATGCAAGTAAGCCAGGTACAAAATTGTACAATTGATGCAGGAACCATGTAGAAATATATGCATTATACCTCACGTGCACTCTCCAGCAGCACGTAAAAATGTCAGCAATTAATGCTCTATTTCCTACAGGAAGGTACAACTCCTCATTTAGAGTTTCATCCTTTAAAACCAAAAAGGACATGGGATAATTGGAAACAGTCTTGAAATCACGTTACTTATGAATTTTTCTGAGAGTGGGTATTGGTCTATGGCCTTATTTCTATTCTCATATCAGAGAAGTGGGTCCAGTTCAATTAACGCAAAGTACAAGCATGTTTAGCATTAAATTATTCCTTTCAGGGCCTCCCTGGTGGCGCAGTGGTTGAGAGTCCGCCTGCTGATGCAGGGGATACGGGTTCGTGCCCCGGTCTGGGAGGATCCCATATGCCGCGGAGCGGCTGGGCCCGTGAGCCATGGCCGCTGAGCCTGCGAGTCCGGAGCCTGTGCTCCACAACGGGAGAGGACACAGCAGTGAGAGGCCCGCGTACCGCAAAAAAAAAAAAATTATTCCTTTCATTTCTCTGGTGACTTGAGCAAAACATGAGTTTCCTTTAATTAAATTGTGCATGGGGAATGCTAATGAAAATTTTGCTAAGATTACAATAACTTTCGAAAACAAATCTAATCATACACTTCCAAGAGACAGAAAAGAGGAGAAATAGAAAAGAGAAGAAAGGCAAAAAATTTTAACTTAATCAAAAAGTCAGTGACTTTCTTCAATCTCTTGACATTTGGCACCCCAAAAATTACAGCTTAGTGTTTCAAGAAGAGAAGACAGGGGCAAATACCCTGAGAAAACCATAATTCAAAGAGTCATGTACCAAAATGTTCACTGCAGCACTATTTACAATAGCCAGGACATGGAAGCAACCTAGGTGTCCGTCGACATATGAATGGATAAAGAAGATGTTGCACATATATACAATGAAATATTACTCAGTCATAAAAAGAAACGAAAGTGAGTTATTTATAGTGAGGTGGATGGACCTAGAGTCTGTCATACAGAGTGAAGTTAAGTCAGAAAGAGAAAAACAAATACCGTATGCTTAACACATATATATGGAATCTAAAAAAAAATGGTTCTGAAGAACCTAGGGGCAGGACAGGAATAAAAATGAAGATGTAGAGAATGGACCTGAGGACACAGGGAGTGGGGAGGGTAAGCTGGGACGAAGTGAGAGAGTAGCGCTGACATATATACACTACCAAATGTAAAATAGATAGCTAGTGGGAAGCAGCTGCATAGCACAGGGAGATAAGTTCGGTGCTTTGTGACCACCTAGAGGGGTGGGATAGGGAGGGTGGGAGGGAGACGCAAAAGGGAGGGAATATGGGGATATATGAATACGTATAGCTGATTCACCTTGTTATACAGCAGAAACTTAACACACCGTCGTAAAGCATTTATACTCCAATAAAGATGTTTTAAAAAAAAAAAAAAAAGAAGACAGGGAATTCCCTGGTGGCTCAGGGGTTAAGAATCCACCTGCCAATGCAGGAGACATGGGTTTGAGCCCTGGTCCAGGAAGATCCCACATGCTGAGAAGCAACTAAGCCCGTGTGCCACAACTACGGAGCCTGTGCTCTAGAGCCCGTGAGCCACAACTACTGAAGCCCGAGTGTCCTAGAGCCCGTGCTCCGCAACAAGAGAAGCCACTGCAGTGAGAAGCCCGTGCACTGCAACAAAAACTAGCCCTCACTCGCTGCAACTAGAGAAAGCCTGCATGTAGCAACGAAAACGCAACATAGCCAAAAACAAGACAATGGAATGAAGATTTTTCTTGAATTTTATATTATTTATTTTTTTATATAGCAGGTTCTTATTAATTATCCATTTTAAACATATTAGTGTATATATATCAATCTCAATCTCCCAATTAATCACACAACCACGACACCCCCGCCACTTTCCCCCCTTGGTGTCCATACATTTGTTCTCTACATCTGTGTCTCAATTTCTGCCCTGCAAACTGGTTCATCTGTAACATTTTTCTAGGTTCCACATATATGCGCTAACATACAATATTTGTTTTTCTCTTTCTGACTTACTTCACTCTGTATGACAGTCTCTAGATCCATCCACATCCCTACAAATGACTCAATTTCTTTCCTTTTTATGGCTGAGTAATATTCCATTGTATATATGTGCCACATCTTCTTTATCCATTTGTCTGTCAGTGGGCATTTAGGTTGCTTCCATGACCTGGCTATTGTAAATAGTGCTGCAATGAACATTGGGGTGCATGTGTCTTTTTGAATTATGGTTTTCTCTGGGTATATGCCCAGTAGTGGGACTGCTGGGTCATATTGTAGTTATATTTTTAGTTTTTTAAGGAACCTCCATACTGTTCTCCATAGTGGCTGTATCAATTTACATTCCCACCAACAGTGCAAGAGGGTTCCCTTTTCTCCACACCCTCTCCAGCATTTGTTGTTTGTAGATTTTCTGATGATGCCCATTCTAACTGGTGTGAGGTGATACCTCATTGTAGTTTTGATTTGCATTTCTCTAATAATTAGTGATGTTGAGCAGCTTTTCATGTGCTTCTTGGCCATCTGTATGTCTTCTTGGAGACATGTCTATTTAGGTCTTCTGCCCATTTTTTGATTGAGTTGTTTTTTTGATATTGAGCTGCATGATCTGTTTGTATATTTTGGAGATTAATCTTTTGTCTGTTGATTCATTTGCAAATATTTTCTCCCATTCTGAGGGTTGTCTTCTCATCTTGTTTATGGTTTCCTTTGCTGTGCAAAAGCTTTTAAGTTTCATTAGGTCTCATTTGTTTATTTTTCTTTTTATTTCCATTACTCTAGGAGGTGGGTCAAAAAAGATCTTGCTGTGATTTATGTCAAAGAGTGTTCTTCCTATGTTTTCCTCTAAGAGTTTTATACTGTCTGGTCTTACATTTAGGTCTTTAATCCATTTTGAGTTTATTTTTGTGTATGGTGTCAGGGAGTGTTCTAATTTCATTCTTTTACGTGTAGCTGTCCAATTTTCCCCACACCACTTATTGAAGAGACTATCTTTTCTCCATTGTATATCCTTGCCTCCTTTGTCATGGATTAGTTGACTGTAGGTGCATGGCTTTATCTCTGGCCTTTCTATCCTGTTCCATTGTTCTATATTTCTGTTTTTATGCCAGTGCCATATTGTCTTCATTACTGTAGCTTTGTAGTATAGCCTGAAGTCAGGGAGACTGATTCCTCCAGCTCCATTTTTTTTCTCAAGATTGCTTTGGCTATTCAGGGTCGTTTGTGTTTCCATACAAATTGTGAACATTTTTGTTCTAGTTCTGTGAAAAATGCCAGTGGTAGTTTGCTAGGGATTGCACTGAATGTGTAGATTGCTTTGGGTAGTATAGTCATTTTCACAATGTTGATTCTTCCAATACAAATTATGGTATACCTCTCCATCTGTTTGCATCTTTAATTTATTTTATCAGTATCTTATACTTTTCTGCATACAGGTCTTTTGTCTCCTTAGGTATGTTTATTCCTAGGTATTTTATTCATTTGGTTGCAATGGTAAATCGGAGTGTTTCCTTAATTTCTCTTTCAGATATTTCATCATTAGTGTATAGGAATGCAAGAGATTTCTGTGCATTAATTTTGTATCCTGCTACTTTACCAAATTCATTGATTAGTTCTAGTAGTTTCCTGGTAGCGTCTTTAGGATTCTCTATTATAGTATCATGTCATCTGCAGTGACAGCTTTACTTCTTCTTTTCCAAGTTGGATTTGTTTTATTTCTTTTTCTTCTCTCATTGCTGTGGCTAAAACTTCCAAAACTATGTTGAATAAGAGTGGTGAGAGTGGGCAACCCTGTCTTGTTCCTGATCTTAGTGGAAATGGTTTCAGTTTTTCACCATTGAGAACAATGTTGGCTGTGGGTTTGTCATATATGGCCTGTATTATGTTGAGGTAAGTTCCCTCTGTGCCTACTTTCTGGAAGGTTTTTATCATAAATGGGTGTTGAACTTTGTTAAAAGCTTTATCTGCACCTCTTGAGATGATCATATGGTTTTTCTCCTTCAATTTGTTAATATGGTGTTTCACATTCATTGATTTGTGTATATTGAAGAATCCTTGCATTCCTGGGAAAAACTCCACTTGATCATGGTGTATGATCCTTTTAATGTGCTGTTGGATTCTGTTTGCTAGTATTTTGTTGAGGATTTTTTTTTTTTTTTTTTTTTTTTTTTGCAGTACGCGGGCCTCTCACTGTTGTGGCCTCTCCCGTTGCAAAGCACAGGCTCCAGATGCGCAGGCTCAGTGGCCATGGCTCACAGGTCCAGCCGCTCCGCGGCATGTGGGATCTTCCCAGACCAAGTCACGAACCCGTGTCCCCTGCATCAGCAAGCAGACTCTCAACCACTGCACCACCAGGGAAGCCCTGTTGAGGATTTTTAAATCTATGTTCATCAGTGATATTGGCCTGTAGTTTTCTTTCTTTGTGACATCTTTGTCTGGTTTTGGTATCAGGGTGATGGTGGCCTCGTAGAATGAGTTTGGGAGTGCTCCTCCCTCTGCTATATTTTGGAAGAGTTTGAGAAGGAGGGGTGTTAGCTCCTCTCTAAATGTTTGATAGAATTTGCCTGTGAAGCCATCTGGTCCTGAGCTTTTGTTTGTTGGAAGATTTTTAATCACATTATCAATTTCAGTGCTTGTGATTGGCCTGTTCATATTTTCTATTTCTTCCTGGTTCACTCTCAGAAGGTTGTGCTTTTCTAAGAATTTGTCCATTTCTTCCAGGTTGTCCATTTTATTGGCATATAGTTGCTTGTAGCAATCTCTCATGATCCTTTGTATTTCTGCAGTGTCAGTTGTTACTTCTCCTTTTTCATTTCTAATTCTATTGATTTGAGTCTTCTCCCTTTTTTTCCTGATGAGTCTGGCTAATGGTTTATCAATTTTGTTTATCTTCTCAAAGAACCAGCTTTTAGTTTTATTGATCTTTGATATCATTACCTTCATTTCTTTTTCATTTATTTCTGATCTGATCTTGATGATTTCTTTCCTTCTGCTAACTTTGGGGGTTTTTTGTTCTTCTTTCTCTAATTGCTTTAAGCGTAAGTTTAGGTTGTTTATTTGAGATGTTTCTTGTTTCTTGAGGTAGGATTGTGTTGCTATAAACTTCCCTCTTAGAACTGCTTTTGCTGCATCCCATAAGTTTTGGATCATCGTGTTTTCATTGTAATTTGTCTCTAGGTATTTTTTGATTTCCTCTTTGATTTCTTCAGTGATCTCTTGGTTATTTAGTAATGTATTGTTTAGCCTCCATGTGGTAGTGTTTTTTATGTTGTTTTTCCTGTAATTGATTTCTAATCTCATAGCATTGTGGTCAGAAAAGATGCTTGATATGATTTCAATTTTCTTAAATTTACTGAGGCTTGATATGTGACCCAAGATGTGATCTATCCTGGAGAATATTCTGTGTGCACTTGAGAAGAAAGTGTAATCTGCTGTTTTTGGATGGAATGTCCTATAAATATCAATTAAATCTCTCTGTTCTACTGTGCCATTTAAAGCTTGTGTTTCCTTATTAATTTTCTGTTTGGATGATCTGTCCATTGGTGTAAGTGAGGTGTTAAAGTCCCCCACTATTATTTTGTCACTGTCAACTTCCTCTTCTATAGCTGTTAGCAGTTGCCTTATGTATTGAGGTGCTCCTATGTTGGGTGCATATATATTTATAATTCTTATATCTTCTTCTTGGATTGATCCCTTGATCATTATGTAGTGTTTCCTTGTCTTTTGTAATATTCTTTATTTTAAAGTCTATTTTATCTGATATGAGTATAGCTACTCCAGGTTTCTTTTGATTTCCATTTGCATGGAATATGTTTTTCCATCCCCTCACTTTCAGTCTGTATGTGTCCCTAGGTCTGAAGTGGGTCTCTTGTAGACAGGATATATATGGGCCTTGTTTTTGTATCCATTGAGCAAGCCTGTGTCTTTTGGTTGGAGCATTTAATCCATTCACGTTTAAGGTAATTATTGATATGTATGTTCCTATTACCATTTTCTTAATTGTTATGGGTTTGTTTTTGTAGGTCTTTTTCTTCTCTTATGTTTCCCACTTAGAGAAATTCCTTTAGCATTGTTGTAGAGCTGGTTTGGTGGTGTTGAATTCTCTTAGCTTTTGCTTGTCTGTAAAGCTTTTGATTTCTCCATCGAATCTGAATGAGATCCTTGTTGGGTAGAATAATCTTGGTTGTAGGTTCTTCCCTTTCATCACTTTAAATATATCATGCCACTCCCTTTTGGCTTGTAGAGTTTCCCCTGCGAAATCAGCAGTTAACCTTACGGGAGTCCCGTTTTATGTTATTTTTCATTTTTCCCTTGCTGCTTTCAATAATTTTTCTTTGTCTTTAATTTTTGTTAATTTGATTACTATGTGTCTTGGTGTGTTTCTCCTTGGGTTCCTCCTGTATGGGACTCTCTGCGCTTCCTGGACTTGGGTGGCTACTTCCTTTCCCATGTTAGGGAAGTTTTTGACTATAATCTCTTCAAATATTTTCTCGGGTCCTTTCTCTCTTTCTTCTCCTTCTGGGACTCATATAATGCAAATGTTGTTGCGTTTAATGTTATCCCAGAGGTCTCTTAGGCTGTCTTCATTTCTTTTCTTTCTTTTTTCTTTATTCTGTTCCACAGCAGTGAATTCCACCATTCTGTCTTCCAGGTCACTTATCCGTTCTTCTGTCTCAGTTATTCTGCTGTTGATTCCTTCTCACGTATTTTTCATTTCAGTTATTGTATTGTTCATCTCTATTTGTTTGTTCTTTAATTCTCCTAGGTCTTTATTAAACATTTCTTGCATCTTCTTGATCTTTACCTCTATTCTTTTTCCCAGGTCCTGGATCATCTTCACTATCATTATTCTGAATTCTTTTTCTGGAAGGTTGCCTATCTCCACTTCATTTAGTTGTTTTTCTGGAGTTTATCTTGTTCCTTCATTTGGTACATAGCCCTCTGTCTTTTCACCTTGTCTATCTTTCTGTGAATGTGGTTTCTGTTCCACAGGCTGCAGGACTGTAGTTCTTCTCGCTTCTGCTGTCTGCCCTCTGGTGGATGAGGCTATTTAAGAGGCTTGTGCAAGTTTCCTGATGGGAGGGACTGGTGGTGGGTAGAGGTGGGTGTTGCTCTGGTGGGCAGAGCTCAGTAAAACTTTAATCTGCTTGTCTGCTGATGGGTGGGACTGGGTTCCCTCCCTGTTGGTTGTTTGGCCTGAGGCGACCCAACACTGGAGCCTACCTGGGCTTTCTGGTGGGGCTGATGGTGGACTCTGGGAGGGCTCAGGCCAAGGAGTACTTCCTAGAACTTCTGCTGCCAATGTCCTTGTCCCCTTGGTGAGCCATAACCACCCCCCACCTCTGCAGGAGACCCTCCAACACTAGCAGGTAGGTCTGGTACAGTCTCCTATGGGGTCACTGCTCCTTCCTCTGCATCCCGATGCACACTACTTTGTGTGTGTCCTCCAATAGTGGAGTCTCTGTCTCCCCCAGTCCTGTCGAAATCCTGCAATCAAATCTCTCTAGCCTCAAAGTCTGATTCTCTAGCAATTCCTCCTCCCGTTGCTGGACCCCCAGGTTGGGAAGCCTGACATGGGGCTCAGAACCTTCACTCCAGTGGGTGGACTTCTGTGGTATAAGTGTTCTCCGGTTTGTGAGTCCCCACCCAGCAGTTATGGGATTTGATTTTATTGTGATTGCACCCCTCCTACCATCTCATTGTGGCTTCTCCTTTATCTTTGGATGTGGGGTATCTTTTTTGGTGAGTTCCAGTGTCTTCCTGTGGATGACTGTTCAGCAGTTAGTTGTGATGCCAGTGCTCTCGTGAGAGGGAATGAGCGCACATCCTTCTACTCTTCCATCTTGAACCAATCCCCGGAATGAAGATTTTTACTTGTTAATAAAAACAGGTAAAAATTATTGTTACAGGAAATCTGAGAAAGCAAGCAAAATGTATCAGCATTTAATCAATATATGAATAGTGTGGTAGAAGTTTGCTTGTTAATGTACATGGAGATGAACATAAGATTGCAACTTTTATTATTCCTTTTATATCTTTTGTAATTTTCTTACCTCCTAATTATCAATCTTCATGAAATCTTTAGTTAAAATGTGGGATCACTCACTGCTCTTTCCTTTAGTATGGTAGATACCATTACATAACCTTTCTCTTTCAAACACATCTGCATCCACCTGCTCACTCTTGTCACCTGAATACAGAATGAGTGGCACCCAGGAAAGACTTGTGGGATGGCTATTAGTGATAGAAAGAACTATATTTGGCTTTCCTGGTGGCACAGTGGCTGAGAGTCCACCTGCTGATGCAGGGGACATGGGTTCGTGCCCCAGTCAGGGAAGATACTACATGCCACAGAGTGGCTGGGTTCATGAGCCATGGCCGCTGAGCCTGCATGTCCGGAACCTGTGCTCCGCAACGGGAGAGGCCACAACAGTGAGAGGCCTGTGTACCGCAAAAAAAAATAAAAAAATAAAAATAAAGAACTATATTACCCAACTTTCATTTTGAAGGTTAAAAAAAAAAAACAGGAGACCAGAGAGAGGATTCAGGGTACCCATTGCCATGCAGATGCTTAGTGGCTGAGGTGGGGTGGAAACTCACGGGTCCTAAGTCCTACATCCCACATTCCCTCCAGCATACATGCTCCTCCAACCCTAACGGAGTACAGAGAAATAACACTGACCAGCGACCCCTGGACTTGAGATCAGCCATAGGTGCTCATCAGATGTGTGACTGGAGGCAAATCCAGAAAGCCTTGGAGGAACAGTTCCCCAACCTTTCAAACATGGGGTGGAACTCGATGTCTCTAGCTTCACTTCCACTTCTACATTAATCTTAAACTGTAGCAATCCTCCAGTTGAGAATAATCTTCTATGTCCTCTCTTTTTTTAAATCTCTGTTTTAATGAACGTAAATTGGATTTATGTAATAAAGGAAGCTTCTGGTTGATAGAGTTATAGAACCATTTTTACTACTGCTCTTCACCAGTGACTCATTCTCCTTGCGTGGCCCCGGCCACACCCAGAAGAAGACTTCATCTTTACACTATGCATCTGAATCTGGTGAGAGGCTGGGACACCACACTCTACCTCAGGAAGTCCTCCCTGGGAGGTCCACCTGGAATGTTTCATTCTGAGCTGTGAGTTAGGGACCATGGACTAGACAGGAGCCCCGAGTTCACTCTGGAGCAGACTCAAAGTGCCCAGGAAAACCTTGAACGTTGCTGTTTTCCAGAGGTGATTTAGGACAACCAATCTAAGGTAACCTTCATCCAAACTGAAATCTCCACTGCTGCCCATGCTGGGGCCAATGAGCCGACTTTCCAAGAGAGATACATGTCTTTAGTCTTCCTCAAGGGACTCTGCAAAGGGGCTGGAAATATCCCATTGAAGGGAAAATGAATGGACACGTAGTTTACCATATGGCTCAGAAGAGTAACACCCAGACAAGAAATATTATCAAATGATTTCTGTTATGGGCTGAATTGTGTTTCCCCCCCATTCATATGTTGAAGCCCTAACCTCCAGTACCTCAGAATGTGACTGAATTTGGAGGCAGGATCTTTAAAATTTAATTAAGTTAAATGACTTCACTAGAGTGGGCTCTAATCCAATATGACTTGGTGTCCTTATAAGAAGAGGAAATTTAGACACAGTTACAGAGGGAAGACCATGTGAAGACATAGAGAGAAGATAGCCAACTGCATGCCAAAGAGAGGGACCTCAGAGTGAAACCAACCTTGATCTTGGACATCTAGCCTCTAGGACTGCAAGAAAATAAATTTCTGTTGTTTAAGTCACTCAATTTGTGGTACCTGGTTATGGTAAGTACCGATTCCTCTGTTGATGGACACTTAGGTTGCTTCCATACCTTGGCAATTGTAAATAATGCTGCTATGAACATTGGGGGGGGCATGTATCTTTTTGAATTAGTGTTTTTGGACAAACTGTAATTTTTAACTATTCCCTTACTTTTAGACATTTTAATTGTTTCCATTTTTATCATTATAAAAAAGACCATGAAGGATATCCTTGTAAACGTATCATTATGCCTTGTTTCCTAAGAATGAATTTCTAGAAGTGGAATGGCTAAGTCAAATGTATACACATCATTAAGGTTTTAACATATATGTCAAATATTCATTCTTAAAGGTTTTACCAGTTTATACTCCCCTTTCAGTGTATTAGGATTCTAGCTTCCAATAATAATTACTATTATTCTAATATTAATTGGGTATTTACTATGTGCCAGATGATATATTCAACACTTTATTTCACTAATTCCCTCAAAAACCCTGTGAGGTGGTTACTAATATTAGCTACATTTTACAGATGACAAAACCAGTCTTCAAGACAATAAATGAAATGCCCAAGTTCCCTTTGTTAGTAAGAGGAAGAGCTAGGAAACAAAACCAGTCTATCTGGCTCTAGTAAATCCCCTTTATCCTTTGCCAATCTTGGGTATTATGATTTCTTATATCTTTGCAAATGTGATAGGCAAAAAATCTATTTTTAATTTGGATTTCTAGCCTTATTAATTAGTTTCAACCTCCCTTTTTCTGTGTTTTGGCCATTTTGTTGCCTTGCTTTTCCAGGGTGAATTGCCTGTTTCTGTTGTCTTTTCTGCTATTAGTGTGCAACCTCTCAGCAACTAAATGTGGAAGTTGCCACACACTTGTGGTACTCAGGCAGACTCCCTGAAACCTCGTCTCACTAAGAATTGGAACAGACACTTCTGATGACTCACTGCAGCCAAATTTTCAGGGTAGTCTCATCATCTTGCAAGCAAAACGTGTTTGGAGATAACCCACCCAGCTGCTCACTCCTTTGGTAGACTGTAAACTATTTTGATTGAGTGGTTTCCTAATTTTTCAATGAAATCCAACTTTATGGTTTTTAACAAATTTGACGCCTTTCCCTCAAATTTTGAAAAGAAAGGAAAAAAGGGGGGAAGCACCACCAACACTTCCTCAGGCTAGCTTTGCTTTTGTGTAATCACCAAAAATGTTACAGCACACCTGAAACTAACCTAATATTGTAAATCAACTGTATGTCAATTTTTAAAAAATATTTATTTATTTAGGCCGCCCCGGGTCTTAGTTGCGGCACGCAGGCTCTTAGTTGCAGCATGCATGAGGGATCTAGTTCCCTGACCAGGAATTGAACCCGGGCCCCCTACACTGGGAGCGTGGAGTCTTACCCACTGGACCACGAGGTAAGTCCCTATATTTCAATTTTTTAAAAATGTTACAGCAGCCCAGCCCAACCACCGGAGCAAGGATGCACGACTTGCCTGATGGTGGTAACAGGGAGCCGGTGGGGAGAGGAGGACTTATTGTTTGTACCTGTTTTGTGCTACAATCAGTGGTTAGCCTTGCAGAAACATTTACCTTGGAGATAGGTTCAATGTGTGGGATGGATAATTACACATTGAGGAGCTTAATTTTGGATAAGAGAAGCCACTAATTCATGGCAGTCACACAAGACTCCAGTGAGGCTCTGTGCTGTTGGGTCCAAGTGCTCCGTGGTGTGGGACGAAGTCAGGGTTCCATTAACCAAGTATAGATGAAGGTGGCAAAGAGACTCAAACAGCAGCTTGAGTCTGGGTGGTAATTAACAGCTGCTTCCCTGTTCAATATTTTAAATTCCAAATTTAGAATCAAAATATAGGGAAACCCCTTTAGCTCCCCTTAACAATTGCTTTGTTTGTTTCTTTTTGCTATATTTAAAGAGAAAGGGAAAGCTTCCCTCTCTGAAATCCCGTTGATTGGTCCTCAGTTCAGAGGATGTGTGCATTAAGACGTGTTGATCCTTTAATAATTAAGAGCAGTCTTGGGATTGTTGACCTCCAGCCTTATTCAGCTTATCAGCAATCACAGTCAGCAGTATCTGTGGGAAAACCAAGCTGAAGGGAGTTGAATTGTTTAGCCGGCAGCATCAGTGCCGACGTTGGCAAGTCCCCTGGCGCGGCTCCCTCACCTGCTCACAAGCTGCCATTCACGACAGCCAGGTGGCCGATAAAGCACACGCATGGGAGTCATTCAGTGCCAACGTTCCCCTTGGGTCACTGGAGGAATCGTGTCACGCTGGGAGCTTTAGTTTACATTACTCTGTAACCACTATCAAATCATACAAAAATTGGAGTTGAAGTTGCTTTCATCAAATTCCAAAGGAAATACCATTAATATGCAGCTGTGAGCCAAAGAATATGTAATTAGTCTCTTTAAAAGGCTTTATAATCAAAAATAGCCAATTAAGATGACCTTAAAGTAGTCGTAGAAAGCGGTTCATACTCATCATTAGTGCCTCCAAAAGAGAGCTTACAAAAGAACGTGGCTGACAGAATGAACACTGTCAAAAGTGCAGCAATGTTCTCATCCTATTGGCCTTCCTGGCAGGCCAGGGAAAGAAGGATGCCTACTGCACCCCATCAGGGTGCCCTGGTGCTTCTGCTCTTCTCAGCAAGGGCTCAGGGAGCCACACAGCTGTCCAGATACTCAGAGAAGGATCAGCTAAAGCCCTGCTCAGCCCGGCTTTGCCGTTGACCTGGATAAATCCAGATAATCACTTTATTTTCCCTAAGGGGATAAAGGGAGACCTGCTCACACACTAGATGAATGCTATAGTCCACAAATATAATGTTTTACTGGGGTCTGTGAACACAGGTGGACAGGGACACTGCACTGTTTCTTTTCCAGACACCAGATATGGTGTAACTGGGATTCGAAAAAGAGATTAATCTAACAAATGGATCCAAAAGGCCAACTCACTCAAATGTCTCTCCAAAGAGAAGGTTACTATGTCCTAAATTAATATCAATTTTATCTAGCAAATAATTTATCAAGAAACATTATTTTTTAATGCAATCAATGTGTTATCAGTAATCTTTCATAAGCAAAAACAGCTTTATATTTTAAGACAAAATGGAACACTATTTCCCTCAGAAGATACAACCACTATAAATTTGGATAGCCTGTTCTGTAACTGCTTGGAAATTATAAATATATCTAGGTTTAACTAGGATATTCTTTATCCAAAAGTATATCAAGTATGAAAACTGTGACTAACCTCTAATTACCAAGAAAAGATAATTACATGTAAAACAAATAAAACTAATCAAAATCATTAGCAGAACTTGCTAATCAATCACTGAAATCCGATTTGGCCATCCAGAAGCCCAAGAGTGTGTAGAGCAGGGAGGATGGGGCATTAATTAAAAGGACACCTCTGAGAATCCCAGAGATTGACAAAGGGGTGACAATATCCATGAATAATATTTGCAAAAGTGAAATTAGAGATACAGGTATCAGCTGGGAACATGCTACTTTCTAAAATATCATGAACAAGGCCAGCCATTTCCTGATGGTTCTTTAATATGCTCCTAGCAAAGTTTATCTATTTATAGCTTCTGACTGCCACCATACCACCCAAGTGGCTGAGACAAGGAAATATGGTCCAAAATAGTTTTGCACTATCTCCTTTCCTCAGAGGAAATGGGTTTTAGTCTTCAAAGTCAGCCCCTCAGCTCATGTCTCCTATTGACCCTTCCCCTGTCAGCTTGGGATGCCCTGTTCCACTCACTGGGAGAAATCTCAGCTCAGGAAGCACTGACTTGCATTCTCAGCACTTCAACTTAACCCCCTTATTTTAAAAGTGAAATGTTCTGAAAAGAGCACACACAATACAAACAAACCTTCAAAAGGAATAGACAATGAGAAGCAAGGATAAGAGGAGGCGAATTGTGATAAACAGTAGGAGGAGCAGAAATAAAGATGAGAGAAAATAGTAGCTGCATGCAAGAAAATTCATCATGGGTGAAGAAAAAGCATCTAGGCAGTTGCCAGACTCAGAGAGGGGAAGATACTTACTGTCAATAAAAGAATCAATCAGCAGGGAAATGATAGAAATGGAAAACTAAAAAGTTCATTAAGGAAATTTAGTCACATCCATTTCCTAGCTATAAGGAAGATTTTTTAGAAACATGTGAATATACCCCACTGAGGCAATTTCAGAGAAGGCCTAGTGGACAGTCAAAAATTTCACTATGGCCCAGTGGTAACAAGGCCAACCCCACTGCAGTATCTCTGGAGAGCTGGAACTCCCATCCCTGCCTAGGTGCAACTAGGAGCCTCCCTGCTCTGGTGTCAACAGATGCCAAATGGGGAATCTGGACCACCCAGGTTCCCCTGGCAGTAATAAGGGTCCCCTCTCCCTGTGAGAGCACTGTCAGAAACTTCCAGCTAAAAACAGAAGATTTATATAAGATCTAGAGTCTCCTAATACAATATGAAAATGTCCAAATTTTAATAAAAAGTCAATGGATACTAATCTCGAGAGACAGAGATGTTGGAATTATCTAACAAATATTTCAAAGCAGCCATGATAAAAATGCTTTCAAGACCAATTGTGTACATATTTGAAACAAATGTAAAAACAGAAAGCCTTAGTACAAAAAATTGTCTCCAAGAAGAATTAGAAGATAATGAAGAAAAAACAAATGGAAATTTTAGAACTGAAAAGCACAATAACAAAACAAAAACAAAACACAATAACTGACATTAAAAGACCAGGGACTTCCCTAGTGGTCCAGTGGTTAAGACTTCGCCTTCCAATGTAGGGGGTGCGGGTTCAATCCCTGGTTGGGGAGCTAAGATCCCTCATGCCTCGTGGCCAAAAATCCGAAACATGAAACAGAAGCAATATTGTAACAAATTCAATAAAGACTTTAAAAATGGTCCACATCAAAAAAAAAATCTTAAAAAAAAAAAAGCCCATTGGGTGGATTCAATAGCAGAATGGAGAAGAGAGGGGAAAGAATTAGTGAACTGGCAGACAGAATAATAGAAATTATTCAACCTTAACAACAGAGAAAAAAATGAAGAGAGACTCAGGGACCTCTAGAACTATAAGAAAATATTTAATATGTATGTCATCAATTCCCAAAAAGAGAAGAGAGATTCTTCTTACTTTATTCTCATTTTTTAAAATTATTTTAGCTATGAGTTCCTTCACCTTTTCATATAAATTTTGGCATAATCTTATGTATGTTTGCAAAAAACTCACTGGAATTTTGATAGGATATATAGTAAATCTGTATATCAATTTGGGGAGAATTGACATCTTTACTATGTTGAGTCTTCTAATCCATGAACACAGTATCTCTCTCCCCTTATTTACATCCTCTTTGATTTCTTTCATCAGTGTTATGTAGTCTTTTTCATAGAAGTCCCATACATGTTTTGTTAGCTTTACACCTAAGTATTTATTTTTTTGAATGATTGTGAACGGTACTGTATTTTTAATTTAGGTATACATGTGTTCTGTCTACCTGATTTCAGGATGTACTATAGTAATCTATACTATCTGTACTGTACTACAGTAAATCAAAACTGTATGATATTGGTGAAGTAATAAACACATAGGTCAATGGAACAGAATAGAGAACCCAGGAAGAGACCCTCACAAATAATGCCCAACTGATTTTTTTTTTTTTTTTTTTTTTTACGGTATGCGGGCCTCTCACTGCTGTGGCCTCTCCCACTGTGGAGCACAGGCTCTGGACGCGCAGGCTCAGCGGCCATGGCCCACGGGCCCAGCCGCTCCGCGGCAGGCGGGATCCTCCCCGACCGGGGCACAAACCCGTGTCCCCTGCATCGGCAGGCAGACTCCCAACCACTGCGCCACCAGGGAAGCCCGCCCAACTGATTTTTGACAAAGGTGCAAAAGCAATACAATGGAGAAAAGATAGCTTTTTCAACAAATGGTACTGGAGCAATTGGACATCCATAGGCAAAAAAATAAAAAATAAACTTCAATCTGTCTCACACTTTATACAAAAATTAACTTAAAATGTATCACAAACTTAACTGTAAAGTTATGAAACTTTTAGAAAAAATAGGAGAAATTCTTCAGGATCTAGGCAGACTTCTTAGACTTGACATTGAAAGCACAATCCACAAGTAAAAGTTGATAATTTGGACTGCATAAAAATTATAAACTTTTACTCTGTGAAAGACTCTACTAAGAGAATCAAAAAACTAGCTACAGACTGGGGAACAAAAATATTTGCAAACCACATATTAGACACAGGACTACTATCTAGGCTATATAAAGAACTCTCTAAATTGTTCAACAGTAAAAAAAAAAAAAAGAAAAAAATTAAAAACAGAATTAGAACACGGGCAAAAGACATGAAGAGACATTTCACCGAAGAAGCTATAAAAATGGCAAATAAGCATATAAGAAGATGTTCAACATCATTAACCATTAGAGAAATGCAAATTAAAATCATAATGAGATACCCCTACACACATATCAGAATGGCTAAAATAAAAAATAGTAACAGAGACTTCCCTGGTGGTCCAGTGGTTAAGACTCTGCACTCCCAGTGCAGGGGGCCCGGGTTCAATCGCTGCTCAGGGAACCAGATCTCCCATGTCACAGTTAAGACCTGGTGCAGCCAAATAAATAAATAAATATTTTTTAAATAAAATAAAAAATAATGACAACACCTAATGCTGCCAAGAAAGCTGAGAAACTGGATCACTCATACATCGTTAGTGGGAATGTAAAACAGTACATCCATTCTGGAAAAGTGAGGTAGTTTCTTAAAACAAACAAACAAAAAAACTAAACATGCAACTACCATACAACCCAGCAATCACACTCCAAACATTTATCCCAAAGAAAAGAAGACTTATGTTCATACCAAAACCTACACACGAATGTTTATAGTATATTTATTTGTAATAGCCCCAAATTGGAAATGGGTGAATGGTTAAACAAACCACAGTACATCCATACCATAGCAATAAAAAGGAATGGACTGGGACTTCCCTAGTGGCACAGTGGTTAAGAATCCGCCTGCCAGTGCAGGGGACATCGGTTTGATCCCTGGTCCAGGAAGATCACACATGCCGCGGAGCAACTAAGCCCGTGCGCCACAACTACTGAGCCTGCGTGCCACAACTACTGAAGCCCGTGTGCCTAGATCCCGTGCTCTGTAGCAAGAGAAGCCACCACAATGAGAAGCCTGTGCACAGCAAGGAAGAGTAGCCCCTGCTCGCCACAACTAGAGAAAGCCCACACGCAGCAACGCAGACCCAATGCAGCCGAAAATAAATAATTTAATTAATTAATTTTTTAAAAAAAGGGAATGGACTATGAATACATGCAACCACCTGGATGGATCTCCAGAGAATTACTTTGAAAAAAAGCCAATCCCAAAAGGTTACAAGACTGTATGATTTCATCTATGTAACATTCTTGAAACGACAAAATTATAGAAATGAAGCCCAGATTAGTTGTTTCCAGGGATTAAAAAGAGAGTGAGCAGGAGGAAAGTAGATGTGGTTATAAATGAGCAATATGAGGGGCCCTGGTGGTGATGGAAATACTTTGCATCTTGGCTGTATCGACGTCAATATCCCATGCGGTACTGTTTTGTACTTTTGCAAGATGTTACCATTGGGTGAAACTGCCTAAAGGGCACATGGGAACTCTCTGTAGTAATTCTTACAACTGCATGTAAGTCTACAACTACCTCAAGATAAAAATTCTAATTATCGGGACTTCCTTGGTGGTCCAGTGGTTAAAAATCCACCTTCCAATGCAGGGGATGAGGGTTCGATCCCTGGGGATCGATCGGGGAACTAAGATCCCACATGCTGGGGGGCGACTAAGCCCATGTGCCACAACTAGAGAAGCCCGCATGCCACAGCGAAACATCCCTCATGCCGCAGCAAAGATCCCGCATGCCGCAACTAAGACCTGATGCAGCCATAAATAAATAAATAAACTAAAAAAAAATTTTTTTATTATAAAAAGTATCAGGATATACTCTTCCCTCATGGGAAAATAAGGAGAAAGCATCAGTGCAATCCATTCCAATGAAAGAAGCATTGAGATGAATTTTTCTGTAATATGAAATCATTCCTATATTCCAGAGCAAATATTAAAAGTTGTTCATGGCAACAAAATTGTACTCACCAGATGCTTGCTGTTGTCCCCTGCAGTATCTGTCTTGGGTACCACTCTATTCTCAGCCTTGGGGTATGGTGGTGTGTTCAATATCTGTTTGCCTTTATTAGTGAATTACTTTTTGTACTGTAATGTGAACTTAAGGATAGAGTACTCTGTAACCATGGTGATCCCTGAGTGTTTCTTGTTCACATGATATTAGAATGAAGTGGTGGATTTCTTCCTGGTCACTCTGAGCACTGTCAACTGGATGCCAGGTGTTCAGTGAGAAGGAAAAAGCAGAGACGGTCACATGTCTCACGTAGGAGGTGAGCCTGCTAGGACGTACTGGAGATCATGGTCATAAAGATCAAAAGGCAGGGGTAGACAGACCCAAAGCTGGGTAGAAATAGACAAGACTTCACAGAAGCGTAGTTTACATGAAGCAACACATGGAAATAGAATTCTGAAGTTCAACCTTAGTCGAAGAAAAACAAATTTTCTTCAATGTCTTTTCATTCCACTTTGCATATCCCCTTTACTTCCATTGACTTATTCATTCAACAGCAATTTATTGAATACCTACTACATGCAAGGATGGCTCTGAGGAAAAGTCACAAGTATGAAAGGGAAGCTCTCTTCCCTTGAAGATATTATAACTTAGTGGGAATGACAGGAATATGAAAACAGGAATGTTCAAACAAGGCATCATTGACCCAAATACCAATAGAAATGTAAGCAGAATGCTCTCATAGCTCAGGGTAATAAATACCCCCCACCAGTCATTGCTCAGCCCCTGTAGATGACCCACTTCTTCCCAGGGGTCTGAGTCTCCCATCATGACTTGTTTTTCTCCAACACAACTTACCCCAGGACTCTAATCTTTGCTAGGGTTAGCCAGATAAATTAATGCCAATGAAGGTATCAATGCCTGATTCTGGCTTAATCTATGATTCTTCCAGATAACATAATTCATGGAAATAGGTAGATGAGAGCTTCAGTCATCTCATAGTTACATCACAGTAGGAAGCAGAAAGTACAGGGTGTTTGAGGATTGGACAGGTTCTTGAGAACCCTGAACCTCCACAAAACAGGGGGCTGCCCCCAAATGACCTCATCTCTGAGAGGAAAGTTCTGGGTGAAGTTCAATTCACTAGAACAGATTTTGAATTTAATGCTGTTGTTGCACAAATATTATTAAATCAACTCTAGCTAAAAGCCAGAACATATCCATTTGTCATTAGCTTGAGTCGATTGTATAATGTGACTCATTAATCTTTTTCACCGAACTAATCTTAGGTTGCAAAATAATTCATTCTCCTTGGTATCAGTCCAATCTTCAGGCTGTAACTAGATTTCTAAAGACTTCCTTGATTGTAATGAACTTTCCTTGCTGATGTCACCAGTTACATAAGCAGCAAGATCAATACAAAATAGTGACTTAGATGTTGGGCACATTTGAAAATAACATATAGGTCAAGTGCATTTGTTGAATACATAATGTATTCAACAGCCCTGTTTACATCTATCATTTCATTTAACTCATATTAACTACCTGCTGAGATAGACATCTGAGCTCTACTTTAGAGTTGCAGAAAGAGAAATTCAGAGAGGTTGAATGACTTTTCCAAGGTCACACAGCTAGGAAGTGGTGAAGCCAGGATTTAAATTCAAGTCTGTCTGACATCAAAGCTTATGTACTTTCTGTGGCAGGTCCTAACCCCCAGTACTTATGAATGTGATCTCATTTGGAAATGATGTAATTCCATTAAGGATCTCATGATGAGATCATCCTGGACTTAGGTTGGACCCTAAATCCAATGACAAGTTTCTTTATAAGAGACAAAAAGGAGAAGGCACAGAGACATAGAGTCCAGGTAAAGATGAAGACAAAGATTTAAGTTATGCAGCTAAAGCCAAGGAACACCAAGAATTGCCAACAGCCACTACAAACTAGGTGAGAAACATGGAATGGATGCTGTCTCAGAGCTTCCAGACAGTACCAACCACGCTACCACCTTCATTTTTTACTTCTGTGCTCCAGAACTGTGAAAGAACAAATTTCTGTTGTTTAAAAGAAAAAAAAAGTTTATGTACTTTCCTTTATATCCCTTTCCACATGCAATTTGGAGCCAGAAAGACCGAATAACTATTTGTCATTTTCACTAAAGATGGAACAGGAATACGTGGCTTACATTTCAAAAGGTGGAAAATTTTTCCTAAATAATAATGCTGGTGAGCCATGGGGCTATGTAACCACAGGCTGTCCTTTGAAATACTGTTAGAATAGATTGAACAATGGACTGGAAGTTCTGTCTAAAAGAAGAGTTTGAGTTAGAACAGCATGCTTCTAAAGTTCACGTCTCAGATCCACCTTTCTATCTATACAGACTGTTGGAAAACTTTAACATTGTCAAGGTGGTACTCTCTAAAATTAACTTCTCTGTGTTTCCAATAGCTCAAATCAATCAAAAGCAGAGAAGTCATAATGAGTGTCCTCCACAGCAGGTCCTGAAGACTTGGTCAAGCTGAGGTCACCAAACCTCTTTATCCCTTTGAAGTGAAGAAAAGGACAAACACAGCGGAAGTAGTTCCCAATACTCACTACTAGGTGAAAGGAAGAATGGCCATCCAGGCATTCTCTCTGACAACTTCCAGCCACTCCCAATCAAAAAAAAAAAAAAAAAGTGACGAGCAAGATATAATCTGGTTTTTTTGTGCATGGCCACAATTTTCTCCATGCTCCATCCATTCCTGCCTTCATACTCATTCTTTTGGTCTGAGCATCAGATCATAAATATAACTTAAATAGTATTTCATTGTACATTTAGTCACATGCTATAACATTTCCTTAGTTTTAAACAATGTTATCATTTTCACCATTAAAAGAAGACAATAAGGTTTAATAGCAAAAGCCATATGCCCAAAACCACAATTTGTCTCTTTTCTTACAAGTATGAGCAGATGGCTACAGGCCTATTAGGATGATTCAAACTTAATACATGATTCAGAATCATTTCCTTAGATGAGCAGAAGGGGGTTCCAGCCTGAACCTAAACTGTCGTCATCCTAGGATTCAGACTTTCTCATCATTTCTGGACAGGCCCAGTGATGGGACACCAAAAATCTATGGAACCAAGACTGAAGAGACTGGTAGTCAGGCACACAAGCTTGGTTCAAGGTCAGGGGCCCACACCCAGCTGGACAACTGGAGAGGCAGGAGATGCTGAGCACAGTGCAGTCACTCGGCACAGCCAGCTACCCCGTCCCATGAAGACAGGTGTTTGTTGAGAGCCCAAGACAGTTCCCCTCTGGCCAGGTGAGAATGTTACATGAGGTTTAGAGACAGGGAAGAGTCTCCCCACTTTACTAGAGAATACAGCAGGGCTTTTGTGCATCTGCTACCGCATTTTTGACACAGCATGCAGAATGTCAGTTGTGGCCCAACTGAAAGGCAGCATGACCCTGTGCTTGACGTGGCCACGTGTCACCCCCCACCTCCAGTGTCTTGGTGGACATCAGAGAACAGGCATCAAGTCACCATGGAGGAGGCCCAGCAGTAGAGGGGGAAAAGTCAGACTCTGTGAGGAACCTAAGAGGACCATGCTTGGAAATCCACCAAGATGCCCCGGAGGGTTTCTTGAGATATGTGAGGAGGACTTCAAACTGAGAAATTAGGGATCTTACAAGAGTTGCTGTGTACAAGGAAGAGGAATATCACTGGCTACTGTTATCATCACCTTCATTTTAATCACTTAGGTTGCCTAGGAAACCCAGATTACAACCTGCTGTGCTGAAACCTGGGGTAATGGAAAAATACAACTGCAACCAGACCTTGGAGAAAGGGGAAGGCTGTAGGGAGCTTGACCAGCTATGAGTTCAAGAATTATTTATTCCAGTAGCTTCTTCATGAGGTAAGTCAAATCAAACAGTTAGTGGTGTTTTGTTTCCCCTTTATTAAAAAAAGAAATTTGCAACTATGTGAGAAGCTATGGGACTTGTTTTCAAATCCAATAATTTCATTTTGGGTTTCAACATCATATTCTTCTTCAAAAGATCTTATGGGCCATTTGCCTTTCCATTGCCATTCTAAAAACATCACCAAAATTAGGGGTACAATATTTGGTGTATACATCTCTGTCTTCATTTCTCATCAATAGCTCAGGCACAATGCATCTAAGCAGATCTCATTAGCTTTCTATCCAACTCTACTCCTCCCTGTGCAGTTTCTACCTCAGTAAGTGACCTTCCTATACATCAATAACCAATTAGAAAGCTAATTCCAGGGCTTCCCTGGTGGCGCAGTGGTTGAGAGTCCGCCTGCCGATGCAGGGGACACGGGTTCGTGACCCGGTCCGGGAAGATCCCACATGCCGCGGAGCGGCTGGGCCCGTGAGCCATGGGCGCTGAGCCTGCGCGTCCGGAGCCTGTGCTCCGCAACGGGAGAGGCCGCAACAGTGAGAGGCCCGCGTACTGCAAAAAAAAAAAAAAAAAGCTAATTCCAGTTGGAATATCTACCCTCCCTCTAATGAATTAAACATATAGCCATAAATTCAATTAAAATATTGGAAAACCCAATATTATAAAGTTAAAAATTCTTCAAAAATTAATCTACAATTTCAACAAAGTTCCAATAAAAATTTAAACAATGTTTTGATGAAACTTGACAAGCCAATTCTAAAATTCAAAGGGAAGGGAAAATGTGAAAGAATCACCAAGAAAACTGTAGGAAAAGGAAAAACAGGGAAGACTTGCGCTACTATATAGCAAAACTATACTATCAGGCTACAGTCCTCACCATCGTGTGATGGCAGCACAAGAATAAACAAACCAAGTTCAGACACAGGTCCATCTGTATAGATGAGGGAGAAAGATTACTGGGAAAAGGATGGCCGGAATCTTAAGTAAATAGTACTGATACATGGAGAACAGTATGGAGGTTCCTTAAAAAACTAAAAATAGAACTACCATATGATCCAGCAATCCTACTCCTGGTCATATATCCGGAAAAAAACATAATTTGAAAAGATACATGCACTCCAATGTTCACTGCAGCACTATTTACAAAAGCCAGGACCTGGAAGCAACCTAAATGTCCATCAACAGAGGAATGGATAAAGAAGATGTGGTACATATATACAATGGAATATTACTCAACAATTAAAAAGAACAAAATAATGCCATTTGCAGCAACGTGGATGGACCTAGAGATTGTTATACTGAGTGAAGTAAGTCAGACAGAGAAAGACAAATAGCATGTGATATAACTTATATGTGGAATCTAAAAAAATGGTACAAATGGACTTATTTACAAAACAGAAATAGAGTCACAGATGTAGAAATCAAACATAGGGTTACCAGGAGAGAAAGCGGGGGAGGGATAAATTGGGAGATTGGGATTGACATATACCCACTACTATATATAAAATAGATAACTAATAAGGACCTACTGTACAGCACAGGGAACTCTTCTCAATACTTTGTAATGGCCTATATGGGAAAAGAATCTAAAGAAGAGTGGATATATGTATATGTATAACTGATTCACTTTGTTGTACACCTGAAACTAACACAACGTTGTAAATCAATTATACTCCTATAAAAGTTTTTTAAAAATCAGCATTTGCTGATCCATCAAATTGGCAAAAATGATTTTACACTGATAGTATCCTATTGGCAAGGGTGTGGAAAAATGAGTATTTTCATATATTGTTGTAGGGGTAGAAATTTGTGAGAGTTGTTGGAGGGTAACTGTGTGGCAATTTATTAAAGCTTTATTTGTGCATATCATTTGGTCCAGCAATTCCACTCTAGCTATCTGTTCTGAAGACATATTCCTACATGTAGATAACAAGCATGGATAAGGATTTTATCTGGAGTATCACTTGCAAAAGTGAAAATTTGGAAACATTTTAAATACCCATATTTTTGAACGTGGTTAAATCATGATATGCCTATATAAGTAGCTTCAAAAGATGGGATAGATTTACATTTACTAATAGAGAAACTAATACCAGTGGTTGGTTGGTTGGTTGTTTTTGAGGAGATTGATGTTGATATCTTGCTATATCTGTGTAGATTTTTTACCCAAAATTATGTATAACTTATCTAATTAAAAATAAGTGGAAACAATAAGGTATGATATATTAGTGAGGAACATTTTGAGAAAAATATCAAAACCAGACTTTGCATTGGTCTCCAGCAGAGATTTTTAAATGGACTAATGTAGTTAAAATAAGAGTGTTTAAGGATCCCGTGATCCCACTTCTTGAAATTTACCTTGAGGAGAAAAATGCACATGTGCGCCCTCCCCCAAAAGTACGCATAAGGATATCCATTCCAGAATTTTTTAGTTAAAAAAATGGACACAAATTAAAGGTTCACACATCAGGGGACGGCTATATAAATTATGATGGGCACATCAAATAAAATTCACTATAGCCATTTGAAAAGATGCTGTAGATTTTTTTGACTTGGAAAATGTCTTACAACATATACTTAAGTGAATAAATCAGACAATAGGATAGAATATATAGCTTGATCCCATTTACATAAAAAATGGTTTCCATAGCCTTGTGAATTCACATACATAGAGAAGTATCTCGAGGGATATTTAATGAAATATTGATATGGTAAATTAAAATTATAAAAATCATTTATCTAACTTTTTGTTTAAAACTTAATATGTACTGAGACTATGTTAAGTAACATATACTCATTATTTCATTTGATCTTCATTATACTATAAATTGAGAACTATTATTATCTCCATTTTTTTAGGTTTGAAATTGAAGATAAAAAACTTATACAAGACCCTCCAGCTGGTAAGTGATGTGGTTGAAATCTGTCTTTCTAACTCTGAAGCCCATGCTTCTAACCACTAGTTATTCTACTTCTGTACTCCACACATTTTCTTACACGTATTTAAGTAATTTATTAATTGATGGTTACTGTGTTGTTTCTAAGCCTAACAGTTGCCAAACAGTAGGGAGTTACTGAGAACTGTACACAAGGGATAGTCATAAAGACTAGAAAGAAGTGGTCTGAGGCTCAGGCACTTGTCCTTCCCTTGCTCCTGGCAGACCCTGTTCCCAGCAAGGCCTGGCGAGAGTCTAACACTATGCTTGGAAATGCAGCCCATACGGTGCTGGACACACAACCCACAAACGCACACAGTGGCATTTTGTATGACATTTTGTGACCTCTCTCTTTCTACCCTTTGAGAATCCATGACTTCTTTAAGAAAAAGCTGGACTAGATACTCTCTCTCAAATACCCTATAACTGTTCTTTTAAAAAAAAAATCTGTGGCAGAAGTCTTTAGCTGACATTAAGAATATATTTGGGGGTCTACTTAAAAATTCAAATTGTGGGAAATTCCCTGATGGTCCAGTGGTTAGGACTCCATGCTCTCACTGCTGAGGGCCCAGGTTCAATCCCTTGATGGGGAACTAAGATCCCGCAAGCTGCTCAGCACAGCCAAAAACCAAAAATTGCAATTTAACAGATTCCTTATAAATATATTGCCCATCCACCCTGGTACTGTTGGATAAATGCCTGGCAAGTTACCTGTAGTTCCTGTGGCTAGGGTGGGCCCTACGGATGCAATATATCTGGATTTTAATAAAACATCTCATTTAAAAGCTCAAATAGGGCTTCCCTGGTGGCGCAGTGGTTGAGAGTCCGCCTGCCGATGCAGGGGACGTGGGTTCATGTCCTGGTCCGGGAAGATCCCGCATGCCGCGGAGCGGCTGGGCCCGTGAGCCATGGCCGCTGAGCCTGCGCGTCTGGAGCCTGTGCTCCGCAACGGGAGAGGCCACAACAGTGAGAGGCCCGCGTACCGCAAAAAATTTAAAAAAGCTCAAATAATTAGACATGCAACGTACATGGTTCCTACCAAGTTCAAAGCTGATTGAAATCCTCTCCTCACCCTCCCCCAAAAAGAATGCAGATAATTATCTGACATTAGGAACAAAAGTATAGAGAGGGAGAGAATCATAGATAATACAAATACATAGAGAGATGGAATAATAAAATGAATGCTGCTAGAAGGACTATTAGGTTCATTTCAACTAAAGCACTAAGTACACAAATATTATCTTAGGAAAGAGAATTTAACATGCATGCGTTTGTAACTAATACGATACATATTCCTTTGGGCTCATCTCATCCCAGGGTAGGAAAAGGCCATTCATAGGAGAGACATCCTGTTGTTATAGTGATGACTTTGGGGGTCACTGAGAGATGGCAGTGGCAGACAAGGAAAGAGAGCCCAAGGCTATCTGTCCCCATGTAGTGCTCACCTCATGGTCAGTGGGCAACCATTTTGAGTAACAGTGATAATAACCCCATGGATGCCTGTAATTTGTACCCTGCTTGAAAGATTAACTCAGGCCAATGTGTCAAAAGTCCACAAGGAATATAGAAATTAATGACAACAGTTATTTGATATTGTAATAAATATACACATTTAAATATATATAATATGTTATAAAATGAATACAATAAAACAAAAAAATATTTTATAACAGAATGAAGAAAAAAGGGAACTAATATTTGTTAAGCACCAACTATGCACCAGATACTTTATGATGACAATTGCATATCAACACTGCAAAGTATCATCAACCCCATCTTACAGACAAGGAAACTGTAGTCCAGATAAGTGACTCACACAAGTCAAAAAGGCAGGGACAGAAATAGAACTCCAACCCAGGCCAAACTGGCTCTAGAACTCATGGTTTTTTCATGCTATGGCATCACTTCCCCACATGGGGGCCTGAATTTCCCACCAAATAGACATACTTAATGTATATCAGTCTACTCGTAGTATGAACTGCTGAAAACCACTCACTGGGGTCCATCAGACAGAATCCTTGGCTGAAAAGAGGGAAGAGAATGAACATGGCAGTTTGGTCCTATTTGTTCCTTACAACACCACTAGGAATTATGCAATTATTTCTCATTACCTGGCTTTCTTTTCTGCAATGAAATTTTTATGAGTAACAAAAATAACCTCATAAAGAAATACCTTGAAGTGAGTAATTGTTGAAACAATATATGTCTTAGAATCCACATCTTAGGGCAGTGGGCAGCACCTGCATCCTTTTGCAGAGTAAGCATGCTTCAGGGCCCTCAAAAACCTCCTTTAAAAGGCCCAGATGCTAAAATTGCTCTAAAGCAGTTCTGAGCAGCCTCCAGCCTAATAATGTGTTTTAATGCTCTTGACCACCCTGCAAATTAGTGATATTATCCCCATCTTAAACATGAGGAAAGGGAGGCTCAGGGAGGCAGGACAGCCCAAGGCTTAATATCACAAATCCTCTTCCTTAACAGCTAGGGAGACAAGGCATCTATCTCAGCTTGGTTCCATCCTATGACATCTGCAACTCTTGTGCTGCTGATGGATGTGCCACTAGTAGGGTCTGACAGTTGGAGGATAAGCACTGATTGGATTTGCCTTGCGGGAAGAGGTATACTGTCTATTGGCTTGGAGAGAAGGCAGATGGTGGGGAGAATGGATGATGATGGTGTGAGTCTGTCATTTTCCAAATGGCTGCTGCCAAGAAGAGAAGAGCAGCTGATGAAAATCATGTGTGTCAAAGTAAGGAGACTGGGAAATACTTCTTTTTTTTTTTTAAAGACATTGTTTTTCTTATTTGCAATGGGAAAATCTCTTTTTCAGAAAGAATAATACCAAAATGCACTATGTAATAAGCTGCATTTTATAGTTAAGTAGCTTACAAGGTCAGTAAAAGACAAAAGAAACAAGATTCACAAATGTCTTATTTAACAACAAAAGTTATTCAAAGTCGCAGCATCATAAGATATTGTAGTGCATGCTACTATGTTGATCCTGAAATTTTAGCAAAAATTGTTAAGACTAGCAAAACAGTAACAGAGAAAAAGAGAAATGTTTCAAAATATTAACATGAAGAGCCTCCCTCCAAATGACCCAAGTGAAGATGACCCCACAATGAAGATCAAAATGAACAAGGCACATTTGCAGAGATTCTCATCAGAGTTTTAGTTCTCTAATCCTGATCATGAGAAGACAAACAAGGGCTGCCAGACATATGAGAAAACTCTCTAATGTGGAAGATAAAGATTAGAGCAAACAGAAAACAAAACAAAACGAAATACCAATTTGGAGGAAATAAACAATGCAAGGAGCAGAATGCTTTTAAAACAACTGTAATTAGTATCCTCAGAGGCACAAGGAAAATATTGCATTCCAGAAGCAAGAACAGAATCCTCCAAAAAGGAGCACTCAGAAAACAAAAAGTTTTCTTGAAATTTTAAAAAATAATAACATAAATAAAAGTTTTAATATAAGGATTACAAGACACAGAAAACTGGGGGGAAAGATAAATAGAAGGACAACTAAAGAAATAAGAAAATTAAAAAACAATTCCAGGAAGTCTGGCATCAGAATTATCAAATTACCAGAAAAAACAGAGACAACAAAGGAGAGGAAATCATAAGCAAAATTTTTTAGAACAGGCATCAGTTTCCAGATTGAAAGGCTGACTAAGTAGCCAAGACAGTGGAAGGAACTGACCCACACAAAGCACATCAATTCCGAATACAGGCATACCTCAGAGATACTGTGGGTTTGGTTCCAGACCACCACAACAAAGTGAATATCGTAATAAAGCAAGTCACTCGAAATTTTTGGTTTCCCAGTACACATGTACTGGGAAAGTTATGTTTACACTATATTATAGTCTGTTAAGTGTGCAATAGCATTATGTCTAAAAAACCATGTACATACCTTAATTTAAAAATACTTTGTTGGGCTTCCCTGGTGGCGCAGTGGTTGAGAGTCCGCCTGCCGATGCAGGGGACACGGGTTCGCGCCCCGGTCCTGGAAGATCCCACATGCCGCAGAGCGGCTGGGCCCGTGAGCCATGGCCGCTGAGCCTGCGTGTCCGGAGCCTGAGCTCCGCAACGGGAGAGACCACAACAGTGAGAGGCCCGTGTACCGCAAAAAAAAAAAAAAAAAATACCAACCATTATCTGAGCCTTCAGTGAGTTGTCATCTTTTTGCCATAGTAACATTACAGACCACTGATCACAGCTCACCATAAGAAATACAATAATAATGAAAAAAATTGAAATATCGCGAGAATTACCAAAATGTGACAGGAGACACGAAGTGAGCAAATGCTGCTGGAAAAATGGTGCCAAGAGACATGCTCGATGCAGGGTTGCCAGAAACCTTCAATTTGTATCTGCAAACCACAATAAAGTGAAGCACAATAAAACGAGGTCTGCCTGTAGTGTGGACCAAGAAAATCTCCTGCAAGTTAGAGAGAGAGGAAAAAAATGGCCATATTCAGAGTGTCAGGATTCAGAATGGCTTTGTACTTTCCAAGACCAACACTGGAATCCAGAAGACGATAAAATAATGCCTTCAAAATTCTGAAGGAAAATTACTTCTAACTTAGAATTCAATACTCAGCCATAAATTATAGATAAGGTAAAATTAAAACACTTTTAGAAATGTAAGGTCTCAAAAAACTTGCTTTTCTGTACACTTTCTCAGGAAGCTATTGAAGATGCCTTCACCAGGTGAGGGACTAAAAGGAGAAGGAATACGTAGGATTCAGGGAAGAGGTGATTCAAAACAGGAGAGAGGGGCTTCCCTGGTGGCGCAGTGGTTGAGAGTCCGCCTGCCGATGCAGGGGACACGGGTTCGTGCCCCGATCCCGGAAGATCCCACATGCCGCGAAGCGGCTGGGCCCGCGAGCCATGGCCGCGGAGCCTGTGCGTCCGGAGCCTGTGCTCCGCAACGGGAGAGGCCACAGCAGTGAGAGGCCCGCGTACCGCAAAAAAAAAAAAAAAAAAAACAGGAGAGAGAAAAAGGGGAATTTTCAAGATGATAGTGAAGAAAAAGTCCTAATAATAACTGGGCACTAGGTATACAGATGAATGAAATAATGTGATTCAAGAGAATGGCATGGCAATGGCTGCCACCCTGATTTCCTCTGCTATAATATCCACTAAGAGAAACAAAAAACAAGATGAGTTCAGAAAGCTCACCCAGTCCTGGAATGGGCCCAAAAGTAATCAAAGATGATCACTGTCCAGCCAGCCTAGGAAGATCTCTAGGGACAGTGTCTCAAAAATGTATATATAAGAACTGATAGATTAGCTGTTGTGATAAACTTTGTGGAAAGTTTTACTAAAAGGTCATTAGAAGAAATGGAAATAAAAATAAATACAAAGAAAATTCAGCAAATGAAAAAAAAGGGATTCTTAACTTTATGAAAAATATAAAGGAAGGAAAAATAACCATATACACAGAGATGCTCAGTTATAAAGAATATAATCTTTATAATCATCATACTAATTTAACCAAAATTAGTAGTAGAACTATTTTGAGAAGATAAGAAAGGAGGAACACAATGATGACAGAATGAAGAGGTAGCTATATCTTTCATAATAATTTAATAGATAACATCTAAAATGGACAAAGAGATAGCAATATATGCATAGTTTTTAGAGCTTTGGAGATGTGTAAAGGCCAGAGGAACTGTATGTATGTATGTATGTATGTATGTATGTATGTATTTATGTACGTATGTATTTATTTATTTATTTATTGGCCGCATTGGGTCTTCGTTGCTGCACGTGCGCTTTCTCTAGTTGCAGCGAGTGGGGGCTATCCTTCGTTGCGGTGTGCGGGCTTCTCACTGCGGTGGCTTCTCCTGTTGTGGAGCACAGGCTCTAGGCGCATGGGTTTCTGTAGTTGCAGCATGCAGGCTCAGTAGTTGTGGCTCGCAGGCTCTAGAGCTCAGGCTCAGTAGTTGTGGCGCACAAGCTTTGTTGCTCTGCGGCATGTGGGATCTTCCCGGACCAGGGCTCGAACCCATGTCCCCGGCATTGGCAGGCGGATTCTTAACCACTGTGCTACCAGGAAAGCCCCCAAAGGGGCTTTACAAGAGTTAATTTTCCTCCCATAGGAATTCTCTGGTAGTCCAGGGGTTAGAACTCTGCACTGTCACTGCTGAGCGCACAGACTCCATCCCTGGTCCGGGAACGAAAATCCCGCAAGCCTTGCAGTGCGGCCAAAAATTTTTAAAAAAAGAAAAAAAAAAGTGTTGAAAGTCATTGCCTTTGGGGACTGGGACCAGGAGAAGTGAGATGGGTTGAGTCAGGAAACAAATTTTGTAATAGATCTTTTACTACTATTTGCCATTTTAAACTACATGCCTGCAAAGCTTTGATTTAAAATTTAATTTAAAAATGAAAATAAAGAAAAGAAAAATGCTGAACTTCCAGTATAAACAGGTAGGCTCTCAAGTGATTAATTTGAATATTAAAAAGAGACATGATATTATTTGAACCCCTGCCTGGGTAGGGGTATAATACAGATTACACCTGGAATAACCCAGCTCTTTTCACCTTAAATATTTTCATTTGTATTTCTGTGGTGCTTTCACCCTTTTTAATTGTTTGCATAGTCAGTGATCTAATCTTCTCCAGGATCCAGAATTTCATCCACAGGCAGAACAGGATCCGTTATTGCTCATATTATTTCTCTGAAACTCAGTGGTACAGGGAATGATTACCCTCTCCTAGGAAAGATACTCTCCACTATATATGTTACCTGCACTGCCTTGAATATTCAAAGCCCCTCAGAATTGTAAGTACTTCACACTTTTCAAAGTGCTTTCTCGTTTTTTATTTGATCTTGCAACAGCTCTGAAAGGTAGGCCAGACAGAAGCTCAGAGAGGTTAAGTGACTTCCCTAAGGTCACTCAGCTGGTCAAAGCAGAGCCACGAGTAGATTCATCTGCTTGTGACTCTCTTCACCTACCACGCTGTACAGCAGCCTTGTTTTCACATTTCATGGAGTTTAATAAGCTCCAGTTGCTGGCAGCCGAACGACCAGATGGTGGGGAAAAAAGATAGAGGGTGTGTGTGAATTTACTTCTCCAAAGTCCAGCCACTGCATCCAGACCTGGCCTAAGAAAAAATTGCCCTTTGCTCAGGAGATCAACCCCAGAACTTGTCCTGCAAACAGCACAAATTTGGGGTCTTAGGACTTTTCCACATTCAGGGTTCTCTTCTAAAAGTGGAAATGTCCCTGAAAAAGAGAGTAAGTACCTTACTACTTATCCTTCGGCAGGAATGGTTGGCAGTCAGCTGAAAATAAGCCTGAGCTATTGGAAGATGGTTAACAGAGGAAGAAAGAGGCACGGATTTATCCTAATTCCATATTGTTCCCGGGGTTAACCTTGGCCATCCTAGCCAGAATTATTTTAAAAGATTCCTTTAGCAGGAACATCATAAGGGGCCAACTCTCATTTTGTGACTATATAGAGTGATTGAAAAAAAACGACAACAACCAAAACCCAAAATTTCCCTGTGCAGTTCAGGTCACTGAGAAGCATTTAGGATAAACTGGCATTCAAATCATAAGTTATTTGTGTGTCAATTTAAAATCAGTTGGATGTTTCATCTTGTTCATCAGGAACAAGATTTTTCTCCCTATTTTTAGCAAAAATTGCAAGCTGAGCACGTGCAGTCTCGGCTAAACAGAATATGAACAAGGATTTCTTGTAGCTCCTCAAAGTATGGGGAGCATAATAAAGCTCAGAGAAGGACAGAACCAAAAACAAGCTGCGACGACCACTTGGAGATACAAGTCAAACTCAACTCTGGCTTCTGAGCTGGATATTAGTACTCTACCTTTTTAAAATTTTAATGAGTATTACACATACATTTAAATTTATGGCCTATGAGAATCCATTTGTGCCAGCTCTATGTATAGTGAGTAGCAAAGTCCATGCAAATTTAAATATAGAGTAGGGCTTCCCTGGTGGCACAGTGGTTAAGAATCCGCCTGCCAATGCAGGGAACGTGTTCAAGCCCTGGTCCGGGAAGATCCCACATGCTGCGGAGCAACTAAGCCCATGCACCACAACTACTGAGCCTGCGCTCTAGAGCCCGCAAGCCACAACTACTGAGCCTGCATGCTGCAACTACTGAAGCCTGCACGCCTAGAGCCCGTGCTCTGCAACAAGAGAAAGCCTGCGCACCGCAAGGAAGAGTAGCCCCCACTCGCCATGACTAGAGTAAGCCTGCGTGCAGCAACAAAACCCAACGCAGCCAAAACTCAATCAATCAATTAATTTTTAAAAAAATAATAATAAATATAGAGTAAAGGATACTTGTAAGATATCTCAATCAGGGATTCTGCTATTCTTCACATATTTTAAAGGCATAACACACAGAGGTTACATAACTGCCTTTACGGAAAACTGCATTCAGAGTTGTTTTTGAAGCCTGTTTGCAGCTGAGTGTTTACTAAATCAAGCACTAAAAACTAGATTTACACTGGTTGTTCGAAGCTGAAAGCCAGCTGCGGCTGCCATTAGAGCAATTCAATTTCTTTTTTATAAAGCACAAGTAAGGCTCAATTTACTAAAGTTTTATTTCCTTTTTATGCATCACATATGCTAGGGGAAAAATTAAGTTTATGAGATTAAAAATGAGTTTTATGCTAAATGTTTACAAAGTTTCAGCTGGTTGCATTTGCAAGCCCTCAAACCCACCAAGTTCAACTTCTGGTTTTTTTTCTTTTCCATTTCAACGAAAGAAGGTCTTTGGGTTTGTCAAAGGAAATTTCCCCAGCCCCCTTCTCTGTTCTCATCTAGCTCTGCCTTCCTCTTTCACATCATACAATTTTACAACAGTTGAGATAGACAGATAAATATGTTCCTTCATGATGTCAAAATCTTTAGCAGGAATGTTCTTGTATGAACTCAATTGCTTTTTTTTTTTTTAAGATTTTTTTTTGATGTGGACCATTTTTAAAGTCTTTATTGAGTTTTTTCTGTTTTCTGTTTTGGTTTTTTGGCTGCAAGGCATGTGGGATCTTAGCTCCCTGACCAGGGATCAAACCCGCACCCCCTGCATTGGAAGGTGAAGTCTTAACCACTGGACCACCAGGGAAGTCCCTCAATTGCTTTTTTAAATGGTTCTTGTTTTCCTCCATTCCCTGTCTTGATTTACCTAGTCTGGTGACGTTTTTCATTTCTGCAGTCATCTCTAAAAAAGCCACATAGCTTTCACTTGATAGAAACATCTAGATAACTAACTGCTGCGGATTTGGAGAAGAGTGCATTTCATCACTTAATTACAAACTACAGTAGCCTAGAAAAGGATGAGTGTTACATTTCTTTGCTCCAGAATTAATGGGCACAGAGAATTATTATTTTTTTAAACTGTGCATACTTAATTCAGGAGACCCCAAGATAGCCATTATAATAGATTTCACTATGCAAATTCTCCCTCCCTCTGAAATCCTTTGGCCTTTTTAAGGGTTGGTTTTGTAAATTCCTCCAGTTCAGATTAAGCTCTTGGCCAACCTGTCATCTTAAGAAACACTCATTGATGTAGAGAACAAATGTATGGACACCAAGGGGGGAAAGTGGTGGGGTGGTGGTGGTGGTGGGATGAATTGGGAGATCAGGATTGACGTATATACACTAATATGTATGAAATAGATAACTAATAAGAACCTGCTTTATAAAAAATAAAATAAAATTCAAAAAAAAAATAAAGAAACACTCATTGAAAAAGATAGGGTAGAAAAATACAAAAAGATGAAAAAGGCTTCTAGACATAAGGCCAGAGAAACCATCCAAATTATCAATGGAATAAGTCCATTTATGTTCAGTAGCTCATCCTGCCTCTACTTAGCTGTCAAAAAGTCAAGTTTCAAGCCTTCTTAGTATCAGTAAAGGAGACTCTATAGAGTCTTAAAGTATGAGATTGGGAAAAGGAAGGAGAAAAAAATCAACTTGTAGACCTCAGAGTAGATGACAGATGGGAAGCGTCCTCTGAGAACAAGTTGTCGTGCTGGCCAGGGGAGCTCAGATCTGTGCAAGCATGTTACAGAGGGTTCCATAAAGTGTTCTCAGCTGGGCAGAGCTCACAGAACCTTCAGCACCGAGATTCTTGAGCAAAGAAGAGAAAAGAAGGTCATCTCCCAGGCACTGCCCTACACGAGGGAAGAGTTGACATGGATCAACTTAAGCCAGAAACACTAGCTAGGGGCCAGTAGACTAGAATTCTCCAGGGATGTGAACCAAATAATCTCATTCCAAAAGGCAACTCCTGGCAAATAGGATAGCTTACACGACAAAGAGTGAGAAGAACACCAACCACAGAGAAAGGAACAATCTCCACATAGAAATGAAAGTTGAAAGATGCCTACAGAACACCGATCAATCTCAACCTGCAGCCTACAGTAGCAAAGGTGGAGCACAGTGGAGATGACCTTGGGCACTTGATCTGAAGTGCTTCTGGCAACAAAGGAGAGCACCTGGAACTTGGCCAGGAGAGGGAGGAAACTGAAGGGTGGGGTTGCCTTGATTTTACAGTAAGGGACTTAGACCATAGATCATGTTTTACTGGCATGTTAACTGTCCCCCCCCAACCCCTACTGCTTTAATTGTACCCCTTCCAACTATTACACCTTCGAAAATGAGCATCACACCAACAAACCATCAACCACACCCTTGGAATCCTCACCCTCATTTAGGGGAGACAAGGGACATGTTGATGAAACCAATAGAAACAATAAAGACCCGATTGGTAAGGTGTTACCCACAATTCATCAGAAACTTGGGAAGACAGAGGGGCCCATGTATGTAGGAGTGGTCAGAGAAGTTTTTCCAGAAGGGATGGGCCTTGAAAGACATACAGCATTTGGACAGAAGACCAAAGGTATTTCCAGCATATGGAGGGATATGAGCTACAGCATTTGATGCAGGTATGAGAATGGCATGTTTGTAGAAAGGAGGACAGCAATAAGGCCAAGTGGAGCCCAGGGCTAGGAGAGTTACAGAAGATAACATTTGAAAAAGGGATTAGACTCAGGATTTGGAGGATTGTCAACACTAGGCTGAAGAGCAATGACAAGCCTTTGAAGGTGATGAGAAGAAAAATGGAGGGGCACCTTAGAGAGAACAGTCTGCTGATAGGGCAGCAGGATAGAGTGGACAGGAATGAAGACAGGTCACTCAGGGGACAGCGATAATGATCCAGGCATGAGGTAATGAAGCACAAGTGGGAAATTGGAAGCCACAAGGAGAAAAAAGTTGGGGTATTTATTCCCCCCACACACGACCCCACCCCATCCCATTCCTCATGAGAGTTTAGCAATGGTTGCATTCCTCTAGGAACTGGTGGGTGGTCCCCCTTCATTAGATACAGCTCTCTCTGGACTCCCATAACATTGTTTACTCCTTTTCAAGACTATGGGTGATAAGAGCACCCCAATGGTATTAGCACCTGGGAGCTTTCCCATCCCTTTATGGTTTCTTTAATTTTATCTCCGTGCCTTTTTTTTTTTTTTTTTTAATGGGCCATTTGTGTCTCTGCAGACCCTGACGAATGTAAACACCAAAAACATTTGGAAAGAAAAGTAAAGAAGTCATGAATTGGGCTGGAAGAAAAAAGAAGGCTGTTGAATACACTTTTGAGTGTGGGGACTTGGAAAACATAGCATAGAAATATAGAGCAGTGGTTAGGAGTAAAGGCTCTTGGAACAACACTGCCTGGGTGAACCTTGGTTCCTCTACTTTGTAGCTGTGTGATGTCAACCGGGGGCATATGGCTTCACATCTCTAGGCCTGAGTTCCTTCATCTGTAAAATAGGATAATAATTCCTTTAAGGACTAAATGAGTTAATACATAAAAAGTGCTTAGCATGGTGCCAGGCTTCGTGTACATGCTGCTTAAGCATTTTCCATTATTATCACAAGAACTCACATAGGGAATATTGATTATGAACTAAAATTTATACACTTTGAGCTTAATGGTAACAATATAATACTTAAATGGAAATTTACAGGAAGCACTTGGAAATAAATACTGACATTTGGGTAAGAGGAAATTACTAAGGTATAGACAGATAAACTTTGAAAATGAATGACCTTTCCAAAGGGAAGAACACATCAAAAGAACAGCCAAGTTTGGAAAAATAAGCTTTGGAGAAATGTAAAGTAGGTAGGAGGATGATGAGAGATGAAAAAAAGAATAGGAAAAAACAAGCAGAAAAGCTGGATTTCATGGTATTAGGGAAGATAAAAGAGCCAGAAACAATGAAAATGACAAGTGCCTTCTAACTTCACAGAGAGATTACCTGGGTTTTCAAGAGATAAACTTGAGGGAATGGTGTAGAAGTGGGAATGGAAGGGAGACTTAGGTCTTTAAAAAAAAAAACTAGAGGAAATAGGTACAGCCACCAGTAGATTATTCTATAGATTTTTCCCCAGGATACAACAGACATGGACATATTTAAGTGGAAAGAGGAAGAAATTAAGAGTGAGAAAAAGGGAAAATTCTAGGGAAAGAAAAAACAAGTAAGGTTGCAAAATGCTTCTGGGAAAAGAAAAGAAGCTAGGAATAGAGGGACTTCCTGGTAGTCCAGTGGTTAAGACTTGTGCTTCCAATGCAGGGGGCACAGGTTTGATCCCTGGTCAGGGAGCTAAGATCCCACATGCTGCATGGCGTGGCCAAAAAAAAAAAAAAAAAAAAAAAAAAAGCTAGGAGTAAAAATCAGATCAGAATTTCTTTGGAAAGAGAAATCAAAATTCTAAGTGTCTGCAGGGTTTTCTTACCCTAATGAAATTCTTTTCACTTACAACAAAGCTAGCTACTGAGATTTTAATTATTATGGTCCAGCTGTGAATCTGAGCAATTTTAAAACAAAACCAAAAAATGGCAACCTATACTCTTTCATTGCAAAATAACATTGTGGTTAAAAAATGGTCTCCAGAGTAAGACTGGCTGAGTTTATATCTCCAGACTTGTCACTTGGTAGCTACGTGCTTTGGGGCAAATTACTTTATCTTTCTATACCTAAATTTCCACATTTCTAAAATAGAGATAATAATAGTACAGGCTTCACTGGGCCTCTCTGAGGAATAAATAAGATAACACAAATTAATTGTTCAGAACAATACCTGGGATATAGTAAAGATTCAATAATCCTTAGTTATTATTATTCACACATATCCACCTTGTACAATAATTATATCTTAATTCTTTCTCCTAAGGGCAGTACTCTGATTTCTTTCAACTCAAAGAGAACATTAATACATAAAAATCCCATGATAATGTAAATTCAGATATAATGCAGTTGGACATTGGCAAGTATCTTCATCTGTGTTCAGCCTTGCTTTTTGAGTGGGGCAGGGCAGGCAACGTTCTCATCTTCTGGAGGGGAGACACATGCGATGAGGGGCAAGACTGGGTGGAGAAACTGTGTCACAGAAAATAGGGGTACAAAGGTAGCATCGCCACATCCCCGATAATCTGTCAGGCCAATTTCCCTCACACTGGGCTGAAGAAATGGGCATCAAGTGACCTAGAGATTTCTGGAATCCCTGCTGCTCTCCTGAAAGTCCAGCCAGACCCAAGACCCAGAATCTTCCTCATCGGTATTTAACCAGAGTGGCACCAAATTGCATGTGGGACCAGGAAGAATTTAAATGGCGTGGTCCACCAGCTGCAGAGGCTCACCTCGTTACTTGATTTATCTCACAATCCTGTTGACTCCATATTTACACTGTCGGAACTTTGGTACCCTCATTTATCAAGTTACAGTGGGGTTTTCCTATACTTCAGCTGTCTTCAGGAAATTGTTCTAGGTTGATTAATAGACTCTTAAACCTCTTAGTTTTTCTATCTGCCCTGGCCAAACTCTGATTTTCTAGAGGGCAGGGTTCATTTTAATCTAGTTGTGTTTTTTTTCCCCATCTCCCACTATGACCAGCACAATGTAGTAAGAAAATAGTTACCATGGCAACACAAGACCGGGGCTCATGGAGCTAAGGAGGGATTTAGCCTCACCCGACCATTCCATCATCTCCATATCTCCATCAACCCCTACTCATTTCCCTTTTCAAATGAATTCTGCCCCTAATTCCCTTTTTCGTAGAAATTCTGGAGCAACTTCTGAGTTGGTACTAAATAAATGTTGCTGGAATTTTCTGATTTGACCAGTACGCTGGATCCCTTTTTATGTCCCTCGAGTGTGTCTCTAGCTCCCCTTTGTGGAGAATAATGACCAGGGTACCTCCAGCAGCTAATTCAGCTGGGTCAGGGTCCCAAGAGGAAAGAGACAGAGATCCTGAGATTAATTTAGTTGACCTACACAGAAAGGCAAATGCTATTTTGATAGCTAATTGCTAACTGTTATCAAGAGAGAAACAGCCTAAATAGAGACAAAAACAGGAAACAGACTGAAAACAGGCACCTGGCCAACTACTTTGAATTGAGTGCATAAAAATCCAAATTGTATCCACTCTTCCATTTGAGTCCTCATAAGATCCCAGACAGCCCCTCTTCTCTTGAGTCTGGAAAATCCTTTTCCAGTCTTTTTTGGACAATCAAAGGCTTTTAAAGTTGCCCATTTAGACATCTGCCAGTGTTTGTTACAGCTGCTTAAAAGTTCACAACGGAGCAGTCTCCACCCAGGAATCACTCTATCAGAATGAAATGACTGCCTCGCTCCCACCCTAGCTTATGTCAGTGTCCGTTACCATCTTTCATTTCTCTCACCCACCAATCTGTTCTGCTACAAGCGGGCAGATAATGGCTCCTCCTTTGCAGTGTCTTTTATCAACACTAATATAGCACTGCCATCTTCGTTTTTCTTATTGTTTCCGAATTGATGCTGCCCAGCGTGTAAACTCCAAACGGGGTGATGAATAAATGGTGCATGGTTTGATTCATCTTTGAACGGATGGGTTGACTAAAAGACTCTCTTTGTTTATTCATTCAGTATCCAGGTGCTGGTTTTAACTTCAAGGAGTTGACAGCGCATTTGGGAAGACATAGAAGCACAGAGTAGGAAGGTTAGGAAAGGCTTTCTCAAGGACAGAGTACCTGGGACTTCCCTGGTGGTCCAATGGTTAAGACTCTGAGCTTCCACTGTAGGGGCTGCAGGTTCGATCCCTGATCAGGGAACTAAGATCCCGCATGGCCAAAAAAGCTTAAATGTGAAACGGTGCAGGCTGGAACGATGGGGACGGTATTCACAGAAGGAGCTGTGTGTGCACCAAGGCAAAAAGGAGCACAGCTCATTCAGGGAGCAATTCACGTGGCTGGAAAGTAGAGAGGTAGGAAGGGACCGGCTAAAGGTCATGTTGGAGGGAAAGAAAGCCATACAGAAGAACTTACAGTTCTTTGGCAAGGGAATTAATGAAAGGTTTTTTTAAAGTCTGAGATTCTTCAAATTCGAAAGCTAGCCCCAGAAAGGAGGATGATATTCAGTGCTGGATAACTCAAGGCTGGGAGAAAAGTTAAGAGGCTGTTAAAATAAGCCACACTAGAAATAATAAATAGATGGCGTGGAACAATCATGGAGGCTGATAAGATGTGGGGAGGTCAGAAAATGAAGGAGTCACTGACAGTTCACAGGTTTCTGGCTGAGCAACCAGGTAGATTGTGAGACCACTCTCTGACCCAGGGAATATGAAGAATTCAGGAAGAGTTTAGTTGTTAGATGCACTGACGTTGAGGTTTCCACAGGACTTTTAAGGAGAAATGTTCAATATACAATTAGATACTGAATTCAAGAAAAAATTCAATACTAGAGACATAAATTTGGGAGCCCTTAGCACAATGGTGGGAGCTAAAATTGTGAGAGTAGATAAGTTCATTCAAAGAGCCTGTGGAAAATGAGAATCAAGACCAAATTGACCACAAGCAGACCCTAGCCTTGACAGATGTCTACCACTCCACACTGAAACTGTACCCAAAGACAAATACCATATGATATCACTTACATGTGGCATCTAAAATGTGACACAGATGAACCTATCTATGAAGCAGACACAGAATCACGAACATAGAGAACAGACTGGTGGTTGCTTAGGGGGAGGGGGTTGGGGGAGGGATGAAGTAGGAGGATGGGGGTCAGCAGATGTCAGCTTTTACACATAGAATGGATAAGCAACAAGGTCCTACTGTATAGCACAGAGAACTATATTCAGTGTCCTATGATAAACCATAATGGAAAAGAATATTTAAAAAAAGAATATATATATGTGTGTATAACTGAATTACTTTGCTGTACAGCAGTAATTAACACAACATTGTAAATCAACTATACTTCAATTAAAAAAGAATTTTTTTAAATAAAAAAAAGAATGAAACTGCACCCAGAGGGAGTCTCCTGGTGGTCCAGGGGTTAGAACTCCATGATTCCACTGCAGGGGGCACGGGCTTGATCCCTGGTCGGGGAACTAAAATCCCACAAGCTGCGTGGCACGGTCAAAAAAAAAAAAAAAATTGCACCCAGAACAAAGGAAAGTCCTACTCCCCCATATTCTCTGGATCGGTTTACTTACTGTTCTATAGTCTTTCGTGGGTTTTTGAAGGTCATTCTGGAATTTGTGTAATTTCCTGAAGATTACATTTTTCAAATTTGAATTTATCTAATGAACTAAGAGTGAGGGTGGGAATGAGGATGAGGATCGGTGAGTCACCTGATAGGACTGAGGTGGGTACATTTGATAGTTTCACTCAAATAGGGTATCAGTATTGATACAGCTAGCGTCAGATCCACCCTAGAAAGTCTTATTAGGTATCTTGGTACTTCCCAGTGGTAAAAGTTAGTCATCACAAAGTATTGCTACACATTTTAATGATGAAAAAGAATATTGAGGAAAAATGTGGTCTATAAAAATTCCATATCCTTCTGCACTTCTTCAAACACCCACATGGGTAGACCTTCTCTCAGTGCCTTATGGCTATTACATGAGGTCACATATCCTGCCTTGGTCAACACCGGCTCTTGGCGGGCTCTCCTGATCATTATCTACTTGATCCTACTCTTTTCCCTCACTTTTCAGCATGTTCCATTCACCAAGACACTTGAACAAGCCACTTGGCTATGTGCAGGCGGCTTCTGCTCTGTATTAATCAGGATTATCTGGGTTGCAAGTGACAGAAACCCAAGTCAAACTAGTTGAGGCAAAAGGAGAAGTGTATTGGCTCCAAGAAGCTTGGCTCAGACATGCTCTCTGTCTGGTGTCTCTGCCCCTTTCTGCATCTTGGTTCTCACCTCTCCCCTCCTGGACTGACCTTCTCCACAGAGCAGGAGGCAGCACCACACTTCTCATCTCCTAGGATTCACTCCAGAGGAGCTCTCAGATGCATTCTCACTGGTCCTCAGTTCAAAATGCCTAAGAAATTTCTCTGATTGGCCAGCCTAGGAAACGCATCAACCTCATGACCACACATTTGTCCAGAAAGATGGTATTCCCAGAAAAAAAAAAAGGCAAAATAATAGACACTCACCATATGCTCATTGTAGAATCCTCCCTCAGTAACCTCGCTCCCCTGCAGACCTGTCTGTGTGCCTTATAGATCAGGGAGGCGTTTCCTCTTTTAAAGCCTATTTCATTTTCATTCTGCTCTATCACTCATTAAGGTCTCATCTACTCGCAGGCTGACACTCTTCACTCCTCTAAACTTGCCTAGATATCTTTCCTTCCGGGAATCACTTGTGCAACTAACTGTCTTCTGCTCACCTGATAAAAGCACAGATGAGATGGGAGGAGGTGAGAGTTCAGACAAGCAGGATTGCCAAAAAGAGAGAATATTTTCACTGCTGGTTTCATATGACAGTTTTGCAGTCCTACCAAGTAGGAAGCTTGGTGAATTCAAAGAGGAGAAATCTATCATTTCTTTGTGCTAATTCTGATTTCAAAAAAAACCTCTTTAGAGACATATGGCAACTTAAGAAAGCAGGAAACCAAAGTATGTGACGTTCTTGGATCAACGAATAAAATGAAAACCTCCTTAAAAGTTAACAAGGCAAAGATGAATGTGGATTCTAACATGTGAAGTTAGCAGTATTTAGTGATTTAGCTCTCCTGGAGGTTATTACACCACAACAGAGGCAACACGGAACTTAGTTTGCTATAGTTCCAGTAAAAGAAATCTGAAATTAACCCCGGTGTAATCGGAGTATGGAGTATTTCTAATGGGTCACTGAGCAGTTTGGTGATTACCCTTCTGTTCTTTGAAAATAAGAAAACACAAGACTGATGATTGGCTGGAAGACAGATTTGGAAAACGTGAGGACACCCAACATCATTTATCTAAGGTTACATTTGAATACAATCAGTTCTAAAATATGTTAGTCATTTTACTCCATTAAATGTTTGACAGCCATTTCTTTGTTATACATATTGAAAACTTCCATCAATTACTATCTCTTATAATTTTCATTTTCTTGGCTATGTGGCTTCTAGTAGAAGAAACAAAATAAGCAAAGATTATGTTTTTATAAGTTATTTTCCAATATTCAATCTTCTCCCAATAAATAAATATTAATTCAAAAGTCTGAATGTTATATATAATGGTTATGATTCATTCTAGTTCATTCCTAGTAATCTGAAAACTGTTAGATCTTTCACATCATTTTTCAATATAAAAAATCATGTTTCATGGATATTACCACTAGGTGGCTCAAATGGCTGAAATATTAATTCAATATATGAGCAGGAAAAAAAAACTTTAAAGATTTATACTTTTTCTGTAATTATATGCTTTATACATTAATTTCTACAAACTTATATACTACTTACAGATTATCACTATAATACTACACATGGGAGACAATTACATTAATATAGGTCATCATCATGTATGCCATTTTTATGAAGGAGAGAGGATTAATGGACAAAATGAATGAGTTATGTTACATTTTGTCATAAAAATTTAATAATAAAATAAATTAAAATCTTGCCAGCTGACAGAGAACACAGTATTCAGTGGAGTCTAAATCGTCGGAGTCTCGGGTTATATTTCATTTAAATTTATTCAGGCATTTGTAGAGATTACCTGCTATACTTCCTGGCAATTGTGGTTATTTATGTCTCTTAGAAGCAAGTGGCTCACAGCCAGAGCTCAAGCTCAGTGTAGTCCAGGGACCTTGAAAATCAAGCCATTCTTCTTTATAGTAAGTTATTGAAATGCAGGATGCTCAGGATACTGCATCCATTACATTAGATAGCTTGGGACCCTCTACTCTTTCTGATACAAAGAAAACAAATGCAGGAAATGATTATTTCTTCCCAACTTTAATGAGCATCTTATAATTCTATTGGACTGTTCAGGATAGAGTACCAGGAGGTAAAGGAAAAATGGGTTCTCTCCAAGCTGGAAAGGAAAGAATTAAGCCTTTTGATTCTGTCAGAGAAAAGAAAGCACAACAGGGACTTTGGAATAAGGAGGACGTATGTGTTTCCTAACCAAGAAGAATCAACATGCCCTCCCATTATTCTGGAGATACCTGGTTCTCTAGGCTTTCTTAGTACTAACAGAATCTCTGCCCTAAGTTTAAAGTTTGGGACCATTGAAATCTTAAAGAAACTCTCCTTCAAGATGCTGGTTTTATCTCTGGATTATTTGTCTTTATCCTTGAATTATTTGTCTTTGTAATCACCAACTATCCGAATCTTCCACTCTAAAAGTTATTTAATGGGCTTTACTTTAGGGAAGAAACAAGATCCTCTATAGGAGGAGCTTAAGGGATGATTTTTCCAACTCTAATAACAGACAAGTAGCATGTTTTTCCCCTAATTTTAAAATATTTTCCTTGGCTATTTATTATTTGTCTTTTGGAAGTACATGTAAGAATCTGAGTTTGGCTTAAAAGAAAAGTACTGATTCTCCCTAAGGGAGGCATAATTTAGGTTCAGCTGCAGTACAGCAACAGCAGGTCCTGGTATTTTTACATTCGTGTTCAAGAACCTGACATTTAGGTTTTATTTGAATATAGAATTGTAAATATAACATGAACCAGTTATCACATAGCTCTTAAATATTGAGATCTAATTAATTCTCTCCAAGTTTAACAACTCTAGTTGGTCAAAGTTCTAACCAGTTAGCTTTTGAGAAAGAGATAGAATCTTATCTTCCCAAATTATGGCCATGAATAGTTTCCACTGAGTGACGAAAAAATAAAACAAAACAAAACAAATAAAACCATTCAAAGTGGCTTAAACGATCAAAAAGAGATACAGTGGCTTACACGACTGAATCCTAAAGGTGGAATTGCTTCTCCATGTCATCCAAGACCAGGTTTACTTCTGCAGCCGTCTGCCCTTGGCAATGTCAGCTTCACTTCTGGTTCTCCTGTTTGTCCGTTCGCAACAGCCTGGGCTATACTTCCATTCATATCTAAGGACAGAGAAAGAAGGTGGTTACTCAAAGTTTTTCCAGAAGAGAGGACACTTCTCTCCCAGAAATTCCTCAGCAAGCATGGCCTGCAGGTTTACTGCCTTCCCCTGATGCAATAGCTGTGGCCAGTGAATGGGAGCCCAGCGTTAGTGTCGACCCAGTCCACATGCCCCAGGTCAGTAGCCAGCAATGAAATCTGCTCCCCCCCCACCCAGTAAATGGGTTACATGCAGGACGCTTAGATATCAGTGTAAACATCAGAGCTATCCAGGGGAAGGGAGACAAAGTGGGGGAATGGGGAGGGGCAAAGGAGGGGTATATACTAATTCATACACCTGACTATATAGGTGGAACTCAAACCAAACTGCCTGAGTTTGAATCCAGGCCCTACCACTTGTTGGCTGTATGACCGTGGGCAAGTCACCTGACCTCTCTTGTCGAGTGACAGGTAGGTCAATGATTTGCTAAATTGCTTATATCACAGGGCTTTTCTAAAATCCATGGCACTAAACCAAGCATTTATTACACTCTTCTTTGTGCAAGGCATGTGGAATTGGGAAGAACACGAAAGGGAGCAAAATGATGCTCTGCTTTCAAAGAGCCAGCAATTCAGGAGAGGAAGTGAGAGCTCGGAGTTGGTGGTAAAAATAGATGGGATAAGTTAAACAGAAAAGATGTTTCCTAAAATGGCTTTTTTTTTCTAATTAAATATTCTTTAGTAGCGACCACATTATCTAGTGTTTTTCAAATCCTTTGTGAAGTCGATATGATTTTTCTGGATAGTCATTTATTAATAATAAATATCAACAATAATTAATAGTTAGTCAATAAAACTACTAGAAAAAAGAGTAACTGCAACTATAAAATGTGTAAAGTGTAATGTTCTTAATTGTCTAATGTTTAAGATAATGGAGAGGAACAGAGGTGAGGGCCATTCAAAAATCACTGAAAGTTTTTCCTTGGAGGCATTTTTGTGCTTTCAGTGAAGTATGTGACAATGGATATTCTGAACCTATTACCCAGGTCACAGAACAAATCTCACTGTGGACACCTGGGACGTTGTCATTTCCCAGACCACTAGTTCCTTCCTAAAGTTGGGAATAGACAGATTTCCTTTGTTCTAAATAGAGTTTATTCTCGGAGGGGAAGTGCAGCAGGTCAGCAAAGTAATTGAATAACTACCACCCCTAGAGGGAGCTATGGTGCCTTTTAAGTCACCGAAGTCGACTTCTCCCTCCCTTCCTCTCAGAGACCACAGCTGGTCCACTGGTGCCTGGGCATGCCTTCCTTCCAACTCTGAGTCCTCAGAATTTTGAACATCCTGCTTTTTACTTAGCGTTTTGGCCATTGTTTAAAAATATTGTCACAGTAAGATAACAACTCTGCAAAATGGCAGTAGCCCAACCACATTAATCCCAGACAGAAGGTACATACTGTCTTTTCATCAAAGAAACAGATGAAATACCACCATTGGTATTTATAACTACTGATAACTTCCTTATATCCTTTTGCAAATGCATAAATAAAATTCTCAGGATGGCAGAGAGAGGGAATGTTGATGAGTGCCTGGGGTGTTTAAGATGGAATCTTCAGGAAAGGAGCTCGCTGTCATTTCTACCCAGCTTTGTGGGGCTTGGGGACAGAGCCCTGTCCTTTCCTGTCTGTGTCCCCAGTGCGTGGCTCAGATTTACATACAATAAATGTATGCCGAGTCGATTTCAATTTTTTTCAAGAACGCTTGTAAACCAACCCAGCTTAGATATGAATAGAAAACAATGATATGTGCCTAGTGGTGCGGTGGTTGAGAGCCCACCTGCCGATGCAGGGGACACGGGTTCGTGCCCCGGTCCGGGAAGATCCCACATGCCATGGAGCGGCTAGGCCCGTAAGCCATGGCTGCTGAGCCTGCGCGTCCGGAGCCTGTGCTCCGCAACGGGAGAGGCCACAGCAGTGAGAGGCCCAAGTACTGCAAAAAAAAAAAAAGAAAGAAAGAAAAAAAAAAAGAAAACAATGATATGAAAGAGAAAAACCACAGGACTGGGGTGGAGACTGGGGAAGATTGCAACGAAAATATTATGTCAAGAGAAGGGAGCGGCTGGGTAGGGCTCACTTAGAGCTGCAAGAACAACCGGTACTGGAAAAAGAAAAAGTCCACAACATTCCAGGAGTGATGGAGCTGGGAAAGATCATTAGGTGCTCTTGAGCCAGTCCCACTATTTTACAGATGAGAAGAGAGGTCCACGGCAGGAAGTAACTTGCCCATGGGCTCTCAGCAGATCAGAGGCAAAGGTGAGACCATGAATGATTTCATCCACCAGGTGAGTCCCAGCTGCACCACATGCTGGTGGCCACTTCACCCATCCCAGACATTCAGAATAGAACTGGCTGGTCAAGAAGACATGGTTTCTTGAAAAACCAGGTGCCACCTCAGAGTTTCTGTCAAAGCTTCAGTGAGTATTTCCAGGGCTGAGCCGAGTGGCTTACGGTTCACCATCAGTTAGAAGTAAGGAAGCGGTGAGGCTCTTGCCACTCACATTTTGCCTTGACCGTCCGAGTCCAATACAGGGGATCACAGTCCTGAGCAAAGGATGGTCAAGAAAGGGCCCAATTCTTCAAAACTCTTCAGAAGGTCTTTGAGGATTCTTGACCCCAGAGTTTCCAAAAGACCTAGATTACTTAGAAATACTTTGCTGGTGTGATGCAAGTTCAAATCTGAAGGTGTACAAGGAGAGATGTCTCCATGCACACGTATAAGGTACAACCAAATCCTGGAGTGAAGCAGGAGCCAATGGTCCTAGCAAACCCCCTAGGCCTGTGGTTTTCTCCCACACTAGCTCAAAAGTGTACTTTAAACACCTGCAAACACCTGAGCTGCACAGTAGCTACAACCTCCAAGATGGTCATTTTTTTAATAGATGCTAAAACAAGTAAATGAGTGGGTACTGCTTCCGTTCAATCAGTCATTCCATCCTGCAAGGTCTGGAAGTGGCAGCGTGGGGAAGGAAAAGGAGGATGCCTATGCCACCTCTGCATCCCAGGGGATAGAAGCTGCGGGAAGAAAACAGCATCCTTTGAAAGGTCTACTGGGAAAGCAATGGCTTCCGGGAAGAGCTAGGCTTCACTTAGAGCAAGAAGATGGAAGAAAGGATTAAAGAAGAATTTGCAAATATAGAGAAGTGTGCTGCTGCATGTGCAGGCCATGAATTTGAAAGCACTGTAGGAGAGTCAGGGTTTGGTGGGGCATAGGTGTTGGGGACAGAAAAGGGCGTGTTCAGAGCCGCATGGAGATGAGAATCCAGGGGATGGGGAAGTGCTGGGAGCCCAGAGTCCTGCACTTCTAGGGGTGCTTGGAGTAGATGGGGCTGCGATGCTCTTCCCAGATCTGTGCAGGTTCCTGCTGCAATTGCACTGCCTCCGCCCCATCCCACTGCCTCCCCTTCCCCCGCGGCTGGTGATGCTGAGAGAACTCACCAGGGGAACCACCTGTGTGCAAATCTCCTGCACAGGGAACTCCATCTGTGACACACAGGATGTGGTGAGATGAACCCTGAGACTCTCAAAGCAAATGGTGAAGGGAGACTGTGGGTGAGAGCTGGGATGGGTTAGGGCCAGGTGGGGAGTCTTGCCAGGGATCCACAAGCTCTGAGGTTCCCTTTTCACCCCCAGAACACAGCATTCTGAGGCTGTACTCACTGTAGGACTCATACTGTTTGATATGCTTCAAGGGAAGGGAAGAGACAAAAATGATTAGCCTTCTGCCCGAAGACCTTGTAGAAGTTTTCACTTCTATGTTGAACCCTTAACAAAAGCTCAGATAGCCACTGTAGTAGCCTGGATTATTATCAAAGTTTTCTCAGCACTATTCCACACTGGGGCTGCTCCTTCAGCCTGCATCCTGGAGTGAAATACCAAAACTTACCCTCAAAGATTGTATCATAAGAGTGAGAAATACCCCTTTGTCGGAAACCACTGAGATTTTCAATCATTTGCTACTGCAGCATGATTTAGCCTCACTGGATTAATATAGACTCCGAGAACAGGGGTCAGCAAACTGTAAAGAGCCAGAAAGTAAATATTTTAGGCTTTGCAGGCCATCCAGTCTCTGTCAAGACTACTTAAGTCTACCATTGTCATGCAAAGCGCTCATAGACTATAGGTAAGCAAATGAGCATGGCAATGTTCCAGTAAAACTTTATTTACAAAAACAAACAGCAGCCCAGATTTGACCCTTGGGAAATAGTTGGCTGATCCCTCATGTAGATCCTCCTGGGGATGTCACTGACGTAGTTTAGCCACTGGCTGAAAATCCTACAGGTAATTGCCTAAAATCACATCTTTGCGAATTTTACCCACCCAGTGTTGTTTTGGTATGTTTTATATTAAAGAATATGTTCTTAGATTCCATGTATTTAGTAAGGCTTAAAGGGATGAAAAGGCAAAGGATGGCAGATTTAATATTTCTTGATGGGAGAGGAGGGTATCTTTGCCAGTACGAAGCCTTCAAAAACAACTGGGATGACCTGGAGAAAAAGAATTGGAGAGGAGAGATAGATGGCTGAATTAGGGATAAAAAGAAGGGATATGGAAACATGAAGAGAAATAATACAAAGGTGAGAGAAAATGGAGTGAAGCTAGAATTCCTTACTTGGCTTTTTTCAGTCCCAGGACCAGACAGAATGTTTATTCCTCTACTGCCACCTTCAGTTCTTTAAAGATCCTGACTCTCATTTGCAATTTCCACTATGGGGCTAAACCACCCAGGATGCAACTCCTATAGGTGCTTTTTCCATTTTTTATTTTAGCTACAACTTGTTGAAATCCACAGGGGTTCATAAATGGTAGAACTTGAGTAAATGATTTTTGAATGGAGGGAAGAGGACAAGATCAAGGATTGCGGATAAATATGGACCAAGATTAATGTCGGGATGGGATGGGAGAAACATGAAGCAGAGTCGGGGGTCCAGGGACAGAGGAACCTTGGAGACAGAGCCTAATTCTATAAGTTAGAGAAGCGAGTTTGCATGCATTTGGGCAATTCCACAAAAGTGGTACAGTAAATTGATATCAATAGATTATTAATTATGACTGGGATCTGGAGGTGTGAATTGCAAGCAGAATTATGGAAGGAAAAATAGCTCTGGGTATATCTGGGATAGAAAATCAGGGCTTAACTATCTCCTCTGCACTTTGTCATGCCTGGTCAGGGAATCAGTGGTAATAAGATCACGGGGATATAATCTTTTTACAAATTAACCAAATCTACTCTAACATTGCGTTATGGCTATCTGTTTAAGAGTCCGTCTACATTGTAAGTAACGTGAGGCAGAAACAAGTCTTTTTCATCACTGTAAACCCAGCATTCACTATAGCAACTGTCCAAAAGTTAGCAGTCAATGAATTCGTGTTGAATTAAATTGTTTCCTTTCAATGATAAAATGCAGAATTTTGAAAATTTCTTGTGGGAAATTATCAATTCATCAGAACGGAGATGGAGAATGCTTTGTCCCTGGAACCTCTAAGAATTTGCCATCTGTTTCCATGCCTCCATCCTAAAGCTACCCTTCTTCATTCAATTCATTGTTTGCATAGAGTCCAAAGCAAATGGTCGTATCTTTGCTCTAATAACTGCAGTTATAAGGGGCATTTAGTTTCACAGTGGCCCCAGGCTGGGACTCAGGCTGCAGCCACTCTTAAGTCTCTCCCAGAGATGTGCAGCCTGAGAAGAGAAAGACTGAACAGGAAATGTCCATTGTCACCCTCTCAGGGCATCTCTGGCAAGTCAGTCAACCCTGGTCCAGCAGTGGATGATGGAGCATGCACTGTCTAGGAGCCCATTATGATATAAAACAGCCAAGCTATTCAGAAGGTGATATGCATTTGCTTCTGAAAATAACTTCACATAATAGTAGAGGTTCAGTTACCAAGATAATCAAAACAAAACTAGGATAATCAAATGGGGCATCGTACCTCAAGAAATAGCCATACCTGCTGTGTTCTTAACCAAGGGGCACTTGAGTTTTGCTTTTCTCTTATGGTTGAGGACGCTTCCCTTGGTAAATGTGCATGCAACTCTCTTCTTACTCAGGTCCGAGGTCACTTCCTTTGGGAATCCCTTCCTGACCCTCTCCCCCACGCTCCACTATTGGATCTGTGCCCCTCCTCCGCTCACATTACTCTCATCATATCATATTGAAATGGTTTAGGGAACCCTCTGCCTCCAGTGAATTCCTTTAGGTCAGGAACCATTTCTTAATTGCCTCTGTCACTTCAACCCAAGCGTCTAGTGGAGTCTCATTAAGTGTTTTTAAATGAATCATTCATTCATTCATGGTTTAGGGAGTCAAAGAAATCACAAATTGAATTCTAGGGATCATGGCAGCTTCTCAGCCTTGCTAAGCAACTCAGTCATGCAAGAAGCAAAATAATCTCACAGAATTTTCCATCACACTTGGCTGTTGGGGTCCCATGGACATCTCAGGGACTGGTGAGAAGATGTCAGAGATGCCCCAACAATGCAATAATGGATATTTGCCATTCTGTCTTCACTCATAGGGTGTCCTTTGTGATTTCTGAGCCACCTCACAATAGTTTTGGGCCATGGGAAGAGCCATGTGGAGACTGCTTGTGCTTCAGCTTGCTTCAAGGTCCAAGTGACCTTGAAACAGACTTCCTGTTGATCTTTATACCTAGAGGTCCCTTAACCATTTAAAGGCATAGGAACTTTCTATTAAGATTTGAATTATCTTTCAGTTCTGATTAGTTCTTCTCAAAAGAACACTTTGCTTCAGAATCCATTGCAGTGTCCTTTCAGGAGAGGTGTAGCTAGATGAAGGTCAATACCCACACTGTACTCGTGCTTTATCTCTCAGCCAAATTAATAGATGTAAATGGGTGTCCATATGCATTCTCTGGCCAAGTAAACCATACGTGCAAAACTGGAAAAGTTCATTTTCTAGAAAACTGCTACAAATAACTGGATTCTGTTTCTAAGGGAGCACATATGTATAATTGTAGATATATCTACTGAGTCTTCCCTTGGGTCATAATTACTTGCAAAAAAGAGATCAGATCAGATTCAGACTGTGAGCCTTTTGAGCTCCATTAAGTTGCACGTCCACTTAATAAGAACAATGGGCTACTCAGATTCCCCATTTGTAAAGTCAGGTATTGGGGGTGGGACCAGGTGAGCCCCCAGAGTCCTTCCAGTTCGAAGGAAACTCTAAATAAACATGTATGCCCTCAAGATCAAGAAACATCTCATTCCATCACCAGACATATTAAAGACCACCTTGAGGCAGGAGATAGATGGGCTGCAGGCTAGACATTTACAACTGGCCTCCTGTTCACACTACCTGGACAGAGAAGAAGATGGGCTCCAGGCCGGACATTCATTACCAGCCCCCTGTTTACATTTTCTGAGGCAAGAGACAAACGGGCTCCAGGACGGAGCCCGTTTTTATGAACGGACTCCTCTCTGTATTTTGATATCTGCACTTCGATATAAGAAACAGCAACAGGAATAGGGCAAATAACCAGACACTGGACACTTTTATGGCAGGGACAGAGAGGGGCTAAACCCTGTTAAAAGGGTTTATCAAGAGGTCATACATTTCCCATCCTTGGGGCAAGGGAAACATTGCACATGTGCAGAAAGGCTCCTTGGGGGTCAAAAGGAGGGGGCACCACCCCATAATATGTGATGCTAAGGCCATCCCATAGGCTGAAATCCATCTTGGAAAAAAGTTGTGTACACAGGTTGGGGAGGGTCTTAGGGCAGGGCAGGTGCAGAAAAAGAAACCAGATAAGTGGCCAAAGGTAAACAAAGATCTGGAAGAACTATATGAATGATTTAACCACCTCTTTACTGAGCGTCCTCATTAGGGAGGATGCCCACACACTTCCTCTCCAGGTGTGCATCTCTGCCTTGCTTCTGTCTTAACTAAACAGTTTCTCTGTGTGCTCTCCCACTTGTTGTTGAGCTGTCTCTAATAATAAACTTTGTACCTGTTTTTACAGTTTTTGCCTCTGTGAGAAATGCATTTTTCACTGGGAGCAAGAGCCAGGGGGTGTGGTGGCCTGGATTTCTGGTTTTCAACCAGGCTCCCCAGGTTCAATTCCTGGGCGGGGAATTAAGATCTCCCTTCACGCCACCACTCACTGCTGCCTCTCTGAGATCAACCTGACCCAACATGGTCTTATTTCTAACTTGCAGTCACTTCATTTTCAGACCACTCACAGTGAAAATGCAGATTGTTTCAATTACCCACATGGATTAAGAAGACCACTGACGAGAAAGGAAGAGATTAGCCTGAAATATCCTTTAGGTTCGAGTGCATAATCCAAATTCCTAGGATATTTTACTACCTCAACTGTCTATGCTAGGTAGCTTCAGTTCTAGGCAGGCAAAGGCACAATACCAACTTTTAAAGTAAACACATATATATTATGCTCTGTGACTGGCTCTATAACTGTTAAAATCATTTCCTTTCTAACCCAAGACTCTTAGCTGAATAGCCTAAGCTTTGAGAGTTAAGCAGAAAGACTTCCCTTTCTGGCAGTTCGGGATTTGGGAAAAACTAAAAATGCTCCTTCTATAAAACTAAAGATAATAAGGCAAGAGAAATACACAGTGGCCAAAAATGACTGAGAAACTTAAATTAGAAAGATAAGAATAAGCTGGTAATATTAGACAGCTCTACAGGGTTTTACATGTTTTTGCAGCCAAATGGTTAGGTTCTTAATCCTAAGTAATGATAAGACCTTGAGCCTTTTTGAGGAAAGGGAGATTGAACTGAGGCTTCTGAGTCAAGAGAGATTCCAGAAGGTTTTACCCCTCTGCAAAAAGTAAACTGTAACAACAACAAAATGCCATCCAAAAAAGGAAGACTATTTGTCTTGGCCTAGACTTTGGATGGAAAAAATAATTATCTCTCTCTAAAATGTATAATCATGAGCCTGTTCCATTGTCTGGAGATGTTTGAGCCCCAAAGCTAACCACCACAGCAACAAAAAGTCCTGCCAACCTGGAAATCTCCTTAGCAGAGGAAGTTAAAAACTGCTCTGGAGATTGTACAAGATTCCCACCACTTAAGATGAGTTCACAATCCAAAATTTACAAATAAACAAGTCAACCAAATTGAAAATCAAACTACTCAACACATGGTGGAAGAACTTCAAATAACGAAATTTTCAGAGACAAGAAGCAAGTATAAATATAATAGACATATATGTATTAATAAGTATAATAAAGACAAAAAATTGAACACATGAAAGAATAAGACACTGCAAAAAAATAAGGTAGATTTGAAAAAAAATAAAGTATAAGTTATATAAATGAAAAAGAGTCTCTGAAATTAAAACTTAATGAAAATGTTAAACAGCATATTAGACACAGCTGCAGAAAAAAATTAGTAAGAGGGAACTTAAATCTGAGGAAATTGCCAGAAGGCAAGACAGAGAATGAAGGATGTGAAAAATATGAAATAGAAGTTAAAAAACGTGGTAGATAGAATTAGAAGGTCCAACATAGTTATGAATTCCAGAAAAAGAAAATAAAAAGAATGCAGGAAAGACAATATTCAAAGAGATAATGTCTTAAGTTTTCCCAGATACTGATAATAACCTGATCCCTTAATTTCAGGAAACTAAACAAACCCATATGGGATTAATAAAAATTCCCAGCATAGAAAATTCCATTCAATAACTTATGCTAGACTAACTGGTTATTTATATGAAAAAATCAAATAAAATTAGATCCCTATCCCACACAATTTATAAAATTCAATTGCAGATAAATTAAAAGCTAAATGGGAGGGGAAAACACTTTAAAACACTTAGGGAAAAAATGTGGAAACTAACTATGATCCCAGGGTATGTAAAACATTATTAAACAGAATTTTAAAAAAAATAATTAACAAATGATTTGTTAATTAAAAGATATTTAAAAATCAGAAGCCATAGACTGAGAGAAAAAATATTAGTGACCAAATATTATAAAGAACTCCTATAGATCACTAAGGAGATAAACAACCTCAAAAATGAGAAAAAAATATATAATAATATAATTCTCAGAACAGGAAACCAGAATGGCAGATAAGCATATAAAAAGATGCTTGACTTTAGTAGCAGTCAGGGAAATTCCTATTAAAACAATAAAGTATATTATTTACACTCATCAGATTGGTAAAAATGAAAAATTCTGACCGTAAGAGTTAGTAAGAATGTGGAGCAACAGGAACACTGTTCAGGGAAACTGTCAATTGGCACAGACTTTAGAGAATGATTTGGCCAGAGCTGGTCTAGGTAAAGATGTGTGTACCCTAGCACCCAGCAATTCCACTCCCACGTGTGTATCCCTAAAGAGATTCTTGCATAAGAGATGGAGAAAAGTTAAAGAATGTTTAATACACTATTTATTGACACTGAGAAAAGTCTGAAACAGCTGATCAATGGGAGAACAGCTAAAAAAATTATTTTGTCTATTCACCTAATAAAATGCCATATATGAGTAAAAGTGAACAAAATAGAGCTACATCCATCAACATGGTTAAATCTCAAAAATATATTGTTAAACACTGTACACCTGAAACTAACACAATATTGTAAATCAACAATACTTCAATTTTAAAAATTAATAAATAAAAGACCATGATAAAAATATATATATATATTGTTAAACAAACTGAAAAAAAGGGTTTTATGAAGGATACACACAGTGCAATACAATCTATATAAAAATTAAAGACATGCCCCAAAATACCATAATATTTAAGGCTACATATGTATAGTAAAAGTAGAAAAACTGGGGAGGGTGGGCAAGAATGATAGGGTTTTGTGGGGGCTTCAGCTGTGTTTGTGATCTTAAACCAGGTGATCAGTATGTTGAGTGTGCATTATACTATCATCTGTTCTTCTTATAGGTCTACAGCATCTCGTAATTTTAAGAAATAACAAAAAAGAGATGCAAACTCCCGCACTCTGAGATGAAACAGTGAAACAATTTCTGTTTCATGCTGAGGAGTGGGCTGGTGTTTATTCCTGGGCCTTGTAAAGCTATCAGGAAAAGACAAGAAGGCACATCTGCAGAGGCTTGGGTTAGTGGTAAAGGAAGCTTTACTAACTTTACATCATTTTACATGTTTTATGAAAGATTTTAGATGTTAGTATCCCTGTTAAAGCTCCCTGACAGCATTCAAGTCTAAGAAAAACAGGGAAAAGATATTAACTGCATTAGGAAAATTCCTTATTTTATGCATTTTGATCGCCCATAAATCGTCCAAGCCCCCAGACCAGAATGATAAAATGAAAATAGAACATTTTTAACTAATGTGCCAAGTACCTATAAGCTTCTCTCACGAACAAGGAGACCACATTTTCACTTAAAATATTTATCGAACACACTATGCAATTTATTTATATATATAGTTACTTCCTCTCTGCATCTCAAAAAGCATTTAAAGCAGTTAAACCTCTATTATAAATAAAATAGATTCAGGTGCTTGGAGTAAGACAAAGTATAAGTATTAGACAATCCCTACCCACGAGAAGCTTGCAAAATAATTTATAAAACCTTTGATCCAAACCTTACAAGTTCATGTTCTCCGTATGTAGACTATCCTCACACTTAAACAGCCAAGTGCTAGAAATATGCAGGGAGCTAATCCCATCAGTGTTGGACATAATATCCATAGCTCATTTATATTCGCCCTAGACTTTCCTAGTCACTGATGGAGTTGGCATTAATCTTTCTTGCCAGTCATTTAGTGAGTGATCCCTTTTAAAACACATAAAAAATCCAATTTCGCAACCTCATAGTCCCATATTAGTAATTTTCATCGCATGCCCTCTCTCCACGGTTGCTAACTGTCTAGAAAAATGTTATCATGATCATGTTTGGAAAATGAACCTATTCAAAGTATTATTGGACAATTATTGCATCAGCAACTGCCAACAATAGAAAGGTCCTAGACAACACTTATTTAAAACAGTCTCACCCTGGTCAGACGAGTCCTGCATAGGCTGGAATTAAAACCTTTCACTCCCATGGAGTTTTGTGAGCCCGGGAATTTTTCTGATGGACTGGTTTTAACACTGAGAGCCTCCGGGAAATAATAACAGTAAAGCCTGCTTCGAGTAAACTGCGGGTGGGGTGGTCAGACTAGAGGACTGGATCCCAAGGGGAACTCAGCTGTCACAGTGGCGTCTGAGTCACTAGATGCATCTCTTTGAGACTGTTATGAGTAGGAGTGGTTTCCGTCGAATTGCTTTTGTGATCGGTACATAAGAAATCTATGAGCAGCCCTAGAGCTAGTCAACTTCTTCATGACTGGGGTCACATCTATCAAACATGATGTCAGAGCTCAAAGGGATTCTCAGTCCACCCGGCACCCTCATTTTACCAAAAGAGGAAATGGAGTCTTGGGGAGGCCAATTGTTTGCCCAATTATAGTAAAATCATAAAACAAGTAGCAAGGCTGCTGATAGCAATCTCAGGCTCTTCCCCAACATGGTGCTATACGGCTATTGGAAGAGTCTCACCTGCATGCTGAAATAACCACACGACAGATGCCCAAACGGGAAACAGTGACCATGGCGACATTTCTAAATATACATCTGGAGGAGGCTTTGTGCTTCCTTGATCAGAGAGGAATGTTCAGAAAAGTATCTGTCCATACAAACAACGTGCTTTTTCTGCCATACAGAGATGAGAGAAGGGAGCATGGGAAAGAAGTAGCACCTTTTCTCCTACTAGGTGGACCCTGAGTATTTGAAAGTAGCATCCCTCAAGGGTTGTCCAAGCTGGAGATAGTGCTCAGAGATGACCACAGTCAGAAAGCAAACACGTAGCTCCCATAACGGGAATTTAGACAAATTGCTTCTGCTTCCGCCAGCCATCCACTGGGAAACACTGTCCCAAGGAGTGCCCACCTCGCCACCCCCAGCTTCCCCCCAGCCCCCCACAGCTGAGCAAATAGGATGGATCTCAGGCATGACATGCCCTCCTGGGCAGCTTCTTCTGCACCAGTGCCATCCAATTTCCCTCTTCACTGCCAAACTTACCTGGTTAGAACCCCCTCTACCTTTCAGTCACTCATTGCTGACAATTGCAGGGAAGATGACTTATTCCATTTTCCCTTCTAGGTAATATATGTAATTCTGTAATTGGGGGCTTATGCTACGGCAGGCATAGTTCTAAGGTCTTTACATGCATTCATATTTCATCATCATAACAACTCTGTAAGGTGGGTACTATTATCCCCATTTTACAGATGAGCAAACTGAGACACAGAAAGGTGATGGTAACATAAATTACTAGTACTTTCAGGTGGTCCAGGGGGTAATTTACCTACTCGGTGTGTAACCCAAAGCCATGTTCTTTTTATTTTAATGCATATTTATTGAATGAAACTTGAAAGAATAAACAACTTAGCATCATCAATTACCAAACTCAGAATTATTTAGCTCTCCCATAAGTTCCTTTTTATAGGCTGATTTTAAATTTCATTAATAACATACAGGTTGGGTTCTAAATAAACTACAGCATACCTCAGAAACATGATCTAATTTTCATTGGCTTTCACCTGCATCCCGGGAACTTAGCCTGGGAAAAATGTCATCAACTCAGTCACATCTGTGGAGCCAGCAAAAGCTATGCAAAGAATAACTAGCTATCAATACATAAAATGTATGTGATGATTTCCCAAAGCTATATTCTAATATTTGGGATATCTTTCAGGTGACTCAAAAGGGGAAGGATAGTGTCACCATTGGCCTATAAAAGCCCATATATATGTATGTGTATATATATAATCTCTAATCTTGTGTGGATGGCTCTTAACTTTCGCCTACACACAGGGCTGACTTTTGGGGAAGTCTGAGTGTCTGTCTACCCTTGAGTCTTCCTATTGCTAAAGAATAAGAGCATGGTTTCACACAATCTTCATCTTTACTCTCAGGAAGAAGACCTAGCAGTTTTGAAAACTTAGCTAGGGTATGCTTCAGACAAAATAAAAACCCATACATCATTTTAAAAACTTATTCCAAGTCACAGAAATCACGTGATATCAGTAATATCATCTCCCTTTGACACTAAATAGGATCTTTATAATGTATTCATTATTTTATATTCTGCCAAGTTCTAAAAATAATTTGAGCCACTCTTGTTTCATGTTTAATATGTTGTTCACTCTCTTGGCTCTACCTGTTAAGTACTTGGGAGTTCAGTAGTAAATCAACTAAGAATCTTTTTAGTCATGCTGCAGAGAAGAAAAATCTGTAGTCATAAGTTATCTCCACTACAACTTCAAAACCAAAAGATAAAATAATTTCATAGCAGAAATGAAATAACATTTTACACTATCTTTTATGGGAATGGACTGACCCATGTGAATCAATAACTTGAGATTTCATTTATTTTGGAAAGTTCTCTAAGAACTTCAAAGACTTAAATATAATAGAGTTGATTTTCTTAGGGTTAAGTGTTAAGAGTTTTAGCTCATCAAATCGAAAGCTCAAACTAAAACTGAAAGTCATTCAAGCAGTGCTTTTATCTTTTTAATTTTTTTAACATCTTTTTTGGAGTATAATTGCTTTCCAATGGTGTGTTAGTTTCTGCTGTATAACAAAGTGAATCAGCCATACATATACATATATCTCCAAATCTCCTCCCTCTTGCATCTCCCTCCCACCCTCCCTATCCCAACCCTCTAGATGGACTCAAAGCACTGAGCTATTCTCCCTGTGCTATGCAGCTGCTTCCCACTACCTAGCTATTTTACATTTGGTAGTGTATATATGTCCATGTCACTCTCTCACTTCATCCCAGCTTACCCTTCCCCCTCCCCGTGTACTCAAGTCCCTTCTCTATGTCTGCTTCTTTATTCCTGTCCTGCCTCTAGGTTCTTCAGAACCTTTTCCTTTGTTTTTTAGATTCCATATATATGTGTTAGCATACGGTATTTGTTTTTCTCTTTCTGACTTACTTCACTCTGTATGACAGTCTCTAGGTCCATCCACCTCACTCAAATAACTCAATTTCATTTCTTTTTATGGCTGAGCAGTATTCCATTGTATATATGTGCTACACATTCTTTATCCATTCTTCTGTCAATGGAAACTTAGGTTGCTTCCATGTCCTGGCTATTGTTAATAGTGCTGCAATGAACATTGTGGTACATGACTCTTTTTGAATCATGGTTTTCTCAGGGTATATGCCCAGTAATGGGATTGCTGGGTCGAATGGAAGTTCTATTTTTAGTTTTTTAAGGAACTTCCATACTGTTCTCCATAGTGGCTGTATCAATTTACATTCCCACCAACAGTGCAAGAGGGTTCCCTTTTCTCCACACCCTCTCCAGCATTTATTGTTTGTAGATTTTTTGATGATGGCCATTCTGACCAGTGTGAGGTGATACTTCATTGTAGCTTTGATTTGCATTTCTCTAATGATTAGTGATGATGAGCATCCTTTCATGTGTTTGTTGGCAATTGGTATATCTTCTTTGGAGAAATGTCTATTTAGGTCTTCTGCCCATTTTTGGACTGGGTTGTTTGTTTTTTTAATATTGAGCTGCATGAGCTGTTTATATATTTTGGAGATTAATCCTTTATCCATTGATTCGTTTGCAAATATTTTCTCCCATTCGAAAGGTTGTCTTTTCGTCTTGTTTGTAGTTTCCTTTGCTGTGCAAAAGCTTTGAAGTTTCATTAGGTCCCATTTGTTTGTTTTTCTTTTTCTTTCCATTACTCTAGGAGGTGGATCAAAAAAGATCCTGCTGTGATTTATGTCACACAGTGTTCTTCCTATGTTTTCCTCTTAGAGTTTTACAGTGTCTGGTCTTACATTTAGGTCTCTAATCCATTTTGAGTTTATTTTTTTGTATGGTGTCATGGAGTGTTCTAATTTCATTCTTTTACGTGTAGCTGTCCAGTTTTCCCAGCACCACTTACTGAAGAGACTGTCTTTTCTCCATTGTATATCCTTGCCTCCTTTGTCATAGATTAGTTGACCATAGGTGCATGGGTTTATCTCTGGTCTTTCTATCCTGTTCCATTGGTCTATATTTCTGTTTTTGTGCCAGTACCATACTGTCTTGATTACCGTAGCTTGTAGTATAGTCTTAAGTGAATGAGTCTGATTCCTCCAGCTCTGTTTTTTTCCCTCAAGACTGCTTTGGTTATTCTGGGTCTTTTGTGTCTCCATACAACTTTTAAGATTTCTTGTTCTAGTTCTGTAAAAAATGCCATTGGTAATTTGATAGGGGTTGCATTGAATCTGTAGATTGCTTTGAGTAGTTTAGTCATTTTCACAATACTGTTTCTTCCAGTCCAAGAACATGTTATATCTCTCCATCTGTTTGGATCATCTTTAATTTCTTTCCTCAGTGTCTTATAGTTTTCTGCATTATAGTGTCTTATACATTTTCTGGGGAATGTTCCATGAGCACTTGAGAAGAAAATATATTCTGTTGTTTTTGGATGGAATGTCCTATAAATATCAATTAAGTCCATCTTGTTTAATGTATCATTTAAAGCTTGTCTTTCCTTATTTATTTTCATTTTGGATGATCTGTCCATTGGTGAAAGTGGGGTGTTAATGTCCTCTACTATGATTGTGTTACTGTCAATTTCCCCTTTAATGGCTGTTAATATTTTTCTTATGTATTGAGGTGCTCCTATGTTGGGTGCATAAATATTTACAATTGTTATATCTTCTACTTGGATTGATCCATTGATCATTATGTAGTGTCCTTCTTTGTCTCTTGTAATAGTCTTTTTTTAAAGTCTCTTTTGTCTGATATGAGAATTGCTTATCCAGCTTTCTTTTGATTTCCATTTGCATGGAATATCTTTTTCCATCCCCTCACTGTCAGTCTGTATGTGTCCCTAGGTCTGAAGTGGGTCTCTTGTAGACAGCATGTATACGGGTCTTGTTTTTGTATCCATTCAGCCAGTCTATGTCTTTTGGTTGGATCATTTAATCCATTTACATTTAAGGTAGTTATCGATAAGTATGTTCCTATTACCATTTTCTCAATTGTTTTGGGTTTGTTATTGTAGGTCTTTTCCTTCTCTTGTGTTTCCTGCCTAGAGAAGTTCCTTTAGCATTTGTTGTAAAGCTGGTTTGGTGGTGCTGAATTCTCTTACCTTTTGCTGGTCTCTAAAGGTTTTAATTTCTCCATCGAATCTGAATGAGATCCTTGCTGGGTAGAGTAATCTTGGTTGTAGTTTTTTCCTTTTTATCACTTTAAATATGTCCTGCCACTCCCTTCTGGCTTGCAGAGTTTCTGCTGAAAGGTCAGCTGTAACTTTATGGGGATTCCCTTGTATGTTATTTGTTGCTTTTCCCTTGCTGCTTTTAATATTTTTTGTTTGTGTTTAATTTTTGATAGTTTAATTAATATGTGTCTTGGCGTGTTTCTCCTTGGATTTATCCTGTATGTGACTCTCTGCACTTCCTGGACTTGATTTCCTTACCCATATTAGGGAAGTTTTCAACAATAATCTCTTCAAATATTTTTTCAGTCCCTTTGTTTTTCTCTTCATCTTCTGGGACCCTTATAATTCATATGTTGGTGCATTTAATGTTGTCCCAAAGGTCTCTGAGACTGTCCTCAATTCTTTTCATTCTTTTTTCTTTTTTCTGCTCTGTGGTAGTTATTTCCACTATTTTATCCTCCAGGTCACTTATCCATTCTTCTGCCTCAGTTATTCTGCTATTGATTCCTTCTAGACAATTTTTAATTTCATTTATTGTGTTGTTCATCATTGTTTGTTTGCTCTTTAGTTCTTCTAGGTCCTTGTTAAAAGTTTCTTGTATTTTCTCCATTCTGTTTCCAAGATTTTGGTCATCTTTATTATCATTACTCTGAATTCGTTTTCAGGTAGACTGCCTATTTCCTCTTCATTTGTTTGGTCTGGTGGGTTTTTGCGTTGCTCCTTCATCTGCTGTGTATTCCTTTGTCTTCTCATTTTGCTTAACTTACTGTGTTTGGTGTTTCCTTTTCACAGGCTGTAGGTTCGTAGATCCCGTTGTTTTTGGTGTCTGCCTCCAGTGGGTAAGGTTGTTTCAGTGGCTTGTGTAGGCTTCCTGGTGGAGGGGACTGGTGCCTGTGTTCTGGTTGGTGGGGCTGGATCTTGTCTTTCTGATGGGCAGGGCTGCATCCGGTGGTGTGTTTTCGGGTGTCTGTGAACTTATGATTTTTGGCAGCCTCTCTGCTAATGGATGGGTTCGTGTTCCTGTCTTGCTAGTTGTTTGGCATAGGGTGTCCAGCCCTATAGCTTGCTGGTCATTGAGTGGAGCTGGGTCTTAGCGTTGAGATGGAGATCTCTGGGAGAGCTTTCGTCATTTAATATTACATGGAGCCGGGAGGTCTCTGGTGGACCAATGTCCTGAACTCAGCTCTCCCACCTTAGAGGCTCAGGCCTGACAACCGGCTGGAGCACCAAGACCCTGTCAGCCACATGGCTCAGAAGAAAAGGGAGAAAAAGAAAGAAAGAAAGAAAAAATAAATAAATAAAATAAAATAAAGTTATTGAAATTAAAAATTAAAAAATATTATTAAAAATTAAAAAGTAATAAAAAATAAGAAAGAAAGAAGAGAGCAATGAAACCAAAACACAAGTTCACCAATGATAACAAGTCCTAAATTCTATACTAATAAAAAATAAAAACGGACAGACAGAACCCTAGGACAAGTGGTAAAAGCAAAGTTATACAGACACACAAAGGAGCATACACATACACACTCACAAAAAGAGAAATAGTAAAAATATATATATATATTTAAAAAAGGAAAAGAGCAACCAAATCAATAAACAAATCTACCAATTATACTAAGCTCTAAACACTAAACTAAGGTAAACAAAAAACCAGAAACAAATTAGATGCAGAAAGCAAACCCCAGGGCTACAGTTGCTCCCAAAGTCCACCACCTCAATTTTGGGATGATTCATTGTCTATTCAGGTATTCCACAGATGCAGGGTACATCAAGTTGACTGTGGAGATTTAATCCACTGCTCCTGAGGCTGCTGGGAGAGATTTCCCTTTCTCTTCTTTGTTCTCACAGCTCCTGGGGTTCAGCTTTGGATTTGGCCCCGCCTCTGCATGTAGGTCGCCTGAGGGCGTCTCTTCCCCCTCAGACAGGACGGGGTTAAAGGAGCAGCTGATTAGGGGGCTCTGGCTCACTCAGGCCAGGGGGAGGGAGGGTATGGAATGTGGGGCAAGCCTGGGGCAGCAGAGGCCAGCGTGACGTTGCACCAGCCTGAGGCGTGCTGTGTGTTCTCCCGGGGAAGTTGTCCCTGGATCACGGGACCCTGGCAGTGGTGGGCTGCACAGGCTCCTGGGTGGGGAAGTGTGGATAGTGACCTGTGCTTGCACACAGGCTTCTTGGTGGCGGCAGCAGCAGCCTTAGCATCTCATGCCCGTCTCTGGGGCCCGCGCTGATAGCCGCGGCTCATGTCCGTCTCTGGAGCTCGTTTAGGTGGCGCTCTGAATCCCCTCTCCTTGCACACCCTGAAACAGTGGTCTCTTTGGCAGGTCCAGGCTTTTTCCCAGACTCCCTCCCGGCTAGCTGTGGCGCATTAGCCCCTTCAGGCTGTGTTCACGCCACCAACCCCCGTCTTCTTTCTGGGATCCGAACTCCGAAGCCGGAGCCTCAGCTCCCAGCCCCCGCCCGCCCCAGCGAGTGAGCAGACAAGCCTCTCAGGCTGGTGAGTGCTGGTCGGCACCAATCCTCTGTGCGGTAATCTCTCTGTTTGCCCTCTGCACCCCTGTTGCTGCGCTGTCCTCCGTGGCTCCAAAGCTCTCCCCTCCGCCACCCGCAGTCTCCGCCCGCGAAGGGGCTTCCTAGTGTGTGGAAACCTTTCCTCCTTCACAGCTCCCTCCCACTGGTGCAGGTCCTGTCCCTATTCTTTTGTCTCTGTTTGTTCTTTTTTCTTTTGCCCTACCCAGGTACGTGGGGAGTTTCTTGCCTTTTGGGAGGTCTGAGGTCTTCTGCCAGCATTCAGTAGGTGTTCTGTAGGAGTTGTTCCACATGTAGATGTATTTGTGGGGAGGAAGGTCATCTCCACGTCTTACTCTTCCGCCATCTTGAAGCTCCTCCCCTACCACCAACTTCTGAACTCAACACATGAAACTACCTAGATAGAAGGCTTCAGGCTTTTGTCCATTCTATACTTCTATTAATGTTTTAATAGACTTCATCTTCCAGAGCAGTTTTAGTTTCGCAGAAAAATTGAGCAGCAACTACAGAGATTTTCCGAATATCTGCTGCCCCCATGTGTGCCTACCCTCCCCCACTTCTATACCCGCATGGTCCCTGCATTACAGTCAATGAATATACGTTGACACAGCATCATCACCCAAGGTCCATAGTTTATGTTACAGTTCACTCTTGGTGTTGTGCACTTTATGGGTTTCAACAAATGTATTATGACATATATCCACCTATATTAGAGTATCATCCAGAATAGTCTCACTGCCTTAACGTCTATTAATTCTTTTTTTTTTTTTTTTGTGGCTGTGTTGGGTCTTCTTTGCTACATGTGGGCTTTCTCTAGTTGTGCCAAGCAGGGGCTACTCTTTGTTGCAGTGCGCGGGTTTCTTATTGCAGTGGCTTCTCTTGTTACGGAGCACGGGCTCTAGGTGCATGGGCTTCAGTAGTTGTGGCACACAGGCTTAGGTGCTCCACAGCATGTGGGATCTTCCTGGACCAGGGATCGAAACCGTGTCCCCTGCATTGGCAGGCAGATTCTTAACCACTGTGCCACCAGGGAAGTCCCTTTATTAATTCTTAAGTTAGAAAACTTTACCAATCAAATTTAATTAAAAGAAGAGACACCTGGATAATAATAAAAATAAATGCTTAGGCCACTACCAAATGAAACAGAGGTGGTTAAACAATGTAAAATCAAAACGTCTTTGTTGGCTTAACTAATATCAAATTATTCTTTGTAGGTAATATAGTTATGTAGGTGGTTTACAAGGCCTTATCTAAAGTTCAGCTGCTAGCAAATTGCTTATAGCAGAGCAATGACCCCAGACTGTTTAGAATGAAAAAAAAAAAAAGGAAGTACCACAGGTGAAAATTAAGAGCACAAATCAGAGAGTTTCATATATTTTAAGGGCATGGCCTCTCCAAAACATTCGCATAATGCCTCCAGTCTATGGGGATTTCACGGATCAGCAGAAATTTCTTTGAAATAACACTTTCCTTGTTCAGCCTACACTTGACAATACATACCCACTCAGTGTCTTTCCTTATCATTACAAATAGAGGCGTCGAATATGCTTTTGACCGTTCTAGTCACTGTTCCCTGATTCTTGAACCTGGGATGTTTCTCTGCAAACCCTCCCCACACCTGAAGGCCAATTTCCATTGTCACCTCCCACCTGAGCCTCAACTTCATCATCTGTAGCTGGGTTAATAGTATTTCCCTTTTAAGGTGTGTGTTGAAGCATTAAAATAAATAACCCACATCCCTGTTGCCTAACAGGGAATCTTTCATGAACGGTGGATATTTGTATTATCTTCTGAACTTCCTAACTTATCTGTACATGACTGTGGCATGTTTTTCTTTGCTCGTATTATATTTATTTATGTAAATAGATATTTTCCCCTACCATTAGATTGTAAATTTCTTGAGGCCAGAATCCGCTTTATTCATCTTGGTATCCCATGAAAACATAGCAAGTTTAAGCACAAAAGTAAATGTATAAACACAGCTTTCAGGAACTAAGTCAGAGTATCAATTCTAACTGTAGCAAAGAGAAGTGAACTGACTTAACCGGGACAGAGAATGTGCCAATTATGTATAAATCCAGTCCAAACCCAGTGGCTTGTTCGTACTAAGAGTAATTTCCTGCAAGGTTCCGATAGTCTCAATTTTACAACACGGGACTAAACACAGTTACTGATCTAAGGAGAATGAACTCCAGAAATCCCCCAAAGAATGGAAGATCAGGTTTTAAAATGCATGAACCCTTTCTTGCTCACATAGTGATGTGGCTGAAGTTCATTCATAACAGTCTGTAAAGCTGCAATTGTGTGGAGGAAAGAGGCTGAGACTTAGAATCTGATGGCTTAAATTTCAGTACCAACTCTGTCATTATCTGTTTTATAACTTGGTACAGATGACAATCTCTCTCAAAGCCACAGTTTTCTCATTTCCAATATGGGAGTAAACATTAGCAATTCAAAGATTATGATGAGAATTAAATGAGATGATACAAGAGAATGTACTTTTTTAAAATTCCCAGATATTGTTAATATTTATGTAACATGGGATCATAATTCTCACCTAGATAAGTGTATCTTTATTTAATTTAAATATTCTCTTAAATGAAGTAATATGATGTCTGAGACTTGCTTTATAATAGAGATGGGGCTGAAGACAGAGGCTACAGAGAAACTAAGATCAGCCGTGTGTTGACGATCCTTGAAGCTGAGGGGTGGGTACGTGAGGGTTCACTATACAGTTCTTTAACTCATGAAGTTTTCCATAATTAAAAAAAAAAGTAATTCCTTACTTTGGTTATTTACTATTTAATTTTACTTAAAATAGTTTTGTGTAGTGGAGAGTGCAGGCTCTTGAATCCCAGAATTTGGGTTCCAGTCCTGTTTCTCCATCTGCAAAACAGAGATGATAGTTTTAATTCCTATCACGTAAAAGCTGTTGTCAAACTTGGATGAGAAAAGCCTCATAAAGCCTCATGTAGCATACACAGGGCCAGAAATCTAGTAAGAGCTTAATATATTACATTATGGAACCACATAAAAACAAACCAGTGTACTTAATTATAGGCATTCTTTCCGTTTAGCTCTTGGAGTGACTAAATGCTTTTAACTAAAATGAGATAACACCAAGTTAAACCCTGCTTGAAAGTATTCAAGAGGTATATGTAAACTTACCCAAAAACTTAGCTAGCAAACTTCCATTAAACTGACATGTTCAGTGCCAATTTCCCCAAATCTTATAAAATTTCTACTTAAAGGTCCACCTAGTATTTCAGAATTTTTCTCATCACTATTTGTGGTCAAATTGTTGCCATTAATGGTGTTATAATTTATTAACAGTATCTAAAACAGGGTTTCCCTTATATGAATAGAGAAAAGTACCCTATCTTTTAAAACTTATCTAAGCAATATAGAAAAACTCAAAGAAAGGAAAAAATGATCCCAATTTCTCTACTCAGAAAAAAACGCTCTTCATATTTTAAAAACTCAATCTTTTCTTCCATATCACCAAATATTGTATGTAGTTTTGATTGTATTTGACAAGCCAAGAACCATAGCCACAAAGTACCATACATTTACTGAAACAAATTAGATATCTTTCTCTTTCAACTGGGGGCATTTCCATATGCTTCAGTGCAAAGCTCTTGAAATCTATATAGTTCCACTAAATTAAAACAAGAAAAAACAGGGCAAGCGTCAGTCATATTCTAGTATTGCGCTTGTTTCCTTGGTGTTTGTTTTATTTAACGTTCCAAAAAAATGGAATTAGGCAATGGCATGTAAGTTTCACATGCCAGTTAAGAATTAATTTTAATATAATTTGAGAAGCAAACTTTAGCTGCTGGAATGCTGCAAAAGAAGATTATTTTAGAAGGTCAGGGAAGCTTTAGAAAAACTGATGAAATGTACACACACACACAAAAATTTTGCCACCTTTTTTTAGAGGGGTCTCCAGCATCCTGCAGTCCAGCCAAAGATTCCCCTAAGGTCCATGGACTCTAGTCAAGAGCCTTGCTCTGGTAAGCCAATTTTTAAATTTTAGGATAAAACACTGCTGTTCTGAGAGACCTTTGGTCCAATGCTCCTGTATGAGCCTAGGAACCCTGATATTCACCGGTTATTTTTTCCCTCTTTCTTAGGGAGAAAAAAAAAATGGAATTAACAGACCATGACTCCTATTAAGCAACTTACCACAAGGCAATGCAAGCTCTTCCCCAGAAGACAAATATTGCAACAAGGGAAGACTATGTTATGTTTGCAAAATGCTGGTAAGAATTTTCTCTCAGTTCAAAATGTGTGTACCCTTGCCAGTTAGGGTAAATATTACGGAAAAACTGCCCAGTGAACATGCCCCCAGCGGGAGGAGAGTGGTGGCTGGCTGTCTTCTCACTGACATTTTCTATTCTAGAGGAGATGGTAAGGGGAGAACACTGCCACTCTTTAGAGGAGAAGCTCGCTCAGCTGGGTCACAGAGCCCCTCTGTGTGCTGTAGGCAAATCCCTTTGTATTCACTTTTGCCGGAGTAAATAAGAGTCTAAGACTGTTTAAAGATTTTACGAAGAAATATCTCATTTGTAGATGCCTGAAAATCAGTGAGCGTACTATCTGGGTACAGCTTAACATAGTTGCGGGTAGAAAACAAAGAGGACAGTTGAAAAACCTTTTGACTAAATCACTAACTTTTGGTGCCCGTGAAGTCCCGCTCCCTGTTAACCCTAGAGAATCAAAAGTATGCTTTTTAAGAGAAGTTCTTTATCCCTGATTTTGGCAAGGTCCTAAAGCAATTACCTTTTAAGCTCCGACTGCTTTACAAAAACATGCACATAGGGCTTCCCTGGTGGCGCAGTGATTGAGAGTCCGCCTGCCGATGCAGGCGACACGGGTTCGTGCCGCGGTCCGGGAAGATCCCACATGCCACGGAGCGGCTGGGCCCGTGAGCCACGGCCGCTGAGCCTGTGCGTCCGGAGCCTGTGCTCGGCAACAGGAGAGGCCACAGCAGTGAGAGGCCCGCGTACCGCAAAAAAAAAAAAAAAATGCACATAACCAACCTGCAATGCTGTTACACGCATTTAGCTAAATCCTGCATTCTGCGTTTCTTGAATTGATTTAATGTCAGTGAAATGAATAGAGAAGCCAAAATACCATGATTTGCCAAACACTGCGGAGTGGTGCCAGACACAAATTAATGTATGAGAATGTATCGTGCGAATTTAACTATAAGCCTTTGGTATTGAGTAAAAATGGGAAGAGGAGGATGAAGAAGCAGAGGGGTGACAAGGAAGAAGGAGCGGGGGAGGGGCAAAAGGGAGGAAGAGAAAACAATTTAAATCATGCTGGTGATCTGCTACAGATGGATGCTTGAGCGTGTGCCCAGGAGGTCAAGCAGAACCCAAGCAGCTGGTCGCCCTGCATCCACAAATTCACAAATAGCTCATTGGAGAAATTATGTTTGCAAACATAACTTTCACTAAGTGCTGCCATTAGAACATGCAAAACACTTTACGATTTAAATTAAACTTAGTGACAGTATCTTACACTACTTCCTAAATTGTACTACTCAGTGCCAAGAAAATATGCTTATTTAAGAACAATTAGGAACCTTTTTGCCACAAGATGATAGACAATCAACAAATTTAAAATACCCTTCAACATGTTTACCACATTTAAAATGCAACTCCTGGGGCTTCCCTGGTGACGCAGTGGTTGAGAGTCCGCCTGCCGATGCGGGGGACACGGGTTCGTGCCCCGGTCCGGGAGGATCCCACATGCCGCGGAGCGGCTGGGCCCGTGAGCCATGGCCGCTGGGCCTGCGCGTCCGGAGCCTGTGCTCCGCAGCGGGAGAGGCCACAACAGTGAGAGGCCCGCGTACCGCAAAAAAAAAAAAAAAAAAAAACAACTCCTGGACTTCCCTGGTGGTCCAGTGGTTAAGACTTCACGCTTCCAATGCAGGGGGAACGGGTTCGATCCCTGTCGGGAAACTAAGATCCCACATGCCGTGTGGCATGGCCAAAAAAAAAATAATAATAATAAAATAAAATAAAATGCAACTCCTGCTGAAATTACCATTTTACAAGCATATACAAATTTTGAAATGCCAAACACTCAAGAAACAAGCTCCTCTGGTCTGTGAAGCATACTCGTAGGTCACAAATCAAAGCTTACTTGGAGGTCTTAATTGGTCCCTTGGCTTTTCTTGAATTATTATGGAAGAGGAGGGAAACAGAAAGTTGGTTATTATTGCCCTAAAACAAATAGACTGCCAGTTATTTCTCCAGCAAAAATGGGCTTACTTGGGCTTCCCTGGTGGCGCAGTGGCTGAGAGTCCGTATGCCGATGCAGGGGGCGCGGGTTCGTGCCCCGGTCTGGGAGGATCCCACATGCCGCGGAGCGGCTGGGCCCGTGAGTCATGGCCGCTGAGCCTGCGCGTCCGGAGGCTGTGCTCCGCAGCGGGAGGGGCCACAACGGTGAGAGGCCCGCGTACCGCAAAAAAAAAAAAAAGGGCGGCTTACTTGAGATCGACAAAGAATTGCAAATGTAGTCGATAACCATGCTGAACCACTGTGCAAGCAGAGAACTCTTTTAAAGCAAGCACAGCAAGCAGAGAACTCTTTCAAAGAGGAGAAAAGAAAGTCAGAAGTGCTCTAGTAAACAGAGTCCATTGGAGGAAATGAGAGTTCAAAGTATAGTGGCTTTTCATTGGCTGAGTTGTGGCAGTCTCTCATTGGCTGAGCTCTTGCCAGGTGAGAAAAACAAGTCTTCTTTATACCTGGTGGGCTCTACTATTGTCGCAGGGCATGAGAGGTCCCCCTCCTGGCCTCCCGACTCTTCTGAGCTTTTGGTTTATTAATCTTTACATTATAAAGTCTGTTTTCTCTCTACTCTGATTAACCTGTTCTAATTCAGTTAAAACGAACAGTGGTACTTGGAGCAACCAGTGACATATCTAGTACATCTAGCATATTGAACAATCAGAGTGGATCTTTTTTTTTTTAGTGGAACTTTTTTTTTTCTTTTGCGGTATGCGGGCCTCTCACCGTTGTGGCCTCTCCCACTGAAGAGCAGAGGCTCTGGACGCGCAGGCTCAGCGGCCATGGCTCACAGGCCCAGCCGCTCCGCGGCATGTGAGATCCTCCCGGACCGGGGCTCGAACCGTGCCCCCTGCATGGGCAGGCGGACTCTCAACCACTGTGCCACCAGGGAAGGCCTAAGTGGATCATTTTTAACATCCCCTTCTATAAGCCAAAAAGTAATAATCGTGCAGTAATCACTAGTAATCATTATTTTCTCCTTCTTTACTTTTAAAACAAATAATTTATGCTCAAAATAAAAAAGCAATTTCAATTTTGAAGACATTATTCAAATTTAATAAAATATCTCACATATGAGCTGAAATTTGCATTTAACAAATAAAAATATTACAGGCGTATCTCACAGATATTACGAGTTCAGTTCCAGATTACTGCAATAAATCAAGTCACACAAATTTTTTAGTTTCCCAGTGCATATAAAAGTTGTGTTTATACTGCACTGTAATCTATTAAATGTGCAAGTGTTATGTCTCTTCATCTGTTAAAGTTTTATCAAGAGATTGTAGCTGTTCAGTCACATCTTCAGGTTCCACTTCTAATTCCAGTTTTCTTGCTATTTCTACCACATCTGCAGTTACTTCCTCCACTGAAGGCTTGAGCCCCTCAAAGTATTCCATGAGTGTTAGAACCAACTTCTTCCAAACTCCTGTTAACGTTGAAATTTTTTCCTCTTCCTGGGAATCACAAACGTTCTTAACGGCATCTAGAATGGTGAATCCTTTCCAGAAGGTTTTCCAGTTACTTTGTCCAGATCCATCAGAAGAATCACTGTTGATGGCAGCTGTAGCCTTACAAAATGTATTTCTTAAATAATAAACCTGGAAAGTCAAAATTATTTCTTCATCCATGGGCTCCAGAATGGATGTTGTGTTAGTAGGCATGAAAACAACATTAATCTCATTGTACATCTCCACCAGAGCTCTTGGGTGACTAGGTGCATTGCCCAAGAGCAGTAATATTTTGAAAGGATCTTTTTTTCTGAGCAGTAGGTCTCAACAGTGGGCTTAAAATATTCAATAAACCATGCTGTAAACAGATGTGCTGACATCCAGGCTTTGTTTTTCCATTTAGAGGACACAGGCAGAGTAGATTTAGCATAATTCTTAAGGGCCCCAGGATTTTCAGAATGGTAAGTGAGCATTGGCTTCAACTTAAAGTCACGAGCTGCATTAGCCCCTGAGAGAGTTAGCCGGCCTTTTGAAGCTTTGAAATCAGGCACTGACCTCTCCTCGATAACTATGAAAGTCCTAAATGGCATCTTCTTCCAACAGAAGGTTGTTTCATCTACATTAAAAATCTGTTGTTTAGTGTAGCCACTTTCATTAATTATCTTCTGCATAACTTGAGGCAGCTTCTCTGTCAGCACTTGCTGCTTCCCCTTGCACTGTTATGTTATGGAGATGGCTTCTTTCCTCAAACCTCATGAACCAACCTCTCCTAGCTTCAAACTTTTCTTCTGTAGCTTCCTCGCCTCTCTCAGACTTCATAAAATTGAAGAGAGTCAGGGCCTTGCTCTGGATTAGGATTTGACTTAAGGGAATGTTATGGCTGGTCTGATCTTCTATTCAGACTGATAAAACTTTCTCCATATCAGCAATTATGCTGTTGCACTTTCTTATCATCCATGTGTTCACTGGAGGAGCACTTTCAATTTCCTTTAAGAACTTTTTCTGGGGCTTCCCTGGTGGTGCAGTGGTTGAGAGTCCGCCTGCCGATGCAGGGTACACGGGTTCGTGCCCCGGTCTGGGAGGATCCCACATGCCGCGGAGCGGCTGGGCCCGTGAGCCATGGCTGCTGAGCCTGCGCGTCCGGAGCCTGTGCTCCGCAACGGGAGAGGCCACAACAGTGAGAGGCCCCGCGTACTGCAAAAAAAAAAAAAAGAACTTTTCCTTTGCATCCACAACTTGGCTAACTCTTTGGCACAAGAGGCCTAGCTTTTGGCCTGTCTCAGCTTTTGACATGCCTTCCTCACTAAATTAATCATGTCTAGATTTTATTTAAAGTGAGACATGGGGACTTCCCCAGTAGCGCAGTGGTTGAGAATCCGCCTGCCAATGCCGGGGACACGGGTTCGAGCCCTTGTCCAGGAAGATCCCGCATGCCGTGGAGCAACTAAGCCCGTGCGCCACAACCACTGAGCCTGCACTCTAGAGCCCGTGAGCCACAACTACTGAGCCCACGTGCCACAACTACTGAGCCCGCGCGCCTAGTGCCCGCGAGCCACAACAAGAGAAGCCACCGCATGAGAAGCCTGCACACCGTAACAAAGAGTAGCCCCCGCTCACCGCAACTAGAGAAAGCCCGCGTGCAGCAACAAAGACCCAACGCAGCCAAAAAATAAATAAATATTTATTTATTTATTTAAAAAAATAAATAAAGTGAGACACGTGCAACTCTTCCTTTTACTTGAACACTTAAGAGGCCATTGTAGGGTTATTAGCTGGTTTAATTTCAATATTTGTTGTGTCTCAGGAAATAGGGAGGCCTGAGGAGAGGGAGAGAGATGGGGAAATGGCCAGTTGGTGGAGCAGTCAGAACGCACATAACATTTACAATTAATTTCACCATCTTACATGGGTGTGGTTTATGGTGCCCCCAAACGATTACAGTATTTACAATAGTAACATCAAAGATCACTGATCACAGATCACCGTAACAAACATAATAAAAATGATGAAAAAGTTTGAAATATTTCAAGGATTACCAAAAGGTGACACAGAGACCTGAGGTGAGCAAAGGCTGTTGGAAAAAAATACACAGACAGGACAGAGTATGCTGGGTATGCCACAGACCTTCAATTCTGTAGTAAAGAAGACACCTATTGTCCACAGACCTTCAATTAAAGACACAACTCAACCAAAATGAGGTACGCCTGTACACTTTGCAATTTAAAGTATAGTTGATTTACAATGTTGTGTTAGTTTCAGGTGTACAGCACAGTAGACACATATCCATTCTTTTTCAGATTCTTTTCCTACATAGGTTATTACAGAATACTGAGTAGTTTCCTGTGCAATACAGTAGGTCCTTGTTGATTATTTTATATATAGTAGTGTGTATGCAATTCACACTCTTTTCCACTCTTTTAAATTAAACACAAATAGAAATCCAAGGGGTCACAGAGAATAACGGATCTAAAGTAATTCAAATCATTTCTTGTCGACATATTCTTTCATAAGGCACATTAATACCAATCAAGCTGCTTTGCTCTGGGGTAGAGTCTAATAGGTCCCAAATCAGTATGCACAACAGACTTGCCTGGGAAACGTAAAATATACAGATGCTCAGGACCCACCCCAAATCTACTGATTAAACATTTCAGCAGGATAAACCTGGAAATCTGAATTTTAAGACACCACCTACCTCCCTTTTCCCCAACCTCCCACCCCATAATTTTGATATTTGCACCAAGAAATAAAGTTTGGGAATAGTTTACAAGACATCAGTAAATCACTTTAGGGGCACATTTATTTTCAGTGGGAAAAACCCATTTGCATCATTATTAGTATCAGAATTACCCTGGACTCTGGTAAACATGCAGATTCTTCACTCCTACCCAGGACTCTAAGGGTGGAGTACCCAGATGACTCTGAAGTACCCAAACCTTGAGAACCATTGCTTTAAGGTAGTCTTTCCTTTTTTTAAATTGAGGTATAATTGACATATAACATTATATTAGCTTCAGGTATACAACATAACGATTCAATATTTGTATATACTGCATAATGATCACAGTAAATTGTAGGGAAGGAAAAAAATGTGATCTATCTTCTAGGTTCTTTGGCTGGTCTAATAATTAAGTTGAATAAGACAGATTAACAGGAGAAAAACAAATTTAATTTGGGAATCCCAAAGATATGAGATCCAAGGGCAGGCAAATCAGGCAGTCAAGGCTTATATGCCATCCTGAGCTAAAGAATGGGATAGGGGCCTGGGGCTTCAAAGGGAAGGAGGATCATTCACAGGACAATAAGAGCAGGTGTTTGGTTGTTAGATGTTTGTTCTGCCATCAGGTAGGTCATTCCAATAAAAGTTATCTCTGGTAATAGCACTCTCTCTGAGCCAGGCCCCCTATCTAAATTCTTTTAGGTAGTTAAGGGTGAGATTAAAAGCTCTTCCTGAGTCTTTGGGGGACCTTGATTGTCTTCACCTCAAAACAATCCACATGCCAAAGTGACACATTTTAGGGAGGCCTATTCTGAACCCCTTCAAAGTCTAGTTAACATCCATCACCACACATAGTTATAAATTTTTTTTTCTTGTGCTGAGAGCTTTTAAGATCCACTCTCTTAACAATTCTCTTAGCAACTTTCAAATATAGAGTACAGTATTATTAACTATAGTCACCATGTTGTACATTGCATCCCCAGGTCTTATTTACTTTATAGCTGGAAGTTTGTACCTTTTGACTAAGGTGGTGTTTTCTAAACTCGAAAAATCTAAAGAATTCTGAGACATTTGTTAAGTGTAAGGATTACATTTCCCACACCCTGTTCAGGACAACTGAAATAGAATTATTTTCTGGGAGGGGCTTGCTAATCTTTAAATGTAACAAATCCCTCCAAGCAATTTTTATCACTAGGCAAATTAGGAAACACTGCTTGAAGTCAGCAGCAGCTCGCATTTATTGAACACACACTGCATGCAGGTACAGTTCTAAGTGCTTTGAGCGTATTTGCTCATTTGCCCCTAACAGCAGCTCCATGCAATATTGTCTCAGCTTCATTTCGCAGAGTAAGTGCCCCTCTTCACCAATCCACGAAAGGTGGATTTTACCATTTGAATCTCAGGGCGATCTCATTTTACATATTCATAGTTTCTTAGATTAGATTCTGAGTTCTCTAATGCCTTTGAGATTAAACACCGATTCAGTTTTCTTTAGAAAGCACACAGTAAACTTCTTTGCATAACATAGGAGCTCCATACACAGCATTGCTTCTAAGACATCAAAGGGTCATTCTGCTTTTTGTCCAGTGCCTTTGGCAGTGGAAAAGCCTACCTTGATTTTGCAGATGTGGAGACAGAAGTTGGCAGTGGAACCCGCTGCTGAAAGCAGAGACCTTTTGAGTTACTCTGGCTGAGACTCAGAGTCCTTCAGAAACTGAACCAGGAAAAGGAAAACAGAAAGATCATCTGGTTTGGCTTGCTCTCCTAGCCCGGATCCTGGCCGGGGAAGAGAATTTCAGTGGAGAAGAGAAAGGTAATAGATATTTCCAGTTTCCTGTCACACCCCTTCTCCCACAGGCTTATCCACATTCTAATCAACCTTCTGAGACTAATAGTTTCCTATTTACTAAAAGCTCGTACTCATCGTTCCCTTTCTAATTCCTTTTACACTTGCCTGATTTGCACATTTTATGCTTTCCTAGTCTGATTATTCAGTAAGCAAAAACGAACACGTCTAAACTTTGTGCCATACATCTCCAACCTCGAGGCAATTGGAACAAATGGGTGTGCTATTTCCTTATCAACTGTTACCCTAACTCCTTCAATGTAAGGAAGCTTTCCTTGCTCTGAAATCAAAATCACTCTCTTGAAACTTAAAAACGTACTTTAAGTACCTTTTATTGTTCAAGTTTTCTTTTAATTTCCATTCAGGTTTTTCTATTTAATCTTAACAGACTGGGGGAGAAAAGGTATCCACATCTCCATTTCTTCCCTCAGGTAAAGCTAAAAGAGAAAGACTCATGAGGTTAATCATTTACATTTTAATTTAATCTAAAATCACGCACCTGGTAGGAGAAAGAAGCAAGATTTGAAAGCTATTGTGTCTGATTTTGAAGTCCGTGCTTTTTCCACCATATTGTGATACTCAGTGTTCAAGCTATTTTGTTCATTGTTTCCCATGTGTATGAATTATCTCCTCAAATAGATAAAAAATACATGCTTAAACATGGAATGCTAAGCAGGCAGCAGGAATGCCATGAAAGAAGTGATGACTTCTCTCCTCAGCCACACCAACCTCATCTGAAATCGCCAAATCAAAAAACTCAACCAGATTGACTTCTCAGAATTCCTATACCAGAATGAGAAATCCTTTGGTGATGTTCCCGGAATATAGGACCGCTGCTCGGGCAATCTTACCATTTGTTCCTGGAGGTTTCATACCCTGTGTGACCTCCTTGTGTGATACAGCTCCACTCAGTAGAAAAATTGACCGCAGCAACACAGGAACTGTATCCTGTATTATTCACTTGGAACTTGAAAAAGTTAAGGCAGGACATCATGTTTAATATTTAGTGAGTCTATAGGTTCTGTTGTCTGTTTTGCATACCCAGTAGTATACTTCTGTTCAGTACCTTACTATAGATAGATGAGATGGCAATGATGTATAGATCTCTTCCAAAACTTCAGGTGAAAAATAAAAGAGGGTAAAGATCACCTTTCACCTGAGAAAAATATCTCTAGGTATTGGGTGGAGCTCAGATTCTCTGTTCACCCACTACCAGTTTCTGTACCTATACAACCTGAGTCAGCCAGCTTCTCTCCGTGGTCATTGCCCCTCACCTGATTCACGCTACCAGCCTTCTTGCCCTGACTATCGCAATAGCCCCTTCCTCTTACCTTACTGAAGTTTATTCTCTACTCAGCACAGTGATATTTCTAAACACTAAGTCAAAGGTCTTATTTTTTACTGTCCTATAAAATCCTTCAACTTCTTGGAGGGAGCCCTGAGGGAGGGGTGGAGAGAGGAGCCCTGAGTGATGGAGGAAAAATAAAATATAAAATCCTTCAACTTCTTCCTGATTTGCTGATTATAAAGTCCTAACTCCTTGCCATAGCCTACAAGACCCTATATGGCCTGTCCTCTGGCAACATCTCCACTCACATAATATCTCATTGCATAAATATCTGTTGAATAAATGAATGAATAACACTTTAACTTTTCAGATAGAAATCAGTTTCCCAAAAACCATAGTGCCAGAACATAACAAATTAATTTTCATGTGTTCATCTGGATGGCTACTAGTTGGTCGTCGGTGCAGGTAAACATGTCTATTATTCATCTTTATCTCTGTTGTGTTCAAGCAAAGAAAGTTCACTCCACTCCCACCCAACCCCCTTTGGTATTTTGTGAAAGACTCTTAGTTTTTCTTTTTTTGGCTGACAACTGAATGCAAAATCCTGCCATAATATCCAGAATATATTAGCCAAATAGTATACTCTATGAGGGCATCATGTTTGTACTAAGGATCATCAGTTGGCTGATATCTATTAGTTAAAATCAATCAAGTAGTAGTAGCTCTTCTGGTGATGACAGATTTGATTGTTAATTAATCATAACATCAATTAGAGGTTCTTTAAAATTCATACAAAAGGTGTTGTTTTAAAAGAATCTGCTTTTAGAATTTAAGTAAACAGTCATTGCTTGTCATTTTGCTAAGCTCACTACACTTCTGATCTACAAGTGCATTTAATGAAGTCAATAGCCAGCAGTTAGTCAGATTAAAAGACTGAGAAGTTTCAGTACAGGCATGATCTGTGAATAGCTGACAAACATTACTCAGTTACTGGATTTCAGTTGGACGATGGGCAGGCTTATTAAAGTGCCGATTCTGTTGTGGGAACCCTCATCAGAAGACACTGCTTTACCCTCAAGATGTCAAACTTGCTTCCAATGGGTAAATTTATTTTTTAATTTATTATTTATTTATTTATTTATATTTTATTTTTGGCTGCGTTGGGTGTTAGTTGCAGCATGCGGGATCTTCGCTGAGGCATGCGGGATCTTTCACTATGGTGTACAGGCCTCTCTCTAGTTTCCAGAGCGTGTGGGTTCTGTAGTGTGTGGCACGCCAGCTCTAGTTGAGGTGTGCAAGCTCAGTAGTTGTGGCGCACCGGGCTTAGTTGCCCCGCGGCATATGGGATCTTAGTTCGCTGACCAGGGATCGAACCCGTGTCCCCTGCATTGTAAGGAAGATTCTTTACCACTGGACCACCAGGGAAGTCCCCCAATGGGTAAATTATCATGATACAAAAATAGACTGCAGGGCTTCCCTGGTGGCGCAGTGGTTGAGAGTCCACCTGCTGATGCAGGGGACACGGGTTCGTGCCCCGGTCCAGGAAGATCCCACATGCCGCGGAGCGGCTGGGCCCGTGAGCCATGGCCACTGAGCCTGCGCGTCTGGAGCCTGTGCTCCGCAGCAGGAAAGGCCACAGCAGTGAGAGGCCCGCGTATCGCAAAAAAAAAAAAAAAAAAACAGAGTGCAGATAAAGCCCTCAATTTTACTTGGGTAAATCTCAGAGTAAAGTAACCCAGATTGTTACTTAAATTTACATTTAGAAAAGTAAAAGATTGCAGATAAAAATATAGGTTTAGTTTGAAAACATAGACTATTATTCTAGATTATGATTTTCTTACCTATCTCTTATTTAACTAATATTTATTTATACTTGGTTAGGCAAGTGAAAGAGCTATCTGGATTCTCAAAGGAGACTTCAAATCATGCTTAAAGGCTCAAATTGAACTCTTACCTAATCAGATCAGTGATATATTTTCATGATCCAGGATGAGGTATGATCCACAATGTCTTTCCTTCATTCCTATTTTGTTTGCCAGAGTAGCCCGAGCCTCACTCGGGCTACTCTAGGGATCTTACCAAAACATATCTAAGATATTTGTATTTTCAATAATTAGCATGTTTATTTCTATAAGAAAAAACACAAAATTATATCTTAAGCCAAGATACATCAAGGAAAATCACTCCCTGAAAAGGGAAACCTTGTATACTGTTGGTGGGATTGTAAATTGGTACAGCCACTATGGAGAACAGTATGGAGGTTCCTTTAAAAACTAAAAATAGAAATAGCACATGATCTAGCTATTCCACACCTGGGTATATGTCCAAAGCACATGAGAACACTAATTTGAAAAGATACATGCACTCCAATGCTCATAGCAGCATTATTTACAATAGCCAGGATATGGAAGCAAACTAAGTGTCCATCAACAGATGAATGGGTAAAGTAGATGTGGTATAACAATGGAATATTACTGAGCCATAAAAAGAATAAAATACTGCCATTTGCAGCAACATGGATGGACCTAGACAGTATTATGCTAAGTGAAATAAGTCAGACAAAGACAGATACTCTATGTTATCACTTATATGTGGAATTTCAAAAATAAATCTAGTGAATATAACAAAACAGAAATAGATTCACGGATACAGAAAACAAACTAGTGGTTACCAGTGAGGAGGGGGAAGAGGGGAGAAGTGAGATAGGCGTATGGAATTAAGAGACGCAATGGAATATTACCCATAAAAAAGAATGAAATAATGCCATTTGTGGCAACGTGGATGGACCTAGAGAATATCATACTAAGTGAAATAAGACAGAGGAAGACAAATATTACATGATACCACTAATATGTGGAATCTAAAAAATAATACAAATGAATCTATATGCAAAACAGAAACAGACTCACAGACACAGAAAACAAACTTATGGTTACCATAGGGAATGGGGGGAGGGATAAATTAGGAGTATGGGATTAACAGATACAAAGTATTATACATAAAATAGATAAGCAACAAGGATTTACTGTATAACACAGGGAACTATATTCAATATCTTGTAATAACTTATAATGGTAAATAATCTGAAAAAATAGACATACAACCAAATCACTTTGCTGTACACCTGAAACTAACACAACATTGTAAATCAACTATACTTCAATAAAACAAAACAAAAAAAAACCCAGCACTAAGCTAGAATCCGTGACATAGAGCTTGCAAGAATCTTTAATAGGGCTTCCCTGGTGGTGCAGTGGTTGAGAGTCCGCCTGCCGATGCGGGGGATGCGGGTTCGTGCCCCGGTCCGGGAGGATCCCACATGCCACGGAGCGGCTGGGCCCATGAGCCATGGCCGCTGGGCCTGCGCGTCCAGAGCCTGTGCTCCACAACGGGAGAAGGCCACGGAAGTGAGAGGCCCACATACAAAAAAAAAAAAAATCTTTAATATACTGAATTTACTCTGTAATTTTTATTATTTACAAATTTTTTTGTCAAATAGTTCAATAGTTTAAAATGGAAAACTGTCCCTGTTACAACCCTCCCACTCCCCAGAGGTAACTAGTTTCGCTCTTTTAACTTTATTCTGGTATTTGCCTCTGTATTTTATTTTCTGTGTGTGTGTGTGTGTGTGTGTGTGTATTTATATTTATTTATTGTTATTGGAGTATAGTTGCTTTACACTGCTGTGTCAGTTTCTGCTGTACAGCAAATTGAATCATCCATACATCTACATATATCCCCTCTTTTTTGGATTTCCTTCCCATTTAGGTCACCACAGAGTATGGAGTTCCCCGTGCTATACAATAGGTTCTCATTTGTTATTTATTTTATACATAGTAGTGTATATATGTCAATCCCAATCTCTCATTTCATCCCCAGCCCTGTTTTCCCCTTGGTGTCCATATATTTGCTCACTATGTTTGTGTCTTTATTTCTGCTTTGCAAGATCATCTGTACTATAAGATCTGTACCATTTTTCTAGATTCCACATATATGCGGTAAAATACGATATTTGTTTTTCTCTTTTGACTTACTTCACTCTGTATGACCATCTCTAGGTCCAATGACACAATTGCAAATGACACAATTTCGTTCCTTTTTATGGCTGAGTAATATTCCATTGTATATATGTACCACATCTTCTTTATCCACTCTTCTGTCGATGAACATTTAGGTTGCTTCCATGTCCTGGCTACTGTAAATAGTGCTACAGTGAACATTGCGGTGCATGTATCTTTTCGAATTATGGTTTTCTCTGGGTATATGCCTAGGAGTGGGATTCCTGGGTCATATGGTAGTTCTATTTTTAGTTTTTTAAGGAACCTCCATACTGCTCTCTATAGTGGCTGCACCAATTTACATTCCCACCAACAGTATAAGAGGGTTCCCTTTTCTCCACACCCTCCCAGCATTTATTGCTTGTAGATTTTTTGATGATGGCCATTCTGACCAGTGTGAGATGATACCTCATTGTAGTTTTGATTTACATTTCTCTAATAATTACTGATGTTGGGCATCTTTTCATGTGTTTGCTGGCCATCTGTATGTCTTCTTTGGAGAAATGTCTATTTAGGTCTTCTGCCCATTTTTGGATTGGGCTGTTTTTTTTAATATTGAGCTGCATGCATTCCTTGTATATTTTGGAGATTAATGCCTTGTCAGTTGCTTCATTTGAAAATATTTTCTCCCATTCTGAGGGTTGTCTTTTTGTCTTGTTTATTGTTTTCTTTGCTGTGCAAAAGCTTTTAAGTTTAATTAGGTCCCACTTGTTTATTTTTGTTTTTATTTCCATTACTCTAGGAGGTGGGTCATAAAAGATGTTGCTGTGATTTATGACAGAGAATGTTTCTCCTATGTTTTCCTCTAAGAGTTTTGTAGTGTCTGGCTTTACATTTAGATGTTTAATCCATTTTGAGTTTATTTTTTTGTATGGTGTTAGGGAGTGTTCTAATTTCATTCTTTTACATGTAGCTGTCCAGTTTTCCCAGCACCACTTATTGAAGAGGCTGTCTTTTTTCCACTGTATATTCTTGCCTCCTTTGTCATAGATTAGGTGAACATTGGTGTGTGGGTTTATCTCTGGGCTTTCTATCCTGTTCCATGTTTTTGTGCCAGTACCATACTGTGTTGATTACTGTAGCTTTGTAGTATAGTCTGAAGTCAGGGAGCCTGATTCCTGCATCTCCGTTTTTCTTTCTCAAGATTGCTTTGGCTATTCGGGGTCTTTTGTGTTTCCATACAGATTGTAAAATTTTCTGTGAAAAATGCCATTGGTAATTTGATAGGGATTGCACTGAATCTGTAGATCGCTTTGGGTAGTATAGTCATTTTCACAATATTGATTCTTCTTATCCAAAAACATGGTATATCTCTCCATCTGTTTGTGTCGTCTTTGATTTTTCATCAGTCTCTTATAGTTTTCTGCATACAGGTCTTTTTCTGCCTCTATATTTTAATATAATGTGCTTATGGAATTCCCTGGTGGTCCAGTGGTTAGAACGCCACACTCTCACAGCCAAGGGCCCGGGTTCGATCCCTGGTCGGGGAACTAAGATCCCGCAAGCCATACAGCAAGGCCAAAAATAAATAAATAAATAAATAAATAAATAAAACAAAATAATGTGCTTATATTATAGTCGTGTGAATTATTAATATAAATGTAATTTATATTCATATACACACATGGTACCATTAAGTTTAATAGAAATACTTAAATTCTTCTTGATTTTTACTTTTAGATATTATATTTTTATTTTCTACTATGGAAAACAAGAATTTAACTCTTACCTCACCCCACACACATACACATACTCCTCCTCCATTCTCAATATAATTATATATTTCATTTTTGCTAAATCAATATTCAGGGTGTATATGATTATGAAATTATCTTTCAGTTCAATAAACATACTTAATGGGTTTTGGTTATATTTCCTTTCCTTGTATAACTTTTTGTTTGCCCTAAAAGTAGTAATTGTCTTTTCTTCCATTTGCTTAGTTTTCTATTCCTCTCACTGGTCTATCCCAAAACTATTCAACACAGTGTCAATCTCCACCAACAACATTCACACTCGTTAGGTAAACTGCCTTCTTACAGCCAGGCCTCCTGAAGCCCAGAGTCCTCCTGCTCCAGGCTGACCAGCTGCCCAGTCTTTAACTTGAAGGTTCTTGCCACCACCATTATGGGGATTCCCTTTATCTCATCTGAGATGGATGCCTGTTTCCCAGATCCTGTGTCTTAATTTTCCTTGGTTTACAGCCTCATATAGGTAGAACTTCTTTCAGCAGATTTCTGAGAAAAGTTGAGGGGGTGGTACATTGTTTTGAGACTTGAATGTCTGAAAGTGTGTTTATTCTACCCTCATTCTTAATAGTTTCGTGCGTGTAGTAAATATTATTTTCAATACCACCCAAGATCTTTTTTTTTTTTTTTTTTTTTTTCGGTACGCGGGCCTCTCACCGTTGTGGCCTCTCCCGTTGCAGAGCACAGGCTCCAGTCGCGCAGGCTCAGCGGCCATGGCTCACGGGCCCAGCCGCTCTGCGGCATGTGGGATCCTCCTGGACCGGGGCACGAAGCTGTGTCCCCTGCATCGGCAGGCGGACTCTCAACCACTGCGCCACCAGGGAAGCCCCCAAGATCTTTTAATCACCTTCCCTTGGTAAATTTCCCACACTTTGAGTCTCACTTTTCCAAGGTAGAATCTTGAATGTGCTCTTTTGCTACTGGGGTTGGGAGAAGGAGGTATGCAGCCTAAGCTCTTCTAATGACACTATGAGACTTCAGTTCAGAAGTAAGCAACGTGAGATAGTAGTTGTTTGCAGAATCCATCTTTTTGGCAAATGATGGAAATAGAGACATCTAGTCTGGAGGGGAGGGATGGCTCAAGAGTGAAGTTTCTTCATCATGCTGCCGCTGTGCTGTCTGTGCCAGGTGTGGTAGTGGAGATGTCTTCTCAAGTGCAGCTCCTACAGTGGTCTTTGGGTGTGGACCTGGCACCTTGGTATACAAGCCTGCATTCTCTGGCTCACCAGAAATTTCCATAAACCACCTAAGCAATCTGAAGTCAATAAATTTCTTATCTGCTTAAACTAACTATATAGATTCTGCTGTTGACAATTAAGAATACTAACTGATATAGCTAGGTATAGAATTATAGCTTGGAAATAATTTTCCCTCAGAATTTGCAAAGCATTTTTCCATGGTCTTCTGTTATGATGTTTCTCTTGAGAAGTCTGATGCCATTCTTGTTCCTAAGGTTCTGGATGTGACTTATTTTTCCTCACTGAAGGATTTGAGGTTATTTTTTTATGCCTAATACTCTGAAATTTCTAGTTGAAATGCTGTGGCGTGGGTCTTTTTGCATTCATTTGATGACCACACACAGTTGTACATGCTGTGCACTGCACCAGGGAGCACTAGTCTCATCTTAATCCATAGACACACCTGTATGGCTGTCCACAAAGACCCTCTGGACACTCTGTGGGACTTTACAATCTGGAGACGACCATTCTTGAGTTCTGGGAAATCTTTTGTATAGTCTTTCTTCTCAACCATTGTCTTTGTTCTACCTCTGGAAAACCTATTAGTCAAATATTGGGCTTCCAAGATTAATCTCATTTTCTTATTTTGTCCCTATTTTCCATTGCATGTCTCCTTGCTCCGCTTTCTGAGAGATTTCCTCCAATTTATCTTCCAAACTTCACCTGTGCTATGTTAACTTCAGCTGTGCTATTTTTAATTCACAAGAGTTCTTTCTAAATATAGCAATTCCTTCTCCAGGATCTTGATCTTATCTCTCTGAAGATATCAATTATAGATTTACTTTTTTCTTACTTTAGCTTTTCTTCCATTCACTGCATTCTGTCTCCTTTGTTTTTTCTTTTCACTTGCTGTTTCTTTTTCATTTGTCAGTGTCCCTCTTTTGCTTTAGATAGGATGTAAAATGCCTCAGTTTGAACCCCAGCCAACTTGACTCCAAAGACCTTTCTTTTTTTTTTTTTTTTTTTTTGCGGTACGCGGGCCTCTCACTGCTGTGGCCTCACCCGCCGCGGAGCACAGGCTCCGGACGCGCAGGCTCAGCGGCCATGGCCCACGGACCCAGCCGCTCCGCGGCATGTGGGATCCTCCCGGACCGGGGCACGAACCCGTATCCCCTGCATCGGCAGGCGGACTCCCAACCACTGCGCCACCAGGGAAGCCCCAGAGACCTTTCTTAATGAGCAAAATAATTTGTGCAAAATACAATTATTATAGCCCTCTAGTTATTAAAGATCTACCATATAACCTATGAGTTTACACAGTACTTAGCACAGTACCTACTCCAGGCAGTCAATATTTGTTGAATGAATTTGTTGAATGAATATTTACTTCCTATTTCGAAGAACTATTTTCCTTTATTTTTCTTCTCTATTCAGCATATTAGCATGGCTTGCCCAGAGCACCTTCTCACCTCAATAAAAGTAGAGATACACTGATCCATGTATTGCCATCTGTGTTCCTTGGCTGTCTTTTCTCTAGGCATCATACAGACCACCACTCTTATCTTGTGACAGTACATTCCTGCAACAGGATGGATAGACAGACAGACATACAGATAGATAATTTAGATATAGATACTTGGGTCAGTTATGGCTTTCTTTATATCAATTACTTTTGATTACTCCTGCTAAGAATATGCTTGTAGTACAGCTGCCCTGACTTAACTGGGAGAACCACCCCATCCTGCTCAAAAAGAACTTAGTGACCATCTCTTGGGGTGAGTTATCTTTGCAATTGGCTGCTCTGACCCATGTATATGAATATTCTTATTAACCTTAACTTGAGAGGGGAAGTCTCATGCTTAAATTATAAATATGACTCTTATATGGAGCCTCTAGCCCACTAAGTACCCACTAATGGTATGTTTGTTTGTTTTCTTTTTTAGCGGCTGAGGTGAAGTTTCCTTATTTTCTTTTAAAGACCTAGTAAATTAGTGAAAATTAGGAAAGACCACCTAATTTTAAGCAGAGTAGACCACATAAAACTATTCGAAAAGAAAACCAAGCAGGACAATATAAAAGAAAAATAATTCAAAAATAGAGAAAGAGGGGGATTTCCCTGGTGGTGCAGTAGTTAAGAATCCGCCTGCCAATTCAGGGGACATGGGTTCAAACACTGGTCCAGGAAGATCCCACATGCCGCGGAGCAGCTAAGCCCATGTGCCACAACTACTGAGCCTGTGCTCTAGAGCCTGCAAGCCACAACTACTGAGCCTGCCTGCCACAACTACTGAAGCCCGCACACCTAGAGCCCATGCTCTGCAACAAGAGAGGCCACCGCAGTGAGAAGCCCACGCACCTCAACGAAGAGTAGCCCCCACTCACTGCAACTAGAGAAAGCCCGTGTGCAGCAACAGAGACCCAACACAGCCAAAAATTAATTAACTTTTTAAAAAATAGAGAAAGAGGGAAAAGTAAAACCAGCAACATCCTAAAGACGCATGATCCATAAAAACCTAAAAAGGAAAAAGTTTTATATACTTTTTTTTCTGAAGGAAACCAAGGCTTGTGTTGAAGGCCAGGTTATTGAGATATTTCTGATATACTAAAGAACAATTAAGAATAGAAATAGAAAAATAGCAGCCTTCTCAAAATATGGAAGGCTTTGCAACATGTATATATTTAATCTGTGACAAACACATTGTTGAGGAGCTGATCAGGAACCCTAAATTATGGCAACTATTAATTCTACTTTTATATCTTTGTAATGCAAAACAAGTTAATGTATATTTTATTCACTTTATTCCCAGATACTTCAATATTATAATTTTCTTCTTAAAGAATTTTCTTCTTAATTTCTTTTTATTACAACAGCTTAGCTTAACTGTTAAAATTATGCTGTCTATTCCTGTAGGGTCAAGCTGTTTTCTAAATCAGTATAGCCATCTCTTTACAAATTGCCACAATTCTGAGTAGTAGTGACATCTGCCAACAGTCAATCAATAAAATGAAAAAGTAATGAAAAATCTGTCAGAGAACTATCTTCTATGGAAAAGTTCAACATACATCTTAAGTCTCTCTCTTCATTGTCCTGGAATTCTGTATAAGCTAGAATTACTGAGGAATTCTGTATATACCTGGAATTACTGGGGTGTCTGTCTCAGGCACCTACTGTTTATAGAGACATGAGCATTGTTTAAAGTTAAAGGCATAATTGTTTACTCCCCCAGGTTTGCACTTTTCAACACGACAGCAAAGGCAGTGAAATGACAGCCAAGAATTTCCTCACTGTGTTCCTTTTCTTTCATTCCTATTACATCACCAGTATAGCTCAAATTTCACTGCAAGAAACAAAAAGTGTGAATGTTTCCTGTTTGTCACTAGAACTGAAAGCCTTATTTGAGTTTATTTTACAAACTGGCTGCACAGGTGTTCTGTGACACATTGGTATACATTCCCTCCACAATTACCTATTTTGCACACCACTTCGTTGAACCTTGATAAGCTAAGAAATGCAACCACATAGTCCATTGTTAAAATTATTCAGAGAACTTCTAAGTGGAACATTCGTTTAGACTCAATCATTACTTCAAGCAAAATCACTGAGACTGCCTCTCTACACACTGCCAATCTACTTGACATCAACACTTCCTAAAATCCTTCCAATTCAAAGTATAAAAGGCTGGACGGGAGTAGGGCAGGGAGTGGGAAGAAAGGGAGAGGGTTCTACTTTATTTGTTTTGTTTTGTTTTTTGTGGTACGCGGGCCTCTCACTGTTGTGGCCTCTCCCGCTGCGGAGCACAGGCTCCGGACGCGCAGGCTCAGCGGCCATGGCTCACGGGCCCAGCCGCTCCGCGGCATGTGGGATCTTCCCGGACCGGGGCACGAACCCGTGTCCCCTGCATCGGCAGGCGGACTCTCAACCACTGCGCCACCAGGGAAGCCCTTAACTGCTTTAACATATAAAATACACACATACCACTGGACTTTTGTCCAACTGTCATTGTCTATTTGAAAACAAACGTATGGTAACCAAATGGGAAAGGGGAGGGAAGGGATAAATTGGGAGTTTGGGATTAACACATACCCACTACTATATATAAAATAGATAGTCAACAAGGACCTACTGTCTAGCACAGAGAACTCTACTCAATATTCTGTAATAACCTACATGAGAGAAGATTCTTATATGGGAGAAGAATCTGAAAAAGAATGGATATATGTATAAGTATAAGTGCACTTGATCTTAGCCAAAAGGCCGAGAAGCGATGTAGAACTGAATCCCTTTGCTGTACGCCTGAAACTAACACAACATTGTAAATCACCTATATTCTAATATAAAATAAAAATTAAATTTTAAAAATTGTCATTCTATTGTCTATTGTCAAAAATTGTCTAAATTCTATTTGTCAGCATACTAATGCAAGATGCCTACTGAACCTGTTCAACCATTCTAATCAGTATGGGGAAAAAATTTTACTTTCAAGGAAAGGGAAGGCCAGGATGAGGAAGACTAACTTATTTACACAATGCAGACATAATATACATTTATTAAAGAAGTATTAGAGGAAATTTTTTTTTAATTCTTATCTGTACTAGACCTATGTGTACTGTGATTTGGAGTCTTCGATGAAGACCTGATATTTGAATTACTTCATCATTAGCACATCTTGGTGGACTGGAAAACTAAATACAAAAATGCATAGCATGGTAACTAATCATGGTGATCATTTTGAAAGGTACAGAAATATTAAATCACTATGTTGTGCACCAGTAACTAATATAGTGTTGTAGGTCAACTGTACTTCAAAAACAAACAAACAAACAAACTCACAGAGAAAGTGATCAGATTTGTGGGTACCAGAGGTCAGGGGTCAGGGGAGGAGGAATTGGATGAAGACAAAGGGTACAAAATTCCAGTTATAACTTAGTAGTAGGGATGTAATGTACAACATGATAAATATAATTAACACTGCTGTATGTTACACATGAAAGTTGTTGAGAGGAAATCCTAAGAGCTCTCACCACAGGGGAAAAAATTATTTTTTCTATTTCTTTAATTTTGTATCTGTCAGATGAAGGATGTTCACTAAACTTACTGTGGTAATCATTTCACGATGTATTTAAGTCAAATCATTATGTTGTACACCTTAAACTTATACAAGGCTGTATGCCAATTATATCTCAAGAAAACTGGAAGAAAAAAAAGAATCACAAAAATTCAAAAGATTTGACTATTTAAAAAGTTAAAACTTTGATATATTTTTTTAAAACACCATTAGAAAACATAAACACTATCGATAAAAATGCACAAGCAAAGGGAAGACAATGGCAGGTACATGCTATAAAGGATTCCATATGCCAGAGATGGAGCAAAATACTAACCAGGCAGTGACAAGTCAACTCCAACTTTGAGGATTAGGACAACTAACCCATGTTGTTTTGTTTTGTTTTTTTGTTTTAATGTGCCACTGCACACATTCACAAGTCCCTTAATCAGACAAATTCAGCATTTCCAGGATACCACTAAAGAATGCAAAGAAGAAGACAAAGGCAAAAAGCTCTCTGGTTGACCAAAAACTAAAGCTTAAACACATTACTCATAGCAGAGCATCCTGGTCGCGAATGAGAAACCCATTTCCTATTATCTTAAGAGTCAGTTCTGACAAGCATGTTTGATGGTGTCTCTAATTCAACATGGGAAATTATGATGGAGAATTAAGGCTGGAAAGAGACAGTGGTGAGAGGAACAATCAGAAAGTGAGGGAGGAGACAGGAAAGAATAAAACACAAAGATAAAAGTCCCAACTCTCTGAGAGCCTTTAAAGTACAAAAGGACTGTCACATCTCAGCAATCTGCCAAGGCTTCATGGCCATTGACCCATGCCATCATGAGGCCCCTCAGTCATTAAGGGAAGATTAAACTGTATTGTTATTTTACAAAGGCAAATAAGTGTACCATAGATTCCTTTTTTTTAAAAAAATTTATTGAGTATATATGGTATACTGCTATAAAGTGAATGGTGGTTTTTTAAATTTATTTATTTTTGTCTGCACTGGGTCTTTGTTGCTGCACCCAGGCTTTTCTCTAGTTGCGGCAAGCAGGGGCTACTCTCTGCTGTGGTGTGCAGGCTTCTCATTGCGGTGGCTTCTCTTGTTGCGGAGCTCAGGCTCTAGGCACATGGGCTGTAGAGCGCAGGCTCAGTAGTTGTAGCGCACGGGCTTAGTTGTTTCGCGGCATGTGGAATCTTCCCGGACTAGGGCTCGAACCCCTGTCCCCTGCATTGGCAGGTGGATTCTTAACCACTGCGCCACCAGGGAAGCCCCATAGATTACTTTTTAAAGAATTCTATCAAAAGCAGTCTTTCTGGTTTTTATTTTACACATAAATGGACTGTTCATTTATTTAGAAAATTCACTTGTGAGAAAGCAGCCTAGATAACGTTTTACTACGAATAATCTGATGACCGTGAACTCTCTGAACATTGCTCATAGAATAATCGCCACTGGCCTAATTTACAGTAGGAAGAAATACACTGATTTTTCTCCCAATAGATCTGTTTTGATCTGATTCATGCTACTTGCCCAGGCCCCATACCAATGACATAAGCATGCAGCCAGGACTATTGAACACAACAGTCCTAAAGAATGCTTGAAATTTGTGCAACACTTCTTCCCCAACCAAGCCACAGAAAGAAAACATAGCAAAACTAGGAATTGCTGTAGACTGGACTTGGGTTGGATGTTACCCCTAAAGCAAGTCAGAGCAACTCCCTTTGGATATGGACCTTCAAAATCATTTCAAATTAGTGAAGTTCTACTTTTAAATAATCTTTCTGAGCTGAGGCCTCAAGATTTGGAACATGACACAAAGATAAAATCAATAAATTCTAATTTTGGGTTCCAAAACCTATTTTTTCCCATTATAGAATTCAATACTTTAATATCCTTTTTATAATACTACTTCCGTTTAAAATGCTCAGAATTACTTTGGCAGTGATGATTCCCAGTAATTGTACAGGCAAATCATCTTTATTTAATTTTCACATCCACCAACTAAATATTCCCAAGCTCATACTTCCCTTCAATTTCTTCCTTCAGGGGCTTCCCTGGTGGCACAGTGGTTAAGAATCCGCCTGCCAATGCAGGGGACACGGGTTCGAGCCCTGGTCTGGGAAGATCCCACATGCCATGGAGCAACTAAGCCCGTGCACCACAACTACTGAGCCTGCGCCCTAGAGCCCACGAGCCACAACTACTGAGCCCATGTGCCATAACTACTGAAGCCCACGTGCCTAGAGCCTGTGGTCCCCTGAACAAGAGAAGCCACCACAATGAGAAGCCCACGCACCACAACGAAGTGTAGCCCCCGCTTGCCGCAACCAGAGAAAAGCCCGCGTGCAGCAACAAAAACCCAACGCAGCCAAAAATAAAATAAAATAAATTTATATATAAGAAAAGATATGGCCCATTCAATAAAAGGTATGCAAAGTTAAATAAAAATGAGATGCCTTATTTAAAAAAAATTTTCTTCATTCAGTGAGTATTTACTGAACATTTACTCTGCTAGGTACTGGGCTGGAACCCAGGAGACTCATGAGGGAACATAATAGAGCCCATGCCCATTGCACTTAGTACATTTGGGGAATGAAACTGAATGAAATGCCATCTAGTTTCTCAGTGCCTCTTTGAGATAGTTATAGACACTCTAGGGATGTCAAAAGAAATAAACACCAAAAAAAGAGTGGATATATGTATAACTGATTCACTTTGCTGTACACCTGAAACTAACACATTGTAAATCAACTATACGCCAATAAAAATTTAAAAATAAATGAATAATAAGGTCTGGACTTATGATCTCGTGACAAATACCTTAAATTTGAATACGTTACACATTTGAAGTATACACTCTTGAATTATTCCACTACATTTACCTACATATGAATTTATCCGATGTCCAAAGGTCTGAAATCTATTTTTATTCTCAATGCTCTTCCTTCATATGAGCACACTGAATAGCACAGTAAAATTTTAGAGTTTAAACTTTCTCATCTCTTTGGGAAAGAGGAAAAACACATAAAGTAGTGAGATTATCTCGATCCCCTTTTTTTTCAGTACAAAAATTATGACAAAAACATTGCAGTATAAGACTGTATTTACCCAAGCTGAAGATAACCAATTCTGATGTTCAAAGGATGCTAATCCATTTCCTCTCCTCTATAAAATGTGGTTTCTGAGAAAAGGCTTTGTGCCTAATGAAATGTTACTACATAAAGCATATAGACTACCAGTTTAGAGAAATGTAACTGAAGAATCACAGGTACATGCCATAGTGGTTTACTAAGTTCAATTAAAAATGCTACCATGAGTCTGTTTTATCTTAGAGAAGAATGTGAGTGTAAAATGAACAAGAGGATCAAGGAATTGGGTTTTAGGTTTTCACTGAACTCCTGACCTGCTAGGCCATTTTAGTTTTTAAATGACAGTAAGTTAAAAAAAAATCACACTAATAGTTATTTGTCTCATAGTTTTTATCTAGGTACCACTTTAATAAAAGTTTAAGTTACTAGTATGATTTTCATACTACTTTACCTGAAAACACAATTGGATTTACTTATAGATTCTATACTCCCCCATCATAATCTATGGGGGAGTAAACTCTAAAGAAACTTTAGCTCATAGCATCAACTGCTTCCTGCTTCCTTCACAAGGTTTTGAGCCTCTTAGCTGCTATATGAGTAACTGAAGGAATGAACTGTTTAATAAATCTGTCTGCTAAAAGGAAATCAGAGTCAACCACACTTCCATACCTTCCACTGTTCAAGTCCTCGGTGATCCAGAATTGCTACTACTAACAAACAAAACTGGTATGGCAGTAGAAAATAAACATGTAGCATAAGGAGTGACGAATATTACATTTCTTCCAAACAACGACGACAACGAAAAACTATAGAAAGAGGATGAGAAAAACATAAACCTTTCAGGCAAGACAACCAAAATAACACGGTGCCACGTAATACAATCTTGGGACCCACTGAATTTTATTTAAACGTATCACCCTCCTTGGGAGTCTAAATCAAGGACTTGGGATCCTAATTTGAAAATGAAACAGAACATAGAGGAAACTGTTTCCTCAAAATAGTAATGGGCTTACAGATGCCTTTTAGGAACTTATACCTAATTAAGTCTATTCATTCCTTCTGTAAACTTTAAGCAACCCCAAATTTTATATGTCTCTAAATAAGGTGGAGAAAAGGGGGGAAACCACATTTAGCTGCATAATTCAAATGAAAGTATTTCTTTCTTCCCAAGTTACATAATTAGGGAAGCCATGAAGCAAACCTTATCTTACCTAAAAACCAGCGATTCATGATCAGGTAACATTTAAACCTTTGACCAATTGCCTTTCCTTGATAACCAAGGGGATCCTTCCACTCGTCCTTGTTTATTTGTTTATTTATTTATTTATTTTTGGCCGCGTTGGGTCTTCGTTCCTGCGCATGGACTTTCTCTAGTTGCAGCGAGCGGGGGCAACTCTTCGTAGCAGTGCGCGGGCTTCTCATTGCGGTGGCTTCTCTTGTTGCAGAGCACAAGCTCTAGGCGCGTGGGCTTCAGTAGTTGTGGCTCACGGGCTTAGCTGCTCTGCGGCATGTGAGATCTTCCCGGACCAGGGCTCAAACCCATGTCCCCCGCATTGGCAAGCGGATTCTTAACCACAGCGCCACCAGGGAATTCCCTCCATTGGTCTTTGACCATCCTTCCACAGTCAAGCAAGGAACTCAAAGTCAGTTGTCTATAACCATGACATCAACTGAAAACTAAAAAATCCAAACTAGCTGTGCTTATCCTGCAATAGGCATACCAGCACTATGTATACAGACACTACCAGCATTATGTATACAGACACACTTCTCAACTAAATCTGATAACACATCTTAAAATTAATGCATTCCCTTGATCTCAAAAGGCCAGACTGGATAAAAGTTAGGCCACTGCTTTGTTTACTTTTTAACATTAAAATCTGTGCTGACAGTGAGTGGCACACAAAACTGTACTTAGACGTTGTGCTGATTAACACAATACTTGCACTTCCCTGTTCATTAGCCATTGGTACATCTATAGTCTTAGATAGGAATTATAATGAGAAATAATGAGAGCAATTTCCTGAGTTACTCCACCTTTAAATTACATTTCATTGAGACTTATCCTCTGAAATTACTGGTTGTCCTATCCTGTTTACGTGAGAACTTAAGAAACCTCTCATAATTCTGACATCTTTGCACATGAAAAAAAATTGTATACATGTAAGAAATGTTCCTACAGATGTCACTTTATCATTTAAAAATCACTTTAGGGCCTCCCTGGTGGCGCAGTGGTTGAGAGTCCGCCTGCCGATGCAGGGGACACGGGTTCGTGCCCCGGTCCGGGAAGATCCCACAAGCCGCGGAGCGGCTGGGCCCGTGAGCCATGGCCGCTGAGCCTGCGCGTCCGGAGCCTGTGCTCCGCAACGGGAGAGGCCACAACAGTGAGAGGCCCGCGCACCACAAAAAAAAAAAAAAAAAAAAAAAAAAATCACTTTAGCCAAAAAGACGTAAAAGTAAAATTACACATTTTATTCATTCATTCCATCAGCTGAGAATTGCCCAATTGTACAAATACGATATTGTACAAAAAAATCACAAAATGTTACAAAATAAAAAAGTACAAACTGCATTACTTAATAAATACGACTAAAAGTAGTTAAAGTGGAAATGAGATAGGTTTTAGGTTGGAAACATTGTTTGACCCAGCAAACCATACAAGCTCTTGTGTACAGACATTTTTATTTGTACATAATTCAGGGCAATCCTATTTTGCCTTGTGAAAGAATTTAAAAGGAAAAGACTATGAAGACAGTATTCTTCTGCTGGAAAATAACTGCCAAGGTTGGTTGGGGGCATTTATGCCATTAGTTTTTCAATCTCTCGGTTGAATCCAAGAGGCTATATATAAAGCAGGAGGCTTATCTCGTCACAAACTCTTCTATCACGTTAAAATTATTTTTTCAACAAAATGACAAATATAAATAAAAACAATTGAGAGCACCAGACAATCTACTCTAAACCTCAACCAGAGTACAGAATAATCACTCTGCCATCAGCAAATATCAGACTTTCATTCAAGTAAGAGCTGGTACTATTCTTTAAAGAAAAAAAAATTCTTCCCATAACCTCCCCTTAAGTATTTTCTCTTTAAAAGGTTGACCATTTCTAGAAAAATAATGATTTTCCAAACAACAAGTCTGTTTCATCAAAACGGAATGGGCCAATCACCTGGTAATATGAATGCTTCAATATCCATTTTAAATAATTACCTACGAACTGTAAAATTCAAATTCAACAACAAAAAATACTAAATCACAAACTCTGTTCAAAATAATAAACTTCATATAAAGCACTTCTCTGGATTTATGCCGGAAAGCTGTGTGTCAAAATGGAACACGTCATAGATGAAGATACACCAATTGTTAAAAATGTTGTGCAAAAATACATTTTTATAGAAAATAGATTACCAGGAATGAACAAAATTTACACTGAGAAATCAGCTTGCAAATTAAGCAGTGCCAACTTTATACAGCAAATGATAAATAATAGGATCACCCAAAGCTACCATGAAACATCACTTAGGTGCCCAGCAACCTTCAGCTCTGAGAAAACATTCAAAAAAAGGATTAAGGCATTACACCTACAGTAAATCTACTTGAAAGTTTAAAAGTGCTATTACCCTGATTAGAGTTCACGTGATTCTGCAAACACAAATTAGGTCTGCAATTTTCCCGGGGTGGAGGGGTTGAGACACTTCAAGAGCATGCGTTTTGTTCAATATACATTTTGGATAGGGATATGGCCATGGACTTGGCGAGTTCTTCGTCGCGTTTTCTTTGCACTTGAGTCTGCCTGCACCAAGTGTCATACTCCGGATTCGGGTAGGAGTGATCGAACACCGCGTCATAATGTCCGTTACTGAGCCAGCTGAGCCAAATGCTAGGCCTTAGGGAATCCTCTGGGCCCAAGTAGTGAATCATGGTAGACACCGTGGGGCTCTCCAGCCTCCCGCCAGTAGTTAGATGTATATTCACGTTCAGCATCTGCCCCATGGCCAGAAGTTCAGGGTACCCGGCCCACGCCCCGTCCTGAGCAGCGGCGATGATAAACTCCCCCACGTCGCCCTCAATCAGGGGGCTAAAGTGGTCGAGGTGGTCAGCGATGTAGTGCACCGTCTGCTCCCGCAGCTCCCGGTGCAGGCTCTGGTCCCCGTACACCGCCTTGCTGACCGCTCGGTAGAGGCAGTTGCCGTCGGGAATGATGTGAAATCGGTACTTGTTCCTCTGCCGCAGGTACTTGTCCTGCCTCTCCACCTCGGCCAGGTACAGGGCCAGCTTCTCGTCCTTGGGATCCGACCTGGAGACGATCGCCGCCTCGGCCGCGCCGCCCGGGACCGCCTCGCCGCTCCGCGCCGGAGGCGCCTCGGCCTCCGGGTCGGGCCGCCGCGGCTCGTCGGCGCTGGGAGGAGGGTCGCCGCGGTCGCCAGCCCTGTCCCAGCCCCGGAGGCTCCTCTCCGCCGGGCGCTCCTCGGCCCACGGGCCGGGGCCGGATTCCGGGCTCCCCGGGGGCGGCGCGGGGCCGCGGTGCTTGGCGGCGGCCAGGGCCTGGCGGTGCTCGCTCAGTCGGAAGTTTCTGTCGGGCCCCTCGCGGGCCGCGTCCAGGCCGGCGGGCTCGGAGCCGTCGGGCCTCAGCAGCTCCTCCAGGAGCCAGGCCGAGGAGCCCCGCCGCGGCGGGACCGGGGCGCCGGATGGCGGGGCCAGCAGGAGGCAGCGGCCGCGCGGGGCGGAGGACGCCGCGGCGCCGGGCTCCGGGCCGCGCAGCAGGAGCCGGTCGGCGCCCAGGGCCCGCACGGTGATCTGCGCCGTGGATGTGTAGTGCGGCGGCAGCGGCGGCTTGCAGGACCCGCCGGGCGGCCCGGCGGCGGCGGCCGAAGCGGGGGCGGCGGCCCCAGACACCACCTCGAAGCAGGAGGAGAAGGCGGGCATCTTGGCGGCGGGGGCGGCGGCGGCTTCGCGGGGCTCGGCGGCCGCGGCCGGCTGGCACTCACCGGTATCGGGCTCCGGCGCTCCGCCGGCTGGTCCCGGGGGCTGCAGCGAGACCTTGAACGGGGCGGCGGCGGCGGCGGCGGCGGCGGCGGGGGGGGGAGCGGGGGCTGCGGCCGTGGGACCAGGGCCCCCGGCTGGGTAGTGGGTGCAGACGCTGCTGTAGAGCTGCATGTCCCTGCCGGCCGCTCGGCCCCTTATAGGCGCGCCGAGCCCCGGTGAGGGGACACACCCTCCCGGCCCGGGAGAGGGGGCCGGCCGAGCGCGGTGACCCAGTGCCCCTAGAATAGCAATGACCAAAGGGCCGGCGGCGCGTCAGGAGCCGCATATAGCGCGCGAGGCCCCGCCAAATTCCTGCTGCGCCACAGCACGCGGTGGGGGCGGGGAGGGGACGCGCGCTCGACCCCTGCCGGCGCGCTCGGCCCGCAGACCCGGGACGTGTGCGCCCGCTGCCGTTGCTCCGGCCCGCGGCGGCCGCTTGGGACTCTCGGAGGAAGCCGCCCGCCCTGCTGGAGCGCGTCCCACCCGCGAAGAGCAGCGCGCGGCTCGCTAAGGGGCCAGGAGGCGGGGCCACGGTTGTTTACCTCAGGCCGCGCGGCCGCGTCACGTGCCCCCGCTGGAATGCGCGGCTCGTCGCGTCGCCCCATTCAACCGCCCGGGTTCGTCCTGCCCCTCCGGCTCGCTCCGCCCCGTTCGGCGACGTCATGGGCGTGGCCCGCGGCGCGGGCGCGCGGGTGGGAGAGCGAGGAGGCTCGGAGCTCTCTGTACGGTCAAGGGGCTCCTTGCCGCTGCACCGTCTCAGCCGCAGTTTTAGACGCCGCGCTTTTCTGGGCTGCTGCAGCGGTCGTGGCGGGATGGGCACTTCTTGGGGCGGGCTAGAATGCTGAAAGTGCGCGTTTCGGAAGAAGCTTCCGGGTTCGGTATGGAGAACGGAGAACTACCCTGAAACCTGCACGGCCTCTGCCTGGTCATAGCACCACTGCCGTCTTTTTCATTCAGTCCCTTGGGTTGTAATGTTAACGTAGCGTGATGCCTCCCTTTCTCCCCAGCACCTTGCTGCCCTGCTAAACCGAAACCAACTTTTCTGCAGCCCTAACCCGTGACGACGAGCAAATACAAGACGGGCGAAATACCAAATGCCTAACCGAGCCTTTCGAAATTAGGGGCAGCTGCTAACCATGGGTCAGAGGCAAAGTAGAGAGGGTCGTGATGCATCGCGAATGTGTTGAAATTGAATAGAATTTTGAACATAGTTCTACCCAATTGTGTTAGTTGTCCCTGTTTGTAAAGGAAAGCCGTAATACGCACATGACCAACCGTGTACTGACTGTATAGTAGTAGGCAGCTCTTGCTGTATTCTGAGCTTTGATCACATGCTAAACTAACAGGCCCTAAACGTTCAAAGGGAACCTAGGGAGCTGTCCCACCGTTTTACTGATGAGGAAATAGCCCCGAATAGTTGTGGCATACGCCTCCCCCGACCCTTCCGCTGAAACGTAAATTCCATGAATGGAAGACTTAGTCTTGGAAACAAAAGGTTTGTTAGAGTTACGAACCCTAGCACAGAGCCTGGCACGTAGTTGGAACTAATATCTACTGAATGAATGAATTAATGGAAGAGGAGTTCCCAAGACACTGGAGATGCCAGAATTACGATCCCGGTCTCCTGACCTCAGCCAGGGCTTTTAATTTGCTGTGGTGGGTGTGACTGCAGGATCCCAGCAGCGTTTGCTCGGGTCACATGAACCTGTTAGGCAAATCAACTCAGAAGGAAAAACAACCACTTAAAAGTCTAACCGTCTTTTCAGCTTCTGGTGACACCCTATTGGGAGCTTGTAGACCCCACTGGCTAATTAGAAAAGGGAAATTACTTAGATTTCATCACTGCTTTGAGGGTTATCTGTTGCTCTGTGTATTCAGCAGTTCACCCTGAGCTCTACCTGTAGTCTTTCAGTAGCTGGCGTTCTGGAACAGAAGACAAAACAATTAACAATAAAATAACCCCTAAATCCTATTTACTGAGCAACCATCGTGTGCCTAGCCGAGCTAGCAAACAGGAGCATGGAGGGAGATAAGAAAACTTAAAAAAATGCAAATCCTAAAGCAAGAATGTGTTTTGAACAGACTGGAGTAAACACAGGGGAAAAAAAAACAAACAAGGCTAGGTACACAGAAGACAGGCTAGGTCTGATGTACCAAATTAAGAATGTCAAAAAAAATTCAGTTGAGTAAATTTGATGATCTGATTGGCTTTATTAAGAGATTCGGGCTTAATTCCATCAGGCAACATCCCATCCAGCAGCTAGAAGTGTGCTTCCACCTGTTGCAGAAAATGGAAATTGTTTTTTAATAGGAAGAAGGGTGGGGTAAGGGCGTTATTAGCAAAAAAGAAGAAAATTATTTTTAGGTCAGGACTTTGGTGTGGGGTGGCGGCGTGTGAGTGTTTTATCATGCAGACTGCTTCTTCCTCTGGGGAATGGAGACGGCCTACATGACAGGTGAGCTCAATGGTGCCAATCAGAATAATTCCAAACGGTTGATTAAGATTACATTTAAAAATTTTTTTTCATAGATATTTCCTTTATTTTTTAATTTATTTATTTTGGAGTATAGTTAAGTTACAATGTGTTAGTTTCAGGTGTACAGCAAAGGGATTCAGATATATATATAGATATAGATATAGATAGATAGATACACTTTTTCAGATTGTTTTCCCATATATGATTAAGATTACATTTCAGCAGAAGGTTGAAACTGCAATTAAGTCTTGGTTTGTTGTTGTGGGGCCATTTTCGGGCCTATTTTTTCTTTATTTTTTAAAACAGGAACAAATATCAACAAAGATGTGAAGATTCAAAACTTTAATGTACGTGAAGCCTCTTTTTAAAATTTTTCCTTTTAGTCTGTGTGGGGATGGTAGACTATACCTCAATGCATATTCACTCTGAGAGTCAGTGTCCACTCTATATCTTGGTCTGGAAAATCTTCCTAGAGAAGATGGTACTTCAAGAGACTCAAAGCAGGGGTGATTGCCAGTCTTGGAAATGGGAGTTGTTTTCTGCCCTTGGAGTGGAAGAGAAGGCAAGGCCTGCAAGTGATAGCAAAGAGATTAGGGTATGAAAGAGGGGGAGGCAAGTTCAGTTCCTTGAAGTGCCATCTGAAAAGAATTCCTAATGATTGTCTTCTGGAAAATCATCTGTCTAGCATATTTTGGTGCCATGCAGAAAACTGGCAGAAGTTTAGAAAAATAGGCTTCTTGAGTAGGCTAGAAAAAACAGAAAATTTCAGCAACTAGCCACCAAAAGTTAGCAACAAGACAATCAATAGGTTAAAACAAAACAAAAAGGACAAGGCATTTAATCAATGAATATTTATTGAGCACCAGCTTTGCTCCCAGCATGGTGCCAATTACAGGGAATTCAGACACAGATTCTGTCCTGCAGCCCAGGCAGCAGAAACCTAACCACTAAAGGCATCTTTGTAAAATAGGACCCAATCCCAGCATGTTTTTTGAAGATACGTGCATGTATGTATGTATTTTAGCTGCATTCCTTTAAAGAAAAAAAATTCCTAACCTCTTCCCCTCCTACCAAAATAAAACTTTAAAAAATGCAAACAATTTGGATTTCCCTGGCGGTCCAGTGGTTAAGATCCCAGGCTTCCACTGCAGGGGGCACAGATTCGATCCCTGGTCGGGGAAATAAAGATCCCGCTTGCCACATAGTGTGGCCAAAAGAAAAAAAAAAGCTAACATTCATTCATTTAGTCACTCATTAAATCATCATTTATTTACAGACCTAATATGAAAAATCATCTTGAAAAAGAATAAAGTTGGAAGACTCGTGCTTCCCAGTTCCAGGACTTACTACAAAGCTACAGTCATCAAGACCGTGTAGTACTGGCATAAAGGTAAACATATAGATTGGTGGAATAGAACTGAGAGTCCAGAAATAAAGCCATATGTGTATGATCAATTTTCTTTGCCTGGGTGCCAAGACAATTAAATGGGAGAAAGAATAGCTTTTTCAACAAATGGTGCTGGGACAACTGGATATCTACATACAAAAGAATGAAGCTGGACCTTCAAAAAATTAACTTAAAATGGATCAAAAGTAAGAGCTAAGATTATCAAATCTGTATAAGAAATTTGAGGCAGAAATCTCAGTGCGCATGGATCAGGCAATTGTTCTTAGATGTGACACCAAAAAAAGACAAACAACAAAAGAAAAAATAGTAAGTTGGACTTCATCAAAACTAAAAACTTTGTGCTTCAGAGGACACCATAAAGTGAAAAGACAAACTGAAGCATGTGAAACTATATTTACAAGTCATACATCTGATAAGGGACTTTGAAATATATAAAGAATGTATTTAAAAGTCTTATAATTCAATAGTAGAAACACAAATAACCCAACTTTTAAATGGACACATAATTTGTATAGACATTCCTCCAAAGAAGATATACAAACAGCCAATAAGCACATGAAAAAATACTCAATATCGTTAGTCGCTAGGGAAATGCAAATCAAAACCTACAGTGAGATCTACCTCATACCCACTAGGATGGCTGAAATAAATAAAGACAGACAATAGCAAGTGTTGGTGAAAATGTGGAGAAGTTAGAACCCTTATGCATTGCTTGTAGAATTTTAAAATGGAACTTTGAAAGCAATTTGAAAAACAATTTGGCGATTCTTCAAAAGTTTACACATAGAATTACCTTATGATCTGGTAATTACACTGCTAGGCATATAACCAAGAGATGTGAAAATGTATGTCCACACAAAAATGTATATATCAGTGTTCATAGTAGCATTATTCATAATTGCCAAAAAGTGGAAACAACCCAGTTTTCCATCAGCTAATGAATGTAAGCAAAATGTGGTATATCCACACAATGAAATACTATGCAGCCATAAAAAGAATGAAGTACTGATACTTGCTGCAACACGGGTGAACCTTGAAAACATTATTGTAAGTGAAGGAAACCAGACACAAAAGGCCACATGTTGTATAATTTCATTTGTATGAAGTGTCCAGAATAGGCAAATCTATAGAGATAGGAAATAATTAGTAGTTGCCAGGAACTGGGGGGAAGGGGGAACAGGGAGTCACTACCAATGGGAATGGATTTCTTTTGGAGTGATGAAAATGTTTAAAATTAGATTATGGTGATGATTGCACAACTCTGTGAGTGCACTAGAAACCACTAAACTGAACATTTTTATTATTTTTTATTTATTTTATTTTTTTATTTTTGGCTGCTTTGGGTCTTTGTTGCTGCACAGGCTCTAGGTGCACGGGCTTCAGTAGTTGTGGCATACAGGCTTAGTTGCTCCATGGCATGTGGGATCTTCCCAGATGAGGGATCGAACCCATGTCCCCTGCATTGGCAGGTGGATTCTTAACCACTGCCCCACCAGGGAAGTCCTGAACATTTTTAAAAGATGAATTTTATGGCATGTGAATTACATCTAAATGAAACTGTTTTTAAAAGAAAAAACCTACTATGAGCAAGGTACTGTGCTAAGTGCTTGATATAAAAAGATGATTATGTATTATTTATAAATGTCTCAGCAGCAACAACACTTACTTTGTGACATTATTTCATAAATTATGGGCATTTTATGTATCTTAATGATTTTTCTAACAAATGCACAGTACTCTATATAGCACTTAAGTATAATTGTTATATGATATATAGGAGTTGAAACTTACTGAAACCAAATCAATCATTTATGCCCAAGTGAAAGGGATATTTGAAGAGCTGGGCTAGTGAAATGCTACTTGAATTTATAATTTTGTTTTTTCTTGAGTTTTTTATGTAGTCATCATGATATAAAAAACAATTTTATATTCTTTTCAATAAACATTTAATGAGCACTAATATGCATAAAGCATATGGGAATATGTCCCAGTTTAACCATATATAGAACCAACTAAACTTAAAATATATAATATGTGGGGGAAAGATTCCAAAAAGTGCCTGAGACACATCAGGCCCTTAGTAAATTTTCTCTGAATATTGTCAAATAAAATGGAACATAAGCAATAAAGGCAAGCAACTTGGGAAGTATTGTGTAGGTTGATATATATTCATGCTATTGAACTGACAATTTAAAGTGAACAAATAAATAAATAAAGGGCACCACCTCATGAAAACACCACAATATTCTTTCTCTAGCATATTTCCACTGCTGACATGTCACTGGCTGGAAGTGAAATTTTCAGGCAGAAGGGAAAGCTCCTCTCAATTATTTAAACATTATGGCTCTTCTAAAATTATATTAGTATCACTGAAAATCCTATTATCTAAAGATCTTATAACTCCAGGAAATATAAATCAATTGATGATAACTAGATCAGGTAATCAAGAAGTTTTTGCTTTTTGTAGGAAAAAAAAAATAGAACAAAGAATGGAGAAAAAGCTGGAGAGTATACCTAATCATTGACTCCTATATTTAGGCTTGGAAAATATGCAGATCCTTTTGATAAATAGCCCACAGTTCCCCTGGTGGTTAGAATATGGTTCAAGTCGCTACCTATGCAATGGCATTTTTCATCTTGTGGATTCAGTGGACTATTGAGAGAAAGGAAGTTGGAGCTGTCACTCACGTAGAGGTTCAGATCACATCATTTGCACAGAATAATCAGTTCCCACACACAGTTTTTGAATCATTCCAGCACGAAGGGGAGAAGCCCCAAACCTGAGTTGTTTCCTGAATTCCGTTCATCAGATTTGGGATTATGTTAGGAAATGGGTAGTTAGACCAGACCCAGTTTGTTCCGTACTCTGTTGCCTGCTTCTGGTTGCCTTAACCAGTATAATGATGAGATCTACTAATAATAACTAGTCCTGCTAGTTGCAGAGGGAGAATGAGAAATATAGCCTTTGGTCAATGATGTGGTTTGAATGTTTGTATCCCCCCAGAATTCATTCATGGGAATCCCTGCAAAGAAGATGGTATTAGGAAGTAGGGGCTTGAAAAGCGCTTAAATCACAAGGGTAGAGAGCTCAGCAATGGGATAAGTGTTTATAAAAGAGGCTCCAGAGGTCCCTAACGCCTCTCACCTTGTGAGGACAAAACAAGATTATCTGCAACCCAGAAGAGGGCCCTCAGGCTTCCAGCCTCCAGAACCATGAGAAATAAACGTCCGTTGTTTATAAGCTACCCAGTGGTAGCTGGGTATTTTGGTATACCAAAATTTGGTATACCAATATTTTGGTATCTGTGGTATTTTGTTATAGCAGCCCAAATGGATTAAGACAGCTCCTGTTTATAAAGCACTTAACATAAGGTAGGGAAAACAAGACACCATACACACACCAATGTTAAATAACAATGCAGTGTATGCGGTAATCTGTTGCCAAGGGTGGTTCTATTACAACCCAGTTGTCTGGTAGTTGTAGGCCAACATTTTAAATATCCACAATCTTCAATGTTTGCATAGTAGTTAAATAGCTGTAAGCAAATGAACATGATAGCGTGGCTTACCCCTCTTAGAGACGAATGGGGAGGGAGGAGGTACCTTGTCACACTGCTCTCCCTCTATATGGGTAGAAGGCCAGGCTGAGTGATACACCCTTAATGACTAAGAAGTCAATTGTAAAAATGCCCAACCATTATGTAACTATTTTGCCAAGACTTAAGAAAAGGAAAAGATGGAGGGTAGACATGAAGTTACTTCACGTTTTAATAAATCATGTTTTGTTATTCTTTCTTTCTTACATTCTTTTTTAAAATATTCTTTTCCATTATAGTTTATCAGAGGATATTGAATACAGTTCCCTGTGCTATACAGTAGGACCTTGTTGTTTATCCATCCTATATATACCAGTTTGCATCTGCTAACCCCAAACTCCCAATCCTTCCCTCCCCCACCCGCCTCCCCCTAGGCAACCACAAGTCTGTTCTCTATGTCTGTGAGTCTGTTTCTGTTTTGTAGACAAGTTCAATAGTGCCATATTTTAGATTCCACATGTAAGTGATATCATATGCTATTTGTCTTTCTCTTTTGACTTACTTCAGTTAGTGTGATAATCTCTAGTTGCATCCATGTTGCTGCAAATGGCATTATTTCGTTCTTCTTATGGCTGAGTAGTATTCCATTGTATATGTATGTTGTAAAAAAGTAACACGATGCAAACGTGTAAAAATAAAAGTGAAATTCCCTTCCATCCCATCTCCCCTATTTCACACTCCAGAGGGAAGCGCTGTTAACAATTTGTTTTAGATATTTCTGGAACTTTTATAAGCATATATAGATTGTATATCCATATACATATGTGCCTGTAAAAATTTTTCATAGTAGGATAATACTGTGCATATTTTCTCTGCCTTATGCTTTTTCCTTAACTAGTCTATACTCAACATTTTTCATGTGACAATATACAGCTCTACCTCATTCTTCTAATGTCTAGAAAAAGAATTCCAAAGTGTGGACATGTGATAATATATTTTTAATGACATTTAGATTGTTTTAACTTTGTCACTTACTAGTCAAGCAGTGTCACAGAGAACATCTTTGTACTTACATTTGCACCTTTATGTGAGGGACAATTTCTTATAAACATTTTAGAAGGTAATTCATGAGAAGGCTTACCTTCAAAACATGGGGAGGTTTTGAATGTCAATGTATCTGATTTGTTTTGGAAATTGTTGTATCGACAAAATATATTTTGTAACTCCAATTTTCTGTGAGACACAGAAAATAGCACTTACTGTATTTCTGAAGGCTCTCTCTGTATCATATGTACACTTACAGACATGGTGCTAATAAGTAGACATTTTTGAATGAATGAATGAAAGAATGAATGGAAACAAAATGAAAGAAATTATACTTGACCACAGCAATTGTACATGTGAGCTTCCTACTTGATTTTCCAGGAATATCTTTCTGCTTAAGAATCTCAGTCATCAAAGTTATAAAAATAACTGCTATGAAGCCAATACATTTTTTCAATATAAATACAGTTTTATGGGATTTTTATTATGAAAATAATACATGCTCATTACATAGAAAAATCAGAATCTTTAAACAAGTGAAAGAGATAGAAAATTAAAAAAAAAAAAGTCCATCCACTAAAGAGTCAACTCCTTAATCAGTTATATCTGTATCAGTGGTTCTCAACAGAGGTGGCTTGGCAAGATCTGGAGACATTTTTTTTTGTCACAACTGGAGAAACTGGTGTGTGTGTGTTGGGGGCTGGGCGTGGTGGTACTGCTGCTTGCATCTAGTGGGTAGAGGCCAAGGATGCTTCTACGTGTCCTATAGTGTATAGGCCAGCCTTACAACAAATAATTATCTGGCCGAAATTGTCAACAGTACCAAGACTGACGAATCCTGATACACACACACACACACACACACACACACACACACACACACCACACACACACCACACACACACTATTTTTGACAAGAATGGGATCATACCATAGATACCATGCCGTATCTATGGTATGATGACTAAAAGAAAAGTATACTATTTTTTTACTTGATATGTCAAAATATCTTTCATATTAAAAACACACTTCTACAATATTTTTCTCTAATAGCATTTTAATAAATCAGTTATCCTCGAGTCTTTTAGAAATCTTGTAACAGTCTCACATAAAGGTACTCCATAAGTGCCAAATAGTATTTGCAGCAGGTGGATTTGTTTTCTGTTATCTGCTTAATAATACCTTGGAATATGAAGACAACTAAAGCAACTAAAAAATATACACTTTAAGGTGATTATTGCTTCCTCTGACTCTATAATTGCAGTGAAAACTCTAATATTTATTCTTTACTGTGTCTCAAAGTGTGTCAATTTTAGTTACCTTGTTGATACAGCCAGTTCATCTAGTAGCTGACTGAAAAGTGGTATAAACTGCCGTGAGCTTGCATCTAGTTTTGTAGAGCTCTTTTAAGCCCTGAATTTCTCTATGCAGTGGCTTCCCCACTTTTTTTTTTCCTGCGGCCCACAACAAGAAATAGGTTTTCCACTGAGAACAAGTACACTACTATATGTATGTATAACCAAAACAAGTTTCAAAAAATAACAAGGGGAATTCCCTGGCGGCCCAGTGGTTAGGGTTCGGCTCTTTCAATCCCTAGTCGGGGAACTAAGATCCTGCAAGCTGAGTGGTGCAGTCCCCCTCCCCCTCAAAACAAACAAACAAAAAACCCCACTTCCCTTTACTAAGTATATGCACTCTATTTTATGTACTATTCTTTTCCTCCTTTTGAAGGATCATAACACCAAATTCATTTTGTGGCCCACCAATGGTTGTGACTTGGAATTGGAAAACCACAGCGTTATAGCTTCAGTTTTACTCTGATTAATCATTGTATTACAGTATAAGCCAACTCTTTTACATCAATACATTTGCTGAGCAAATGGAATCATTGAAGAACAAAGAAATTTTTCATTAAGTGAGCTAACCTATAATTTATGTTCTGAACCGGTAAACTTTTGAGAGGGAAAGGGCTTCCTCTTAATAATTATTCCAGACGTGAGGGGTAAATCAGAAGTGTCCCAGACAAAATAGCATGTGTGGTCACCCCATCAATTCTGACTGAAGAGAAAATAGTTATTTTCATATGTTTTCCTACTTTCTCCCCCAGCCCTCATTCCTCTATTATATCCATGAAAACCCAGGATCTCTGATATTTGGTGTAGGAGTCTTATAATTGCTAATAGAAGCTAGAATTGGGAGCTCTGACTTCTACTCTCAATGTCAAAACTAAATGATCGACTTGGAGCAAACCATTACATCTCCCTGGCCCTTCATTATTTCATCTATAAGATGAGGGTTTAGTGATCTCCATGATTCCTTTTGACCTTAAAATTATATGACTTTATGCCATAAGAAATGATATGAAAACAGCTTTATAAAAAGATTAAAAAGTATAAATGGGGTAACTGGTTTATGTAATACCCTAGCCTTCCCCCAAAATACAATTTCTTAGAGCATTTCAATACCAATACCTGAGTAACAATACCTGGGCTGGATTCAAAATGTGAGCAACCAAATACATAACAGAATTGGAGGCCTCAAGAGAGTTCGCTTCTTCTGTCAACCCAGCGAAAATTAAAAAAAAAAAAAAAAGATAAGGTGATTAGGTAAGAGCAAGTTTCTCAGATGAAACACAGAAAAATATATGTAGAGAGAGAGTCTGTGATTGAAGAAAATGATGCTAAGAGTTTAAGTGCGAGGTCAAACACGCTGTCAACTTCACAGTTTTGTTAAGAGCACACCCTATGTGGATTAAGAGGTACAATCACTGTGTATAAAACAAGCTGCAAGGATATATTGTACAACACAGGGAATATAGCCAATATTTTATAACTATAAATGGAGTACAATGTTTAAAAATTGTGAATCACTATACTGAACAGCTGCCAGTTATGTAATATTGTATGTCAACTATACTTCAATTTTAAAAAAAGAGCACTCCCTATTTAAAATCACAATTGCCTAATAAGCTAATAGTCATAATTGTGTGCAAGTTAAATGAGCTACAGCACACATACACTATAGAGGGCATTTGTCATATTTTTCACTGCCCAGCATCTTTCTTTAAAACACCCTCCTTTTTTTTTTGGCCACATGTGTGCCTCATGCAGGATCTTGGTTCCCCAACCAGGGAGCAAACCCATGTCCCCTACAGTGAAAGCATGGAGTCTTAACCACTGGACCACCAGGAAAGTCCCTAAATACCCTTTTCTGATATTTCCTCCCTAGCTAGAAGCCTGGATCCATTCTCCCAGCCTTCCATGAAACCGGATCCAGAATTTGACCTATGCTGCAGCATCAAACACACCCACAGGCCCAAGACTTAGGGTTACTGTTGAGCATGTGCAAGGCACTGGGCTAGGTGTTTTCTACACACTGATCATTCAATACAATTGTCTACATTTCACAAAGTTGAAACTGAGGGCTCAGAGTAGCTAAAGGTGGCAGAGTCTGCTAATTGTTCTCCAATAACCAAGTTTTTCTTTCTCCTTTTATTTTTATTTTGGTTTTGGGCCATGATGCGTGGCTTATGGGATATTAATTCCCCGACCAGGGATTGAACCCAGGCCCACGGTAGAAAGCACCAAGTCATAACCACTGGACCACCAGGGGACTCCCTCTTTCTCCTTTTAATACTAGAACCTCCATAGTTTTAGGTGAGTGCATGACTAGTCATCTAGAGATTTTGGTTCTCAGCTTCCCTTGCAGCTAGGTACGGCCAAGTGGAATAATAGCCAATGGAATGTGACTAGAATTGATGAGTGTACTTTGTAGGTCCTGCCTTTTACAGGAATACCTTCCACTGCCCTATATTCCCCCCATTCCCAGTAGGCAGGAACACAGATGTAGCGTTGAGTCAGCTTCCACAATGCAGGTAAGACCACACCTTATGGCATAGCAAAATCCTAGTCCTCCAATGACCACATGAAGCTGCCTACCAGCTTGGACTTTTAAGTGAGAGAGAAACAAAGTAATGTATTTTATTTAAGCCACTGTTATTTTGATCTCTATGGAAGCAGTTAAACCAGTATTCTAATACATTAACTTGTCGGAGATCATCCAGCAGCAAGTGATAGACCTGAAACATCCTCGCTTTCCAACTTCTACTCTTTCACCTCCTGACATACACTTTGACAAGGAAAAGGTCCTTACTAATGCAGAATGTTATTTTTGCTCTTGACATTCTTGTGTATTCTAAGAGCTCAATAAATATTTGAAAATGGGAGTTCATTCTGACAATTTTATATCCTTATTTAGTGAAGAACCGAAGCTATGTTTCCTCCAATGTTGAGTTCAATCTATCTCCATCATGATGAATGTTACGCTTTTTTTAAAAAGTTGGGCTCTGCTTATGCTCTGTTTTGAGGTTCTGACTCATTTTCTTTGGAACATAAGACTATTTGAAGGATGTTAAATTTACTGATTGTTTTCAAATGCAGTGTCCTCTGAGCACATTTTTCCTGTACTTTGTGCAGATGCTTACCATCTTGCTGTCTTTGGATAGCTCTTCTTATCATACTAAAAATAGGAACATGTACAGCTAATATTAAGCCAATACCTACTGCTGTGGTCATACTGGTTGGTAATAAAATATTGAAATAGTTCCATATTCCTTGAGAAACAGCCAACTCCCTATGACCTCCAAGGTCTCCCAGCTGCTCTAACATCTATGGTGCATTCTTCAGCCCCCCTGGATATCCGCAGCACCCAGAAACCAGCAGGGAGCCTCCAGCTCTGCGATCTGAATACTTTTTGATTAATTGGTACTTGTATCCTTTCGGTTACTAAATATTTTTATGTCATTTCTGGGAGCATGTCCAGACTATAGCTGGCAAAGTTACTTCATAATAGTTTCTATAGCTCTTCATTTCAACAATGTCTTTGAGAAACAACTCAGTATGAAGATGCTATCTTCCTGATAGTTTTATGTCTTCTCAAAACTTTATGTAGGGCTTCCCTGGTGGCGCAGTGGTTGAGAGTCCGCCTGCCGATGCAGGGGACACGGGTTCGTGCCCCGGTCCGGGAAGATCCCACATGCCGCGGAGCGGCTGGGCCCGTGAGCCATGGCCGCTGAGCCTGCGCATCCGGAGCCTGTGCTCCGCAACGGGAGAGGCCACAACAGTGAGAGGCACGCGTACCGAAAAACAAAAAAAAAACAAAAAAAAAAGTTATGTATACTTCCATCCAAGGCACACATTTGTAACATTCTTCCAAGGCCTTTCCACCAAATCCCGATTTACCACTTACCACTTACACACACACGCACACACATACACACATGCACACAGTTATTACGCTGACACAAAACTGCACTATAGGGAAATAAATTAAAAATAATTCAAACTTATTCAAAAGTACTCTATAGTTTAACCACTTTCCCCAAGTAATTCTATGTTCTCAAAATGAAAAGTATCCTGTTTGTTTACAATTTCAAATTATGTTCTCTAAAGCTAGGGTCCATTCTTCACATCAAGTCACACTCGCACTGGTGATTACTGAACAAAGCCCTACTTAAGTGAACTAAAATGTGTTTCTCCTTTCCAGTTTCTGACAATTATAACAAAATGTATATAGCTTTTAGTGCCAGCTACAGTCATCTTACTTGAAAATATATTAGAGGGACTTCCCTGGTGGTCCAGTGGTAAAGAATCCACCTTCCAATGCAGGGGACACGGGTTTGATCCCTGGTCCGGGAACTAAGATCCCACATGCCACAGGGCAACTAAGCCTGCACACCACAGTTATTGAGCTTGCATGCGCGCCTCAACTAGAGAAGCCCGCGTGCCGCAAACTACAAAGCCCACACATCCTGGGGCCCACGCGCCACAACTAGAGAGAGAAAACCCACACGCCACAGCTAGAGAGAAACCCACGCACCTCAAGGAAGAGCCTGCGCTGCAACGAAAGATCCTGCACGCCTCGACGAAGACCCCTTGCACTACAACTAAGACCTGATGCAACCAAAAAAATAAACAAATAAAATAAATATTTAAAAAATATATATATATTAGAAAGTGCATGATATAAAACATTTAGCATACTGTCTGGTATGTTAGCAACACAATAAATATTAGCAATCATTATTGTTATTATCATTACTCTTATATCTCTAAACTACAAATCTCATCCTGTTACCCTCCTCTGCTTCAGATCCTGTGTGGCTCCCCATGGCTTTTCCTAACAGTTTAGTGGGCTTGGTGGTCAGGCTCTTGGCTTCCTTTTCAGCCCTCACCTCCCAACACTCATGATTTGTCTCCCCTTTATCCTCCAGTTATAGGAAATGACATTAAGTCCCCTAACGGGACCCTGTCTCTCTAACCTCTAGGCTTTTGCACATTCTGCTCCCTTTGCTTGAACACTTCATCTGGATAACTGATTCACCCATGAGGTCTCAGTTTAGGTGATGCTTATTCCATGCAAGTCTGGGTACCATTCCGTTACTTGCCCATTTCCTGGATTACAAACAAGCTTTGTAAAGGTCAGGAAATGATCAGTTCCTTTTCCCTGTTGAATTATCACTTAGGCTCTCCATTAATACAATGATTGTTGGGCTCCCCTTGTGGCACAGTGGTTAAGAATCCACCTGCCAATGCACGGGACATGGGTTCGAGCCCTGGTCCGGGAAGATCCCACATGCTGCAGAGCAACAAAGCCTTTGTGCTGCAACTACTGAGCCTGTGCTCTAGAGCTCGTGCTCCGCAACAAGAGAAGCCACCGCAATGAGAAGCCCGCGCACCGCAACGAAGAGTAGCCCCCGCTCTCCACAACTAGAGAAAGCCCACGTGCAGCAATGAAAACCCAACACAGCCAAAAATAAATAAATATATTAATTAATAAATTAATAAAAGGCAATATTGCTGTTAAAAAAATACTATGTTTGTTGAATAAATCAATGTTTAAAGAGGAACTGGCACTTTCCTCATGAAAACAATACATCTTTTCAGTTTGAGGAAGTTCACATATACCTAAAAAGACTAAAACAAAACAAATCTGTACTTATATTTACTATGTGTACATATATAAATGCCTCTCACATCTTAGACTGCAGCCTATGCTTTCATTTCACAGCCTATAAAATGGGAAAGGATATTTACTCCATTGTATTAAACTTTGAGGACTGTGGAGCAAAGAAGAAATTATAAATACAATGTATGCTTATGATTAATTTTTAATAGTAGGTTAATAGGCATCTAGTTATATATGTCATGATTAGAGTATCTTTAATGTTGGTGTAGGTATTTTTTTTTAACCCAAGGAAACTAATCACATCTATCATGTCATAAGAGAGATATAAATATTCATATATACATTTAGAAGTAAAAGGGGTAGATGAATCTTAAACCTTAAAATAGATACTAATAATGAGTGTAATTAATTGCACTATTATAGAAGAGTCCTTAATTAGGACTCTTCTTTGAAATTACTTATATATACCATGATACCTGGTTATAGTTCTACTCTTGAGTGGTAAAACTTTTTCTTTATTTTATTTTATTTTTTGGCCAGGCCGAGAGGCTTGCAGCATCTTAGTTCCCGGGCCAGAGATCGAACCCGGGCCCCAGCAGTGAGAGCGCCGAGTCCTAACCACTGGACTGCCAGGGAATTCCCTATTCTTTATTCTTTTTTTATTTTTTATTTTTATTTTTTATTAGTCTCTGCTTTACAACAAAGTGAATCAGTCATACATATACATCTGTTCCCACATCCCCTCCCTCCTGCGTCTCCCTCCCTCCCACCCTCCCCATCGCACCCCTCCAGGCGGCCACAAAGCACCGAGCAGATCCCCCCGCGCCACGCGGCCACCCCCCACCATCCATCCACTCCGTGCCCGGCAGTGTATACACGTCCATGCCTCTCTCCCGCCCAGTCACAGCCCCCCCGATATCCCCAAGCCCACCCCCAGTAGGTCTGTGTCTCCATTCCTGTTTTACCCCTAAGTTCTTCATGACATTTTTTTTTCCTTAAATTCCATATATATGTGTTAGCATACGGTATTTGTCTTTCTCTATCTGACTTACTTCACTCTGTATGACAGACTCTAGGTCTATCCACCTCATTACAAATAGCTCAGTTTCGTTTCTTTTTATGGCTGAGTAATATTCCATTGTATATATGTGCCACATCTTCTTTATCCATTCATCTGATGATGGACACTTGGGTTGTTTCCATCTCCGGGCTATTGTGAATAGAGCTGCAATGAACATTTTGGTACATGTTTCTTTTTGAATTATGGTTTTCTCAGGGTATATGCCTAGTAGTGGGATTGCTGGGTCATATGGTAGTTCTATTTGTAGTTTTTAAAGGAACCTCCATACTGTTCTCCATAGTGGCTGTACCAATTCACATTCCCACCAGCAGTGCAAGAGTGTTCCCTTTTCTCCACACCCTCTCCAGCATTTATTGTTTCTAGATTTCTTGATGATGGCCATTCTGACCAGTGTGAGATGATATCTCACTGTAGTTTTGATTTGCATTTCTCTAATGATTAATGATGTTGAGCATTCTTTCATGTGTTTGTTGGCAGTCTGTATATCTTCTTTGGAGAAATGCCTATTTAAGTCTTCTACCCATTTTTGGATTGGGTTGTTTGTTTTTTTGCTACTGAGCTGCATGAGCTGCTTATAAATTTTGGAGATTAATCCTTTGTCAGTTGCTTCATTTGCAAATATTTTCTCCCATTCTGAGGGTTGTCTTTTGGTCTTGTTTATGGTTTCCTTTGCTGTGCAAAAGCTTTGAAGTTTCATTAGGTCCCATTTGTTAATCTTTGTTTTTATTTCCATTTCTCTAGGAGGTGGGTCCAAAAGGATCTTGCTGTGATTTATGTCATAGAGTGTTCTGCCTATGTTTTCCTCTAAGAGTTTGATAGTTTCTGGCCTTACATTTAGGTCTTTAATCCATTTTGAGCTTATTTTTGTGTATGGTGTTAGGGAATGATCTAATCTCATACTTTTACATGTCCCTGTCCAGTTTTCCCAGCACCACTTATTGAAGAGGCTATCCTTTCTCCACTGTACATTCCTGCCTCCTTTATCAAAGACAAGTTGACCATATGTGCGTGGGTTTATCCCTGGGCTTTCTATCCTGTTCCATTGATCTATCTTTCTGTTTTTGTGCCAGTACCACACTGTCTTGATTACTGTAGCTTTGTAGTATAGTCTGAAGTCAGGGAGCCTGATTTCTCCAGCTCCGTTTCTCGTTCTCAAGATTGCTTTGGCTATTTGGGGTCTTTTGTTTTTCCAAACAAATTTTGAAATTTTTTGTTCTAGTTCTGTGAAAAATGCCATTGGTAATTTGATAGGGATTGCATTAAATCTGTAGATTGCTTTGGGTAGTAGAGTCATTTTCACAATATTGATTCTTCCAATCCAGGAGCATGGTATATCTCTCCATCTATTTGAATCATCTTTAATTTCTTTCATCAGTGTCTTATAATTTTCTGCATACAGGTCTTTTGTCTCCTTAGGTAGGTTTATTCCTAGATATTTTTTTCTTTTTGTTGCAATGGTAAATCCTATTCTTTATTCTTGATGAAAACAATGTGACAAGCCTCAGATAATGACTTAGTTAAAAATTAATGCCTGAAAATGAGAAAGAGGCCTTTAGCCTTCTGAATTTTTTTTGAACCAAATGTCTAGAACACCTTCTACATTTCTTGTTACAAATAAAGGAGAGTACCTGTCTTTAGACTGTGTGTAGGCTTTCCCACGGAGATCTGAGATCACATTTTCTGAAGGAAGCCAAGGATTAAGGAGGCAAATTTACCAGAACTACTTGTTTTTGTGGAAGAAGACATATAGTGAAGTGGGAATGGATTATTAGACTGCCTGCTGAAAAAAAAAGAATAGGGAGGGTTGCAAGTAAAGATGCTCAAGTTTAAGGAGGGAGGCAGAGTCGGATCTGTTGATGTAGCCTTGAACTGGATTGAAGACTTGGAGTTTCCAGGGATACGGAGTGGTCAAAAGAACAATTACTAAGTGAAAACACAACCCACAGACTGGGAGAAATATTTGCAAATCACATATCTGATAAGGGGCTTCTCCAGAATGTGTAAAAGACCTCTTATACTCGACAATAAAAAGACAAACTAATTTTTAAAATAAGCAAAGGGTTTTAATAAACATTTCTCCAAAGGAAATGTAAGCACATGAAAAGATACTCGACACCATTGTTTTTAGGGAAATGTAAATCAAAACCGCAATTAGATATAGGAATTCCCTTGGTGTTCAGTGGTTAGGGTTCCGTGCTTCCACAGCAGGGGGCATGGGTTCAATCCCTGGTGGGGGAAATAAGGTCCCACATGCCTCGAGGCCAAAAAAAAAAAAAAAAAAAAAAAGATAAACTTCTCACCGCTGGACAATCTTTAACCAAAATAAACACAAATCTATGGAGACAGATAGTATATTCGTGGTTGCCTAGGTCTTTGGGCGGGGAAATGAGGGGGGATGGGGAAGTGGGAGTGCCTGCCAATGGGTACAAAGTTTCTTTGGGAGGTGATGAAAATGTTCTAAAATTGGATTACAGTGTTGGTTGCACAACTCTGTAAATATATTTTTAAACATTGAGTGTATGCTTTAAACTGGTGAATTGTACCGTATGTGAATTATATCTCAATAAAGCTGCTAAAAGAGAATGAATTACTAGGCATTTTATCAACACAGTTTTTATCCTTTTACTTCCTTCCTCAAAATGTGTCTCATTCCCTTAACTGACCATAATTCTTGAATAAAACATATATCCCTTGTACCTGAGTAAATTGAGTTGAACATTTTCTATTTTTCTCTTAAAAACCAAATAACTAAATAGGCGTTTTCCTTCTTCCTCTTTCTTGTGTCAGGAATTACTGTTCTAAAATTGAGAGTCTAGGAACTTCCCTGGTGGTGCAGTGGTTAAGAATCTTCCTGCCAATGCGGGGGGCATGGGTTCGAGCCCTGGTCCAGGAAGATCCCACATGCCGCGGAGCAACTAAAGCCTGGGCGCCACAACTACTGAGCCCGCATGCTGCAACTACTGAAGCCCATGTGCTTAGAGCCCGTGCTCCACAATGAGAGAAGCCACCGCAATGAGAAGCTCGCGCACCGCAACTAAGAGTAGCCCCCGCTCGCCGCATCTAGAGAAAGCCTGCACACAGCAACGAAGACCCAATGCAGCCTAAAATAAATAAAATAAATAATTTATTTTTTAAAAAATGAAATTGAGAGTCTAAAGGAAGTAATCTCCACCGAGATATTTGAGTAATCCTCCAAATAGAAAAAAGCTATTCTTGTCATTCCATAAGACTTTCTAACCTACACTATACTAAATTGGCTTGCACCACAAAACTTCGGCCGTCACTCTGGAAATCTCACTAATGTAAAGATTAATCACTCATTAAAATAGCTTCTGGTTAAATATTTTTGGATTGCTAAGTCATTTTTTTAAAAGAAATCTGAATGCAATCTCTCCTACCCATTCAGGTACTCACGAGTCTCCAGAGCTAAAAAAAACGAGGGTAGGAAAACAATCTCAAAATAGTTGGTGGAAAATAGAAACTTCTCCTTTTCTATAGGGCTTTTTTCTTCTTTTTTCCATAGAGAAATTTCCTCTATCTCTTGCTCTGTAAGTGAGATCAGAGCCTCAAAAATACCGCACTGTATCACTTACTTGGACATTTTCTCAGAGGAGGATTAAGTTTAGGAAGAGTTTGGGAGGTTACAAATGACTCAGAGAGATGCAAGATGAGTCAATAAATGTTGCTAAAACTGTGGTCCCTTCACTACAACATTAGGGATATCGAATTTCTTTGCATCTTGGCTACCATGAACATATATTGATTCATTTAATGGATTCCTTGTGAGTATGATAGCTAGACGTAGGCAGAATATTCTTACTACGTCAATAAATTCTATCAGTCATTATTTGATACTTGGGAAAAAAACCCACTAGGCTCAGGAAGCAAACTTTTAAGTACATAGCAATTTTTGCATTACTACTGAAAAGCCATCTAGGAAGAAAGGCACTCTCTGTTGGATCTCTGTTTACTCATTAATAAGCCAAGATCAAAGAACCTTTATTAAAAAAAAAATTAAAAAAAAACTTATTTGGGGAGCCCACCTCTCCTCAAGCCACTACTTGAGAAATTTTCTGATTACCTTCACATCAGGAAATGCCATTTTTTTTGTGTGTGTGTGGTATGCGGGCCTCTCACTGTTGTGACCTCTCCCGTTGGCGGAGCACAGGCTCTGGACGCGCAGGCTCAGCGGCCATGGCTCACGGGCCTAGCCGCTCCGCGGCATGTAGGATCTTCCCGGACAGGGGCACGAACCCGTGTCCCCTGAATCGGCAGGCGGACTCTCAACCACTGCGCCACCAGGGAAGCCCAGGAAATGCCATTTTTAACAGAACAATTTTGAGTAAAACCACATACTAATGACTAACATTATTGAACCCTCAGTATGTTCCAGGCACTGTTTAAGAATTTTCCATATATTAGCTCAGCTCACCCTCACAATCATTTTATGAGGTAAGCACTATTATTTATACCACTTTACAGGTGAGAAAATTAAGGTGCAGAATATACAGTAAGTGGCAAGAGAGGGGTTGAACCCTAGGCAGTGCCACTCCAGAGCACTCTATTGTTGCACCATACAACTCCCAGGTCCAAGGTCTTTCCTGGGGAGAAAGGAAATTCCATTCAGTCTCATGAGTAGATCTTTGTGATGAAGATGAGTCTAATTAGAGCAGATTCTGAAGATCTTTGGGTGCTTTTTGGAACGAAATTTCTAAGACCCATCTGAAAACCTTATGAAACTGAAATGGAGTGTGTTACTCTGTAAGTGTTGTGTTTATCTAGTTGAGTCAGATCAGCAATTAATTGAGTAAATGGAGTGATGATCTTTGACAGGAATAGAAAGGGGGCTCCTAATATACAAAGTTCTTAAATAATATCTTATTTTAAAGAGTGACTTTAAGTTTATGACAGTGATGACTGGAGTTTTGCATCCAAGACCATCCTGATAAAAACTGTAAGAACTTCAGCATCTTGGGATCCAGTTGGAAGCAATATCACTTAATTCAGATATGTTTCACAACTTCAAAGTACTTTATTATGTTTCTCCTCATTTTATAACTGATAACTAAGAGCTTTTCATATTTAAGCCTTTTTAAAACCATAGGCTAATAATAATAAAACTGAGAATAGAGATTCTGACCTACTGAGACATTGGTGTTATTATCTGAAATTTGTGACATTATCAATGGTCCCCACCAGCAGTCCAGGAACCTAATAATGGGGAATTAGCGCTATTTCTAATATTTTTTAAAGATGAGTAAAAATCATAATTTCATAAGGTTACACAAACCAGTTAAATATCAATTTCTTTGCTTTTTATTGTAATACACTGACAGTGTGGTTATTACACTGGTGATTCACTATGAGCTCTCCACAAAGGAACTGTTTCATCCATCTACCTTGGGACAGTACTCAGTACGTGCCTGGCACATGGTAGGGAGTAAACAGTTATTTAGTCGAGTGACTACATGCCAACAAAAGCTCTGATTGGCTGCTGATGACATCATAGGGATTCCTGATGGAGCAGATGGTTACTAGTGTGTTCCAACATGCTAGAGTTTTAACAATCCCAGTTTTATCAACCTAACACATAATTAACATCATGCATAAGTACAGAGGGACTGCTAAATTGTGAGCAGTAATGAGTAAATAGTGCTAAAGTGTCTGTGTATTACTTACAATATTGTTTGTTGGTATCAACTAACGTTTTTGCTTATTGACATCAGAACCACAGCACTGGTCTGTGTAGTTTTTATATTATCAACTTTTTTTTTTTTTTTAATTTTTTTGCGGTACGCAGGCCTCTCACTGTTGTGGCCTCTCCCTTTGCAGAGCACAGGCTCCAGACGCGCAGGCTCAGTGGCCATGGCTCATGGGCCCAGCCGCTCCGCGGCATGTGGGATCTTCCCAGACCAGGACACGAACCCGTGTCCCCTGCATTGGCAGGCAGACTCTCAACCACTGCGCCACCAGGGAAGCCCTATTATCAACTTTTTGATAATGATTTTTGTCTGATAAATATATGACTCGATTTTGTGAGAGAAGAAAGGAAGTACACAATTGCAATTGATGCTCTCCCAATATATGCAATTTGGTCAGATGAACTCGTTCAAAGGATTGCAATCCATCGAGGAAGATAATAAAAGGAATTATCATGGATGGAAAGGGAATGGAAAAGATAGATGATATAGATATGTATTTCTGAGCCTGCTGGTCATGGCTAACAGTTCCTGAACTGTATATAAGGCTGGCCACAAGACTTGGACTGCAGTCAGAGATAGGAAGCACCCCACACACACCACCACTTCTCCACTACCATTCCTGTCCCATCCCTACCTGTCCTCCTGCTCTATGCCTAACTACCAATGCCAGCCTAGTTTTACCCAGGTTCTCTGAAGCTCAGGAACAAATAATAAAGGGAAACTTTGTTTCCTGTGGCCATTATTCAGGGTGGGATGAGCAAGCCTAAGAGGCAGAAAGGTGATTGGCTGATTGACAGGGCAGGATGCTGGCATTCCTGAGTCCTCTTATTAATACCTTCGAAAATTCCTTTCTTAACCACCTCACATAATTTGCATTGCTCTTTAAATCTCTAAATACTTAAATATTGAGTCTCAATTTCCAAACCACGAGGTTACGTAAACTTGAATTTGGGGAAAAGGAGCCTGCTTTGAGAACAGGACATGGGTTTATTTTCTGTACTTCATATGTCTACATTTTCCACAGTTTCCAAATACTGAAACAGATAGGTATTGCTTTTGTAATTAGAGAGCAAAACAATAAAGCAATAAAGAATATAGGAGGGGGAACTAAGAAATCATCTTCACAGCTATTGATGGGAACAGCTGAAATCCAAACTTGAGGGGAATGATTTTTATTACCGCTAACAGTAATGTTAGGATAAGAGCAAGTATGGTTTATAATGTGGTTTTATGTACATTTTCCAGTGTACGTTGATAGTACTTCCTCCCCACGGGCTGACAACTACCTAATTGCTGAATTCCTCTCTTATAGGAGAGATGTGAGGAATGCAGGGAATATGAATCTACTCCCGATTCCCACCTCCTTACCCCCCCGCGCAAACCTTCTTTCACTTAGTCAGCAAATACTGAGCATCTACTATAGTCCAGATAAGGCCTAGGTACTTTGAATATAATAGAGGACAGAATAGGCATGGTCTCTGACCTCTGGAAGCCTGCGGTCTAGTTGAGGAAATGGGAGAAAAAGTATACAGATAAAATAATTAAAACATTTAGTCCACTCTATGAGGGGTCAGTTCCCTCCAGCCAAAGACCACCTGTGGCTGAACAAGTTGGTTTATTACTAGTCACAGCAAAGAGAACCCACACCATGTGGAGTTGTGGAGCATCTCCATGAGAGGGTGTTAGAAAAAATCTGGTTGGAAGAACCCAGTTGGGTGACTTGGGGAGGGTCTAAGGAAGTGGGGCTTCGCTCCACGTTGGATGCTGCCAGAAAGCGGGGGTGTTTCTCTGCCCGGGTACAGACGCAGCCATTACACATTCAGTAAGAGAGCGAATGTTTGCTATTCTGTGGCTTGTATAGTGGCCTGGCTTTGTCTGTGCTGAGACAAGATGATGAAGTGGCCTTGCCTTGTCTCATTTTATCCTGGTCTCAGAGTAGCCTGGTCTGAGCTTGATGTGCCATGAGACTGTTTATGTCTAAAAGCAGAAAAACATGGCCCAGCCGTGAATGCCTGGACAGCTTCTGAATTTTGGTGGCTCCTCTTTTTTTTTTTTCTTTCTCAAGGGAAACAGATGAGGGGCTGCAACAGCAAACCACAGGGGAGAAATCTGTATTGGGTGAGGGTGTTCAGGGACTACTAGTGTCTTCCCCCAAACTGTATCATGAGGAATGCTTAGGGGGCTTCTAGAAAGATACGTTAATTGGTAATGCAACTAGGTATCACTTTGTCTCATGTAGAAAGAGACACGTGCGTGTGTGTGTGTGTGTGTGTGTGTGTGTGTGTGTGTGTGTAGAACGTTCTGGGCCAGGTGCGTTTAGAGTCCATTTCTCTCAGCCTTTCTGCGATATTCTGTCCTGTGCCCCTGACAAGACACCACAGGCATGTTTAGTGACAGAGTAGTTATACTGCACACCTGATCAGTAAGTAGTTTTGAAGATCATCTATTTATAGTTAACAGTAACACAGGTGTAAGACACTCCAAATACACAGAGGCAAGTTCTAAGAGTTTGACTCCATCAGAGTTTGATACTGACTGTGATACTGACTGGAGTTTAAATAATGGTATCAAACATGGTAAAAAAAAAAAAAAAAAAAGGTCCAAAAAAAAAAAGAGGCTTCCCTGGTGGCGCAGTGGTTGGGAGTCGGCCTGCCAATTCAGGGGATGCAGGTTCGCACCCCGGTCTGGGAGGATCCCACATGTCGCAGAGTGGCTGGGCCAGTGAGCCATGGCCGCTGAGCCTGCGCGTCCGGAGCCTGTGCTCCGCAACGGGAGAGGCCACAGCAGTGAGAGGCCCGCGTACTGCAAAAAAAAAAAAAAAAAAAAAAAGTCCATGAAACATGGTTAATTTTTTTTTTTTTTTTTTTTTTTTTTTTTTTTTTTTTGCGTTACATGGGCTTCTCACTGTTGTGGCCTCTCCCGTTGCGGAGCACAGGCTCCGGACGCGCAGGCTCAACGGCCATGGCTCACGGGCCCAGCCGCTCCGCGGTATGTGGGATCTTCCCAGACCGGGGCACGAACCTGTGTCCCCTGCATCGGCAGGCGGACTCTCAACCACTGCGCCACCAGGGAAGCCCACATGGTTAATTTTTTCAATTCCCTCACCCTAGTTAAATGTACTGCTTTCTCAGCTTTCTATTTTTTATTAGAAAAACTATATTAGGAAGATGTTTGTGCTTTGTGAATGCCGTCTCGCGTCCCCTGGCAACCACCTGCTCTTAATCAAGCGTTTTGTCTAGATTATACATTTAGCAAAATTTTAAAATGATGCTTAAAATGACGGGCGTAGCTCAGTAATAACTTTAGACATGGAATTCTTGCTCAGAGAGCCACACAGTTCAATGTTAAGTAACAGGAGCGTGGAAGCCATGGACCTGACTGTGTCTTTCACCAACAATGGAGGACTTACAGACATTCTCCGGTAGGCAGATAAGCTTCCCATCACCACCACACCAACATCTGCAAGTACAGACAGAAATGGCAAAGGACTGGCCTCTGCATCTGGAGGTCCTGGTTCCACGCACTGGCTCAGCCACAAGCATGTGACTGAGAGCCACATGACTTAGCCTCCCCATCTGGATAGTGAAGGTCCACCAGCTTCGTGCGTCTGCGATTAGGGGGTTTTCCTTCTTGAGGCCATCCTCTCAAGAATGTTTCCCCTGTATTTCTTCTTAGACAAAGCAGTGTGAGTAAGAGTTGAAGCCTGGAATGGAAACAAACCTGACTTCAAACACTGGCTCTGCCCACTTACTTGCTATGCGTCCTTGGGAAGGGTCTTTATTTGTGAAATGGATCTTCTAATAATAGTAACCGCCTCATAGGGTTGTTGGGAGAGCTGGCATGAGTTTAATATTAGTATCTACCTCAGACGTTGTGCAGATGACATGAGACCATACACATAGACTTGCTTAGTACTGTACTGGACCCATCAAAAGCAACCAATAAACATGAACAAATATCAATAACAACCTTGAAAGGCAACTTTCCTTTTAGAGTGTCCTTAAGGCACAGTCAGCCAGGTGTGTTGAATTAAAAATACACAAACAAAAAAACAAAACTTTTAGGTGAAAGTAAGAAAGTCTTGATACAAAGTATTTGTGGAATAGTGGTGCGTATTCACATTTCTTAAACTATCTTGAAACAATTTTACATCCCTTCCTAAAGCTTACTGGTTCATACCACTAACCCCTACCAGTGGGATTATTCAGCCCTGCGTTCTGGGGTAAAATGGCTTCTGCACAGCCATCGAAAAACATCACTCTATGTGATAGTGTCCCAGATCTAAGTCTTTCCAAGCTAATTTGCCTCTGGTCAATGAATGTTTAGCTGGCAGGCTCTCCAGGTTTTACTCTATATCTTTATCTTACTGTGTAGTTTCTTTAAAAGCAGCCTTCTTTTTGTATTACTCCCCTGGCTAAGTTACCTGCACATGGGCAGAGTCATATTTGCATGTTTTGGCCTCAGTTGTATAACACCTGTCAATCGGTTATAACAGCACTGTAGGTAGATTAAACTCATTAATATCGTGATTACTTTCTTTTTTTTTTTTTCAGTACGCGGGCCTCTCACTGTTGTGGCCTCTACCGTTGCAGAGCACAGGCTCCAGACACGCAGGCTCAGCGGCCATGGTTCACGGGCCCAGGCGCTCCATGGCATGTGGGATCCTCCCAGACCGGGGCATGAACCCATGTCCCATGCATCGGCAGGTGGACTCTCAACCACTGCGCCACCAGGGAAGCCCTCGTGATTACTTTTGATCCCTCTGAATTTAAGACAATTTGTAAATCTACATGTGTATATATATTATTTTTCCAGTCACAAAATCATAAGTAATCATTAAAAATTCAAACATTACAGCATTAAAAAATAATTCATGACACTTGTTAAAGATGGTAAGGCAGACGTTTTTCAAGGGGTGGGGAGGGGCTACAACAACAGGGCTTCATAGAAGGAGAGACTCCACTCCAATGAGAACAAGTGGGAATTCACATGCAAGGAACAGGCTGGGGTGGCAGTGGACAAAAAATTACTAAGAGGAAACATCGACAGTAAGGAATTCTTACTAGACCCAACAGAATTCTTACTGAAGGCAGGCTAGAATGGTAAAATGTGGAGGGTGGGGAATGAGGAATTTGATCAGATGCCAAGGGTGGGGTATTTTCTTTAAACTGATTTAGCAGTGTTCATGCTCAAACTGGATTCTGCGAGGACAGAGAGGGAAACCCAAGATCAGGCTTAGGAGTCCAATTCAAGTTAAGTCAGGGAGAGCCCCTGTCAGTAAAATAAATATCCTAAAGTGATAATTTCCCAAAACCCCAACTGGGGACAAAGTCTCTATTAATGTAGTATACAGTCTTCTAAATTTGTTCTACGCCTTTACTAACTTCATTAGGATAAAGATTAAGCTGTTATTACAAAGGGAATAAATGACTTTAAAAACACATTTATTTTTCTCTCACCTAAAAATGCTGATGTGAGAAAAGGCAATATAACACATGACTCCAACTACATATAACATTCTGGAAAAGGCAAAACTATGGAAACAGAGAAAAAGTCAGTGGTTGCCAGGGGTTGTGGGGTTGAGGAGGGGGGCAGGTAAAGGATGAATAGGTGGAGCACGGGGCATTTTTAGGGAAATGAAACTACTCTGCATGATATCGTAATGGTAGACACTTGTCATTTTACATCTGTCAAAACTTAGAGAGTCTACAACACAAAGAGCGAACCCTAATGAATATTATGAACTTTAGTTAATAATAATCATCCCCTGCAACAAATATACTACATTAATGCGTGATGTTGATAATAGGAGAGACTGAGAGGGGGGTTGGGGGGATGATGAGTACAGACTTTCTGTTCAATTTTTCTGTAAACCTAAAACTGCTTAAGAAAGTAAAGTCTTTTAAAAAATGTTAAGGTGAAAATTCCACCTGTTAGGGAAATTTCCAGCTGTTAGGGAAATTCTACTCCATATGGTCATTTAAGGACCCAGGTTCCTTCCAAGTCATTGCTCTGTCATCCCCATGATATTGTCATAGTTAGAGACAGGCCACCATCAAGTCCAGGTTCCCGTTGGTGGAAAGGAAGAAGAGAAAGTAGAGTGCAAGACCCTAGACCCACCCACTACTCCAAGTCATATTCTATTGTGAGATTGTAGCCACTTGACCTCACCTCACTGCAAAGAAAGCTGGGAAATGTCTACACAGATGCCCAGGCAAAAGTTAAAAGCAGATTATGGTGACCATCCAGCCACAAGCAAACACACACACACACAAATATTCATATTTTATATTTTCATTATGTATTAGATACATAAAACTGTACGTTATAACTGTTTTCATTTACAAGTATAGGACAACACCACAACACATATTATTTTGCAACTTGCTTTTTCAAATTTATAATTTATCTTGGGCATATTTACATGCTTTTCAACTGTCTAACTCTTTAAGACAGCTGTATATGATTCTATTTACAGATTTGTCAAAATGGTTTAAAACTTTTAACCTTTCATGATCTTTAGTTTGTTCCAATTTTTTTTTTCCTATTTCACTTCTCCAGACTGATCCACATCTTTTAATTGCATGTTTTCATAATCATAATGGCCTGTACTCATCCTTCATTTGGGATTAAATAATATTTGATTAAATATAATTTGAATAATTTGTCATGTTTTAGATGTTGTGGGGTTTGGGGTTTTTTTTTGTAATTTTAAATTAAATGTGTAACCAAATCATGACTTATGTGACTTGTTTGATATCTGTGTTCTCTTCTGGCATATAAAATTTGTGGGAGTCCTCCATCAAAGCTGGACTACAAAGACAACCCAACCTATGTGCAGACTCCACGTGGACCCTCTGTGTCACCCCTGAGAGACTCAAGGACAAAGGGAACCAATACAAACAGGCTAAGAAGGGAATTATTGAATCACAGGTCCAACAGTTTTGGTGATGGAGAAGTGGCTTCCTGGAAGAGGCAGAACAGTAGTGGCCAGGCTGGATGGAAAGACAGAAACGCATCTGCAGTGCAGTAATGAAAGCTCTTCCCCTAGACATTTGCCCATGTTTGGGACAAGAAGAGGGGAACAAGGATCCCTACTGTCCAACTTCTTAATGAGGCTCATCAGTAAGTGTATCAGTAGTTATATCAGCTTGCTTTTCTTTAATTTCTCAATCTTATACTACCCTTACTTTTTAAATGTCTCTTTATACACAGACACTTTGTGAAGTTTTAAAATACCTAAGTATTTACTATCCAATCTTAAAATCCTTTTCTTTTACTTGGAGCATATACTCTATAATATAATAAGTTACTAATAAATTTGAAAAAAATAAAGCTGAATTACAGCTGTCCTGTTCACTAATGTATCCCCAGAACCCAGCCTCACACCTACTATGGAGTAGATACTCAATAAATATGTCAATTGCATGTTGAGTGTATGAATGACTAAATATCAAAACTGCCACAGACTTCGCAGTGTATTTCTAGAATAATTCCTAAAGCAAAGTTTCTTCATCGAATTCATGAACATCTTGTATTTTTATACATATTGCCCTGCAGAGAATATGTACCAGTTTAGTTTTTAAGACTTTTTTACAACAAAAATATGTTAGACCAAAGGGAGGAGCTATTTTAAAATTCAATTCATTACATCACTATAATTGTGAGGAGATAAGAAATGTTATTTTGGTTTTGGGGAGGGAAATTTCTAAAAGATAAAATAGAACCCCCTTTAAATGAGAGATTTAGGTCTATTGGACTTTTTGTAAAATTTTCAAACATTATTTGGTCTTTGATACAGTTCAGATATGTATTGTCTTGTGTATATGGTGTGCTGTTGCACTTGATCACATTTTTCCTCAGAAAACTGAGATTAAATAGTAAGTGTTTAAAACTGTTTGTTGAGGACTTCCCTGGCAGTCCAGTGGTTAAGACTCTGCCCTTCCACCACAGGGGGCTCAGGTTCGATCCCTGGTTGGGGGGGAGACCCTGCATGCCAGCAGGGCATGGCCAAGTAAATTAATAAATAAATAAAACTGTTTATTGAAATGTAACACAGAAAAATGCACACACAGTAAGTCTTTTGTTCAATGGATTTTCACAAACTGAACTCACTCATGTAACTAGCACAGGATCAAGAAACTGGACACTCTCAGCACCCCAGAAGCCCACTGAATAACAGTTTTAATCTATACAGGTATTTGTCCCAATTGTGTAAGCAAATTGATACTACTACATGTTGTAGTAATAGTAGTAATGTGCATTTTGTGTGAATATATTTAAAATACATTTGTATGTACCCACATATATTATTGCACAGGGGTTCACATCAAAGTTTTCTCCTGATTTTCTTTCATCCTTACACTCTGTATTTTAAAGACAGGTCACTGGAGATAAATAGAAGATCCCTCATGTCATGCATGGTTAAAATTAAAATCACCGATTACCCTGCACATTCCTGGAGGTTTCCAGATAGCACTGAGAGCCAGCCACGCAAGTCGTGGAAACAGCTGAGGACGCTGTATGACAGGCAGTGACGCAGGGGCTATTATTAGAGTGAGCAAGTGCTAGGTGTGTAAACAGACTATTAAATAGTCTCTTTGGAAGAGGAAGGAGAAAAGGAAAAGTGAATCTGATTCGCTGGCACTTTCTCTCTCCAAACTGTACTAGTCACAATCCAAATGTAGTGTCAGCCTGTGTCTGAGTAACTCTGGTTCTTGGACTTTGTGTGTCTGCGGAATTCCCATGCGCTGAGCCAAGCTCCATGGGTCTCTGTGTCCCTCTGAGTGAATTCAAGGTCACGGCTCTTCACAAAGTGCTCACAAGGAAGAAAGGAAGACATGCATGTGACTGTCAAGGAAAGTTCCAGAGACTTCAAAAAAGCACATACCTCTCTTTTTCTCAGCTCTTCTGTAACATTTTATTTTGACTTCAAATACGATCGTTATTTTCTTAGGCTTTTAAAAGGGCTGGAAGTGACACCGTATTTTATGATTTTGTTTGGGTGATAATTATCTTTCATTTGAAGGTCCAAGTATGAAAGACAAGGTTCTGTCAGCAGTATAAATGGAATCAAAAGCAGAGGATAATACAATTCTCCAGTGAAAACAAAAACAACCACATAACAACAACAACATTTAGAAAAAGTATCTGTCCTGCATTTACCGAATAATTACACACAAATTTGATTTTCATTTGGTTGACCTCACCAATATTTGGAATATCCCAGTAAATGAGAGAAATTTTCTATTGAATAAAATTCAATAGAATATTATATTGAATGCAATTCAGTATAGGTTTGAAGTATAACACTTAAAGAAAATAATCAACTTTCTGTGTGACAAGGATTTTTGCAAATTTTTCTCATTGAATCCTTATGATAGTGCAATGAATTAGTTACTATTATTAATGTCATTTTATAACTGAGGACTCTGAGTCTCAAAGAGGCTCAGTGACTTATACACCTGGCAGGGGATAGAGGGAGACCAGAACTCAGGGGATAGAGGGAGACCAGAATTCAGGTCGGTTTGAGCCCAAAGTTTGTTCTCCTAAATATTATGTTCTGCAAAACTACTACATATTCTTTCAGCTTAATTATTCTACAGTCTTAGGCCCTAAATGTGAATGGTAATGTGAAAACAGGTCAAAGACAAAAGTTGTGGATTTACAAGCCACTAGTCCCAGCACTTGCAGTGAGTACTGCTATGTAGCAGGTGCCAAAAGTACTTCATGGATGTTCCCATTTAATCCTGGGTCAGCCAGGTTCCAGACAGGCTTACAAAAGAAGCTTCCCCAAGGTCAAGTGCGTAAGGGATGCAACAGTGGGAGTTCAAATAGGGTCTGGCAGTCCAGACTCCACTGCTTCCAAAAATGGATTTTTTATGCTGATGAAGTGCATCAGAAAATTAGCACTCTAACATTTGTGCCTTTGTTATAAGTGTAATTGAAATCAAGCAGCACCCAGAGGGGTCCTCCCTGATACAAAAGCCTTGCCTTGTCCCCCGTTTCTAGTTTGTAGGAAAAGGCTTCAGGCTCCTAGACCTTCCCTGAGTTCCAAAGGGCAGATTCAAACAGTTTCCAATCAGGGAAGGGAGAGAATGCACAAACAAAGGAAAAGCAGTCAAGAAACAGTGCAGTGAGAAAACAGAGTCCTAGTTCCTCCTCAAGGAATACACATAACAATATACCTCTGAGTTCTTCTACAGGAACTAAGGCCCCCCGCCAAGCTGGAGGATGGTAACTTCAGGCTGAGCACAAGATTCTTGGAGCACAAACCTCACCGCCAACCAATCAGAAGAAAGTCACCCTGTAGCCTTCCGCCCAAAGTTTGGCTATAAAAACTCTTCCCCGAAAACCACTGGGGACTCTGGATTTTGGGAGCATGAGCTTCCTGTTCTCCTTACTTGACCCTTGCTATACTAACCTTTCTCTGCTCCAGCTCCGACGTATCAGTTTGTTTGGCCGCACTGTGGGCGCAGGAGCTTGGGTTTGACAACAGTCATAATGATTCTGGGAGAGGCACTGTTTTACGTAGTCAAGCGCATGGCTGCCCCTGTTACTTGTGGGCCAGGACATGAGTAAAATGGTAGCCCACAGGCCATATGACTAAATATTTGACTATACACCAAGCTAGCACATTGTTAAACAGATTGCATTCAATCTGTATACTTTGATGAACATACCTTTGTGATGACCTGGAAGGCGAGACTTCCATCTCAGAGGTGTCTCTGACTCCTTGGCATTAGAAGCCAAGGGTGGCTGCACAGGAACCTCGCTGGTCCTCCTCTTCCCACACAGTGAAGGCTCTTGTGCTCCTAGTGGATAAGAGCTCTGCACTAAGCATCACCCACCAGGGTCCTGGCTGCACAATCTCCTGCTGGGGAAAGAGACCCCAAATGAAGTCAGGACAAACACTGTAAATCAACCTGAGGCCATTTGGGTAGGAAAAGCTGGGGTCCTGAGTACTTTGGAGCATAATCTAGAAGGAGAAGGCATGGGTGTTGGGCAGACACATCTCTTTGGCCCCATCTCCTCACCTAGAGGTTACAGCTAGAGAAGAGCAGAGTAAGGTTCCCCAGACATAGGGCCCCGCCTTCTGGGGCTTATGGGCAGGAGGTGTTGACTGTAGTCCTCAGAGCCACTTTCAGAGAAGCAACAGCCAACATTTCCTTTTAAAATGAATTCCAGTCTTTTAACCTTGCCTAAGTTCTGAAACATTAAAAGTCCTCCAGGGAATTCCCTGGTGGTCCAGTAGTTAGGACTCCACCCTTCCACTGCAGGGGGGCCGGGTTCAATCCCTGGTCTGGGTCCTGAAGCCACACGTCATGGCCAAAAATTTTAAAAATTAAAAAAAAAAAAGGTCACCCAGTACAGAAATCCCAGCAGTAATTCATATTTATTAGTTTATTTATTTATATAGAAGTATAGTTGGTTTACAATATTGTATTCATTTCAGGTATACAGCAAAGTGATTCAGTTATATACTTTTTTTTTCAAATTCTTTTCCATTATAGGTTATTACAAGATGCTGAATATAGTTTCCAGTGCTATACAGTAAATCCTTGTTTATCTATTTTATGTGTAAGTGCTGTAGAAAAGTAGTTTTAAAACATTCTCCTGGGACCAGGAACACATCTAAAAACGCTAGTCCTTTCCTCTGATTTTACACATGAATGCTGTACATCTTTAGAGAACTTCATTTTAAAATAAGAATGAGTTCTGCTTTTAGTAAACTATTAAATTACTGAAATTTAATATGCGTAGGCAGTATAATAATAGTTATACTGGGTTGGAAATACTTGGGTCTGAATCCTCTTTCTGACATTCACTAACCATGTATATTTGGGCCTCAATTGGCTCATCTATAAATAGGCTATAGTAATAACATGTCCCTCACAAAGCTGATATAATTCAAAGGAGAAAATGTGTACAGAGGGTGTGATGAACTGTCCGACACATAGTATGCACTGAGTAAATGATAGCTTGGCTAATATTACTAGCAAGGAAAATTAACATATTGCTAGAGTTTCCCAAAGACAGTCCTCAGTTATCCACTAGGAGCTTTCCCTGCTACGAAATGCGTGGCAATGATGCAAAGGCTCACATTGCAAACCCATACTCACACATGATTAAAATTTCCACAATTTTCCAGAAGGTTACCATGTTATCAGGTCATGATCAACAGAGTTTTGAGTTCATTGTGATTTTTAATGTTGGGTCATCTTCCTTTTAAATATAAAATACTTTGGTGTAGCTTCCTCAGAACGCGTGTAGCAGTTGTGCATTGTTTGGTTAACTCCAGAGTAAGCAGTAATGTAAATCTGCATCAGCTCTTCTGGGCCTGTAATTTTGCAGTAACTAGACCTTAAGACATGAATGCATTGTGGCTCAAAGGAATTATACTTATAATTCTTTCTGAGATGTTTCTGCAGTTTTGAGTAACTTTTTCACTGAAAGTGAGACTTAGGTGTGCTTTTTTAAAAAAATAAATTTATTTATTTGTTTGTTTGTTTTTATTTTTGGCCGTCGTGGGTCTTTGTTGCTGCACACGGGCTTTCTCTAGTTGTGGCGAGCAGGGGCTACTCTTCATTGCAGTGCGCGGGTTTCTCATTGCGGTGGCTTCTCTTGTTGCGGAGCATGGGCTCTAGAGTGCAGGCTCAGCAGTTGTGGCTCACAGGCTTAGTTGTTCCGTGGCATGTAGGATCTTCCCCGACCAGGGCTCGAACTGTGTGCCTTGTGTGGGCAGGCAGATTCTTAACCACTGCACCACCAGGGAAGTCCCTTAGGTGGGCTTTGACGGCTTTTGTCCCACTAAAGTGGACCAAGGTCAAATGAGTTTTAAAACATGACCATATAGTAGTCAAGACTACTCCTTGGGATCTTGGTTGTTTTTTATGGAAAGTCTGATAATTTTTGAAAACAATTAACAAATCTTAGAGCACAGAATGTAAGAACTGTGCAGTAATTGTCCTCTAAATTTGGTACTAATCATATTCTTACAAATACTATATTTAATTCTCTGCTTTTTATCTAAAAGGGGACGGAAAACTTGGAGAGAGTTTAAAGGAAAACCATAAAAATGATTAAAGGTTTGGGAAACAAGACCCATGAGGAAAGGCTAACGAGACGTTGTTTATTCTGTCTGCAGCCACAAGAGTGATTCCAAACTTGAGAAAAAACTTTCAACTTAAGGATAGCTATTGTCTCCAAGCTACCATATATGTTAATGCGAGTTCGTGTGCCCAACACACAGTGAGGCCAAACAAACTGAAAGGTCAGAGTTTGGAGCAGAGAAAGGTTTATTACAAGGCCATGCAAGGAGACAGGTGGCTCATGGTCTAAAAGCCCCTACCTAACTCCCCGAAGGGTTTTGGCAAAGCACTTTTAAAAGCCAGGTAATATAGCACAGGGAGATCAGCTCGGTGCTTAGTGACCACCTAGAGGGGTGGGAGGGAGGGAGACGCAAGAGGGAAGAGATATGGGGATATATGTATATGTATAGCTGATTCACTTTGATATACAGCAGAAGCTAACACACCATTGTAAAGCTACTATACTCCAATAAAGATGTTAAAAACAAACAAAACAAAATGAACAAACAAAAATCCCCAAACCCACTAAGCATAGAGCCTGACGCTCCATAAAATTTGATTGAACTGAATTGAAAGAACTGTGGATGTCATTTGCCACAGACTGCAGGGGACAGTGGGGGTGGGTGTAGGGGAGACAGCCCCTACTGAGCCCCGAGCCATGGCATTGAGCTCACGAGGGACCACAGGATGGTGTGGTCTTAGAAGCCATAATAGATCAAGCCAGCACTGTTCTGATTTCATAGTGAATCTGAATTCAAATGAAATAAAGTTTCTAAATAGACTCATTCTAATCTAATTTATTTCACTTTGGTACATTTCGAACTCAATTTGTTATATACAACTCACTCCATGGCAAGGAAATTCTTTATAACTCTTATTGTCCATATATGATTTCTATCTCTGTAGATAATACAAGAAAAAAACCCCAAAGATTGAGCATAAGATTTTCATAAATATTGGAGACATTTTATCATTAAACTGACCAAAAGAGAACCCTTGTGAGCAATATATGAATAAATCATTAACAATTAAAAAAAAAAAAGCCAGGTAAGTGGGGGCCAGGGGAATGGGGGTGGGGCAGGTCACAGTGGGTGTGGTCAGCTTGTGCACCATTCTCTGATTGGCTGACAGTGAGGCGGGGTGGGGGGGCTGTCACAGGGGTTAACATCATCAGTCCTTAGGCTCCAGGAGGCCTGGGGGCTGTGTGCTCATGGTCATCAAGAAGTTAACATCTTCCATTTGTTGGAGAGGGTTTTTTTTTTTTACATCTGCAAAACAACTCAGGTAATGTGCATCAAATACTATTATCTAGGTATTTCAGAGAAGAGCTAAAGCAGAAGACATGGGGGAAAGCCTGTCCCAGGAAGGCTTCCATGGGGTACTGCTCGGTTACATATAGAATGAATTTAAGGTAAACATAAAATATCCTCACAATGGAGTACTTTACCCCAAAAGCCGTAGAAAACCGCTATGCAAAGGATTGTTACAAATAGGGTAGATATTCAGCTGCCAGATAGGAGAGTTTTGACCTAATGATAAGAAATGTATACAATGTCCTTTTGAAATTTCTATCAGTTTCACGATTCTAGGATTATTCCTTTCTGTAAGTGAACAGGCTAATGTTAAATTAGCTGGTGAGATCCCAACCTCAAAGTTAAGTCAAAGATCTCCATCAGACCCTAATAATCTGGATGAGTAATAAACCTTGTGGTAAGCCAGGAAATGTGATTCAATAATGATCGTGACAATACTGATGGAGACAAGAATCCACTTCTGTTGATGTTTAGACCAATTCATTAATTATTAGAAGATTTAATCTCCTTGATTGCAACCTTGCTTCATTAAAAACTCTAGTAAATTTGGGGGAAGTCATAGGGAATTGTGCTTATTGTATAGGTTTAATTGTGACGGCCAGTAACTCAAAGGCACATGGCAATTTTAATAACAAGAAAAACTGTTAAAGATCAGAATGTCATAAGCCAACATGTACTTTTATCTGTAGTGTTGTTTACTTGATGTTTATTTTCATGGTGTGTGTTCTCAATAACTGTGTAAACTCATTAAGGTTCAGATGATGAGCTGTGTATACATGCCCACGAGTGCTCACTGCATGAGTGAGAGTAAAGAACTATGTATACCGGGCATTTGCTTGGTATTAGGAAGGTTTCTTTTCTTTTCTTTTCTTTTTTTTTTGGCTGTGCTGCCCACATGTGGGATCTTAGCTCCCCGACCAGGGATTAAACCCACAGCCCCTACATTGGAAGGGTGGAGTCTTAACCCCTGGACCACCAGGGCAGTCCCAGGAAGGTTTAAAATGAAAGTCTGTGAGACACATCTTCTGGCCTCACAAAAACTACATATACTAAAGAAACACATGTTCTATTTGCTAGTAGGACCGTGCTGTTTATTATATAGAATAATTTTTTAAAACAAAACTTGTTTCTTGATACACCAGAAATTTAGGGGAGCAATAATATCAAGAAAATAAATTTCAAGATTTGTTTTTAAATACTGCTTTCCAGCAACATAAGTATATCCACCAAATTTGATTAATCTAAATCTAATAATGAAGAAACATGTTAGAGAAATCCAAAATGTGGGACATTGTTCAAGATTCTTGGGGAAGAAAAGTCACTGAGGTAGAATTTTGTTTTTCAAGTCAGGGAAATTGCTCTAAGTTTAGAACTAAAGAAGAATAACCAAGTGCAATCTTGGTTGGAACCCAGATTAGGAAAACAAAAAACCCAGCTATGAGAGGTTTTTTGGAACAACAGAGGAAATTCAAATATAGACTGTATATTAAATGGTATTATATAACTAATGTTAATTTTCTTAAGTATGATCGTTATACTAGGATAGGTTATAGAAAAGATATCCTTCTCAGCGCTTCCAGTGCAGGGGGCGCAGGTTTGACCCCTGGTCAGAGAACTAAGATCCGACATGCTGCTCGGCACAGCCAAAAAAAAAGGCAAAAAGAGTAAAATTAGAAAAGATATCCTTATTCTTAAACAATTCTCCCTTTCTCTCTTTCCTTCCACATGTGTGTATGTGTGTATATATATGAATAGCAAAGAATTTAATCAAGTCAAAATATTTCAGATATATATTTGTATGAATATGTGCATAGATAAATAGGTGAGGCAAATGTGATAAAATATTAAAAAGTGGTGAATTTAGGTAAAGAATATATGTCTTCATTGTACTATCCTTTCAACTTTTCTATAGTTTTTTTGTTGTTGCTGTTGCTTTATTTGTTTTCAAAATAAAAATTGCGGGGGAGGCATGGAAGTGTTTCAAAATAGTGCAGTTAACAAACCCCAATATATAGTTAAGCACCAATATAGTTTCAATATTTGACATAAAAACGGAAGTGAACTTCTTTTTGTGTCATTATTTTCTTGTAGACTCTTATTCTCAATTTAATAATTGCCTTTCAAGAAGTATTTGCTTTAAGTACAAAAATTTCCAAAGCTAAGAAATTAAGTGCTACAAAAATTAAATGCAAAAAAGTACTAAATCATTTTGCAATACATATAGATAGATATGTCAAGTCATTATGTGGGATACCTTAAATTTATACAGAGCTCTGTGTCAATTATATCTCAATAAAACTGGGGGAAAATAAGTACTATAAAAGTTAAAATGTAGAGCCATTTTCTCATGATTCACAATTCTTTTTATTCCTGAGTTTTCAGAAATCCCATCTGTGTTTGCCCGTGTGATCATATCCAACAGTGAAAAGGTGAATAAAGTTTCAAGGTGTAATTATAAAAATGCTTTGAGTTCCTATTCTTTAAGATGTCAGAATATAGACCATAGCTTATAATTTTCTTAATAACCTTAATAGTGCATAAGATTTGTTTAAGCAGATTGTCCATTGAGTTGATCTCATTAATCCAAACTGTCAAATTTTAAAATATTTTTATGTTCTGATTTTGTCAAGTATAACTAATTGATGAAACTGTACCAAATTAAATGCACTTTGCCAGCATTAGCCTTTTTATTACATTGGTCTAGCACAGTCCTCCCTATGTGCATTTGTGCAGATTAGTTGTAACTGGCATATTTTATATCTAGATTAGGGATCCTTCTGGAATGCTACAGACTTGTTTCACTTTGTTGATTCAATAATTTGTTGCAAGGCTTGCAAAAAAAGGATTCAGCTGGATCATAAAAGCTACACCCAGTAAATGCTTCAGAAACACATACTGGACGGAGCAATTTTGTTTTCTGCTCAGCAGTTGCCTGAGTCACCAGATGACTTGTTGGATCTTGAGAGCCTGCTTAAGTAGAACAGCCTTGAGGCATGAATCAGAGCAACTGTTTGCAGTGTGCTTATTTCACATCGAGTTCAATAAATGGACCGTGGATTTTTTTTCCTTGTAATGTTCACATCACTAGATTTCTTCTGAAGCATTTATAATTGAAACACTATTCAAATTCTTTTGTGTTATCCTGTAGGTATTAAACAATTTGGCAGAGTCAGAGGTTGCTAAAATATTTCAGGGAGCATGCAACCCATTCTTGCAGTGAGATACCAAACGTTCTGCAATGGCATGGGAATATTCCTCTGTGTTTTGTGGAAGGCAAGTTCAAAGTTCTCTGATTAATCACCAAAGAGGAACCTAGTAATTATGATATACTTTCTTTCTTGGTGAAATCAAGGTTTGTACCATGGATTCATTTGTAGCCTATTATTTGTTATGTAATATGGCATAGATGGATCAGATTTGAAGAATAACAATACCAAATTTGCACAGAAAGGTCCACTCGAGTATACAGGGTTTGGGAATTGCATTGAAACGTTGCAGGGAACAGGTTCATCAGTTGGCACCATTTCCCCCGATGGGTCATTTTTACATTAGTGGATTAAGAACTCAGGAAAATGTAAAAAAAGAACGACTCAGGAGTCACAGTAAACATACGTTCCCAAATAGAATGCACATCCCCTTGTTATATTTTATTCAATAGTGTCTTCTTTTTTTTTTTTTACAACTTTATTGGAGTATAATTGCTTCACAATGGTGTATTAGTTTCTGCTTTATAACAAACGGAATTACTTATACATATACATCTGTTCCCATATCCCTTCCCTCTTGCGCCTCCCTCCCTCCTACCCTCCCTATCCCACCCCTCAAGGCGGTCACAAAGCACCAAGCTGATCTCCCTGTGCTCTGCGGCTGCTTCCCACTAGCTATCTACCTCACATTTGGTAGTGTATATATGTCCATGCCTCTCTCTCGCTTTGTCACAGCTTACCCTTCCCCCTCCCCATATCCTCAAGTCCATTCTCAAGTAGGTCTGTGTCTTTATTCTTGTTTTACCCCTAGGTTCTTCATGACATTTTTTTTTCTTAAATTCCATATATATGTGTTAGCATACGGTATTTGTCTTGCTCTTTCTGACTTACTTCACTCTGTATGACAGACTCTAGGTCTATCCACCTCATTACAAATAGCTCAATTTCATTTCTTTTTATGGCTGAGTAATATTCCATTGTATATATGTGCCACATCTTCTTTATCCATTCATTGGATGATGGACACTTAGGTTGTTTCCATCTCCAGGCTATTGTAAATAGAGCTGCAATGAACATTTTGGTACATGACTCTTTTTGAATTATGGATTTCTCAGGGTATATGCCTAGTAGTGGGATTGCTGGGTCATATGGTAGTTCTATTTGTAGTTTTTTAAGGAACCTCCATACTGTTCTCCATAGTGGCTGTACCAATTCACATTCCCACCAGCAGTGCAAGAGTGTTCCCTTTTCTCCACACCCTCTCCAGCATTTATTGTTTCTAGATTTTTTGATGATGGCCATTCTGACCAGTGTGAGATGATATCTCATTGTAGTTTTGATTTGCATTTCTCTAATGATTAATGATGTTGAGCATTCTTTCATGTGTTTGTTGGCAGTCTGTATATCTTCTTTGGAGAAATGTCTGTTTAGGTCTTCTGCTCATTTTTGGATTGGGTTGTTTGTTTTTTTTGCTATTGAGCTGCATGAGCTGCTTATAAATTTTGGAGATTAATCCTTTGTCAGTTGCTTCATTTGCAAATATTTTCTCCCATTCTGAGGGTTGTCTTTTGGTCTTCTTTATGGTTTCCTTTGCTGTGCAAAAGCTTTGAAGTTTCATTAGGTCCCATTTGTTTATTTTTGTTTTTATTTCCATTTCTCTAGGAGGTGGGTCAAAAAGGATCTTGCTGTGATTTATGTCATAGAGTGTTCTGCCTATGTTTTCCTCTAAGAGTTTGATAGTTCCTAGCCTTACATTTAGGTCTTTAATCCATTTTGAGCTTATTTTTGTGTATGGTGTTAGGGAGTGATCTAATCTCACACTTTTACATGTACCTGTCCAGTTTTCCCAGCACCATGTATTGAAGAGGTTGTCCTTTCTCCACTGTACATTCCTGCCTCCTTTATCAAAGATAAGGTGACCATATGTGCGTGGGTTTATCTCTGGGTTTTCTATCCTGTTCCATTGATCTATCTTTCTGTTTTTGTGCCAGTACCATACTGTCTTGATTACTGTAGCTTTGTAGTATAGTCTGAAGTCAGGGAGCCTGATTCCTCCAGCTCCGTTTTTCGTTCTCAACATTGCTTTGGCTATTCGGGGTCTTTTGTGTTTCTGAACATATTGTGAAATTTTTTGTTCTAGTTCTGTGAAAAATGCCAGTGGTAGTTTGATAGGGATTGCATTGAATCTGTAGATTGCTTTGGGTAGTGGAGTCATTTTCACAATATTGATTCTTCCAATCCAGGAATGTGGTATATCACTCCATCTATTTGTATCATCTTTAATTTCTTTCATCAGTGTCTTATAATTTTCTGCATACAGGTCTTTTGTCTCCTTAGGTAGGCTTATTCCTAGATATTTTATTCTTTTTGTTGCAATGGTAAATGGGAGTGTTTTCTTGATTTCACTTTCAGATTTTTCATCATTAGTGTACAGGAATGCCAGAGATTTCTTTGCATTAAATTTGTATCCCGCTACTTTACCAAATTCATTGATTAGCTCTAGTAGTTTTCTGGTAGCATCTTTAGGGCTCTCTGTGTATAGTGTCATGTCATCTGCAAACAGTGACAGCTTTACTTCTTCTTTTCTGATTTGGATTCCTTTTATTTCCTTTTCTTCTCTGATGGCTGTGGCTAAAACTTCCAAAACTATGTTGAATAAGAGTGGTGAGAGTGGGCAGCCTTGTCTTGTTCCTGATCTTAGTGGAAATGGTTTCAGTTTTTCACCATTGAGGACGATGTTGGCTGTGGGTTTGTCATATATGGCCTTTATTATGTTGAGGAAAGTTCCCTCTATGCCTACTTTCTGCAGGGTTTGTATCATAAATGGGTGTTGAATTTTGTCGAAAGCTTTCTCTGCATCTATTGAGATGATCATATGGTTTTTCTCCTTCAATTTGTTAATATGGTGTATCACATTGATTGATTTGCGTATATTGAAGAATCCTTGCATCCCTGGAATAAACCCCACTTGATCATGGTGTATGATCCTTTAAATGTGCTGTTGGATTCTGTTTGCTAGTATTTTGTTGAGGATTTTTGCATCTATGTTCATCAGTGATATTGGCCTGTAGTTTTCTTTCTTTGTGACATCCTTGTCTGGTTTTGGTATCAACGTGATGGTGGCCTCATAGAATGAGTTTGGGAGTGTTCCTCCCTCTGCTATATTTTGGAAGGGTTTGAGAAGGATAGGTGTTAGCTCTTCTCTAAATGTTTGATAGAATTCGCCTGTGAAGCCATCTGGTCCTGGGTTTTTGTTTGTTGGAAGATTTTTAATCACAGTTTCAATTTCAGTGCTTGTGATTGGTCTATTCATATTTTCTATTTCTTCCTGATTCAGTCTTGGCAGGTTGTGCATTTCTAAGAATTGGTCCATTTCTTCCAGGTTGTCCATTTTATTGGCATAGAGTTGCTTGTAGTAATCTCTCATGATCTTTTGTATTTCTGCAGTGTGAGTTGTTACTTCTCCTTTTTCATTTCTAATTCTATTGATTTGAGTCTTCTCCCTTTTTTTCTTGATGAGTCTGGCTAATGGTTTATCTATTTTATTTATCTTCTCAAAGAACCACCTTTTACTTTTATTGATCTTTGCTATCGTTTCCTTCATTTTTCATTTATTTCTGATCTGATTTTTATGATTTCTTTCCTTCTGCTAACTTTGGGGGTGTTTTGTTCTTCTTTCTCTAATTGCTTTAGGTGCAAGGTCAGGTTGTTTACTCGAGATGTTTCCTGTCTCTTAAGGTGGGATTGTATTGCTATAAACTTCCCTCTTAGAACTGCTTTTGCTGCATCCCATAGGTTTTGGGTCCTAGTGTCTCCATTGTCATTTGTTTCTAGGTATTTTTTTTTCCTCTTTGATTTCTTCACTGATCACTTCATTATTAAGTAGTGTATTGTTTATCCTCCATATGTTTGTATTTTTTACAGATCTTTTCCTGTAATTGATATCTAGTCTTATAGCATTGTGGTCGGAAATGATACTTGATACAATTTCAATTTTCTTAAATTTACCAAGGCTTGATTTGTGACCCAAGATATGATCTATCCTGGAGAATGTTCCATGAGCACTTGAGAAAAATGTGTATTCTGTTGTTTTTGGATGGAATGTCCTATAAATATCAGTTAAGTCCATCTTGTGTAATGTATCATTTAAAGCTTGTGTTTCCTTATTTACTTTCATTTTGGATGATCTGTCCATTGGTGAAAGTGGGGTGTTGAAGTCCCCTACTATGAATGTGTTATTGTCAATTTCCCGTTTTATGGCTGTTAGCATTTGCCTTATGTATTGAGGTGCTCCTATGTTGGGTGCATAAATATTTACAATTGTTATATCTACTTCTTGGATTGATCCCTTGATCATTATGTAGTGTCCTTCTTTGTCTCTTTTAATAGTCTTTATTTTAAAGTCTATTTTGTCTGATATGAGAATTGCTACTCCAGCTTTCTTTTGATTTCCATTTGCATGGAATATCTTTTCCCATCCCCTTTCTTTCAGTCTATATGTATCTCTAGGTCTGAAGTGAGTCTCTTGTAGACAGCATATATATGGGTCTTGTTTTTGTATCCATTCAGCTAATCTGTGTCTTTTGGTTGGGAGCATTTAGTCCATTTACATTTAAGGTAATTATCGATATGTATGTTCCTATTCCCATTTTCTTAATTGTTTTGGGTTCGTTATTGTAGGTCTTTTCCTTCTGTTGTGTTTCTTGCCTAGAGAAGTTCCTTTAGCATTTGTTGTAAAGCTGGTTTGGTGGTGCTGAACTCTCTCAGGTTTTGCTTGTCTGTAAAGGTTTTAATTTCTCCATTAAATCTGAATGAGATCCTTGCTGGTTAGAGTAATCTTGGTTGCAAGTTTTTCTCCTTCATCACTTTAAATATGTCCTGCCAGTCCCTTCTGGGTTGCAGAGTTTCTGCTGAAAGATCAGCTGTTAACCTTATGGGGATTCCCTTGTGTGTTATTTGTTGTTTTTCCCTTGTTGCTTTTAATATGTTTTCTTTGTGTTTAATTTTTGACAGTTTGATTAATATGTGTCTTGCCATATTTCTCCTTGGATTTATTCTGTATGGGACTCTCTGTGCCTCCTGGACTTGATTAACTATTTCCTTTCCCATATTAGGGAAGTTTTCAACTACAATCTCTTCAAATATTTTCTCAGTCCCTTTCTTTTTCTTCTTCTGGAACCCCTATAATTCGAATGTTGGTGCGTTTAATGTTGTCCCAGAGGTCTCTGAGACTGTCCTCAGTTCTTTTCATTCTTTTTTCTTTATTCTGCTCTGCAGCAGTTATTTCCAGTATTTTATCTTCCACGTCACTTATCCGTTCTTCTGCCTCAGTTATTCTGCTATTGATCCCATCTAGAGTATTTTTAATTTCATTTATTGTGTTGCTCATCTTTGTTTGATTCATCTTTAGTTCTTCTAGGCCCTTGTTAACTTTTTCTTGCATTTTGTGTATTTCCAAGATTTTGGATCATCTTTACTATCATTATTCTGAATTCTTTTTCAGGTAGACTGCCTATTTCCTCTTCATTTGTTAGGTCTGGTGGGTTTTCATCTTGCTCCTTCACCTGCTGTGTGTTTTTCTGTTTTCTGATTTTGCTTAACTTACTGTGTTTGGGGTCTCCTTTTTGCAGGCTGCAGGTTCGTAGTTCCTGTTGTTTTTGGTTTCTGTCCTCAGTGGCTAAGGTTGGTTCAGTGGGTTGTGTAGGCTTCCTGTTGGAAGGGACTGGTGCCTGTGTTGTGGTGGATGAGGCTGGATCTTGTCTTTCTGGTGGACAGGTCCACATCTGGTGGTGTGTTTTGGGGTGTCTGTGGCCTTATTATGATTTTAGGCAGCCTCTCTGCTAATGGGTGGGGTTGTGTTCCTGCCTTGCTAGTTGCTTGGCATAGGGTGACCAGCACTGTAGCTTGCTGGTCGTTGAGTGAAGCTGGGTGTTGGTGTTGAGATGGAGATCTCTGGGAGATTTTCGCCATTTGATATTATGTCGAGCTGGGAGGTCTCTTGTAGACCAGTGTCCTGAAGTTGGCTCTCCCACCTCAGAGGCACAGCACTGACTCCTGGCTGCAGCACCAAGAGCCTTTCATCCACACAGCTCCTCAATTTGGGATGATTCGTTGTCTATTCATGTATTCCACAGATGCAGGGTACATCAAGTTGATTGTGGAGCTTTAATCTGCTGCTTCTGAGACTGCTGGGAGAGATTTTCCTTTCTCTTCTTTATTCTCACAGCTCCCGGGTCTCAGCTTTGGATTCGGCCCCGCCTCTGCGTGTAGATCGCCGGAGAGCGTCTGTTCTTCGCTCAGACAGGACGGGGTTAAACGAGCAGCTGATTAGGGGACTCTGGCTCACTCAGGCCGGAGGGGAGGGAGGGGTAGGAGTGCGGGGCGAGCCTGCGTCGGCAGAGGCCGGCGTCACGTTGCACCAGCCCGAGGCGCGCCGTGCGCTCTCCCAGGGAAGCCGTCCCTGGATAACGGGACCCCGGCAGTGGCGGGCTGCACAGGCTCCCTGGAAAGGGGGCGTGGACGGTGACCTGCGCTCGCACACAGGCCTCTTGGCGGCGGCGGCAGCAGCAGCCCCAGCGTCCCACGCCCGTCTCTGGGGTCCGTGCTTTTAGCCCCGGCTCGCGCCTGTCTCTGGAGCTCCTTTAAGTAGCGCTCTTAATCCCCTCCCCTTGCGCACCAGGAAACAAAGAGGGAAGAAAAAGTCTCTTGCCTCTTCGGCAGGTCCAAACTTTTTCCCGGACCCCCTCCCGGCTAGCCGTGGTGCACTAACCCCTTCAGACTGTGTTCACGCCGCCAACCCCAGTCCTCTCCCTGCGCTCCGACCGAAGCCCGAGCCTCAGCTCCCAGCCCCGCCCGTCCCAGCGGCCGAGCAGAGAAGCCTCTCAGGCTGGTGAGTGCCGGTCGGCACCGATCCTCTGTGCGGTTATCTCTCCGCTTTGCCCCCCGCACCCCTGTTGCTGCGCTCTCCTCCGCTACTCCAAAGCTTTCCCCCTCCGCCACCCGCAGTCTCCGCCCGCGAAGGGGCTTCCTAGTGTGTGGAAACCTTTCGTCCTTCACGGCTCCCTCCCACTGGTGCAGGTCCCGTCCCTATCCTTTTGTCTCTGTTTATTCTTTTTTCTTTTGCCCTACCCAGGTACGTGGGGGAGTTTCTTGCCTTTTGGGGGGTCTGAGGTCTCCCGCCAGCGTTGAGTAGGTGTTCTGTAGGAGTTGTTCCACATGTAGATGAATTTCTGGCGCGCTCTCGCTCCCGCTCCCGCTCCCGCTCCCGCTCCCGCTCCCGCTCCCGCTCCCGCTCCCGCTCCCGCTCCCGCTCCCGCTCCCGCTCCCGCTCCGCGCTCTTCAGTAGTGTCTTTATCAAAGGATCCTACACACTGTATATGAGAATGCTTAATTAAAGTCTTACTGAATATTAATTGATTGGGAGGAGAAGGTACGAGGAAGTAAAGGACAATTAAATCCCAAACAGAATGTGTTGTCTGGACAGCCAAGATAAAGATGGAGCAATATACAATCAATCTGGTACCACTTGGAACAGCTTACATTTCATTCAGAGTGTTTACGAGCAAGTGGAAATGGCCCTTCAAAGCTCTTCCATTCTTCCCTTCACTCTTGAGTTTTGTTCTCTGTGGAAGTAATTGGCTACTGAATTTCGGAGGCTGCAGGAAACATTCAGAAGTGACTCCATCTTCTGATCCAAGTGGACTCACATGGAATACCTCTGGAGGAAAGATTTTTTTTATCTACCTTCTTAAAAATAGGTTGTCATCTATTTAATCATATCTTCTAAAGTGTCTTTTGAAAACATTTGGGCTGTAATTCTAAGAGAAGGCACTGCCAGCAGCTCAGGCCCCCTGGTCCTGAGGGGTTTTCTGAGTGTCAGCCCTGAATCTTCTGCCTTGTTTCCTTGTGGAGTTCAGGCATGCTTCCTGAAAAAGATGTAAACAACCAAATAGCTCCTTCCTCACCTTCCCACCTTGTCCTCCATCCCCCATGTGGTTTTGCAGGAGACCTTTTTCTGCGTCCCAACGAGTCCCCTAGAATTAGTATAACTGGCCCCAGACAATCTACGAAAACCTTCTTGAGTCACCAGACACGTTTTACATTTTTATCATTTTTTAATAATACCTGTTACTTGTACTGACATCATGGATTCACAAGCCAGTATTTCATGCATCAATGTAATTCATCAAATTCCCAGAGTGCCTCCAGGTAGTTATTAGAACAGTGTATCTTCTTACCTATATATTATTTCATGGATACATGTACAATAACTTATTAAAAACAATTTCATTTTAAAAATGATTACGATTCCAGTTTTTCAATGTTATAAATAGTATTGATGTAAACATCCAATTCTGTGTGTATTTCTATAGAATATAGTTCTCATATCCATGATAATGTTTAATCCTTTTCCCAGGTTGTATCTGATAGCTCAAAATTTGTCAATTTACAGACTTAGATAGTTTTTCTCTAATTGCATTACTTGTCACTTGCCCTTAATAAAGCTCCGCCTGCCTTATTTTCTGCCTACAAATGTAGACTTGAAATTTCCTCCCTTCATTGATTTGTTAATTCCTGCTTAGTGAGTTTACTGTATCCATAAATCTCAGAGCTCATGGTATACTTGCTTTTCCAAATTAACTATAGCACTATAAAAGTTTTTAGCTAAAGAATTGAAGCCGTAGATTATTTCCTATGACCTCTCTTTAACTGCTTTCCCAAACAAACTATTCTGTGATGAATCCCACAACTTTAAGGTTTTAGAGCTGAAGGTATCCTTATAGATCTTATCAAAAGCTCCTTTTTAGGGACTTCCCTGGTAGTCCAGTGGCTAAGAATCCGCCTTCCAATGCAGGGGATGTGGGTTCAATCCCTGGTTGTGGAACTAAGCTCCCACAGACTGCAGGGCAACTAACCGTGTGCTGCAACAAAGAGCCTGCACACTGCAATGCCAACACAGCCAATAAATAAAAAAAAATTTTTTTAAGCTCCTTATCAGAGGCCCCTGGGATTCAAACAAAATATAAATTATCTCTATCCTTCCCCCTTTGTCCACGCTGATTTACCACCTCAAAGAACTGTTTTAAATTACTAAGACTTCCTTTCCCCTTTATCTTTGCTTCAAGATGCCTAATGCCTCTTTTCCATTTCAGAAACTGGAGAGAGTTATCTCTGAGGATGTGACTGTGTGTGTGTGTGTGTGAGATATAACAAGTTGGATCAAGCATTGGTATATCTTAAACAATTGGAAATTCATACTTTTTTAAATTAATTAATTTTATTTTTGGCTGCGTTGGGTCTTCATTGCTGCGCATGGGACTTCTCTAGTTGTGGCGAGCGGGGCCTACTCTTTGTTGTGGTGCACAGGCTTCTCTTTGTGGTGGCTTCTCTTGTTGCAGAGCACGGGATCCAGGCATGTGGGCTTCAGTAGTTGCAGCACTGAAGTCTCAGTAGTTGTGGTGCACGGGCTTAGCTGCTCCACAGCATGTGGGATCTTCCCGGACCAGGGCTCGAACCTGTGTCCCCTGCACTGGCAGGCAGATTCTTAACCACTGCGCCACCAGGGAAGCCTGGAAATTCATATTTTAAACACACACACACAGAAAAAACTATTAGGTCATGATCTTGTCACATGAGCTGGTTCCAGACTAAAAGGTCAGGTTGACAAGTTCCTCTCCCTGTTTTTCTACTTCTGGGAAGCCCAGGCTAGTTTTCTTCCCTGAGTCAGAGAGGAGCTGATAAAACAAGCTCACAGAAAGCTATGAGTGATTCAATACTTAACTTTTTGGGGGTAATGCATTAAGGATGTATCAGAAGGCATTGCTTCATACAAATAAGGAACTGCTGATTCTGGGGATTTTGACCATCAGCCAGAATAGGAGATATTTCCAAGTTTCAAATCAATCATTTATTGAATAAGCATTTACTGATTACCTTCCATGAGTAGACACTGTACTAGCCATTGGGGATACTCAGAGGCCCTTGCATTCAAGGAGCTTGCGATATAGTAGGGGAGACAGCAAAGAGACAATTATAATACATTATAATAGAATACGAGCAGGTATAAAGACATGCCCAAGATGTGGGATGCCAGGAGAAAAGAAGTACAAGAATAGAAATTGTGTTTGCCCCACATCCTTGGCACCTCTTTCTTTTATGTAGCAGTCATAGGGTGAAGAGGGTTGATCCTAGCTCTAGGGGATGGGCCCTGAGGAATCTAAGCCACTCAGGACCCACATGCTTCTCACTGGACACAGGGCGTCCCCCAGGACACTGGTTCATTCACGTACTGTAGTTCAGATCATTGATATGTAAGGAGAGGTTTTCTGAGAATTTCTGGTAAAGAAGTGTTTATGCTTCTTCTTTTGTTAATTGAGATATAGTTCACACACCGTAATATCCACCCTTTTACTTTTTTATTTTTGGCTGCACCGTGCAGCATGTGGGATCTTAGTTCCCCGACCAAGGATCGAAACCGCGCCCCCTGCATTGGAAGCGTGGAGTCTTAACCACTGGACTGCCAGGGAATTTCTCCATCCTTTCAAAGTGTACAATTCAGTGGTTTTAGCATACTCACAGAGTTGTGCAACCATCACTTCTATCTAATTCCAGAACATTTTCATCACCCCCAAAGAAACCTTGTACCTCTTCTCTTTTCCCTGCAGCCACTGACAACCATCACTTCTATCTAATTCCAGAACATTTTCATCACCCCCAAAGAAACCTTGTACCTCTTCTCTTTTCCCTGCAGCCTCTGACAACCATTAATCCACTTTGTCTCTTTTGCCTATTCTGGATACTTCATGTAAATGGAATCATCCAGCACATGGCTTTTTGTATCTGGGTTCTTTCCTTGGGCACATGTTCAAGAATGACAAAAACAAACAAACAAACACCCCACAAACACTTTCATTGATATTGCTTAAAATTTTCCCTTAGAATAGTAGGAAAATGATTCACATGGATTCCACAAACTTTTCTTGAATCTGTTATTAATTTTAAAATGGAAGATTACATTCCAGATGTTCATTTTCCTCAGTTACTATGAAAGGTTCAGACTATAATCAGAGGACTAATGCCAAGCTTTGTACTGTTGTACAGTACTCAAGTAACATGCTTCTTTGTAACTTTTTGCTATACTATTACCTGGGGAGAAAGTTTGCACTAAGTCTAAACTATTGCCAAGCCAAGAGAGGATTCCCTCATTCAGCTCATTTCTCCTTGAATAATTCATTTGGCAAAGTTCCTTTTACTGCAAGCCTAGATGAGAGTGTCTTATTGTGTCTTAATGAATTTTAATTGTATCTCTCCCTATCTTGATGTCAACAGTGTCTTATTTATTACTATACTTTGATCACTTTTAATAATTCTTCGGACTCCAAAGCTTGAAACAATTTTCAGTTTTGTTTTTTATTCTCGTTGTCTTCTCGGACGGCCAGCTCAGTGAATAAGCTGATGAGACCAATGTGTCCAAGATCATGGGCTTGGCATGTGATGCCTTCCCTCTGGCCACAGACTGTCCCTCTGACCCTCTCCCCACCCATATTGTGATTTGTAATAAGAAATATATATGTTGGTCTTCACCTCATTTCTGACATGGAGGTCCTAAAACCCTTGGAATTTCCTAAAAGATAGAGTGATAAAGATGTCTTTTGTTATTCATAACAAGCCCCTTTCCGACACACCTGAATTTATGTTAATAAGTGACTTTTGGGGGACTTCCCTGGCAGTCCAGTGGTTAAAACTCCCCGCTTCCACTGCAGGGGGCACTGGTTCCATCCCTGGTCGGGGAACTAAGATCCCTGCATGCCACACGGCATGACCAAAAAAAATAAAAGATGATTTTTGGAAAGCCCTAAGGATGGGGGCTGGTTGCCAGGGGAACCAATCAGGATTAAATCAAATTAGTGGATTGGAACTTTCAATCCCACCCACCAACTTCCAGGGAGGGGAGAGGGGCTGGAGGTTAAATCAGTCACAAGTGACGAGAGTTATAGTCCAGCATGGCTATGTAATGAAACCTCCATAAATACCCAATAAGAAATGTTTGGAGAGCTTCCAGGCTGGGAACACATGGAAGTACTGGGAAGCTGGTGCACCAGAGAAGGCGTCCTCGCTGTCTTCCTCAGACCTTGCCTTATGCATCTCTTCCATCTAGAATAAACCAGTCATTGAGTAAGTACACTGTATTCCTGAGTTCTGTGAGCTACTCTAGGAAATGAACTGATAGCTAATTTAATTAGCTGGTCAGTCAGAAGCACAAGTGACAACCTGGACTTTCAATTGGCCCCGGAAAGGGGAGGACAGGGGCATTCTTGCGGTACTGAGCCTTTAGCCTGTGGGATCTGATGCTGCCTCCAGGTAAATAGTGTCAGAATTGAGTTAACTTGTAGGACGCCCAGCTGATGTTGCAGAATGGCTTGATGTGTAGAAAACCCACACATCTGGGGTCAGAAGTGAAGTAGTATTGTAGTGGAGTACTGAGAATAGAGGAGACACACAGGAGTGGCTTTTTTCCTTTAGACTCCTTAACCCCCATCTCTAAAATGCACCTGTGTAGTCATCCGGCCGAAGTGCTGGGTTAGCTGAGGGGATGAAGTGCAACTAACTGAATTCTCCAGTCCAAACACTTGCCTTTCAAACAAAGAGCCATTAGCCTTTAATTTGCTGAGGATGGCAATCAGTAATGTTCTAAGGCTCAGTTTCTCTCCTTATAAAAATATGATGATTAATATGAATAATTATGAAGACTATGCACCACCACATAAAAGCAAGCCATGAAATTATTTGTGCCCTATGAGTACAACCATTTAAGAATGGCTACAGTTTAAATAGCCCAAGAATGAAAGGGAAAACCAAAAAGGAAAAACAATTATTTTTTACAGAGGTAAAAATTTTACAAAATTTTATTTATAAATAAAACAATTATTTTATTTATGAACAAATGTTTATTTAAATGAACAGATGTTCAAAACCCCTCTAGACTTCACTCCCACTTTTCCTTTATGTCCAAATAAAATGGCTTAATTATACATCCCCATATTTTCCTAGGATTTTTTTTTTAAACCCCCAGCATAGATGCAGGGGGAGGAGACTTCAGTCTCCTGTCCATTTCCACTTGCCCACGTGCCTGGGGCTGAAGTCCATTCTCAGCACAGCTCCTTAAGCAGAGACCAGCCTCTTCTCCTTCAAGGCAAAAGCACCATTAACTCAAGGCTATTCACTCATGCTTATCTTGCTGACTCTTTGAAGAAAAAGAGGGGGTGACAGAATAGCACAGAACACAGAACAACTTGAAACTGGATGTTATATCCATTTTCACCCCACCATACATAACTTCCCCAGAAATTTTTCTCTTCCATCTCTGACCAGATCAAGTGACCCTATAAATATACTCTCACCCAAGCTCTTCTTAACATTTAAGGCAGTTTTAATTCTGCATTCATGTGTGTGGTTACTTAGATTAATAACTGTCTCTCCCACTGTGTTATAAGCTCTATAAGGGCAGGGTCCATTTTTGGTTTTGTCCACCATTGTATTCCCAGCACCTAGTATAGCACCTGGCCTGTGGTAAACATTCGATAAATATTTGCTGGGACTTCCCTGGTGGCACAGTGGTTAAGAACCCGCCTGCCAATGCAGGAACACGGGTTCGAACCCTGGTCCGGGAAGATCCCACGTGCCGTGGAGCAACTAAGCCCGTGAACCACAACTACTGAGCCCGCATGCCACAACTACTGAAGCCCGTGTGCTTAGAGCCCATGCTCGGCAACAAGAGAAGCCACCTCAGTGAGAAGCCCGCACACCGCAACGAAGAGTAGCCCCTGTTCGCCACAACTAGAGAAAGCCTGCTCACGGCAACGGAGCCCCAACGCAGCCATAAATAAATAAATTTTAAAAAACTAAAAAAAAATATTTGCTGAGTAAATGAGCAATGATTGTTAACATTTATTGAGCACATGAGATTTCATAGGCGCTGTGCTTATGTGCTATTTATGGGCCAGACATTGTTCTCAGTGCTTTGTGTCTAATGTCTCATTTAATACTCATAAAAACTTTGTGAGATATATATTGTTATTATTTCTGTTACACTAATGACCAAAAAAACTGAGGCACAGAGAGGTTATGTGATTGCCCAAAGGCCACACAGCTTCTAAGTGGAGGAATTGGGATTCAAGCAGTCTGTGTCTTGAGCCCATGATCCTAACCTGTATGCAAGCTATGTATTTAAATGGATGAATCAGTGAATAGAGAGGCAGATTCAATGAACTATTTATCCTGTAAAAAATTTATTGTTGGGCTTCCCTGGTGGCGCAGTGGTTGAGAGTCAGCCTGCCGATGCAGGGGACACGGGTTCGTGCCCCGGTCTGGGAGGATCCCACATGCCGCGGAGTGGCTGGGCCCACGAGCCATGGCTGCTGAGCCTGCGCGTCCGGAGGCTGTGCTCCGCAACGGGAGAGGCCACAGCAGTGAGAGGCCTGCGTACCGCTAAAAAAAAAAAAAAAATTTATTGTCCATCTATTTTTCTAGGCATTTGGTATAAGGTACAGATGAAACAATTCACTTCTCTCATGTAGCTTATATTAGTGTGTACAGGCACATGTGTGTGCTTGCACATGAGATAAACAATCAACAAGTGAATATATACTATGTCAGGTGGTGATAAGTGCTATGATAAAAAATGAAGCAAAAGAGGGAAACGGAGAATAAAGACAAGTTTCTGCCAGCGTGGTCAGGGAAGGCTTTTTTAGAAGTGCTATTTCCAACAGCTGAGGATTGAAGTCAAAGAGAAGTTATAGAGATGATTGAGAAATAAATGATTCCAGTAAAAGGATCTGAGCAGATAAAATTCAAGGCAAGTATTTATTAAAGCTTCGTACAAGCCCAGGGCTGGAGAAGGCAGCAAAATATCCTGGGAGGTCATTTTACACAGCATAGTGGTGGTGGTTTTAAATTCCAGGGTAATGGAGATAAGTCAGCCCTGAAGTATCCCTGCTCTGTCTTTGGCTGGTTTGCTGGGGTGCCGCCTGCTGCATGGTCCTGGCAGGCTCCAGGGGAGAGGCAGCACCAACCAAAATATACAACGGCACCATCTAAATGCACCTCTGATTCATTGAACCAAATAAAAATCGAATATAATCTTCTATGCATCCACAGATCAGCCCATGTACTTGCTTTCCTGGGACTTTGCAAGGGAAATGTGTTTTTTTAAATGTCTGGGGCTGAGGTCCACTGAAGGATCCATGCATGTCCCTCAGATGTTTTGTTGATGCCCAGGTGGTAGGTTGAGCACTTAGACCACCTGACTCAATGTTGTCTAAGAGGAAAGTCTTGAGAACATGACAGCTAATTGGAACTTTTGTTACTAAATCTTTGTGAGAAAATGCATTGAGAGACATCCACAGAGCACAGTGTTGGTGAAAACAATTAGATGTTTTGATTCCTAAAGCAAAGGAGTTCTTTTTTAAGAAAAAAAAATCAAGTAGGTGTTGAGTGGCCTCTACTATCACTGGAGTTTCTAAACGAGGCTGAAATTCACCCACTGGTGCTTTGGATCTTTTTACTATAATCACTTCTCTCCACGCCTGGCCGTTTTTTGCTTTCCCTTCCTCCCTTCCTCCCTTCCTCCCTCCCTCTCTCCCTCTTTCTTTCTTTCCTTTCTTTCTTTCTTTTTCTTTCTTTCTTTCCCTTCCTTCTTTCTCTTTCTTTTCCTTCCTTCCTTCCTTTCCTTCCTCTCTCTCTCTCTTTCTCTCTTTCTTTCTTTTCTTTTCTTTTCTAATTCATTCAATAGTGGTACACAAACCAGCAAAGCCACATCCAGGACAGCTGGTTAACTGATACACCTTGAGGTTTTTGAAAACAAAAGAGCTGAACATTTCCTTTGTGCCAAAGGAGAGGAAGTAGAGATAGGCTAAGATGCTGCACTTCATTAAGAAACCCATTTAGTCAGAATGATTTCCTGACTGAGGAGGTAAATTACCCGTTCAGTCCTTCCTCTACTGATCTGCCCAAAGGCCAATAAAATATAGATTCTGTCTCAGAAAACTGAGACGTAAATAAAAGTTCGTTAAACTAACATTTCATTAGCAATGCAGCAGAAACGTCCATAACCACTACGTCTGAGAAGGCATCATCATCTGTCTCCCTGTCTTTGAGGTGATACTACTCACAACTCTTGTAAAGTTTAGATAAACCCCCAGATGTTGCTGTTGGTATTATTGAAGGTTAGTTCTTCTTCTTTATTTTAAAATCCTACCCATTCTTCCAGGTTCTTTTTATTTTTTATTGTTTTGGCCCTGCAGTTTGCGGGATCTTAGTTTCCTGACCAGGGATAGAACCTGGGGCCCTGGCAGTGAAAGCCTGGAATCCTAACCACTAGGCCACAAGGGAATTCCAAATGAAACAGTTTTCTGTTTTTGTTTTTGTTTTTAAATTTAGTTTCCATACATTACCATGTGGTTTTTTTAAAATAAATTTTTATTTATTTATTTTTGGTTGCATTGGGTCTTCATTGCTGTGCATGGGCCTCTCACCTCGGTGGTCTCTCTTGTTGCGGAGCACGGGTCCAGGCGCGCCGGCTTCAGTAGTTGTGGCACGAGGGCTCAGCAGTTGTGGTGCACAGGCTCCAGAGCACAGGCTCAGCAGTTGTGGTGCACGGGCCCAGTTGCTCTGCAGCATGTGGGATCCACCCGGACCAGGGCTCGAACCTGCGTCCCCTTCCCTGTCAGGTGGACTCCCAGCCACTGTGCCACCAGGGAAGACCCCAGTGAAAGAGTTTTGAGCACCTTCTATGTGCCACATGCAATGCCTGCACCACCTACACAAAGATAAATAAGGCCCTTTTCTGGAGATGATTATAATCTATGGGACAGAGATACACATACACAACTAAGAACACGCAAGTTGGTGTGCCATAGCCAGGGCCAGGCACTTTCTCAGGAACACAGTGTATCTGGAGCCTTTGTTCATGCTGTTTCCAGAACTGATTCTCTTTTCCTCTCCACCTATCCAGACTGTATTCAGCTTCCATTCCTGGGTCCACGTCAAGCTTTTCTATGAAGAGTTCACTGAGTCTTCTTCCTTCAGTTTTTTCCCTCTTTCTTTCTTAGCATTTCGTTTTCTTCACATTTCCTACATCATTTGGAGTTTTCACTGTACAAAACAGCAGTTTATTGTAGACTGTTTTACAGGAATGCGTATCATTTTACATGTATTAGTTTTGTCTTCTTCATCAATGTGTAAGTTTCCAGAAGACCAGACGTCTCCTCTGTATTCTGTGCCAAACTTAATGTTAAAAGTACAGCTAAGTATTTATTGTGGGGTTGGGTCTGCCGTTCTCATTTGGCTACCTTTGCTTCTGAAATCCTGATTGCTAAGTTCTCCCATAGTTCAAGCGGGATCCATTTATTTCACAACTGTAATTTGTTTTGTCACATCTAGATTCAATGAGTTGAAGGCAATGAGTTGCCTTAAATTTCTAGGCCAGATGTGATATTTCAAATCTAATAGTGTTCTTACGTAACACCTAATACATGCTATTCGGGACATGCATTTTTTTACTTTCTTTTTTATTAGTGTAATAAATATTAAGTGTCTCTGCTTATAGGCCAGGCATGTTTTGTTGTGAAAGAAAAGGGCGTATGTGGTCAGAAGTAAATGAGTCACAACTAGAAACGAGCTCCACTATTGTCTTTACTTCTTTCATCCCTTATGCTTCAAAGCTCCTTTGCAGTGAATTCTGGGACTGGGTTTCTCATGTCAGCCGTTTCCTGGGTTAAACTCCTAACCCACTTTCCCCTCAGGGCCTCCTCTTCAGCTGTGACTAAACGTTCAGTATTTCATCTCCTAGATACTCACTGATGTGATCCTAAGCCAATCGTTCCATTCAGTTGAACATTCTCTGAGCTCAGTTCTCTCATATGAAAAAGGAATGTTATTGCACACCGTTGAATTAATAATGTAAATGAGGGACTTCCCTGGTGGTCCAGTGGTAAAGGCAGGAGACGCAGGTTCGATCCCTGGTTGGGGAACTAAGGTCCCAGAGGCTGCAGGGCAACTAAGCCCGGGTGACACAACCACTGAGCTCGGGCACCTCAACTTAGAGAGCCCACGGTGCCACAAACTACAGAACCCATGCACTCTGGAACATACGTGCCACAACCAGAGAGAAGCTGGTGCGCTGCAGCAAAAGATCCTGCGTGCCTCAATGAAGATCCGGCAAGCCGCAGCTAAGAACCAACGTAGCCAAAAATAAAATAAATAAATAAATAATAAATCTTCCAAAAAAAAAAAAAAGTAATGTAAATGAGAGATTTCTTGCTCCCCAGCCATCTTGGCAGCTGCTTGAAAAAGTCACTGGAGTTGATCAACTCTAGGCTCCAACTCGTTATGAAAAGTGGAAAGTATGCGCTGGGGTACAAGCAGACTCTGAAAATGATCAGACAAGGCAAAGCGAAACCGGTCAGCCTCACCAACGACTGCCCAGCCTTGAGGAAATCTGAAATAGAGTATTATGCCATGTTGCCAAAACTGGTGCCCATCACCACACTAGCAATAATATTGAACTGGGCACAGCGTGTGGAAAATACTACAGAGTATGCACACTGGTTATCATTGATCCAGGTGATTCTGTTATCATTAGAAGCATGCCAGAACAGACTGGTGAAAAGTAAATCATGCACAATTTTTCTTTAATAAAACTGGCCAAAGCTTGTTTTTTTAAAAGAATAATAATAATAATAAAGTAAATGAGAGAAGCATTTTCTGGACCTTCAGGACCTGTGCAAACATCAGATATTACCATCATCACCATCATCACCTTCATCATTGTTATTATCTCCATCACTACCTTGTTTGCAAAGTTACTTAAGAAGGGTGATGTGATGGAAGGAATCCTGGTAGATATTACTAGTGCTCCCCAGCATCAGCTCCTCTCTACCTCCTGAGCACTTGGAAGAAAAGACTTTTCAGTTGCCTTTGCAATTGGTGGAGCCCCGTGACTCTCTCTGATCAATGGAGTGGGTGGAAGGGGTCAATGTATTTAATAACTGGTGCCTGACACTTTCTCCTTTTTCTTGGTAAAGTAACTCAAGAGGCCTTATGTTCCAGATAGACAGAGCTTCTATCAGCCGGATCCCTAAGTGGCTGTGTGCAGCAGAACTTCCTGCCAACACTGTGGGACTTGTAGTGTGAATAAGGAATTAACTTTTGTTGTACTGAGTCACTGAGATTTAGGATTGGTTGCTGCTGTAGCATATGACAGCCTAATACACTGATACACTGTGACAGACCAATGGATAAAGAAATCCTGGATGTAGCTGTGGCCTAACTACCTGTATGTCCTTGACTGAGAGGACTAACGTATACCAGCTCTAAGGTCCCTTCAGCTCTGAAATCTCTGACATTTCCACACCGCAAAGCAATCCCATGCCAATGACAGAGAAATGTTACATATCATTTAAGGAATAAAATGAAGTTTCAGCTTATAGAAAATCATCTCAGAGAATGAATCCAGCTAGAATAACTTGTAGAATTGGGACAATATTTTTTAACTGTTTTATACACACACCGGCCTTTTAAAGAGAGTGTGTTAAAATAGTTGCATTAAGGAGAATCAGTGACTCGTGGTCATTATTATGAACCTTAGTTATTTTACAGTGATGGCCTCAGGGCCAGTGATGAGTATAAGTCTCCTTACTACTCACAGTGGCCTAAGCCTCCCATGTGATCTGAATTTTTGTTATGAATTTTTTAGTCTTTTTTGTGCCAGCCATTACCTTTCATTGCTGTCAATGTCCTGATCATTTTCAGCAGCTCGTCCCTCAACTTTTATTGGCTGTAGAGGTAGAAAGCAGATATCAGACTGTTAGAATTGTACATGATGGTTAGGATATATAGGGTCTGAGTAAGAGGTTAAGAAGCTTTCCTAGGAGTAAAGCAAATAGGTCCTCAACATGAACTTTGTAGCTTCTAAGGATACACATCTTTCTGCTTCATTTCTTATTCTCATTGATACTGCACAAAGGTGAATTTTCCCAGTAACTGGGGTCTGGTAGACAGTGTGCTAATTGTATTTGATTCTCTACAAATTCTCTACAAGCCCTAGCAACATAGATTCATAATTAAGTTGCTGATATGGGCCTGACAGCTTTAGAGAGAATTCTCGGGCCACTTGCCAAAACTAACATCATGGGAAGAACTAAATAATTTGTTTCTCATGACAATTTGGTGAAGCAATATAGCATAACAATTAAGTGTGTAGGCTCTGGAGTGTGACCGTCAGTGCTCAGAGCCCAAGTGCACAGAGCTTACCCTTGCAAGCCAAGGTGAACTTGGGCAAGAAAATCCACTTCTTGGTGTCTCCATTTCTCCTTTTTACATTGTGAGTAATCAACTAAATGAGTAGTGTGTTGAGTGCTTAGAAAAGTTCCTGGCATTGTCAGCACTCAGTAGATGTTAGACTTGTAATAATTATTTTTCTCGGTCCTTTTAGTATACTTACTGTATTGGTCAGGGTTCTCCAGAGAAACAGAAACAATGGGATATAAGTGATATAGAGAAAGATTATTATGAAGGATTGGCTCACGTGACTATGGAAGCTGAGAAGTCCCACAATCCACTGTAGATTGAGGAGGACCAAACTGGAGGACCAAGAAGGCTGGTGATATAGTTCTGTACCAAACCTGGAGGCCCGAGAACTGGGAGCCGACGGAGTTAAGTGCCAGCCTAAGTCCGGGGGCCTGAGAGCCAAGAGCATCCATGTCTGAGGACAAGAGAAGATAGATGTCCAAGCTCAAGCAGAGAGCAAATTCACCCTTCCTCCACCTTTTTGTTCTATACAGTTCCTCAACAGATGGGATAATGCCTGCCCACCTTGGTGAGGGGGATCTTTACTCTGTCTACCCATTCAAATGCTAAGCTCTTTAGGAGGCACCCTCACAGACACACCCAGAAATAATGTTTTACCAGCTCTCTGGGCATCCCTTAGCCCAGTCAAGTTGATATAAAATTAACCATGATATTTACAATTAGCAACATTAAGTGCTACAAAGAATATAATGGTATCCTCTGATTAATTTGTTAATTTTTCATCGGTCACTCTGTTAGGGTTCTCCAGAGAAATAGAACCAATAGGATGATTATATTTAATATAGTATATAGATAGATTTATTTTAGGAAATTGACTCACATGACTATGGAGACTGGCAAATCCAAAATCTGCAGGGTGGACAAGCAGGCTATAGACCCAGAGGAGAGCTGATGCTACTGTTCTGCTTTGAAGATCATCAGGCTGAAGACTTTGAAATTGCTCAATTTGTATTTTTTTTCTACCACTTTTCCAAGATAGGGTTTGAAGCTGAAGGACAATGATGGATGCCTAAAATTGCAGTTACAGGACGTTAATGAGTTGGGCTGACTGCCCAGGCAAAGGCTGACTTGCAGGTTTGTTGTGGGGAAAGTCTTGCCTCTGAGTCTAGCCCTTGTGAAGGCGAGTCTAAATCCTGTATTTTATCAGTTCGTTAGGTCAGGCTACAGAGGAATACTCACACTAACCAAAATCACATTTTTGCTGTTTACACCAAGTCTTTCTTGGAAATCTATGTACCTGTGAGTCTGGATTAGTTATTGGCAAGCTGCCTTGTGACACTGGAGAAAGAACAGAGAACTAGAAGGTACTATGCGGGTACTTTATCCAAGTTATGGAAAAGCCTGATGAGTGTTCCACATCTCATGAGACTAGATTCCTCTATGATGTGATGAAATGGAGCGCCCTGAACAGATTTCTGTCTGATAAATTCTTACTATACCTTCTTTCACTGATTCTAAGATTCACATTTTTAACACCTTTGGATAGATTGCATGAAATACAGTAACTGCTTTTTTTTGCTCTCCATTCAGACTTCTACATTTCCTGAACGACCTCACTATATATTACAGTGGACATGTTACAGATGCCCTATGTCCCAGGCATGAAGATCCACTCTGGTCACATGACCAGACTTGGAGATTTCCCAAATTCCCTTCAGCCCCAGGTTCATAAATCTTCTCTCAAATGAACTCACTTCTTTTTTTTTTTTTTTTAATTTATTTAATTAATTTATTTTTGACTGTGTCGGGTCTTCGTTGCGGTGCACGGGCTTCTCATTGCGGTGACTTCTCTTGCTGTGGAGCACGGGCTCTAGGCGCCCGGGCTTCAGTAGTTGTGGCGTGTGGGCTCGGTAGTTGTGGCTTGCGGGCTCTAGAGCGTAGGCTCAGTAGTTGTGGCGCACGGGCTTAGTTGCTCCGTGGCATGTGGGATCTTCCTGGACCAGGGATCGAACCCATGTCCCCTGCACTGGCAGGCGGATTCTTAACCACTGAGCCACCAGGGAAGCCCCTGGACTCACTTTTTTTTTTTTTTTTTTTGCCCATGCCATCTGGCTTGGGGGAATCTTAGTTCCCTGACCAGGGATGGAACCTGTGCCCTCTGCAGTGGAAGCGGGGAGTCCTAACCACTGGACCCCCAGGGAATCCCCATCTCAGATAGACTGACTTCTGCAGATGGCTAAACTCTACCATTTTTTTTCACATTTTTATTGATTTCCCTTGTAAACTTAGATTTAAATAGAGGATACCCTTTACTACAGCAGTCAAGGGCATTTGGCAGTAAAATCTAAGCTCCATATCAAAGTTACTCCTGTCCAGACTCCCGATCTTGCTTCTCATCTTGGTTTTCAGCTTTAGCCAGACAACAAACACTTACTGATGGATTTTTATAAGAGTGGACATGGGGTTTCCCTGGTGGTGCAGTGGTTGAGAGTCCGCCTGCCGATGCAGGGGACACGGGTTCGTGCCCCAGTCCGTGAGGATCCCACATGCCACGGAGAGGCTAGGCCCGTGAACCATGGCGGCTGAGCCTGCGCGTCCAGAGCCTGTGCTCCGCAACGGGAGACACCACAACAGTGAGAGGCCCGCGTACCGCAAAAAAAAAAAAAAAAAAAAAAAAGAGTGGACATGTTATCTCATGGCAGGAAAATTTAAGACATTAAAATGATCTAGTCTCAGGAGTTTTTCCATGAAGGATTTAGTAGCATAATATTGTCCTGGCTAAGGGCCTTGCTATTTCTTGTTACAACTCTTTATTTAAGAACTTTGGTTCTGGATGAAGCATGACATAAAACAAGTTTACATAACAGAGCCTGTACCACATAATCTTAGATTACAGCTGATGATAAAAGAAAAATAAGCACTTTACGCAGGATGATGCTCTAGAAAGAATTTAAATTACAAACCGACACTGAAACCCTCTTGGCTTTTACTTTTACTAGACTCTAGAACTGATAATATCCAATTGCAATATATAAATTTCTATGTTTAGGGCCAGCACTTGACTCAATCAAATCCGCATGCTATTTCATCTGAGATGTTCACACTTTTAATAATTGGTAGGTGATATTTTCATATAAGGACACATTATATTTATACATGTTTCAGAGAAGCACTTGAAAATTTAAAATTGGGGCCTTAGTCCTATTAATTTAGCAAGTAAAAATTATTTTCGCTTATGAAATATCCAACATTTTTAAAATGGAAAACTTAAAATAGTACATTCCTCGGCTGTGGTTTAGAAGGAAGGAACACACTCTTTGAAGTCCTGGTTAGCATTCTACTTGCAGTGTGTTTTATGTGCTGCCTGCTTTTCTTGCTTTATGGATTATTTCCAACCACCCCAAGACAGGTTGATTATCTAGTTTATACTGGTGAGAAAAGAGAGGCTCAGAGATGTTAAAACAAAAACAAAAACCTTGCCCAATGTACTAAAACAAGTTTCAGAGCTATTTTTTTTTAATGTTTAATCCACAGCTCACAAGCTTTCCATTAACAACCATCAATGAACTCAACATGTGATACCAAAGGCCTGCATTTAGTATAATAAATTCTCTGACAGTGACAGTATTGGAGGCGGGAATATGATCTGAAATGAACAATTTTATAAGGCAGAACACCTGAGAGATAAATGTAGGTAACTGATAAGAAGTGTTATGTAGTTCATAGTTTCAAAAAACAATCATCATCATAACTTGGTCTCCTAGACACTGAAATCTGAAGCTCCTTGATATGCTATATAGCATGGGCAAACAAAGAGGTTTTGTTCAGTACATGTTTTTGTGGGATGGTGTAACTATGCAGTCCCTATAGGTCAACAAACACTGCACAGAACCGAGCAATGACTCATGAAATCTACTGTGAGATCTCCCTCCTCAGTTTCAAAATATTCATTTAGCATTGCATTAGTGAAACAGCCAACAGCTTGTCAGTCTTTTCGCTATCTTGGCCTGGTTCAAAATGGATCAGGCTTTTTAACTTGGAATTTTACTCATTTAAAAAATTTCATATGCATTGTGGTAAGATAAAAATTCACTTAAGACAATTTAATTTATACATATATTACACTTACATATACATATATTTTTTAAATACTCTTTTCACTATATAGTAAAAATTTCCTATGTAGACTTAGAAGTTAGATTTTGAAAATAAAAACCACCGTAGAGTAAAAATAGCTCTTTTTCTCCTTTCTTCAACTTCCCGAAGGAAAAATGAATCTTCACGGAAGACTGTGTTGACACTGGTTATGAATTTTGTTTGGCATTTGGGACTTTTCATCTTTGTCTTTAAATATAAGAGTAGTGATAATGCTACAGTGATTTATTCTTTGTATGTTGAGCATCCAATACCAAATTAACTTTTTATATAATTATTATGAGAGAGAAGAAAATATTTTGTTTTCCTGTAGACAACAGATTGAAATGCTTAGTTCTAAATTGAAATTACTTACTTCCAAAACCAGGCAATGACATATTGATGATATCAGAATAGATGTTTGCCATCATTGTCAATGAATGGTACATCATTTAAAATAAAGGATTAGCAACAGTTTCACTATAAGGAACTTATTGTAGAAGCAGTAAAAATGAATTCCACACAACACGGTATAGCTTAAAACGATGCGTTAGTTCTGACCTTTTATATTAAATAGGAATGTAAACCTGATTAATCTCTGCAAAAAAATTTTTGTCCACGAACACTTACGTTTGTGGCCAACTGGCAGGTATAGGCAATTCATCAGGCTGCCTGCTTCCCTCTTATTATGGGATTGCTCTGAGATCCCAAGGCTCATCATGCAAAAGGCATCGCTATTAGATGGGTGCACTATTTTTCATCCTCCCGGAAGATGACCTTTAGCCTACGGAGGAAGGTCAGGAAAGCGAGGGCCGTCGAGCTTCCATCTAATGTCGCGAGGAGAGGGGTGATGACGTAGGAAGGCAGCTTAGGCATCCACGCCCCCGAAGTGCGCGGGCCTCGCAGGAGGCTGAGCTCAGAGCTTTAGCACAGGAGAAGGCGCGGAGAGTTCGGGGCGTGGTGGGCTGCCGCAGGGTTATCTACAGGAGTCCAGCTCTCCTGGGGACATGGCCTGGCCCGTGCGCACCGAGAACAGGAAGCCGTGAGCCAGGCGGGCAGTGGAAGCGGCAGCGGGTCGACTCCCGGGCAGTCTCCAGGCCGCCCGCCGCGCCCGCGCCCTCAGGATTCCCGCGCTCTGCCGGTTCCCCGGGAGTCGCCATGGCAACGGACGACGGGTCCTGGACTCGGCGGGAGGCGCCCGGCCCAGCTGCCACCACCGCGGCTCCGATGGAGAGCTGTGCCGACGCGCCCGAGACCGAGGAGTGCTGGAAGATCATCGAGAACCTCGAGTCCACTATTGAACAATTCCGGTTCAGACCCAGGTGACTGGCGCGAGCTGCGGCGCCCCGGCCCGCGCTCCCTGCCCCTCCCCAGGTCAACATGGCACCCCGCGCCCCTTCCCGCGCTCCACCGCTCCCCGGGCTCCGGGCTCCAGGCCACAGGGCTGCTGTTTTGATTTCTAAAATGTACTACTGTACACTAAGCACGGACTCTGGAGCCAGACTGCCTGGGTTCGAATCCTAATGACACGATACAGGGCCCAAGAGTTGGGCGAGTTAGCTAACGTCTATGTGCCTCGTTATCTCATCGGGGAAGCAGCCGCGATGGTGATGGTGGCGCATAGTGCCTCCTTAATAGTTCATAGCGAACCTCCAGTGAGTTAATCTGAGGAAAGTGTTTGCAAGAATGCCATACATATAGCGTACATAGTACCACAGAAGTGTTTGCCAATATAACTATCTGTTATTGACCCTTTTCTATAGTTTTTCCATCTCATAATTCTTCTTTGTCCCCTCTGCTCCAGTTTTATTTGGATAATGTAGAGCTGATGTTTCTTGGGGAAAAAAAAAAAAAGGTACTTTTCTTTCTAAAAACCTTTCGAAATCCGTAAGTGGCCTGCACGAGGTTAGCTGCTGTGGAGGTCCTAAGACAAGGGCCTCGTGGTGCCCGGTGGGCGGGCTGAGAGGCAAGCCCCGCCCACTGAGGCCGCTCCCGAGTGGGAAGAAGGGACCAGAGCCCAGTGGTGGGGACCGACGCAGTGAAATGGTGCCGCCAGACCAGCTGCCCCCGCTCAACTGTATTAAGTGGGTGCGTTTGTTAAAAGGGATCAGAACCTGGTTGATTGGTGGTTGTGAAAACACATATTGGCAGCAGCGGATGGTAAGCTCGGTGGGCCCAGTGTCTCACCTGTTCTAGTGGTCGACTGAGAGCAATGACTCCCTGCCTTGGGTTCCGCAGCATTCCGTGGTGGGGAACTTCTCCAGCAAAACGCGCTGGCGGTGCTCAGCGGCCAGACTGACAGTGTCAGGGGCTCAGTTTGTGCTTGTTGGGTGAACAAAGGAACCACTGATGCCCGTGTGAGTTTCTCTTCACCTGTAGTGCTGGGGTGGGGCGGGGGGAAACTGTGCTGGTGCTCAGGTGTCTGGTGTGAGCGGGAGAGGCTCGGTACTGACTGCAGTCCCGGAATGAGGGAAGAATCAGCCCATGAGGAAGCAGCAGTCCACAAACCAACATAAGCCCGTCCTTTGTGAAGTTTAGTTCTAGTCAGGAAACCAGCGATAAACAAGCAGACTCTATAATAAATAAGTTAAGTGGTGGTGAGTGCTAAGGGGGAAACAGAGCCGAAGAAATAGCGTGTGGAGTGGGGAAGGAGGTTGTAATTTTAGATACTGTGGTCAAGGAAGGCTTCTTGGAGATGACTTTGGGGGGAAGACCTGCAGGCTGGAGGGGGAGCCCTCTCAGGAAACAGTTCCAGGCAAGACAGGAAGCCGAAGAGAGTGGGCGTGTGTGTCACCAGGAGGCTGGAGCAGTGCGGGAGGAGGGAGCAGTGGGGGAGGAGAGAGCAGTGGAGATGAGGTCAGAGGTAAGGGGATGGTGCCGGATGGCCTGGGACCTAGATCCTTGTAAGGACTTCAGCGTTGACCTTGAATGAGGTGGTCAGATGTGTTTTTTCAACACTGCCAAGCAATTCTCCCATTCTCAGCAGACACTGACTGGGTGTGTCCTGTAGTTTGCTTATTTATTTATTTTTAATTGAAGTATAGTTGCTGTACAATATTATGTAAGTTACAGGTGTACAATATAGTGATTCACAATTTTTAAATGTTATACTCTTCTTACAGTTCTTATAAAATATTGGCTATATTCCCCATGTTGTTCATGATATCCTGTAGCTTACTTAATAGTTTGGACCTCTTAATCCCCTACCCCTGTGTTGCCCCTCCCTCTTTCCCTCTCCCTACTGGTAACCACTATTTTGTTCTTGTGTCCTGTAGTTTAACTGGAGATAGTGTCAGATTCCATACGTTAAGGGCTCAGTCCCACAAGACTGCCCCTGTCCTCCCTCTTCAGAGGCCAATTGCAAGTCCAGGTTGTCACCTGTGCTTCTGACAACCAGCTATAACTCAGAGGTTCCTCAAGTTCAGTTGATTTGCTAGAGTGGCTCACAGGACTCAAGAATCCAGTTTACCTACTCGGTTACTGGTTTATTACAAAGAATATTAAAGGATATGAATGAAGAGCCAGAGGAAGAGATACATAGGGCAAGGTCTGGAAGGGTCTGGAGCACAAGAGCTTCTGTTCCTGTGGAGTTTGGGGTGCACCACCCTCCTGGCACATGAGTTCATTCTTGTTCACCAACCTGGAAGCTCTCTGAACCCTGTAATTCAGGGATGTTTATGAAGCCTTCATTGCATGGGCAGAATTGATGGAATCATTGACTTTTTGTGATTGATTCAACCTCCAGCCCTCTCCAGAGGTGGAATTGGGGGTTGGGATGGAAAGTTCTAACCTTCTCATCATGGTTGGTTCCCCTGGCAACCACCCCCATCCTTAGGGGCTTTTCAAAAGTCATCTCATTCACATAAAATCAGGTGTGGTTGAAAGGGGCTTCTCACGAATAGCCAAAGACACCCCGTTCACCTTTTTCCACTATTTCAGAAACTGAGGACAGAAGACCAAATATTATCAATATAACAAAAGATTCTCTCATTGTGCTTATCGCTTAGGAAATTCCAAGGGTTTGGCCTGCTGTGAGGCAGGAAGCACGGATGAAGACCAAAATATATATATGTTTATTATAAATCACACTGTCACAGATGGGAAGACACGAGGGCATTGCAGGAGAGGGATGACATAATCTGGTTTATCTTTCAACAGAATTACTCTGGCAATTGCTTTGATATTAGACTACAGTGAGGACCGGGGAAGAAACAGGGAAACCAGTTAAGGGACTAGGACAACATGCTTGGTGAAAAATGACCGTGGTGGTAATAGGAGTTGGAGGTGGTGAGACTAGTCAGGTTCTAGATCTATGTTGAAGGTAGGACTGATAGGCACAGAGTGGGAGCTGGCTAACTGGAAGGATGGAGTTGCCATGAACTGGGATGGAGAAGACTAGGACACGAATAGCTTTGGGGGGAATATCATAAGCTTACTTTTGGACATAATATCTCAGATGTAACTGTTAGCCATCCATCTAGGCTGTTAAGTTGGTAGTTGGTTATGTGAGTCTTTAGAGAAGGAACAGTAATTTACCCTGTACTCTTCTGAGTTCTTGGCTGAGACAGCCCCGGTTATAAAAGATTAACAAGAGGAAAACAAACAAGTTTATTAACATGCATGTCTCATGTATACCTAGGAGTTACCCAGGAAAAATGAGTAAAACTCCAAGATGTCCCAAACCACCGCTTTAAATACCATCTTCAGCTGAATACAAAAGACAGATGTACGGTGGAGGGAGGCCAGTTATGGGAGGTTACCAAGAAGTCCAGTAAAAAAGGGTAAGGTCTGTTATGCAGATTTAAAGGGGTGTCTTCTCCTTTAATAAGATTCTTTTGTGAGTTAGAGTCATCTTCCTGGTAGGAGAGGAAGACACTTACAAATGGAGAGTTCCTTTATAAATGTAAATTTCTCTTACAAAGGGGGGTAACTTCTACTCTGTTTCCAGGGCTTCACCTGTGTCTGCAGTTTCTCAAAAATAATTAGCTCAAAATAATCCTTATGCTAAAGGGGCATATTTTGGGGTGCCATATTCTGCTACCTTTAAACCCTAAAGTTCAGAGAGAGGCTCAGGATGGCTGTACCATTGTGGGGGTAATTGACACAAAGATGGATCTAGAGCTGGGAAACTTGGTCAGATCACCCAGGCAGTGAGTGAAAAGAAGTGTGTGAGCCTTGGGGCACATCAAAGTTGTGTGCTCTTTGAAGAGGAAAAAGGTGGAAGCAATATTTTCCTTAGTTAAAATTGAGCAGTACACCATAGTGAAAGTTTGGTGCACTTAATGCCACTCTCTTTGACTAATTCATTAATGAGCATTTGTTAGGATAGATTATTCTAGGATTTAGTGAGATGTGTCATTGCATTCTATTAATAAATATTCATGGATCTATTTTCTATAAGTTAACATGTTAATTTTTTATCTAATTTGTTTGAAAAACCCCCTGTAATTGCTATTTTTCCAAGACTGTATTTTATGCATAATAACTAAGCTATTATTCAGAAATCAAATTGTTAAACCTGTAAATAAGGACTGTGTAGGAACCACTTAGTTTGTTGCGATGTTGGTTTCCATTCTAGGCAGAGGGGTTGTTATCTAAAATTAGACACATTTGGAATTTGATGGGAAGCTGAAGAATGAACTTTCATGTTTCACTTAGATTCTGAATGAGCCAGAACTTTCTAAATCAGTCACTCAAAAAGTTAGGACCAGTTAGGGATAGTAGAGCCATAGGCCTGTTCTCACTAGGGATGGAGGGTAAGACTCTGTCACTTCAGGCTTGTGGTTTTTTGTTTTTTTTGTTTTTTGTTGGTAATGCCATGTGGCTTGCGGGATCATAGTTCCCCAACCGGGGATTGAACCAGCACCCTCGGCAGTGAGAGCGTGGGGTCCTAACCACTGGACCACCAGGGAATTCCCAGGCTTGTGATTTTTAGATTAACCTTCGCAACTTGAAGGTTCGTATTAGGGGACTTACTGTACTTACAATCTTTGAGCCTCAGCTTCCATATCTTCAGAACAAGAAAGGTAGATAACCTGAGAAGAAAGTGTGTGTGTATCAAGACGTATATCTTGACTAAGCACGTAGGACAAGTTAAGCGTTCAATTGTGTTTTTTTTTTTTTTTTTGGCTGCGTTGGGTCTTTGTTGCTGCGCGCGGACTTTCTCTAGCTGCGGCCAGCAGGGGCTACTCTTCGTTGCGGTGCGCAGGCTTCTCATTGCGGTGGCTTCTCTTGTTGCGGAGCGCGGGCTCTAGGCGTGCGGCTTCAGTAGTTGCAGCACGCGGGCTCAGTAGTTGTGGCTCGCAGGCTTAGTTGCTCCACAGCACGTGGGGGATCTTCTGGGACCAGGGCTCGAACCCGGGTCCCCTGCAGTGGCAGGTGGATTCTTAACCACTGCACCACCAGGGAAGTCCGCATTCAATTGTTAAAAAACAAAATTCACCCCAGTGGATTTGAAGATCTAATTGGTTTAATTGGGTGATTCATGAATTGGGCAGCATTATGCCTAGCAATTAGAAGGGTGCTCCAAGGGGGTTGTACAAAATGGGAGGTTTCTATAGGAAAAAGCTATTAGTGAAAGAGAAGAAAGCAATGCTTTTAGGCTAGGGCTTATCTTTTTGGGGAAAGGGAAAGGCAGGGGTTTTATCATGCAGATTGCCTCTTCTTCCTCTGGGGGCGGAATGGAGAGCCCCCCACACCCCCGTGACAGATTATCTTCTTGGTGCTGCCAGAAAATTCCAGACTGGTTGATTAGGATTACGTTTCTGGGGAAGGTTGAAACTGCAGTTAAGTCAAGTATTAAGTCTAGATTTGGTATCATGGGCTTTAGAACGAGTAATGCCATTTTGAGCCTGTGTTTTTCTCTTTCTTTAACACAGTAAATAGGCACTAATATTATTTCTAGACACCCTGGAGGAGGTATCTATAAAATTCTTGAACTTGGTTTTAAAATATCATACTGTATTACTATAATATTATGGCATCAGACAGAATAGCTGCAAACATGATTCCAAGTTTCTAAATCATATCCTGAAGATATATGTATTTGGGATGGTTTTATTTTTTTTGCACCTCTATTTTTTTTCTAGTTTTGAGATCTAATTGACATGTAACATTATATATTTATCATAAAACCTACTCACATTCATAATTTACCACCTACCACAGATCTTTTGCTTAAAGTGGGAAGAAAGGAAAGAACATATGTGGTCAAGCTTATTGAAAAATGCAGCTGAGTAGTAAAAAGGAGCCGCTTGGTGCTGGAAAGGGTAAAGGATTGCATTTCCAGGCTGGAGGGGTGAGTCACTGAGTTCTGTTAAATGGGAGGTGTTGCAGAATATAAAGAAACAGGTTAAGTTTAGGTTGTTGTTTGTATTTATTGTATTGATGTAGCACTCAGAGTCCAAATAGGAGGCAGAAACCTCACCAGTATTTGAACAGGGAACAAACATTTCCCGTTTCTTATTAAATATTAAAGAGGATTTTTAACTAGTAAAAGGTGGTAAAGGTGATAAAAGACCCTAAGCAGCATTGTCGTAGCGAATGCAAATGCAGCTGTGACCCCAAGGGCAGAGGAGGTGTAAGCACAGAAGGGACTAAGATTTAGCAGGCTCCCACCCCACCAAATGCTGAGATTAAGACCTCTTGGGAGAGGATGCGGCTGGTGGTAGAGACACCTGCCAGAGGGTGCTGCCCAGAGTGCTCGCCGTACCACAGGCAAGTAAATCGGGAGACAAGGTGTTGAGGCTTTATTCGGAAAGCCGCAGACGGAAAAGATGGGAGACTAATATCTCCAAAAAACCCCATCTTATCAGGGTTTGGATGCCAGTTTCTTTGATGGAACAGAGATGGGGAGGGGGTGAGGAAGTAAAGTAAAAAGGCCATAATTCCTGCAAATATCTCCTGGAATGGCCAGCCTCAGGGAGGGGATGTGTTAATTTCTTGTTTCTTGTAGCCATTCACAAGTGGACAGGGTCAGGATGTTTCCCTGAACAAAGGCACTTTTGTTTAACATTCAGGCAGAGGGGCAGGGTTCCCCAAGGCAGGCCATTATGTATAGAGAGTATCCTTTTAGTGAACAAAAGCAACGGGAAGCAAAGGTTAAAATAAAAGAAACAGATCCAACATGGAGTCTGATTTAGCTCTTCCTGGTAACAAGAGCTGGTCCATGTGTTACCAAGGTCCGGCTGCTCGCTGCTGGAAAGCCAATTGTCGAGAGACAAGGGTCGGTAGGAAAGGAAAGGTTGCTTTATTTCGGAGGCCCGCAACTGGAGGCGGGGAGGGTGGACGCCTGTTCGAAGGCCGACTCCCATCCAACTCCGACAATCAGGAAGCAAGAGCCTTTATAGACAGAGCAAGGCGGCTACCTGCAGAAACAGCGCAGTCAGCTCTGACAGTCGTCTTGAAATTGGTCATCAGTGGTCTGACCTGCGTCATCTCGATTGTTTTAGGTACAGTTAATCTTCAGTTCCAGGGTCGGTTTGTTTCCATTTCTTTGAGGCCAATTCTTGCAATTGTGGCAGCTTATGTCATGGCTACAGCCTGGTCATCACGTAGTTAACTTCTTCCACCTGGTGAGGGTTTCCGTATCTATAAGACAGCTCACAGGATATGGCTCAGAATATTACCTATAGCCCTTAAGGAGGAACTGAAGGTCCTTGACTTTGCTTACTGACTAAACTATTATTATTTGGTCTCCTTTGACTATTTTCCTCTGTTTCTGCATTTTCTCACTTCTCTGATTAAACTTATTCTTTGGCTAAAGTTTTTCCACAGACAAAATGCAGCCTGAGGACATGGGGGGCAAGCACCATAGGGTGCTTCTCCATTTCACATGGGCATGGCTTCTTGAGTGGCCAAGGAACTTGGTGAAAGATACAGGCAAGCCAAGGTTCTGTACATAGCTGGGAGATCCATCTCGTCATTCTTGAAGGTCCTGAGTCCTAAAAAGTCCTGTCTTGTTTTGGGGGGGTTGCTGTATTTTTCCATTAATCTCTGCTGTTGGACATGGAAATGCTGAGAGTTACTCCAGAGAAACTCCTGGGTTCCAGACATCGTTCTGGACTCCACTGTGTACCCACAACCTGTTTTCCTCTTGATAATCCGAATTAATCACTTCAGTAGAGTGCCCCCTTTCTCTGCCTTTGGTTTAGTGGTGTAAGGATCACAGTGTGGCCAGGTACCAGTTCAATTCACTCTCATCTAATTCAGTGGAAACATTGTTGTGCTTCCTGGTAGAAGCATTCTCCCCTTGGGAACTAAGACCTCCAAGCCAGCAGCTCATGAAGTTGCTGGGACAGGAAAGCAGTGATTTTAGGGGTGGATTATTAGGTATAAGGGTGAGAGGATCCTCTTCCCCTTTTACCCCTCAATCTCTGGACCTGTGGCTGTGGGAGAGATGGCGTCTTGTACTGATTCAAAGTGTAGAGGAAGAAAAGTAATTTTGTTGCAGGAAGGGGGACCCCTTCCAGGGCCCGGGAGTGGACTCTTGTCTAACACTAAGAAATGAATTGTCCGAGGAGACGCACGTGTTGGCAAAGCAAGAGACTTTATTGGGAAGGGGTGCCTGGGTGGAGAGCAGCAGGGTCAGAGTCCCTAGGAGAACTGCTCTGCCACGTGGCTTGCAGTCTCGGGTTCTACGGTAATGGGGTTAGTTTCCGGGTTGTCTCTGGCCAGTCATTCTGACTCAGGGTCCTTCCTGGTGGTGCACTCATCGCTCAGCCAAGACGGATTCCAGCGAGAAGGATTCTGGGAGGTTGGTAGGACATATGGGCTTGCATCTCCTCTCTCCTTCTGACGTTTCCTGAATTCTTCAGGGTGGTGGTAGCTTGTTAGTTCCATGTTCCTTACCAGGACCTCCTGTTGTCAAGAAACTCATGCAAGTGGCTACTACCTTGTCTGGCCAGGGTGGGCGGTTTCAGTCAGTGGTTCCCCTAACAATTTTCCTTCTACCCTTTCTATGTCACTGGCTGAGAGCGCCCCCCCGACCCGACCCTGTAAAAAAAGACAGATTAACTGGAGAAAAAAAAATACCACCAACAGAAGTTTAATAACATGTATACCTCCTGTATACAAGAGAGATACCCAGGAAAACTGAGTAACTCCCTGAAATGGCCCATGACACCACCTTAAATATCATCTCCAGCTAAACACAAAAGAAGATGTTGAGGGTGAGGTTGGAGCCAGTTATGGGAGGTTCCGAGGAAAAGCACGGTAAACAAAGGGATGGTTGTTATGCAGCTTTAAGTCCACGTCTTCTACATTGATAAGAGTTTCTAGAGATTTAGTCATTCTCTTCCCGGTACAGCCAGGAAGACAAGCTTACAACAGAGATTTTCCTTACAAATGTAAATGTCTCATACAAAAGGGTAACTTTTATTCCATTTTCAGAGCTTCTCCTGTGTGTGTAGTTTCTTTCTTTTCTTTTTTTAAAATATTTTACCATTTTATTTTATAAATTTATTTATTTATTTATTTTTGGCTGTGTTGGGTCCTCTTTGCTGCGCATGGGCTTTCTCTCGTTGTGGTGAGCGAGGGCTACTCTTTGTTGCGGTGCCCGGGCTTCTCATTGCAGTGGCTTCTCTTGTTGCGGAGCACGGGCTCTAGGCACGCGGGCTTCAGTCGTTGTGGCACGTGGGCTCAGTAGTTGTGGCTCACGGGCTCTAGAGCGCAGGCTCAGTAGTTGTGGCAACACAGTAGTAGTTGCTCTGTGGCTTGTGGGATCTTCCCCTGCATTGGCAGGAGGATTCTTAGCAACTGCGCCACCAGGGAAGTCCTGTAGTTTCTTAAAAATAACTAGTTCAAGATAATCCTTATGTCAAAGAGGCATATTTTGGGGTGGCAAATTCTGCTCCCCTTTGAAAGCATGTACTACATCCTATAAGACAGAACCACATCCTTTCGTGGATTTGTCTCTCAACTGCCATGACTGAGTCTTCAATAAGCCATTCTACCTTTCCACTAGGTTGGCTCTACTGGGTATGGGATATGTGATAAGACTGTTACCCCAAAACTGGGTTCACCTCTTGGTGGGTGTTGAGCCAAAAGACACAACCAAGCCAAAGATCGGGAGAAGGAATGATTTATTACTTGCAGCAAGTAAGGAGAACACCAGGGATCTTTCCCAAAGCAGTGTGTCCCCAAACAGCAAGATTGGGGAAGTTTTAAGCTGAGGGTACATGCATATTCATGAAGGGACTTGAGTAGAGGAGAATTCAGCATAGAATTGGGGCAGAAGTTGACAGAGTCCAAGCTTTAGTTGACTGAAGTCAAGAGGGTCAACGTCATCATTCCATCCTCCACCTGGGTGGGGGCCTTAGTTCCTGCAGAACTCAAAGATATATTATTATGTATGTCTCTTGAGGAGGAACTAGGACCCTGTTTTGTCACTGACCTGTTGTTTCTTGACTGCATTTCCTTTGTTCCTGCATTTCCCTCACTTCCGGTAAGGTCATTAATTATGGAGACCTGTTCAAGGGCAAGCATTGTGGCCAGGCTTAGATCACAAAATGGCTTAGGCCAAAAATGGCTTCTCTTATGTCAAGAAAGCCATGCCTGGCTCTCTTTCTTCATGAACCCTCCTACCTTATCTGCTTATAAGACCAGTCAATTCCATGGGCATGAGTCCATTGCTGTACTTCTTTTGCTGTGAAATAGAGTACCTTGATTAGAACTGATGCCATGCCCAATGTTATGATGGTGGATAAGGCCTTCTGTGAATCAATGGATGATGGTTCTGATCTCAGGTGGCCTTGGCCTGCAGTGGCATGAAGCAGGATTTTGGTTCCCGGCCAAAGATTAAAGTCAGGCTTCGGCAGTGAGAGCCCCAAATCCTAGCCACTAGACCACCAGGGAACAGTGGCCAGTGACAAGGCCCTGGCCTGTACAGCTTTGCAGAAAGTGAATTTCCACAAAGAAATGGGAAGTAGTGAAACAAAGTGCTTATTAGGAGGAAAAAGAGTACGTGTGGATAGACACACAGGCATCCTCAGAGAGAGAGAGTCATGCCCTCGTGGTAGTTTGAATCACTTATATGGGGCATTTCTTCCGGGTTTCCTTTGGCCAATCAACTTGCTTTTCCTGGTTCTGAGTCCGTATTTGTTTTATCTCAGGGTCCTCCCCTGCGTGCACGCATCTCTTAGCCAAGATGGATTCTAGTGAAGAGGCCTGTGCGTAGGTTGACGTCACTCCCTTTTGACCTCCAAGGAGCCTTTCTGCTCTTGTATAGTCAGGAGGGTCTCCTTGACCTCAAGAATGAGAAATATATGGCCTCTTATCTGGGCAGGGCTCAGCTCCTCCTCCTCTTCAACTTGGAGTATCTATCCACAGGGGACAAACCCCAGCTGCTCAGCCTGGGGCCCATCTATCTCCTGCCTCAGTTCTGTTAGATGCGTTATGGTCAGGGAATGCAAATCCATATCCAGTATATGTCTGTCCCAATGAGGATGATGGGAGAGGTTCAATGTTATCAACCTGCCACCAGGTGGCTGGCTATCCTCACTAGTAAATATGGCCATATTATGGGCTCTCTACGTGGGCTGATTAGGCCCTCAGGGCTTGCAGCAGTCAGGCCAGCCTTGGTAAGGAGAAGTCCATTTTTTTGAACTCCATCCCTGCCACCATGGCCATTTTGTTGAAGGGCGATTGAGCGAGAACTGGGATGGCTGTGGAAACTGACTGATATCCACAGGGTGTGTCTTGTTGCCTACCTGATTACTGAGCACTTTTTCTGCAGTGGATCATATGTGAGCATTCACATGGGGCACAAAATTTTTACAGGCCGTACCCATTCTTAAAGCCTCATCCATGGAACTCTCCCTTAGACTTGCTTGTCACCAGTCTCTCAATCTTGTTCCTTCCAAGTTCCTGACCATCCAGTTAAGCCTTGAGCAACTACCCATAAATTAATACAGATGTGTGGTTCTGGCCATTTCTCATCCAGAAAAAGTAGTAAACCAAATGTACTACTTCAGGTTCTGTTCAGTGGGAGGATTTTTCTTCATGACTATTCTTCAGGGTCACCTCCGAGTGAGACTGTAAGACGGCAGGTATCCACCTTCTGGTGGCAGCTCCATCGTTAACCAGGCTTGAGTTTTTTCTTCCTCAGCTCATCATCCAGAACTTCCCATGAGGCCATAGCTGTGGATTGAGGGGGAAGAGGCACAGGGCCACTTACTCCTATAAATTGCTTTCCTTCTGCCTGCGCCCCTCCCACCTGATGAGAGATTGAAGCTGCCCTTGCCCAGCTTCATGGTTTGGCGGTTCAGATAAAACCCAGTTTGTCCTGGGAAACCCAGGCCATAAGGTCACCTGGTGACTCATGGTTAGGCATTCAGTCTGTTGCAAGGCTCAGAAGCAAGCTAGAGGCTCTTTTCTCAAAAGGATGATAGTCATCTACACAAGACGGCATAAGATGTACTTCAAAATCCTAGAGGTCTATGCTGCGATTTTGTGATGGGTGTTCGCCAAAGGGTCAACCAGATCATACCTGGTTGTTCCAGACACTCTTGAGAGTCCCAGTGTATCTGCTGGTTCGTGACGTCCAAGTGGAAGAGCAGCTTGCACTGCAATCTAGATTTCTCTTACTCTAGGCTCCAATAAAAGTCGGCTCCTTACTTGGGACTTGGAAAACGGGTTGAAGTAGCACACACAAATGTGGTATATGTTGCTTCCAAATTCACATTTCATTGTTCATTAAGGCCTAACATACTGACAGTTCTTACTGGGTGAAATTGGTAAAATTTGAGCTTGCTTGAAGGGTGCACATGACTTTTAAAAAATAGTTTATTTTGAAATAATTTCAGATCTACAGAAAAGTTGTCAGAACAGAACTAAGAACTCCCACATCCCCTTCACCTAGATTCTAAAATTCTTAACATTTTACCATATTTGTTCTCTCTCTCCTCTTCCTCCTCTCCCCCTGTACACATTCACACACACATACAAACAGTCAGACATTCATTATTATCAGTCTTTTTAGGAGCTTTTGAGAGCAAGCTATAGACATGGTTCCCATCACTCCTAAGCATTCAAGTGTGTTTTTCCTAGAAGGGATACTTTCCTACGTGACCAACACGGCTCTCAAATCAGCAGATTGACATTGCACAGCCCTATAACAAGCCCCTTTCAAGCTGTGCCAAGTGTACCAGCGATGACTCTTTCTTTCCTTTCTGGTCCAGGATCCTATCTAGGAGTGTGTGTTGTCTTTAGCTATCCTGTCCCCTCAGACATATTCAGCAGGAAGAGTTCCTCAGCCTCTCCCTGTTGTTCATGTCCTTGACACTTTTTCAAAAAGCACAGACATTCTGTAGCATGACCAGCTCTACCTGGGTCCATCTACTGTTTCCTTATAACCAGACTCAGGTCATGCATTCTTGGCAGGAATGCTGGAGAAATGGAGTCTTAACCACTGGACCGCCAGGGAAGTCCTAGTAGTCCTGTTCTTAATTTTTCAACAGAATATCCTTTTCCTAATCAAACACTTCCACTGACCAGCCTTAGCCTTTAAGCTAAGCTTAGCCCTAGCTGCCATTGATAACTCCCACCTTAATCAGTCACCTCTATGGTGGTTGCCAAATGGTGATTCTGTTTTCATCATTCTTTTCTAATACATTTACTAGAGCTTCCCATTCTCATTTATCTGTTTATTCATTCATTTATGTCAGTGTGGACTGCTGGATTCATATTTCATTCAATAGGTTGTAAGCTGATACTTTATAATCATTTATTTATTTATTTAAATTATTTTATTTATTTATTTTTGGCTGCATTGGGTCTTCATTGCTGTGCGCAGGCTTCCTCTAGTTGGGGCGAGTGGTGGCTACTCTTCGTTGCAGTGTGCGGGCTTCTCATTGTGGTGGCTTCTCGTTGCAGAGCACGGGCTCTAGGCGTGTGGGCTTCTGTAGCTGTGGCATGGAGGCTCAGTAGCTGTGGCTTGCAGGCTCTAGAGCGCAGGCTCAGTAGTTGTGGCACATGGGCTTAGTTGCTTCAAGACATGTGGGATCTTCCCGGACCAGGGCTTGAACCCGTGTCCCCTGCATTGGCAGGTGGATTCCTAACCACTACACCACCAGGGAAGTCCCTCATCATTTATTTTGATGCTCAAATTGTCCCAGATATGGCCAGTGGGAATCTCTTCAATCTAGTTTCTGTGTCATTCTCAGGTGTCCCCATCATTTTTTTAGTATTTCCTCACTTTCTGGAGTAACAAGATGTTCCAGGCTCATTTTATACTTTTGTTAGCCCAGCTTTGGAACCAGCCATTTTTCCAAGAAGCCCTGGTTCCTTTTAGTGCAGAATGGTATTTAAAAACCAACATCTGAGTGTTCAGTGTGCTCATTGTTACTGGGGTGTCATTGCTTCTAGGCTCTCATATTGGACAGAACTAGAAACAAAGGTATATAAATATATGTACATATGTATGATATATGCACACATTCACATGCACATATATGTACCTATAACTATTTATCTATCTACGTACATAATTATAAAACCATGCCCTCATGCCAGAACTTCCAATTCCATTACATTGTCTCAAGGTATATTCTAGCCTACTCTTTTCTTAAGTTTGTAAATATCATTTTGGGGACTAAAGAACTTGACTTCTATCATCTTCAGTACATTTACACGTTTGTTCAATGTATCCAATCTCCCAGCCATGTGGGCTCTCTCCTCTGCCTGCTGCCTCTGTGCTGCTGCCCCTGTTCTCCCAACTTCCCTCCATCCTTGGCTACTGGAACTGTTGGCCTTCTCCTCTGCGTGGCTCCCAAGCTTTTTCATCATTGAACAATTGACCCATCTCATTGGCCACCATGTTGATTCCTGTCCTCTGGGAAGGGAAGGGAAGGAAAAGGAACATGGAAAAGAAAGTGACTACGTATGGTTTTGATAGGTAGAACTGTAGGGAAACTTTGTCCTAGGCTGAGGTACAGATGTATTTTGGGAACTTTTAACAGGAAGATGTGTGACAGATGAGATGGTACATGGGGTATACTTTTTTTTTTTTTTTTTTGCGGTACGCAGGCCTCTCACTGTTGTGGCCTCTCCCATTGCAGAGCACAGGCTCCGGACGCGCAGGCTCAGCGGCCATGGCTCACGGGCCCAGCCTCTCCACAGCATGTGGAATCTTCCAGACTAGGGCACGAACCCGCGTCCCCTGCATTGGCAGGCAGACTCTCAACCACTGCGCCACCAGGGAAGCCCACATGGGGTATACTTAATGAGAGATGAGGCTTAACACTACCTCAGAATATGTAACATGTTTTTGTTTACTTGTTTACTGGTTGTCTCCCATTAGACTGTAAGTTCCACGAGAACAAAACCTTTGCCTTGTCCGCTGCTGTTATCCTTGGTGCCAAAAATAGTGCCTGGCAAATAGTAGGTACTCAGTTATTCTTTGTTAAACGCACGAAGCTCCGAAAAGTAGTTTGCCTGCATATTTTGGAGGTCAGAATAAGAAGATTGGGTTTCATTTTCTTAAGCAGGGGAAGGCTATCAAAGTCCTCCGTAGTGGGGTAGTGGTACAACCTGAGTTTTAGAACAATGGGAATGATAGATGAAAATGACAAAAGATTTGGAGATGCAGTCATTTTAGGAAATGTTTATTATCTATATTTTGTGGGACACTTGTTCAGAAGTATAATGATTTTATTTTTATTTCATGTTTTAAAAGATTCCCAAATGTATCATAAAAGAATTTCGTTAAAATTTCTAAAACACATATTCTAGAAAAAAATTTACCACATGGACAGTTTGTCATCAACATTTGTCAGCTTTGAAAAGTACCAAGAACATTTTCCCTGAAATTTTATGTCATCACCACTTAAAAGTTGGTTTCTCCTATTTGTTATAAATTGCTTTAAAAAGTACATTAGAGCTTCCCTGGTGGCGCAGTGGTTGAGAGTCTGCCTGCCGATGCAGGGGACACAGGTTCGTGCCCCGGTCCGGGAGGATCCCGCATGCTGCGGAGTGGCTGGGCCCGTGAGCCATGGCCGCTGAGCCTGCGTGTCCAGAGCCTGTGCTCCGCAACAGGAGAGGCCACAACAGTGAGAGGCCCGCGTACCACAAAAAAAAAAAAGAAGAAAAAGTACATTAAAATTTTTTTATCATACTTGATCATATGATTCATCCATTTCTATAGTTCAGTACAATATTATACATATTTAATTTTAACATAGTGATTATAATTTAGTAGTGGTTTTCAGAAGTTATTTTCAAAAATGGTTATAGATTTTAGATAGACAAAGCCTTAAATATTGGTGATCTTTTCAGTTAATTGCTATATCTTAGTTTTTTTGGTTTTTTTTTTAAGGAATTGAATACAACAAGCATTTATCAAGAGGATTTTATGGGTCAGGTACTTGTCAAGGACTCTGCAGTGTGTGAGATCTTACCCTCCTTACAAGCTAATACGTTTGCTTGTTACTGTTTCATGGCTGTTGGCAGAAGACATGACTCCTGGGTCAGAGACAAAGGACTTCCTCATGGCAAAAACAGTATTAGTGATTCATGTTTATTTGCATTGGTTCCCCATGCCCCCTCAGTTCCATGAGGGTGTCACAAAAGACCTACCGTGGGTGCCTATACACAGTAGTGAGTTGTATTAAAGGAGAGGATCCCTGAGTTTGGGGGGTTCCACTTTTTCAGTAAGGAATAGCAAGCCTGCTTCTTGGCAGGGGAAAGGCATTACCTCATCCTTCAAGGTTGCTCACTGCAAACGCAACTCAGGAGTGGCCCAAGGAAAGAGTGATCAGGGCCTTTGTATTTCTTGGCATGCCCAGAAGGAACATGCAGGGACCCTTGGGCCAATGGAGATTGCCTCTCCCAAAGGTACTGTGTTAGTCAGAAAAAAATAGCCTCCTAAAAGGAAGTAGGCCAAATCTAAAATACAATTTTTTGTGGGAAAACACTAGAAATTTTCATTGACATTGAGATGTACAGCATTACGAATGCTCCCTCTGCTTTGAATAATGCTGTGGACTAGGTCTGTCATCAGTATAATATTGATGGGTGTGCGGAAGGTTAGTTGAAAATTTAGTGGGATTAGTTGAAAATCATTACAGTGTAGTGAATATCAAAATGTAAAAATATTTAAATTTAGCCTTTCTTGGTTGAATATTGCTATGCTTTTGTAGTGTTCTCTGCATATGATTTTTAAAACTGTGATATTTTCAAAACATAGTGGTGATAGCAACAACTACTGTCACAGCACCAAAAATAGGTAACATTTCGTGAAGGCTTACTGTGTGACATACACCATTCAGAGTACTTCTGAACTCACTATGCTGACAATAACTCTATGAAATAGGCACTATTTATTTTGCATAAGAGGAAACTAAGGCACAGAAAAGGTAAGTAATTTACATAATGTCACACTGAATATCAGTTAGGATGCTTTCAGCTGTGGTTGACAGAAACTCTCACAAATTGTTGATTTATTGTATGACATTCCAGGAAGACCAGAAGTGTGATGAGTGTCAGAGTTGAGTCAATGGCTAAACAAAGTCAGCAGTCAAAATTATTTCCATCTTTTTAAAAGCTTGTCATCTGTGCACTGGCTTTGCCCTCTGGCTGGCCCCTCTTGTGGTCACCAGATGACTGTGCCAGTTCCTGGCCTCATTTCCACACGTGGCAATGTCCAGGGTCATAGAGGAAGCCTCTCCCTGGTGCTTCTGTGTAAAAAGCTTTCCCACAAGCCCCCGACAGATCTTTTCTCCTGTCACACTCAGCGGAACTGAGTCCCACACCCAGCCCTAAAATATCTGACCAGAAGAATGGGATCACTGTGGTGGGCTGAGACCAGACGAGGGTTACCCTTGATACTGGGAATATGATCACCCTCCCCTGAGTTCCATGGGAGATAAATCTGAGGCTCTGCCAGCGGTAAAAAGAGAGGGCTTGCCATGGGGTGCCCCCAATCACAGTCTGCCACACCTGGTCAGCAGACAAGTGAGGGGGTAGAAACACAGACTCTCTGTCTACAGAGCCTGCACTGAAAAGTCTGGGAATTCTACTTGAGCTTTCATGGCTCTCTTTTTTTACCTGACATTTTAGAAACCAATAGTTGTGGTAAGTTTGGTCAAATTGACAGAGAGAGTACATCCAGAAAACTGGCCTTCTTGTTACAGTCTGAGATGCCTGTAGTTAAAAGTCTGTAGGAGAACATTACAAATACTTGCTCCTACTTAGATTTTTGGGGGAATTCTGTTTAAAATCAAATATAGTACAGTGGTGTGATTATCTTAAAGAAGAAGTTCTCAAATCTTTTGGTTTCAGGACCTCTTTACAGTCTTAAAAATTATAGGGTCCCTCAAAGAGCTTTAGTCTATGTTATATCTATTCAGAGTTACCATATTAGAAATTTTAAAGGAGAGACGTTTAAAATAATGATAAACCAATTCTGTGTTAGTATAAATGATGTATTTTAAAGAAAAATGAACTCTATTTTTCAAAGCAAAAACTTTAATGAGAATAGTGTCATTGTTTTACATTTTTGCAAGTCTTCTCAATGCCTGACTTAATGGAACATAGCTGAATTCTCCTGTCAGCTTCTGCATTCAATCTGTCATCCAGTCACATAACCTGTAGCCTCTGGAAAACTCCACTGAACACTTGTGAGAGAATGATAATGGAAAAGGCAAATAGAACCTTAATATTGTTATGAAAATAATTTTGACCTGTGGATTCCCTGAAAGTGTGTCCTGGAACCTCCAGGGGTTCCTCACACCACACTTTGAGAACCTCTATCTAAAAGTAATTTTGCTTGCTGTGCCCGTGCATAATTTATAATGGCTTCAAGCAGAAGCACACATAAAACGTAAATAAGATATTAAAAGTAGGCTCATAAATTGGTCATGTCTCAGAAAATGGAAACAAGATGAGTATCAGTGGAGCAATGTGCTAGTGTCCAGGGAATCTGATAATCCAGCAGAGTCCTGGGGAAAACCCCTAGTCATGAGAAGATAATTCAGTGGTTTCCTCACTTCACCAGTCCTTTGAATCTGTAAAATATGATTTGCATGAAATATGCTCACTAAATATATTTTTAAGGAAATATCTATTATATAAACCACAGTTAATCTCTCTGTCCTCCCTTTTTTTTCTTTTTCAGATTTAACATTTCAGATGATTTGAAGGTTGGCTTTTTCAGCTCAGACCATGCTACTCAAACAGATTCCAGTGAGATTTTGCCATTAAAAGAGTTGAGTTCATCTACACAAAAGCTAGTGGAGGTAAATCTGGATTTATTTTGAAACTTCTGAGGTAATTTGTGGGTACTATTTGCCTTTATGTCTTTCCTTGACAGAATTGAAATGATTAACATTTTAAAAATATTAGTATCTTTTACACACTGAGTTGGATGACAGTTGTGTTTTTTAAAATTATTAGTATAAACTACTACTTCTATTTGTGTCATATTTATGTCATGCTTATATATGTTAACTTGTTTAGTGAAATGTTTTCTTACTCTCTTTAGAATTCTTTTGACATCTGTGAACATTTACTATTTAGGATATTTTAAAAAATTACAAAATATTTTTGGCATATAGAAAAATGTCAAGAATAATATACAGTAGTGAATAACTGTGTCACCCATGGTCAGGGAGGAAGAAATTTTCCTCTGTTCCTCTAGGTTCTTCTGGCTGGTCTAAGAATTAAATTGACATGAGACAGATTAACAGGAAAAAATCCAACAAAAATTTAATAACTTATATGTGGGAGAGACCCAGGAAAACTGAGTAACTTGCCAAAATAGCCAAAGCTCTCACCTTCAGCTAAAGACAAAAGAGGATGTTGAGGATAGTGGTTTGGGACTTTGTAGGAGAGGAAGACAATTCACATGAAGATGGAAAAGCAAATATTTGGTAAACAAATGTTTGCTGGGCCATGCAGAGAGACAGTGGGACACAGAGACGAATTTTAACTGACTTTGTTAGGTTCCTCCCGGTCTACACAGCTAGCGCATATTATACTATAGTTATCTATGGTGCTAGCTCCCTTCCTGGAACAGGTCCTCTATCTACATTCTTCTAGGAAGTTATGGGGAATGTCAAAGGTTCTTCCTGAGTCTTTGGGGCCTTAACAATAATCAGCCTAAATAAATCCTCATGCGAAAGAGACACACTTTGAGGTGGCAGATTTTGCTCCCCTATACTACCATACAGCTTTTTCATATCTCCATATTCTATCATATTTCCTTTGGGGCTTTAAAAAAAATTTTTTTTTAATTTTATTGAAGTATAATTGATTTACAATGTTGTGTTTATTTCTCTGTACAGCAAAGCTTTGGGGCTTTTTTGATTGTAAAGAAACAGAACATTTCATACACATTAGATATCAAGAGTTATTATTAAAAGTCCTGGGCTTCCCTGGTGGTGCAGTGGTTGAGAATCTGCCTGCTACTGCAGGGGACACGGGTTCGAGCCCTGGTCTGGGAAGATCCCACATGCCGCAGAGCAACTAGGCCCGTGAGCCACAACTACTGAGCCTGCGCGTCTGGAGCCTGTGCTCCGCAACAAGAGAGGCTGCGATAGTGAGAGGCTCGCACACCGCGATGAAGAGTGGCCCCCGCTTGCCACTACTAGAGAAAGCCCTAGCACAGAAACGAAAACCCAACACAGCCCAAAATAAAAAATAATAAAAGAAATAAATTTTAAAAAACAACAACAACAACAAAAAGTATAGCTTAAAAAAAACAAAGTTACTAACCACTGTTTAAAAAAAAAAAAAAAAGTCCTAATCAATAAAACTGTGACATAGGGTGGCATACTACTACAAATACTTTAGGTTGCTTTGCTTCTGTTTTTTCACTTAACAACATAACTTGGAAATCATTTATGTACGTTGGTACATAAAGAGCTTCCTCATCTATTTTATAAGTACATTGTATCACAAACTGGCATCATTTATTTAGCTATCCTCCTACTGATGGACATCATTTTTTAGTCGTTTCAGATCTTTCACTGCAATGAATAATTCTGTTCATACTCACATGCCAGTAAAACTGGGATGTAAATTCTTAAAAGTGAAATGTCTGAGTCAGAGGATGCATGCATTAATCATTGTGAAGGATGTTGCCAAGTTGCCCTGCATAGAAATTATACCAATTTACACTCCCACTTTTGAGGATGTCTCTTTTCCCACGTATGTCCCAATTTATTGTCTTCTTTTATGCCTTCAGAAAAGTGTTATAACTTTATTCCTTTGCAACTAGCGTCCACATGAGTAAGTTCTGGTCAGTAGAATTTAGGTGGAAATATTGGGTGGCCGCTTTGGGCAACCTTTAAGGCACAGTTCCGATGCACTGTCTGCCACTTTACTTCTTCCTCATCCCGTCCCTCTTTCCTTCCTCTCTTTCTTGCCTTCCTCTTTTTACTTCAGTGCCTAGACCATGGATGCTACCAGTTACACCATGATTTTGAGGTATACAGAAGACTAAGGAGATAGAAGGATCTTGGGTCATTTTCACCACCTAGTGAAAGAGAAGTAAACTTACCTCTCTTTTATGCTTCTGTTATTTGGATTTTTTAATATAGCTGAACCAAAATCTGATGCAATATGCTTAAATCAGATTAAGGATGTTTCTTTATTTCAAATTAGTGAGAGGCATTTTTTAAAAAAAAATCATGAATGGCTGGATTTGAATGCTTTTCATGGATCTGTTGAGATGGTCGTACAGTCATACGGTTTTTCTCCTTTATCTGATGATGTGAAGAAATTTGATTTTTTGATGGTAAACCTGGAACGAACCCAACTGGACTATAATATTTCCTTTTGCATTGCATTATTTGCTGCTGTTTTACTAAGGATTGTTTTCCATCTGTGTTCGTAAGTGAGGTTGTCCTATAATTTTCTTTTCTCCTTATGCTATTGTTGTTCAGTCTTGGTAGCAAGGTTATAGTATTGTCATAAAGTGAGTTGGGAAGTGTTCCCTAGTCTATTCTCTGGAATTACTGGCTTGAGATTGGAAGTATCTATTTCTTCAGTGTGAACTTGCATGTAAAACTGTCTGCTTATTTTTACTGCTATTGTTGTTTTGTTATGATTATATTAAGGTTTTCTTAAATCTTCTTGGGTCGGTTTGATGTTATATTTTTCTACAGAATATTCAAATTGTTGGTTATGGTGTTGATTATTGTCTTTGCATATCGTTTTTAGGTCTTTATTGTATCCGTAGTTATATTTCTTTAAAAATTCTTAATATGGTCTTCATACCTCCTCTCTTTTTTCTTGATGAATCCTGACAGTGTTATCTATTTCATTAATTTTTTTCAGAGACCCAACTTCTGGATTTATTAATCCTATCTATCATATCTTTATTTTCTAGTTCATAAATTTCTTTTCTTATCCTTATTATTTACTTATTTATGTGTTTTTAAAATATTTGTTTATTTTATTTGGTTGCATTGGGTCTTAGTTGCAGCATGTGGGCTTCTTAGTTGTGGCATCGAACTCTTAGTTGTGGCATGCATGTGGGACCTGGTTCCCTGACCAGGGATCAAACCCAGGCCCCCTGCATTGGGAGCTCGGAGTATTATCCACTGCGCTACCAGGGAAGTCCCTCTTATCTTTCTTATTTAATTCCTCCTACTATCTTTGGGTTTACTCTGTTTTTCTTTTTCTAATTCCGTGAACTGGATCTGGATATTAGTTGGGATGTCATATAGCTCTGTGTACAGACAGTGCAACTATATTGACTTAACAGGAAGTCTTGGGTTAGAATATCTGGAGTTACAAGTTAGGGCAGTAGCTCCCTGATGTCATCTGTGTACCAGGTTCATTTTATCTTTTCACAGGTCCATCATTAGTGCATGGATCTTGCTATCATATTTCTGACTTCACAGTAACAAGATGGCTGCTCCATTTCCAGCCTCCATCTGCATTTCACAGAGGAAGGAGAATAGGGGAGAAGTGGAATGGAGTGGTGGTAGCTCTACTGAAAAAGCAAAAACTTTCCATCGAAAACCCCAGCGTATTTATCGTTGGCCTTAACTACATCACATGACCCCTTTAACTGCAAAGGGTTCTGAAGGAGTGAGTGTGTTGGCGAGGCACATTACTGCGCCGACACAGTCGTGCTTGTCTCAGTCAGGAAGGACCTGTGTGATGGACACAGGGCTCTTAGCTATCCATGCCTACAGGTCATTCATTCTGAGGCTCCCTTCTTTCCTCTCATAAGCATTTAAAGACAGTATAAATGACAATATTTAAGACAATATAGTCCTACTAATTACTTCTTTAACGTCATCCCACAAATTTTGAGATGTGGTATTTTTATTAGTATTTAGGTTTAAGTGCTCCAATTTCCCATTTATTTAGTTGGCCCATTGTTTCATAAGAAGTTGGTTAGATCTCCAGGCATGCTCTTTAGTTACCATTATGTTGCTGAGTTTTAACTTCAGTGCTTCGTTGTCAGCGGACAGTCTTTGTGAGATGAATTATTTGGTCTTTGTTGCAACTTGTCCTGAGGCTTTGTGTGAGTTCAGTCTTCATTATTGTGCCATGGAAATGGGAAATTAAAAATAACCTGTATTTGTTGAGTGTGTGTATATACATATATATATATATCCACACACACATATGTACATGTGTGCATATATACTTATATGCACATACACATATTGTCCGTTTTGTTCAATATTAATATACCTATAGTAACATTCTTTGGGACATTGTTTGCCTGGTAAAACTTTCTTATTTCTACACTGACCTCAGTTCTGTGTCATTGTATCTTAGGTACATCTCTTGTAAATTGTGATCCATGGGAGTCTTAGGCCAGTAGGAGTTTATTTGACCATACCAGGATTCCTGTCCCTCCCTTCTTCAGAACAAGCCGTCCATATAGGGCTGGATCTTCTAAAGGCAAAGTCATTTCATCTTGTCCCTGGAATTTAAGGAATTCGTTAAGCTTTCACTTGCAGTAGAATTTTTTTTTTTATTATTTCTCAAAATAGTAACCTTCATAAGTTGACAACATGGTATAAAGAAGGAGTATGAGTCAGTCACAACTCTGTTCAAATCTGGACCTTCCGCTTACTGGCCACGTAATGATGGACTAGTTAGTCACTTAACCTCTCAAAGTCTTGGAATCCTCAACTGCAAAATAAAACCTTCCACATAGTATCAGGATGCTAAAATCGAGCTTCTTCCCAGCATGCTAGTAGCCAGGTATCAAATTCCGAAGTGAGTGTGAGATCCCATTTGCAGAATTTACGAAGAGAACGTTACACATCAGATCAATGACTCTTAGCTCTTTAATCAGACCAAGGATAATAAAAACAGGGATCAGGGGGAAAAATTGCTGAAGCAGTTTCTTTAGGAAACACTATTGCCATGCTCTTTCTGGGGGAGGGGTAGCAGAAGGGCTCTTCCTCAGCCCAAAGCCAGTAAGGCAGGCTTCTGTGGAACTTGAAATATGTTTGCTGCTATTGGAAGACTCAGAGGACCGGTGCCGATTCATGTGCAAGGAAGCTAACGTGGGCTGGGGCAAGAAGGGGGAGCGGCTGAGCTGGGATCAGTCGGCACTGCCAGAGTTGCTGGGGTGAGGGTTGTGTGATTGTTTCTTGTGGACCACATGTGGCCTCTGAGAAAAAGAGAGAGAGCGCCAGCTTGGGGTCATTCTGGGTCCTCTCCAGTTGACGGATTGAGAAGGACAGAGGGCCCCCAACAGAAGGGAGAAGAAAGGGTAAAACTCTAGATTCATAGGGCCTGAGGGCGGAGTAGCAGTGATCACCGGGAGTAGAGAAGCAGCTGCTTGTCCCTGTGCATCCACAGGAGAGAGGGTACCTGCAGCGGGAACCTCTAGAGAAGCTGTGTTGGTGCCCGAGGGAAGAAGGGCCGTTCTCCTGCCCTACCAGACCAGGGTGAAGCCCCCCGCCAGGTAGGAACAGCCGTGTCCCTTTATCCCTTCTGCCTTGTCTGTGGTGGAGAAGCAGCTGGGGTGTGGGGGGAGGAGGTAAGAGGGGAGAGAGCTCAAGAGTGAATCCCACTCTCTTCCTTAAAGACCTGCAGCTGCCAGTTACTGCCCTTGGCCTGGAGTGCAGGGAGCAGCCTTACCTATGAATGAAGTTGGAAGTGTCACATTCTAAATGCTACTTTCGGGCTGTGTTTTGAGTGATGATGGGACTTTCTGTTCCCAAGAATGGGTAGGAATTGCATACAGTTTCCATTCAGGGCGAGGGAAGATTACCTAGTGAATACATTTTATTTTTTATTTTATTTTTTGAATTAAATATTTATTTATTTTGGGCTGCATTGGGTCTTAGTTGCGGTGCATGGGCTTCTCTCTAGTTGTGGCTCGGGCTCCAGAGTGCATGGGTTCTGTAGTTGTGGCGCACGGGCCTAGCTGCCCCGTGGCATGTGGGATCTTAGTTCCCTGACCAGGGATCGAACTCACGTCCCCTGCATTGTAAGGCGGATTCTTAACCATTGGACCACCAGGGAAGTCCTAGTGAATACATTTTAAATAGAAAGTGGGAGACAAAAATACATTGCGTTTGGATGATACCAACCAGTTGTTAGTCAACACATTGGTTATATATTTAAGTACTTGGCTAGTAAATTCACAACAAATGTTGATTCTTACCCATTTTTCCTGATCTGAAAATCACATATTGAAAATCATTTTTTCAATCGTTTTTTGATTCATGGCAAAGGATAACTTACTCTGTATGGTGGGAAACTGCTGGGAACCTCCTCTCCCTTCGTCCATCAGCATGTATTAGTTTAGCAGATTAACTGGAATCCCCAGTGTACATGACTTTGGAGAGGTAATCTTCAATTCAGGACAAGCCCCTGACCCAGGTGCCCAAGTGATCTGCCCAGACCAGACCAGGTGCTGGAATCTTTACACAGAGGGCCCTCACTCTCTACAATAACATATGTTTTTCCATTTTTAGATTGTTAAATCTCTTCAGGTGGATTTTGGGTTCCTCAAACAATTGATTCAACTGAAGTTTGAGGACCGTCTTAAAGAGGAATCTTGCAGACTCTTCACTTCTCTACATGACAGGATCCTGACAATTGAAAAACGTTACCAACAGGTAGAAGTTCTCTCATTTCCTCTGTTTCGTATGTGGATTAATTTTGTGTTTAGATGTGTAGGTACTACAGTTTTTAGCTTAGCAACTTATGAGGGCAATTTAATTTGTATGTGTTATGTCTCATGTGATGACTACATAAAGCTGTATGGTACCTATAGCTTTACTATGTGCAGAAACTTTTGTGAGTACCCTGTGTATGAACTCATTTAAGGCTCATGACTAACCTGACAAAGTAGGTACAATTATTATACCCCTTTTACAGATGAGGAAACCGAGGCACAGAAAGGTTAATTCACTTGCTCAAGGTCACCAGTTAAAAAACCATCAGGGTTTAGGTTCCAGGCCAGACAGTTTAATGCTTGAATTTCAGCCCTTAACTACAGTTTTATATGACTTGTGTTTTAATGGCTCCGTAGGAGCCAAAGACATGAAAACTCTGCTGCTCTGAGGAATTTCCTAAAATCTTTGATCAGGTTATCATATTTATCTGTCATTAAGAACAGGCATCAGTGTTATTTTTCTGCTATAAAACAAAACACCCACGTGTTGTTGACCCCACCATTCAAAGTACCTTTTAATGCATTTCCTCTTTAAGTCCCTCAACAATCCCTAAGTGGAAATCCTCTTATCCCTGCTCTGCAGATAAGGAAACTGAGCCACCAAGGTTAAGTCACTTGCTTAAAGTCAGACAGATAGTAAATGTCACAGTGACATTGAAATCCAATCCTGACTCTAAAGCCCATTGGTGGTTTACACTCCATGCTAGAATCAAAACTGATACCAGAATCAAGAGTATTTTTTTTAACATCTTTATTGGAGTATAATTGCTTTACAGTATTGTGTTAGTTGCTGCTGTATAACAGTGAATCAGCTATATGTATACATATATCCCCATATCCCCTCCCTGTTGCATCGCCCTCCCACCCTCCCTATCCCACCCCTCTAGGTGGTCACAAAGCACCGAGCTGATCTCCCTGTGCTATGTGGCTGCTTCCCACTAGCTATCTATTTTACGTTTGGTAGTGTCTATACGTCCATGCCACTCTCTCCCTTCGTCCCAGTTTACCCTTCCCCCTCCCCGTGTCCTCAAGTCCATTCTCTACATCTGCGTCTTTATTCCTGTCCTGCCCCTAGGTTCTTCAGAACTCTTTTTCCTTTTTTTAGATTCCATACAAGAGTATTTTTTAATGTACTATCTTGCATTGTTATCCATAACAGATAGGATCAAATAATTTGATTAATCAGAAAATGACTCTAGTTTGTGGATTAGTGGCCCTAGATGTCTTTGCATGAGCATAATTCATCCAAAAATACCAGGACCAGAAGAGGATGTGAACTCCAAATAGATTTCACTATTTTATTTTATTTTTTAATTAATTTTTATTGGAGTATAGTTGCTTTATAATGTTGTATTAGTTTCTGCTGTGCAGCAAAGTGAATCAGTTATACGTATACATATATCCACTCTTTTAAAGATTTCCTTCCCATTTAGGTCACCACAGAGCACTGAGTAGAGTTCCCTGTGCTATACATTAGGTTCTCATTAGTTATCTATTTTATACATAGTAGTGTATATATGTCAATCCCAATCTCCCAACTTATCCCATCCCCCGATTTCACTATTTTATAAGCAGTTCTAAGACATTAAAAAGACTATGATATGGAAGATGAGAGAAAATGTTCATGTTATCTGTATTTATTTTATCCATATGAGCTCTCTGTTGCTTTTGGTTCAGTGTAAGTGAAAATGGAATGTGTTGTATTAGCTGTAAGCATAGGGGAAATGATTATAAAGTGAAGTTTTTGAGACAGCATATGATTTGAATGATGGTTTTATACTGAGCCCTTCCCTTGTAGGTGTGAGAGTTGCATTTGGAAATACATTGTGGTGCTCGGTGTATTTATTTTTCATTTGCAGAATGAGGATACCTTAAGAAAATGCTACAATCAGCAGCTGGCCGATGCCATAGCTACCATCAGAGGAAGGTACCAGGTGAGTTTTGAGTGCCATCGTGGGTGAAACTGGCTTGGTATCTTGTGAGTGCCCAGGGTGGGGCTCACCGTGGGTTCCCAGTCAGCGATTTTAGCTTTGAAGGTCTAAGACTGTTCATGCTTACTTTAAACTGACCAAAATAACACTTTATGGTGACAGATAGAACTTTTCAGAAACTGAAAAATCCCAGTCTGGTATCTAGTCCACCTGGGCAAGTGATGCAGTATTCCAGAGTTTGTTTGGTGAGCGTGCAGTTCGATAGAAGGAGGTCAGGGAGTCTCAAGAGAAGCTTCATCAGGTCTGTAGTAAATCCCAGGGAACAGTCTCAGATCCTCAATGGAGTAACTTTTCTAATGATGGGGATGCGATCTATCTGCCAGACACCATGATTCCTTCTCTTCATCATTTCCAATCATTATTTTTTCATCTTAGCGAGGACCTTGTGATTCTTTTAGTATTTATAACAATAATCTTGTCTTTCATTCAGTATATTTCCATAAAGAAATATTGCTTTATTTACAGCAAATCATGCTTTGATTGCATACCTCTTTTTCATGGTACTGAACACCTCTGTTTTAATTATGTGATTGCTTGTTACATGTCTCTGTTTTGTGCTGGACTGTAAGCCTTATAAGGGTAGGGTTGTTTGTCTTGCTCACCGCCATGCCCTGCCTCTTAGCACTGTGCCTGGTACACAATTAGCAATCAGCTAATAATTGCTAAATGAAGGGAGGTTGCCTGAACTTGTGGCAGATACTGGTGGCTCCACTGTCATTCTTCCCCTTCCTTTTTTTTTATTAGCAGAAGCACTTCTTACTATGAAGCCAAAATGCTAGATCCTTTCTCAGCTTCTTTCCCAGCTATGGCATGAACAAGGGCAAGTTCAGGTCCAATGTGACCTGAAGGTAAGTTAGCTGTGAGGTTTAGAAAGGAGGTTCTTCTTTTTTTTTTTTTTGGCTGTGCCTTGCAGCATGTGGGATCTTACTTCCCCCACCAGGGATCAAACCCCTGCCCCCTGCAGTGGAAGCTCGGAAGTCTTAACCACTGGATTGCCGGGGAAGTCCCTATTCCTTTTTTTTTTTTTTTTTTAATTAAAAGAGACTCAAGGGAAAATATGCCCCTCTTTTTCTTTGTTTGACATTATTATGTCTCCTTCTGATGCTTGGAATTGCTGCAGCCAACCTAAAAGCAAGGAGTGGGATACTTAGGATGTGCTAAGGGTAGCAGACTAGAAAAACAGAAAGCACTGGGGTCCTTGATGACATCATCGAGCAACTAACTAACTCTGGACTTGCCCTGCCTCTGGCCCTTTTATGTCATGAGACGAAAACCCCCATAGAATTTAAGCCACTGTTAATTGCCTGTTCAGTTACCTGTGGCTAAAAATATCCCAGAACCTATTGCCCTGTCAACAGCCTCTGTGACTCTGGGCCAAGTTGTGTTTCCAAAGGTGACCCTGACACTGTCTCCCACTCACCTGCTCTTCCGCAAGGTTACCTTGCTTCCCCCACACCCAGAGGTGGAGCCTAATTCCCCATCCCTGGATCTGAGGGGCCTCCGTGACTTGGTCATAACGACAGAACGTGGTGCTGCACGACTTTGAAGGCAGGGACAAAGGAAGCCTTGCAACTACATCCTATGCTCTCGGGATGTTTGCTCTCTGGATTCTCGCCTTCCGAATCCAGCTGCCATGCTGTTAGGAGCCCAAGCCATTTGGAGAGTCTGCATGTGGGACTGGGGCCCTTGGCCCAACTGAGCCCAGCCTTCAAGTCCTCCAGCCCCCAGGCATTTAGTCTTGCCATCTGGGGTCCTGGCAAGGAGCAAGAGCGTGCCATCCTGCTATTCTGTCCTAATTCCTTAGTGAGTGAGCATGATAAATAGTTGTTTTATGCCACTAAGTTTGGGGAGCTGTGTTATGCAGCAATAACTAGATAGCTGGAATGGTATCCTTATGCTCACATCAATAAGCGACTTAATTGCAATTGTTGGATAAATTACTTCCCTAGTGGTTCTGCCAGCACAATATAGCATCATGGTTAGGAGTTAGCATAGTGTATGTTTTAATACAAGGACTTGGGAGTCAAACTACTTGCGTTCGAATCCTGGCTCTGCCACTTAATTGCATGTGACCTTGGGCAAAATACTCACCCTCTCTGCCTCAGTTTCTTCATCTGTCCGATGAGGATCCTATTAGTACCCAGCTCATAGACCTGTTCTGAGGATGAAATGAACTGATCCTTGTGAAGCACTTACAACAGTGCTGGGCACATGATAAGTGCAGTCTAAATGTTTGTGAAACAAATAAGCTCTTGTACAAATTGATGACACTCCTTGGTGTTGGTGTCTTTTTCTGGCCCTTTATTATCCTGTGTTAGTGTTTAGGCTTACAGTTTTCTGTCCACTGACCACAGATTTCAGATATAGTAAAGTGCCCTTAAGATATCTGTAATCCTTATCAATTTTTATTATGTTGAGGCATATGAAATTGCCATTTGCTCTTACAGTTCTGTTCTGAACATTCTTGTACTGTCTCAGGTACACATGTGCGAGAGTGCTTTTAAAGTATGTTTGTAAGAGTGGAATGGAGAGTATGTGGATTTTCATATTTATTATCTAAGGCCAAGGGCCTTCCAAACTGATCATAATATGAAAATATTTGTTACTCTTCTTCGTCGAGACTTGATATTGTCAGATGTTTAAATGTTTGTTGATCTCATGGACATGAAACTATTTCATTTTGTCTGATTTGTGTTTCCCTTGATTATTAATATGGTTAACCCTTTTAAAAATATGTGTATCGGCCATTCAGTTTTCGTGTTCGGTGATGTGCCTGTTCAAATTCATTGTTTATTGTGTTATTTGTTTTCTTTTTGGTTAATAAGAGTATTTTTAAAAACATATTTTGGATACTCATCTTTTGTTTGTTTTATGTGTTGCACATGTCTTCTCTTGGTTTTTTGTTCACTCTTTTTAAAAATTTTTTAAATTTTTTGTCTGCATTGGGTCTTCGTTGCTGCGCACAGGCTTTCTGTAGTTGTGGCTTCTCTTGTTGTGGAGCATGGGCCCTAGAGCACGCAGGATTCAGTAGTTGCTGCGTGTGGGCTCAGTAGTTGTGGTGCACGGGCTTAGTTGCTCCGCGGCATGTGGGCTCTTCCCGGCCCAGGGCTCGAAACCATGTCCCCTGCGTTGGCAGGCGGATTCTTAACCACTGTGCCGCCAGGGAAGTCCCCTGTTTACTCTTCTTACAGTGTTCTTTAATAAACCAAAGGTTTTTTTTTTTTACACTAATGTAGTGAAACTCCTATATTTTCCTCATGGTTTCCACGTTCTGTGCTTTGTTTTAAAAATGCTGCTATAGGGCTTCCCTGGAGACAAAAAGAGGACGTTGGTATGGTTTGGGACCTCAAGGGGGAGGAAGGAAATAGAGATGGAAAAGCAAATGTTTGATAAACAAATGTTTGCTGGGTCCTGCAGAGACAATGGGATACAGTGTGGACCCTGATCTATAGGCCCTGCCACGTTTCTCCCAGCACACCTAGTCCATATTCTTTAGAGATATCTCCGGTGATAGCTCCATTCTGGAGACAGGCCCTTTATCTAAATTCTTTAAGCAGCTAATGGGGAGGTAATAAGAAAAACTTTCTGAGTTTTCTGTTTCTTAAAAATAATCAGCCCAATTAATCCTCATGCCAGAGAGACACATTTGGGGATGGCAGATTTTGCTGTCCTACAATTTTACACCATTTCTTCATTCATTCATTCATTTCTGCCAGCTGCACTGTTGGGGCATCTAGCATATTGTTAAGTAAAAGTGATGACAGCAAGCATCCTTATTTTATATCAATACTGAATACAGTATTTCAACATTACACATAATACTTGCTGTAGATACTATCAGGCTATTTCTTTTGCAAAGAGACTTTTGAAAAAATCATGAATGAATTTTAATTTTGTAAAATGTGGGGGTTTTGCATCTATTGAGAGGCCATATGATTTTTTCCCCTTAATCTATTAGTGTGGTGAAATTAATTAGCTGATTTTTAAAGATGTGAAATCAACCTTACTTTCTTTGTATAAGCCCAACTTGGTCATGATGTGTTTTTTCTTTTTAAAATTTGTTCCTGAACTTAGTGTGTTAATCTTTTGCTTAGGATATTTTAAACCTGTGAACATCAGTGTGGTGAGCTATACTTCTTTTTTTTTTTTTTGCGGTTCGCGGGCCTCTCACTGTTGTGGCCTCTCCCGTTGCGGAGCACAGGATCCGGACACGCAGGCTCAGCGGCCATGGCTCACGGGCCCAGCCGCTCAGCGGCATGTGGGATCTTCCAGGACTGGGGCACGAACCCATGTCCCCTGCATCGGCAGGCGGACTCCCAACCACTGCGCCACCACGGAAGCCCTGAGATTCCTTTTTTATACTATTCTTTTTAGGTTTGGGAATCAGGATTATGGTAGCTTCACAAAATGAGCTGGGAAATGTTACCCGCATTTTGTTTCCTAGGAGCATTTGTGTAAAATTAGAACTTTTTCTTCCTTAAATATTTAGAACTGCCAGAGAAGCCACCTGGGCCTAGAGGAGTGGACTGATTGATTGACATATTTTGAACTCCCAATTTCCTTACTGATTATGAGACTATTTGGGTTTTGTATTCCTTTCGAGTCAGATATAGTGAAATATTTGTCTAGGGCCTTTATTTCCTTTAAACTCAAAAATGTGTTGGAATAAAGGCTTAATATATATCTCATTACTCTCGTATCTTTTAATCCTATATTTTTAAACCCCACTGCATATTTTTATTACTATTTTCTCCATTTTCATTGAGTTTTAAAATATCACTTATAATGTTTTTTATGACTAGGAGTTCTATGTTTGGTTTGTTTGGTTATTTTTTAATGGCTCTGGCTCTTTGCCCATAACTTGTCCTGTTATTTCTATAAATATATTTCAGTGTACTTGATTGATCTTCCATGTTTCATAATTTCCATGTCTTTCATCTTTGAGGGTCTAATAAGTACTGGCTGTCGCTCATGATATGTCCTTTACTTTCGGGTTTCATGATTTTTGACTGTGAACTCATATTTCTGCAGAAATTCTTTGAGGCCTGGAATAGAGGTGAGTCTCTGTAGAGAAGATTTCTGTTTGCTTCTGCGAGACTCCTGGGTCTGTGACCGCTTTAACCTAATTCTCAGCTTGAGGCATTTTAGACCACCCAGATGTATGAATGTGGGCCATCTCATGCTTATAAAACTCAGAAGAGACTTTTCTCCACCTCTGTACTTTGAGCCAAGTTTCCAGACAGGAGGCAATTTCACTTTTACTGGGATGGGAGGAGGTACAGGGTTCAAGGTGGTTACTTCTAGTTCCTTCTCACGCTGAAGAGATGGCCCTTTGGTGTCTCAACCTTAATGGGGTGGTCTCCTATTATTTAGAATCACCACTTTGAGGAAGACCTATGTGATGCCTTTTCTCTGTGCCCTGTTAAGAGGTGAAAACCAAAGTTCAAATTTACCTGGTTTTGCAATGCCCTGGAGTACAGGCCAGCTTCAGCGTCCTGCATAAGTCTCTGGATGTCTGCATTCACTTAATTTTGGCTGAACTATTCCTTACTTCGTCAGCTTATAGAAGCATTTCACCTATCGATCCAGAATTTTTGTTGTTTACAAAGTAAGTCAGAATAACATGATTTTTTTTTTTTTGTGAAACATGCTTTTATAACCCTTTGTGTCTTCAACAATTTCTGGGTCACTGATAAACTTTTAGTGTGTATCAAATGCTCAAAAAATATGACAGAATAAGTGACTATCACTCTTTCTATATACTTTTTGTATGTCTAGGAATAGAGAGCCCTGAAAGGATTAAATGCTTTATATGCATCAGTGTTTCATAAACATGTGCTGGTTAAATATGCTTAGCCAACAGTATATTAATTGTGGTTCATTGGTTTATCTAATTAAAGAATTATTTTAAAGATATAAAAGTGATTCTTTGAATCTTTGCTTTGGCTTGTTGGCATCACTTTGATCCATGGCCTCAGACAGCCTTCCAAATCCTGGCCACCCAGTTTGTTAAGCTTAGTCATAAGAAAGAACAGAAGAGTTGAAAAAACAGCCCAAGTACACACTTTTGGTTGAGTGTAAATGACTCTCTGCTGCCCTCTGGAGACCAGTTCAGGATACAGATACAAGTGCTTTTTCAGCTATGGAGCAAGGTTTTAAATCTATTTAACTGTTAAAACAATTTCTTGTGTGATATTATACTACCTTATTTTCAGATAAAAGAAAAAGTTTTGATAAAAATTACACTTTATTTAGCTTCTTTTAGTCTTGGAAATGTATCAGCTCTGATTCAGATAAGAAAACACACTACTCTAGGTCCCTCAGACACAGAGGGATTTAGGAGCATATAAAAACCCTTAGAGAGGACTTCCCTGGTGGCGCAGTGGTTAAGAATCCGCCTGCCAGTGCAGGGGACACGGGTTCGAGCCCTGGTCCGGGAAGATCCCACATGCCAAGGAGCAACTAAGCTTGTACACCACAACTACTGAGCCTGCGCTCTAGAGCCTGCGTGCCACAACTACTGAAGCCTGAGCGCCACAACAAGAGAAGCCACCACAATGAGAAGCCCGCACACTGCAATGAAGACCCAATACAGCCAAAAAAAAAAAAAAAAAAATCCCTTAGAGAGACAGGAGGGATAAAAGTTGGGGAGACTGTCACTAGCTTTCAAATTAATAAGCAATTTTCCCAACGTCATTTGTTGAATATCTTTTCCTTTTTCAATGATTTATGATGTTTCTCTCGTGTTAAATGATAAACTGAGGCGTGTTAAATTTTTAAGAGTTTATTTGAGCAAAAATAAGTCATGGGGAGGTAATGTACGAAATAAGGAATATAGTCAATAAAATTGTAATAATTTTGTATGGTGACAGATGGTAACTTAGACTTACTGTGACGATCATTTGGTAATGTACATAAATATTGAACCACTATGTTGTACACCTGAAACTAATATAATATTGTATGTCAATTATATTTCAATAAAAGGGGGGAGGGATGAGTAAAAAGAACAAATTTTTTTTTAAGTTTATTTGAGCGAAAATTGATTCGAGCCAGGCAGCACTAAATCAGAAGTGGTTAGGAGCACTCCAACACAGGAGTCAGGGGATAAACTTTTAAAGAGAAAAGGTAGAAGAAGCAAAGCAAGGAGGTTATTGGCTGTAGCTTGAGGGATTGCCTTCTGTGGAAAAGCCTCATTGTCTGTTTGTGACTGGTTGTCCTTAGGTATTGATTTCTTAACCTTGAGGCATTTACAGGCTCAGGTTTGGGTTTGCTTAAGTAGGCTGCTAAGGTATTAGAGCCACCTCAGTCTGATGGCCTCCTTGTTTAATTAACACTCATCATATGCCAACAATAAGGTTTATCTCAAGGTTATCTCTGCTATTTTGTGGCTATATAAGATTATCTATGCAGTGTTATAGCTCTCCATTGCTGTTTTGGTATTTAATGTTTTTAGCATTATAATATGTTAATATCTGGTAAGTTTGGGTCTTTTTTCATTAGTTCTCTTTCTCGAAAATGTCTTTGTTCTCTTATTTTTCCAGATAAATTTAAAAATAATTGTGTTTACTTCCATTCCAAAACGGCCTCCCTTGGCATTTTTATTAAAATGGAACTGTTTGGAAATTTATTCATGAATTTTGGAAGAAATTTGTATCATTTAGAATAGTCAGTCTTCCTATCCAAGAATATTTCTTGATTCACTTATGTCTTATTTCATGTATCTCAATGCAGTTTTATAATTTTGTTTATGTGGGTTGTATATCTTTTTCATACAACTAAATTATTCCTAAATAGTTTATGTTTTTAGAAGATGAGATAATTTTTGTCATATTTTGAGTATTTTGATATACATGGAAACTGTTGATTTTTAGCAGCTTTATTGAGATATAATTTACGCAGCATAAAATTCACTCATTTAAAGTGTACAGTTCAATGGCTTATAGTATATTTACAGAGTTGTGCAGCCATCACCCTAATTGATTTTTTTTTTTTTTTTTTTTTGGCCGCATGGCTTCTGGGATCTTAGTTCCCTGACCAGGGATCAAACCTGGGCCCCGGCAGTGAAAGCGTCGAGTCCTAACCACTGGACTGATAGGGAATTCCCACCCTAAGCTAATTTTAAAACAGTTTCATCACCCCCCAAAGAAAGCTTTACCCATGAGCAGTCATTCCCTATTCTCCCCTCTCCCTTTTCTTCTCCTGTTTCAAATCTCTGGCAACTGCTAAACTCCTGTTACTATGGATTTACCTGTTCTGCCTATTTCATATAAGTGGGATTGTTCAATTGACTTTTACTTCGGCATAATGTTTTTGATGGGAAACCACTCATTTTTATAACTACTGTTTCCAACCACTTTGTTGATAGATTTCCAAATGTGGGATTATCAGATCTCATTTGAACAGTTCTTAATTTATTTGTATTTTCTTTTCATTTTATTTTATTTATTTATTTATTTGGTTGCGCCGGGTCTTAGTTGGGGCCGGCGGACTCCTTAGTTGTGGCTCACCAGCTCCTTAGTTTTGGCATGCGAACCCTTAGTTGCGACATGCATGTGGGATCCAGTTCCTTGACCAGGGATCAAACCCTGGGCCCCCTGCATTGGGAGTGTGGAGTCTTAACCACTGTGCCACCAGGGAAGTCCCATTTGTATTTTCTAAATATTTACACCTACTAACTGAAAATGATAATATGTCTTAAATTCTCAAATGTATATCACTTTTTTACACTAGGCAGAAGTTGCAGAACAATATTAAATAGTACTCAAGAGAGTGATCATTTCCACTGAATTTGAAGGGAATCCTACCTATAATTCATCATTAAACATAAGAACGGCTTTTTGTTTGGAATAGTTTATTGAATCCATTCCTTGTTGGAGCAGCTGGATGGAAGGAGGGTCAGACTAATTCGTCCTTTGAGATGGGCTGATTGTAGAAATGTCATTAACCTACAGTCTTGGTGCATTGGGCAATAAAGTAAAAATAGAATATATATTTATGGGGGAAGGCCAAAACTGCATCAGAAAAGTAGGTCAAAAAAGAGTTAAAGTCAGAGGGACTTGAGATGGATGTTAGGTGTACATAGCCAAATGGGGATCAGGGAACCAGAGAAGATTAAGAAAAATCAGGCTAGAATGGATGACACAGAGGTGGTCTGACTCCTGAGGTTGGGTTCTTACATGCTCCCATAAAAGCGTTGCCGAGATGAATCAAGTCCCTTTACAGAGGCCCAAGTGGCTTAGACTCTGCCCCTCATTCCTGAATGGAGAAGGACTGGGCGCTTCCTCGCCTTGTCAAGGTGGGGAATGAAACGTGTATCCTAAGGAGGGAGCAGAATTGGGGTAGGGACACAGTTCTTTGGCACTAATGCATTGGGAAAACCTATAACCAGCCTCACACCCCATGTGATGCACGTAGCTCCTGGCAGAGAAGAGAGTCCTGTGGCTTTTATAAAACTGAACAGTCTGAATTAGACTAAGACGTGTGTGTTGCAGAGGCATCAAGGTGAAGCACAGATGAAGGCTGGCAGCCTGGTGGAGGTGATTCTCAGTTCAGACCCTTTGGCACGGAACATGGTTTAATTTTGCTTTCAAGTTTGGAATACGCTCACTTCCTGTGTCTTACGTACTGCGTGGACTTAGATGCTTCTTTAGATGATGGTCTCCCAGGTCTTTTAAAGAGAATTTTAGAGAGACTTAGCAGCTTTATTGTGTTCTCTGTCTACACTGAATGATGAGGCTTTTCTTATACATAGAATAATTTGTGACTAGCCCAGAACTGTGCATAGTAGGTCCTATGAATATGTACAGAATAGATGCTCATGTGTTCTTGCAGGACTCTTTGTGTAGAAGAGCTCTCTTAGGGTGCCAGAGTAAGAGGAGAATACGTCCTATTGTTCAAAAGCCTTAGGCACATCCAGAGTGCTTGAAATAGAACCATCAGAATTTCATTTCCTCGAATCAAATCACCTCCCTCTCCTTTACTAACTGGGGGCTAATGAATGAAGTCATTACCTTCTTAGTGGGTATTCTTTCTTCTGTGAGTAAAGTCTGGGCCAGTCAGAGGGCCTTAGGGAACTGACTGTTGGGGGGACTTTGGAGGAGAAGAGGGGGATGGGGAGGGATGTTTACTCTGAGAAAAGGACACAGGAGTAGAGAGAGCCCTGCATAAGCTGTACCTCCATTGTTCTGTGCAGACCTGATCTCCTGGAATCTGACATAGTCTGGGGCTCCAGTTCTTTTGTCTTAGGTGGCATTGGTGACAGGGCATTAGTTAAAGATCTGTGAGTAACAGTGCTTGGGGAAACTTCCTCCTTTTCCCTAGGCAGATAATTAATGACAGTGAAAGCAGTTATCACTTAGCGACCTATTTACTATGGCCCAGGCACTCTGCAAAATGCTTCATGTGTAGCATCATATTGATTATATTTCTATAAAAAGACAAAAAAAAAGACTAGAGTTAAACTCAAATGGATTGCAGAAAAATGCAGATTTTAATACCTAAGTTTTTATGTCAATGCCTTCCTTTTCGGTGAGACTATAATCGGTGTTCAGAAGGAAAGGTAAATGGAACTAACTCCTCTTCTGAGTGTCCCCACTCAGATATTTGGAGAAAAGCCTGATATTCATGTCTTCTCCCCTCTGGCTAAGCCATCATCTACTGGAATGGAAAATGGTTATAACTTGACTTCAAATATTCTCCCATGATGTCTTCCCCATCAAATACTCAACGTGTCTTTTTTGGTAACTTTGAAGAGATCTTGCAAACAACTCGTAGTTCATTTTGCAGAACTGCAACCTTTTTATGGATAGCAAGTAGCAGTGCTTGTTTCAAGGAAAGCATTTCAGGTTTGTCCTCTTCTTTACTTTCTCAAATGTAGATGAAGATTCAATTCAGAATTACCCAAATCTGTTTCAAGGCTGTCATGTTAAAAAATGAGTTTGTTAAAATGGTAAAATAATAGTTTTTATTTTTTATTTATTTTTATTTTTAGCTGCATTGGGTCTTTGATGCTGCGAGCAGGCTTTTCTCTAGTTGCGGCCAGCGGGGGCTACACTTCGTTGTGGTGCGCGGGCTTCTCATTATGGTGGGTTCTCTTGTTGCGGAGCTCGGGCTCTAGGCGTGCGGCCTTCAGTAGTTGTGGCACATGGGCTCAGTAGTTGTGGCTCGCGGGCTCTAGGGCGCAGACTCAGTAGTTGTGGCGCACGGGCTTAGTGGCTCCACGGCATGTGGGATCTTCCCAGACCAGGGCTCGAACCCGTGTCCCCTGCAGTGACAGGCAGATTCTTAACCACTCTGCTGCCAGGGGAACCCTAAAATTGTTTTTAAAAGTCTCTGAACGGTGGGCTTCCCTGTTGGTGCAGTGGTTAAGCATCTGCCTGCCAATATAGGGGGCACGGGTTTGAGCCCTGGTCCGGGAAGATCCCACATGCCGCGGAGCAGCTAAGCCCATGCCACAACTACTGAGCCTGCGCCCTACAGCCCACGAGCCACAGCTACTGAAGCCCGTGTGCCTAGAGCCCGTGCACCACAATGAAGAGTAGCCCTTGCTCTCCACAACTAGAGAAAGCCCGTGTGCAGCAATGAAGATCCAACGCAGCCAAAAATAAATAAATAAAATAAATTTATATTTAAAAAAAGGAAACCTTATTAAAAAAATAGTCTCTGAACGGGCAAAGTATTTATTCTTAAAATAGAAGCCTTGCTGTGTTGATTATCATTGTCTTCCACCTCTGGAGGGTTGCAGGGATATAGAAGATCCCTTTCTAACAAGAGCACTAACTTTAGATTCCAAATTTTTTTTTTTTAATTATTTATTTATTTATTTATTTATTTTTGTTGTGTTGGGTCTTCGTTTCTGTGCGAGGGCTTTCTCTAGTTGTGGCAAGCGGGGGCTACTCTTCATCGCGGTGCGCGGGCCTCTCACTATCGTGGCCTCTCTTGTTGGGGAGCACAGGCTCCAGACGCGCAGGCTCAGTAGTTGTGGCTCACGGGCCTAGTTGCTCCGCGGCACGTGGGATCCTCCCAGACCAGGGCTCGAACCCGTGTCCCGTGCATTAGCAGGCAGATTCTCAACCACTGCGCCACCAGGGAAGCCCCTAGATTCCAAATTTTAATGCAGCAAATACTGTCCAGGTGTTCAATGATTTTTATTTCAGATTTTTTTTAAAGTCCTAATAACAGTACTGTGCAATAAAACACCAACATTTCAGTATTTGGAGGGGATTGAATTTTCTGTACTCTGACTTATGAAACCATGATGGGCTTCTGCTAAGGGCAGGACACATGCTTTTGGATTGTGACCAATTCCCTTCCCTGGAGCAATGGCCTGAGTGAGGCTTTTTGTTGAAAAGAGAGTGAGAGAGAAGACTGCTTAGATGAAATGGCAAGAAACTAAAGACTATAAAGAAAAGAGTTACAAACTAAATCATCCCGTAGTCACTGAGACACAAGCTGTGTGAAGCATCTTCCCCCTTAACTCTGCTCTTTCTCCTGTGTGATCACCCCCTTGCCTTCTCTAGTGCGGCAGGATGTGATAAGGGTGTCCTTCCACCTCTAGATGTAGGGAGGGCACCTTTCTTATGGGAGAGTGATTTCCTGCTTCCACGGAGACAGAAACGAGGGTCAGAGTGTCCCATTTCTTAAGAAACGTTAATTCAAAATAGTCAATATGCCATTGAGGCACACTTTAGGGCGGCCTACACTGGGCCCCAACAAACAATGATGAATTTTGTCAAGCTTAAGGAAAATGGGAGAAAGGCAGGGAGGTGGCCCACTTGACATCACAGAGGCGTTTAAGTTTCAAGGCACAGCCAGGGAACTGCCAGTCCTTTGGTATGACTGGAAGACGAGAAGGCTGAGAAAGTGTTGAGAGGGGATACAGGAAAAGGAACCTACAGAATTTATATTTTATCTCAAAGACATCAAAGAATCATTGTAGAATTGTAAGCAGCTTTCGTGACCTGCTTAGATTTGCAAACTTGAGAGATAAATACTACTGGAGTATTTATGAGACTTGATACATAATACTTGTCTTCCCTACTGAGGTTCTAGACCAGTTAAAATAAAGTCAGGGAGCCAGCAGATGGAGATCATGCGTCTTACTGATAACACAGGCTATTCAGTGCTGAACCCCGGAATTTGGCAGATTAACTCCCATCACAGGCAGCAGTGGGCTGAGGAGGTCTCTTCCTGCCAGAGCAGACCATCTGCTCCCCAAAGAGAAAGGCAAGCGGGGGGGGGGGTGGCCAAGATGTGACCAAGTTCCTTTTTCCAAGGTCTTAATCAGATAATCGATGGAGGACGTCACTCCACATGGAAGGAAGCAACATTCCCTGGGTTTTTCTTCTTCCCTTAATACATTAAACGTAACTGTTTAGCCTGTGATCAACTAGGCGTGGGTCTGAGCCTTGGGGGAGAGGAAAGGCCTGCTCCCACCTTCATGATGCAGCCCCCCAATACCAACCACTGCTACTCTGGGGATTCCGAGACTGCTGGTGACCCAGAAGACTCAGCATCGGGTTAGGAGAGTGCATCATTTACATCAAACTCCAAGGTCACTTTGTATCCCCTACTGAGAATTTACTTCCTGGTCTGTTATTCACCCCAGATTACATCCAGCTGTGTTGACCAATATTGTCTGTCAAGAGGTTTTGCCCATGAGGTCAAAGAGCATCATAAAATTATTCTAATAATAAAAAGCCAACAGTTATGTCCCAGATTTGAATATTAACCCCCTACTTTCGACTGCCAAAGGAAAAATGAAATATTAAATTTTCTTGTAAGAAAAGAATTCAAGTCCAAAATAAAATTTTCTTGCCCTCGTGAATTAAAAGACCAAAGATACACTCCTGCCTCCTTCCCCTCCCTGTGTCCTGCGTCAGAGCCAAGCTCTCAGGGTGCAGTGTGGTCAGAAGATCGGTTACATGAAGGGAGGGAGGATGGAGCAGATGTCAGTGCCTCAAGCACCATGGGCACCAGTTCTTAACTGCCAGAGAAGGCACCGTACTATGGAAAGGAGACGAGCCGTCCATAATAAACGCTGTGGTGTGGGCTGGAGTGGGAGGCATTGTGTGAATGTATGTTCTTTTGATGTAGATATTAGGATTCTCCAGAGAAGAACCAGTAGGGTGTGTGGAGAGAGAGAGGGGGAGAGAGAGATGGAGATTTAAGGAATTGCCTTCTGTGGTCCCAGAGGCTGGCAATTCTGAAATCTGAAAAATAGGCTGGCAGGCTGGAGACCAGGGAAGAACTGATGTTACAGCTCAAGTCTGAGGACACTCTGCAGATAGAATTCCTTCTTCCTCTGGGGATCTCAGTCTTTCTCTGAAGGCCTTCAGCTGATTGGATGAGGCCCACCTGCAGTGTGGAGGATAATCTGCTTTACTCAAAGTCTATTCATTTAAATGTTAACCTCACATGAAAAATACCTTCGCAGCAACATCTAGGCTGGTGTTTGACCAAATCTCTGGATACTAGAAAAGGAAGCCAGGCTCAACCCCTCTCCTCCCCTGCAGGCTGCTAGTGTAAGGGAGCCTGGGACTGGGAAAGGTCAGGAGCTTTGATGGGTAAGAGTCAGCTGGATTGGAATTTGGGGGTTTGAGTTTTGGGTTTTTAAAAATTTTTTTGGCCCTTCCTTCTTTCTTTCCTTCCTTCCTCCCTTCCTCTCTCTTCTTTCCCTCTTTCTTCTTTCTTTCTTTCTTTCTCTCTCTCTCTTTCTTTTTCTTTCTTTCTGTGTTTTTGTAGCTATCTAAGAGTTAAAAAAAAAAGTCCTGGCACTTTCCCGAGAGTTCTTCTAAGAGATTGAAACATGAGAACAGGATATCAGATGTGAAGGGGTGGTGCAAAATAAAAACCTGCGTTCTGCTCACCTCTTGAGCCCAGCTCATTCAATAAACACTGGTAAAACATCAGAAGCATTCCTGGAGATGAAGAGAAATGAATGCAGTGTGTTTGGGCCTTACGATTACTTTATGAAATGTCAAAAGTGAAACTTTTTTTCTTCCAACAAACTCTGGCCCCCGCTGCCCTGAAGTCCAGAGGGGCCGAGTGCATCCTAAAGGCAGGTTGGCCCCAGCGATGCCATGTGTGTGCAGCATCTCAGCCCAGTTTCTGGTGGGATTTTAAATGAGCTCCCAGAGGTCATTTGTGCTGTGTTATAAAGGAGGTGACTCGGCCAGCTTGTCAGAAGCATCTTTGTTTTGCTATTGTTTAGGAGGACAAATGAATCCATCCCATTCAGAACATAAAGATTAGTGAGCAAAAAACAAGTAATAAACAAATGGACCCAAGAAGAATGTTTATAAGATATAGAAAGAACAGAGCAGTGGAAGGCAGGTGGGCAGGGGAGGGATGCTAAGGCTTCCCAAAGCAGGTGGCATCTGGGTTTGGATGACAAACAGTAACAACAATAATAAACACTGAGATATAATACTGGGAGCTGACGGTGCTGTAAACACTGTCCAAAATTGTTTACATGCATTATCTTATTTAATTCTCACAACAATTCAGGTAGTGTTATTGTTTGTCCCATTTTACAGATGATAAAACTGAGGCACAGGGGATTTAAGAAACTTGTTCAAGCTCACAAAGCTACTAAGTAAGTGACAGAGCTGGTCTTCAGGCCCAGGCTAACCTATTCTAATGCCATTCAGGAGATTGACAAGTAAGAGCTGATTAGGTGGCCTAGAAATTCCAAGTGCGTGGAGACCTGTGGTCCCATGGTGCTTCTGAGAAATTGCCTGCTGAGTATCAGCACTGATTAAATGCCCAGGCTGGCTGGGGAAGGGGACAGAAGGCTGGCACGAGTCAGGGGCCAGGTCAGCCAGCAGCAGAGCAACAGGGGTGCTATTTTGTCCATTGTGCTAAGGGATTTGGACTTTAGACTATGGGGACGGGGAGAGTTGCATTTTAGAAAGATCCGTTTGGCCACAGGGTGGAGATTGGTTGGAGAGGACAAAAGAGGAGTCAGGGAGGTGAGTTAAGGGCTAGTACAATAGTCCAGGTGAAGACAAGGACTCCCACTGTAACTGAGCAGGACCCTAGGGGGCATTCCGGGGACAGAGCCCTCCCCCAGGTCCCCTGCTATAGCTCCTTTCTGAAGTACCCAGATAACAGTATCTGATGCACATTTCCTGAGTTGTTTCACAGATGCTAAAACCTCCACCAAATGGAAGATGTTAACCACTTGATGACCATGAGCACCCAGCCCCCAGGCCTCCTGGAGCCTAAGGACTGATAATATTAACCCCTGTGACAGCCCCCCTCCACTGCTACCTCACCGTCAGCCACTCTGAGAATGGTGCACCAGCTGATCGCACATCCTGGGCTCCCTTCCCTCACCTGGCCTTTAAAAATATTTTGCTGGATCCCATCAGGGGGTTCGGGTGTTTTGAGCATTAGCCGTCCTGGACTCCCGGCTCGGCGCCTTACAATAAACACACGGCATCGCAACTCGGTGTCGGTAGATCGGCTTTGCTGCGTGCGGGCGAGCGGACCCCGGATTTGGTGGTAACATGAAGGCGGGGGAACAGGGAAGGGGAGGGTGGGCTCGGGAGTGATTTAGGGGTGGGTTGGACGGATTCGGTGAGGTGAGGGGAGGAGGGGGTCCTTAAAATGACAGAAAATCGGTTTCTGGCTTGGGCTGCTGTTCTAAATGGGGGAGGTAGAAAGGAGGAGAGTGAAGATGGGGAACCTCCGCTCAGACCTGTTGGATTTGAGCTGCCCTGTCACTTACACTCAGAGCACCAGTGGGGTAACTGTCTTAGTCTCTGCAGAGCGTTTGAACTGTAGACATAAACAGAGTAGATGTGAAGAATAGATCTACATACTTAGTGCTGTTCTTTAAAATCTCCCAATTAAAAAGCTAATATTGTCATATGGATTGTTCTATTTTCACTCTTTTTAATTCTACTGCATATTCACTTACTGATGTTTTTCATTAGTGTGGTGTAGACTGTGTCAGTGTTACGCCCTCAGCTTGACTCTTTTTGTTTGTTTGTTTGTTTGTTTTGCGGTACGCGGGCCTCTCACTGTTGTGGCCTCTCCCGTTGCGGAGCACAGGCTCCGGATGCGCAGGCTCAGCGGCCATGGCTCACGGGCCCAGCCGCTCCGCAGCATGTGGGATCCTCCCGGACTGGGGCACGAACCCGTGTCCCCTGCATCGGCAGGCGGACTCTCAACCACTGCGCCACCAGGGAAGCCCTAGCTTGACTCTTAATGCTACCTCGATGTGTTATTCTTCTTCTCAGTCTGCCGGGGTTCATCATATAACATTAGAGCAATTTTAGTTTGTAAATCTAACTCTCTGAAATATAATATATTAGCAGATATGGTTAGGTTTTACTATATTTCCTGTATGTCCATATGTCCAAATGTATTAGTAACAAACAAATGACAAAACTAAAATAATTCTTCTGTAATTCCCAAAAGAGTCCAAAATGGACAAAATGCTTTTGCATGTATGTGTTGAAAATGAGATTTTTATATGTTGGCAGTAAAGCACAGCATCATTTTTAAAGCATTTTTCCTTGTTTTGGTCTTGTGATACAATTCTTCAGAGTAATGACTGCAAATAGGTTAGCACCTCAATGCTTAAAATAGGCTGTCAAGAAATGCTTCTTCTTCTTTTCACATCTCCATTCCAAACCACTGAGGGAATTAGTTGCACCACTGAAGTACATTTCCTTTCTTACATAGTCAAAATTTTTGCTGGCTTCCTTTCTAGAGGAAGATCGAGGTAGGACATTCACAATCATGATGTGGATTTACTATTAAGGTTTACTATTATTATTATTATTACTGGCATGGCTGATGCAGTCAGACTCATGCTTTGTCTCATAGAATAATACTGTGCCGTATACCATGACACTTTAGTGTATTGTTCAATATAAACATAGTTGTTTACTAAAACTTGTGTGCAAGTTGCAAAAATAAAATAACTTTACAAGACAGGAGCTTGAATAAAACATGAAATGGTTTCTGCTGGTGCTAGCATGGTGTCTGACTTTTAATGCTGCTTTTTCCCCCCAGCAATACTTTGAGGTAGAAGAAGAGAAGACACCTGTGCATGACGCAATGACTGTCAAAATGAAGATTTTGTTAAAAAAACTGAAGGAGAAAGAAAAACTCATTAAGGAATTAAGAGAAGAACTGGACCAATATGAAGAATTTGGATCTCAAAAAATTGTAAGTTTCACAGCAAAGAGTAATTCATTTTAATACATATAAATGAAGTTACAACTGTCTAAAAGCTTGGGGTCGGAATAAAGGGATTACAATGCATGTATTTTGGGTATCTCTCCACAACATAAGCCAGTCCAACCCTTTTCTGCTCGACACCATAGTCTAGAAAACCCATAATAATTATAAATAGGAGCAATATAATTGTTCTCCATTTTTAATTGTAATAGAAATAAAATAACCTATCTCCCACTACAAAAATTTCCCCACCCTAGAAGAGAATGTAAAGAGATTTTTGTTTTAATTCGGAAGAGTCCCACCTCTTTTGCAGTGCAGATAATTTGAAAGACACAAAACAATCTCAAGTCAGAGGCTTCCAAGAAACCAACTTGGAACAGAATGACCTTAAGTGGAAATGTCAAGACGGAAAATTCTCAGAGGGTTTTCGCCCTCTTCTCCCCGTTGCAGTAGGAGCCAGGAGCTGCTCTACTGCTCAAAGCACTGACGAGAACAAAAAAGCAAAGAGAGAGAAAGCAGAAAGGAGAGCTTAGCTGCCTGTCAAGGAGGTGAATGTGAAGGATCTGGAAAGTGTGGACCCTAGAGGCGAGTTTATTTTCATCTCAGATCAGCTCTGAGCTGCCGGCTCTACTGCCCAAGCACAGCCCAGAGCCATAGAGGGGTTTTCGTATTAGGTTCTAAGAGCAAGAAGTGGATGGTTTGAGTAGGAGAGGCCAGCAGGGAGGCCAGAGAATCACAGCCTGTTGAGTGTCAACTGGCAGGGGTACCTCCTCACATCACAGCGCAGTTTACCGATAAGGAAGCTGACGTACACCCCGGGCGCAGCTGGTAAATGCTGATGTGGCATGAGAACCGAGGTCCAGCTGAATCCAAAGGCCCGCATGAGGAGGGAGGAGCTTTATCCTCTGTATAGAGGAAGAATCAAAGTTGCTATATATATATATATATACACATTATATTATTATAATAGATTATGGTATGGTCTATAGGTATATCATTATAATGTATGTTATAATTAATATATAGTGTATATTAATACCTGTGTATATTACACATAAATATCGACGCATATATATGTATGGAAAAAGCCTGAGAAGTTATACATCAAAGTGTTAACACTAAGAAGAAACACTTGCGGGTTTCTGGGCCCTTTAAGTGCAGTCCTTGGTTTATCTAAGTCCCACACTAGTATTCTTACTTAAAACCCCAAAGTTAGAAAAGATAAGAAATTGAACTTGCACCATTCTAAAGGACTTTATTTACGAACTGGGGAAGGAGTGCTTTGTTTAATCTGTTAGAATTCTCTATGTTCTAAAAAAAACCAGAGCATCTTCTAAGCAATGTGTTATTAAGTATTATTATCGTAGACCTAGTAAAATTGAATATTATTTCTTTGTACATGTTCTGATTGCCTTGGAGGGAGAGGCACATCCAATTTTTGCATTTACTTTTCTTGTCTTGGGTCTACATTTACTCTTATTTTTTGGAGAAAATAATTTAATAGAAAAGGCTAAAAAAAGACTAACAGTTTTGGTTTTTTTTTTTTTTTTTGCGGTACGCGGGCCTCTCACTGTTGTGGCCTCTCCCGTTGCGGAGCACAGGCTCCGGACGCACAGGCTCAGCGGCCATGGCTCACGGGCCCAGCTGCTCCGCCAGTTTTGGTTTTTAATCCTGCCTTGGCTACCAATGTCCAGTATCAGTTAGCAAGTCAATTTTGATCCATTTGTTTCCCATTTGTGAAATGGGAGGTGATACCTGCCTAGCCAACAGAGTTATGAGGAGGATACCTGTTGTAGTGGATGTGAAATGCCGTGAGTTCCTTGAAGAAAGACATGCATATAAATTCTAGTTATCATTATGAGGAAATACACAAGTCCTTGCGACCATGTGGTTTACATTCCATGAAATGCACTGCTGAGAACATCCCAATTTGGTAATTGAGCTTCTTCCAGTAAAACACGAGGTCTTTTTTGGCATGTTTACACCCCTGAGTGTCCTCAACCCGTTAACTGGTCTGTCTGGACGTTAACTGGTCTGTCTGGACGGCCTGAGTATAGAGGATGAGGGTGGGTGGGGCTTGGTGAGGACCACAGAAAGTGGGAGGCTGCACCCCGCTCTTGTATAAGAAGGCGTTCTCTGGCTCGGGTGGCATCCTGAAGACCTTGGTTGTTTCACTGTAGTTTGTCCCCAAGGATATCACATCAGTCTTTCTGTAAACACCTTAAGATTTGAGGAGAGTGAGACTTCTGATGAACCGGGTGTATACATTTTTCCCAGCTCCTTAGGACCCCAGCAAAACACCAGGCTAACTGAGGACAACACAGAGCAGGGCTAGTGTACATTTGGGAGGACGGACATGAACACTGCAAAAGCAGATCACGGGTTATATAAAATAAACGTCTGAAATTTTCTTTTTAAAGATCCTCTAAGAACTAGCTTTCCTAGAACGCCATGCCACTCAAGTTCTAGGTGATTTACCTTTTAAATTTGAAATTTCATCTAATACGACTGCTCCCTCTAGTGGTGTAAAAAACTTGCGACAGCAAGTATCAAACTAGATTTGGAAAACCGAATTTGGAGAAACAATTAGAAAATTTCAATTCAGCAATGGAAAAAACTTGCAAAAAGCTTGAAATAAGCAAACTGAATAAACAGTAAGGAAACGCTCTAGTTTGTTCTTTCTCATAGTCCAATTATATAAATCGCTGTATAGTTAATAGTCATAATCCCTCTCTAGGACTGTTGTAGAATGAAATCTAAGAATATGATAGGAAAGGGAAGGTTTAATAAACAGCTAGTTTAACTTATATTTATGACAAAATGGAAATCAGAAAAAGGAATCTCTTCAAGTTCCAGAAGCCTCATCTCTCCAGGTCAGAACATGTTTAATGTTGAATTCCTGCCCCCACCTCACCCCCCCAACCCCAGACCAACTACATTCAAGGGCTGAGTGTCTTTTCAGGTTCTGTAAAAACCTGCAATGACTTAATGGCACACTGCTGTAGTTATCAGGTTGACATGCAGTACGCTGATAAATCCACTTGAGAGTTGCTAAAGAAACTAGCCTGTCGAGGTATGTGTGCCTGTGTGTCTGTGTGCCCAGGCACATGCATGTGCTTTCAGTGCAATTGGAGTTGTTTTGAGAAGATTTTTCAGTTTTCTTTCTTACCCAACATGGATGAGCTATGCAACTATCACACCCACATCCTCTCACCCCCACCAATAGGTGAACGTAACTATTGGTTGCTGACAGTTCTGAAACAGAGCTGTCATTCAAAAGTGGCAGCTCTGCAGGGCTGCACTGCCCCAGTGTGCCGCTTTCCTGGTTGTCACTCACTGGGAAAGCACCTGCTCTTCTCCGTGACTGTCATGCAGCATGGGCATGCAGCAGAAGCCCACTCCAGCCGCAGCATCAAATTGAGATGTCCAAGTAGTGTATGTGGAGCCTGCAGGATTGAGACGCCAATATGGCAGAAGGGAGACTGCTGGGAAAGCACCTGCGGTGCTCCAAACGGTGCTTCTCAGCCTTTATTGTGTTATTGTGTGTATGGGTCACCTGCAGCTCTTGTTAAGATACAGATTCTGGGCTGGGGCTGGAGATTCTGCATTTTCAAAAAGCTCCCAGGTGATGCTGAGGCTCCTGGTCCTTGGACCACATTTTGAGTAGCAAGGCTCTGGAGTACACCTGTTTTCAGAAACGATTCTTTCATGACTCAGTTTGGGATTCTGAAACCTGGGAACAGTCATACTGCACATCTTGGCTCACAAGAGAAATAGCATGTAAGCCACCACTTGAAGTCCTAGCTTTCACTACACGATAGAAAAACTCTCAATTGGCAAGTTACTTTATAAATTTAAATTTCCAGAGTGACTATGAATCACACACAGGCTGTCTTAGGCTATAATGTGGCTTTTAATAGCTTTAACTAGTTAGCCACCTTTTAATGATCTCCATCCTTCTTAACTTCGGTTTGTTAATGCAGTTTGTTTTAAAGAAGTCTCATGGTTTAAGTGAGCCAAAGCTAGTGGTGTGGGCAGATGGTAGAAGGAACACCACCACAAAACCTGCCACTCAGAGTGTAACAGATGACCGTAGCCGCCCAGAACTATCCCTTTGTTCATTTTGCTAATGAGTGTCCTCATTGCTGTGAGAATCTGAATAGTTAATTACTTGCAGTTCCTGCAGCTGACAGATGGTGGGGACAGAGCTAAAGGTTAACCTCTCAGGAACAGGGGCTGTCGGTGGATTTGTAGAGAAAAAAACCCCTCGAGTTGGACGTGTTCCTTGTTTCCTGCTTTTCTACCAGAGTTTTAGAAAACCCACTTAGGGGTTAGCTACTACCACTAGTAAATTTTACACTTCATCTGATTAATTCAAATAGTTCTCGTTTAGTTTATAATAATGGGTGCTCACGTAATCCACAGTGGATGTTCATTTTCTGCCACTGTTAGGAAATGTATGCTTAAGCCTATTAAGGCAGATGTTGTTTGTCTTTAAGAAAGCTTTTTTAGTCTATAAATACATTCTGTGATGTTCTCAAGTTGAACCATGTGGGACAAGAAATTAATGACTGGGATTCTTTATTAAGAAAACAGTGTTGTTTATTAGCTATTAGATTTGTTAGTTAGGAATGAATTGGGGTTAAATGGAATGGTGACTCAAAATCATGAAGATTCATAATTGGGCTTAGTGCAAAATTTAACATTATTTTAAATATTAACTCTGATATAACTAACTTCATTAGTAAGTCACTTGTTGTTTTTCAAGGATTTATTCATGTACTGTAAAACATTGTACCCACTTATTTTTCTTTTGAACCATTATGACCACAAGGAAAACATTTTTAATAATTTACTTTCAGATATCTCTAAAGTTAAATAAAAGTATAGTTTCAAAGGGACACCAGTTATATTGGGAGGAATGGTTTTGTTTTTGAGAGGAGAATTTATTATTGTGTATTTGTAATCATGGCATTGCTACAAAAAGAATCGCTTATAATTCATCTGAAGATTAATTTAAAGTTCAGAAGTATTTCTAGTGTCTATAAATTTTGAAGGAAGGCATGTAGACGCTTCTCTCTTTTAGTGTAACAATACAATGACTTTCAAGCATGCTCTTTAGTATTTTGAGATTGCATAATCAGTTTAATATTTTATCAACATGAAGTATAAAGTTCTGCACCAGCTTCTCCAATTCTTTACATCTTAATTCAAAAAAAAAAGTACGGCAATGAAATCTAGACAGCCATAAGCAAGCATATTCAGATGTTTTCAAAAGCTTTGAAACAAACAAGAAGAAGAAGAAGAAAAGAAGACTAGCTGTCCCCATAAGCTTCTACTGCGTAAGAAAAAGCTTCTCCCGTAATGGACATGGCAGGATTTAAACAAAAGACGCACATAATAAAAATGTAAATGAGTTTGCTTTACTAAAACTATAACTTTAAAGTCTTTTGTTGTAAGTTATCCTGAAACCTTCTTACAAGGTAATCACTGTTTGCATAGAGATTTAAACCGAAGTCCTCAATAGCATTAAACGCCTGCACAGTCCCAGTGTGACAGGCATGCAAAGCCACGTTAATGTTCAGAATATGAATTGCCTCTGGGTGGCTCCTTCACCAAGCAGAAAACCAACTGTGTGGTTATCCGTGTGCCTGATGGACTCCATGCGGCTCCCAGCCTGAAAACGTCACCACTTTGACATGTGATGTGCTCCTCATGACACTGGCAGCACTGACACTGGGGAATGCCACAAAGGCAACAAGCCTCCCTCCTTAGCCGTGCGCTTTGCCCCGCCCCACCCCCCGCGCGGCTGCCCTCCCCCCCATCCCCCCACCCCCCGGCTGCTGCCCATCCGCGGTCTCCCCAGCCTGCCTGGTTACGGGGCGGACAGCACTTCAGACACACACAGAGGGAAGTGTGGGTGGAGGGGCCCCAGCTGCCTCCATAATGAATTGACCTGAATGATGAGGGCACACAAACAGTATGATATGCATTATTCCTGTCAATAAACTGTCCCCATGTGCTGTGGTCTTTGTACAGAATGTACTGCAGCCTTTCTCCCAGCAAGCTCTATTTAGTCTCCTTCCTTTTTACTATTCATATTATAAGTGTGTAATAGAATTCAGAAAATTATATGATAGCTCTTCTGTATCTGTATTGTCTTGTGTTGCATACTTAAATCCTTGGCTCCCTGCTTAGAAATATGGAATTCTCCATCTTTTAGGACTCTTTTATCAAAGACGGCAGCCCTCTAAGAACAGCTCTGGAAAAGGAAAATTTGGAGTACAAAGTGGAAAATGAGAGCCTGCTTCAAGTCATTTCAGAACTCAAAGAAGAAATCCAACTCAATCTAAAAGAAAATTCAGTATTAGGTAACATTTTAAAGTCATTTTTGAGAAAACTCTGTACATTGGGCACTTTATAAAATTCATAGCCATGCTTGTCTTTTCCAAACATATGTTTGTTTGGTTACTTACATTTAAAACATCAGTTTGTTAGCCACTTTTGATTTTCATTCTTTTCTTGAGACAGAAATTGGTCATACTCCCCTAGCCATGCCTCTTTAACTCAGGGTGGTTGTTTTTTAAGCCAAGCATTGGCCTCTGAAAAAAATGTGCTAATCAGTATTCTATATCACTTAGAAATATTATAAACAAATAGAAACTTGTGCTGATTTCTGTTTCATGTGCTTAATCAATTATCTCAAATTTATAACATTTTAATATTTAAGCATAATATTGGGGTGTGCTTTGTGGAGAAACAGAGTTGGCCCTTCAGAAAAATATGCTACTACTTACTACATTATCTTCAATTTTTGGTACAAATTTCCATTTGTAGACTTTAAACCCTCTTTTTTATATCTATAACCATTGGTAAATATTGCATTTAAATCACCAAGTTAGATTGCTTTAAAGTCTTTACATGTACTGCTATCTTTGTATTTATGTTAGTCACACAATGATGCCCTTAATCTGCAGTATGAAAAGCTGTGAGTAGGCAATTCAAAATTTACAGCAAAACATTGATAAAATCAGATATAGGACAATATTCCTTGAATGTAAAATTATACCACGCCAGTGTAGTTTCGTTTCTCTTCTGATGTGGTATAGTAATGCTTTTTCAGGTTTCGGTAGTTCTTACTGAGTCATAAAGTACCACCTGCTAAAGCCGTTTGTATTGGCTGTGACTAACAGCAAAAATGTCTCTTGCTAGTATCGATGAAAAGCTTTCAACCCTCAGCCACACTTGGATCTTGAACTTAGTTCTTAATCCCTATCTGACCAGCCATCTGAACAGCAGGAATAAGGCTGTGAATGTCAAGGGCAGTTGTGAAGGTCACAGTCCTGCTAGGGCTTGCGTCCACCATGCCTGCCAGCAGTGTACAGCCTGCCCTGAAGCAGGCAGATTGAATACAGGGCCATAAGCTTGTAATTTCATGGTTGGCCTCTCTCTCCTTTTGTTTACAGAAGATGAAATTATAAGTCTGAAAGAGATGGCAGAAAAGGATCATAAAACCATTCAAAAGGTACTGTAACTTTTTTACATTGATGAATGACTCTTTTCAGTGGAAATACCAGCATAATTGGTGAAATAACCCTGTGTCCCCCTTGCCTTATGATGTAGAGAAAAGTCAGTTTCTGTATTTAATCTCGCCCGTTACTCAGGATTATTTCTTTAGTAATGAAAAAGGATTCCCATCTTGAAAACAAATTCATGTTTTCTTTTATTTGGGATAACTGAGTATCTACCTTATTGACTGTAAGAACTGAAAAAGCATATGACACAGGGAGTCCGAAGATGTGCTTGTGGAAAAATGATATTATTAAAAATGATCAGCCTTATTTTCAAATCAGATGCTGGTTTATGTTCATTTTTCTGTATATGAATGAACTTGGTTTGTATATCCAGGAAATCTGTATTTAGAGCAGGAAATTCTTTTGATATCATGAAGATCAAGATTTCCTGGGGCATCTAATGCCGCACGACCGCGGCAGTTCCTGCCCTCCACACCCACGTCAGGGGCTCCTGCTTTGTGCTTTCTTAGCTCTCAAAACCCTTTTCTGTGATGGTCAGTCTGCCTCGCCGAAGACCCCACAATCCAGAGACAGTACTATCTTTCCGTCTCTGATCTCTTCCCAGCGCTCAGCACGGTGCCGGCGCACTTAAAAATAAAAATACTCTCTGAGTGACTCAGAGAATGAGAATGTACTTAGAGTTCATAAAATTCATAGACGAAACGTGGATTTACAGCCTCGATTATTCCAAATAAACATAAAGGTTTTCCGCGAACTGAATCGAGTGTTAATTTTTAAATAAAAATTAATTAAAATTAGATAAGATTAAAAATTCAGTTCCTCAGTCACACTAGCCTCATATCCAGAGCTCAGGTGACTTAGATTCAGATTTCAACCTGATTTTGAAGCTCTGGGTATTCTTAGGTTTTAGATAAAATTACTTCCAAGAACTATTTTGTAAACAAATGTATACCATGATCGGTCAGAGTTGGGAGATGTCTTCTGTAATCACTGAATCCATCACGGGTTTTCACAACATGATGTCATTTTCTTGTGCTTCATCCTATTTTCAGTGATGAGGGTGCAAATGCCATTCTTACAGAGATAACAAGAGTCTACAGAACTGACAAGTTTAACTTTCTTGGCATCAAATTCTAAGGTTAAAAAAGGAATCTCAGCTTTCTAGTTTCGCTTAATAACCTGCAAGTTTATTAAGTTTATGTAAATGTTTCTTAAACTACTCAGTCAGTACTGTCGCTGGGAAAGATGAGTCAGATGAGCCTTCTCTTCTCTGGGGGCAGTTCAAGGAAATTAAAGCAGAAACTCTCACCGTTAAGCCATTAGTTAGAAAGAAACATCCCCCCTGAGTGGCTGGTTATATACCCTCTGTGGGTTTAAGTATTTCGATTAAATGCTGCCTCAGCTTTCTAGAGCCGCAGTGCCCCGTGGTAGCCACCAGCCATGGGTGGCTGCTGAACACCAACTGAGAAACTGAATTTTAAGTTGTTTAATTTTAATTTTTAAATTTCAGTATAAAAATACTGATATTTGTTTCAGTTACTGAAAAACTTTTATGTATATTTTGAATAACTTGAATATGTGAATCTACCTTTTTATTTGTAAATTTTATGAAATCTAAATGCAGATCAAGTATCTCCCATGAAATTTTAGCCCCCAAATTGAGATGTGCTCTAAGCGAAAAATACACGCTGGGTTTCAAAGACTTAGGTACCGTAAGAAATGTGAAATATCTCACTAATGATTTTTAATGTGGATTATTACCCATTTAAATGATACTATTTTGAATAGCTATTGGGATAAATAAAATATATTATTAAAATTAATTTCACCTGTTTCTTTTACCTTTTTAACAGGCTGTAAGTTCAACTATAAACTGTAAAGTTTAAAATTATATATATGACTCACATTGTATATATATATTTTTTAAATTTTATTTATTTATTTATTTATTTATATTTGGCTGTGTTGGGTCTTCGTTTCTGCGTGAGGGCTTTCTCTATTTGCGGCGAGCAGGGGCCACTCTTCATCGCGGTGCGCGGGCCTCTCACTGTCGTGGCCTCTCTTGTTGCGGAGCACAGGCTCCGGATGCGCAAGCTCAGTAGTTGTGGTGCACGGGCCTAGTCGCTCCGCGGCATGTGGGATCTTCCCAGACCAGGGCTCGAACCCGTGTCCCCTGCATTGGCAGGCAGATTCTCAACCACTGCGCCACCAGGGAGGCCCACATTATATTTTTATTCAACAGCCCTGTTCTAGACAAACATAGCAAATCCGTAGTTTGTTTGATCATCTTTTTTTATCCTGTCTCTTTTCTTTTCCTTTTTTCTTTATATTCACTGGGCCTCTACCCAGATGTTGAGTGTACGTATAATTTGGTATTGATCAGGAAAAATGTAGAACCCTGGGTTCCTGTTCCATTTCTGACACTATGGCCACTTGGGCTGGTTCCTCATCCTCCTTCCTGAGTCTCCCAGGCTTACTGTGTGGACAGAGTGAGATAATGTACGTCAAAGTGCTTTGTCAGTTGGAAAGCAGGTCAGGAGTTGTTGAGCAAAATGAGAGCCGATATTTACCGGTTTGTTTCCAGTGTCCTCCACTAAATCAGTCAATTCAGCAATGTTCATCAGATGCCTTTTAGTGCCAGGCACTGCTGAGATACAAAAGTGTTATATACACACATCTCACACACACACATATACACACACGCAGCCTTTCTGTGGAGGAGATCAAGTCTGGAGGGAGAAACAAAAACCATAGGGCAGTGTGATAGGGACTGTAATAGAAGTACGTACATGGAGAAGAGATGCCTGGCTTTACCTGGAAGGTTCTAGAAAAAGGCTTCACAAATTCTTCCACACCTATCTCACACTCCTTCACTTGAAGTGGTTTTTCCAGGTGGGTAGGAGGGCGGAAGAGCTGCATACAGCGTGTGAATGCATAAAGTGTAAGCTACGCCCGTGGAACTCTGTGATTTGGTATGGCTAGAGCAGGAGGTGGGATCTGGTGAGACCACGTGGTGAGAATTTGTGCTGGGGCAGGAAGAGAGGGGAGTCTGGGGTGTGAGGGAGGAGTAAACAGAACCGGAAGAGAGGAAAGGGGCAGCTCAGCAGCCTCTGGATAAGCCACATGTTCCCCTTTTCAGTCCAGGATGCAATTAAAAACAAGTTGAAAATGGGATGGAATTTGGGTACGCTGACCTCTTGCCGTCTCCATGGGCTAAATGCTGTCAATTATGGGATTCAGTAGCTTTTATGTTTAAATTTTAATAATCAAATGATAGCTGAATCTGTGTTCCAGCTGTGGCTGAATACATGAATTTATAAATTTGTAAATATGAATTTCCTTCTGAGAGGGGACAGTCGTCAGGGATGATAGCCCAGGTGTGATCAGTGTCAGGAAGCAGGGCAGCGTCGCTTGCCGTGGGGGCAGGTGGTCGCACAGCCAGCCTGGACTGTAAAGGATCGGGGAAGGCTGGAGGAGGGGCACCGAGGTGACTCCTGGAAGCACGGTCGGCGTTAGCAGGAAAGGGGGAGGGGGAGGTGGACGAGCCAGAACGAGAGAAGGGAGAGGGTACATGACGTGCTCTGGCCGGAAGGAGGTGTGGGAACAGGGGTGGTGAGAAGCAGGGCACATCGTGGAGGAGTGTTATTCCTGCCAAGGGGTTTGAGTTGCCTTCTGAGCGGATGGGGAGCTTTGAACGTTGGGGCAGGATCGAATTCGTGTTTCAGAAAAAAGATGAACGGGAGGGAGGAAAATCCAGAGCCAGAGAGGCCAGTTAAAAGATTTCTTGTATAAACTAGGATTTCTTGTATAAAGTCCTGAAACAGAAAGAGGGCGGTGACACGGGGATGAAGGGGATGGATGAATTCAAGAGATGGTTAGGCAGTAAAAGCTGTGGTCTTTAAGAAGGTTGAAGGCGGGAGAGATTAAGCAGAGAGAAGTGAAGACTGACATTCAAATGAAAATGACAACAGAGGTAGAGCAGGGGGAAAGCAGGAGAGAGAGTGGCTATCACAGAAGCCAGGTAAGAGTTTCAAAGAGAAAGGACTCGTTCAGCGTGCCCAGTGCTGCCCAGAGGCCAGGTGTGCAAAAGGCTAAAAAGGGAGGATTGGACAATTAGTTTTGGCAAGTAAAATGACCCTGGTAATTAATGAGGGTCATTTACTGGAACGTGGAAGCAGTTGAGAATGGGGGGTGAATGCAGACGTGGAGACAGTGGGCATGTGCAACTTTCTAGAAGTTTGGCTGCGGATGGCCAGGGAGTGGTCGGGGAATAGTTGGAGGGGCACATGGGGTTGAGGAAGGAATTTTTTAAAAGATGAAACTAGAGTATTTTCAAATGACGTCGATGGAGGGGGTAAAAGTACAACAGAGAGAAGAGATAATTGCTGAGAGACATCTACGGAGGCAGGAAGGGTTGGGGCCAGTGGCCTTGGTGTTCGCCAGTAATTGATGCCCATTGGAAACAATGACACTTCTTTTCAGACCAACGTATAAGACTAAAGACAAAATCTTTTCCTTTCCTTCCACTTTTCATTCCTTTACTTTTCTAAACCTGCTGTTCAGCCTTTCACATCTTCAACTACACCACCACCTCCCCTTCTGAGGCTGTCATGTAACCAGTACCCACTGTCCCCCAGCCCTGCTCAGGGATTGAGCTGTGCCATTGGAGACAAGCTGATCCTTGCCTTTAGGTGCTATGCCCTCCCTCTACCCATCCTTTCCCTTGGATCTAATTAGCATCCTTAAAAAAAAAACAAAAACTTATTGATGGATTGATTGAAGTACAGTTGGTTTACAATGCTATATTAGTTTCAGGTGTATAGCAAAGTGATGCAGTTATGTATATACATATATATATTATTTTTCATGTTCTTTTCCATTATGGTTTATCACAGGATATTGAATATAGTTCGCTTTGCTCTACAGTAGGACCTTGTTGTTTATCTATTTTATAGGCAGTCATTTGTATCTGTAATTAGCACCCTTTCTAACCACCCACTGCCGCTCTTTCCATCATTACTACTTTCCCCAACTCCATACTCCATTCCTCCTCACTGTTCCCTAATTCACAGAGAACATAGCGGACTCCTGGATTTTTTTTTCTCCTCTCCACTCTCTTGCTCACCCTGTCACTTAGCTTACCTAGCCTCACCTTTACTCCTTCTCATCAGAAGAGGGGACATTCTTCTTTGCCTTGACCCATCCTTCCACCCATTTGCCTGACACCGTCTCTTCCTCCTTCTTTTTTTTTTTTGACTTTCTTTTTAATTGGGGTATAATTGTTTTACAATGTTGTGTTAGTTTCTGCTGTACAGCGAAGTAGAGTTCCCTGTGCTATACAGCAGGTTCTCATTAGTTACCTGTTTTATACATATGAGTGTATATATGTCAATCCCAATCTCCCCATTCATCCCACCCCACCTTTCCCCCACTTGGTGTCCATACGTTTGTTCTCTACTTCTCTATTTCTGCCTTGCAAACTGGTTCATCTGTACCATTTTTCTAGATTCCCCATATATGCATTAACATACAATATTTGTTTTTCTCTTTCTTACTTCACTCTGTATGGCAGTCTCTAAGTCCATCCACATCTTTACAAATGACCCAGTTTCATTCCTTTTTATGGCTGAGTAATATTCCATTGTATATATGTACCACATCTTCTTTATCCATTTGTCTGTGGATGGACAGGTTGCTTTCATAACCTAGCTATTGTAAATAGTGCTGCAATGAACACTGGGGTGCAGGTGTCTTTTTGAATTACGGTTTTCTCTGGGTATATGCCCAGTAGTGGGATGGCTGGGTCATATGGTAATTCTATTTTTTGTTTTTTAAGGAACCTCCATACTGTCTCCATAGTGGCTGTATCAATTTACATTCCCACCAGCAGTGAAAGAGGGTTCCCTTTTCCACACCCTCTACAGCATTTATTGTTTGTAGATTTTCTGATAATGCCCATTCTAACTAGTGTGAGGTGATACCTCATTGTAGTTTTGATTTGCATTTCTCTAATAGTTAGTGATGTTGAGTAGCTTTTCATGTGCCTCTTGTCCATCTATATGTCTTTTTTTTTTTTTTTTTTTTTTTGTGGTACACGGGCCTCTCACTGTTGTGGCCTCTCCCGTTGTGGAGCACAGGCTCCGGATGCGCAGGCTCAGCAGCCATGGCTCACGGGCCCAGCCGCTCCACGGCATATGGGATCCTCCCAGACCGGGGCACGAACCCGTATCCCCTGCATCGGCAGGCGGACTCTCAACCACTGCGCCACCAGGGAGGCCCTATATGTCTTTTTTGAAGAAATGTCTATTTAGGTCTTCTGCCCATTTTTTGATTGAGTTGTTTGTTTTTTTGATAGTGAACTGCATGATCTGTTTGTATATTTTGGAGATTAATCCTTTGTCCATTGATTCATTTGCAAATATTTTCTCCCATTCTGAGGGTTGTCTTTTCGTCTTGTTTATGGCTTCCTTTGCTGTGCAAAAGCTTTTAAGTTTCATTAGATCCCACTTGTTTATTTTTGGTTTTATTTCCATTACTCTAGGAGATGGATCAAAAAAGATCTTGCTGTGATTTATGTCAAAGAGTGTTCTTCCTATGTTTTCCTCTAAGAGTTTTATAGTGTCTAGTCTTACATTTAGGTCTTTAATCCATTTTGAGTTTATTTTTGTGTATGGTGTTAGGGAGTGTTCTAATTTCATTCTTTACATGTAGCTGTCCAATTTTCCCAGCACCACTTATTGAAGAGACTGTCTTTTCTCCATTGTATATCCTTGCCTCCTTTGTCATAGATTAGTTGACCATAGGTGCATGGGTTTATCTCTGGGCTTTCTGTCCTGTTCCATTGTTCTATATTTCTGTTTTTATGCCAGTGCCATCTTGTCTTGATTACTGTAGCTTTGTAGTATAGTCTGAAGTCAGGGAGTCTGATTCCTTCAGCTCCATTTTTTTTTCTCAAGATTGCTTTGGCTATTTGGGGTCTTCTCTGTCTCCATACAAATTTTAAGATTTTTTGTTCTAGTTCTGTGAAAAATGCCATTGGTAATTTGATAGGGATTGCATTAAATCTGTAGATTGCTTTGGGTAGTAGAGTCATTTTCACAAGCTTCCTTCTTCTTCGGGGACCTTTCTTCATCAGCCTCTCTCTCTCTCCCCCTCTCTCTCACATGCCTTTAAGCATTTCCCTCTGGCCTTCAGACATAGCCAAGCCATCATTCTGGGTGGTGTCCCTTGACCCTGATCACCCCTGAAGTAATTACCATTCACTCTTCTTCAGATATCAATTAAAAGAAACCTGTATCTACTAGCCCCTGCTTCACACCCCTGTTGCTAGTTTTTCCCTGTTCGTAAGGTCACCATGAGGTTCATCTTGCCCTCAATCCTTTTCAGTCTCATTCCTTCTTGAATCTTCTACTCTTTGTGGCAGGACTATGCTCCATGTCAGAGATGCCCTCTGCAGCAATGCTTGCTTCTGATGTTTTGCTCACTTCCTCACACCTTCCTAAGCAATATCTGTCAATGGTTCCTCCTCCTCCATCTTTCACTTGAATGCTGTTCTTGGGAATTTCTCTTTATCCTTGGTCTTTGTTTTCTCTCTGGCTGACTTCAAACTCTCCCATAACTGGCACATCTGGTTACAGATGACTTCCGAACCTTCCTCCCGCTTCATGTTTTCCCTGAACACCACATCTGTAATATTAACTCTGTCCTCATCCTCAATTTCCATGTTACATGCACTGGGAAGACTTCTTTGACAGTCCCCTTCTGGCCCCTATGGTAATTAGGGGCTTCCTCTGTGCCCCCGCATACCTGGGACTATTTGCTCCCTGGAGGTCAAGAACTGTGTCTATCCTTTATTACCTTTATATTAGCTCTCAAAAATATTTGCTAAAAAAAAAAAATGCTTTACATGTTCATCAAATTCAGTGTCAAATATTGAACTCATTACTCCTCAAATCTGGACTTGGCTGTGTTCCCCACTTAAATGAATGACATTGGCATCTATCCCAGAGAACCAAGTGACAAATCTAGGGTCCTTCTCCACTTTCTCCTTTTTTTTTTCTTCTGACCACGCCGCATGGCACGGCTTATGGGATCTTAGTTCCCCAACCGGGGATTGAACTCTGGCCCTCGGCAGTGAAAGCGTGGAGTCCAGGGAATTCCCATCTACTCTCTCCTTCTTACCTTATATCTAGTTGGTCATTAGGTCTGTAGACATTCCTTCCAAAATTTACCCCCATCCCCTTTCTCTGCAACAACACTGTCACAGACTTAGTTGAGGCCCCATCATTTCCATAGATTCGTACTTCATTTTCTTGTCTCCACTCTCATCCCCCTCAAATCTAGCTTCCACACCCCTGCTGTGGTTATTAATACCCTAATCTTACGTGCAAAAACCTTCAGTGGCTTCCCATTGCCTTCAGCATAAAATCAGGCTGCCTCAAAATGTTCTGGGTGATTTTTATGTGCCGGGAGCAGCTAAGCACTTTCACATTTGCTGTCTCAAATTCTTTTCAGAAGAACTCTTCAAAGTAGGTTTTATTATCCTAATTTTATAGATGAGAAAATGAAGACCTGAAGCATAGAATTAAATTACCCACACAGCTAGTAAGCAGCAGAGCTCTGATTTGAACCAACCCCTATTCTGCACTTTACACCAGTCTGCCCTCCGCTCCTAATTGAGGTGAACAAGCCCCCTCATGATATCACCCTGAATCTCTGTCTCCCTTCATTTCCTGCCGTTCCTGTCTCTATGCACCCTGGGTCCACAAACACCAAACTTTTTCCAGTTCCTCCATTACTCCAGGCTTCTCTGTGGTTACTTTGCTATTTTTATTGCCATTTTCTCTTCCTCCAACCTGTTGAACTTCTGCAGATCCTTCAAGACCCTTGTCAAATGGCCCTTCTGTGCCATTAACACCGGGTATAGCAGAACTTGTTATAATTACGGTTGCCAGGTTATGTGGATTTTTATGCTTTTCGACTACCTGAAGATTTGACTTATTAACCTTTTTTCTTATGTATTACAGTCAGTTTGTTCACGTTGCTCTCCTAGCATACTGTAGGTGCTCCAGGGAAGGGATCTGTTTAACTTCGTTTCCCTACCTCCACAGCCGAACAAAATGTCTGGCATCTGAAGGGTGTTCCATACATGTTTATTAAATTAATGAATATATGAATTAATTGAATTGAATGGATGTCAAAACCAAAGGTTGAATTTTGTCAGTGTATATACTACATGCAAATTGCAAATGATCATTTAAAATACTGAGGCGGGGCTTCCCTGGTGGCGCAGTGGTTGAGAATCCGCCTGCCAATGCAGAGGACACAGGTTCGAGCCCTGGTCCAGGAAGATCCCACATGCTGCGGAGCAACTAAGCCCATGCGCCACAACTACTGAGCCTGTGCTCTAGAGCCCACGAGCCACAACTACTGAGCCTGCGTGCTGCAACTACTGAAGCCCGTGCGCCCTGTGCTCTGCAACAAGAGAAGCCACCACAGTGAGAAGCCCACGCACTGCAACGAAGAGTAGCCCCCGCTCACCACAACTAGAGAAAGCACACACGCAGCAATGAAGACCCAATGCAGCCAAAAATAAAGTAAAATAAATTTATAAAAAATAAAAATAAAAAAATAAAATACTGCAGCAAGTCAAGTTAGTATAAAGGCCCTGCAGTATATGCTTTGATGGCTATTTTCAATTGTTATGAATATGGCTTGATATGCATATAAATATAGCACCAAAACCTAAAATAAGAGAAATGGTTCATATAATGAGTAAAGCAAAATTGCTCTTTTTGATAGAGTAGGACTTGCTTTATTATGCATTGAGTCACATTTTTTGGAGGGTGGGGTGAGAAAGGTTGTAAATAAATTGGCATTTTTGTGTATGTTTTGCTTGCTTATATAATAAAAATAATTATATAGTAGCATATCATTATTACATGGTAATCTATGGACATTAAATTTTTGCTTTGATCATATTGGGATCCATTTTTCTCACATTTAGAATCAAAATGTTTCACTAGATTTCACTGAGGAGGAATCTTGAGTGTTTTCTTACCTTTAATCAAAATGTAATATTCCTCTCTTTCAGCTAATCAGTGGCAGAGACAAATTAATATGTGAGCTTGATTTTGAAAAATCATTAGTGCAAGAAATGGTAAGGGAATTTATATTATTTCTTAATAAATTTGAATCCAGGAACTTAATCATGAAAGTTTTATAAACTTTATTTGTAACTGTTTACTGTGAACTCTTCATTTTACCTTTATCCATAATCTAAATGCATGCATAGTTCTAAACATTTTTTAATGATTGTTTTGGAGAAAACAATTTGAGTAGTTCTTTAATAAATATACTTACTATGTAGAAGAGTCTTATACAAGAAAGAGTATTACAATTTAAAGCAGTGTACAAAATTTTTGTATTTTATTATAGGGATTAAAAAAAAACAAATATGAGAGCCCAGTATTTTGAAGGATTTACTATTTTTAGTTACAAATTGCCATAAGTGACAACAAAAAAGAGCCCAGCCAGATATTTTGGCATTCTGTGTTAGTCTCATAAGAAAACACTGCCTTTTTATGTTCTTTTAAGCGAACTTTCCAGACGGCTGGTCTTTTATCAGTTGACTACCCGCCCCCCCCCAGGCTCCCCGACTTCACCCCCCGTCCAGCTCATGGTGTCGTACTTTGGCTTTCAACTGATCACCACTACTATGTCTTTGTTACAGTAAACTGACTGTGTTTATTATAATCAAAAATAAAACACAGCTTGACTTGCGTTCTAAATGTGCTTGAAAAGAATATGATACTGTTTAGAAGAGAAAAGGTTGTTCATAGGAAATCAACACCACTTCAGATATTGAAACATTCCCTTTTTTACAGCTTGTCACACTTTGTGCCAAGTCATGACTGTTTCCCTAACTCTGTTTTGTTACTCTCAGCACCATGTGTTTTGGGTGCCTTGTCATAGAAATTAATGCAAAACAATGCTCTGGGACTACAATAAAGCCTTCTATGAAACCAACTTGGGAATGCAGGCCAGGAAAAAAATTATGGTTAGCTATCCACAGAAACCATGTGTTAACAAATGTATTATTTTGAAGTCTTTACTTTTAAATCCCTGGTGTATAAAAGTCATCTCCATGAACTGAGTATCCGTGGTCGATTTCTGCCCCACCCCCTTCCTCTTCTGTCATTCCCCCCAGTCCAGGAGTTGCTTCTGAAAACAAACAACTAAATGTGCACATTGTCATTAAAATACAAAGTGTTTTTATGGAGTGGGAAGCAGATGTTAAACTGTCAGTTTGTTAGCAGTATTAGAGAAGAAATTAAACTACTCCATCAGTGAGTTCGTGCCTATGCTAGGAAGGGACTCCACAGTTTGTGAATTACTTTGCCGCTTTATTTGAACTGTAAGCGGTTAACTGGTGCTATTATATTGCCCACGGGGAACCAATCATGTTTTACTTTGCTGTTTAGAAGTTGAGCACCACGCTTGTTGCCAAGCAGCAAGATCTTGTGTCACAAACCTCACGACAGCACAAGAGCCTTCAGCGTGTTCAGAGCTGGTCTGGAGCCTCATATTTTCAGTAGAAGGAGTGTACTTAAGGTTCTTCTTAGGACTGGGTTTCCATGGCATAATTTTGGGCCCAACAAGATCACTATTTGGCACCCCCCTTCCCCCCACCAAGGGATTCTGTTATTCACTTGCAAGGGAGGCTGGCTTTGTGGCTGTTAGGGCTTTCTTTGTTGCTACAGTGCTTTTTTCCAGAAATGGAGATTTGTGATTGTGGCCAGATGGAGGAGTGGAAGAAGGTGGGGTTGACCAGAGTCACTTTGTAAAAATTAAAAGACGTGCTCCCTGAAGGGTTTTTGTTCCATGCTTGTCTATTACTGTGTTCAATACAGTTTATTTTCTGGCCTATTAAGAGCCTAGTTTAAAAAGTCAAAGAGGTTGTAGTAAAAAGGCAGGATCAGTAAGTATAGGTAAGCAATAAAGTATGGAACGATGTACCCTTAGTTAGTTTTAGGAGAGGCATATGAAATAATTTTGAATCTTTCTGTGATTCCTATGCTTGGTGGCTTTCATTTATCTTTTTTTTTTTTTTTTTTTTGGTCAAATTGAGATATAATTGCCATATAACATCATATTAGTTTCAGGTATACAGCAGAGTGATTGATTTGATACATGCATATATTGCAAAATCATCACCACAATATGTCTAGTTAGTTAATACCCATCATCATGTGAAGTTACACAGTTTTTCTTTTTCCTTTTCGTTGTGCAACACAGCTTGCGGCAGTGAAAGCGTGGATTCCTAACCACTGGACTTCCAGGGAATGCCCGCCATAATTTTTTTCCTATCATGGGAACTTTTAAGATTTAGTCTCTTAGCAGCTTTCAAATATACAATACAGTGTTGTTAACTACTGTCACTGTGCTGTACATTACGTCCCCAGGACTTACTTATCTTTTTTTTTTTTTTTTTGCGTTATGTGGGCCTCTCACTGTTGTGGCCTCTCCCCTTGCGGAGCACAGGCTCCGGACGCACAGGCCCAGCGGCCATGGCCCACGGGCCCAGCCGCTCCGCGGCACGTGGGATCCTCCCAGACCGGGGCACGAACCCGCGCCCCCTGCACCGGCAGACGGACTCTCAACCACTGCGCCACCAGGGAAGCCCAGGACTTACTTATCTTATAAGTGGAAGTTTGTACCTTTTGACCACCTTCACCCATTTTGGTCCCACCTCTACCCCCTGCCTCAGGCAACCACCAATCTGTTCTCTGTATCCATGAGTTTTTTGTTATTGTTCTTGTTATTGTTGTTGTTTTTTAAGATTCCACATATATGAGATCATACAGTATTTGTTTTTGTCTGTCTGACTTATTTCACTTAGCATAATGCCCTCCAGATCCATCCATGTTGTCTCAAATGGCAAGATTGCCTTCTTTTTTATGGCTGGATCATATTCCATTGTATAAATATACCACATCTTCTTTATCCATTCATCCATTGATGGACTTTTAGGTTGCTTTCATGTCTTGGCTATTGTAAATAACGCTTCAACAAACATGGGATGCATGTATCTTTTCAAGATAGTGTTTTGATTCCTTTGGATAAATACCCAAAAGTGGAATCATATGGTAGTTCCATTTTTAATTTTTTGAGAAACCTGTGTATTGTTTTACTTACCGGCTGCACCAATTTACATTCCCACCAACAAGTGCACAAGGGTTCCTTTTTCTCCACATCCTTGACAACACTTGTTACCTCTTGTCTTTTCAGTGATAACCCTTTCTAACAAGTGGGAGGTGATCTCTCATTGTGGTTTTGATTTGTATTTTCCCGGGGATTAGTGATGTTGAGCACCTTTTCATGTACCTGTTGGCCATTTGAACATCTTCTTTGGAAAAATGTCTACTCAGATCATCTGCCCATTTTTTAATTGGATTATTTGGGTTTTTGCTATTGAGTTGTATGAGATCATTATGTATTTTGGATATTACCCCCTTACACATATATGATTTCCATATATTTTCTCCCATTCTGTAGGTTGCCTTTTCATTTTGTTGATTATTTCTTTTGCTGTGCAGAAGTTTTTTAGTTTGATGCAGTCCCAAATTGTTTATTTTTTATTTTGTTACTTGTGCTTTAGGTGTCATATCCAAAACAAAAAAATAATTGTCAAGACCCATGTCAAGAAACTTTTCCCTATGTTTTCGTCTAGTTTTATGGTTTCCTGTCTTGCATTTAAGTCCCTCATCCATTCTGGGTTAATTTTATGAGTGGTGTAAGATAGGGGTCTAGTTTCATTCTTTTATATGTGACTGTTCGATTTTCCCAGCACCATTTATTGAAGAGACTATCTTTTCTCCATTGAGTATCCTTGGCTGCCATTTCAAATATTAGTTGACCATATTCTTGATTCTGTTCCATTGGTCTATGTCTCTGTTTTTAATGCTAGTACCATACTGTTTTGACTCTATAGGTTTATAACATAGTTTGAAATCAGGAAGTATGATTCCTCCAGCTTATTCTTCTTTCTCAGGATTGCTCTGGTTTTTTGGGGACTTTGTGGCTCCATATAATTTTTAGGATTGTTTTTTCTACTTCTGTAAAAAGTGCCGCTGGAATCTTGATAGGGATTATATTGACGCTATAGATGGCTTTGAGTAGTATGGACATTTTAACAATATTAATTCTCCCAATCCATGAACATGAAGTTTCTTTCCATTTACTTGTATGTTCTTTGATTTCTTTCATCAGTGTCTTGTAGTTTTCAGTGTAGAGATTATTCACCCCCCTGGTTACATTTATCCCTAAATATTTTATTGCTTTTAGTGATATTGTAAATGGGATCATTTTCTTTTTACTCTCACAGATAATTCATTGTTAGTGTATAGAAATGCTACTGGTTTTTATATGTAGATTTTGTAACCTGAACTTTCATTGATCGTGAAGCTAACAAAAAAGAGGGTCCTTATCAGAAAACTACCATAATTGAACTCTTACCCTTAACTAATTTTCTATCTACTTCATCCCAGTGCACCTTATTTCTAGGAACAATCCAGACTTGAGATAGAAAGGAGTTACAAAGGTTGTTCTAGCCTCTCATTCTGAGGGCACAGCACTGAGTTATCTTTGCAGTGGGCTTTGATCCCATTACTGGTTTCCTTGTTGCCTGAGTTCCCTCTGAGCCATGCTTCAAGTCTGTCCAGTTCTATTACATGTAACATGCCAGCATTTGGCCATTCAGCTAGAAAACTGATATTTTGGTAACCCAGACATTTACTCTAATAAAATACATGTCTGAATTTCTGTGCCTAGGAACCATCACACATTTCCAGTGGGAATAGATAAATCCATGACCCAAGGGGAGGGTCTTTAGTGGTTATCCTATGTCCCACCATGGTATGTTGGCTGTGGGGTCAGATAACTTGTCTCTTTAGTTCCTGGGTCTTCCAATCAAGATAGACTTATTCAAGGAGCCTCAACTGCACCTAGACCCGATTTAAGTAATGAGATCCTGACTTTAAGCAGATGCCGTTATAAAATGAGATTTTTTGAGGCCTTGGATGAGGATGAATGTATTTTGCATGTGGGAAAAATGTAAAACGTTGGAGCCAGGGGGCAGATAGATGTAGAAAAAGCACTTGAGAAAGTCCAATATACATTTATGATAAAAAGCTCTCAGCAAACTGGGAATAAAAGGAAACCTTCTAAAGCTTGTAATGGGCACCTACAAAACATAACCATTAGTACATTTGATAGTGAAAGCCTAAATGTTTTAAGTCTAAGATCAGAAAATGCGACAAGACTCTCTATTCTTATCACTTCCACTAGACATTGTTTTTTAGGTCCTAGCGAGTATAATATGTAAGAAAAAGAAATAAATGGCATCCAGATTAGAAAGGAAAAAGTAGAACTGTTTTTATTCCCAGATAACCATGATCATTTATATAGGAAATTCTAAGGAATCTGCAAAAAAACTACTAGAATTAATAAGTGAATTTAGCAAGGTTACAAAGATCAAAATAATGCATTTCTATGTACTAACAATGAACAATCAAAAATTGAAATTTTAAAAAACTCCAGTTGCGATAACATAAAAATATGAAATGGTTATGGATAAATTTGACAGAATATGTACAAAACCATACAAAACACTGCTGAGAGAAACCGAAGACTTAACTAGATGGAGAAACATACCGTGTTCGTGGTTCAGAAGATGCATGTTATTAATCTGTCAGTTATCTTTAAATTGATTTATAGATACAACACAATCCCAATCAAAATCCCAGCAGGCTTTTTTTTTTTTAATCAACAAGCTCCTCTACAATGTATATGGAAATTCATGGACCTTGAATAGTTAAAACAATTTTGAAAAAGAACAAGCTGGAGAAAGCACTCACACAACCTGAATTCAGCACTTACTTTAAAAGCACAGTAGTCAAGATAAAGTGATATTGGCATATGGATAAACATATAGATTGATGGAATGGAATAGAATATAAAGCCAAGAAGTAGACCCTTTGGGTCATATATGATGAACTGATTTCTGACAAAGGTGCCAAGGCAGTTCAAGCAGGAAAGGATGATCCTTTCAACAAGTGATGCTGGAATAATTGGATAGCTATAGGCAAAAAATGATCCTCAACCCTTGCCTCATACCTCATATAAAAATTTACTTGAGATGACTCATAAATCTAAATGTAATCGCTAAACCCACAAATTAATAGAATAAAGCACAAGAAAGGATTTTAGTGACATCAGGTTTGGCAGAGATTTCTTTAAATAGTGTAAACTGCATTTCATCAAAATTAAAAACTTTTGCTCTTCAGAATGTTAAAAGAAAACTGAAAAGGCAAGCTACAGAGTTGGAAAAAAAATATTTGCAAAACATACCTAACAAAAGATTTGCATCTAGAATACATAAAGTGGTCTTACAATTCAATAACACTGTCAACAGCCCAATTTTTTAAATGGGCAAACAATCTGAACAGACACATCACTAAAGAAGACGTATGGCTGGCGAACTATGACATGAACAGATGCTCAGCATCATTAATCTTTGGGGAAATACAAATTCAGTGAGATATTATCACTCACTCTATACTCACTAAAATGACTAAAATGTCAAAATCTGACCACATCAAGTGTTGTCAAAAGTGAGGAACACCTAGAACTCTCATTTACTGCTGGTGAGAATGTAAAATATCCCACCACTTTAGAAAATACTTAAATTTAAATACTTTTTAAAATTTATATCTATACTTATCATGTGATCTGGCTATTCCACTCCTAAGTATTTATCTGAGATAAGTAAAAATGTATATTCACACAAAGACTTGTATGTAAATGTTCGTAGGAGAAATAACCCTGATGTCTATTAATAGGTAAATGGGTAAATAAGTTGTACCTTATCTACCCAGTGGAATACTACTCAGAGATAAAAAGAAATGGATCATTCTTATACACAGCAACAAGGATGAATCTCAGAAATATTATGTTGAGTGAAAGGAGCCAGGCAAAATAAAGAATACCTTTGTACGGTTCAACTTACTTTAAATTCTCGTAAATGCAAACTAATGTATAGTGACAGAAAGCAGATCAATGGTTGCCTCGTGATGAGGCAGGATTGGCTTACAAAGAGGCATAAGGAAACTTTTGGGAGTCATGGGGATGTTCATTATCTTGACTGTAGTGATGATTTCACAAGTCATAGAGTTGACAAAGTATGAGTACCCCCAAAATATAAATATGCCCTAAAATCAATTTAATAAAAGACATACTATCGACTAGAAACATAGGCAAAGAGTTGAAAAGTGGGAATTCAGATGAGGAACCTACAAAAATATATCCAACTTCATTAACAATAAGTGAAACAGAGTAAACCCATGAAGAAATAGTATTGCTCACACCAGATTGATTGTTTAAAAACAAAAATAAAAGGCTTACAGTACTAAGTGTTGGCAAAGTTGTGAAGCAATGGGAACTTTCATAACTTTCAAAAGGTAGTAGAACTAATTTTGACAATTGTTTGGCAAATTTTCTACTAATGTTTAAGATGAGGATACCTTAGAATGACTCACAAAAGAGAGACATTTTCAAGAACGTCGGGGCAGCATTGTTGGTAATAGCCCCAAATTGGAAACAATTCAAATGTCCATCTAAAATAGAGTAAATTAAATTAGTTGTGGAATAACTTACAGTGACATATAACAATATGGATGAATCTCATAAACAATATTAGGCTCAAGCTGCAAAATTCAAAAGAATGCATAAAGTTTTAAAAGGATTGGGCAAAAGCTATTAATGTAATTTCCCCACACAATCAGATTACCGGAGAAAAAGTATATGATATTCTGAGTTGATGCATGCAAATTCTTTGAGAAAAAATAACATCCAATCTTACGCACACACAGATGTGCACATACACACTGCTGTCCCATGAGAAGTAGGAGGAAGTTCTTTACCTTGCTAAAGAGTAAAACCTACAGCAAACAGACTTCTTGGTGAAACACAGGAAGCATTCTCTTTAAAATCAGTACAAGGTAAGGTTGCCTAATACCATTTTTTTTAGTTATTTTGGAAATTCTGGCCAGTGTAGTAGAATAAGAAAAAAGACAGCAAGAGGTGTGAGGAGTAGAATGGAAAACAACAAGACTGTTATTATTCAAAGAGGAAGCAATTGTTCACTTAGCCAATCTCCCAAAACACTAAAGACAAATTATTTAAATTAACAAGATCGCTGGATATAAGATCAACATTCTAAAATCAATTGGATTGGGCTTCCCTGGTGGCGCAGTGGTTGAGAATCTGCCTGCTAATGCAGAGGGGACACGGGTTCGAGCCCTGGTCTGGGAAGATCCCACATGCCGCGGAGCAACTGGGCCCGTGAGCCACATCTACTGAGCCTGCGCGTCTGGAGCCTGTGCTCCGCAACAAGAGAGGCTGCGATAGTGAGAGCCCCGTGCACCGCGATGAAGAGTGGCTTCCACTTGCCACAACTAGAGAAAGCCCTCGCACAGAAACAAAGACCCAACACAGCAAAAATAAATTAATTAATAAACTCCTACCCCCAACATCTTAAAAAAAAATAAAATAAAATCAATTGGATTTCTCAATCAAAAATTAGGAGAAATTATAATTTATAAAAATTTATAATTAAATAGCAAAGTTTGTAAAGGGCTCATAAATAAATCTCATAAAAATTGGTAAAAATCTCCATGGAAAATAATTATAAAACCTATTGGGACTTCCCTGGCAGTCCAGTGGTTAAGACTTCGCCTTCCAATGCAAGGGGTGCAGGTTTGATCCCTGGCTGGGCACCTAAGATCCCACATGCCTCGCGGCCAAAAAACCAAAACATAAAACAGAAGCAATATTAACAAATTCAATAAAGACTTTAAAAAAAAACTTAAGAGGATTACAAAAACTAAATAAATGGAGAGCTATAACTTAGTCACCATAGGCAAACTAGATTATCTTAGAGATAATAGTTCTCACCAAACTGATCTCTATATTCAATAAAATTCCAACCAAAATTACTACAAGGTTTTTCGTGGAATTGACAAGCTTATTTTAAAATTAATATGGGAGAACAAGAGTCAAGAATAGCTAGGAGGGCTTCCCTGGTGGCGCAGTGGTTGAGAGTCTGCCTGCCAATGCAGGAGACATGGGTTCGTGCCCCGGTCCAGGAAGATCCCACATGCTGCAGAGCGGCTGGGCCCGTGAGCCATGGCCGCTGAGCCTGCGCGTCCGGAGCCTGTGCTCCGCAACAGGAGAGGCCACAACAGTGAGAGGCCCGCGTACCGCAAAAAAAAAAAAAAAAAAAAGAATAGCTAGGAAACAAAGTGAAATAATGACATGATGGAGTAGGGAGCGATTTCTCCTGTAAGCCATTAATACAAATTTAAGGTAATTAGGACACCATGGTACTGGGCCAGGGATAGACCATTGGGAGAAAATAGAGAACCCAGGAGCAGAACCAGACATACATAAATACTCAATATATATCAGTATCACAGATCAATGTAAATAGGGTGAAATTTTCACTAAAGATGCTTGACAGTTGATTCAACAATTGCATAAAATGAAACTGGCTCCTTACCTCACGTGATACATATCCATTTTATATGGATTAAGTATTCAAATATAAAGGGAAAACAGTCTTTTAAAATTTTACAAATCATATGAGCTCCAAGTAGAAATTATTGCCTAAACAAGACACAAAATAAAGCATAAAAGGAAAGTTAAAAATTTCAACCCCACAAAAATTAAGGGCCCCTTTTCATCAGAAGACCCCCTCAAAGAAAGTTTAAAATCTAGCCACCGATTTGGTAAAGATATTCGCACCATTTATGTATTCACAAAGCTGTTTTCAGGAATACGTGAATAACTCCTTCAAATCAATAAGAAAAAAACCACCCAATAGAAAAATGGGCAAAAGTTTTTAACAGGCCCTTCACAAAAGAGGAAACTCAATGACCAATGAACATTGATTGAAAATGTGCTTGATTTCATTAATAATATAACAGTACCAAGTGTTGGTGAGAATGTGGAGTAGAGAATTCTCATGAACTGCTGGGGACTATGTATATTGTTACAAAAACTTTGGAAAACAAATTTGGGTTATCTTCTGAAGCTGATCATTCTCTTAACATATGCCCCAGAGTTCCGCTCCTAGGCATGTAACGTCACACAGAAGATCCCTAGCACATGTGCCTGGGAGAACAGGTACAGGAATATTCAAAGCCATATTATGTATAAAAGAAAAAAGTTAGAATTTCCCAAATGTTCATTGACAGCGAATGGATTAATAAATTATGCTGTACTCATACACTTGAATACTATACAGCAGCCAATATGAATGAACCGCTTCCAGTATCAACATGGGTTAATCTCCGAAACTATGGAACAAACAAGTTGAGGAAGAACACATACATTATGGTTTTTAAACAAGGTTTAAACAAGGTTTAAAAATAAGCAAAACTAAATTTGTATATTGTTTAAGGATACCAATGGGGTAAAAAGATAAGTCTATAAAAGCAACAAAAAATTATCAAGAAAATAAAAGGGAATCCCGAGCACAAAATTCAGAATAGTGGTTACCTGGTTGGGAGGGTGGTGGTCACGGGACACTTAAAATTACACAGGAGATTCAACACTGTAGCTATTGTTCTCTTCCTCAAGTCGGATGGTCATATTTTTATTATTTCTAACTAACATTTGCACTGCTTCCTTTTTTGGTATATATAAAAAAAATTTTTTTAATTGAAGCATTTAATTAATTTTTTTTCCCAGCCTCATGGCTTGTGGGAATCTTAGTTCCCCTACAAGGGATGACCCCACCCCCTGCCCCCCACAGTGGAAGCTCAGAGTCCTAACCACTAGACCCCCAGGGAATTCCCTAATTGGAGCATTTTGGAAACCCATTTTCTGCTAGAACCTAAATGCTTGATGGCAAGGTTTATGTATTATTTATTCTAAGAGTCTAGTGCAGTGCCTGGTACACAATAATGTTAATAAAATAAATACACATAAGCAAACAATTGCATGTTTTCCTATAATCTATATTATAAAGTACTTTTTTTCTGGGTGCAAATTTATTTTCTCTTCTAATATACATTCAGTATTATAATTTATATTCCTATAATAGTTTGGGCAGTGAAATGGTTTAAAATGCCACTCTTTCATTGCTTAAGGGAAGTTTACCAAAAATTCTTTTTTTTTTATCTTTGCAAATGATAACAAATGACACGGGTCTTTAATTTCACAGGTTAATAAACAGAAAGAGGACCTTGAAATGAGAAGAAAATTTGACACCATAGTCGCCAAGGTTTGCATTTAAGTTCTTTTTTTTTTTTCTTTTACTCTGTTCATTTTTTATTTGGGCATCTGGGTTGAAGAACCTATACACACCATCCCCAGGCTTTTCACTTTCCCACATCCAACTTTGAAGGAGAAAACACTTAAAAGTGAGGCAAGACGTGTGCATGGGAGACGAGGGTCTGGTGGGTGAGAGCAGTGAGGAGGGAGTGAGAGTGGAAGGTGTCACTGGCGTCCTGACCCCCGGGCTCAATGCCCTGGCCCTTCAGACCCCTGTCCCGTCGCTCCTGCCTGCGGCCCCCGACGCCTACCTCTACCTCCGTACAAATATGACACCCACCTCAAGCTACGACCTCACCCCACTCCACCAAGACCCCACCTTTCCAGGTGCTTCCAGAAAACACTGATCTCTTGGTATGTTTTTCTTAGCACACGAGCATCAGTGGGAGGAATGGAAAATTGGGCCTCACTTGCAAATGAAATCAGGCAGGAGCGGGGGTGCTGGGGGACCGGGGATGGTGGGACGGGGAGCAAGAGTAGATCCAGGCCCTTCGGGACTGCGATTCTAGCTCAGGAGAGGAGGACAAGGGAGGAAAAGAGAGGGAGGCGAATCGGAAGCATGTATAGTGAGAATAACAGAGCTGGCTCTTTTTCTGTGCCAGAGCCCCAGAGACATGAAGGAGAAAGAAACCACCTTGTCCCCGTGGCCCTCACAGCCCGGGAGTGCAGGCGCTCCGAGGCCACATTCTTCCTCCACCGTTTCATTGCTTTCTAAGGCCAAAAGAGTCAAGAGTCCAAAGAAGGCTTCAAAGGAAGAGCAGCCTACGGTAAGACTCACTCAGAGGACCACACCCCGGGACACCTTCACCTGCAAACAGTCTCAGACACCCGATTCCCCCACTCCCTCTGCGTGCATCTGGGCAGGGGGCTCTGGCTGCTCTTCCCCTCACCGATGCGTCCTCATCAGGCCCCTTACCTTACCCAGGAAGATGCCACCCTTGTCCTGAGTGTGGTGGTTTATTTGGCTTAGTCACCATGGCTCTGTGGATCTCTATTAAATTAGCAACACAGAGAAGCCACATTCCAAGCGTTTTCTAGGGTGTGTAATCTCTAACTCATGACTACCCAGTATCTATCAGAGGCTTCCTGGAGACTCCCTGAAAGATGTGCAGTTGGAAAGTCCATTTGCTCATGGACTATTCTTTTTTTTTTAATTTATTAATTTATTTATTTATTTTTGGCCGTGTTGGGTCTTCATTGCTGCACGCTGACTTTCTCTAGTTGGGGCGAGCACAGGCTACTCTTCACTGCGGTGCACGGGCTTCTCATTGCGGTGGCTTCTCTTGTTGTGGAGCACGGGCTCTAGGCGCGCGGGCTTCAGTAGTTGTAGCACATGGGCTCTAGAGTGCAGGCTCAGTAGTTGTGGCACACGGGCTTAGTTGCTCCGCGGCATGTGGGATCTTCCCGGACCAGGGCTCAAAACTGTGTCCCGTGCATTGGTGGGCAGATTCTTAACCACTGCACCACCAGGGAAGCCCTGTTCATGGACTATTCTAAATCAACCATGGACTAGCTCATGCTATCAGAGACGTACATCCATGAATTATATGCTAGTAATCTCCTTACCCCCAGATAATCAGAATTGCTTCTACTGGGCCTATGGCGGTGCCATAGGGCACATCAAGAAGTAGGTCTATGATGTTCATCTCAATGTTGGCTTATTGTGTGGACTGTGCAGAGACACTGCTCACTGCTTTACCCAATACCTCCCTTTAAAATGATCCTGGGGCAAACTTTCTTCTGAGCTTAGTTATGGGAATAGTCACATTTCTCTGAACAATCGATCTATCTTGTGGGCCCTGTGAATCGTGCAACCGGTCAAAGCTCCTTTTCCACGTTGATGTTTAGAAAGCTTAGAGGCTGATGGGTGACACGTGGCCAAGGTACAGCACTTCCTGGAAAGAGTCTGTCCACTAGCATCTTTTGGTTTCCCAGACTCTTTTGTCTTGTTTCTATGTGTCCCCGTGTTCTTCCTCCTTCTCCCCCAGGGGGCGGAATCTACCTCTCCAACACTCAGGGCAGGAGAACAGAGCAGAATCATGCTCGCTGTGTCATCCTTGCTCCAGACGGGGGCAGGAAAAGGCGTAGCCCTCTCTCGCTCACTCACCAGGCAGATGGCTCACCACTTGAACCCACCACTTTCTCTCCTTTCGGAGGAGAAAGAGGGAAGTGGAGCAGCAGGTAGAGGGAGGCCGGGGTGTTAATACTGGTGGCAGTCACTCCACTTGGAAGCAAACCCCAGGACTTGAGAAAAAGCATTCTCCTCTAAGAGCGCTTCCACTTTGCAGAGAGTTAGGAAGTATCAACAACTAGAATTTCCTGAGGAGGAGAAGGACATTTGGGGAATGTGGCACATGACTGACCAATGACTGGGTTCTAGAAGTAAGATTTTTAGAATCCAGATCTGGGAAGTATTTGGGGGGGGGCGGGGGAGGAGGCCCACAACAAAGCAAGAAAACAAAAAGGAACCCTCTGGACTGAGCATGCAGGGCTGCCTGCTGACCTGGGGTGGGGGGCCCAGCCTTACTGGGCAAGGGGCTGTAGTCCAAGCCTGGGACTTAGGGAGCCTGTGGCCGAGGCAGTGTCCTGTTCCATAAACCTCTGTCAGCTGCCTTGAAATCAGGGTATGTGCCAGGGGTCTGTGATCTGAGGCATTGTAGAGTGGGGTTGGAGACGGGGACAGGGCAACCCCTTCCCTACAGCAAACCCAGGGCCCTAACTAAATCCTAGAATTGCAGACTAGAAACTCCAAAGCCCCGAATTTACCCATCAAAATTGAGCTTCCAAAGTCCCAACGACAAGGGGCAGAAATACCACTGTTCTCCCCTACAGGAAAGACACCGTGAAGGGGAGACAAAGGCAGATAGCGTCTCTGAGAAGGTGTCATTTCAGTAGGGTTTTCTCCCTGTGTCACAGTCTCTCCTTCTGACCGTAATGACTGTTATCTAGATGTTTCCGAAGCTTAAGAGTACATTTTGTCAGCTGGGATACTCGGAAGTTAATGTGTAACAATAAGTAAAAATTGGACTGGGGGAGGGGAGAGATGACGTAAGCTGGAGTTTACATTTTCATAGGAATTGGCTCGATTTTAAAGAGAAATATATTTTTCTAGCTCACCGTTATTACTCTCATATACACTTTTGTTAATAATGATCCTATTATAATGAGCGCTCCCTTCCATCACCTCCCCATGTGGTGTATTCTTCATTGTAGATTAGCTCTCTCTATATGCACTCTGGTTATCATTTTCCTGTTTCTGTCCTTTAAATATTTAATTATATTGAGGTAGTTGGACTTCTTAAAAATTGTCTTTAAAGGGTTTTGTCATCTTGACCACGTGTAAATGACCAAAGGGAGAGCTTGCTGCAGGAACTTTTTACATCAGTCATTTACCTTATCTAATTAATCATACTTATTTTTTGAAATCTGTGTCATTCGGTGGGAACAGCACACGTGCTTCACCCAGCGGCGCACACAGTGATAAACTGAGTGTTCAACCAGTCTGAAAAGCACAATAGGAACATTGCTGTGTGATTTCTATTTATGAAAGATTTCACAACATGAAATTTGTATTTGGACAGCGTTTTTGTGTAAAGTTTATTTTTTGATAGCTGTAAAACATTTCAAATACTGAGGTTTCACAAAGCAAGGTTAACTTGGATTCCCAGGTTTCCCTCCCACAGCCCCCGCTCCAGGGTAATTAGTTAATTAAGGCTGCACCCAGTAAATGCTTCCCTGGAAAACCTCTGAGCTTCCATGGGGTCACCTGTCTGCGCTGATGGAACATATGGTGCGCGCTTAGATCCACAGAAAGCATCAGGACCCTTCCGTGTGGGAAATGGGACAGGGGACAAAGTCAGTCGTATTCCCATTCTTAAAGTTCATTCAATACAAAGCAATTTGGACATCAGAAAAAACTTATTAAAACCTCTAGAACGTTTTTCTTTAAACATTCAAGAATTGCAAGGTGAAGTACTTTTGCAATAGTTTTCCAAGTATGACCATAGTCACCCTGCAAGCTAGTAATTTTTTTTTTTTTTTTTTGCCATACTCGGGCCTCTCGCTGTTGTGGCCTCTCCCGTTGCGGAGCACAGGCTCCGGACGCACGGGCTCAGCGGCCATGGCTCATGGGCCTAGCTGCCCCGTGGCACGTGGGATCTTCCCAGACCGGGGCACGAACCCGCGTCCCCTGCATCGGCAGGCGGACTCTCAACCACTGCGCCACCAGGGAAGCCCCAAGCTAGTAATTTTTAAAAAATTATTATTACTATGGGATATGGAATTATTATGGGTGTAGAGTATTATAGGCAAGGTGGGTGAAAGGAAGATCTTTCCCATTCCTCTCCTGTACATCCCTTTTATTTGACTGAGCTGCCCGTGAAGTTGAAAATAAACTCCATCAGAGAAGAAAATCATATAACCTGTTCATTGTTTCATTGTTTCGCTATTTTTCCCCTGGGCTTGGCTTGATAAAGCAGGTAGTTCATAGTTCTGCAGAGCTGTGTGAAAAAGCCAGCGTTTTGCTCATTGCTGACCTGGCAGCCCAGGTTGGTGGAGTAATACAGAGCTAGGACAGTCCCGGACACGTGTACAGTTGTATGATCTTCCGGGACTGTCAAAGGATATTTACTGTATTTTGATAGATTATGTTGACACAAAAGAATCTTCCTTATCGTACTGGATCTTTGTTTCCTAATGGGAGTAGCTTTTTTTTTTTTTTTTTTTTTGGCTGTGCTGTGCGGCTTGCCAGGGTCACAGCGGTGAAAACACTGAGTCCTAACCACTGGACCGCCAGGGAATTCCTGAATAGGAATAACTTTAAAATGTAGAGATAATTGAAATCATACACAACAATTACTTGTTTTTTATTTTAAAATTAAATTTGTCATTTGCCGCTAAAGTGAATGCATCTTTAGATTCTGCTGTCAGAGACCAAAATTGAAAAATCTGAGGAATACCATATTTAAAATTCAACTGAAAGGTGGCATTGACTTTCTGTATTATTCTTCTCTAAGTAGTTTGATGATAAATAAGTACTTTCAGTATATTTGGGACTGAAAATATTTTAGTGAAAATAATATCCAACATTTGTTCCACAAATGAAAAATGGTTTTTGTTAAAAATCACTTGAAAGGTTTTATGCTTTGTCGTCTTCTTGTTTATTTTTGCTGGGGAAGAATAATACCATTTTACTTGTAGAGTTTGCGATATTTAGTATAATTTCATTTAAGGGCTTAAGATTGTTGTGGAAATCAGGACAAGAAGAGATTAGTATCAATTTCTATTCTTCCCTGGACACTCTGAGCCATAGGGCAGATGCTAGGTCCTGACCACATGTCGCCTTGGTGGTGACAGAGGAAACGTCATTCAGGAGCCCACAGGGCAGCCACCTGACCCCTCACTGCATGGTGTGCTTTATTCCATTTACCTGGGTTTCAGCTGTGGGTTTCTTTCCAGTTCTCCCTGGGAATTGGGGCCAGTCTTGAACACCAGGTCATTTGCCAGAGTCCTGACACTGCTGGGACTTGGGTCTCACCCCCTGAACATTTGACGTGCTGCCATCCATCCTAACTGCCATCATTGCATGTACTAGTTCTGCTGTGAATTCTATTACAAACTCACTGTCATAGAACAGCTTTAATACCGACGTTCACTGCTGTCAACCTGAGGTAGCTACACCCCACTGGATGCTGGCATTGGACTATCAGCCACCCTCTTCGGGTCCAGCTCTTCCAACTTGTCAGTTTCTCCAGCCCTGACCTCTTCAGGTTTCTCCTCAAATCCTAGGGATTAGTTTATATAAATTACAACATATTTCAATTCCCCTTTCTTTAGGAATGTATTTTCGTGGAGGGCGGTACTTAGACTTTTCTTCATATAATGCCTCAGTTGTAGTCTCCATTCGTTCATCAAAAAACTAAACTAATTAAAGGAAAGCTATTTGTTTCCCCTTATTCACCTATTACATATTACTGCTAATTTGCATTTCTGATCAACTTTAGATAACCAAGGATAGCTCACTGAATTGATTTTATGCCAGCCAAATCCAAAGAGTTCTTATGTTTTGTTAGCCTATGCAGCCTTATTAGGGAATCAGGTATACTGATTTTTAGGCTTTTAAAAAATCTTGAAGGATTTTTTAATCCTGAGGATCTCCTTCACTAATTTCTATGTGGGAGACATTCTTCTGTTGACTATATGAATATATATATATATATATCCAGAATAGAATAAGGAGTTACCTATAACCAGTGCCATGAAGTGTTATGGAGTCCAGTTAATCCAATGGCTGAAAGCATATGGTGAACCCATACTGTGTTTCATGCCACCAGAACTGATAGACATGAGCCTGAACGTCCTAGAGAGTAATTTTGGTGGTCTTTCTCTCTAGTTGAATATATGCAAGTGGATTCTGATTAAGATTCATAACATTTCTGTCTGGTTTACATTAAATAAGGCATAAGTGTATTTTAAAGGTAAATTTTATACTTAAATTAGAAAGGTTTCAATAGTTTTGGATTCTTATACAACCACTGGAATAGCCAGGAGAACATCTATTAGGAAAGCAACAAAAAAAAGATTTCAGACTGAAGCACCCAAGCAGCTGGTTGATAAGAGATCAGTAAGAAGTCATTGCAATTTGTAGGAACCCCTGGAAATCTCCCACCAAATAGCTTAGTCTTCAGCAGTAAAGATAGTGTTTAAGAGTTCTCCAGAAAGTCACTGTGCAACTCATATTTGTCCATTCATCTTGCTCAAAATGCCTTTGGATGATCTTTTCCAATGTGTCCATCAAAAGTACAGTTCTTTGGAGTTTCTAACATGTCATATTCTTCAGAAAATTATAATTTAATATAGATATTTTCATGTAACAAAAATGGATATGATTTGCCACGGCAAGATTTGCATTTGACACCTTCATTTATACCATTTTGGAGCTTTTATTTTTTTTATATATCTAAGTTTCTGTCCGGTATCATCTTCTTTCTTCCTGAAGAACTTCCTTTTGCAGGGATCATAGTGCAAGTCTGCTGGCAACAAATTCTCTCAACTTTTGCTTGTCTGAAAAAAACTTTATTTTGCCTGTATTTTTGACAGATTTTTTTTCTGAGTATGGAAGCATGGGTTGACAGTTTCTTTTCTTTAATACTTTGAAGATGTCACTCCCTTATCTTTTGTCTTGCATAGTTTCAGACAAAAAGTCTACTGTATATTTTAACTTTGTTTCTCTGTCTGTAATGTGTCTTTTACTTTGGAATGCCTTTAGAAGTTTCTCTTTCTCTTTGCTTTTCAACAGTTAGACTATAATGTGTTTTGGAGTGTTTGTTGTTCCTCTCTATTTCTTTCTGTCTGTCCTGATGGACTTTCTTGAATTTGGGGTTTGGTGTCTTTCATTAACTTCTTACCATTATTTTAATTATGTCTCTTGCCCTGTTCTCTCTCCCTTCTCCTTCTGAGATTCTGATTACACGTATGTTAGACCATTTGGTATTGTCCCCAAATTCTTGGATATTCTGATCATTGATTTTAAACGACTTTTTCCTCTTTGTGTTTCAGTTTGGGGTATTTTTGTGACCTACCTTCAAATTTACTAATTGTTTTCCTCAGCTGTATTGATTAATCAAAGAAATTAATTTCTTCATCTTTTTAAAAAATTTCTAATATTTACATTTGACTTTTTTTTTACATTTTTCAAATCTCTGCTGAAATTATCTATTTATTGTTTGCCATCTATATTGTTCACTTTTTCTCCTAGGTTCTTTAACATTTTAATTATAGTTAAAGTCCTCATCTGATAGTTCCATGGTCCATGGGTTACCTTTGAATCTGATTCTGTTGATTGCTTTGTCTCCTGACAATAGGTTCTTTTCCTTTTTGTCTGTCTCATAATTTTCTTTCTTTTTTTTTTTTTTTGCGGTACGTGGGCCTCTCAGTGTTGTGGCCTCTCCCATTGAGGAGCACAGGCTCCAGATGCGCAGGCTCAGCGGCCATGGCTCACGGGCCCAGCCACTCCGTGGCATGTGGGATCTTCCCAGACCGGGACACGAACCCGTGTCCCCTGCATCGGCAGGCGGACTCTCAACCGCTGCGTCACCAGGGAAGCCCTGTCTCATAATTTTCGATTGAATATCAGTCATCATGTGTAGAATAGTAGAGACTGAAATAAACAGTGTCCACACCTGGAAATGGCATGCCTCTTCCTGTAACAGACTGTTATTGTAAGCGGTAGAGCCAATCTAGCCAAAAGTTGAATTGAGTTTGGTTGTTGCTATGGTTCCTTTTAGTGGGCCACAACCTTGATACTCTTGTGGTGGGTGTGTGCTTAGAATGGGAATGAGGGTAACAGAGTGCTTTTCTCTGTGTGCTGCTCCACCTTTAGCTTTCAGCAGAACTATCCACCTGTGCCACCGAGTAAGTCTCTCTCTATGCTCTTATGCCTTCCTTGGTAATAGACTGCTATTGCTTGGTACTTCACAGGTGAGGGCAGAAAGAGTTCTCTGTTGTTCTAAAGCAAACTTACCCTTTGGGAAGTGCTGTGTGCCTGTGGCTCAGAGGTGGGCTCTCTCAGGATTCCCGCCCCTCCTCCCTGTGGCAGTCTACCTCCACCTTGTATCTGAAGTTGACCTTGGGCAGGAGATACCTGTTTCTTCTGCAGTAGGAACCCTCCACTTGGTATTAGTACACTAAGGCCTCCACTAAGCCCTAGTACAATTACTGACGCCTCACCCAGAAGAGGAAAAATCTTCTTTATTTGCCCCCTTGCCATACTATGCCTTCACCTATGCCCTATGAGCGAGAGGCTTTGCTGCCCTCCCCAGCAGTTCAAAGCTTTCCTTCCTAGGAAACATAGCCCTAAGAGAAGGGGATGGGGCTTGATGCCTGACACTTTTCCACTGATCACCTTCTTTGAGTCTGACTGGCCAGAGAGTTTGCTTTCCCTCTCCCAGAGACTTAAGACTTCTGCTTCTTAGGATAGAAGGTGCTTTTCTCTTAGCAGCAGCTAGTCTTCTCTTCAAGCCTGCACAATCCACGAGTCTCCTGCCCTGCTCTGCCCTCAGCTTTTCGCATGAGCATCTTGTGGGGGATGGGGACAAAAGCTGTGAGTGAGTGTGAACTCACCTTTTAACACGTGCTCCCAGCTACTTCAGACTGCTCTGCTAACCCATACTTGCTCCGCACTTCTTTGTATTTTAGCTCATTTTTCTTACCTGCTTGTGTTGCAACTGGCATGGTGCTTCTTCTACTGTGGATGAGGCTATGCATGTGTCTCCTCTCTCCTTGGAGGGGCTCACTCCTCTTTGGAATTCAGTTACGTGGTTGTGACCTCAGTTCTCAGATGAGTTCAGGAAAAGTTGTGATTTTGTAGTGTATCTAGATTTGTCTTGTTGTTAGTATGGGAGTGACATTATTTGCATCCTGTGAGGGAGCCAAATACATATTTACCATTTTCGCCACTTTATTTTTTTATAATTTATTTATTTATTTTATTTATTTTTGGCTGTGTTGGGTCTTCATTGCTGCGTATGGGCTTCTCTAGTTGTGGCAAGCGGGGGCTACTCTTCATTGCAGTGCACGGGCTTCTCATTGTGGTGGCTTCTCTAGTTGTGGAGCACGGGCTCTAGGCACATGGGCTTCAGTAGTTGTGGCACATGAGCTCAGTAGTTGTGGCTCAAGGGCTCTAGAGCGCAGGCTGAGTAGCTGTGGTGCACGGGCTTAGTTGCTCTGCATGTGGGATCTTCCCAGACCAGGGATCCAACCCGTGTCCCCTGCATCGGCAGGCGGACTCTCAACCACTGCGCCACCAGGGGAGCCCTCTTGTCTATTTTTGAAATTGAATTCTAATAATTTTGTTAGAAGAAAATTCACCAGTGATATATGGAGGTAAATGTTCTGTTTTGCCTTCTGGCTTACACAGTGATCAGTGCCTGACTGCATACAACCTCCTGGTCTATCCTCAGTGTTCTCAATTCTTAAGTCTCTTCTTTCCAGACTGTAAGCACACAGGCTGCTTCTCCTCTCTTCCTATGGTTGCATCACTCTCCCCTCCCCACCCACCACCATGCCAGCTACCACCCGCTGGCACATTACTGGTATTCAAAATTAGTTGTTTGCTTAGAAGGTAATCAGAAAAAAAAATGATAATATGGAAGTCAAGATTAATGAAATTTTAGGGACAGAAGATCATCTTTCTTCGTGAGTTAGAAACATTGTTTTGATAGAAATATATTTGATGGTTTAAAGGAGAGACTCAAGGAGGCATTAAACCCAGAAGGATCAGCCCAAGTTTCAGAAGAGAGATGTTTGTGGAAATTGGGAGAAATGAAAGAATGTGATGAGTCTTTGATTGACAAGAAAAGGAGAAAGAGGATATGATAAGGAATCTGGTGGATCATATGACAGTTAATAACCATAATTGTACTCCTGTTATTACAAACCTTGGCTGTTGATTCCAAATTTAGATTATATTTATTAAATGTTGGGTGTTTTTTTTAACATGTTTTAAGTGCTTAAACTGGGAAATAAATTAAAGGATCAAAATTTTTAAATTTCTGTTGTAAATAAAACTTATTTCTTAATTTTATAGATTTTTAGCTATAAATATATATACAAATTCAAAAAAAGAGAAATATTTATAATGAATTATGTCTAGTCACAATGTTCGATTATCTTTGTAATTATTTAATTTACATTTTCCTACTTAGGAAGTTATCTCCTTTTCTATTACCACTCATTTTCACCTCTATCTACTGTTTAGCAGTCCAGTGTTTGCACCTGTCAATGAAGTAGCCACATAAAGACCAGCACACGTATTCCAGAGAAAATGAAACGCCAGCAGCTGGCAAAACAAAATGACAGTTTAATGTGGACAGAGCCAGGATTGAATATAACGTGCTGTAGCGGGAGTTGAAAGTTCAACTCAAACTGGAGAGCAAACACTCTAGTCTACATGTGGTGCTTTTTTTTTTAATGAAAAGAGAAGCTATCTTTGTCATTGTCAGAGTATTGTCTTTGGGAGAGATTGAATAATTATTTGCTTTACAGAAGATATGGTTTAGCGTGGTTTTATCTCTAGTTATTACAGAGTTGATCATTATATGAGAGTCAGGAAAAAGGAGCCTTGAAAATTGGAACTAATTTTTACTGTATGCAAATTTAAACACAGAATCTTTTTTTCTTTTTTAAATTTTTAGTTTTATTTTATTTATTTATTATTTTTGGCCGCGTTGGGTCTTCATTGCTGTGTGCGGGCTTTCTCTAGTTGTGACGAGCGGAGGCTACTCTTCGTTGCGGTGCGTGGGCTTCTCATTGTGGTGGCTTCTCTTGTTGCGGAGCACGGGCTCTAGTCTTCCGTAGTTGTGGCACGCAGGCTCAATATTTGTGGCTCGTGGGTTCAGTAGCTGTGGCTCGCAGGCTCTAGAGCACAGGCTCAGTAGTTTTGGTACACGGGCTTAGTTGCTCCGCGACATGCAGGATCTTCCCGGACCAGTGATCGAACCTGTGTCCCCTGCATTGGCAGGCAGATTCTTAACTACTGCGCCACCAGGGAAGTCCCAGAATCTTTTTTTTTTTTAAATAAACTTTAAATTACTGATATGACTTCAGATAGAGTGAAATAAATAAATATAAATGTCTTCCTAAGTGGAAACGTATTTTGTTTTGCCAGTTTGTTTTCCTAACTTCCTGTGGATTCGTTTTTAAAATTTGGGTTAGTTTATTCCCATTAACATACGGGCAAGTGCCCTCCAAAGCTTGGGGCTCTTACTCCCATGATTTCCTTGGTCTACTGTTAACCAAGTGGCAGTGAATTCACTGTGTACTCCTCACGTCCTGGTCAGAGAGGCAGTTCAAGCAGATTGTGCTCTTTGAGAGCAAACAGGTAGAGGGAGCCCCAAAAGTGCATGCCTCCCATGACTTGGGTGACCCCTACGTGTTCGAAGCCAAGGGAGGCTAATGATAACCAAGGTTCCCGCTGTTTTGTTAAATAGGTGTTGCTAGGCCTCAGGCTTTGTTTTTGGCTAACTTCCTGCCATATGGGCCTTGGGGAGACTGAGTCACTATGCTGGTGGTTGTAGGTGGTAGGTTTCTCTAGGAAGGTGTGCAGACAACCAAGGGAACAATAATCTGGGTAGTTCTAGGACCACCAGAAAGCTCCTCAGGACTGAGGGGACTGATGGAGTAGGAGTTAGAGTTTAGTGAACTAAGGTAAGAGCAATGGGTTAGGGTCCAAGTTCAGGATTAAGTCCATGCTGAAAATTCTCCTGTCAGCCAGGGGCTAATCAGGAATTATCAGCAGGGAGTTCGTAGATCACCATATAGAACTTTACATATGTCGATGTCATAATAAAGGCAACCACAGTAAGAGCTAAACATTTGCAAATAAAAAATCAGGCATGCGAGGGAAGAGAGAAGGTGGAAGGTAATTCGAATGCTCTGAATTCTTAATCTTTATTTGTGGGGAGTCCAAACAATAAAGGCTACTGTTCATTTATAATGATAATGACGAGAGAAACTAAAACAAAACCAAACCCTTGGCTTCTGGGAAGTGAGAGTTTTATGTTCACGTATACTATCTGCAGTTTATTTTTAAAATACGTGTGTGCATTCTCTATCACTAAAAATCTAAAGTAACAGGGATGGTGAAATCAATAGGTTAGTGTATAGAAGTAAATGGTAATATGTGTGACGTGCCTGACACATAGTAGGCACTCAAAAACATAACTTTTATGGCTGTTAGTTACAAATTTTGTTACGTGGCAGCTAATGTCAGCTGGGTTCTCTCTGCCCCTTCAGATATAAGTAAAGTTGGCTCAAACCCACATTCTGTGCTTTGTGGCAGCCGAAAACGTGTCCACTTGTTTCTCCAGACGCCCATGGCATCTTCTGGTGGTTGTTGCTATGTCTGGGCTCCTTCTTACACTGAAACGAGTCCATTTCTGAGTCCCATTGCACTCTGTGTCATCCCAGCTCACACTTTGTTGAATCAGACACTGAATTCAACCCAATTCTGTGGTTACTACTAAAACCACTCACTCACAGGACACCTTTAGTTGGACGAGGTTGAAGAAGGTGAGTAACGGGGACAGTCTGCGTCACCAAGATGCCATTTCACATTGAATATTGGACATCACCCCTGGGCACTGGTCACTTGTGGCTTCACCACACACTAGCAGCTCCAGCCTTGGGGTCCTGCCTGGCCATTCTCTTCTTTTCTAACTCTTCTCAGCCCTCACTTCTGATTGCTCCAGGGAGCTCTGGGTTCCTTTTACTTTATTCTGAAGACCTGGCTCCAGACCCTGCGTGGCAGAGCCCACCCCATCAAGATGGGCAACAGATCAAAAGCTTTTGGGTCACAGAACCCACTAGAGAAGGTAGTGGTGGTAATAAGAGGCACCTTTTGCTGTCTATGTTCTGTAGAGGAATATAAGAATAGCTAATCAAGCAGGTTTTTATATTCAGTATATTTTCTCACTGCCATCTGCTCTCTGCATCATTCAAGAGGAATAGTAGTGAAAATTCATCTTAATTATCATTTAAAATAAAAGTTTATTTATTTATTATTAAATAAATGAGCAAACGAATGCATTAAAATCTAAAAAACAAAAAAGTGCAATATGTGATTTACTTAACCATTTTGAAACGCAGTGTTTTTATACCTATAACTGGGATTCATTCGATTTAATCCAAAAGATAGTTGAGAAAAATAAAATAAAAGGTTTTTTTTAAGCTTGTGACTTCACTGGGTAATAACTGCCCACTTCATTTAAAAAAAAAGTGTAATGGTAAAATTTGACCCATATATAATTACAAAGTAATGCATTTAAAAAACAAAGAGTAGGGCTTCCCTGGTGGCACAGTGGTTGGGAGTCCGCCTGCTGATGCAGGGGATGCGGGTTCGTGCCCGGTCCGGGAGGATCCCACGTGCCGTGGAGCGGCTGGGCCCGTGAGCCATGGCCGCTGGGCCTGCGCGTCCGGAGCCTGTGCTCCACAACGGGAGAGGCCGCAGCAGTGAGAGGCCCGCGTACCGCAAAAAAAAAAAAAAAAACAGTAGTGGGAAGGTTGGTTTTAATGGGATGTAATTGTCCAATTGCAAATGCAGTGTATAAACACTGAGTCTTGTAAATTAAATGAGGCAGTCAAGACCCCTATGGGACTAGGGTTGGCATATTTTTAGTCTCATTTGCCTTTCTCTAAGCTGCAGAAAAACCACATCTTTATGCATTGACTAGAAATGTTATATTTGCCCTGGTTTATTTTCTTTCCAGGTTAGACATGGAATACCTGCTGCAATGCGTGGAGAAAAAGCGAGACTATCAGTGGCTAAGGTATAATAATGACTAATATGACCCTTACTATTAACTTAAATATTGTTTATATTGATGCTGACTGTCCTTAGAGAGGAGCAATGACTTTGAAAGCTACACCAAGAATCAGTCGAATGAAGAGACAGAGGACCTGATTGCCTCTCTAGTATGATTCTGGGGTACATCCCTGCCACACCCAAAGAAATCTCATTCTTGGCATGCCTACAATTCCACTGTTACAGATTCATTCCTTTGCCAAAACTTTGTCCCCTTGTAAAGTAGAAACAATACTGAGAAATGGCATACAGTTCTAATGTGATTGAGTTGGTCAGATCCTTTCCTGAGAACAGTTTTGATAGAAAGAGGAAATAGAGTAACTGGGGGCAGCTGCTGCTATGATGAAGAGATTTAGAAAAAGTGATACCTGGTAGGGGGGAGGGGTGATGAAGATAAATTTTGGTTACTTGGTAATATTGTCTCACACTGGCTGCTTTGAAGTGAATCATTTACAGGAAATGGAGGCATGGGATCTTAAATTCTTCCAGTTTATGGGAATTTGCAAGTAAATGTAACTCATTGTTGCGTCAAATTTTTGATGATAGTTAGAATATGCATGCTATTTAATAGAAATAAACTTTCAGATTTACGGGGAAACAGGGTATAATTAACTTTGTGATGTATTTTCTATTGAAAGATTGAAGAAGAGAAACGTGGTTTGGAAGAGCAAATAGAAATGTTAAAGGCTAAGTTAGAGAAAGAGAAAAAGAAGTCGGAGAGGTACTGGTAATAGTAATTCATAATTGTTCATTTGCAGCTAATACGATATTTAACCACCTATAAATTTATTACAGGGTTAAGAAGGAATCAGATCAGATCAACAAAAACTGGGAAAAGAAATTCTTAATTCTCAGGAACAGGTATAGTGTGGTGATATATACAAATTCTATTTGTAAAAATGCGACTAATCGTCTTTTAAGGAAATTGGGAGCCTTGCATTTTTCTGTATATATTAACTAATATGAAATGCCCCCACATACCTCTTTCAAAAGATGCAAAATAACTGACCTAAAAAAGAAGAGTAGTCAAAGTTAAAAACAAAAACAACAAAAAAAGAGTAGTCACAGTCACTTCAAAGAAAAACTAATTCAAAACTCTGTTTTATTCCTGATCTCAGTGTTTCAAATTTAAATCATAGACAGGATGGACAGACTCTCTTTTTTTTTTTTTTTAGATTTTTTTTTATTAGTTTCTGCTTTATAACAAAGTGAATCAGTCATACATATACATCTGTTCCCACATCCCTTCCCTCTTGCGTCTCCCTCCCTCCCACCCTCCCTATCCCACCCCTCCAGGCGGTCACAAAGCACCGAGCTGATCTCCCTGTGCTATGCGGCTGCTTCCCACTATCTATCTACCTTACATTTGGAACTGTATATATGTCCATGCCTCTCTTTCGCTTTGTCACAGCTTACCCTTCCCCCTCCCCATATCCTCAAGTCCATTCTCACGTAGGTCTGTGTCTTTATTCCTGTTTTACCCCTAGGTTCTTCATGACTGTTTTTTTTCTTAAATTCCATATATATGTGTTAGCATACGGTATTTGTCTTTCTCTATCTGACTTACTTCACTCTGTATGACAGACTCTAGGTCTATCCACCTCATTACAAATAGCTCAGTTTCGTTTCTTTTTATGGCTGAGTAATATTCCATTGTATATATGTGCCACATCTTCTTTATCCATTCATCCGATGATGGAAACTTAGGTTCTTTCCATCTCCGGGCTATTGTGAATAGAGCTGCAATGAACATTTTGGTACATGTCTCTTTTTGAATTATGGTTTTCTCAGGGTATATGCCTAGTAGTGGAATTGCTGGGTCATATGGTAGTTCTATTTTTAGTTTTTTAAGGAACCTCCATACTGTTCTTCATAGTGGCTGTACCAATTCACATTCCCACCAGCAGTGCAAGAGTGTTCCCTTTTCTCCACACCCTCTCCAGCATTTATTGTTTCTAGATTTCTTGATGATGGCCATTCTGACTGGTGTGAGATGATATCTCATTGTAGTTTTGATTTGCATTTCTCTAATGATTAATGATGTTGAGCATTCTTTCATGTGTTTGTTGGCAGTCTGTATATCTTCTTTGGAGAAATGCCTATTTAAGTCTTCTGCCCATTTTTGGATTGGGTTGTTTGTTTTTTTGCTATTGAGCTGCATGAGCTGCTTATAAATTTTGGAGATTAATCCTTTGTCAGTTGCTTCATTTGCAAATATTTTCTCCCATTCTGAGGGTTGTCTTTTGGTCTTGTTTATGGTTTCCTTTGCTGTGCAAAAGCTTTGAAGTTTCATTAGGTCCCATTTGTTAATCTTTGTTTTTATTTCCATTTCTCTAGGAGGTGGGTCCAAAAGGATCTTGCTGTGATTTATGTCATAGAGTGTTCTGCCTATGTTTTCCTCTAAGAGTTTGATAGTTTCTGGCCTTACATTTAGGTCTTTAATCCATTTTGAGCTTATTTTTGTGTATGATGTTAGGGAATGATCTAATCTCATACTTTGACATGTCCCTGTCCAGTTTTCCTAGCACCACTTATTGAAGAGGCTGTCCTTTCTCCACTGTACATTCCTGCCTCCTTTATCAAAGACAAGTTGACCATATGTGCGTGGGTTTATCTCTGGGCTTTCTATCCTGTTCCATTGATCTATCTTTCTGTTTTTGTGCCAGTACCACACTGTCTTGATTACTGTAGCTTTGTAGTATAGTCTGAAGTCAGGGAGCCTGATTTCTCCAGCTCCGTTTCTCGTTCTCAAGATTGCTTTGGCTATTCGGGGTCTTTTGTTTTTCCAAACAAATTTTGAAATTTTTTGTTCTACTTCTGTGAAAAATGCCAGTGGTAGTTTGAGAGGGATTGCATTGAATCTGTAGATTGCTTTGGGTAGTAGAGTCATTTTCACAATATTGATTCTTCCAATCCAGGAGCATGGTATATCTCTCCATCTATTTGTATCATCTTTAATTTCTTTCATCAGTGTCTTATAATTTTCTGCATACAGGTCTTTTGTCTCCTTAGGTAGGTTTATTCCTAGATATTTTATTCTTTTTGTTGCAATGGTAAATGGGAGTGTTTTCTTGATTTCACTTTCAGATTTTTCATCATTAGTGTACAGGAATGCCAGAGATTTCTGTGCATTAAATTTGTATCCTGCTACTTTACCAAATTCATTGCTTAGGTCTAGTAGTTTTCTGGTAGCATCTTTAGGATTCTGTATGTATAGTATCATGTCATCTGCAAACAGTGACAGCTTTACTTCTTCTTTTCCAATTTGGATTCCTTTTATTTCCTTTTCTTCTCTGATTGCTGTGGCTAAAACTTCCAAAACTAAGTTGAATAAGAGTGGTGAGAGTGGGCAGCCTTGTCTTGTTCCTGATCTTAGTGGAAATGGTTTCAGTTTTTCACCATTGAGGACGATGTTGGCTGTGGGTTTTTCATATATGGCCTTTATTATGTTGAGGAAAGTTCCCTCTGTGCCTACTTTCTGCAGGGTTTTTATCATAAATGGGTGTTGAATTTTGTCAAAAGCTTTCTCTGCATCTATGGAGATGATCATATGGTTTTTCTCCTTCAATTTGTTAATATGGTGTATCACATTGATTGATTTGCATATATTGAAGAATCCTTGCATTCCTGGAATAAACCCCACTTGATCATGGTGTATGATCCTTTTAATGTGCTGTTGGATTCTGTTTGCTAGTATTTTGTTGAGGATTTTTGCATCTATGTTCATCAGTGATATTGGCCTGTAGTTTTCTTTCTTTGTGTCATCCTTGCCTGGTTTTGGTATCAAGGTGATGGTTGCCTCGTAGAATGAGTTTGGGAGTGCTCCTCCCTCTGCTATATTTTGGAAGAGTTTGAGAAGGATAGGTGTTAGCTCTTCTCTAAATGTTGGATAGAATTCGCCTGTGAAGCCATCTGATCCTGGGCTTTTGTTTGTTGGAAGATTTTTAATCACAGTTTCAGTTTCAGTGCTTGTGATTGGTCTATTCATATTTTCTATTTCTTCCTGATTCAGTCTTGGCAGGTTGTGCATTTCTAAGAATTTGTCCATTTCTTCCAGGTTGTCCATTTTATTGGCATAGAGTTGCTTGTAGTAATCTCTCATGATCTTTTGTATTTCTGCAGTGTGAGTTGTTACTTCTCCTTTTTCATTTCTAATTCTATTGATTTGAGTCTTCTCCCTTTTTTTCTTGATGAGTCTGGCTAATGGTTTATCAATTTTTTTTGTGTTCTCAAAGAACCAGCTTTTAGTTTTATTGATCTTTGCTATCGTTTCCTTCATTTCTTTTTCATTTATTTCTGATCTGATCTTTATGATTTCTTTCCTTCTGCTAACTTTGGGGGTTTTTTGTTCTTCTTTCTCTAACTGCTTTAGGTGCAGGGTCAGGTTGTTTACTCGAGATGTTTCCTGTTTCTTAAGGTGGGATTGTATTGCTATAAACTTCCCCCTTAGAACTGCTTTTGCTGCGTCCCATAGGTTTTGGGTCGTCGTGTCTCCATTGTCATTTGTTTCTAGGTATTTTTTAATTTCCTCTTTGATTTCTTCAGTGATCACTTCGTTATTGATTAGCGTATTGTTTAGCCTCCGTGTGTTTGTATTTTTTACAGATCTTTTCCTGTAATTGATGTCTAGTCGCATAGCATTGTGGTCGGAAAAGATACTTGGTACAATTTCAATTTTCTTAAATTTACCAAGGCTTGATTTGTGACCCAAGATATGATCTATCCTGGAGAATGTTCCATGAGCACTTGAGAAAAATGTGTATTCTGTTGTTTTTGGATGGAATGTCCTATAAATAGTTAAGTCCATCTTGTTTAATGTATCATTTAAAGCTTGTGTTTCCTTATTTATTTTCATTTTGGATGATCTGTCCATTGGTGAAAGTGGGGTGTTAAAGTCCCCTACTATGAGTGTGTTACTGTCGATTTCCCCTTTTATGGCTGTTAGTATTTGCCTTATGTATTGAGGTGCTCCTATGTTGGGTGCATAAATATTTACCATTGTTATATCTTCTTCTTGGATCGATCCCTTGATCATTATGTAGTGTCCTTCTTTGTCTCTTCTAATAGTCTTTATTTTAAAGTCTATTTTGTCTGATATAAGAATTGCTACTCCAGCTTTCTTTTGATTTCCATTTGCATGGAATATCTTTTTCCATCCCCTTACTTTCAATCTGTATGTGTCTCTAGGTCTGAAGTGGGTCTCTTGTAGACAGCATATATATGGGTCTTGTTTTTGTATCCATTCAGCCACTCTGTGTCTTTTGGTGGGAGCATTTAGTCCATTTACATTTAAGGTAATTATTGATATGTATGTTCCTATTCCCATTTCCTTAATTGTTTTGGGTTCGTTATTGTAGGTATTTTCCTTCTGTTGTGTTTCTTACCTAGAGAAGTTCCTTTAGCATTTGTTGTAAAGCTGGTTTGGTGGTGCTGAACTCTCTCAGCTTTTGCTTGTCTGTAAAGGTTTTAATTTCGCCATCAAATCTGAATGAGATCCTTGCTGGGTAGAGTAATCGTGGTTGAAGGTTTCTCTCCTTCATCACTTTAATTATGTCCTGCCACTCCCTTCTGGCTTGTAGAGTTTCTGCTGAGAGATCAGCTGTTAACCTGATGGGGATTCCCTTGTGTGTTATTTGTTGTTTTTCCCTTGCTGCTTTTAATATGATTTCTTTGTGTTTAATTTTTGACAGTTTGATTAATATGTGTCTTGGCGTATTTCTCCTTGGATTTATTCTGTATGGGACTCTCTGTGCCTCCTGGACTTGATTAACTATTTCCTTTCCCATATTAGGGAAGTTTTCAACTATAATCTCTTCAAATATTTTCTCAGTCCCTTTCTTTTTCTCTTCTTCTTCTGGAACCCCTATAATTCGAATGTTGGTGCGTTTAATGTTGTCCCAGAGGTCTCTGAGACTGTCCTCTGTTCTTTTCATTCTTTTTTCTTTATTTTTCTCTGCAGCAGTTATTTCCACTATTTTATCTTCCATGTCACTTATCCGGTCTTCTGCCTCAGTTATTCTGCTATTGATCCCATCTAGAGTATTTTTCATTTCATTTATTGTGTTTTTAATCGATGCTTGATTCATCTTTAGTTCTTCTAGGTCCTTAACTGTTAACTGTTTCTTGCATTTTGTCTATTCTATTTCCAAGATTTTGGATCTTGGAAATAGAATCTTGGATCATCTTTACTATCATTATTCTGAATTCTTTTTCAGGTAGACTGCCTATTACCTCTTCATTTGTTAGGTCTGGTAGGTTTTTATCTTGCTCCTTCACCTGCTGTGTGTTTTTCTGTCTTCTCATTTTGCTTATGTTACTGTGTTTGGGGTCTCCTTTTTGCAGGCTGCAGATTCGTAGTTACCGTTGTTTTTGGTGTCGGACAGACTCTCTTGATACCTGGTTTAATTGGGCCTACACAGTCATCTTCCTCCGTAGGGCTATTAAAACATTTCCGTTCATTTGCACATGATAATATTTATCTTCAGATATAGAGACCTGAATGAGTGAGGGAGCACGCCATGTGATTATCTGGAAGAGACTTCCAGGTGAAGGAACAACACTTGCAAAGGTCCTGGGGTGGGGGTTTGCTTGTGTGTTCAAGGACAGTGAGGAAGCCAGGTGGCTGGAGAGACGTGGGCAGGGACGAGTGGTATAAGAGCTCAGTGAGGTAGAACATTTTGGGTTTTGCTCTGAGATGGGAAATCACTAGAAGCTTTGTTTTTAATTGATAAGAAAAATTTCTCTTTTACATGCCTACTGGGTCATTACCACACCTAATAAAGTTAGCAATATAAATCCTTTACTACTACTTATTGACCAAATCATATTCAAATTCCTTGATTATCTCAAGGGAATCTTTTACAGTTGTTTGATTAAATCGGGATTCACGGTAGGTGGACCACTGCATTTGGGTGTTATATCCTTTAAATCTTTTTGTTTTTTTTCTATGATGGTCCCACTTACGTCCCTGTTCTTTCCAGCCCACTGATTTGCTAGAGAAATATGCTCATTTGTTATGTAGAATGTCCCCCATTCTGGATTTGACTAAGTGTTTATGTGCACATGTGTATGTATGTGTGGTGTCATCTAACATGTTCTTCTATCTCTATATCTTACAAACTGATCTTTAAATCCAGAGAGTTGATTAGACTCAGGTTCAATATTTTAGGCAAGACTATTTCACTCGAACTACTATGCAATTCCTATGCATCGCATCATAGGGCACATAGTGTCCGGCTATATTATTTTAATCAAGTGTTATCAGGCTAATTCATGTATTTTAAGGTTCATCACTGACCTTTCTCCAAATAATTTTAACATCCATCAATGATCACAAACCATGATCCAAGATTTCATTAGGGTTGCAAATTGGTGATACCTTAATTTTATCTTTCCTTCTGCATTTCTTAGCTAAATTCTATTAAACAAAAAGTTTTCCCCACTGCTTACCCTGAAATATAGTTTCAGACAAGATAAGGCAAGGTAAATGCTTGATCCAATATTTACCAATATTCAGAATAATGAGTTGGTACCCTAAAACCTCACTGGAGAGTCTTGAACTGAGGAAAGACCCAATGATCTGATGTCTTAAAAGAATTATGACTTGTGTTGATAAAAGGCCATAGGGAAGCCAAAGGAAAAGCAGGGAGAAAAGTTAAGAGCTCCAGAAAGAATAAACCCCTCTTAGGCAAAACATGATGGTGATTTGACTGGGATGGGAGACCTGCAGCTGTTGAGAAATGATTAAATTGGGGATATATTTTGAAAGTAGGATGTATTGAAAGATTGGAGATAAGGTGGGAAAGAAAGAAGTCAAAGATGACTGCAAGGATTTAACCTAAACAACGGGAAAGATGGAGTTGCCTTCAACTGAAGCAAGCAAGCACATTTTGGCGGGAAATCAATTTTGATTTAAGGTGCCTGTAGTCACTTAAGGGTAGAGGTCTAGTGGCAGTGATGAGTATATGAGTCTGGAGTTCAGAAGAAAGTTTAGGCTGGGGGCATAAATTTGGGATGCATTAGTATAGATGGTATTTAAAGCCATGGGATTAAATGAGATCAGCTAAGAATGAGTGTTGGAGAAAAATAGATACAAGGATTGAGTTCTAATACTTGGTAATAACTGACTTTCAGATGCTTTTTTTGGATCTGATGTTTTCCTTCTAAAGGACGTCCCTCTTTTGTGAACTCTTTTCATCTTTTGCTTTCTTGTTGGCTTGTGAAATTTATTTGTGTATTCTTATTTTTAATTCCTTATCAATTTTAGATGTTACAAATACCTTTTCCTAGTCTATGAACTTTGTGTATGCTGACCTTTATTGTACAGAAATTCTTAATTTTTATCCATCAATATTTTTGCCTTAGGTGTGTTTAGAAAGTCTTTCTCCATCTCCACTAAAATATTCTCCCACGTTTTTAGACAAGCCTTCTTGATTTACCTCTCATATTTAGGTCTTTACTCCAGTCCTTTCCGGATTGGGTTGTGGTGCCACTTTGGTCTCATACTATGTTCTAGTACATTCCCGAATCTGTTTCAGTGTTCCTATTCTATTCCATTTATTTTTCCTTTCCAAACTGTTTTTATACTATGATTTTTGTGGTATATGTTAATATCTAGTATGGCTACTCCCTCCTATTTGCTTTTCAGGACTGGAAAATACATAATTTTTAAAATCAAAGAGTGATAAGTTCATACTAATATTTTTAAATTTTTACTTGTATCTCCTTGCTCTTACACTGAACATTCTAGTTTCTAATCACAAGAACATAATACCGATTTGCTCTTTCCTATAATTTCTGTTCATTTTAATTCCACTGCTTCTTTTATTTCAGCTTTCACGTCCTTAAGAACGAGATGTTTACTAGACACGCATTGTTCCGTCAGTTTGCAGTGCTGGCTGACACATCCTTCAATTATGTTGTAAGTACACACTGGCTAGATGCTCTTTGTCTCTTTGATGATACCTGTTACGTTTCTTTCTGAAGTTAACATTTTTTGAACCCCTGACATTAGAGGCTCTGGAGATAGTACATGAGTCACTCTGCTGAATGCTGATGGCATAAGACAGAGTGTCTGAACCCAAAGAGCTCAATCCAGTGTGAGACATAGATGTGTAAACAAATTGTTACCACACAGTATGGTTGAGCTATAATGGAGGCAAGTGAAAATTTCAGAGGAGGGGGACTCATTTCCCCAGGAGGCATTTATCAACCTGACCATTTGTGTGCGTGGATGGAATGTAGGAACTATCACAGCTCAAGATCCAAGTATCCAGTCACTTCCAAATGGAAAAAGGAGGTAAAAGAATCTGTTCCTAGTACCAAGCCATTCGTTTTGACACTAGAAGTCACCTGTAGATAAAGCCCAATTCTAAAATAGACTTTTTTTGGAAATTGAAGTATAGTTGATTTACAATGTTGTGTTAGTTTCTGGCGTACAGCAAAGTGATTCAGTTATATATATATATACACACACATATATATACACACATATATATACACATACACACATATATATATACATAACTGAATATATATATGTTCTTTTTCAGATTCTTTTCCATTATAGATTTTTACAAGATAATGAATATAGTTCCCTGTGCTATACAGTAGGTCCTTGTTGTTTATCTATTTTATATATACTAGTGTGTATCTGTTTAGTCCCAAACTCCTAATTTATCCCTTTCCTTTTCCCCCTTTGGTAACCATAAATTTGTTTTCTATGTCTGTGAGCCTATATCTGTTTTGTAAATACGTTCATTTGTATTATTTTTTTAGATTCCACATATAAGTGATATCATATGATATAAAATAGACTGTTTTTTTTTGTTTGTTTGTTTTTTGTTTGTTTGTTTTTTGTGGGGTTTTTTGAGGTACGCGGGCCTCTCACTGTTGTGGCCTCTCCCGTTGTGGAGCACAGGCTCCGGACGCGCAGGCTCAGCGGCCATGGCTCACGGGCCCAACCACTCCGCGGCATGTGGGATCTTCCCAGACCGGGGCACGAACCCGTGTCCCCTGCATCGGCAGGCGGACTCTCAACCACTGCACCACCAGGGAAGCCCTAAAATAGACTATTTTTAAAACTGTTTACTTAATGTTTTCACTTGGGAGTTGTAATTGTAAAGGCAAATGATGACCAGTGTAGAAAGATAATCAATAAATTGCACCCAATCAGTAGCTTAACATACTATAAATGCTACTGAGAAACTGCTACACAGCCAAGTGTTCTGAGGACAAATCAGGTTTGTGGAAAAAGTCACAAGAAATATAAATTTTGATTTCCTGCTTCAAGAGGCTTACAATCTAAAATCACTTTCTTTTTAAAATTTTTCCCACAATTTTCACTTTAAGACAGTTTTCTAACTCCAAGTTGCTGCAAGAGATCAAAGAACTTAAGAACATTGGCAAGATAATATTATTTCTAATTTTTAACTAAATTTACATAGCAATAAGAACCTTGCTGAGGATCTTAATAATTGACTCCCCTGAAATGTTCCAAAACTGGTCTACATAGATGGGAATATATTAAGTCTCTTTCTTCTCCTTTTGGTTTTTTCTCTTCTGAACTGAAGGTTACAACTTTAATTGGAGTAATCCTCATTTTAGATATTTAATCAGCTGGACAAATAAAATATTGGAGGACCCAGGAGAATGCTGTGCTACTCAAAAAGCAGGCTTTTTAAGGATTATCTGGTAAAATTTTCTGGTCCAAATTTGAATTGTCCAGGCTTTATGACACAGACTTCTAAAATCTCAAAATTATTCCAGTCCAAGCATAGTAATAGATCCAGTTTTTTCTTGAGAAAAATCTTGGCCCTGCCTCAGATGTTCATGCAATCTATCTTCCTATGGAGGAGAGATGGACTCTATCTAGTCGAGAATACATCTGTGTGCCACTACTTATTTGGGATTCAGGCTCATGAATCCTTATCTATATAGCTACACAGTATATATGCACTCAAGACACTCATCAAAGTGGACAGCGAATATTTAAGAAAAATAGACAGAGGGAAGGGGAGAGAGTGATGAGTGAATGAGTGAATGAACTTTGAGTAAACCAACATTTTCCCTTGGCTCCCTATACTCTAGTCACTTGTCCATTCACAGATATTTGAGTACAAATATGTACCAAGAAGCATGCTTGGGTTGCAAATGTCATCTCCCAGTTTGTGGACAAGGTTTTGGTATCTTTTCATAAATAAATGTTCTTAATCTCAATGTTAGTTTAATAATATTTTCCTTTTTGCCTTTATGTTTTTTTCTGTATTTAAGAAAAACCTTACCTAACCTTTAATCAAAAATATATTCTTTTCTAATGTATGCAAATGTCAAATCACTATGTCGTACACCTGAAACTAACATCATTTTGTCAACTATATTTCAATAATTTAAAAAAACCTAAAAAACAAAAAATATTTTCTTCTCTATAAACTTAAAATTTTTTTCTTGTTTTGCCTTTCATATTTAGAGGTTTAATCCACCTAGATTTGATATTAGTGTACAGAACGGTAGATATCTGATTTCATTTTCTTTTAATATAGATAATCAGCAAATCTAGCACCACTTATTAAAAATTCCATCTTCTCCCCTGATACATAATTCCACCCATTATATATTATAGTAAGGGCTCATATATGTATGAGTCTGTTTCTGTCTATTCTGTCCTACTGTTCTATTTGTCTGTTCTCGCATCAATGTGACACTGGTTTAATACCTATACCTTTATTATAAATCTTTTTCTGATAAAACAAATACTCCTGCCCTGATGTTCTTCAAGAATGCCTTGGCTTTATTGGATCTTTACATTTCCATATAAACTTTAGAATCAGATTGTCAATATTCACAGTATAAAAAAACCCCATAAGAAACAAATTAAAAATTCTATTGGGATTTTGATTAGAAGTGCATTAAATCTATAGATCAGTTTCGGCACAGTTGGCACCTTTTAGGAGCTGAATCGTCTAATCCATAAACAAGTCATAGCTTTTGTTGACAATATCATGTTAGTTTGCATTTTATCTCCGCCGATTCTTTTCCAGAGACTTTTGTCAGTAGTTTCTAGAGGTCGTATATTCTTATACTCTACTGTTGGGGACAGCAAGCTTAATGAAGTTTTCATCTAGATCTCATAATAGGTCATTTTTTAAAGAATATAGTTCTGATTTCAGGATACTGTTTCTTTAACTGACTCTACAGTTTTTTCATAGTCCCTGTTTTATTTACTCTTCTCTCTCATCCTTGACAGGGTGAGGTGTGTTGAAACCCAGTGTTATCAACTGCATTCTCTTGTGTGTTGCTCAAATCTCCCTTTTACATTTCAGCTGGAAGGCAGGTTGATATGCACAGACCCTATTTCTGACCCCAACTTCAGCAGATTTTACCTTTTTCAGCCCTGTCAGAGAGGTGGTATTTTCTTCTACACCCACGGTATGAAACAATGGAGTACATTGGAACTTAAATTCTCAGCAGTCATGCATTGAACACTGGCTTCTTTTACCATCTTTATGAAAGACTTGAAGGCAGTAAGGAAAGAACCATGTGTATATTTAAAAGAGTTTTCTAGACAGCGAAAGGACCATCGGAAGACTCTAAGACAGAAGTGTGCCTGGCATGTTTGAGAAACAACAAAACATCCAGTGTGGCTGGAGCAGAGTGAGCAACGAGAGAGAACAGGAATAAATATGGTTAAAGGGATAATAGGACTTTGATTTTTTTTCTATTACTCTGAGTAAAATTGGGAGCCTTTCAGGGAGAGTTTTCAGCAGAGCAGTAAGACAATCTCACTAACATTTTAAAGGGACAACTCTGGCAGCTATGGAGGCCAGGGGCAGGGAAAGAAGCAGATTAGGAAGCTATTGAGGTGATGCTCGTAAGAGATGGTGTGACTTGGACCACCTTAGGAGAGCAGATGGGCAAAATGGGGCCGACACATGCCTGGAGTACTATGTAGTACTCTGCGGTGCTAGATTTTATGTATATGCAGCAAAATGGATGGACCTTAAAAGCATAGTACTTAGTGAAATTACTTTGTACATAGTCCTTAGTGAAAGAAGTGGAACACACAAGATATGCTGTTTTTCACCCTGAATCTAAGATGTGCTCAACATTGGTTCAAGATTTTATAAGATTCTAAAAGAGGAAAAGTGCTGCCAATCTTACTGTGACGCTCCATCTATTGTCAGATGCATCCTGATTTTAGGGATGTTAAAATATCAGAAGGCTATGCCGTAGAATCAACAAAACAGGATATCACATAATACCATTAGCACAAATTAAAATACATGCACAAAATTACATATTTTTGCAAGAACGTATTCAAATAAAAAATAAAAATAAATATTTAAATGGTTTATTTGGTGAGAGGAACAAAAACAGAGTGGGAGCAAGCTGTGGGGAAATAGAAAAATGCGTGCAAACACACTTACATGTATGTGTGTATACACACATACAAACCAACAAGAGAGAAGCCTTGAGTAGGGAGAACGTCACATAAATTTCCAGGGTGCATCCATGGACCTCAGACCTCTTTTTGATAATCATGCTTGGTGTACTTTTGGTCCTTTTCACTTGTGCATTTTTAATGTCATGATTTACTTTGCAGTATATGATGTTGGTGGCAATTCTGCTTGTGTGCTACTGCTTCTGAACTCCTGGAAGAGATGCTTTTGTTTTTTCACTCTTCAGTTCCTGGGAACCAGGACCATCACTGTGTAGCTTCCAGGAGCTGGGTGGTGCTGGGGATGACCTGGTGGTACCTGACCAGTTACAAGCAGTAAATCCCATATGGCATAGGGATGATCAAAAGGAAGTAGAGTCAGAAGAGACATTAAGGAAAACATTTTTCTTGAATTTTCTCTCAAAGTAGCCTGAATTAGGAAGGGGTCTATTCCTTGGGTTTAAAGGAAAAGATTTCCCCAGCCATATTTGAGCAAATAAGTTAAGAGCATGATTTTCATATCTCAGTTAACTAAGGACTGAAAAACATTCTACATCCATTTGAGGTGGTCATTATTGCCCCTGGATAACACGGTACATACCGTTTGTGTCTTTCAGAAAGTTAATAAACCTTTATTTGTGCAATCCAAAGTGAAATCGGTAACAGCGTCGACATCTTCTGCAAATGTTTATCATGCATCTTCGGTAGGTAGATTATTTTTTCCCTATTTAACATTTAATCAGTCAGTATTATTCAGCCTCAGTAATGAAACGGTTTGGTTTACCTACAGATAGACAACAGGTATGTCGACCTAGACAGGGATCACATATCCCTCCCTCCTTCACCAAGAGGTAAGAATCCTTATTGTTGGAGAAATTGTTCATGCAGGATGGGTAATTAAGATTAATAATGCTTTTCTTTGTTGTCCTGAGATGTTTGGTTTCTGGGTGAATGCATGACTTTTTTCAGCCAATTTATTAAATTAATAGATATGATAAATAAAAGAATGTTAATATGTATTTCTGAATATTGATCTCTGCTAACTGAAAATGAATTGAGTCATACTTCAAAACCAGGAACTGTCTCAGTTGGAATCCTGTTTCTTTTTAATTAAACTGCCAGCAAACCTGGAGCTCCTGTTAAATCCCTATTTTTCCAATTTAATGCTTAGAAGAAGAGGACAACTATTTATAGCATCCTTTATCTCCCATCAGTCCTTGTGCGGCCTCAAATTGGACTCATTTGGAGGTGGAAGTACATTTTGTCCACACGTTTCTGTAAGTCTTTAGGAAACAACCATGCTTGCTTTTCTCTAATAAACAAGTTGGATTAATGAACTGCAACGTTATTTGTTTGAATTATTGATGGTAATCAAAGGGTGTCAGTAATTTCTGTTTTTCATGTCTGGGAATCTTTAAAAGTAGACTTTTATAATGAATCTTTATACAAGGAGGAAGTGTATGATATGAGTTTAAATCCTGGACCCTAATTTTTTTTTTAACATCTTTATTGGAGTATAATTGCTTTACAATGGTGTGTTAGTTTCTGCTGTATAACAAAGTGAATCAGCTATATGTATACATATATCCCCATATCTCCTCCCTCTTGCGTCTCCCTCCCACCCTCCCTATCCCACCCCTCTAGGTGGTCACAAAGCACTGAGCTGATCTCCCAGTGCTATGTGGCTGCTTCTCACTAGCTATCTGTTTTACATTTGGTAGTGTATATATGTCAGCGCTACTCTCTCACTTCATTCCAGCTTACCCTTCCCCCTCCCCGTGTCCTCAAGTCCATTTTCTATGTCTGCATCTTTATTCCTGCTGGACCCTAATTTTAAAATCAACTTTTTGAAAACTAGATTGAGAAAGGAACCTCTCTTCTGGGTCTCCATGCAGTGGAGAGGCTTCTTCTGTAGTGCTTACGGGTATAGATAGTATCTTTTCCGGAGGTGCCTGCCTGGGTGCAGAGGAATCTTTCAGCAGTCACAGTGCTGGCTGCCTCCTGGACTGGCATTTAGGTGACAGTAACACCCAGCCTGGACTCAGTAGCAGCTGCTAGCCTAGGGCATGCAATTTAAAGATATCACCTTTTTTTTTTTTTTTTTTGGCCACACCATGTGGCTTGGGGGACCTTAGTTCCCCAACCAGGGATCGAACCTGGGCCCCCTGCAGTGCAAGTGCAGAGTCCTAACCACTGGAGAGCCAGGGAAGTGCCCAAAGATATCAGCATTTAAATAAGGGACTAGCTCTGTTGAATTGTTGGAAATTCCAACCCATACAGTAAGTTATTTCTAAAATATTACAATGTATTAGGGGAAGAGAGACTCATGATTTATCATAAAAATATAAATTGTTAAATTTGGAACCTGTGTTCCACCTGACATTTTAATTAGAGAGCTTAATTAACAGCAAAAAATTCAATTGACAGTTTTACATCCAAAAGTGATTTTTCTCTGCCAAGCAAACCAGTTTTCAAAGGTCCATTTGTAGTCATACAAACCGACCTTGATGGCCACCTGGGCCATAAGGCAGCTTTGGCCAAAACAAAGTCACTCCCTTTCTTCTGTCCTGAAAATGCAAAGTGTAGAGTTATTTCCACCCTGTCTACGGAAAGCCCTCCTAAAATTCATTAGCCCCCTTTTTTTGCCTTACTAATAAAATTGAAAGTAAATGCTATTTTATGATCCATAATTTTGCAGCATGCCACAAAGCGCATCATTCTGAATACGACTGCACTGCAGAAGAGGCGTGGGTGACAGTGTCACACTGAAAGCCTCTGGGCATAACCCTGACGTTTCTTTCCACAAAACCTCTGATATAACGTTGACATGTCATGTTTTCCCCTCTGAAGACAGTGTGGGGAAATCATCCAGTTAACAAAAGTTTCTGGTTAATTGGGTTCCAGTTAATCCAAAATTGACTAGAAATAAATTTTCTATTTTTAATGGATAAAAAAACCAATACATGAATGCCAGGAGGAAACTGAATTACAAATTCACTAATTGGGGAGTAGATGAATTTTCTCATGAGATATCAACCTTTCACGATTATGGGGACTGAACAGTATTCACACTAGACGGTCAAAGGGCCAAACCATCGTCACAAAACAAATCACTCCAAGCTTCTCAGGTACTTCAGAAGGTGGAGAACCCCCTCAGGCCCCTAGGAAATATTTCAGTACGTTATCAGTGTTTTCAAGCACTAATTCACAAATACATTTTCAAAGAGGTGTTTAGCTACATGGTTCGTACGTACCTGACTTATAGACAAATCTTAATTACTTTCTATAACACGGGGGTAACCTATATGATGACAGAAGCCAAATTCAACCCTGTAAAGTCACTGTGGTATTGAGTTCTGTTTTTTATATTATATAAATAGAATATTAATATTTTAAATACCCTACGAATATTTATCCTCCCTGTTAACAGCATCCTTGGTGTTGCATCAAAGATAGAGGTTCTTACATTGTATTTTCATACCACAAGATACTTTTGAAAATTATGGATAACTACCATTTAGTGGGTGTAGGTACTATTCCAAATGCCTTTTAAGTTTTAACTCTAATCCTCACAAAAACCCTATAAAGTCAGCACTCTTGCTTTCTCAAGCCTTAGAGGAGACAATTGGATTCAGAGGGGTTTAGTAAGCTGCCAGGTTTATGACCACAAATAGATTATTAATTTATAAATAAGGCTGGGTTCAGACCCAGAGAATGTGGCCCTAGAGCCCAGGCTTGTCACCACTCAATTATATTGACTTGCCCCAAGACTCACACATGACAGTGTGTGATCCCATTTTCAACAACACACAATGGGAAAACGTGATGTAGCAGAAAGGCTTTGGAGGTGGACAGACTTCGGTTCCTGTCTCATTCCAGTCACCCCCTGGGTAACTTCATTCAGCTCCCTCTGCTGTGTAAAATGAAGATGGCGACCCCACCTCCTAGCTTTGTTATGAGGATTAAACGAGGTGAAGTGCCTAGCTAACCCCACCCCTGCCTCTCCTCCTGAGCTGTGGATAATATAATCCCTGGGTTCCCAAAATAAAGTCAGGCAAACCTGCTTTCTAATCTACTACACGAGAGCTATAATGTCCTCAGCAGTAGGCTAGTGATTTAAAAGAACTGGTCTCTCCTTTAATTCTTTAGTAACTAATTGTCTACCAAGCATAAGAAAGAATAAAATTTGTCACTGGTATCAGATCATATGGTAGATATTTTGAAAAGAGCAAAATAAAACAAAACATAACTTAAAACAATGTTATATCAGGTGATATATCTTTCCTAAGCAAATTGAAATTAACTTTTTGTTATGTTGCAAGCTTTACTCCAAAAAATTCTAGCAAGAACAACAGAGAGTTATTCTTGCAACAAAGAAAGTTTAAGAGATAAATAAATCCTCATTAATATAAGGGAATAAAAAAATGAGGTACCGTACTATCTGCAGAATTTCAAAGCTGTTTTTTTTACACAGTAGTAATTATCCCAAAAGATCCCAGGTAACATTATTAATTTGTTTGCTACTTAACTGTGATAAAATTTGGGATCTGAGCTGCCCATTGTGCACTGTGCACTGCCACAGATTTTATGTACTTAAGAAGACCTTTCTCACAGTCCAGTAATTAGGTACTATTGACATTGTAATCTTTGAAAATGTTCCTAATGATCCCCAAAGACACAAATCTCATAGATAAAACCTCAAAGTAACAGTGACCCTTTAAGTGGCTTGTCAGTAAGAGAAAGCTCAAACATAAATATCTGAAACACAGGAGACACCCAAATTTAAACCTAGATTACATTGTATTGTTAATTCTCTCAGACTTTTAGGGAAGAAACATGGAAGAAGTGATTTTAAAGGCTTTTAAAGAATAGTAGAACAATCGCAATACATTGGATAGGATTTTAAAACCTTTCTTTTCGCCCTTTGAAACTTTGGACCTGAAAAGTGTTTTTTTTACTAAGTGTATTATCCACCAATTTATAAAAATAAATATAAATTGAAAGTGGAGTTCAGTTGACCCTGTTTTTGTTTTAAACACAAAAATAATTTTAAAAATCACACAAGTAATTGGAATTTAAAAGATAAAAAGGAAAGCATTTTAGGCATAAGTGTTAGCATTGTTTTACATATTGTTTCTAGACTTCAGCTATAATTAATATAATTTACTAAGGTATTCATATTCAAATGCATATTTTACAGTATTACCACATATACCACATACATACATAATATATAACATCACTTAGCATGTAATTGATGGCTATTAAAAATGTTAAAATAGGACTAACCTGATTTACTAAATATAATGTATTAAGGGGTCTGTTAATGTTTATGATGTCACTGCCACCAACTTTTCTACTTCCCTTATTGTCACCAATTACCTGTAATTCAAATGTTGTATTGCTAAGTTATATACGTCATCCTTGTCTTTGAGATTTGGGCCGATTCTCAACTACCTTTCCTTAAGAATTTGCCTTGCTCTTTATGCCTGTGTTCTAGAGATATTTTCTATTCGAGGCATGGGATTTAGGATATTAAATGACAAATAAAGCCTGGAAGATCAGCAGTGTGTCTCTTAACATACCTTTCCAAATACAGGGAATTCTCAATGGCATAGAAAAGAGCCATGACCAACTGGATTCGAGAATTAATCTGAAGTTCTCTATCCAACTGAAGCTTTGTCCATTGGTCAAATAGGGAATTGAAAAATGTGACAAATGAAAACAGATAATACATGCTTTGAAAATAATGTTAATAGTTGAAACAAGTAGGCAGGCAAAGTACTCTGAATTTGTAAGATCATAACAACTTAGTAGGAAAAAAGGTCACAACTAATACATATTAAAAGTGTACTTTATTAATTTGATGGACTATCTTGTATTAATTCAGTCTAGTGATGCTTTTAAGTGTTTGTAGACAATGTTTCATTGAATAAATGCCACTAAGCATATTCCTAATTATGCCCCAAATTGGTACTCAGAGGTCTCCAAAGCATGTAGCATGAGGCAAAGATGGTTTCTGGTGTGTGTTATTATTCAGTCATTGGGCCATGAGTTGGATTCCAGCAGCCTTTCTGGATCCTGTGGCCACTGATTTCATCCCAAACCTCAGCTGCCCATTGCTGCCCAGTCATTATAAACCATATAAGCCTTTTATGGTGGTAACAAAATATTGAGAGAGGTTTTAGTGTTGAGTGAGTATTAATTTTTAAATTTAGGAATGGTTCTGTTAGAGAAATGACAATGTTACAAGATGTGTATGGATTCATGCAAATTCATGGACATATCAAGTTGCACCCTTAAGTGAACTGGGAGTGACATCTTTGCATGTGAAGGATACCATGTAAATATTCCTTTCAATGGGAGGAACCCCGAGTTTGGAATTTGAGGGAATAAACTGAGATCAGAAAAGCAGATATTTATGTCAGTGTAGAGAAGTGTCACTGGGCTTCAGTCCTCAGCCTTTCCTGTTCCCGGCTGGTTCAGATTCTTTAATGCATGTTCCTTATCTTGAATGAAATGATCACATGGAAAAAAAGTAGGTCATAGGAAGAAGTATGTTGTATACTATTACATGCTACACAACTGTAAGCTAGAGTGACAACTATCAAATAATCTTATTATTTGTGTTTACATATCAGTAAGAATGAATTGAGGAAGGGCTTGTTGACTAATTTAGAAACTATTTTTTTGTTTTTTATGAAATATTTCAAATATTCAGAAAACACAGAATTACATGTTGAGTACCCATTGCGTATGTGTATGTTTTAGTATATGTGCATGTTAAAAAGTATCATTACTTCAATAATTTGTTTAGTGAGGACCTATTGATGATAAATTCTGTTTGTCTTAATTTTATCTCCCTCTTGAGGGTAGTTTAGCAAGATACGATATTCTGGGTTGGCAGTTATTTTTTCCTCCACATTTTGTTATTATACCATTGCCTTTGAGCCTCTGCTCAGGCTTCTTGAAGTTTGTTGTAGATTTGTCAACCATTTGTGGTCATTTAAGTTTTCTTTATGTAGCTTTTAAGGTTTAGTCTTTATTCTTGATGGTCTGTAGTTTTACTGTAATGTACTCATTCTATAAAATGTATTTAATCTTGATCAATATTCAGAGTACAATTTGGATCATTCATATCTTTCTTTACTTCTAGAAATTTCTCAGCCATTGTCTTTTCAAATATTGCTTGTGTAACATCCTACACATTATTTTCTTCTGAAGCACCTCACAGTCTCTTCTCATGCCTCTAATCTACATTTTCTAATTTTTGTGTTTATTTCTCTGTTGTGCATATGGATGGATTTCTTGATGTTACCTTCTCCAATTTTCCAATCCTCTCTTCATCTATGCCCAATTTAGCCCATGTTTTAGTTTTATTTTAGTGACTTTTTTTATTTCCCAAGACTTTAAATTGATTCATTTTCAGAGCCACCAGTTCTTATTTTATCCTGGCCTGTTTTGCATCATAATTTATTTGTTTAGTGGACACAATCAATTATTTCTGTGAGCATACTAAACACACATTTTAAAATCTTTGTCAAACTATTTCACCAACTGAAATTAATCTGGAGTGAATTCGTATTCTGATAGCTTATCTTTCTGTTGTCTTTCCTAGCATTCCTTTCCTTTATTTATTTTGGAATTTTGGTTTACAGGGTCAAGTTTCTCTGTCTCATTCATATTCATTCTCTCTCTCTCTCTCTCTCTCTCTCTCTCTCTCTCCCCCCCCTCCCGCCACCGGAATGCAGTATTTCCTGAGTACAGTTTGGTAACTGCACCCACTTCCGCCACTCTCACTCCCAGTCTACAGCCAGTTCTTATAAGTTTGGGGGTGCCTGTCCTGCTGTGACAATAGGGTCTTGAAGCCTTTAAGCCATCAGGTCACTTGGCTCAGTTCCTGTGAGTGAAGTAAGTTTTGCCTTTGAGCCTCCCTAAGCCCAGAGCTTTCTAAAAAGCCATAGTAGCCCAAGGTTAGAAACTTTTTTTTTTCTCCCAATTTCCTTTCATTCATGCTTCTGTCTTTGAGGAGTGGTTTGTTCTTTCACCCAACATGGAGCACATTTAGCCTCTGTCACCAAAAAGGAGCTTTATTCCTGGCTGTCATTGTGAATTTCTGCAGCTGGAATTACACAGGTCTGTGGTTTCAGCCTGTGTATGAGTGCTAGGGCTGCCATAACCAAGTACAGAAACTGGTTGGCTAAACCACAGAAATTTGTGGTTTCACAGCTCTGGAGGCTGGAAGTTTGAAATCAAGATGCCAGCAGGGTTGGTTCTTTCTGAGGTCTGTGAGGGGGAACCTGTCCATGCTGCTCTCAGAGCTTCAGGAACCTCACGTGTTCCTTTGCTTGTAGATGGTGGTCTCCTCATGTCTTCACACAGTCTTCCCTCCGTGTGTGTGTATCTGTGTCCAAATTTCACCTTTTTATGAGGATGAAGACATATTGGGTTAGGGTCCATACTAATGACCTCATCTTAACTCAATCATCTGCAAAGACCCTATTTCCAAATAAGGTCACATTTACAGGTCCTGGCAGTTAGGACTCCAACGTCTTTTGGGGGAAACACAATTCAGCCCATAACAGCCTTGTTCATTGTTTTACATTTCTTTACCTGAGAAAAGTTTATCTATTTATCCCAGTATGTCTTTGCTTTGGGGGGTTTTTTAATATTTATTTTATTAATTTATTTATTTTGGGCTATGTTGGGTCTTCATTGCTATGCACAGGCTTTCTCTAGTTGCAGGAAGCAGGGTCTACTCTTCGTTGTGGTGTGCAGGCTTCTCATTGCTGTGGCTTCTCTTGTTGTGGAGCACGGCCTCTAGGCACGTGGGCTTCAGTAGTTGTGGCATGCGGGCTCTAGAGCACAGGCTCAGTAGTTGTGGCTCACAGGCTTAGTTGCTCCGCGGCATGTGGGATGTTCCCAGACCAGGGCTCGAACCCATGTTCCTTGCGTTGGCAGGCAGATTCTCAACCACTGCGCCACTAGGGAAGACCCCCAGTATATCTTTGGAGTTTTTTCTTTTTAAATTGTTATTTATCATGTCCATACAGTGTAATAAATCATGAACTTGGTATATTGTACTTCCTTCTCCCCCCACCAAAAAATTCCTATATGTTCAAACCAGTTCTCTTCATGTTTCTAGACCAAAGACCCTTCATTTGATTTCAGGCCTACCTTATGTATACAGTCTATTCTAAGAACACTTCTCCTTTGTAAACAATGGCCCCACTTCTTATTATCTTATACATCAAAAGCACGTATTAAATATCTACCATTTCTTGAAAGAACATTTTAAAAGTCTCTGTTGCACCTTAGTAAAAGTCCTTTCCCCCGGTGTTCTGTCTGTGAAATAGGCAATAAGTTACCTTTGCTGGAAAAGGATGTGTTATGGGTTGAATTATGTCCCCCCCCTCCCAAAAGATATGTTGACACCCTAACCCTGGTTCCTGTGAATGTAACCTTATTTATAAAATAGGGTCTTTGCAGATTTAATCAAGTTAAGATGAGGTGATTGGGGTGGGCCCTAATCCAATATGACTGGTGTCCTTATAAGAAGAGGGAAATTGGGGGCTTCCCTGGTGGTGCAGTGGTTGAGAGTCCGCCTGCCGATGCAGGGGACACGGGTTCGTGCCCTGGTCCGGGAAGATCCCACATGCCACGGAGAGGCTGGGCCCGTGAGCCATGGCCCCTGAGCCTGCGCCTCCGGGGCCTGTGCTCCGCAACGGGAGAGGCCACAACAGTGAGAGGCCCGCGTACCACAAAAAAAAAAAAAAAAAAAAAAAAAAAGAGGGAAATTGGGACACACACACACAGGGAGAATGCCACGTGATGAAAGAGATAGCGATTGGAGAGGTGCAGCTGTAAGCCAAGGAACCCCAAGGATCTACAGCCACTACCAGAAGTTAGGAAGAGGCAAGGAAGGATTGTACTCAGAGTTTGAGAACGAGCAAGGTCCTGTGAACTCCTGGATTTCAGACTTCCCGCCTCCAGATCCGTGAGAGAATAAATACGTGTTGTTCTAAGCTATATGGTTTATATTACTTTGTTACAGCAGCTCTAGGAAGCTAAAAGCAGGATGGCAATTTGATAATTTCCATGACATCCACATTCAATAGATAGACAGCCACCATCCCAAGTGAGTTCAGGGACCTTGTGTTTCCAGTTGGCATTACATCGTAGGGTAAGGAGTTCTGCCGTTGACGTCTCGAGTAACGGAGACATCTCCCTGTGATTGATTAGAAAGCTCCTTCCTCCAGCTTCACGGTATGTTGTCGTTTTAAGGAATCAAATATGATAAGGCTTGTGTATAACTGTGCCTGCCACTTGCCAGGCATTCAGTAAGTGATCAATAAATGTTGAATAAAATTGAGTCTGACGTTCACGTCACATCATAATTGTATGAACTTGGGTAACAACCTAACGTCCCTGTTTGTCCTCTGGCTGAAGAGTCCCACCGCGTCCCGGAGCTCTCCTCCTGTAATCCCGTCGACGCCGCCTTCTTTTCTTACTCATCCCCTCCCGTCCTCTTAAGGCAAGCGCCCTCTGGTGCTCCTTACCTTTAATGTCAGCCCTCCAGAGAGAAATCGGAACCTGCTCTCTCTCCTTCTCTAGCCCCAGATGACTCCACTTGCTTTCCGCTCTGCGTCTCCCTGACACTGTTCCTCCCTAGGGCACCCTCCCTAGCGAATCCTTCAAATGTGAAATAGTTTTCAGTTCCTCCAGTGTATCCCCTGGCACTGGGCCACACCCCTTGCATTCTGTTACTAATGAGCATCCCTTAACTGTTGAAATGCTCTCCTCTTTTTTTTTTTTTTTTTTTTTTGTGGTACGCGGGCTTCTCACTGCTGTGGCCTCTCCCGTTGCGGAGCACGGGCTCCGGACGCTGATCGGCAGGCGGACTCTCAACCACTGCGCCACCAGGGAAGCCCGAAATGCTCTTCTCTTGACTCCAAGACACCAACCTGTTCTTGTTCTCCTCCTACTTCTCAGAACATCCTTCTCGGTCTCTCCTGGTTACTCAGTTCTGCCCCCGCTCTGAGCATTAAGTGTTGGGGTCACTAAGGATTTCATTCTTTGATTCACTTTTACACACTTTGTTATTCCTCTGCATCCTTCAGTAAATGTCTATGGCTTTCAGGATAAAACCAAATTCTTCAGTTTAGCATATAAGAGCATGCATAATCCCTGCCTCTCCCCTACATGAGCACTCTAATCTAGTCATAACAAATGACTTGCTGTTCCCCACTCTTCCATGCTATTCCATGCTTCTGTGCCTTCAGACATGCTTGCACCTAGGTGGTGGGTCTTGTGCCTGCTCTTGCTGGGGCTTGCTTATATTCTACAGTTAGCTGGCTGTCGGTGGCCTCAGGCTGTCCGTCTGCTGGGCTGACAGGCGCAACCACATCTTATATTTCTCATCATTGATCAGGCAAACCTGGTCTTGCTTTCATGGTGGTGTCAGGGTTCTCAAGAACAGGAAAAAAGAGTAAGCGCCAGCGCACAAGGACGGTTGAAGTTTGCTGACACCACATTGGCTTCTGTCGCATTAGTCAGAGCGAGTTTCATGACCAAGACTGGTCAATGTGGAGGCAACTGGAAAGGCTGTGGGTACCGAGGGGCCCACACTTCTTAACCTTATAGGTTTCACCTTCTTTTTGTTAATTCATTCATTTATCTATTCATTCCACAGACTTTATGAGCACCTACTAGATTTTACTTTTTTAAATTGAAGTACAGTTAATTTACGTTGTGCTAGTTTCTGGCATACAGCAAAGTGATTCAGTTATACATATGTATATTCTTTTTCATATTCTTTTCCATTATGATTTATTACAGGATATTGAATATAGTCCCCTGTGCTTTATAGTAGGACCTTGCTGTTTATCTATTTTATATATAGTAGTTTGTATCTGCTCATCACAAACTCCTAATTTATCCCTTCCCCACCCCCATCCCCCTCTGGTAACCATAAATTTGTTTTCTGTGTCTGTGAGTCTGTTCCTGTTTTGTAAATAAGTTCACTTGTATCATATTTTGGATTCCACATATAAGTGATATCAATGGTATTTGTCTTTCTCTGTCTGACTTACTTCACTTAGTGTGATCATCTCTAGGTCTATCCATGTTGCTGCAAATGGCAGTGTTTCATTCCTTTTTATGGCTGAGTAGTATTCCACTCTGTATATATACCACAGCTTCTTTATCCATTCATCTGTCAATGGGCAGTTAAGTTGCTTCCATGTCTTGGCTATTGGAAATAATGCTGCTATGAACACTGGGGTGCATGTATCTTTTCGAAGTAGCGTTTTGTCTGGATATATGCCCAGGAGTGGGATTGTTGGATCATATGGTAACTGTGAGCACCTACTATAAACAAAGACTTAGGCGAGGCACTGAGGATGCAGAGAGTCTTCTCAGTGCTTGAAATTTCTATTCTAAGACGGACACTCAAAAGATTAGCACATTCAATAAAAGTAATGGCAGTATTTACAGAGGTCCCACGAGGCGAGGTGAACCTGAAAATGCCTCTCTGCATTTGTCACCATTTCCGCAGAAACTGCTACCTCGTGAAAATCAGGATTAGCCATTAGCAGCCCCTTCCCTCATAAAGATCATAAAAAGCCAAAATACAGAAATGATGTTTAAAGTATTTTCAGTGTGTAAATTTTTTTAATTGTAATTGAAAAATTACTATATTTCTTTGGTAGCCTATAAATTCAAGCCATGGGATTGTGTGAACACAGCATTTCCTCTAAATATCAAATGTGGGCTAGAGGAGCAGTTAACATTTTAATCCTCCTTGCTTGTTTATAGGAACAAATTTGCTTGCAACTTCAAATTCACACTTGTGCAAATAAATTACAAAGACCAAAAGTGCAAATGAAAAATCCCTTTTCAACTAACTATGAAGCTTCCATATTAGGTATAATGATTTTTCTCTAGGATTAGGACAGATTGCATGGGGAGCCCAGGCTTTCATAAAGAGGGGGGTGGGGAATTGACTTGGGCCTTCATTTTCTCACAAAAGACACAATGAGAAGCGCATCTGTGAACATTGCATAATTTGTTATGTTCTACAAAGAGGTGGGTTTTTGTTATACACATACCAGAGCTATTTGGTACTGTTTCACCAATGATCTCTATTCAGGTCCAGAAAAGAAATTGGCCTCAGAAGAGTGAAAGGAGAGTAAATTTTTCTTTAAAAATTAGATACAGATTATCGCTTCAAAATGCAGGAGGGAATTTTACAAGTGACGGTGCACTGATTAGCTTTCCAATGGACACCCAGTCCTTTATGAATCGCATACTAGCTGTGGTCAACTGTGACCAATGTGGTTTATTACTCTCCCGAAGAGTTGAACTGGGATTACCCATCTAATTTAATTGAGAAATGTTGGGTGAACTTGAACTGTTTCATGGACATGAATGACCAGAGAATTTATTTGATAAGACATTAAAGGCTGAATATGGTAGCTATCTCTTTGATGGTTTGATACAGTCATTTCTTTAGTTCATTAGCAAATCTCTCATAGATTTTTGTTGTTGTTATTATTCTTCTGGGGATTACATGAGCAGCCAAAATGGAAAAGGAGAAAAACGTTTCTGTACATCATTAGAAAAAAATTTTAAAACTTACCTTTATCGGTAAATATTCATGACAGTTTTTAATGTAGTCTGAAAAGTGACATCAGCTTTTAAGTAAAGGAAGCTAACAGTAGTAAAATTGTGGGAAAATTAATAAATCCACTGTATTTTCACGTGATAGTCCCTAAATTATTTTTAAATATTGTCTTCTGATTTCATTTATTAAGGGGGAAAAAAGATGTCAGGAAGTTAACATGTTATTCACCAGCATCCTTTGCATTTTCTTGTAAACTGGGCAGTGTGAGCTTTTATTGCTGGCATCTCAATGAAACGTTTAAGGTAACTTTACCATTAGCAGAGCACACAAGGTAGCATCAGATGAAAAGGTGCCTTCTCTTCTTATGTCTGCTAACGTTAACATAAATTCTGCTGTATTCCCAATGACAAGCGCTAAGGTGTAATGTGGATGTTTGCATCTTTTCTTAAACTGTATTTAAATGTGATATCTTTTAAACTACTCACAGAAACTCAGAGATGGAAACTCTTTAAGAATAAATTACAAAATCACACCTCATATTCCTAGTGACTCTTTAAATGGAATTTTTCATTGAAACTTTGTCATTAAAATAGGCCTTTGGTTGTGCCCATACAAGCATAATAAATTGTATATGTTTGCGGTACTGAATGACTCTTGCCCATATGCTGCACTGCAAAGCTACATGAATAAGGCATTTACCAAATCAGGCCCACCACATTAAACAGAAAAACAATCTTTATTCATGGTAACTTATCAGTTTCAATTAATCAACCTTAACAATGGAAATTCTGATGTGTTCAAGCAACTTGAAAGCAATAGGTCATCTTGAGGGCAGCCATGTTGTGTCTTTGTGCCTAAGGTTTCAAACAAAGAGACATCTCCAATAAATATACATGCATATACATACATACATGTGCATATATATATGTACCAATGGATGGTCATATCTATGCCGGGTCACGCCAACCAAAATGCATGTTAAGTATTTAAGACTTTTATCATAGCAAATGTAATTATTTTCCTCCAAGTATTACTTTTTGAGCTCTGCAAGTGTAAACAAAAGGAAAGAAATTTCCATTGGATGACCATCCTTTCAGTTTCTGTGCTGCTATGTGAATAGCATTGTGCAAACCATTCCAATGGTTTTGAAAAGGGGTAACCATTGGTTTGATTTGGTTACACGGTTTAGTAAAGAGCTCCCTCCCACTGCCTTAGGGTCTGTGAAAGGTCTGTGACCTGTTTAGAACTGCCAAGTGAAATGTCATGTCGCCCCTCCCAAATGGGAGTATCTGCATTCATTTGATCAGTATAAAAAATGATTGGGGATGGCGAGATCAGTGCTTTTGAATTGCAATTTATAGCAGTTTACAAAAATGCACATTGTTGGAAAAGAAAACATGGAAGTGTTTCTTTCCAAATTGCATTACCTGTGAAATGTCATTAGTCTTTTAAGGATATTTACATCCTTTTTTAAAATTATTATTTAGGAGACTTACTTCAGCTAAAGAAAATCACATTTTTATTATAATTTTTAAAACTTGTATTTTGGTTCTAGTAGCAGAATTTAAGGAACACAGTGTGTCCACCTTCTTAGGATAAACATAATTTGTTATCATTTCCGCTTATTCATTCTCTGAGATGGTCTTTGCTAATCCGTTGCATTAGCGGAGGATTCCCAATTATCTTTCCCAGATTCTAGAGGAGTCATTTGCTGGTAAATGCCTTGTCTGCTGATTTCTAATAGGGAATCTGAAACCACAGGTATATTTAATTCTACTAGGTCTCCATTATTCTTTCAGTGGTTTACTACTGAAACTTCTTTGTTGGATGAATACTTTCTAAATTATGTTTACCCTTCGATTCATCTACATGTATGCACAGTTTCATAAAAGGAATGTTATTTCTTTTCATTAAATTCATACAAGAGTACATGAACTTTATCCCAAAAGTTAAGGTAGGCTGTTCCAGTTCATAAGTTAATGCAGCCACCTGGGTCTCTGGGATCCGGAAGTGCTGAAAGCTCCATCTTCTTCAACTTAGGCAGTGGGTAGAATCGGACATTATTTTGAAGATTCTTCTTTTAGTAAGAAAAGTTACCTTGGGGAAGGGGCCTTAGAACTTCCCTGGCTGATATTGGACGAGAGAAAGAGGGGCCCTGCTTCAGAGAATACTTGACCCAGATACACTCCCTAGCACTCCACTTTGAACCTCCCAACCATTGAAAGCTGAGCTTGTCGCGTTTTTATCTTTGTTCATGTTAAGCCTTGGAATGACAGCCTGGCTCTGTGTCCCCCTCTTCCACTGCCCCGGCTGTGAGTGTCCACATTGACACCTACCGGTGACCGCAGGCTGCAAGTCTTTGTTGCCTTCTCCACGCTCCTGGCTTTCACTGGGGTTAGCTTGGGGCCTTTGTTCCCCTTCAAAGCTGGAACATCATATCCCATGTTGTGGCTTTGCTGTCTCAGACCCCCAACGCTTTCCTCACAATTTACACACCAGGTAAATGTCCCTCCCTACCGAGCAGAGAGCCCAGCCTGGGGCGGGAGGTGGGGGGATCAGGGAGGGCAAACCTCCCCACGCCCCAAATTCAGAACCCCGCCCAGTTGATTGTCTTCTCTCCTCATTCATAATTTGCTGTTTCATAAAGAGGAAAGATTGAAAACGCAAATGGAAATGTAAACCTTAGTCAGATCCTAGGACCCAAACACAAGACAACCCCTGCCTTGTTTTATTCTCTTACGATGGCTCGTAACTCCTGAGTCAGAGGAAGGTCGGTTACCGGCCTTGGTCACAGGCACCTCAGACCATTTCTCCAGTCTGGGGCAGCAGGAAAACTACCTCAGGGGAAAACTTGACGGGCACATGCTATTTTGAAGGCCAAGGAGGATCTGGCTGCCTGCCTGACCTGTCCTCACCCCCTCGTCGAGGTTACTGAAGAGGCCCCCCAGCCGGAGCCAGGCCTGGGAGGCTCCGCTGAAAGGGAGGGAAAGAGCTATGGGTGGGGAGTGGTTTATGTACAGAAGTGAAACAAACTTCACATCTCTTCGTCTCTCCCTATGTTTAGTGAGGCTGTCAGAAACCCTGGAAGAAGAGCCTTTGGAGAAGCCGTCGATGCCCCAGAGCACCCCAGTGAACGACACAGATGCTCCTGAGCAGGCACCGGACACTGGGCTGCGCAGAGCGGGACCCCAGGAAGAGGGCCCTCCCCATCCTGGCGTAAGGACTGCCTCCCTGACAAGGGACACCATCTCCAAGGCGTTTCTAACATAACTGTTCCGTCTCTCCACATGTCGCACACGCGCTGGAGCACCACGCTTGAAGAGAAGGCCAAGTGCGCACTCTGTGCGCACCTTTCCAAGCTCAGAAGGAAACCCCGCTCGCTGGCGCTTGGTGAGCGGGGCGCACAGACCCTGAGCAGCCGCCAAATCCATCCAGGCGCTTCCTGGGCTCAGCGGGGTGCCCCAACGCCTTAGTGTGGGAAGGAATGGACTTCAATTAAAATGATAAAGTGTAAAGTTTGAGGCACTAACCCTGTGTCATTCCCTCTCTAATCCACTCCGTCTCTCTCTAACACGAGTCGAACTGATTTGCTGCCAACTGATCCCATAAAGGCGAACCAGGAAACCTCGAAGGGGATTTTAAATTTCCTCTAAGGAGGTGCACTCTGACATAGGCATGGGACTCCCAGACGTATCTTAAACGCCGTAAACAATCCTTTAGTAAGTGTGGAAACTCTTTGGAGTAGTGCTTCCAGGTAAGGATCAAGATAAAGATTTACATATCTATTCTTTCCGGAATGTCAGGTACCATTTCCTGAAAGACCGGTTTGCTTTCTTCCCGGCGCAGTGGTCAATTCGGTCCTTTCTGTTCCCTTGACTACAAGTCAGGCCCAGTCTGCAGCCCAGTTTCAAGACAGTAGGCTCTGGATTGCAGATTTCTAAAGCTGTTTATTAAATCTCAAGAAGTATATTTGTGGTAGCTGTCACATAAAGCTGATATACCCTGGTGCAAATGAAAGCTACAGAGGTGAGTTATTTGTGCGTAAAAGGCACTGGATTTAATTGGAGAGAGACGTGTTTAACTCGAGTACATGGGGTGGCATAGCGCGGTGGAGCATTATTCGAGCTTCATCTACTATGCACTATATGCCACCGTCTCCAAAGGAGTGTTGCCCTAGAAACTTGTTTTAAATCTGCTATATATCAACACCTTTTTTTTAGCAGTCCTTGGCTGAATTACAGTTACACAGTTTGGCGCTTCTTTCAAATTTCCTCCCATCAGTTTGGCTAAAGAAAGGAATTTTTCTCCTTTAGAAATGAATTGGCTTAATTAGTAAGTAGATTAATGGCAATTGCTGGTGAGTTGGTTTCCAGCAGAGTTTCACCAGAGAGGGTTAATCGGAGTCAGGTCTGGAATCTTTCCCAGAACTGGCTGCCAGCCATTTCCACCAACCAATCAACCCTACAAGAAACGGAGGAAATGAAATAGAATTTATATTCTCTGTGCTATTATCCTGGACAGAAATTCCTTGGAAACAGTCTTCTGGCTGGGTGTAGAATAGACTGTTTCATGTCAGAATTTTCACAGAAACCTTGAAAAGTTTCACCTTCAAGATTTATCTGGGTACCAAAGCAGAATTTCACATGGCACGAGTGTCTCCAAAGAACACCGAGGGCACATTGGAAATGCCTGAGGCTCTTAAGTCAATTTCAGGTTTTACAGAAGTTGCACAAACCTCCTAAGTCCCACCCTAGATCTTAGCTACTAGAAGTCTTTACAAAGTTTAGTTGTATGTTTTGCAGCCTTTTCACTTATTTTTTCCATAGTGATAAAAAATGCATTCATAGTTTAACTTGCAGCTGCATTACTCTTGCAAAAAAAAAAAATCCCTGCTGAGAAATGCATATAATAGGAAAAACAGATCGGCTGGACAGCAGTGTAATTAATGCCAGAAAGGGCTGAGGCCGGTTTCATAGTTTGTCTTTTGAGGATATCACGACGAGACCTGGTGAAAAATGACGCATGCTTTAGCATTTCAGAAAGCTGGCAACTGGCAGCGCTTTTCCTTTTTTCTTTGACTTTCTGCCTCAGAACAAAGAGGTCGGCAGAACTAGCTAGGTTGTAATGAGTTCTATGTCCCTAGCACATTAAGTGCATCATGGAAACATATTGTATCGAAATAGTTTGGAGGAGAATACCGGGGATGAAAGAGAATGGGTGCTTTGATCAGCTCCCTGGGGTCCTGAGCGCGCACAGACTGACTTGCAAGGCGTTATTCAGCTGGAGCTAGACACACTTACAACACCATTCAAAGAAATTTGCATATCTGTAATTTATCACATTGGTCCAGAACATTTTCGCAAGGTAAATAAAAGTTGGCTGAATAAAAAAATCAATCATCGCAGATAGTGTGCAAACTGTGAAGCCTATCTCCATTAAAAACATAAATAAATATGTCCATAAAGCATGACGACTTAGAGGCTGACTTTATTATAAAATGTCCTTAGAGCAACAGGTTACACTGACAAAGACAAGAGTGGCCACAATTTCTTTGCACTTGTACTTTAGGGGAGTGCATTTGCAGCTTCCCACTAGAATAAAGGCAGAAAGTTGAAGAGATGTGTGTGGCTATAACCAACCCCGTGACATGCAGAGAAAAATTTGTACACACTTTGAGGAGATGTGAAAGATGGCTCAATCTCCTTGGTGTCTGCAAATGCTAAGGTTAAGTCTCATTTCTTCTCCTGTTGATTTCATTGCCAGGCCCTGGTTGCTGAATTTAGAAGCTCAAGAGGATGAAATGTCCTGACATCCGGTCAATAGGAAAACTTGCTTTGGAGTGCCCCATGAGAACAAGTGAAAATTTAACAGGCAGGCATTGTTCTGAGTTTTTAAACAACCCAGTTAAACAGCAAACAAGAATCTTCAACTTGACCTTGAAAAAGGCTGTGTGCCTGCAGATAATCTATCAAACAAC